>NC_139498.1:9830077-11030077 GCF_008360975.1 Lichenostomus cassidix
AGGTAAGGACTTCTGATGGGAAACCCCCACAGGGAAGCCAGGGCACAGCCTGTCTGCTTGTGTTCATTGAGGATGTCAAAACACACTTTGATACAGAGAAGACTCAACAGAAAGTGGCAATAGCTGCATGTCAGGTCCAAAGGGAACAAGAAGGGACAATATGAAGTTCAGCCTTCAGATGTGTTCCACAGCACTTTGCTCCAGAGCAATCCATTCTGCACTAAGCCTGCCGTGGTCAGCAGTGCTGGGAGCAGGACTGACTGCAGAACACACCTGGATTGAACCTTTGCTGTTAGGGAATTCCCTCTGCAGTGTCTGTGCTTCCCAGCTGCTGCCATGGATCAGCACTGAGCCCTGCAGGGTTCTCCAGAGCAGTCCATTTTCTGAAAAATGCATTGCTGCAACTACCCTCACCATCCTCACGGGGAAGATTTTTCTTTCTAATATCCAATCTAAATCTACTCTCTGTCAGTTTAAGGCCATTTCTCCTTGTCCTGTCACTCCAGGCCCTTGTAAATAGTTTATCTCTCTTGCAGCTCCTTTCAGGCACTGGAAGGCCACAATTAAGTCACCCCAAAGCTTCTCCTCTCCAGGCTGAACAACCCCAATCCTCTCAGCCTTTTCTCTTGGAGACCAAAGTAGTTAAACATCCATATGTTCTCCTTGCACCCACAGCACTTTTAAAAGTGAAACTCCACATAAGCATCCCCTTCATCCCATAAAAGAAGGAAAAATGCAGGTGGACCTGACAGTTCTGCCAAGAGCAGAAGGCTCCAGACCCAAGGAGCATCTTACTGTGGGCAAGGTGTCCCACACAGGCACACAGGAGAGCTCTGACATGACAGAAGCCGTGTAGCAGATCCAGGTCCCATCTCTAGCCAAAATGCTGTTGAAGAAAGCAAGCTCCTTCTCTCCACCCCAAAAGCCAAGGCTGCACCAGGAAGAAAGAGAATGTGTGGTACCTTTAGGCAACTTGTAGATTGGCATGATAATCATAGTGCAATAAAGAATATCAAGAATTGAAGAACTGCTTTTTTTTTTTACCATGCTTCCAGAGATATGAACAAATGAAACATTCAAGGCCCATTATCCCATGACTTAATTTTTCACTCTGGGATCATTCCTGTCGTGTCATGAAATCCCTTCCATTAACTTATCAAGTTTCATCTACAAACAACCTAGGCTCCTTGCCCCTACTTTCTGGTTTGGAAAGCTGTTCAAGAACATCACTCTCCTACTAGCTAGAAATTTTAACATATCCTGTGGTCTAAATTTATCTGCTAAATCACCCAGATTCAAGGCACCAGGCCTGTGACCAAAAAGGGCCATGTTTAGGTAAGTACAGGTAGGGTTAATGCAAGAGGCAAGGCTTGGCATTACCTGGGACTGCAAGTCCAATTGCATATCTCATGACTGGTCCCTCTTATGTCACTGACCATGAGCCACAGCTTTCTGAAACACCCAAGAAATCATTTCCCTGGCTGTGTAAGCAAGGATCAGGAGACACAGTAAGGCTGCACAGGAGTTACAGACCCCTTTCCTTGTTAACACTGATGACAGAAAAAGAAAATAATTGTTATTCCACAGTTGCACAAGGACAGATACCCAGTGTTTCCATGCAGAATCCAGATTCCTGGTGGAATATCCTTTCTGAAGGAGCTGAGCCTGCTTGGAAAGGACACACAGGACATGATGTGGTGAAGTGTCTCCATTGCTGATTTTGCCTGTATCCTGGCAAGAATGATGCAGTATTTAGGGGAGAGAGAGGAAATCTCCACAGTCTCCTCAAATTCCCCAGGCGTTCATCATTCTCTGAGGCACAGCACTATACCAATGGATTGTCATCCCCACACCACAGCTCACATCAACATATTGCACCTTCCTTAACCACCACCAAATGGGATCTCAGCACCAAAGACATCAGCAGTGCAGCCAGATTCATCAAGGGAGAAGAATGCCAGAACAGGTGGCTCAGAGCTCTGGACTTGCTGAGGCATCAGGAATGAAGATTTAGAAGGTGTGTGGTTCAAATGGCTTTTACAGTGCCTCATGCCTCAGAACTAGTTTAAGGCACCTGGATAAAAGTGACTTGAGTGAACTTGGATTTTCAGAACATTTCAAAGAACCTTCCTCACCAAAAGCTGCTAAAAGACTCTGATAGAATATGAGTATTTAGACATAAGGAGCACAAGTTAGGTTCATTTAATGAAGGCAAAAGGCAGGAAGGAGTGCTAGGGCTTGTGCTGGTCAACATGATGATCAAGACAAAGAGACAGAGAAATTTGGCTATTTATGTCCAATTACTCAGTACCAGGTTGGACAGGGCTTGGAGCAATTTGGTCTAGTGGAAGGGGGGTGGAATGAGGTGATCTTTAAGGTTCCTTCCAACCTAAACCATTCTGTGGTTCTATGATTCCAAGGAAAAAATGCCTCGTATAGAAAGCTACAGAACGATATTCTGATACTGAGTGGCAGAGAGATAAAAATGCAAATGAAAAGTAATGCCTATGGGGAAAAGCAGTCTACAGAGAAGACCAACAACAATGACCAAAAAAGAGTGAAATGGGCTGGGACCCTTAGTTTGGAAGGAGAAGGCTGAGGCAGGAAACGTCAGTCTGAAGGACTGTCCTGTCAGGAGTGGTCCGAACAGCCTCGATGAGAAATGATTGTTCACTTCAGGAACTAGGGAGAACCAAGGAAGTGCTTAAGCATGAGATTTAAGAAAGAAAAAAGCAGAGATTTTCTCTCACCCTCAACGGTTACACTGCTTAGCTCTCTGCTGCAGGCTGGTGCTCATGCCAAAGGGTTGGATGGTTCCAAAGGCATTTAGATACATTCAGGAAAGAACAGCAAGAGATTAAACATGGAGATGCTCGGCCTGGTTCAAGGAGGCTCTGAGGGTTAGAAACAGATTCATGGTGAGAAGGGTCCCTGAGCACTCCATGCTCTCCTCCAGCCATGTCCCTGTGGTTGGGACCAGGTGCTCAACCAGGCTGACCTGTCTTTTGACCCCAATGAAGGCACTGTTACAGTCCCTGTGTCACACAAATGAATGTGCTGCAGTGACAGCCTCTCCAGTCTGGTGTGTGGCACAGTGGGCAGCAGACAGGGAGGAGGAACACATATGGATCAGGAAAGGATGGAGATTTGTGGCAAAGGCTCTTGAGGCCTGGCTGAGACTCAATGCACCCACCAAATGCTCCAAGGCTGCAAGGAGCTCTGTGGCCCCACTGCAGGTTCCTGCTGCCAAAGGACATTCCTCAGAGCTACTTGCTAAATAATGGAATCTAAATTTCCGCCTTCTTGTGGCAAAGTTAAAAAAAACAATAACATTAACCAAATTATACCCTGGTCTAAACAAAGGAGGGCCAGGGCTGCCAATTTCACAATTATCCCAAATGGGTCTTAATATGACACAGATAAATACTTTCCAATTATCCAATGGAACAAGGCTGCCCTGGGGGAAATGGAGAACAATATATTACAGGGGCCAGAGACCCAGGGGATTCAGAATTCACACTCCACTACTCCTGCTGTGGTCCACACATGGCAGGGGAGGGAGGCAGCAGGGTGAGAGCTCATCCTCACCCAGCCCCGGGTGCTGCTGGGCAGACTGTTCTCCCAGCAGCTGCACAAGAAGGTCAGTGAGGGTGTTGAGGCTTCTGCTGACAAGGAAGCTGAGGTGGGCTCAGGGCCAGGGGGTGGCTGCAGGGTAGCAGGACTGGCACTGCTGTCCTGCCCAGCATGGCTGCAGGGGCAGAGTGATCTCTGTCCTGGGGCACAGAGACCTGAGCGAGCTGCCCAGGGCCATGGCAGGTGCTGGTGCTCCAGGTCTCACACTCACACTGCTGCCCACAGCAGCCACACTGTGTAAGAGCACAGCTTTGGACTCAGGTGGGCTACCTGCAGCAGGAGGGGACACAGGTGCTTTGTGCCCAGGCTGCTCTGTGCTGAGCAGCATCCTTGGATGGCTCTCAGCAAGATGTTCTTGTCTGTACTTTGACCAGCATTAACTCAGCATCACTTGCAGCATTTTGCCTTCAAAGATGGTAGCTCAGCCCTCCACTATCCCAGGCTAGCTTAACTACAAAATCTGAGCTAGTCTGCAAGGGAACTGTGAGTTCTATGCTCTCCACAGCCAGGATGCACATGCATGCACCCCCTGGGAGTGCAAAGCTGAGCTGCTTCCCAGGAAACTATGGATGCTGCAGTGGTTCTGTAGGATTTTTGTATCCAAAGTATGTATATTCCCAGAGACTCTATCCTCCAACTTCTTTGCCCTGCTGGTACTATCTGGCCTTATAAACATCCTCTGCTCTCACAGTGATGAGAGACTATCCACAGGTGGGCAAAATGTGGGTTTGTTCCTGAGCAGAGCCCTTGTGTGTGTGTAACAGGAAATATTCCTCTGTTACAGATGATCTCTGAGACCCAGACACACCTCCCAAAGGCAGACATTTCTGTGCACACTGGTTTTACAAACCCATGGATTACACACCTTAGGCCTCACAGGAACCATAAAATAGACTTTGGAGCACATGAGTTCAGTGAAAAATAGCCATGGGCTCCCCTAAATGGACCAGGAGATGTCCAGACTCAAGGGTTCCTGGTTCCTTCACACCAGCATTTGCCAGCATCTCCATGCACCCAGGAGAGATTTATAGATGTTTGTCTCCAAATGACTGCCTTGTGATCCCTCAGTCCTAGGATCCAAGGCCTGGTGACAGTGCTGGACAACACAGGTACTGTGAGAAAGCAAATTATCAGATGCTGCAATGTCCATTGCTCCTGATCAAGTGTGTACTGTGGACCTCATCCTGCTGCTCTTCCCTGGCAATCAGTGCCCCATGGCAAAAACTGCTTCCTTCTCTCCTGCTGGTAGCTGATCAGCAGCTGGAAAACAGCTGACTGGGGCATGGGAGGAGTGGGAATGTGATAGCCAGTGTCCAGTAGGCAAAGGGAAATTCACAGGTGTTCCAGAGCCTGATCCCCTGCCAGTGGCAGAGCTTTCACTGGTTGAGGACTTCTGAAAATGAGGTTGAAGGCTACTCCTGGGCTGCACAAAATCCTCAGAAGACAGAAGCAATTTTTCAGATAAAATATACTACTGCCTTACCAGGCTTGTCAAAGGTGCTGGGTTGTGACAAAGTTCAAAAGTCCTCAGGACAGGGACTGTCCATCACACTGAGTTTGAGGTGCACCATGGTCACCATGGTCACCAGAGACCCTCACAGAACCTTGTCACAGCATCCAGGCCACAGCTGCCCATCACCTGCACTGCTCTGGACAGGAGTCAGGAGGTCTGGGGCTGTTGTGCCCCATGGAGCATCTCATGGCTGGGCAGAGGTCCCTGAGGCTCAGTGCTGGCAGGGCTCTGGGCTGTGCCCTGTCCCATGGTCAGCTCAGCTCTACGTTCTTGGCCCAGGGAGCAATAGCTCCACCTCCATATTGCGTGTGCAGAGGTCCTCCTCTTCCTCAGCCTGCCCACCTCAGCACACAGACAGGAGGCTCCCCATGGAGTTGTAGGGTGGATGTTCATCATCCTGGGTGTCAGCTACAGAACTCTGCTCATCCTAGGAGTTAGGTGGGAGCTTTATTCCCACTCACAATGGTCCTCACAGTCCCTGGAATATCAATGAACCCACGAGGTTTGGAAATTTTGCACTGGAGAAAGATACTTCTCTCACCAAGGGGGAAGCTGAGAGCCCAGAGCTTGTTCTGGGGATGGCTGAAGGACCCAAGGGTGTGATGTCCCTGCTGTAGGCAGCAGCACGGCAGGCTGAGCCCTGGGGAGGGGAAAAAAGCCCACACTGAGCTGAGAGGGCAGCTCACTGCACTGTGCTGCTCCAGGGCTGCTGAGACCCTTCCCCTCCCTGTCCAAAAGGACTCAGGGACCTACCTGAGCCTCACGCTCCAGGCCTGGCTATCCCCAAACCTCCTACTCACCTTCCAGAGAGCTGAGGTGCTAAGTGCTGTAACCATTGATAGTATGGCACAGAGCAGGATTGGTTACCTTAGAAACTCACAGAGGGGTAATTTTCTGATTCCTATCAGGCCCAGAACCAATGTTTTACAATTACTCACAGGCTTGTTGTTTTGGCAGAGTAACCAAAAGCAGATGCTGGATGGAGCAGCCAGTGAGAAGCGTCAGGAATCCCTGTGGATGCTCACAGCCCAGCCACACAAATAACTTGCTTTAGGAGGGATTTCCTTCTTACCTAAAGCACCCTGCCATGTTCAGAGCCAGCCAGCCTGGGCCATCGTGAGCCCTGCTGCCTCCAGCAGCCTGGCCCTCTCCTGTCCCCTCTTTCTGGGTCCCTTTGTCCCTTCGGACTGACCCGGTGACACAGCACATCCTGCATCCTCCCTGATGCTCTGCAGGCCTTTCTTCCCCTGGCTGGGGTGGGCTTGGTGCAGCTAAAGCTTTGTGGGGAGCAGTGGTGCTCCACAGTCAGGGACTCCCAGGGACAAGTTCAGAGGGGGACACAGAGGTCACAAGGTTGTGCTCAGCTGTTATTCACTGCCAGGCCACCCATTTTCTCCCCCAGGCTCTTATCCCCTCCTTGGGAACACTTAAATGTCTTTCCCAGGTGACCTTATACCAGCACTGCCCCATGATCTTTTTGCAAACCACACTGTCTGTCTGCAAGGGGAAGCAATGCAAAGCAGCTCTGTGTACTCTTTTGCTGCCATCAGCTCCTCTACAGGAAAATCTGCAATCCCAATCCCCCCCGTGCCAGTTCTGCACTAGCTCAGAGCACTCATGGCCTATTCCAAGCACATGGACAGCTGATGAGTTAGGGACAGGGAGGCACAACCTTCCCAAATCTCCCTGTCATCTTCCTGTCCAGCCTTTTCTTTCTCTGGGACAATCTGCATGTCACTGAAGGGCAAAGCCAGGCTGGGTACTGAAGGGCTTTTCCCGTGTCCAAACCTCACCCCACATCCAGTCTGCAGCGGTTTGGCTGCTCTTCTGACACCCAGGGTCTTGGGAGAAGTCCAAGAGCTGAGGGCAAGCTGGAACTGATGGGCACTGCCCTGGGGGACTCTCTTGCATTGCTTAGTGCCTCCCAAGAATCATGTATGTCCTACTCAGGGCAAATTTCCCCCTTGCCCACCTCCTGTAGTACTGGACCCAGAGAACTGAGGTGTGGGGTACACAGGAGTGAGCAGCGTTGAGAGCACCACATGATCCTCTGCAACATCCCAAATCCTTCTGAGCCAGAACCTGTGATGGACCTTTGAAGTCCCCAACCTCTAATTCATGGTATCATGGGTTTCTGTGATCCATGAACTTAGGTAAGAGCCACACAGGGCTCCTGACCCCAAGGAGCTCAGCAGCATGCTGCAGAGTGAAGCAGAGAACAGTGTGCACTGGGAGAGCCAGTGGTGCTAGTGCTGCACTGGGAGACTGAAAAGGCAAGTGAAGAAAGAAGACAATAAAGAAAAGACATGAATTCATCCCTCTGGTCACCACCTCAAACAGTCCTTCAGCTGGAGAAGAAACCAAATACACCTTTTCCTGATGCAGGCTGAACCTCACCTCCAAAGATGCTGCTGCCACCTGCACCTGGCCCCAGGTGTGTTGGAGCCACCTGTGCTGCAGCAGGAGCTGCTGAGCTTCTCTCCCGGGCACAAGCAGCCTTTGTGCCACCTCAAGATGATTTCCAACCAGAACGAGGGACAGATAGTGAGGGACGAGCTTGGGGCTGCTCAGTGGAAACTCCATTGATTACTCTGTGCAGTACCTTCCCGACATCATGAACACCTCAGCCCCTGGGGAAAATCTGGGTTCTATCAGCTCTTATAAGCAAGTGTTTCGAAAGGTTTACAGAAAAGTAAAGTAAACAGAGCTCTGAGTAACAAAAGAGCCCCGTTTATGCATTCTTTGATTCACTGTAAAGGATGGTGTAAACTGACTTTTTAACCAAGCATTAGGCAAGATTTGGGCCCCCGCCATTATATAATAAACAGTGACATGGCTATATTAAAATATTTACTTAATGCACTGAAGTGACTTATAGTATGAGTGGCTACTCAATAGGATGGCCTAAGTGTTAAGGCGTCAGGTGCCATCGCCTGTATAAATATTCTGTGTGCACTTGTTTATAGGAAAACCCCATCTGGATTTGGCTAAAACAGCAGACACCCTGCTGACCCCAGTTTTTGCTATTGGAAAATATAACACAAGTGTTCACTCATCTAGAATAACAGCGGCAGTTAAGTGCCATCTGACAGACAGAAGGGTATTGGCTTTTCTCAATAGACAGCAGGCTTGGTGCTGTGAAGGGCTTCACAGCAGCAGCTCCCCAAGATTTACAGCATCCTGTGGACCAGCAGCAGAAGGCTCTGCCTCCCCACTCGGCTGTCAGGGGCCATTGGGATGCCTGGACACACAGAAAAAGGCTCAGACACCCCCAAACCCTGCTGAAACACAGAGGTGGGCTGTGCCACCTGGTGAGAAGACCAAAGGTCAGGGCCCCTTCTCTATCCATCTGACTGCTCTGAAGTGTGAAGCTGCTTCTGCCCACCTGTGGTTTCTCCTGGTTGTTTGTCCCCTGTGCAGGAACTGTTTGGTGCCCTAATGCCCACACTGGAGCAGCCGCATGTCCATAGCATGGTGACACCTCCTGAGCTGGCAGGGGGGAGCCTGGGCTCTGCCAGGAATTTTCTTAGGTCCTTGCTGGCAGGCAAGGAATAAAGAGCCATGGGAATCCCCTCAGAGGGTGCAATGGAAAGGTGCCTACTCCCAGCTCCTGTCTCTCTCAGCTTCTCTCCCCACATGAGGCCCTGAACTGAGCAAGCACTGCTCTCCACCAGGGAGGAGTTATGATTCCTTCCACACTACACTACAATGTTCACAGGCACAGCCAGGTGTCTGATCAGTTCATCAAACTATAAGCCAGTTTCTACATCTAACTCCTTCTGAGTTCAACTTTTTTTGAAGAGAATGACATGAATTACATTGGCCTGCCAGGTAAGGTCTCTTTAGTATCTTCCACAACAGCATCAACATTCCTATCTTACCTAGACAAGATCAACCCTGACAAAGGCAAGAACTGCATCTGTTTCTCAGAAACATCTTTTTCTCACAGCCAACCAACAACCAAATACCTATAAACCAGCTTGGCATCTTTCTCCTACTCATTTTCAAAAGGTGGGCTCAGCTTAGAGCACAAAGGTTCTTCCCCCATAGGGTCGTGGGGCACTGAACAGGCTCCCCAGGGCAGTGGTCACAGCCCAAAACCTGCCAGAGATGAAGGAATGTTTGGACAAGGCTCTCAGGCACATGGTTGGGTTGTTGGGGTGTCCTATAAAGGGCCACAGGCTGAAGTGGGTGATCCCTATGGGTCCATCATATCAAATCAGGACATTATCTGACTGTATGACTCTGTGAGATGCAGAGAGAAGGGATGAATGGCTTGTCCCAAGTCACCCCACTTGAATGACAGGCTGTGAAAATCTGACTTTCCCATCTCAACATGGGCCAAGGCAGAGAGGAAAACACATTCACTGCTGTTTATCTTGGCCTCAGACTGTCAGTGCTGACACCTCTGTGTCCACCTTGGCTCCAGGAGGTGTAAACACTGCTGTGAGAGAGGGGAAGAGGTGCAGGTGCAATTGTCATACACAGAACAGGGGAGTCCTTGCAGGCAGCAGGAGAATTCCTGCCTGGGAAGTTTACACTAGTAGAGGCTATCCCAGTGAGGGTTTCCCCTGTCTGTTGTGCAGTCACAGGTGAGTTGGTGGAAGAGACCTCTCGAGACAACCAAACTCCTGCCTGAAGTAGGACTAATGACAACATGAAATCAGGTCACAGCTTTGTACAGGGGAGTCTTGAATACCTCTGATGATGAGACACCCCATAGGAAGTCAGTTGAAAATGGCTCCTTCTGTCAACTCCCTTGGGGGATCCTCTGTTCCTAAGGGCAGGGGGGAGGAGGAAAAATGAGAAGGTCACTGGGAGCCTGATCCCTGCCCTCAGCAAAAGACCCAGCCACTTCTGTTTCCTTCAGAAAGCTGCTGGCTACAAAGCCCTCAGGTCTTCCGTTCCTTACTTGTTCTTCCACGACTGTTCCTGTGTGGAACTTGTGGCTGAGGTGCTTTGTGTCTCTGGGTTCTTATTTGAAAGTCTCTTGCCAGCTGGGCTTTCTTCCCAAAGGCAGAGGTGAAGCTGCCAGACAGATGGCATTTCAGATTGCCCAAGAAAATCTACTGAGTTAGTAAATTTTCCACTGGAAAATGATTCTGAAGGAAAATTTATGACTGTGGGCAGAGCAGTGTGTGCCCTGGAGGCTCGGCTGACTGTGGGCAGTGATCTGGGAGCTCTGCAGGGACAGTCCCAAAACTCTCCTCCCCCTGGCTGGTCTGCAGGAGGCAGCAGCTGGCTGGAGAAAGCAATCCCCTCCCGGAGGGTTTGGCACACTGCTGGTGGCTGCAGGAAATCCCCATCCTGTGGTTCCCTGAGGCAAGGACAGGTATGTCCCACCTGCCCCCAGGAGCCACCACCAGCACAGGTCCCTGCTTGGCTCACACTTCTCCAGTTGCTGTGAACCCGTCTGAATACTAATCCTGTCCTGCTGAGAACCTCTTTCCCAGCCTATGGTCAGTCACTGGAGCTGTAAACACAGCCTGCTAGTCCATGGAAGTCTCTGGACAGAGCTTGGCTGTCTCTTTCCTCCCCACCGCCTTCCAGACAGACACTGAATGGGAATGACCACTCCACAGGGAGTGTTGCTCCCTCCCTTGCTACCAACCTTCAGCAAGTCCACCAAGACCTTCTCCTGTCAGCATGCCCACAAGGATGTCAATATTTCTGCACATCCAGTTATTTGAGAGCTATTGCTTTTCCTTGCCTGTAATACAGGAGTTAGCACAAAGAAAAGGAGACACTTCAACATCGCATTTTTCTTGACAAATACATGTCAGTTGGCTGCTACACCTCATCGTGGCCTACTAGAGATGCCTGAAAATAGCACATTTGGTTACTTGTTCCAGTATTTCACAGTGTTATTGCCATGATGTGGATTGTTCCTTATATCTGGATCCTTTTGTCTCCCCATCTGAGGACAGACACAGTCTTGTCCCTGCCCTTGTTCTCAGAGAGAGCTGCCAGGAGGTGTGAGATGGCACCAGTTCCCTAAATGAGCGAGACAAATTCAGGAGAATTTCGGCAGACCCAGCTGAGGTGAAAATAAGTGGATTTCACTTATGTAAGCACTCTCAAACTGATTCTTTTCTTATTCAATCCACATTTCTCCCCCTTTGTAGTTAGCTAATTGCATTAATCACTTCATTAAAGTTAATCACTCTAGGAACAGCTGAAGCAGGGAAAGCTGAATTCTTCAGTCCCACCATTCCCTCTGTTGTTGGCTTTCCCTCTGTACTGAGCAGCCCTTGCTTTCCTTGACCTGCCTTGGACTACACCTGCCCAGCAACTTTTAACTCAGAGGAAACTGCACCTGACCTGAAGAAAGCAGGGAAAAGTCCTGGCAGACTGCAGTGGGTGCAGGAGGTGAGGGAGGGACCATGGTGATGGGCAGGGTCCTCTCACCCACCTCTCCCCATGGTGGTCCCACACTACCCCAAGGTCTGGGTGCTGCTCCTGTGGCTCTCCTCACCCTCACTGGATTGCAGAGGGTTGGAAGTTGTAAAAGGTTCCCAGAATCTGAGCCTGCAGCTCTTCTAGGTTTGTTTTTCCCTTTCCTGTCCACACTACTACCCCTATTCCCTGACTCCCAGCCTATAACTATACAACAACCTGGGTATTGTGGTCACAGCCCCACCATCACATCCTGTCCCAAGGCTTTGCAGAGCCAACCTGCCCATGGGGCAGCTGCACACAAACACTGTGCCTGCACTGTCTTTACGAATAGCACAGCTCAGTCTCATGCCCTTTCTGTTCAAGAACACCACCCAGCACAAGGCCAGGACACAGAGATGACAGCAGCCTTGTCTGAGGATTGGGAGTTGAGCAGGTAGCAGCTGGGCCCTTGTGCAGGAAGGGTGGTGAGTGTCAGTCCCCTGCAAGCTGCAGGACAGCAGGCACAAATCCTTGGGCACAAATCTCATTTCTCAGAGTTACTGTGGCTGCTACAGCTGTGAACAGCAGCGTCTGGAGGGTTTTCTCACCTGGCTGTGAAGCCCAGCAGAGTGAGGGGGGTCACTGCAAGAGGGGCAGAAGTGTCCTGCCCAGAGCCAGGAGGAACCACTGCGCCAGGAGTGGGGAAGATGGTGCTCCCTTTTCCAGGGAGCTTCCCTAAATCTGAGATAGATGTGAAACTACTTCTCAGGAGGCTCCTCACACCGCCAGACCCTCCTGCCTTCTCCCAGGACTACCTGCTGTCCAAAGCATTGGGGTTGGAGCTCCCTCACAGTGAAATGCTCCTGGGTCCTGCAGCTGGTGAGGCTTTCTGAAGGCAAGGTGCTCTCAGCCTCTCCCACTCTGCGGCTGTGTGGAGTGGCAAGCCAGGCTGTCACCCCAGTAAGGCTGCAATGGCCTGATGTGCAGGGATCTCTCCCATCCCTTGGGGACAACAGGAATCAAGAGCATCTGCTCCCTACTTGGACCTAAAGACACCCATGAAATATGGACCCTGAAGCTGGAGATGGAATACTCCCAGCACACAGACCAGATGAGTGTCAGGAGGGTGGGAAACAGAGACGTTGTGCAATATTTTGGTACAGAACTCCAGCATTTCCATCACTACAGGCATCACACAGGACTATCCATGCTGAGTGTGGTGGCCTTGAGGCAAAGACTGAAGATCATGGAAGTGGTGGGAAAGGTTGAGACCCTGGGAAGACTGACATATAAGGGAAGATTCAGCATGACTGCTGTGGGCAGTGAAGCACAGCGAGCCCCTCATTAGTGCTGCCCTGTGCCTCCCGTGAGAGCCCTCCCTGGGAAACACAGAGCACTGGAGCAATGATAGCACTGGCTGAGATGCTAAGAAAATATCCTAACAAGATTTTCTGCAAATATTTGTATGAAAATAAAAAACAGAAGCCGAAAACAAACATCTGCTAATAGTGCAGTTTCAGTGTTTAGAAGCAAATAAGATTTTTTTATTAGTATTATTTTTTTTTTTAGCAAGCTATCAACCTAGCCAGGAATCAAATGTCAGGGTTAAGTTTTCCTAGAATTGCTATTATCTCAGAAAAATCAGCTCAGCTACTTCTAAACAGAAGAAGAGAACAGCTGACACCTGTCACCTGTTCACCTCTAGAAGTTGGAAGAGGAAACTGGTATTTGTCTGTGAGCCTGGGGAACAAAGGGCCTCTTGCAGGTCACCTAAATGCCACCCACAGCTGGGTGAGCTGCAAGCTGAAAATTACCAAGCATGTGAAGACTTTTGTGCTGAAGCTGCTCTGGAAGGAGTTGGAAATATGCTGCTATTTGCTAGTCTGAGCATAGCACAACCTGTGCTGCTCGTTCCTGTCAGCATCACTGAGACTGTCCCAGACACAAGCTGTGGGGACAGAGCAAGTCTCTCTCCCCACTGCCAGTCCCATGTGCCATCAGAGTTTACCTTGTGGACAGCTGGTGGCACAAGAGAGCCCTGTCTGTGTCAGGGAGCTCCAGAGATGCCAAGGGGCATCTTCTCTTCCCAGCAAGATCCCTTATTCTTCCCATTCTTACCTGAGGGGACAGCTACCTTCTCTGTGCTGTCTGTTTGACCTGACTGCTGTGCAGGAGGTCTCCTGGCTATCCCACCTCTCCTGCTGGAGTGGTGTGTAGAGGTAGAGCCCTGGCAGATCTAGGGAAGGCCCTAGAGATCATGCAGCCATGTGCTGGCTGACATCTCAGCCCTTTTCCTGCTGTGTGGGCTGCCAGCATCTGATGACAGATCTTTGCAGACAGCTCAGCCCCACGGAAGGGAAGGGACACATTATCCTCTCCTGTCCCTTATCCCACCTATTCACACAATGCTGTAACCGAGTACCCCACTGTTCTCTGGGCATGGGTGAGACCAGGTGGGAGACTCTTCCAGCCTCCAGTGCATTCACTGTGTTCCTTCTTCCTCTATCTGTCCTGAGAATGGTGAGTGTCACCCACCCCTGCCTGAGCCCTCCTGCCATGGCAGGGTCCCTGTGCCTGCAGCAAGTCCCTCTGCATCACACAGAGCTTCTTTTGGGTCCCAGCAGCTGCAGAGGCAGCTGCACCAGGTGTGCCAGGAGCTGTCCCCCAGGTTGAGCTCTTGCAGAGCCTGCAGGGTGTGCAGGACTGCAGCACAGCATGGCCAGCTATGTTCCCAATGCAATCTGCTGCTCAGCACAGGGTTGGTGCTGGCTTTCCTAGAAATGACAACACCATGCAGTAGTTAAAAGGCTGCTGTGTTTTTTCACTCCCTCTGTGCCTGCAGAGAGGTGTTCCAGAGCTGCAAGCATAGAGCAGTTGCTGCCTGCTTGAAGATGCTGCTTGAAGGCAGGGATCCTGGCTGGTTCACAGAGGAGGCAGTGGCTCAGAAGCACCAAACCTCTGACTTCCCTAAAGGCTCTGCACAAAGCCTGATTCCCATGGCAGGAGTGACACTGGTTATGGAGCTGCTAAAGGACTGGTGGCTTTTGGGGCATGAAAATGTGGATGAGTGGGGTTTTTGTTTCTCAAAGGTAGAAAAAGCCAGTGATGTACATCCTCTCTGTTGAAACCTGCTGTCTGCACACACAGGAGTGCTTCCCCTCTCTGTGCCAGCATGGATGGCAGTTCTTCCTTCACAGCACTCCAAGAGACAAAACTCCTCTCAGGCTGAGGGCCCAGCACAGTGAAGGTGCCATGGCACGGGGGCAAGGCCTCTTTGGTTGCTGCCTGGGCTCTTCTGGGAGATGGCTGGGGTCTCAGTGGAGAGGGAGGGAAGCTCTGGGTCTCAAGTGCAACCTCCTTCTGTGTGTGTTGAGACACAGAGGTGCAAGGGAGACTGTGGGTGATGGCCCACAAAAAGTGAGCTCCAGCACTTGTCTGGCCTTTGGGCCTTTTTCTTCCTGTGATATTCTGCGCTGCTGGTGACACACAAGATCCCAGGGTCTTTGTCACTGCTGTGAAGCTGTCAGTTTCACCGTGAATTTTCAGCTTTTGGAGCCACTTCCACCTCAGGGGTACAGAGAAGATTATGAGAGTGAATAGAGAGAGCTAGTTGCCCTTAAACCTGCTAATTCCCCTCCCCTAATGCTGGGACCAAGTCTGCAGCTAGCCAAGCAGTGGCCAAAGCACTGGCTACATCCAAGGGACCCTGCAGAAAACTTGTTCCATGAGAGAGAAGTAAGCAGTGGTGCCCTGTGTGCCTTCAGTACAGAACCAGAGCATCAGGCATAACCAGAGACATTGGACATCATCCCCTGGACTGCCCATCCACAGTCATCCCCAACATAATGTTAGTTATTGACTTATTGTCCTTTTTCCAGGCACGCTTTCACTCATCCTCCAGGTCCTCCAGCTCTGAGGTCCTAAGGGCCTCATTTCCCTTGTTTCCCTTTCTACCTCTCCACCAGTATCACTTGTTGTCAGACCAATCCTACCTGTCTCCCCACCTGGATCCCTGTATTTTTTACTGTCATTCCCACCTGGGCTCCTGAGTCCATTTCCACCCTAGGATCACTCTGGTGTGTTCTTCCTCTGCCCTCCAGAATCTTTTGTTTTCCAGGACTGCCACATCCAGAGCCTGGTTCTGTCCCAAGCCTGTCCCCAGCAGGGCTCATGGAGAACAACCCACTGAACAGGGCTGCAGCATGATTTTAGGTGCTAAACTCCAGGCTAGTTCCCATTGAGTCTGTGTGAACTGGGGCTTTTCAAACACTTTTAATGTTCCCAAATTTGGGCATCTTTTCTCTAGGATAGCAGGAGGCACATCTTGAGATACACACCACCACCTCTGCCAAATGTCATGTGCTGCTCCACAGCCTGCATGTGCTGGAGCTTCTCAAAATGAAAGTCGTAAGAATTTTGGAAAATGGGAAAAATCAACTGGTTTTCTCTAATCTCCTTCTCTGATGCAACTTACACTGATTTCAGTGCGATGTTATAAACAAATCCAGGACAAGACAGATACATGGCATGAGGAATCCTGGTCCCAGGCATTCATCAAAGTTATTGACAAATGAAAAGAGGCTCTTGAGATGAGAAGTGTTGAGTGACCCGAACCACAAAGATTATTGCTCACTTGCCTGTCATTAACAACAAGCCACACTTCAATCTTGACTGTTAAATTTAAGCTATAATTGCCCTGAACTCACATTTGGTTTACTTCAGAGGTACCAGTCATTTTGAAAAGGGTGATGCTGATGCCAAAATCCAGGACATTTTGTGTAAGATGAGATCAGAGGAATTAAAGCTGTCAAAACACAGTTCTCTAAAGTGCCATTGAGAGCACACTTGGTCTGCCCAGGGAGGCCTACACCCAGAACTGTATTTGCCAGCCCTTTGCCCATCCTGTGACAATCCTTCTTTCCTGGAAGGCTCTTCCTTCTTCCAGCTGGAGTTTGTCCTGCTAGTCAGAATAACAAACACATGTGATTTTGACCAGGAACATCACAGTATTTGGATTGTTCTTGGCACATGATGGTTCTTCCTAAGCACTCCCTGATGCCCACTGAGATGTTCAAGCAGATTCACACCTACCCCAGCACCCTACTCCTACCCATTTCTCACTTGGTTTCCATAAATGAGCCAGAACTACACTAACAGGAATAATTGAGAAAGGTGATCTCTGAGCTTAAACATCCGTATAGCCCACACTGCAGCTGGTGGACTGAACTATAATATTTAAAATTCACTCTGCAAGGGTATATCACACACATCCTGTCTGAGACCAGAAATCCTCTGCTTCCCTCCCAGCCTGTGAGACCAGACGGAGTGCACAGACCTACCTGGAGTGCTGTCAAAGGGCACAGGCTTGGATTTCTCATACATTTACAGCATGCAAATATTTCAAGGGTCAAGAATTATTCAGTGACAGACACTAACTGCAGATCACAGACAGATTCAAGACAGTCACCACCTGGTCACAGTCAGATTATAGGAAGATGCAGGCAAAACTGTCACATCTGTTCAATAATTAATTATTGACCTTTCCTGTGCCTGAAGCCCCGGAGCAATCCCTCTGCCTGCGCCACGTAAACACCCTGATGGTCTGTGTAGACTGGGAGTGCCTCACCTTTCATTGCTGTTTAGCTCAACCCGACATGCCATGTTTCAAAATGCTCCAGGGTTTGCGTTTCTGCACCAATCTAAACTTGTTGGAGTACAACTCAGCTTTTCCTGCTGCACTCAGGGAGCCGCAGTGCTCTCTGCCCTGCTATCCCAGGCACTGCTGAGCCCTGCACCACAACCTGCTCTCCCCAGCCACTGTTGGTCAGATCGATCATTCCCAGCGGCAGGAATTGCCGCTTCGGAGCCACCTCGTTCACAGCTAGGACAGGAGGATAATTTTCCAGCCAAGGACAGCACACTCAGCATTGCCAAGATCCGTATCACACAATCAAGGAAACTGAAGATATATTTTGTACTTACTGAAGTTGGTTGCTTCCCTCCTTTCTCTTGTGTTCTTTCCTACCTTAGCTATTTTCACAGAGATGGTATCTTACATTTTCCTGTTTAAATTTCATTTCTCCAGCCCTTCCAGTTCTCACCTTCCTGTGCCTCTGCTGTTAGTCCCAGGCTGCTCCAGCTGGTTCTTGCACCATGTCCTCTCAGCAGGACCTCTGAGCACTCCGGTTGGCGTTGCAGGAGTGGGGAAAGAGCAGACTGGAGATGGTCTCCTCCAGGAAGCAGAGCTTGTCCCTGGGCCAGTGCAAGTTCCTGCACCAGATCACCTCCAGCCTCCTGCCTGGAGGGTCAAAATGTGTTCTTCACCCTGAGGGGAAGGCTCAGAGCTCGGCAGGAGTAGCACCACAGCTTCCCCAGCGAACAGGGAAGAGCTGTGAAGGGGTCAGAGGGTGAAGATCACCCCCAAATCTGGTCCTACTGAGATACAGTATTCCCTTAATCTGTTAATCCCTTCTCCAGTTCTGTGGTACCATGGGGTCAATGCACACTCAACATGATAAAAGTACTGTAGGAACGAAACACTAATAAATAACTTTTATATTCTTCATTTCTTCAGTTGTGACATATATAAAAGAGATAAAACGGGCCCTCTGAGAATCCAGCCTTAGCTCTTATCTTCTGTTTGAACCGTTAAGTGCCAGCTTGGTTATTACTCATGCTCTTGACATTGAAGTTTTTCCTTCAGCAGTAACTCTTGTGCTGAGGTTGCTGTGAGTAATCTCTGGGATTTAGGCAGCTGCATGCTCAGGCAGACACTCACCAACACAGCTGAGCCCCGACGCCTGCTCCCTGCTCCCTCTGCTAAGCCCCAGCAGAGCTGCCTTTGACCATTCCCTCTTCCTGCACCCAGGGATGGGGAGCACCAGTGAAGGTAAGATGCTGTGTGCAAGGAGAGATCACCAGCCTGTCTTGTCTGCATACAATCACAGAATCACAGAGTGTCCTGAGCTGAAGGGACCCACAGGATCACTCAGTCCAACTCCAGCCCTGCACAGACACCCCAGCAATCCCACCCTGGGCATCTCTGGCAGTGCTGTCCAAACACTCCTGGAGCTCTGGCAGCCTCAGGCTGTGCCCATTGCCTGAGGAGCCTGGGCAGTGCCAACACCCTCTGGGGGAACAACCTTTCCCTGCTCTCCATCCTAAACCTCAGGTTGTCAATAGCAAGTCCAGTGGCAGACTGTCCTGACAGCTGGTGTCAGAGGTGTCCCACTGGTGCCATCGGTGTGGGGTTCACACACACCAGTCAGGATGTTACCAGAATCCGAGATGATGCAACAAAAATGACAGGAGTGCAGCTCATTTCCTGAGACTTGACACAAAGTCTGATTTGTCCAGGTTGGATGGGGACAAAGAGCCTGGCTGCAAGGGCTTGGCCTGTGGGTTTAGGACAGCTCTTCTGACATTGGCCTACAAGGGGGAGCAGCAGCATTGTCTCCCCAGTGTAACTCAGTCCATAGGGACTCATCCTTACTGCACATTTTCCAGAACAATTCTCTCTTTCAGTTTTTTAAAATATATCTTTCTAACCAGAAAACCAGCTAAAAGACACCTGGCTACTGCTAAAAACCTTTCTGAGGATGTGGTTGTGTAAAGCAGTGCTTGCTCCTGGTCAGTCATCACAGTCTGCTCAGCCTCCCGTCACAGGAAACCTGTGGATCTGCTGCCACTGTCAGGTACAGACCTGCTACAGCCCATCCTGGGAAAGCAAGCCCACAGTGCCTCCTGAAGGGACACCACTCAGCTGTAATGATCCTCCAAGCTGTGAAACCTGCTGGCCAGGGTGTGGGGCAAGTGTGTCCCAACCGCCCAGGTGTCCAGCTGAAGGCCTTACCTCACCAGAGGGGAAGATTTTGGCCAGAAGTTTAATAGACCTCAGTGATGGTTTGGCCAGTTCAGCAGAAGATATGGGTGGGTCTATCCCACCCCACTCAAAGAGATGCTGTGTTCAGCCCAAGGAAGGGCCCTGCCTTGGTGCAGGTCCAGTGCTGCTGCTCATGTTCCAGAGCACCCTGGTGCATGGATTGGTGCCTGTGGGGTCTGACCTATTGCTGTAACCACAATGGTATCCATGAAAGTTTGGGAATGTCTGTGATATCCATACCAGCTAAGGCTATAAACACCCAGAGCCAGTCTGTTCCAAAAGCCAGGGCCTTCCTCAGAGAAGCAATTCACCTTTCCTTGATGGTCTGAAATCCAGCATAGCACACAGCTCTCTTCCAGTCCCAGCTATTGTCCAACCTGATCAGAGCAAACCAATAAACCAGATCAATGATATCTTCCACTTCCAGACTATGCCTTGTTTTCTCTGTAAACTATGTCTCCTGTCCCACCCAATACTGCTGCAATCACAAAAGGAGCTGCAATGGAGAGGCCTTCAATGCCAGTGCCAAGTGGCACTGCCCAAACAGACCTGCCACAGTGCTGGGCTGAGGACACACTTTACCTCATCCTGAGCAGGATGGAGGCAGAGGGGGTATGAGCAGGGCTTGGGCTTCTGTGGGGCAGGTGGAAACACACCCTGAGGTGGTTTTGAAGCAGTGTTGTGATCCTGAACTTTCCCAGCAACATCCAACATTGGCCACCCCTGCTGAGCTTCTCCCACAGCATGTCCTGGGCATAGAGCCCTCAGCAGTGGGGATCACTGCCCTGGAGCACATGAGGCTGCAAGTCCTGTCACCTACACGAGTCTGCCCCTTATCATCCTTGTGTCTGGTGAAGTGCAAGGCTCCAGCCCTTGCCCCATTCCCAGCACTGGGTGCAGCACAGCCCCAGCACTGCCAGCAGCTCTGCGTGCTCAGAGCAGGGCACTCCCAGCTCTGTGCTCCCCTCTCTGCAGCAGCAGCAGGGCAGATCCCCACTGTTCACAGTCTCTGTTCAGTGAACATCTCACACCCAGCTGAGACACAAATCCACACAGGGCCACAGCCCACATCTGCACTCCAAACTGAGTCCCTGCCCAGGACAAGGCTCTTCATTGCTGGAGCTTCTCTATCAGGTGAGGAGAAGACAGCAAACAAGGCAGGACACAGCAATCCAGCAGAGCAGGAACGTACTCAGTACCTGCAGTGATGGGAACCAGAGCAGAACAGAGACCTGCCTGTCCTGGCAGCTGTACTTCCCTCTAGAATAAAATCTCATTCAGGAATGCATGTGAGTTTAATACAGAGTATTAGAAATCAATATTCAGCTGCTTCTTCCCCTCCAGGGAGTGAGGCCAGGTGTTTCTTTCTGAAAATGATTCTGAATCAGAGACATGTTCTTCCAGCCAGAAAATTCCAGCACAAAAAATGTTATGCTAAAGAGCTGCAATAAAATCGATCTTTTATCCAGAATAGACAAAGCCTGTCTCACTCTGCTGCCTTCCCCCTCTTATCACCCCTGGCAGGAGGCGGTGGGTCCTGCTGACCTCATGTTTCATGGACAGAACAAATGGCTTCTCCAGCAGCTCTCTGCTGGCAGGTTTCCTCTTGGCGCTTCCCTGGGCCCCTGCTGTGCTGTGAGATTGGTCCTTGCAGACCCTGTAAGTCCTGTCCACAGCTAAACGGACTGCCTTCCCTCTAGACTTTTCACCCAGCCATTGTAAATCCTGCTGGCCTGGTGCCAAGCACTACGCTAGACACAACCATAATACAGTCATTTTTCTTCTGCATGTTGGAGAAGGAAACAGCAGAGATGCTGTTCTTTCAAATAATTTAACAAAATACAGATCCCAGCTCAAGGTAACTCTTTAACCTCTTCAGTGAGAGTCTTCACTGCTGCCAGGGCTGTGCTGTCCTGCAGTCTGTCTGACCGCAGCCGCGTGCGGGGGATTTTCAGGGACAGGAGCTCTGTGCTGGTCTCAGAAAGCAGATCCACTCACAAGTGTGCTGGTAGGGAGTAGATGGGATAAATGGAGTGATAGCAGCTGACCCTCCAGGGGATTTTATGCAGCGATAGCTTAGATGAAGGATTTGCTTCTGGGAAGAGTCATCCCTGGTGACTGGAGGAAATCAATAAGAGGAAATGCTGTTTCAGAAAATGTTTGTGTCTCTCAGATCTTCTGGACCTGCAGTATCCCTGTGCATGCCCCCACTGGCTCCAGACTGTGCTGGTGACCTGCAGACTGGCACACCATGTCTCCTGCTCATCCCCTCACCCTGGGCACAGCAGCTGCAGGGGAAGCCTGGGGAAAGCCCAGCACACAGCCTGGTCTGTGCCCTTGGGCCAATCTGAGAAACATCTTCAGATCACTTCAGAAGTACTTAATGTACTGCCTGGAGGAGCAGAGAGAACATGGTCTCCTAAACATGGGCAATGGACAGCCCAAAATGGACTCTGGGAGTGGCAGGTTTCCCTAGGAAAGCTGTGATTCACACCCCTTCAAAGTGGGGCATTTCCTCTCCTTCTCTGGGGCTGCAAATCTACACCCTTTGCTCCAGTGAAACCTGCGGTGATCCAGGAGGGCTAAATTCATCTCTCTATGTGTAAGGAAAACTGAAGCCATGAAATACTTTTAGACCCTACTTGCAACAAAGACATTTTCTGAGGATTCTTTGGAAGAGTGACTGGAAGGGTCTTTCAGCAGTCAGCATAGTCACCCTGCAGGAAAATGAGTATATACTCAAGCCCATGAGGAAATGGGAGCTTGTTTTGGATTAATCCAAAGCCTGAGGTGTACAACTCTGTCTGAGGAGCTGTAGAATTTGGAGGTGGGAGCATTTTAGGTGCTCCCAGTAGACACCTCTGGCCAGGCTGAACCGTGCAGAGCCCGACCTTGTTGGGCAGCACAGATCCCTCTCATGGCCCTGCAGATCTTGCTGTGAGATGTTCACATCTCTCAGCACACCTGTGGCCTCTCCAGAAAGGTGCCTGGTTGAGGGGCTCCAGCTTGAGGAGCCGTGATTACCAGTGGCACTGGAGACTTTACAACCCATGAAAGTCACCAAGACTTGTGAAAAGAGGAGCAGGTGTCCTGTCCAGGTGAAAGTGAAGCAGCCCTGGAACTGACTGC
Organism: Lichenostomus cassidix; assembly: GCF_008360975.1. Classification (NCBI taxonomy): domain Eukaryota; kingdom Metazoa; phylum Chordata; class Aves; order Passeriformes; family Meliphagidae; genus Lichenostomus; species Lichenostomus cassidix. The sequence goes on from NC_139498.1 coordinate 9,852,613, forward strand.
TCATTCCCATGCTGTTCTGCCCTCCTCTGAGGGTGGCCTCATGGCCTCTCTTGGTGGCACTGCCACCTGAGCCCACATCAACCTCCCCAGGGCTATGTGTAGAACAGTTAAATGCAAAATGTTTCCTTTCACAGCAGTTTTGAAATGCTGACCTCTCCTGCTCCTCCCCATGGATGCTGAGCCCAATGGATGCTGCACAGTTGAGCCCAGGGGAGCTCCAGATACACAGCCTGACTAGAAGAAGTCTAGAGAAGAAGGCAGGTTATGTGCTTCCTGCTATTTAGATTAGAAAATAAATCCTCTAGGAGTTTAAATATTGGACCTATGATGGGCAAACTCTGAATTCCCAGGCTATCACTCTGCAGCATGCCAGGAGTACATTCCCAGCTATATTTCAACATCCATGAGGTGTGGGGACATCCCATGATGAGCAGTGGGATGATGATCCCAGCTCAACCACCAAGCCAAGCAGCTTTAGGCACTGGGCTGCTGGCGTAGGGGACACACCTGCACAGCTCTGTGGGAGCCAAGGGCCACCTTCCAGGCCCAAAGAGGAGCTCAGGGGATGGGGACAGCCTCCCTGTGCTTTCCTGGGTGCTCTGTGGTCAGTCAGGGTGAGCTGCCCTCCTGGATAGGTCACACACTGTGAGCAGGTGGCTTTGCCAGCACCAGCAGCCACTGGAGTTCCTCTGCAGAGCCAAGGTGCTCCTCACCTCTGCTGCCACAGACATCCTGCCTGTGCCATGTGCTGCAGAGCTTTACACAGCCCAGAGATCCTGCCTGGGCCCTGCAGACAGAAAGGGCTTTTCCAAGGAAAAACAGGACAGGAAAGACCTCGTAATCCCCCAAAAGAAACACCAGCACATTCCTCGAGGCAAACAGTTACGTGACGGGCGGCAGAGACACTCCCCAAGGCCGACAAGTACCATGTGTGGAAATTGCAGCTCCAGCTTTGCAGCAGGGCTATGATCATAGAGGAGGTGTAAGCCAGCCCTGCCAAGAATTTGGGGCTTTGCTCCATGTGTCTGCATGTGCTGTGCCCTCTGCCAGGCCTGTCCCACACAGGCCTCAGCTCAACGTGCTCCTAGTTCCATTGTAGGGCATGAGTATGTGCTCACTGCATGTGCTCACTCTGGCCCAGGGCACTGGGCAGAGGGAACTGGAGGGGCACATCAGGGTCACCACTGGGGTTACACCTCTCCATTCTGCTGGAATCTGGGAGGAGTAGCCATCCAGCATCCCTGTCTGCCCTGCTGCCTCCATGCAGCAGGACAGGGGACAAACACAGATTATTGTGGGGTCTAGCACCAGTTCAGGAGGTGGTGAGGCATCCCTGGGCTACACTGGTTCTATCCAATGACTGCAAGAGCCACTGGGGCCACACTGCCTGGGGACAGCCTGGTGGTACATTGGGACAGGCAGTGTGCTGGCACTGGGGCTGGCACGGGAAGGAGAGCTTGGATCTCCCAGCCCAGATCCTGCATGTGTAGCCAAGCTTTGCAGGGAACTCCAACACACACTCCCCAGCCTGGGACAGCTCTGGCATCACAGAGAATGGGACAGAAGGTGACCAAAACCCATGAAATGTTCTCCTTAGGACACAGTGGAGTCAGAGAAGGTCTGGAGAGCAGTGATTAAAATGGAGATGGGATGAAATTGCTGCTGAGTCAGCAGATTTCTGCCCTGGGGAGTTACAGGTGGAGGCAGGGGCCAGCAGGGTTCACAGACTCACGGGGGTGATGTGAACACCAAATGCTTTTGTTTCCCCAGCCGTCAGGATGATTCTATCAGGGCACCAATTAGCAGCATAAGAAATCACTTCTTTATACAACCACTAATGAATATCTGAGCATGGCTGCCATGAGAGGTTGTAGAAACAGGTGCTATTACCAGTTCAAAACAAAATTAGACAAATATATCAAATATATTAATTAGATAAATTTGTTAATTAGACCCCTGTTAAAATGTCAATATAGCAACAGAGGGGTTCCAGGGCAGCACATGTCAGAGCCCTGAGCAGGGCTGAGGCTTCCCTGCAGGAGGGACAGTGTCTGACTCAGGAGAGGGCTAAGTTGCAGCTCATCCTCACCTACACTGCCAGTGCTGCTGCTGGGCCTTGCTGGCAAGCCTGCCCTGTGAAGGTGACACCCTTCTAATGAGCTAGGAAAATAAATCTGTGCACAGCAAGGAGAGGTGCTAGGTGTGACATGACTGACAGGCATGAAATTCACTCACAATAAAAGTCTGGACAAGCGTTTTGGGGATCCTATACACAGCCCACACCTGTGTCACAGCCTCTCTTCCCAAACCCCAGAAAGTACCAGCCCTTATGTCCCAAAATACTGAAGAGGTCTTTCCAAATCAGAGCTGTGAATCCAACAAGATGTGTCAATATCAGATGCCACAGGGAGATGAGGGATACACATCACATGAGGAATGAGGTTGGCACAAGAACGTGGCTGTCAGTGTGTCCTGGGGCTTCACACCTTCTGAAGAGGGTGATGGATCTTGAGTCAGTGAGCAAGGAACTGCTCCAGAGAGCAAGGACTGGACTGCATCACAGGTGCCCATGAAAACCATTCCAAAAGGTAGCCTGGTCTGCAAAATATCTTAGGCTCCTCTCAGAGAGGTGCTGTGAGATGCCTTCAACACCATGTGAAGGTCTCTAATTCTTTGAAAATGTGAATCCAGCATCTAAAGTACCATAACTGGTTCTCAGCACCAGGATCCTGGTTCTCCGTCTCCAACAGCAGAGATGTGACCAGGACTTGGGGTTGGAGCAGAACTCTCTAGAGAAAAGAGCCACTGCTTTATTTTTTATTTTGGAAAGATAATCTGACACCAGATTTCTCCCACTCCCACTCCTGTTCCTCTCCACATGCCCTACCTTCCCTGCCATCCACCCTGGTACTTTCTGGGGCAAAATATAGAAATCTGAAGAAACCTCCCACTCAGCTATGTTCTCTGCAGAAGCAGATGGAAAAACAGTGAAAAGACCTCAGTGTCACAGCAGCTGAGCTCAGCTTCCAGAAAAATGCCACCAGTTGTACTGCTTCCCTTGGTGCATTCACTACAGCTTTCTGTGTCTCATGACTTGCCTTCTGGAGAGGTGTCACCAGGAAATTTGTCTCCACTTGATATCTGAGAAAGCAAAAGTGAGGGGAAGGAGGTCCCTGGGACTGGCTGTGATGGGACAGTGACAAGGCTGAGTGTCATGGGTTGGGCCCAGCTGCTGTCAGAGCATTTCTGTGCTGCCCTAAGAGCATTTCTGTGCTCCTAAAAGAGCATTTCTGTGCTGCTATAACTGCATTTCTATGCTGCTGCTGCTGCTGCCACACATCTCATGTGGGAGTCCTGATGGGAAGCAGCACCAAAGGCAGGCAAGTAGACAGACAATAAAGAGGCTCCTTTTCCTTTCATGAGCTCTCATCCCCTGTGGCAGGTTTATAACAGTTGACTCCAGCAGAGCTGGGCCTGTGGAGCTGGGAAGTCGTTACCCGTCTGGGAGCTGGCAGGGAATGGGAACATTCACCTGGGACAGGGCCCAGAGCGTCACCTTTGCAGAGCCTTGAACTTTCTGGGTGAACGACTTAGTTTAGATTAAAGGAATCAACAAAACCGAGTGTAAGGCATTCTCGGCTGGTAAAATGGGATCAGCGCTGCTTGCACTGCCAGCAGTCTCCTGGGAATTTAAAGGAGAAGCAGACAGAAAGCAAGTAGTTGGAAAGGCAGAAATCTCAATTACTGGGTGATGTGCTGGGGCCAGGAGGATGCACGGTCAGAGAGGAGCTTTTTTGGTTTCAAAGACACACTCGTGTTTTGATAGCTCAGTTACTTTTTTTTCCAATAACTTCCAAGGAAAAAGAAACTGTCTGCTCAGAGATTATCTCTGCAGTGATATGTGGAAAGCAAAGCAGAGCTGTAAAATATCTCCAGTTAGGGATCACAATCTGGAAGAAGAAAACAGGAAACATGAACCCAGTGGAAACCCAAAGATAAATGATCATCCAGCTAAGGAGAGTTTGAGACAGAGAGATATTTCCTACTAAAGAAAGGAGGGTTTGTGGAAGTTACACCTCATCTTATACATCAGTAGAAGACTTTCCATGCCGGAATGAGGGAAAAAAAAATATTGCCTACCTTGGGGAAAAGGAGAAAGAGGACAGGGGGAGCATTTCAGCATGTGACATGGAGAGCTGTGACATGGGGAGCAGACCCGTGACAGAGCTGGCAGGGAGTGCTCGGGTCCTGTGGCAGAGTTATTTTTCTCTGGAGTGAGCTGAGGTCAGTGAGGGGACACTGCTGCCATCCCCTTGTGAGAGCTGAGCTGTGCTCGGTGGTGGGACAGGTGACAGGGCAGTGCTGTCTCAGCTGCTGCAGAGAGCCATGGAGGGGGCAGCATGGGCACAGCACAGCTACTCTGCCATGGCCACAACATCCCAGGCACCAGCAGCAGATGGAGGTGTCTGGAGGAGTAAGTACCACGTGGAATTTAAGCCAGTGTCCAACCTGAAAGGCAGTGATTTCCCATCCTGCCCCCCCCAGTCCTTTTGGACTCACTTCTACAGTGGCCATGGGAACTTTCCCATCCTCAGTGCCTTTCTGCACTGGAAGATGCACCATGGCATTTCTCAGATCTCCAGGCTGTGCCATTGCAACCCTCTTGGTTCCAGAAGGGAGCATTTGGAGAATGGCAGCTTGCACTTTTTCCATCCAGTCTCGTCTCTATGGAGTCTCCATGCACCCCAGATTATTGTAGACCTGAAGGGTTGGCACTGTTCTGTGCCTACTGAGACCACAGCCAGGGGGGGAGTGGGGGAAGCTGGGAGAGATCCTCACCCCATGACACTGGGGAGGCAGAAACCCCATTGGCTTCAAGGGAGCGAGGGTTTCACTTGCTGTGAGGGTTTCACTTGCTGTTTTTCAGGCTGCCCTTTGTCATAGATCCGCTCGGGAACTTTTTCAAAACAACATCTAAGGGAGCTGCCATGACCCAGGGGACTGGAATGTGTCCCTGGGAAAGCCTTCCTGGCACTGCCAGGCACAGAACACAGCACAGCCATCCCTGCTGGGGGATGAACCTGCCACCGTGTCCTGCCTGTGACGGAATGTGACCGCAGTCCCCACAGAGCTGTCCGTAACAATCCCAATCATGCCCAGCATGTTTGTTTCCCTGCTCTCCCATCTGCCTCTTGCTGAAAATATGCTGGCCCTGGATGTGGATCGCACATACCAAGGACTGGATCCAGCTGTACCGGGTTGGGAAGGCAGCCCAGATTTATGGCACAAGCTGCGTGGCCCATGCCTTGCAGTGCCAAGGGTGGGGGGCTGTTGACGCCTCAGACATCTCATAAATCCTTCCCAGAAGGAGCTGACACTCCCAGCAGCAGCACTGCCCCCATGGCAGTGGGTCTTTGGCTCCCAGCAGCTGAGCACTCTCAGAGCAAAGAGCAGTCTGTGTAGAGAGCCTTGTCTTGGGATGTCTCAGAGCCCTGACAAAACCCAGCGAGGGGGATGACTGATTGTGCAGGGCACCAAAAATCAGCTCTCCCTGAAATGTCTCCTTCCTCAGTTTGTGGCTCTGTGCTTGGTTCCCTCCTCTCCTCCAAGCCCAGCTGCCTGCCTGCCTGCCTGCCTGCCTGCCCACCCCTGCAAGACTTGCATGGTTTTATGCCTGCGTCTGGCTTTGCACGTGTTAAAGCCAGAGCAGGATTGCATGAAACCCCTGGGGAGATGCAGCTGAGGAGGGTTCCCCCATCAAGCCTTCTTTGGATGATTTAGAGCCAAAGATGCTTGTTCTCTGTATGTGTTTGCTTTGGTATCTTGTAGGTCATTTTTTTCTTCCCTTGAGTGTGTTATTTTAACCTCATGCCACTATATAATACCAGAAACGTAATGAATAATAGTACCAGGCTCTTCAACTATTTGCTCAGTGTTTCCCTGGGGTTTGATGCATGCCTGCCTTCCTATCCTCATTCCCTGTCAGTCTTTCCCAGCCAGGCAGAGCCTGTGCTCTTTGCCTGTGCTGGGAATGCTGTTGATACCTCTGGGTCTGGGGAGGAAGGACACCCCCAGCTGCAGCTCGGTGTTCCCATTCACCCTGCATGACCCTGCTGAGGTCAGAGGTGCCAAACACAGATATGAGGCCAGAAGACGCTGCAGAGAAGGCCAAGAAAGAACCGAGAGGAGTCTCCCATACCAAACCAGTCCCTCATTCAGGGCTCTCTACAAGGTGCCCATGCTCCCCCAGGTTCCCTGTTCTGTTGTGGACAGGGTTTGTACCTTACATGGGGTGGCCAGTGGGCACCTTGACCCCCCAAGCCAACAGCTGCACCATGCCCTCTGCAGAAGCACTGACCTCCTGGACCAGCTCTGTCCTTCCCTCAGCTGGGATTGCAGTTCTGGTGTCCATGGCAGAGGAGGATTCCTCCTGCAGAGCAGAGCATTCCACTTTCCCTTTTGCATCTTTGGATTGTTCCAATAGACTTGGAACAAGCTTGACTATTTGGGGAGAGTACAGTCCATAAACAAGCAGTGGGGAAGAAAGAGATATGAATTCCCACATTTTTCTGCTAGTCTGGCAAACTCAGCACTTAGTCTTGAGGAAAACACCTTAGGCCAGGTGGAGGGAATGCCTTCTTAGCTTCTCAGGCTTGCTCAGCATTTGTGCAGAACTCGAGTTCTGAATTCTGGCATGAAATCCTAACCAGTAATGACAAAGTTGGGAAAAGCTCAGCCCTGAATTCTGATGGCTTTGGAGGCTACGCTTTCCTCCTGCCCACATACTTGACATCCCAGACCTCTCACATCCTTGACCCCATCCCTTATATCTGCCTGATGATGTTCCTCCTGCCCTGTCTATATTCTGACCAACCTTCTGGGGGTTCCCCCTTGTCTGATGCTGACCCAGACTGCAGCTCTCAGCTCTTGGCAGTCTCTTCGTGAAAGCTGACACTTTTAAAGTAACCTGAGAGTGGGAAGAGGTCTCTTGGGTCAGGATTCTCAGCTGCAGCAGGGGTTCATGTGCTGCATCCTCACTATTGCCCACACCCTGAGGTGATATCTTCATGCAGGAAACAGCAGCCACTCATGCAACCACTGTCCAATGTCACAGGTTGGGGAGCTGAGACACGGAAAGCAGAGTCTCCCTTACAAATGGCTGGAACCTGAAAATCAGCACAAGAGTTTATAAAGAATTGGTCCTGGAGCTCCGCCCCATTCATGTTTATTTTTAACAAAAGTTGGAATATTGTTCCAAAGGACTGGAAGAGGCCAACAGTGTACAAATATTTACAGAGCATAGAATAAACTGTCAGCCTCTTAACTTGACATCAGTCCCAGCTGAAATTGTGGCAAGCTGATACAAGACTACTCAGAGACAATCAAAAGCTGTCTCTGCTCTTAAAGCATGAATTCAATAGATAATTTTATGGAGTTTGGTCTGTAAACACCCTGGCCTTCCCCAAAGGCTGAAACTTGGTGATATTTTGTTCTTGAAATTCTCATTGACCAAAAATGACATTTGCACTGCTGAGTGGATCTAAGTCTGCCCAACAGTCAGACCCTGAATTGTCTGCTAATGGTCATCTTCTGATGGTGTGCAGGAGTTTATGGGGGGAGGTACCTTCCTGTCCTGCTCTAAACCCCACACAACATGAGCTCTTTAACTGTGATCTGGGGAGAATGTTTCTTATTGGGGAAACATATTTTCTGCTGTGATTTTCAAAGCTGAAGAAATGTGTTGTAGTAGGACAATATCAGTGTTTAGTGCTCGCAGCATTTGAAAGTTTGGTTAGCTGGGCATTACAGACTGTGCATTTTAATACAGAATCATAGGTTGGAAAAGCCCTCCAAGATCATTCAGTCCAAGCTGTGACCACCCCCACCTTGTCCCCAGCCCAGAGCACTCAGTGGCACTTCCAGGCATTCCTTGGACACCTCCAAGGATGGGGACTGCAAACCTCCCTGGGCAGCTCCTGCCAATGTTTAGCGACTTCTTTAGTGAAGAAATTCCTGCTGATGTCCAACCTGAGCCTCCCCTGGCCTAGCCTGAGGCCATTCCCTCTGCTCCTGTCCCTGTTCCCTGGAGCACAGCCTGACCCCCCCGCTGTCCCCTCCTGTCAGCAGTTGTGCAGAGCCACAAGGTCCCCCTGAGCCTCCTTTGCTCCAGGCTGAGCTCCTTTCCCAGTTCTCTCAGCTGCTCCTCATAAGATCGACCCTCCAGACCCTTTCCCAGCTGTGTTCCTGTCTGTGGATTGAAGCCAGATAAATTTTATACTTTCAAGAAGGAAGATGAAGATGTCACAGGCAGGACAATGCATTGTACCCTGAAAAGTCATGACCTTAAAAGTGACTTCGGGGTCACTGCTGACAACATCAGCAAATATTGCCCGAGTGATGCTCAGTCTCCATGTGGGAATGCACTCTGGCCTGCAGAGACTGGGTAACACTGACTCTGAGAATAGTGTCAAAGTTATCTGTTTATGACATTGATAAGACAGCACTGGAAGAGTCTTCCCATTTTTAGCCTTATGAGTTTCTTTCGAGATACTGAAAAATGAAAAAATAAAAGGGTTCTGAAATGAGCTACAGAAAAACATCGTGTCTAAAGGGCATGTTTTAGTGAGAGATTAAAGTAGGTCAATTAATTTAACTTATCCAAGAAAATATGATGAAGTGACTGAACAGTGTTTATAAGGCCACATTTCTACAAGAAGAATCTTTGATTTAGTGGAAAAATAAGGAACAGGGCTTATGGCTGCTGGTGGAAGTGAGATGATGCCAGCTGTAGCAGAGGTGTCCAACTCACAGAACCAGGGCCACAGCTCAGGGCTCTGCTGGCTTCTCTTTTTCCCTGGGGAGTGTGGCTGGATTCCATTTGCCACCAAACTAGTGCTGGAGAACAGCACAGGGACATCCCTGGGCATAATCCCTGCCCCTGGCTGCCCCTGACTTGCAGCCAGGGACAGTGAATCTGGCCTGGAAAGCAAAGACTTGTTGTGCTGCCTGTTCCCTGGAACTGTGCTGTGACACTGGAAAGCATCTGGAGGAGTCATAACCCTGATGCATTAGACCCCAGCAGCGATGGCTGGATTTGCAGGCTGTGGGAAGTACTGGCTGCTCCGAGTCCAGGTATGTGACAGCATCTTAAATTAAGACCGTGAATTCATCTTTTGCTGCAATATAAGGCAGCAGCCGACTTCATTGGCAAGAGGATTCATCTCAACTGACAATAAATAAGTGTTTCTTCCATGCCAACGGCTGCTTACAGGTTGTACCTAAGCACGGAAACCAACACAAGTTGTCAAAAATAATAGGGATCCACCCTTACTACTGCAACTTGACAGCTTTTGAACAATGTGGAAATAATACACAGGGTAGAATTGGCAGATGGATTTTCCTGGCTGGGCATTCCTAGGGAATGACAGCAGCTGGCATTGCACAGAGGAGAAAACACAGTGCCCCTGGCAGACCAGGATGCTTCTGAGCTCTGGCTGGCCAGAAGCAGAGAGCTGGGTATGATCTTGGAGGCCCTTTCTTTGCATGTCAGTGGCTGCTCTGAGTAAATGTGCTGGGTGATTTGTTATCTTGACCTCAAACAGCAGAATGATTGCTGGCACATTTTCAGTTCCAAACATGCAGGATAAATGCTTTCAAACGGCAAGATCTCTCTTTGAGGTGGGAACAAGGATCTGCCTGTCAGGTTTCTGTGGGTTGAGGCACAGGTGCTCATCAGACACTGCAGGGCATGGGGACAGCTCTCCCTGGGGGTGTGCAGCATTCCCAGGTCCACATGCCAAACTGGTGACAGACAGATCTCTCCATGGCCCTTCCAGCTTCTCATGCACAACAGCACTACTTGACAGGATACAAAATGAGCTCAGTCCCTTTGCTTGGTGGCCAGAGCAGATGGTAGGAATCTTCTAGAGGCCGACACATGAGGCGTTTGGACTCTGAATCCTATTTTCTTCTCACTCTCTTGAGCACTAGGGATTATAGGCTTAGGCAAGTCAGCTGGGGATAACAGAGCTGTGTCCAAGGGCACGAGTAGAAAATGGGGAGGAAAATCTCTCCAAAACCTATTCCTCAACTCCAAAGAAAACATGAAGCAACAGCATATAGCATCAGCTAATTCTCCTGCCACTGTTTTGGAGCCTGCTGTTTACATTCATGTGCTGGCTCACATAACACAATGTATAGCTCCTGACTCCAGCCCTGAGGACAGGACCTGAGCACAGCTGGGCTGTGTTTAGCCCGGGGAAGGGTTCAACAAACAAGGGGTGCTTGGGCTGCCTGGTGGCTGCAGCTCCACCTGGCAGAGCACTTTCTCAGGGCTTTGGTGACAGAGGATGTGCCCACACTGGACCCTGTTTGTAGGGACAGTCTGGGGGGGCTGGACAGAGCGGGACCTCCTGTTCCATGACACTGACCTTCCTTCAGCTCTTCGCCTCCTGCTCCTAACTGGGATGGAGCCCCAAGACAAGGGCTGAGCCAGCTCTGTGCCAGATTGCCATGCACCCCACTACTGCTTTGAGGGCAATGATGTGGCTACCTTTCCTGAGGGGAAAGGGGCCCATGAATAGCATCAAGCAATCCTCTCTGAAGGCTCTGTTATCACCACAGTGAAATAATCTTTATATGACCTGAAGCAGGTAACAGTTATTACAGCCTATGAATACAAGAAAGTACCTCCCTAGTCAGACCTAGCACCCCTCTGTGTCCCATGGCAGAGGACACCAAGTCTGCCTGGCCCAGCACCACCCCGCTCGTCACACCAGGGAAGGAGCACCAAGCATCACCATCCAAAACAGGTGTCTCTTCACCTGGGTTTAAAACTGTAGTTCCCTACACACAAGTATCCCAATTCCCTCCAAAACTCTTATCTAGGCTCAATGGCACAAAGCATCCACTATTTTGAATATAAATAGAGATCCTCCGCAGGATTTTAGTGACTTCGTTGTGGTAAGAGAGGAAAAGCTGCTCAGAAGGTGACATCAGCCACTTGTTCAAAACCCACAAATGCAACCCTGCTACTCCTCTCACAACTGGAAATCAATTATTCTGAAATTGCAACATTATATAAATCTGAGAGTGGCCCCAAAGCACATGTGGAATGGCATGGCATGGCAATACATGGAGGATCCTGTTCCTGTCTTGTCACATTGGCAGGAAAATAGATGGAAACCTCTGTGAGAGCTGTGGAGTGCAGTGTAAGAGAAACTTCCAGAGAATATGAAAGTCCTGTCTTCCCAAAGGCTGGTAGGAGGTGGGTGTGCTCAGCTGTCTAGTGCCAAAACTATTGGCTGGTTCTCAGTTAATCCAAAATCTGTGATGCCAGACAGAAGCACTGCCCCAGGAGGCCTCAGTGGATATAGATGATAAATTTCCCAACATACGCTGGCTGTGGCACCAAATAAACTGTGTGATTCAGGCCCTAGATCCTACTGGGAGCAGCAGGCAACCTGTGTAGAGGAAATCTAAACCCAGGGGAGCTCTGGAACTAAAACCAGACTTTGGCAGTTTAATCCTGACCTCCTTGAAACTGGCATGAGGCACGAACAAATCTATGGGGAGGAGGATACATCCAGACTGATCTGTGGAGGGGCCACACTGCTGCTACAGCAGCAGAATCACAGACACTTTTGTGGTGCACTGGGCTGGAGTTTGATGAGTTCATGCCACAAGTCATCTTGGCACCAGGTCAGCTCCCCTGGCCCACAGCTGCCCTGAAGTGAATTTGGAAGCAGCTGTGAGCTGTACCTATGGCACACACAGGGGTTAATGCACATGGTCCAGCTTCCCCTGAGACAAGACCCACCATGAGACATCCCAATCCTGGGCCCTTTGACACACCCAGAACCACATCCTAATCCCAGCAGATGTTCCTAGAAAAAATACACTTTCATAAACAGAGGCTCTGCTCCCTGTCTACTTTCCAGCCCACAGACCTCCAGAACCACTGTCACTATTCTACCATAGATGAGACACTGGGAGTGGGATGTGCAGGACAGGAATGAAAGCAGATGTGCAGAGAACACAGGGGCTCAAAGCAGGGGCTGAAATTGGCTTGTGTTCACACTTATTTAACCTGGGAAAGCAGTGTCTATAGGAGGTGACTTTAGTTTGAATGAAGATCAGGATCCAGGAATTCTTAGCATGCTAAAGTTTTGGATTTGGGGTGCTGAGGGCATCACAGCACATTAGTTATGGACAGTACAAGGAATGGGATCTGAGAGCACATCCACCAGCCTTCCCACAATAGCTATGGACTCTGTCTTGAGCTCAATTCCTACCCAGTGGCCCCCTGTGTTCTCTTTCTCTGCTTTCTTTCCTGCCATGCAACTTCTTTAGGGTAGCAGATTGGTTTTCCTCTCCAAAATCCACATTAACTGCTGTCCCTCCTCTGCTGCCCATGGCCATGATGTCTCCATAACAGATCTTCCTGATTCCCTGGCCCTGAGACCCTTTTTGTGCTCCCATGTCCTTTTCCAAGATGAAAAAAGGCCAAGAGTTTTCTCTCACGATGGAATCAAATATCACAAGAAGTTTCTTAAAATATCATCTCTCTCACTGGAAAAGGGTGAGTTTTTTAATTAGAAAAGACACATCAGGGCCTCATGGTTGTTTGAGACAGGCTGGGCTGCAGCCAAGGGCTTTCACCATGCATCAGCCCAGCTCCTAGGGAAGACCTCATGGAGCATCCTGGGTAATGTAGTCCAAGCACGAAAGGCTGTCATCTGGACAGGATGAGTGACAGGAGTTTCCAAATCTGCAAGTTCACTGAGTCACCTCAGTGGCATCCCTGGGTCAAACTGCCTGGATTTTAGCCCGTTTTCACTGGAATAATGTGGGCTGTGGGTTTTCACTAGAAAGTAAACATTTTTCCAGAGGAATGAGAAGCCTTGTCTGAGCACTGCAATAACCCCAATGCTGCTTCTCAGGCTGCCCAGCCCTGGGGTGACCCCGGGTGCCCTGGGCTGTGCATTCCTGCTCCCAGCAGCTTCCAGACAGAGGGCTGGGTGTTTGCTGGGGTGCAGCTCTGTCTCTGCTCACCCACAGCCCCTGTTTTACACACCTGCAGCTATGAGCAGCTTTTCACCATGGAAAACAGGCTAGGGGATTTCCCTTTGCCCTCCTGTGGAGATGTGTAAAATCCAGGCTCTTAAAGGCCACCACTGTTAAAAAGTGCTATTACCACCACCATTGCTAATTGCTGTCACCATTCCCCATTCATAAATGTTCAGCTTTGCAGAAAACCAGGAAAGCTCTTACCCACAGTGCTAATTCCTTTGATGATAAAGTTCTGGATGTGCCATATCAGCCCTTAACCTGCCTGTGCCAGGGAGCCTTTATTTAGCCTCAACATTTATCACTGCTAAAAGTATAAATAATACCATTAGCCACTCTGAACAGTGATAAAATTAGCAGTGTAAACAGAGAAAGTGAGTGACCTTAGTGGAGAACCATTGTTGATTTTGACCCAACACCTACCAGTATGATTAGTCACAGCAGAACAGCTCAGTGAAAGGGGCCATTGGGGCTTGTTTGGAAATTAGAGACTTGCACTGTTTATTTTATGGAACAGATCTAATTCCTGCTGCGTTTCTCTATAAGCACCAGGTCATGGCCCCACCTCCGTCCCTCCGGACGCTGCTGTTCCCCCGGGGCTCATCAGGCTCATGTGAGTAACGCTCCTGAAAACTGCACTGTCTTCCAGAGCAGCTTCCCAGCCCTGCTGCCTGCCAGGGGTGGGCTGGGGCAGGAGGTGTCAGGCAAACATTGCCTCATGAAACTACGGCTCTTCTAGGGACTTCTTTCTCCTCAAACCCTGGCGATTTTCCACACGGATGAGATGTGAGGTGCCCCTTCTCTCTTCTGTCCACCCAGCCAGAGCATACCCTGCAGAGCAGCAGGATTTCCAGTCCTTCTCTGGCTAAAGTCTCAGTGCACACTTCGCTCAGGGATGAGAAGTACAGGAGCCAGCACAACTCCTATCTGCTCAGGCAGCCACTCCATGAGGGGAAGGTGAGGGTGCTTGGGGAAGATGGACATGCTGAGGGGCAGGAAAGCCTCTCTAACCTGCAGCAGGGGCAGCTACTCCAGCTGAACAGGCTGCCATGAGAGCTGTTGGAGCTGGAGATCCAAGTCACCAGGATTCAGTGGATGCTAGCTGTGGGTTCACACACTGCTTGTGAATGTGCAGAGGTGCCAAAGCACAGAGCAAATAGGGAACTCTCAGGACCTGGGATGCACTAAGTGTGTTGCTTTGAAAAAGTTTCCCAGGTGGCTGTGAAAAGTTGAGATGAAATCAGAAAATTATACAAAATTTGCATGCTTTAATCATTTGAAAGTAGCTCGTAAAGGTAGCTGACAGCCCCATTTCCTGAAAGGTGTCAATAATGGGAAGAAATTCTTCCCTGTGAGGGTGGGGGGGCCCTGGCACAGGATGCCCAGAGAAGCTGTGGCTGCCCCTGGATCCCTGGGAGTGTCCAAGGCCAGGCTGGATGGGGCTTGGAGCAACCTGGGATAATGGAAATTGTCCCTGCCCATGGCAGGAAGTTGGAAAAAGATGGGCTTTAAGGTCCCTTCCAACTCAAACCATTCTGTCATCGTGTGATTCTGTGAATTACAGTCCTGTGCACTGGGAATATTTTTGGATCCAGGGACTTTAGCATCCTGGAAAGATATGCCCCTAATGGCAGAAATGAGACTCATCTAGATCCACTGGGTTATGCCCATGGCCTCAGTGCAGGGGTGTCCCACTGCAGCCTCTGAGGGACATGTGACAGAGGAATGTCTCTGGACAAAGGCTCCAAAATGGGCAAAGGAAGAGTCTTTGAAGGCAGCAGGCAGTTCATGGCTGGATGTTGGTTGCAGCCATGGAGCTTCATGATGCCAGCACAGCTGATGGAGAGCTCTGTGCTTATATTCTCATACCACTAAGTGGCCATCAGGCACCCCTCAGCTGACACAAACTGATTCACCATCCTGGCACAAGGAATCTCCAGGTGGTCAGGGATCATGCTGGCACAAGCAGGGCCTTCAAGACCACCTGCTAGTCTTCTGAATAGCCATACTCCCGTGGCTGAACCAAATCAGAATTCAGCATTCAGGATCATACTGAATGACTCCTACTCTCTATCATCCAACAGCATTGCCTCAACCTTAGCCCTGAGTCCTGATCTCTGCCATAGCCTAGCCAGCTGGGACTAACCGGAAACACATGAGCTTTGCCCTCTGAAACATATCCTGCCTTTCTGCATTTCTGTCTCACTCACACAGGTAGTTCATAGCTAACAAATTATATGTTAATGAATATAAGAAACCATTTTTTTCACGCAGATCTGTTATTGGCCAACTGTGACATCCTCTGCTCTTTGGGGTTGGGTAGGGTTGGTGTGCACTGTGCTGGGTATAAGGGAGCAGCTGGACAATTCCATCCTGGGTGCTGTGCTAGACAAATAGCACCAGCTGGCAGCAGAGCTGAGCAGAGGGGTCCCCAAGAAACTGAAGCCCATGCAAAGGGTTGACTCTCCTATGACAAGCTATTAATAGAAGAAAAGAAATGTTGGTTGGAGGGACTTCAGCAGGGTGTCTAGTCCCAAATCCCTGTTGGATTGGAAGAGACACAGCTAGTCAAAAGAGTGCTGATTTGGGAGGTTCGCCGCTGAACAAGACTGATGTCTTTCCAGAAAGATGACATGGATATGTTACTTGATTTACCATAATTTAATCAAGCTGATCATTGGGTTAATTTGGAGATCTGATGTAGAACGAAATGCACTGGAACAACTCAACCAGGGCTGTGGGAGGAGTCCCTCCTATTGCCAACTCAAAAACCAGTACAAAACAACCATCAAAATACGTGCTCTGCAAGTACTCACTGGGGGAAAAGGGGGAAAGGCCCTGGCCTGCTCTGTGCAGGAAGACAAGCCAGATGACATCCCTTCTTGGACTACCCAGCAGTGAATCTCTGAGCCCCCTCTCCAACCATCCCTCTGGCTTTAGTTAATTACCTATTTCAGTTATTAATTTGCGTTATATGGGCACTGGTGAAGTTTGATGGTTCCCTGCTTCACTGTTAGGATCTAGATATAACCCACAGTCAATAAATGGGAAACCAATCTTGGAAACTTTGGCTGTGGTCCTACTATTGTCCTACTTTGTGAAGAGAAGCGTGATGGGTTTTGGAGGTGAACAGGATTCTGTGCAGAAATTCTCTCCCCATGAGCAAGGTGAATACCCAAACCTCAGCGAGAGAGGACACACCATTTTTCCAGATCCCTAAGAACAACAGGATCCACTAATTGTTAGACACTCAGGAGAAACAAGAAGGAAAATACACTGTTACACCCCGGGGAACCAGACAAATTGTTCTGCTGTGGTTTCTTCATCTCTCTCCTCTGAATCCCTCCTGCCCTTCACCCTGCCAGTTCTTGTCCATGCAACACACCCCTTATCCTCAGCCTGCTTGTTCTCCTTCCAGGAGAAAGTGGCTATCTTCTCCTCTCACCATTCCCTAACCAGACCTTAACCAGACCCCTCCTCTGTTTGTCCTGGATTTTTCTAATATGCTGGTCTTTCTCCTGCTATTGCTGACTGCAGACAGGCACTGGGGAAAACGTGTGCCCTAATGAAAAGCAGGTGTTGGGCAGAGCTGTGTCAGGAAACGTGAGCGAGCTCTGACACGTGTGTGTGTCACATTCGCTTTCCTGTTGTGCTGCTGATGGATGTGAGTGACCCAAACCAAACAGTACCTGTGCCATGCACTCCACAGCACTTCCCGCTGGCAGCTGCCAGGGGCTGGCCAGAGCAGCAGGGAGGTGTCAGAGCTGCCCTCAGCACGTGGGTCTTGGCTTGCAGTGAGCGGCAGCATCCTCAGGAGGGAGAGCAAACCACTTTCCCACCCTGCTTCCCTATTTCCCATTTGCTCCCTGCCTGAGTTCCCATCACAGCCCTGGCCCCAGACCGCATGGTATCCATTTCTCAAGGGCCTTCCCTGGGTTTGGATCTCCTCCTGATGCCTTTCAAGCTGGGATGAACATTCCTGCAATCCCATGCTGGCCATGGACTCCCACACTCAGTGCCACCCGCTGTTTCCTTTTCTTCCATTCATTGGCTGCTTGTCACAAGCCGAGTGTTCTGTGTGTCACCTCCACCACAGGACAAGGAATGGGGCTCTCCGAGGTCATTGCATCTGCTGACATGCCAGGCTGAGCCACATTAGCAACTGTTTAGCAAAGCCCCTCTGGCTTGAAAATGAGCCTGGGTGAGCTTGAGCTCACAAAGGGAGAAGTTTTGCAGGGGAAGCAGACACAGGAAAGAGAGATACACCCCCTGTGTGGATCCTCTACAGCTGAAGTGAGCAGGAAAAATGATACAGACACTCCTCTCCAGGGGGCAAGGCTGGCATGAACACAGAGCCACTGGGCTGCAGGAGGAATCCAGCTGCAGAAGGTTCTGCTGGCACTCATTGGCATGGCAGTGGGATGGAGGAGAGGCTCCAGTCATGGAGCAGAGGATTGGTGAACCCAGAGCATGCAGGGTGCAAGGATCAGTATGGGTGAAATCTACCTTCTAGACTTGTCCTCCTTCTGAACCTGCACCCCTGATTGATACTAGGTGACACTTCCCACCTGTCAGTCCCTTGCTGTGGTTCAGGACACTGTCCAGCACACTGTCCAACACACCTACATCCCACCTGGGTTCACCCATCTATCCAGGCTGCAGCCATGGGCTTGTGCCTGCCCAGAGACACAGCTCAGCTGTGCGTTTACAAGCCCCGCTGTGCTGATGGGGATTTTGCAGAGCTGCCAGTTGCATTCCAGCTCGTTATGTTTTAATTTATTCAATCCATAGGCTGCCTATTGTGAGGATATCAGCACTGAGAAGCAAAATCCAAATGCAGAACATTGCAGAAGAACCAAACTGCCAAAATGCAGAGACAGAGAGACAAAGTAAATCTGTCATAAGGCGGTCCTGACAGACCTCCCACCCCGAGAGGAGCCAGTTCCCAATTAGTGCAAAAGAACTTGGGCAAAGAGGAGGAACAGATTCAAAAACAAATGAAAGGGACCAAAAATGGTCAAGAAAAGGCCAGTGGAAATACTCAGGTCAGCGCTGTGCCATGTAACACTGGGGTGTCCCTCCATGCCTTGGAGCCCTCCCCTGGCACAGACCTGCCCCAAATGGTCCCTGCAAATTTTCCAATGATTTCAGGACTGAGAGTCTGTCCAAGAGAAGCTCCTATCCCTGCTTGGTATTCAGAACACTGATCTTAGCCATGATAGCAGCTAGAGACGAGGGGAGCAGATGGGTAGAAAGGGGTGTCAGGGGTGTCACAGCAGCCTGTGGGGCAATGAGCACACCTCATGGGGAGACATGTGAGGATTCGGGGAGGAGTGGACAGGAAGGACACGGACAGGAGCGAAAACTCCCTCCCAAGGTCACTCTTTGCCCAG
Source organism: Lichenostomus cassidix (assembly GCF_008360975.1). Taxonomy (NCBI): domain Eukaryota; kingdom Metazoa; phylum Chordata; class Aves; order Passeriformes; family Meliphagidae; genus Lichenostomus; species Lichenostomus cassidix. The sequence goes on from NC_139498.1 coordinate 9,871,074, forward strand.
CCAGAGCTTCATTTTGTCCCCAGGAGGCTCTGACAACATGGCCAGCAAATGGCAGGTCGTGAGCCAGCAGACAAACTGCTATGTTGGTGCTTGCGAGGGGTCAGCAGGGCTGCAATGTCCCATGATGTTCATTCCCTTTGACATGTCTGAGCTGGGCCATCAGCTTGGGTGGGCACTTGGATGCTTCCACAGCCCTTCAGCTGCCCATCAGTGCTGTTGGATAAGGAGGGAGAGTAGGGCACTGGGGCAGAAGAAGGGAAACAAAAAACTCTTCTAGTGGTATAAATCACTCAGGCTCCCTGGCTACAACACCATTCCAGCTGAGCATCTGCCTGGAGAGCTGGAGGCCGGAGTGATGTCGGGTGTGACCTCCTGCATAGCTCAGTGCTCCTCAGGCCTCTCTCCCCGTGCCAGGCTCACGCCCAGACAGCACAGCAAGAGCTGCTTCCCGTAAGAGAGCTTCCCAACCCCACTCGCTTCCAGCACCGCAGCCTGCACTGATCTTGCCGTGATAAAATAGTTTCCGACTCACTTTGAAGCTCTTGGGATCCAAGTTCAGTCCATGCTTGCTGGCTATCTCAAAAGGGATACTTGGGATGCTGCAAGGGAAGGAGCTGACATTCACATGAGTGCTAAGGGTCTCTGTGAGGATGTGAGACCCCCACATCAGTGCTGAGCCTGGCCCTGACTCCAGGATCGTTATCAGATTGGTTTGTGCAAACACTAAACCAGTTCTCCAGTCTGGGCATGTTAGAGGGGGCAGATGAGAAGGTCTGGGGGAAAGAGGGTCACCAGCTGCTGTCAGATAAGCCCATCAAACTTCCAAAACCAGCCAGACATGAAGCATCAGTCCGCCCCAACACTATTCCATTCTGGCTCATCCTAGTCTTCCTCCTGATGAGCTCCTCTCCCTGCTCCTGCCCTCCCACCGCCCGCCCCTTTCCCTGGGCGCCCTTTGGCTTTCTGCACTCCCTGCAGTGCTCTCTGTTCCTGACTAACCTAAACAACTCCATGGGCTTTATGAATTTTTTCCCCTTGCTGCTCATCCTGGTTTCCAGAGCATTGCAGACTATGCAGATCATAACAGCTATATTTAAGGTTGCCTGACAGTTTCCATGATATGACCCATTGTTCAGTTGCTTGCAACACTGCCAAACGTTAACCCTTTGAGCTGAATAACTTGGGAGAGCTTCAGCAAGAACCAGTCCTTCTGAGAAGCAAAATTAGGGGGAAACACTTGATTTCCTACTGAAGCATAGCTGGGGAGCCTCTCCTTCAGAACTTTTCAGGACAACTTGCGGAAGGGTCTTTGGTCTTGGGTCTGTGTCTCTACTCTCACATGTCTCATGACAAATCCACCCAGTTACAGAAGGGTCTGAAAAGCAGGTTTTCTTGAGCCCCCTGATGCAGAACTGTCCCCTGCAACTGCTGTGACTCCAGTCAGTGACTGCCCCTCCCCTCCAGACCAACCCCAGCAGGGCCACGCTGCAGCCCCAGCCCCTGGCACTCCCCTATTGCCCCCACAGCAGATGTCACCTTGCCCCTGACCCCCAAGCCCTGTGCCAGGTTGTCACGTTGTCCCTGGGGTGGATAGCAGGGACACTGTCCCTCCAGGCTGTTGGTGCTGGGACATTGCAGTGCCTGGCTCCCAGGTCTCCATATTCCTCTGCTGCCAGCAAGTGGCTGAGGCTGCAGCAGGAGATACCCTTGCCCACACCACGTTTGGGACACTGACTCTGCAGTGACCTTTTGTGCACCACTCTAAAGACAGATATGCTGCTTTTACAGTCTTTTTGGGAAAAAAAAATCGGATTTAACTACTGATCTTTTCCCCCCCTCACTTTTAAACACAATAAACATGTGCTGCAGTGTGTACGTGATTGTGTGTGCAATGTCACCACAGCTTTGCTTTATCTAACCACACGATCTCAGGGAACAAAGTAAGATTGTGCAATTAGTAAAGCTGGTTCCTATAGAAAAAATAAATAAATTGTGTCTTCATATGCCTAAAGCTCTCTCACGGAACATACACATGTCAGACTAAGCAAAACCACACAGGCATGTTCAAATGGCATTTCTACACTGCACCTTCACAGCATCTCACTTAATTTCAGAAAAAAATCCATGAAGAGAGACGACAGCACAAAACCCAGCAGGAAACCTGGCAGCTCTGTTGTAGGTCTGCACCAGGACAAAAAAGTTTGATTTTCCATGCTGCCTGCAGGTTTTGAACCCTGGCTGTGCCAGCCACCTCTGACAAAGGACTTTTGAAAGCTTGTGCAAGTTTTGTCAGTGATTCCTCTTTGCCCAGTGTTTTCAAATGCCCAGAGAACATCAACACAACCTTTGTGCAAGCGGTGCCAGGCACATGCTGTCCTACCACTCTGTTGTCCACAGCCAGCACACGTGAGGTTCCTTGATCTCTACGGAATTTGTTACTCAGAAACCCCACACAAGCACCAAAGGCCCATCCTGGATGAGGCCCTGAAGTTGTTGCCAATGCCAGTTATGCCCTGTTGATCTCACCATAGTTAAAAAAAACAAATCTGCACCCTCAGGCACTAAAATAAGGGCTAAAACACTGGCTGTAACTGATGGGCCCTGCACAAACTGCGTGCTTATCCCATGTGCTGCAGAAACTGTCTGGATTGCTGGGGGGAGGCTGTGGCTAACAGAAATACTCAGAATTCAAGAGAAATTTCCATGCAATTCCTTAGCCAAAAAGCTGACACCACTAATTTTTCTAAATTCCATTCAAGTGCCTTCCTCAGCAACAAAACACCCTTGAAGAAGACAGGCAAAATGGAGGAAAGGGATGAAAGTTCCTGTGTGCCTTCAAATTGTCCTTTAAATTGGTGGAGAGCTCTCCCACATCACCCACCCACTGGTGCAGATGACATTTTGTATGACCACCCTCCACATGTGTTACATAGGAGGCCACCAGGGACTTCTGCCCCCCAGATGTCCCTCATAATCCCTTGGAGAACACAGAACCATCACTGGCTCTTCCTGTCCTCTCAGGAATAACATTACACAACCCACTTCTAAAGAATGATGGGCTTTCTAGCAGTCATTCTCAAACTTGAATATTTTATAACGACTAAAATGATCACAGCAAATTCCAAGGACGGCCAAGGAGCTCAAAATGATCCGATCATGTTTCCAACCATGAGACCTTTGGAAAGAGCCCCAGAAAGAGGGGGAAACGCATTAATTTTATGTTTTAATATTCAACAAACAGAGCAGCGTCTGTAGAGCAGCAGCGTCCAGTTGAAAGTGTTGAGGAGTTTATTTTTCTTCAAACCTGCAATGGGGCCGAGTTTGGGACTCTCTGTTTAGCTTTTCAGCCTCTAGTTACATTGTGTAAACAGTTTATTTAACATCATTTTTGGCACTTCTTCAGTAAACCCACCATAATAATCCTACTGGCAGACCAAACAGATCACAGATTAGCAGACAAAGCTGCTGTAAAACACCAAATTACCCATCCCCTGCTTTCCTGTTTTCAGGAGATGTGAAGTCCTGTACTTAGCTGTGTTTATGCTTCATTCTGTGGCTGCACCATCAGGTCACGGAGCTGTTCCAATTAATGCTCCACCTCAGCCTCCGGCTGCACTGAAATAGGGAACGCCGTGGGGGAAAGATTTCTCGGCTCTTTTAGAAGCTCATAAAACGTGCTGGGGTGCTGGCTGTTGCTTAACAGGGAAGGTATGCTGGCTTGATCCAGATTGGAAAAGACTCTAGACGAATGCTAAAGTCACCTATTGCTTACATTTCATTTTAATGTGCTTGAGTTCAATAAAAGTTTATCATCTCCATTAAAACGGTGCCTATTGAAACTGATTTAATCTTGTTAGCACAGAAAACCACATGAAAGGAATCAAATTCATGGACAAGATTGAGCACAGTTACTTTTGGAGCATAAATTACATAAAAGCAAGGGATAATCAGCCAGAGCCACAGAGGCTGTCACCTGCATTACTCACATATTTATGCCAATACACTTTGCTGGGGAAGGTGCTGGGCATGAGCCATATCTCAGCAGGACTGAGCGCCTGCCAAGCACAGGAGTGATCGGCTGCTTAATGTCACAGCATCAGCACGCTCCTCAAGAGCCCATGAACTGTGTTACATTTGAACAAACAAATGTCATGTGTGGGGGTGCTGGTCAAATCTCTACTGGCAACAGGACTATGCAGCTCTCAATCTTGCTTCAGCGTCGCCTGGCTTTGAGCAGAGAAGATCTGCCTTTCTCCACTGCTGGACTGGTGCCCAGGGATTGCCCTCCATACAGGTGGTGGGGCAGGAATGGGCAGTTAGGAATGGGCTGTTAGGGTGCAGGGAGATGCAGGGATGGATTTCAGCTGGGCCCTCGTTGATCCTGCTGGGCTCTCCAATGGGTGCTGCTGGCACTTCTGGATGCTGAGATATCCTTGAGTGAGGAAGAGTGGCCTCACCCCATCTGGGCTCTGTGGAGCCAGAGTTTGGCTCAGGAAGATGCCCTGGGGCTACAGCTGCAGCCTGTCTTGTTGGTGATGGGGACAAGGGAGAAGGACACTCCTGTGACCCTGCACTCTTGTTTTACTGGCTCCTATCTCCAATGGAATATCCTATTTCTGTGATGCTGGGGACAGACTGGGGACTAGAACATGGGGAGGGCAGTGAAACAACAAGCAGAAAAGCGAAACCTGCCTGTGCCACCTCCCTCCATTCACCTCCTGCAGCAGTACCCACCACTGACCAGCCCACAGCCCAGGCACTTTGCTGCCAGCAGCCACTCAGCCTCTTCTGGTGCCCAGAGAGCAGAGCCCTCCCTGTTGGACATCCTCCCTCTGCCACATCCTCCCTGTGCTGCTGCCTGCAGAGCAGTGCTTTGCTGACAAGGGATTTCCAAGGAACAGGAAAGCTCTTGGTGTCTGGCCAGTATCAACACCACACACCTCTGTCTCCCAGTTCCCCCAGCACGTTTGCAGAAGGAAGCACTGGATGGTTCATTTCCTCTCCAATGTCTTGCTTTGTCAATAGCAAATGCTCTTCCCTGACAAAGCACCTGTAGCTCTGTGTCCCCTGGATTCCTCACTATTGCTTACTGCCCAAATGCCATGATGGGCAAAAAGGAACATTTTTTGCTTCATTTTATTGGGAACAGCCCCATCTTTTGACCTTTCTGGCTGACAACCTGAGTCTGTGTCTGCGCTTGGTTGTGACTGACTCCAGCATCTGGGTGTCAGGCACAGCTCTTATCCAAAACTCTGTGTGGCACAAGTCCCATGTCTCTCATGGATTCATCCGGGTTTTGCTGCACGAGCTAAATGACAGATGGGTGGGAACACCAGTGGGCAGAGGGGCAGGTCAGGGAAGGTGACATCTCTGCTATGGAGCTTGTAGGCAAGCATCAGAGAATCACAGAATCATGGTTAGAAAACACCTCTAAGGTCATCAAGTTCAACTATCAACTCAGCACCACAACCAATATGTTCACCACTAAACCATGTCCTCAAGTGCCATAGCCACAGATTTCTTGAACAATTCCAGGGATGGTGATTCCACCACTGCCCAGGGCAGTCTGTTCGTAATGATTCACTCTGAGCAAAGACTTTGCTAAATAGCTCTTTCACAAACACATGCCCTAAAGACCATCATGACCTGCACACACCATGAACACCCCTCCCCTATGGGGAAAATTCTTGGGATATGCCCACATGTACACAGACACCCAGATCTGTCCACTCACCGAAAGCCTAGAGACAAACATTCACAGGAACAGAAACTCAGAGCTGCCGCATGTAACCAAACTGTTTGGTCTTCAACAACCTGGAAGAGTGGTGCTAATGGTATGCCAGGATAAAGTACAGGCATGGGATCAGGGAAGATCCTGCAGGCTCAGCAGGAACAGGGGAGATGCACCCCAAAATATGCTGAGGCTGTAACCCAGGAGGGCACTGCCAGCCACATGATCTTCTGGGGGTACACTGAATCTTGCTGAGCTGCCTGAGATACTCTGGGTGTGCCAAGGAAGGTTCTTTGGGCTCCCCTGTCTCCCTTGGGCCCTACAGAACAAGTGCAGCTAGATCTGCAGCTGGATCTGCCCTGGAGCAGTTCACTGTAACCATCCTCATCCTTACTGCAACCAATGCTTCTCTTACTGCCTCGAAGTGACATGGCAGGAACAGGCTGTGGCAGCTCTTCCTGTGGCAAACACACTCGAGCACACAGGGACCTCTCTGCATCAGCTTGGACTGTGAAGGAGACCCAGAAAGGATGAGAGATCTGAAACCTCAAATGGATTGCAGATATACACACACACATTTATCCATGCACAAATATATAAATATGCAAACACACACTAAAGGGGATGGAGGCCTCAGAGCTACCTGTTACCTCTAGCTGCATCACATTCTCTTTTTGGGCATAGCAAAACATACCAAGCCCCAAAGTCACCTTTCAGCTGGAGGGAAATGTGTTTTCTTCAGGAGAACACACAACTCTGAACCTGAGGAACACAAGCAGTCCATGATGTCAGCATGGAGGAAAGGGACACTGGGCAGGCTCCATCCTGTAGCTGTGATAACACCCAAGATTGTTAAAAATCTTGCTGAATGTAGGAAAGTTCACAGAGGGTTTGAGCAAGATTTTCCCCCTTTCAAGTGACTGCCTGTGTACACCACTTCAGAGGGAATGAACAAGCATGAAATTCAATTATACAGGCACTCACTTAAACACTTGAACCAGAACTTCTTCTCTTAATCTTTATGTTGAGGACAGGGTAAGACTGTGAAGCCATTCTCGGCATGACAGCACTTTATTTCATCTGCAATCCTGGTAAGATACACAATTCACTTAACTGAAGAGCAGGGATTTTGAGCTGTGTGCTCTGTAAGCAACACAGCCTAGAAGTGCTGCCCATCACTGTCAGACTGCCCCTTGGAGAGTCAGCTGGAGAGTAAATAGCCCCGGGCTAGTGAGACAGGAGCCTTTACACAACTCCTACAAACATCTGGGGATCCTGCAGACACAGGAGCATTGGGGTGGTCTGGAGAAAAGGCAGAGTGCTGAGCAGACCATGTTCCTGTGGCTGGGAACGAGGCAGGCAGAGCATCTTTGTGCAATACACCTGTGTCCATTGGGAGTTTTTGCTTCCACCCTGTCCCACAAACATCTTGGAGCTACAGAAAGTCATTGTTCATCTGACTTATAACTTGCTCTCTTCTGGATTAGAATTTCATTTATACAGCACAAAGCAGAGCTGTGTCAGCCTGAATTTATCAGGGGCACCAAATCACTGCCAAAATTCTCCAATTCTGCGGCATTCAAGGAAGTGGCTGAATGTCCCTTGCAGCTCCAGCAAATGTGAGGTGTGTTGACATGCTGGATATTGAAATAGTATTTTGTAGAATCATAGAATCATGGAATGGTTTGGGTTGGAAGGGACCTTAAAGATCATCTCATTTCACCCCCTGCCATGGGCAGGGACACCTTCCACTGTCCCAGGTTGCTCCAAGCCCTGTCCAACCTTGCCTTGAACACTTCCAGGAATGGGGCAGCCACAGCTTCTCTGGGCATTCTGTGCCAGGGCCTCACCAGGCTCAGAGCGAAGAATTTCTTCCCAATATCTAATTTACACCTACTTTCTGCCAGTTTGTCCTGTCACTCCATGCTCTTGTAAACAGACACTCATTTTCTCAGTTTCTGCAAGGATGCAAGTGTAAAGCACTGTGCTGTGATCAACTGGAAATTACAGACCCCTGAAAGATGACAGATGTGTTTGAAGCTGCTCAAAATGGATTTCCTGACATGATTTACCAGGTCACAGCACTCAAGGCAGTGAATCACCATGAGAACAATGTGTTATCCTTCAGGCTGCTCTAAGCAGCAATGCACAGAGCTCTAATTTGATTAAAATAATAGTCTTTTCCTTTCACATCTGCCTCAGATTGCAAATCACTGGGGCAGGTCTCAAGGTCTGTACCAGCACATGGTAGGGTAAATGACACTGTGGTCAGGGTCCCCTTTGGCTGAAGTCTGGCCAGGGCAGAAGATGTCCCACAGTCCACGTTGGCTGGATCACATCCTGATCTCATCTGAGCCTATGAGGTCTAAGTCCACATGGGTGAGTGGCATTAAATCAGAGTAAAATTGGTATAAGTTTGAAGCTGGATCCACTTTGTTAGTGTTTAAAAACAAGAGAAGTCTTGTTTTGGAAGATTTTGCACTCTGGAACAGCATCCCTCCAATTAAGAGACCTTAAAGATCATCTCATTTCACCCTTGCCATGGGCAGGGACACCTTCCAATGTCCCAGGCTGCTCCAAGCCCCATCCAACCTGGCCTTGGACACTTCCAGGGATACAGGGGCAGCCACAGCTTCTCTGGGCACCTTGTGCCAGGGCCTGACCACCCTCAGAGACAGGAATTCCTTCTTAATCTATAATCTAACCCTGCCCTCTCTTGTTGGAAACCCGTTCCCCCTTGCCCTGTCCCTCCATCCCTTGTCCCAAGTCCCTCTCCAGCTCTCCTGGAGCCCCTTTAGGCTCTGGAAGGGGCTCTGAGGTCACCCTGAGACCTTCTCTTCTCCAGGTGAACACCCCCAGCTCTCCCAGCCTGGCTCCAGAGCAGAGGAGCTGTAGCCCTTGGGAGCATCTCCGTGGCCTCCTCTGGACTCTCTCTAGCAGCTCCAGGTCCTTCTGCTGCTGGCCCTAGGGCTGGGGCAGCTTTGCAGGTGGGGTCTCACCTGAGCACAGGGAGAGAATCCCCCCTCCCCTCCCCTCCCCTCCCCTCCCCTCCCCTCCCCTCTACCCACACTGGGGGCTCAGCCCAGGGACGGGGGATTTCTGGGTCCCTGATCTCAGCCACCAGTATTCCCAAGTCCTTCTCCCAAGGGCTGCTCTCCATACATTCTCTGCCCAGTCTGTGCTTGTGCTAGGGATTGACCCTGCCAAGTGTAGGACATTGCACTGGGCCTTGCTGAACTTCCTGAGATTCCATGGACCCACCTCAGACCGTCAGAGTCCCTCTGGATGGCCACCCTTCTTCTAGAGAATCAACCACACTGCTCAGCTTGGTGTCATCCACAAACTTGCTAATGGACTCAATCACACTCAATCCCAGATCTCTTCCTGAAGCCTCTCCAAGACCATTCCCGTTGCACACCACAGCAGCTCAGCTGGTTCACCACCAGCCTGTCCCTGGGGCCAGGTTTGGTACACTACTAAATTCTCTTCAGTTGTGCTGTCATGATTATTTTTTCTTTTCAAAGATAGAAAAACACATATTTGCTGGTGTTGAGGCTGAGGACTGCCCCATGGCCATGCAGGTTAACTGAGACCCACACATCTGGCTAAGCCATGAGAAGATCAAGATACTGTCAAATCTGCCTTCTGCAGGGGAGAATTACAGCAGAAACAGAGTTTCCTGCACAGAACTGGCTGTTCCTGTAAGCAGACAGTACAACTGACCTTAAATTGAGCCCTGCAGCCCCTCAGTGAAGGTCCAGTACGTGTAAAAGAAATATCTCCTAGGCAGAATTTTGTAAGATGTTTTCCTAAGCAGACAGCAAAAGGTATTCAGAGCTGGGTGTGCAGAGACAGAAGAATTTAGTCACTCCAGCTTTCTGACCATGGCTTTGAAACATCAGAATTTTTTAGAAAGGGCAATAAATGTGTTTCCTCTGTTTGCATTAAACACTGTGCAGATTTCTGTCATGAGGAATGAAAACAGGAGTTGGGTCAGCAAATGATAATGAGCCTCCATGTGCCTTTTGGGGGGTCAATGCCAGATCACAGAGCCCAGACCCGCGCCAAGAATCCGAGGGAGGTTTCCTGGCTCGGCTCAGAACATGAACAAACTCGACATGCTGGTCCCAGTGCCCTGAACAAGTCCCCAACCTGGGAATTGTTGCTCATTTGCAAATGCCTGCAGCTCCTCTGGGCACTGGAGAGATCTGTCACACAGCACTGATCCCCAGCCCTGTGCACTTATTTTGCTCCTTACTGGAGGGAGGTGTTTTTGCCAAAGTAGAAATTCTAATGAAAAAACAAACACCTCATCTTTCTTCCCTTGACCTCCTGGGAGGATTTTCATGGAAGAAAACCAGGAGAATACTTCAGAAGTAAACATTTCTCAGTTATTAAAAGCAAATAAATAAACAACCCTTGCTGCATTCCCATGCAAACAGGAACACTTTATTATAAAGATGAAAACACTATGTTTTTGTGAAAGAAAATATTAATTCCACACAACTTCCCCACAGCCCCAGAGGCTTTTGGCCTTGATGTGATGTATTTCCCCACTACAGTGCTGGAAGCTGTATTGCAACCATGTCCTGTGGACACACGTGGGGCTCTGGGGTACCCAGGAACCACCCTGGGCTCAGGATTCGTGGAAACCAGGGGCTCTGTTTGCACAAGCACTGCTTCACCTGCCTCATGTGGCACGGGTGTGTGACTTGCACTCCTCACTGCTGCCCACTGTACTGTGAGCACTGCCTTTGCTTCAGGAGAAATGCCCTCCTGGGGACACTGAGAGGGAGGATGTCCCCAAGACATTGAATGGGACATCACTCTAGATCAGACACTGCTTGTCCCCGAGTGTGGAAAGGGAAGACCAGTGGCTATGACTTTGGCAGCAGAGACTGGTCATTTCTGAGTGACTTGTGGTGGTGGTCTGTGTCCCAAACTTTTTGGCATCCAGCATGTGGAGTGTCCCTATCCAGCTTCATGGATGTTAGGATGGGGATAGGAACCATCTTGCTAGGAGGACTAACCTCTGCTCCCTTGGGAGAAGAGGACTTTTTTTTTTCTGAGAAGACATGTACCAGAGGTGACACCCTCCATCCACTAGATGTTCCTGCTACTCAGCCCTGGGAGGCACCTCTGCAGTGATCCTGCCCTGTGCCCAGCCCTGGAGCAGCTCTGCACTGATCCTGCCCTGTGCCCAGCCCTGGAGCAGCTCTGCAGTGCTGTGTGCAGCTCTGGATCCTCAGCCCAGCAGCACAGGGAGCTCCCAGCAGGGCCAGCAGAGGCTGTGCAGCTCAGCAAAGCCTGGAGCATCTTGGTGCCCAGCAAAGGCTGAGGGAGCTGGGACTGCTGAGCCTCCAGAGGAGCCCAGCTGAGAGAAGCCCTCAGCCCTGGCTGTCCCTGGCTGTCCCTGGCTGTCCCTAGCTGTCCCTGGCTGCAGGGAGCTCAGACAGGGCCAGGCTCTGCTCCAGGGGCAGCAATGGCACCAGAGGAACTGCAGGGACTGAGCCCAGGGAGCTCCACTGCACAGGAGGCACAACTTCTTCCCTGGGCAGTGCCAGCCCTGAACAGAGCCCAGAGAGGGCTGCAGTCTGCTCCCTGGGGATATTCCAGAGCTGCCTGGACACAATGCTGTGCCCTGAGCTCTGGGATGGCCCTGCTGGAGCAGGGAGGTGGCACAGATGGGACCTACTGAGGTCCCTCCAGCCTGACCCATCCTGGGATTCTGTGATTCTGTGATCCTTCTCTCCTCCAGCTGACGATCCCACTATCCTTGCACAGGGCCTGGCTGTCCCCTGGGCAGACTGCTGTCACTTGGACACAACTCTTTTCCAGAGCTGTTAGCTGCAGACCAGCTTAGCAAGGCAGGCTCAGCAATCTTCACACCTTTCAGAAGAACTGCTGCTCCTGACAGGGAAGCAAGGTAGTGACATGCACAGATGTGACATTGCCAGTTCCCTCTCCCCCAGACTATTCAACTCCTAAAGTATCCTGAGCACTTTCACTGTGGGTTGGGCCATTTGGGTGACTTGGGAACACTGACCTCTTCCACCTCCCTTTCGCTTACCCCTGGAGAGGAACACGAGATCATTGCTTGTCCTGCAGAGAAATTCCAGCCAAGCTTGTTACTCATTTTGGTGTTTAACATTCCCGTAGATTATCCAGCTCTGCCTGAGAAAAATGTGCTTGGAAGCAGTGGAGTATTGTGTCTGGGGGGAGCAGTGGCTGCCCCCGGGGAGCTCTCCTCCTGCAGACCTTTCCTGCCAAGTCTCAGTTCTGACTGCTCTGCTCCTGCCAGCTCCCAAAGCCCTGGAGGCCCCAGCTCTGCAGGAGGCTGAGATGGCCATGTCCCCAACCTCCTGCTCCCCACAGTGCCTCGGAGCAGGGGACAATCCCATCCACAGCCCCCACTGCAGGGGCACAGGAAGGCTGGCCCTGTCACCCTGAGCTGTCCGTGCATGGATTCGGAGGGCGTTATTTGGGCTTTGGCTGCATTTTGGCTGCAAATTTTTGTCATCTTGCAGCTGCGATTCAGGAGTCAGCTCAGCGCCGAGGCCTGCCAAAGCTCCGGGCTCTGCTCCAGCCCGCGGGCACAGGCCCAGGCCCAGGAGACACACCAGTCAGCCTCTCCTGGTACCAGCAGGGCTCTAATCCTGCTGTTATCAACAAACGTGATGTTTGTGAGGGTGAATTATCCTGTGGTGAGCTGTGGGCTCAATCAGCAGCAGCCCCCCAGCAGTAGCCATACCAGGCCCATGCTGCTGCTCTGGTTCTCCCTCACCACATTCTCTGTCCTGGCAGTGCCCAACCTGGCCTTAAATCCTACAAAACATCTTGAAACCATGCACAGCATGGACACTTCTCCCTTCCCTGTCAGTACCTCCTTACTGTCCAAGTCACGATTTGCTCTGTCTCCCCCTACTCCTGGAGGAAGATGGAAAAAGCTACTGTGCTGATTTCTTATTTCCATTGTGGAAATCAAAAGCATCACCAAAAAAATGTGGAAAATAAGCTCTGTGATTAACATAGACAGGTAATGACGATCAATTCTTTGCTTAAACCTTTCATGGCTTAGAGTTTGCCAAACCCCAGGTTTGACTGCCAGGATGTCTGCTTCCACCCGAGGATTTTGCAAGGACTCAGCTTAAACATGTCAGTGATTCCTTGAAACAGACTTTGGGAAAAATATTTTTCTTTATCCGTGATGAAAAGCTCTTCAAAGCCACCATTCAGAAGTTCAGCCACTTCATTTTGGAGCAAGAGCTCCCATCCAGTTATCATTGGGAAATTTCAGTGATATTTGAACAATTTATATCTCCAGAATTCTGGGTTTCCACATCACATCCCATCGAAAAATAACATCTGTTCATGTAATCCCACATAATATCAGAGTGCAGGCAAACGAAATTGCCCAGGCAATCTGAAAAGTTTGGGAATTCATCCACAAAATTTGAGTGAAACATTTTGGCTTTAGAAAAAACAGATCTGTTAAAATTTAAACTTACAAGAACACACTGCCTTTTCTTTTTTCTTGGTGTTATTTTCTTGCTAAAAAAATGAGAAAGGTATAAATTTGAAGATGTTGAAAGAACTGCCATTTATACTGTACAAAACCTTCCCAGGTTTTCTTCTCACAATGACATGTTGTTTAAAGGTTCAAATTGCTTCATTATGAGTTTTTTTAAATTACAAAAAAAGACCCAAACTCATGTGAAGCATTTCAGATTTTCTGAAGTGTAAAGTTTTTTCTGTTCTGAGCGGAACAATTTTTTGAAGTGCACAGCTGTGAGCAAAGAAGGATATATTGACTGTTTGTTTGGAACATAAAGAAATTTTGTAAATGTTAGAAGAGAACACATGCTGGAGAGCCACCTTCCAGCTTGTCAGCTGTCCAGCAGACCTGGATGGTCCTTTTTTGGTTCAGCAGACCTGGAGGAGCCTTTTTGGTGCTGAGCTGTGGTGAAAGTCTTGCCTGTAGGAGTGTTGTGGCACCCAAATCCCATCTTCATCCCACAGCCTCTTTGTTCACCTGTCCTTCCCTGTTCCCACACATGGTCTTGTTGTAAGGAAGTTGTGAGCACAGGTGTTGGGTGTCCCTGCTTTGTTCCACCCAAAGAGACAAGATGTGATCTCGGGATGATGTCCTGGTCCTGCTGCTTTGGACATTCCCAAAGCAATAGTGCAGATACCCTGGGCTTTGCAGCCCTGCAGTGGCTGGGTCTGAGCCAAGACTGGAAACCCATTCCAGCTGGAGCTGTGAGATGGAGCTGCCTGGGCATGGAGAGCTCCAGCTTGGAGCAGCAGCAACACTGGGGAGGGAAACCTGGCCCAAGGGCGAGCAGGGTGTGCTGGGATTTGGGAGGACACAGTCCTAGGAGATGTGGATCCAGCTCACTCACAGATTTACAGTTCTTTGGGATATTGGTGGGGTTTCCCTCAGTCCTCACCACATCCCCTGTCCCCACAGATGGGTCCTGCCAGCACAGGGAGGGCTCTACAAGCAGTGTGCAGGGCTGGTGAGCCACAGCAGGAACCTCTGCAAGGCTGAACCTCTGCAAGGCTGGGCTGAACACTCTCAGACTGGTTTGATGTGAGCCAGGCAGGTGTTTTGAGCCCCCAGCAGCTCTGTACAGGGGAAGAAGGGGTTCTTCTCCTTCGTCACACGCAGCCTGGAGCCCTTCTAGGGATGAATCCACCATGCTCAGGCTGTTGGCAGCAGGAGCAAGGGGAGAGCTCACAGGCTGGAGGAGCTGGCTGCCTTCCCCCACCCTGTGCCAGCCGTGATAGGAGTTCAGGAATTTCCAAACAAATCCAGGGGATGCTCATGGCCCCTGACAGGGGGTCATGGCTGCTGACAGGGGGTCATGGCTGCTGACAGGGCGTCACTGCTGCCCCGGGATTCTCACAGCTTGCAAAGACAAGAGTAACTCTGGGCATCTCTCTGATTTCAAAGCCCCAGTGGTGCAGAGCTCTCTTCCACCTTCTCCTCCTCTGTGGGTGGCTCAGGGCTGACCACCAGCCCAAAATGTCACACGGACATGGATCTGTGGAGGGTGGGGCATGCAAGAAAGGGGAGCACATTGTGCTTAGGGCTTCTCACCAGGAGCTGCACTCTACCCTGAGCAGGTGCAACAGCCAGGGACCTTCCCCTGCTCAGCACTGCACAGGATGGGCCCAGATTTCTGTGAATGTCCAAGAGGAAAATGTGTCCCTGCTACAGTTAACCTCAACCATCCCCTCCAGGCTGCCTGTGCTACCCTGGAAACCTCTATACAGGACCCCAGGCTGGCTGTGAGGACACCATGGCTCACCTGTCTGCCTGAGGGGAGGTGGAAGGTGGAACACTGTTCCCCTCTGCTACAGTCTCATGCGTCTCTCTGGGGCACACACTCCGCAGAAATGCCACTGGCAGCCCAGGGCAGGTGACTAGGAGTCCTTCCTGGGACAGGCAAGAAGTTCAGAAATGAGTATTTGGTTGCTGGCTGCACAAGCTGGGCTTGTTTACCCCAGCAGGTCTCCATGTAGGCAGAAGGCAGCTGCCTTGGCTCAGCCCAGCCCCAGTGGCCAGGCAGCACTGGGCAGCACTGAGGGACTGCACAGGCACCAGGCAGGTGTGTATCTGAGCTAGAGCAGAGACTTGAGAAGAGTTTCATTGTTTGGTTTCCCCGAGTTGCCAGTTCTGCAAAAACCAGCTCTGCCACTGAACACAGCAGAGCTGACCACTGTTGGCAGCTCATCACACATGCCACCATAGTTCCCCTGTGTGCTGCTCTCTTCTCTCATCCCTGCTGCTGGTGCTTCTGTCCAAAGCCCTTCTGAGCTCTCCTTCCCCCTTACCAGCCAGCAGTCACATATTTTATTCACTCTCTTCAGATTATCACACGGGATCCTTGCTACTCTTTTTTAGGACCCACCTTCCTGCTCCATCCCACACAGCCCATCACCCTTGGGATCACTCCACTCAGTGCCCCAAAACCACTTCATTCACTTCTCTGGATCTTTCCATCAGCCTCTGCTCTGCCTCATGCCCATGCTGGTAAGAACAACTTTTTGATTCCTCTTCTGCACCACATCCGCCACAGCACATTCCCATCCACACCTCCAGTGCAAACAGTGACAGCCCCAGCACAGCTGGGGTCACAATCACGCCATCCTTACTCCTAAACTAAAACCAGCCAGGATCTATTCCCAGCCCCGTGGCCAAATGACAGGGCCTAAAATCTCTAGGAATGATGACTACATTTTTTCATCCCAGAAGAGGCTCCCTGTCTTCAAACTGGGCAGAGTGGCTGGGCTGTGACAGGTGCCACACCACAGCTGGGCACAGGCTGATGAGCCCCAGCTCACCCTGCCCAGGTGTGCTCACTGCCCAAGGCCATGGCATGATCCCTTCACTCACCTGGACACAGCCAGATACTCCCAGACACACTGCTATGGCTGTACAGAAACTGGAGAGTGAAAAGAAGATCTCCAGGTGCTATTATTTCCTCCCATCCCACCTGCACAAAGTACTTATTCCCAGGGGTCTGGGATACAAACAGCAGGAGCAGTGTGTCTGATCCTGGGGAGAGCACTGCACCAGCCTGGGATACTCCAGAGAGGAAAGCAGCAGCTCAGCAAGCCTGAACCTTCAGGAAACAGTCCTGTCCACAAGCTTAGCAGCAAACCCTGGCTGCCTTGTTCTCATCCTGGTCCAAATTCTCACAGCGTGGGTGGGTGGGAAGCTCCCTGAATTGCTTCCCCACTTGCTGAAATGGGCTGAAATTCAGAGCTGATCACATTTTCCCCTGTGCCTGTCAGAGCCCAAACGGGAAGCCCAGTAACCAACACATAAAGCTACTACTGATAGCTGCACACTTGTTCCAGACAAAAGATCAGGAGATGTATGTCATAAAAAGGCAGAGATGTCTTCCAGATGTTTTTGTGTGTTGGGTCTGCACAGATGTTTTCGATGTCTGCCCATAAATGTAAGAAATGTAAAACATTTGTGTCCCACAGATGTAGAGATTAAATTATGCAAGAGATGTGATAAATCTCTGGGTAATGCGAGAAGACCATGAACTATTCACATTCATTGTTTTTAGTAAAATCAGCCCCATTTTCCAGAATGCAGCTGTGAAGGAGAATTTTATTGTTATTAAATGTGACTAAACATTACGTAGGATGTTGAAAAGCAGCACACATGGAGCTGTATGGACCCATATATTGCAATCAGTGTTCAGCATGGGACAGCTGGTGAGGCATGAGGTGAAGGCTGGTGCAGCCTGGGGGCTCAGGTGGGACACAGGGGTGACATGTCGGAGCCATCTCAGCCACACTGAGGGCAGGACAGGCAGCTCACAGGCACAGCTTCTCCTGCCCCACAACCACCTCTGCACATGGGAGAGAGCTCAGCCAGAGCAGGGTGGGACGGGCAGGTGTGAGGCAGAGCATCCCAGTAAGGCAGAGCTGGAAATAACCCCAGTGCCCAGCTCTGCTAGGGCAGAATTAATAGAAAGATGCTGTTAAAACAATGTTGTTTATTTCTTGTGATATTATGTGCCAGTCAAGCACTTTATACTAAACCCCAGCTGAACCTTGTGCTGCCTTAAGGACACACAGGTCCTGACTGCATTTCCAAGCCATGCTCAGTCCCAGGGTGGACTCTGCACACACCTGCTCAGTGCAGAAATCCCAGGTGTGGGGAGAGCTGGGGGTTGAAAAATAGTGCTTCAAAATCCTCTCTGACCCCAGCCTCACACACCTCCTTGCACACTGATGGTCCAACCCACACCCCAGCCAGCCCCACTCACTGCCAGGAGCAAAGGACACAGCCCCAAGCAGGGCAGGATGCCTCGTGCCCCACAGGCTGCTGTGCTTGTGCAGCCCAGCTCTGCCCCTGTTACATCAGAGAAGAATGAGTTTTGTGTCTATCTTTGTCAGGCATGCTTAGAGAAACTGTGCCCAGACTTCACAGCTTCCATGTTATGCCTTTTGCCTGGGGAATTTATTGCTCTGCTCCCTGCATGGCAGTCCCAAGGGAAAGAAAGGTCCCTATTTTGAGGGATTGAAATTCAGCCATCTCTGTCCCAGCCTGGCCTGTGCTAACCCCGCTGCTGTGCCTGGCTGAGGGGGCTGAGAAAAGGAGCAGACAGCCCTTCCCTGGTCCTCTCCTTTTCCAGTCCCCCATCACACCTGGGGGGATCTGGAATGATGTGTTGAAGGCTGGCAGTGTTGTCACAATGAGAATACTGGCTGCTGCCCACCTAAATCTGAGTCTTGGCTCTGCTTGCAGCCCTCCTCTGCTCCATGGGGGAAGCTCCCACGGTCCCCAAGGCAGCATTGATGCCAGGCAGGAGCAAGAAGTGCTGGGACCAGATCCCCAGATTCCCTCCAGCTCTAGCAGATCTATTTTGCCATGAGGTGAGCACTGGTTCGCTCAGAAATGTCATCGCCATCTGCACCCCTTTTAATTTCACCAGTGTGGAGAAGAGGAGAGTGGAGCAAACATTCCCAAACCTTTGCCCCATCCCTGGGAAGGCTGAGCAGTGTCAGAGGCTCTGGCTCTCCTGTCGCTAGGAAGACCTCAGTGTTTCCCCATGCCAGTGTACTAAATCCTTGCTTGCATCAAGGAGACATGGCATTTTCTTGGGAATCCTCTCTGCTAAGAATATCCTCTATTTACATATTCACCCATGTGGGGGCGGATGGGAAACAGGGCAGTGAACTGAATGTCCTTGGAAGATGTGTGTGTTGGTTACCATGGAGCTGGGTGCCTGGCCGTGTCTGTGTTTGCACTGATCACGTGTGGTTACAGCACTGGTGACAGCCCCGGAGCCACTGCTGCCCTGGCACCTGCCACCCCATGGGACTCGCTGCTCGCGGCCTGTTCAGAGGGCCTGGAGCAGGTGTGAGGGGTGCACGTGTTCCTGTGTGTTCCTGCATGTTCCTGTGTGCTTCTTTGTGTTCCTGTGTGTTCTGTGCATGTGAAGATCGCTGTGGTTCCCCTGGTGTCTTGTAGTCACCAACACAACCACAGAATCCCAGAACTGTAAAGATTGGAGTTGATCTCCAAGACTGTCAAGTCCAAGCTGTGCCCAATCCCTACCTTGTCACCCAGCCCAGAGCACTCAGTGCCACATCCAGGCCTTCCTGGGACACCTCCAGGGATGGAGACTCCACCATCTCCCTGGGCATCCCCTTCCAGTACTTGACCACCCTTTCCATTGATGTCCAACCTGAGCCTCCCCTGGCCCAACCTGAGGCTGTTCCCTCTCCTCCTGTCCCTGTTCCCTGGAGCACAGCCTGACCCCCCTGGCTGTCCCCTCCTGTCAGCAGCTGTGCAGAGCCACAAGGTCCCTCTGAGCCTCCTTTCCTCCACGCTGAGCTCCTTTCCCAGCTCCCTCAGCTGCTCCTGTTGCTCCAGCCCCTTCCCCAACTTCATTCCCTTCTCTGGAGGTATTCCAGAAACTCAATGTATTTCTTGAAGTGAGGGGCCCAGAACTGGACACAAGACTTGAGGTATGGCCTCACCAGTGCACCCCCTATGTGCCCAACACACACATTTCTGTGTGCCCAAGTGATGCCAGCACAAGTGCCCTGTGTCAGAGGACAGGAAAATGGCATTTGCCCCACTGGAAGGGCAGCGGATGCCATCTTGGGTGTTATATTTATGGTTGGACTCAATGACCTGCAAGGTCTTTTCCAACCTGTTCTCTGGGTGCTCTCTGCAGTCTGAGCTCTGAGCTGGTCAGTGTCATCATGGGCAGAGAGACTCATCTCACCTGACGGCCATGGGAAGGCAAAATGGATCCTTCTGGGGATTAATTCCTCTTCCTACATCAACCTCAGAAGGAAGATCCTAAGACAAGCTCCTAACATCAGCTTATGAGCTCCCAGCAAGTGACTGCATCTGTGTTTTGGCCTCACAGATGTGTTGCTAAGGAGAGAGGATGACTCCCGTACACCTAACGGACATTCTGAGCCCAAGGAGATCCTGTTTGTGCAGAACAAAAGGTCAGGCAAAACCTTGGCAAGATGAAGTTTTCCAGCTCCTCTGCAGAGATCTGGGGCACGGGCATATGTACACCCAGCCAAAGGAATCTTGTTTCTCTCCGATGGGCATGGCTGGCTGTGGCATGTTTAAAAACCAAAGCTGAAGGAGAAGACTGAAATTAATTCTCCTCAGGCTGAGAGTTAGGAAGGCAAGGACAGCTTGGAATAGCAGAGAACATACAACAGCTGTGCTGTATCAGCCCTATATCCCCCTGTGCCAGTGTATCCCCTCCATTGCTGGTCAGTTACGGATGTTGGATCTCTGCTCTGATGCTTGTCTATGCAATTCCCAGCCCTCGGATTTGGGGAGCAGGAGGCTATCACCAGGTCCTTGTGTTTAGTCTCAATGATTTTTCTTCATGAATGTAATTGCTTTTTGAGGCCAGTTACAGTTTTGGCCTTACACTGTCCTATGGAAACAAGTTTCACAATGAATTACAAGTCGTGTGGAAAAGTACTTCCTTTTGTTTGCTTTAAATCTGCTACCTGACAATTCCATGGAGTGCATCCTTGTTCCTGAACAGACAGGACTGATAGTGCCCAACCACTCACAGGAGACTCCAGGCTGTGCTACACTGCCCTCTCACCCCACTCTGGTATCTCCTGCCGAAGCAAAAAAGCCCTTGCCTATTTTATGGTCCCTGCGGGCACCATTAGATGCCTGTGCTCAGTCCTTTTCTGGTTTTCTGAACTCTCCCGAGGGTCAGGAGACAGGAATGGATACACTAGCCAGCTTGGAGTGTGGGGCTGTTGTGGACTTTCCACAGCAGAACTGCATTTTCTGGTTTGTTCCCAGTTCCTCTCCTCATCATTCCCAAAATCTGATTCCATTTCTTGCCGCCTACTGAGCCGATGTTTTCCATGATCTCGCCCAAGAACCCCGGATTTCTTTCCCCAGCGGTAATGGCTAATTCAGAGCCCAGTGCTCAGTTAGCAGGGAGTCCAACCACTGCATGTTTTTCATTCTGTTCCAGTTTGGGCTCAGCTGGGACAGAAGATATTCCAGTTCAAGACCAGGCTAACAGCAGTTCATTACCTGTTTATGTGCAAAACGAGCCCAGGGTCACACGAGGTGCCCACAGCATGAGCCCTCCACTTGCCCCCCTCTCCTTGGCACCTCTCTGATCCCAGCACAGCTGTCCTTGTGTCCCTGGCCTGCACACTGCCTTGCTGTGCTCTGCCATGCCTTGCCAGCACCACTGACAGTGGGACTGGGGACAGGAGCTAAAGGGACACATAGTGAGATAAATCAGAGGATCATCCTGGGGAATGGGGAACCCACAGGGTTTTCTGGGAACAGCATTCAAGTCCTCCAGTATGGAAAATGGGAATCACAGAGTGCCTGGCTGTTCCACACTGACCAAAGTGCAGAGCCAGTGGTCACCAAGAACGGGCAGGAAGCTTCCACACCAGGTAGAGCCCACAGTGCTGTCACAGGAGTGGTGGCGTTAAGGTGGGGAGATGCACAGGGGTGGGGAAGGGTGGGAGCTCATGATCCCTGGGGGAATATGAGTGCCTGCACTGATCCCTGGGGACACAAGTGCCTGTGCCTCACAGCAGATGCTGGATTCCAGGCCCACCATCTCCCCAAATGCTTCATTAGGTTCAGCTCCAGTTGGTGCTCAAGAGCATTTCCAGGTTGGACATTTCTGTCAGAAACAGTCACTGACCCTGTGGATCCCTTGGCTCTGGGATGGGGCTCTGTATGCAGGATGGGCACAGTGTGAGACACCTCTCTCCCCCTCCCACTGAGCAGCAGTTTGGCTCTTTAGCTCTTACACTGCAACACTCACCTTCTTCTGTCTTTTCCTACACAGATGTGAGCCAGGGACAACTTCTGATGAGCTTCCTACTATTTATTCTTTGAGAAATGTTTTATTATTGGCTTTTATGCTTTTAGCAAGTTTTTCCTAAAAATATTTTTGGCCTGTCCTTATTATGGGTATTACATCTCACAGACATACTTTGTACTCCATTCTATCTTCCTTCTTTGGAAATTATTTCAATTTTGATGAATCTCTCATTCTTCTTGTAACTTCTTTCACTACTAAAGTATGGCAGATTTTTTTTTTCTGGATATTTTAGCACATTCTAGATTAGTTGTATATATTTATTCACAGACTCTAATACTTTGTCTTTAAACAGTTTTTATGCCTTCTGTAAATATTTTACCCTTCTAGCTTTTCTTTTGAATTCCTTTTCAACTACTTTTGTATTTTTATCTTGTTCCCATTCTTAAACTTTGGGTTAGATTTTGTCTCCTCTCCTCTCCTCTCCTCTCCTCTCCTCTCCTCTCCTCTCCTCTCCTCTCCTCTCCTCTCTTTTTCCTCTTTTCCTCTTTCAGTCCTAAAAGGATTTGGCTCTTTGGGTGAAGCTCTCTTTGGTCATGGGCCCAGCAAGGTCCAGCAAAGGGTGACTGCAGAAGTCACATAGATTTTGTGGTCCAGTAGATTCATGAGAGATGCAACCATAAAGTCCCTGCAAAACTTCTCTAACAAGACCTCAAAGAACAGGCATGAGAAAAGAAGAAAGTTGTATTTCTCAGAAACTCTCGGCCTTAAGAAAGTCTTAAGAAAGGAGTAACATGCTCTAGACTTTTCCATGCCTGTAGTAAGTGGGGCAATGAGTAACTCAGAGAAACAGTGTGCACGCTGCTGGTGGAGCCTTCTTGTGCACACTGACCCTGGACCCAGCTTACACAGCTGGGAGGTGATGTCCAGTCAGGCAGGAGGCTGGACAACAGAGCCTGAGCCTGCTTTCCAAAGCCTCAGGACAGCCGAGAGGTGCCAGCAAACAGCATCTGCCCCATCATGGACCATGGCCACTCAACCTGGGAAGAGCAGGTCCCCAGGGGCTGCTGGCAGCACGAGAGGCAGCCTCCCAGCCCATTCCCAGAGTCTGCCACAGCAAACCTTAGAATAGATACCACGGAGGATCCCAGAACAGGCTTATCCACCCCCTCAGTCAGCTCTGCTCAGTTCAGCTCTGAGAAACATCGGGCTGCCGAGTCCCAGAGCTGCTGCGTGGGAATGAGGAGCAGCAGCCTGGCAGGGGCAGGCTGGACATCACACCGTTGTTATTTATTCCTCACAGTGATTAGAGATCAGCCCAGCCACTGCCAGGTTTTGCTCCAGCTGCCTGTCTGTCCACATGTCCAGTGAGGACGAGGCTGGTGAGATGCCTGGAAAGGTGGTTTCATTTGCTGAACAGGATAAATAGTAAATAAAAGTTCCTGGGCTGTTCTTTGACCACTGCAGTTGCAGGGTTTGTGTCTACACACGTGACAGCTCCAACACTCTCTTTTTCTCAAAACACAGGGTCTCTTCTGTCCCACCCTTTAGGAAGTGTCCCTCACCCATGCTTGGCCCCAGACTGCCCAGAGAGGGGACTGTGCCAGAGCCACGCTGGGGGACAGCCATGGACACATGGTGCTGGCTGCAGCTCAGCAGGGCTGCTGGCCCTTACCTGCCCAGCAAACAGCCAGAGCCTGGGTGATCCTGGCAGGGACACAGAGCCCTTTTCCTCCAGCACAGCCCCACCCTGTGCACACTGGGACACTCAGAGGAGGGGAGTTGCCTCTCACCTCACCATGCTAAAAGCCAGGATGTCCTGCTCTTATGTTTGTTAGAAACAGTATCACCAAGCTGGCAGCTCCCATGAGCTTTAACCAGAATAAAAAAAATAACTTCAGGGCTTTCCAGCTCTGAATTACAGACACAAGCTTTTGGAAGAGGGCCTAGATCTTGTCCCCTTGGCTTAAAGACTGGAAAGTCTCAGCTACAAGGGCTTAATCTCCTTGACACATCCCATCTGCATTTCCTACTCAGGTACCACAGGCTGAGAGAGCTAGGGGTGTCCAGCCTGGAGAAGAGAAGGCCCCAGGGAGACCTCAGAGCACCTTCCAGTGCCTAAAGGGGCTCCAGGAGAGCTGGAGAGGGACTTGGGACAAGGGATGGAGGGACAGGATGAGGGGGAATGGTTTCACACTGCCAGAGGGCAGGGCTAGATGGGATATTGGGAAGGAATTCCTGGCTCTGAGGGTGGGCAGGCCCTGGCACAGGGTGCCCAGAGAAGCTGTGGCTGCCCCTGGATCCTTGGAAGTGTCCAAGGCCAGGCTGGAGCTTGGAGCAACCTGGAATAATGGAAGGTGTCCCTGCTAGGCAATGAGAAAGGTCCCTTCCAACCCCCCCATTCTGTGATTCCATAATCTGTGATCAGTGTTGCAGGGACTCCTCCCTCTCCCAGGGTCAGGCTGTGCTCCCCTGCCATGCCTGGGACACTGCTCTGCTGCCCAGCACAGACAGAGCTGCACCCTCCACGGGAAGGGAGAGCTCAGCTCCCCTCCTGTCCCTGCCAGCAGCACCTCAGTGCAGTGGGACAGCTGCTGCCATGACAGCCAAGAACACAGCTAAATGGACATGCCACCAGGCCTGTGAACAGCCACCCTGAAAATGTTTCCATTTTCTTGGAATTCCATGTTTTTGGAGAAAGCTTGCCCATTTTTTATTTGTTTGGGTAGTTGTATTTGGATTTTTTTGGAGCTTTTTCTCACAAGTCGTAGGGCAACAATGTTGATGTTTAGTGCTGGAGAACAGGGTGACATGGGAGTTTCAAAACACATCCAGTCAAAATATATTTCACCAATAATAATAATAATAACAGCAACAATTAGCAATATAAAGGACTGGCAGTGCTGTCTCAGTATAAAATACAAGCAAGCATCTCTCAGCGTGTTTGCTGTTTGCTGCATACTTGCAATTAGTTCTTGCCTGCAGAAGGCAAAGTGCACTGTTTATGGTTTTACTGCAACATCCAAGTACTTTATATGCTTTTTTTTCATAACAAAATTACTTTGTCCATAAATCAGGCTAAACTCACAGGCAGCTTTGACCCCTCGCCTCAACCTCTCGCTGTAGATCAGCTGTTCATAAACTGTGTGCCCAGATTTGATGTCCAGGGCTGCATTAAGAATAAAATATTTGGGAAACACAATTTGCATCACAGCTCTTTAAGTAAGTATTTGGCTTCCTGGAAATGATGACTCATGGTTGGGATGTGCAGAAATGTACCAATAACATAACCTCTCGATCCTCTAATGCCAGACAGATCCGTGTAAACCCAAGCTTTGTGCTGCCCAGATGGCTGGCACAGCAGCCTGTATATATAGCATCACTTCAGACTCGGCCCTTTTTTCAATGTGTGGGAAAGATAAAAAAGGGCAGAACATGACACCGAGGTCAGGCAGCTCCCAGAGCCACGCTTTATCGGTCCATTTCTGATCAGCCTCTTCCTCTGCCACCCTGGTGATTTAATGAGCAACAGTTTCTGGAATGAGCCCTGTGTCCTGGCATATTTTATGGGATCTTTCCAGTGTAGCTGTATTAGGTATAAAGAGCTTTACGAAGAAACCTTCGCAGTGTGGGTCTATTCCCTGGCAAGGTGAAGCAGCTGCACTGTTATTGCTCAGAAATGTATATAAAATTGTCACTGGAGAAGCCTCATTTGTTCCCTAACACAGGCAGTTACAAGCAAACGGTGAGATTTCCAAACAGCCCCCTGGCAAGTGTCACCAGCCGGGAGGGGTTCATGCCAACCTCTGCCAGCCACCAGACATGTGTGAGGCCATCGTGCTCAGAGCCCCCCCCAGGCCCTCGGTGTCCTTCACCCTGGGTCTGCAGATGTGACCCTGGGCACAAAATAAACCAGAGCAAACTCCAATCCTCCACAGGACAAGTGAGCTCAGCTATCTGCCACAGTCTTCCTCTTTCTGCAGGAAAATGCTCCTCTGTAAAACCAAAATCACAGTTTTCCAAGGGCATTTTTTCTTTCCCATTCTGTTTGGGATTCACCCTGCATCTGTTTCAGTTGCTGCACTGCAGCCTTGGCATTCCTGTTCTGCCCAGTCAGCTGGGCTCATTGCCCATGGTCGGCTTGAGCCACTGAGCAGATGGGATGAGACTCATGGGAGCCATGTGGCCACTGAGCAGATGAGGGCAGAGCCCTCTGGCCAGCAAGCCTCCAGCTCCTTGAGAACCATTCTGTTTTCTCAGACTGAGGCAGGACAAAGGGATAAGGGATAAGAGCTTCCTTCCAACCAGCAGTCTTCTCCCCAGCTCCAGCTGCCACAGAAGGATGTCTCAACACCACAGTGGGAGCAACAGCCCTGTGCTCCTCAGGGGAGTTTGGGATAATCCTGGCTCAGGGACACTTTCTGTTTGGCTCTCTCTGGATATCCGCAGGACTCACGGGATGTCCAGTGCAGTGTCACCCTAAACAACCCCAGCCCAACAGATAAAATATGGAGCATAGACCAGCCCAGTGAAGATCACAGAATCATTATGGTTGGAAAAGCCCTCCAAGATTGTCAAGTCCAAGCTGTGCCAGATCCCCACCTTGTCACCAGCCCAGAGCACTGAGTGCCACATCCTGATGTTCCTTGAACACCTCCAGGGATGAGGACTCCACCATCTCCCTGGGCAGCCCCTGCCAAGGCCTGACCAACTTTCCAGGGAAAAAATTCTTCCTGAACTGAATGACACTGTGAGAAGCAGAGCACCACTAGATACCATTTTTTGGAATTCATCCAAACACGGAAAGGTTTTGCAGCTTGTCCCTGCAGACCCCTCTGCTCCAAACCTCAGGTACCAAACACCTGCATCTGCCTTGCAGCAGCTGGCACAGAGGCCAGGAATGCACAGGAGTGTCTGCAGAGCTCACAGCCCTGAGTGCACACCCTGCCCAGCCTGAGGTCATGGCAAAGCCCCTCCTAGTTGCTGTCCCTGTCCCATTTCAGTTGCTGGGCTGTTCCCAGAGCCCTGGCCCTGCCAGGCTGCGGGGGGCACAGGGGATGCTGCCATTCACCTGCAGCCTGCCTCTGCTTCAGAGCACACAGGGCTGCAGCCAGCAGAGCTAGTGGCGTGTGCTGCAGATGGATTGCACAGCTG
Organism: Lichenostomus cassidix; assembly: GCF_008360975.1. Classification (NCBI taxonomy): domain Eukaryota; kingdom Metazoa; phylum Chordata; class Aves; order Passeriformes; family Meliphagidae; genus Lichenostomus; species Lichenostomus cassidix. Next base: position 9,897,786 of record NC_139498.1, read on the forward strand.
TGGGGATCTGGGAAGCAGCTGGCTGCCTCACACTTGTCAGCAAGGAGAGCTGAGCAGGGATCTCCTTTGCTCCAAGGGCCCTGGAGCAGCTGCCTGCCCCAGCACTCTGCAGGGTCCTTTACAGGGATGCTCTCTCTGCTCTGTTAGGGGACACAGGGAAGTGTGAATCTGCCAATCTGCTGGCAATGCCACACAAGGATGTCACCCAGGCTTAGCCCTGCATTGCAGTATCTCTTCCTGGGCCTGTGAGAGGGAGAGGAGAAGAACATGTAGTTTGGGGGGATATATGCAGGGTGTTTACTGGGAGGCTGAGCCCATTCAACATCTCTGATGGTTCCATGTGCCAGCAGCCACCAACACAAGCCCCATGTCCTGGCAGTGCCAGCTTGCCATGGTACAGCATTTCTAAACAGGGCAACTCCAGCAGTGGCAGGGGCTTCTCCTGGCTCCCTCCTGTCCTGCTGAGGAGGCTGAGGGTCCCTTTGCCAGCCTTTCTCCCGCTTGGCCCTCTCGTCAGGCAGGGAGCCAGAGCACCATCACCTCCAGCAGGCAGCTTTACTGGCTGACACTATAAATGTTCTGTGCTCTCATGGATTTGATGCTGTTTTTATGAACTTGGAGCTCAGTGTGGCTGTTTAGTTTGAGATGAGCGAGGAATGTATTAATAGTTGGGTAAAGCGCACTCCGAGCTTCTAATCTGACCGGGCTGTTTGCTTTAGGGAAAAAACACTTCACTTTTTCCATTCATTACTATTCCTTGTTAGTGGCTGGAGCACCCGCCCCCAGCACACCGGAGGCTGCTTTAACCCCTCTCCCACTGCACCCCAGCCACCCACGCTGTCACACGGAGAGGACACAGCACTTGGCACAGCGACACAAAGACTTTTCCCCCCCCGACCATGCTGAAACCCATGGGCACAAATCCGAGGTCCCAACTGCTAGGCTCAACCACCTTGCAATGGTCTGGCTTTGGGCACTGTACCCACAGATCCCAGCAGCAGCAGGGTCACACCCACAGCCTACCCAGACAGGCCCCTGCACCCTGGGACAGGAGGAGGACACTGCTCTAGTAGCCATGTCTCCCCACTGGTGGCTTGGCTGGCCTGGCTGCCATGGCAGCTGCCCCACCCTCCGTCTTCTTGCTCTTCATCAGTGAACAGACCAAATGAGACCCAAGAGACTCTTTTTAATCTGAGGGGACGTGCCCTGTGCGGGGGGGCTTGTCCTGCTCCTGCCCACCAGCCCCACCCGGAGCGCAGCAATTGATTTACGTTCCGATGAGGATCTCGGCGGCGTCCTGCTAAGTCTCTTATCCAACATGAACTTTCCATAAGCAAGGCTCTATTTTTAACTCTGCTAGGCCTGGCAAAGGGATTGTCTAGCAGGGAGAGGGGGTGAGGAAGTCACTGCACAGCCTGCCGCTGGGTAGGGTGACCCCAGGGGGCTGTGAGCATGTCAGGGGGCAGCAGGGCTGTGCCCGGGCCAGTCTGCTGCTACCAGCTCTCCCAACAATCTCAAAGCTCCACGGTCCTGGCAGACACTAGAAGACCTTTTGGGTTTGGATGGTGGGGTAGATGTGGGCACAGGCAGTGTGGTGCTCTGCTGCTGAGCACCATAGATGGGAGATCCCATGGCAGAGCTTTGTGTCCAGCCCAGAGCAGGCAGGACCTTGAGGGGTCTCAGCTCGATGACACAGGGTGCCTGTGGGTGAGGGTAACCCCTTCCAGCACTTGGGATACAACGGTTAGAACCCACCACGGATGACCCAGAGGGTGCCAGTGTGGGGTACAGAGGTGACTCCCCCATCCCAGTGCCCACACTAAGCCCAGCTCCATACACAGAGACACAGCCCTGCCATGGTGGAGGGCACAGGAAGGTCTCAGCACCTTCCAGCTCATGCCATGCTCAGGTCCCAGGCAGGACCAGGGCTCAGCCACCACCAGCACCTGCCAGCGCAGCTCCTGCAGTGCTTCCCAGCCCTGCTGTTTGTTATGGTGGTTGGAAAGAGAAGAGCAGAGGCCAGAGGAGCCAGGCAGGGCTCTTTAATCACAGCAGAGGGACAGCATGTCATAGAGAGCAGCCACCCCAGCCAGGAAAGTGGAGTGGCCATCCCTCTGTCCGTCAGCTGCCAGGGCTGGGTGGAGGCTGAGCTCTGGACAGAGGTCACACCTTCTGCCTTAGCAATGAAACATCTCCAAACTCCTCCCTGGCACAGAAACACCAAAACCCCACCAGGAGGGGAATGGAGGGACTGCAAAGACCGTCTCTCCAGGGCAACAGCAGGAGTAGTGGAGCCTCTTGGCCACTACCCCAGGGCACTGCCAGGTTCTCTGTGATCCTGGGGCTCAGCAAGGACCAGCACCCCATGCAGCTCATTTCCCCCGGACCCAAATTCTCTCCTTTGCTCTATATACTCTGATCCTTGTTCCACTGACTGATCAACAGATATATCCCTCTGCAGCAAACTTTTGTTTTCCATGCATGCCAGATTTTCGCACAGTCCAACCCCACAATTAGCCTCTGCAGCCTGTTCCCAAGCACTCTGTCCCATCCAATTTTAAATTACTCCAGCAATAGAGCGCTTGCTCTGTCCCTTGGGAATCCACTCTGCTCCCATAGATCTTGCTGCCCGGAAGACAGGATTTTGCTGATATTCAGCCCACATTTTCCTCCAGTTAAATTCACTGTGGGGCTCTCAGCTGTGCTGCCCCAGGCAGTTACATCTCCTCCACTTCCATGGTTCTTCAAGCATTTGCCTATTTGCAGTGACCTTTCTGGTCAGTTGTTTTTCCCACTTTTAGCTCCTCTGCCCTTTAAGCTTGTCAGCCCCTCATCATTTTGTTTGGCTTTCACAAGAGATGGGATCTCAGCAGGGTTGTCCAGAGGATTCCTACGAATGCTTTCCAAATCCCTGTCAGGGCTTTTCTTCTCCAGCTTTTGATTAGGGAGTTCTGGTTCCTCCTTCTGAGGGGACCTAATGATGATGCTCTCACATTTGTAAGGAGGAGGTTTGCACCTTCCCATCCTCTGCTCCAGGCTGAGTGTTCAGCATTTTCTTTGCAAAACAAACCTTGCTTTGTAGTTGAGAAAAAGGAAGAGTTAATAGTGAGTTTAGCACAACAGGCATTTGGAAGAGACACTAGTTTACACATGTGCACAGGTCGATTTAGAACTTCCCCTACACTAATTTACAGTGGAGATTAATGACTTATATGCTGGCAAATCAGAGCACCAGTAAATCAGACTGTGAGAAGGCAAGCACAAGAACACCATCAGAAATGTCAACACTGAGAAGTTTCTTCTGATTCTCATTAAATTAATGTGTAAAAGTCTCAACATTCACTGGGTCAAAAGGCGAAAAAGCAACTTTCATATTGTTTGATTACTATATAAAAGGTAACAACATGATGCCTTGTATACAGTAACACCTAATATACTATAGGATAAAAAACCCCCAAAACATAAAATTAAAGCAAATTAATGAAACAGCACTTTTGCATTGAAGTGCCTCTAATGTTCTACTTGTGCATAGAAAGCATGCAAACTTCAATTAGTCATTTAGACATTTTTGTAACAATAATGAGCATGGAAACCCAGCCAGTTCTGTGTGCTCTCCACAGCAGCATCCAAGGGAAGATGCACAACCCAAAACTCAAGCCCCGTGATGAGCCCTGAGACCAAGGACCCACTGAGCACCCAGCTGTCCCCCTGGGCCACATGGTCCCAAAGCACAAGCTTTTCCTTGCCCTAGACATCTAATGGGAGAAAAAAATACACCTTGAAGAGAGAAGAATTATGGTGACATTGAAAATCTCAGACCCATTCCCCAGCACATTTAACTAGATTTTTTTTTTTTTTTTTAACTTTAATCAGTTGGTTCCCAGAACTCCCCTCCTTTTCCTTAGAACATTGCAACCAGGTCTTGGGAAAGGTGATGAAGACAAACACCCTTCATCAGCAGCACCCATGCTGATGTGCTGAGGGTGTTTGGGATTCTGAGGGCAGCACAGGTGTGAGGGTTTGGCAGGTGCCAGAGCAGGTGCAGGGCCAGGAGCGAGGTGCTGGGTGAGGTGTCAGCAGCTCCCTGCTCCCCTGGAATGATGGATATTACCCTGATAAGCACTTTGCCAGCACCCTGCCTGTCGGGAGGCAGAGAGCCTGGCTCTCACTGCGTTTCTACTGGCACATTTCACCTCTAATTTGGGAAAAAATCTGGCATCCCACCCGTGCAGGGCTGCCAAGGGCTGCTCTAGATAATCTCTCCAAATAGAACGATGCGAAGTCTCCACTGCGCTGATGTCATGGGCAAAATCCCTGCCAGATTCAGTGAGACCCTGCTCTGCCTGTGGCCATCCCAGCATGAAGGGGACGAGCCAGGGGTGTGGGCCTGCAAGTGTGGATGGGGACAGTGGTGGCAGGTCTGTTCCCGTGGTCCTTGTGCCAGGGCTGTGCCCGTGTGTGTGGCAGTGGCTGCTGGTGCTAGGTGGGATTTCACCCCAGGTGAACCTTCCAACTCTCTGGGATTATGTCCCTATCTCATAAACAGCCTGTGCTAATGGACATTGATGCCACCACCCTGACGAGCTGCTTTCCATCCTCCCTATGTCTGACAGTGACACCAGAGATAGCAAATTGTTCCTGCAGTGCTTGTGCCAAGATATCCCTGTGCCCCAGCCACAGGGAGCTGCCAGAGGACCCCAGGAGTGTCCAGCAGTGCTGCTCCCCATGAAGCTGGTGCCATCCCTTCAAACCAAAGGGATGTTCCTTGGGGATGGGGTCACTCACCAGCCAGCCAAGCTGTGCCTGCACAGCACTTGTGACTTGGACAGTGGAAAGGGACCAGGGGCACCCTCAGCTCAGCCACCAGCAGACAGAGCTTCCTGCTGGGTTGGATCACTTGGAGAGGGAGGAATGATCTTCTCATAACCCTGACCTGGGGTTTGGGGTCACAGACTGGAGGAGATCCCAAAGTACCTGAAGTTCAGAGCCCACAGCTGCAGCACACATCAAACAGGCTTTTTTACAGCTCTGTCCTGCTCCATCTGAGCCCTGGCCCCAACCTCAACCTTTTCCCAAACCTCCTGACATGTCCCTCATGGTGAGCCAGCTCCTGTCAAACCATCCTGTGTGAGCTGGCCCGGCCCTCAGGAACACACCCTGAAGTCTTTTCTTCATTCCCACAGAAAGTTCTGATTCCCAGGAAAGGATTGATGACCAAAAGCTCCAGCTCTTGTGCTGCCCTTGGCCAAGGAGCCTCGTGGGTGAGGCTGGCCAGAGGGACAGCCCTTGGAGGATGGGGATGGGGACAGGGAAGTCCAAGCAGTTGATCTGCCAGGAGATGCACTATGAGGGGCCAAACTGCAGCTGCAGCCCATTCACACTCTGATCAAAAATTGGAAAGATTTAATGGGAAAACAATTATTTCTGCAGAGCATGTTTTCTTTATATGTAAGACTTTTTTCCTGCTTTCCTTCAGTTCCCTCCTAAGAAATGAGGTAAGAGCCATGGTCCTGTCTGTCCAGCCTGTTTGTGTGGGACACAGTCCAGAGCAGGGCCTGTCTCTCACTGGTTCACAGGGCTCAGCATCGCTTTGGCTGCACTCACACAGCATCAGCAACAGCAGCATTCCCTCAGGCAGCACCACACCAGTGGCTCCTGGATTAAACAAGGCCCATGCTGTAATGAGCTCTATAGGTGCCTCCAAAACTGACAAAACCATTTTCCCAAAAAGACACTTCTGTGTGCTTGCACACACAGACACACAGTGCATGAAGTGATGATAAGCCCAGAAATCCCTGGCTGTGGGATGAAAGTCATGCTGCAGATGGGATGGATGTGCTGCTTCTGATTCCATCTGAGCCATACTACTAAAAAGGAGAGATAGTAGTGTAAGAAATCAGTGTCTGTGCTGCACAGAGTAAGTGAACCCTTGGCAGAATGTCACAGGATCACTGAGCACTACAGAGATTTCTATGGCTTTCTCTGAGCTGGGGTGGCAGACAGCAGGACATGGGGCTCCTTGTTGTGCTTATGAGAAAATTACCCCCAGGTCTGGTCTGCTACTTCCAACAAGAAGATAACTCTGAGCAAAGGGTTTTTTTGGCAGACATGTAAATGCTGGAGGATGGCTGGTGTGTGGTCTCTGCTTTTGTAACACCAGGGGCTCCCCAGCAAACGCTTCCCAGATAAAACCAAGTTGGTCTCCATGGGGTCATTGGCTGCTGGGAGGTTCCTGTCCTCCCAGGGCAGTGAAGATGTCCCTTTTGTGGGTATGGGAAGGATGAACACCTCCTGCAGCAATGCCACAAGCACAGAGTTCCTCCTTCTCTCTCTGCACTCCCTGGGTATGGGATCAGGACCCTCCAGGCTCTCCTCTTGGCTGGTCTGTGCTGAGGGGGTGAAGAACAGTTGCTGTGTTCTTTCCCTTTCCTGCACCTGTCCTGCCTTGCAGTGAGCAGGAGCTGTGCTGCCAGAGCTGTGCTGGGTCACTCTGCTTTCCAGGGAAAGCCAGGCCAGGCCAGGGCTCCCCACGGGTTGTTCTCAGTCTCTCAGCAATGATCGAGTTGCACCAAATCCCGAGGAGTCAACCCAGATGGGAGGGCTGGGCTGGACCAGGATGCTCTTTGTAGGTGAAGGGCTGGAAGTGCAGCTTGGCCAGACAGCACCCCGGGATGGGGCTGGGTGGATGCTGAGAGCTGCCGGGGGGAGCTGCTGGAGCAGGAATGAATTTCCCAGGCTGACTGTAGGGGTCATCAGCCTTCAGCTTTTGCATGCAGGACTTGTCTACTGGCTAATTGAAGCCCTCTGGAAGCAGCTGTCCCCGCGGGCCACCAAGACACCCAGACAGACGGAGGGTAAACAAAGCCTGTGTTTTGCTGAAGAACACAAGTCCAGATCCAGTGCTTCCAGGCAGGAAGGGTTTCCCCCACAGCAGCGTGAATGCAGGCTGGGGGAAGGCAGTGGGCTCTGGGCCTTCCTGCAAGGAAACCACACAGGACTTCTGCTCAGTGGACAAAAAGCAGCTCTGAGAGGAGCCAGCAGGACAGGCTTGGGACCAGATCCTGTCTGTGGATGGTGGTGACACAGCCTCAGTAGCTGGAAGGGATGGTCTGTCAGATCTAAGCCTTTCTCAGCTGAGGCAGAACCACAGAATCACAGAATCACAGAGGTTGAAAAGACCTCCAAGATCAAGTCCAAGCTGTGCTCGATCCCTACCTGGTCCCCAGCCCAGAGCACTCAGTGCCACCTCCAGGCCTTCCTTGGACACCTGCAGGGATGGGAACTGCAAACCTCCCTGGGCAGCTCCTGCCAGTGTTTAACTACTTCTTTAGTGAAGAAATTCCTCCTGATATCCAACCTGAGCCTCCCCTGACACAGCCTGAGGCTGTTCCCTCTTGGCTTCTTGTTATCTGGGAGAAGACATCAACCCCCCCAGCTATCCCCTCCTGTCAGGGAGCTGTGGAGAGGCAGAAGGAACCTCCTTTTCTCCAGGCTGAGCCCCCCTGGCTCCCTCAGCCACTCCTCCCAGTACTGACTCTCCAGACCCTGCCCCAGCTCCAAGTTGCTCATACTCTGCCTACCAAACTGCACTTGGCACAGGAGCTCCCCGAGGAGAGGCCAAAGCAGGCAGGGGCTTCCTGGGGGACACAGCACATGACACCAGCTGACACCTGGAGGAGGGACTGGAGATTGGCTGAGGGTGAAAAAGGGCTGTCAGCTGTCACCTCTGAGCTCAGGGGACCTGGGGACTGGGTGGAGTCACAGGGTGGGAACTGGGCTGCCAGGGATGGAGGCTCCTCATGGCACACCAAAGGAGCTGACAATTTATTCTGCCCCCACAACTGTTGCTTCAGCAGGAGATGGGGGATTGTTGAGAGCATCAGCAGTGACCCATGGGGTCCCTCTGGCCGTGCAGCTCCCTCCCAGCTCAGCTCCAGGGGCACAGCACATGAGGTGCTTGAGCAGCTTGAGCTGGCAGGATCATAATCCCAATCCAAAGAAAATTCTGCCATTTGGAGATTGGATTTTGTCTCTAATCAGGATGAAAACAACGAATTTTCAACCGGCCAGTCACATGTAATTTGAAGAATGGCACTAGAGCCAACTGAAGTAATTCAGTTTGAAATTTTTTTTTTGTTTTACTTCTTATTTTTTATGAGATATACTGGAATAATAAAGTCAGTAGGATACAGAAACAAAAAGTCAAAACAAAAAATCAGGGCGTTTCACCAGCTAATGCAAAAGCCAAATATCTTGACATCAGCAGAATGTTTCATTTCAATGTTTTTTCTAAACAAATTTAGACTATGGAAAGTTTCCATTGAGATGAATTGGCAGAAAAGTGTGACCAGCTCTGCTGGCAGGGCACAGGCTGTCTGTGCCCAGAGGAATGATGCACAACCCACCTCAGGGCACACAGGCACCCGCCTGCCTTCTCCAGGATGTTCCTCAGATTCGCCACCTGGAAATCCCTGCGTGCCTGGGATGGAATTTGAGCTCTCCATGCAGCTCTGCCTGGCACTGGGTACAGTGTGCTGGATGTGGAGACACCAAGCCAGAAAACACCTGCAACTGCATGACTTCAAACTGGAGCAGCATCTCAGGGAGGTTGTTCAGCTGCTCCTGCTGTCTGCCTGCCCATGGGAAGATCCCTGCTGTCAGTCTGGGGCACAGGAATGAGCCCATGGGCTTTGCAGCTTGCTCCCTGCCAAACCAGTGCTCCCAGTCTGAGCTGAGCCCAAGGCCCCAGGGCAGAGGAAGGGTATGCTTTTTCCTCAAGCCCTGGGGATCCTTCTGTGGACATTGAGCACCTCTCCTATGGGGAAAGGCTGGGAGAGCTGGGACTGTTCAGCCTGGAGAAGTTTCAGGGTGACCTAATTGTGGCCTTCCAGGACCTGAAGGGAGCTACAAGAAATATTGGGAGAGACTGTTGAGAAGGGAGGGAGGGACAGGACAAGAGAGAATGGGTTTACACTGACAGAGGGAAGGGTTAGGTGGGATATTAGGAAGGAATTGTTCCCTGTGAGGGTGGGCAGGCCCTGGCACAGGGTGCCCAGAGAAGCTGTGGCTGCCCCTGGATCCCTGGCAGTGTCCAAGGCCAGGTTGGACATTTGGGCTTGGAGCAGCCTGGGACAGTGCAAGGTGTCCCTGTCCATGGCAGTGGGTGGAATTAAATGAGCTTTGAGATCCATTCCTACCCAACCCATTCTGTGATCTACCTGCCAAGCCAGGTGACCCCAACCACTGGGTCTGGCTGCATTGTGAGCCTCCCTGAGCTCAGCTGAGCTCCCAAGCTCAGTCCCAGGAAGGGCTGAGCCTCCCAGCAGTGTCAGGCATTACTGCAAGGCTGTGGCATTGCTTGTAGCAAATGTCACACGAGGAGCTGAGGTCTCTGAGCACCACCTTGGCTGCCAAGCCAGCAGCAGCCTGTCCTGCCCGCAGTGCTGGGCGGGAATATCCTCATCATTCCAACAAAACCTCTAAGAGCATCAGAAAATGTTCCCACCCCACACCAGGATCAAACTGAAAACTCGAGAAATTTCCACGAAAAACCAAAGAGGCTCCCAAATGGATTGTCATGGCATGAGACCAGCTGGGGTGTGGGAAGGAGGACCAAGGTCTTCTTCAGTGCTGGCAGAGGGGGGACTTGGCTGGAAGTGTCCCAGACCCCAGCTGAGTTCTAGACCAGCGTGTTTGTACTGCCTGTCCCACTGCAACTTTCCACAGCATAAATAAAGGAATAATCACTTGAACTTGAGCCCAGGTCAGTACCTTAACGAGCAGACTGCAGTCCAACTTTCCCTTTGAGTTAATGAATATTAATTAACTAGACACAATTGAGCAGCTCCAGCAGGACAGGAAAGGCATGTGCTTGTCCTGGGGTGTCCTGAGTGCTGTGCTCCCCTGGCTCACAGTGGACTGGAGCTGGGTCTCTGCTTTGCTGTCCCTCCCAGCTGTGACCTGAGCAGTAGGTGATGGGCCACTGCAGGGTGGTCTGCCCCAGCCTCCAGGAGACAATCCCTCCCCTACACCCCTGACCTTCTCAGATAAGACTTTAACTCAAGCTGGTGCATTCCTGTGTGACATTTTCCTCTTGATTAATCAGCTAGTTCATTTTTTCCCCCAATGAAACTCTATTGTGATGGAAAATTCTGACGTAGAGGTGAAGCTGCTGCTCGCCTCAGTGCCGTGGCTGTTGGCTGCTGCTCTGCTGAATCCCCAGGGTGGGTGGGCACAGCCTTGCCTCGCTGTGGCACACATGGAGAGATGGGTCCTTATCTCCTGCATCAGGCAGGCTGATTCCAGGGCAGTCAGACATTAGGAGACTTTGCTCTGCTGTGAAGCAGGCAGGTGAATTCACACGTGGGATGTGGCCCAGGGCAGGGCATATGATTCTTCATCGTGGTTGTTCCTGCAGCCTGGCACTACCCTGGCAGAGCTGGGAGCAGAATGATGTGCTCAGGCACGACCCCATGTGAGGGATGGGGGTTTGGGGAGTGGGGATGGGCTGCTGCTCTCACGCTGGGGAGAGCTCAGCCTCCCAGGAGCACCCATGCCAAGAGTACATGATGCTCTCCAGATGCTCCCTCTTCTGCTCACAAAGGCAGAGATTGACACAATAAACAAACAATTTGTAAAATTCTTTAGTGAGGGCAAAAAACCCCACATTAACTGGAAACATCGATACCCCCTGAAAGAGTGCAGGAGGGGGGAGCATTCCCAGGACCTGATGTTATACCAGTGGGTATAGAAATGGAAACATGCACAGGACTGGATCTTCAGGCAGGGCAATTCACCAGAGAATAGGAAGTTGCCAGTCCCCAGACAATGTCTTGCCTTGTTCAGCATAGGGGAGAGCAATGTGTTTGCACGTGGCTGGGGAGCTGGGGGTCTGTGCAGGGAACAGAGACATCCTCCTCACCCACCACCCCACACTGCTGGGCTGGGCTTCTCCTCGCGAACTGTGCCTCTGCCCCAGGCAGCACCAGGTGTCATGGGCACCATCACCACCTCGTGAGAAGGTTCTGACCACCCAGTTTGGTCTTAGCTGACTTTATTTAAATGCCCATGTGCCAAAGGTCCATGAGTATGAGAGAAGCTTCTCTTAAACTCTGTAAGTTTCTTGGTTTCTTAATTTCAAAGAATGGCTCAAAATCACCCCTCTAAGGGCTCCTTTGTGAGACTTGTGCCATTCTTACCACTGGCCTTTCAGCCACCATCATGGTCCCAGATTGGGTCTGGTTCCAGCAAACCTTTGCTCAGTATCCTATCCCTGAACTCCTTGAAATAAAGGGTTAATCAGGGAGGACAGTCCAGCTCGTCAGGGTCTGACTTTAGGGGACAATGTGACCCAGAGCCCCTGGACCCACAGCAGAGGCTTGTTGGGTGTTTGTATCATGACAATGTGACTGCTGGTTCACTGTTCATGTGCCCACAGGGACTGTCCAAGGTCAGCACGGCCAGTGTGACCTGTTGTGTCTGTGACAGCCCAGCCTCAGCCCTGTGCTCCAATTCCTCTGGAGCACAGCACCTGCCCTGTCCTGCCATTCATGGCATATGATGCCCACCCAGCACTCTGTCAAGAGTCCAGTTCCTGAGCTTTGAGGCACCAGGGATTTTTTTGTTCCTTATTTCTCTCCTTTGGAAGCTTTTCTGACACTTCTCTGGTTTGATGCCTGGAAAACACCTTTTACCTTTTCATCTTCATGGCTAGATTGTCCTGTGACAAGCATGTCCTGCAGTTCCAGTAGCTCTGTCTCCACCCAGAGTTTATCCCTTTCACAATCCCTCACAGCTGGAGTGTCCCAGTCCCACCTGGAGTGACTGACTCTTCCTCCCTCACCTCCTGGGAGGTGATGTTCCTCTTGAGCTTTGACTGCACTTTTTAGCCTTTTTTGACTTTTTTTACTCAGTGCAGACTTCTCCAGCATGATCCCTCTTGTGGTGGCAAAACCATGACTTAAAGTAAATTCAAAGCATAAGATCTCAATACTTTTTGAGTAATCCCACCAATTATTTCTGTACAAAATGAAACTCCTCTTATCAGCACCTCTTTGTCTCTTCTAGCCAGACCCACCAAGTACTGCCCTGTCCAGGCTCTCTTCAGCAGATGGCAGAGTCAGGAGAAGATGGAGATTCCAGCCCTTACTCAGCTGCCACCTCCTGCCCCATAAAAACCTCTGGTGTCAGCGTCCAGTGTTGCTCTAGAGCATCTCCTATCATTGTCCCCAGGCAAATCCCATAAAATGAGGCTCAAGCCACCAGGACACCCTTCTCCAACACCCCAGCGTTGGGAGGGAGGTGCAGAAGCCCCTCAGAAAGACGCTGTCCCTGTGCTGGGATGGATGGTAATGTCCTGGCAGCAGCTCAGGGCTGAGCTGCTGCTAACCACATCCTTCAGCTCTGGGCCGATCAGAGCCAGGGCTGCAAACAGCCTCAGTGTGAGTGTGGCCTGCTCAGGAACAGCTCCAGGAATGATTCAGAACCAGAGTCCACATGATGCTGCACCCCCAGCCAGAGCCCCAGTTTTCACACGACTTAGGTGGGCTGTTCCTGTAAGGCACATCCAGCAGCTGCTCCGCTTCTCCTATCAGATAAAGTGCCGAGGTCTCGTGTCAGGGACTCGCTAACAAGCAAAACGTGGAGCAAGCGGGAAAGGGGAGAAAGGCTTTGGGTTTGCTGCAGATTCCAAGAGGCTTTGCGGAGGCAGGAAAGTCTTTCCTGCAGTTATTTCTGTCTTTCCGTTCATTGCACAGGGGGAAATGGCATTGTAATTCCTAACCAAGATTTCACTGTGCTGTTGCCTCTCTCTGATTTACCATCCTCAAATCCCTGTGGAAGTGCCTTTGCTGGTCTGGGCCAACTTTTACTTTGGCAGTTCAGGAGGAAAAATCACAAATGTCTGTGAAAGTCACCAAAATATTCCCTGAGTTTTCATCACTTGAATGAATAAAAAGAATAAAAAGCAGAGCAGAGGAGGGGGAGGGCTGGAAAGGGTGCAGAGAGCAAACAAGCATCGTTTAGAAAAGCATGCTGTTATTCCTGGAAGTTGGTTTGTGGAAAGACAATTTACAACGCCTATGAAAAGTTTGGCTATTCATCCCATTCCCATTTGGAGCTGGTAACCACAATGGCAGGCTCCCCTTTGCCACGCAATTACATAGCGTGATCTCCAAACCCAAACAGCTTCCCCCAGCCCCAGTGCTGCTTTCCAGCTCTGCTCCTGGGGTACTTGGGCTGCATTTTACACAATGGGCAAAACTTGGCTCTGTAAACGAGGCCACTATAGAAAATTATATTTAACTTTTGTTTGCCCTACCCCCTTTTTTGCAAAGGGAAAACATTTTGTAGTTTGTTTGCAGTTTGTTTTCTAAAAACCCCAAAGGAATTCCTGCTGGTGACACGGAGATTTGAAGGGGGAAGGGAGAATCAAAGAGCAACCACTGAGAAACAGATTTCAAGGTCTTGAAGAAGGTAGTTTTAAAAGTGTGTTCCTCACAAATAAACAAACAAACAAAGGTAACATTGGGGAGACATGGAAAAATCCTACTGAGTGGTGTGCTGCTCAGCACAGGACTGCCTTTCCTGTGCCCCGAGGCAGGCAGGAGAGCTTGGGTGATGTCCAGAACTCCAACATGCTGGAAGCCTCAGCAAGGACACAGGAGCTCCCTCTGGCTCAGCCCCACCTCCAGCCAAGTGACAGACAGTGCTGACCAGAGCTGGGCCCTCCACTACAAATTCCTCTTGCATGGCATCCCACAGCCAGCACGGAGCAGCACACAGGTGACAGGAGACTTTCATTCTCTAAACATCAGGACCATCTCCCCCTTCCCATGGCTAAATCCCTTCCCATGGCTAAGTCCCACCCACTGAGGCCTGAGATGGATGTTCTGGAGCTTCTCCAGCTGCCCTGCACTGAGTGTCCTGTCTGCCTCCACCTGTGGCTGTTATCTCTGGAACCAAATCACCTGGATGCAAATCAGATACCAGAAAGGCCCCATTTCCTCCAGAATAATTGAGAGGGAAATGCCCTTGGTTGCTTTCTCTGGGCATGAAGTGCAGTGGGGCAGCAGAGCAAGGAATTTGGCCTTACTTCCTCACATAGCCCAATGCTCTAAGAAACAAGTAATGTGAGCTTGGGCTCCGATGTGCCTGCTTTTCCCATCCTCTGTGTCCCTTTTCCATGCACTGGAGGGGGAAAAATCTACGTGGAGAGCCTTTGATGGTTACACAGAGACACCAGCTCTGCTCTTGCCTTCTCCTGTGGATGAGGGGAGATGGTTTTGTGGGGAGGAGGCTGCTCTGGGGCCCTGCAGGGGATCAGGGACCCCAGCTGGGCAGCAGGAGCAGGGCACAGTGGGCAGGGGACATCTCTTGGTGCAATGTTTGCTAAATAAAGAGCACTTGAAAATAAATGCCAGAACATGCATGTTCCTGAACTCGGGCTCATGCTATTTAGGGACTCTGCAAAGCAAATAAAATGCCTATTACTAAATAACTATTTAGAGAAAATCCTGCAGAAAGATCTAGAGAGAACTATGTGTTTTAGCATGGTCTGTTTACAGTGCATCATTGCTGGTCTGTGGAGAACTGTGCTGTAACCCAGCAAAAATGCATCTGCATTCCTTCGCTGCAAAAATACTCATGCACAGACATCACAACAGCATCGCAGCTATGTGCCTTTCTTCCTGGCTTTTTGTTGTGCTGTTGTTGTTTTGGTTTTGTTTGCTTTTTGGTACTTTCCCAGCTTCTAGGAGATTGACCTAATATATCCTTGGCCCAGGCTGTGCTGTCAGTCAGATCTCTGGTAATGAGCTCTGCTGCTCAAGTGCTGCAGGCTTGTGGCTGGGGACAGTGGTGGCTGGGGACAGCTGTGGCTGGGGACAGCTGTGCCATGGCCATGCTGGAGCCTGGGAATGCTGGCACAGGGACTGGATGGCACTGTGAGTAAACTGTGAGCACCCAGCCCTGCAATTCCTCCTCCAGCACAGATCACCCCTCCTGGGAGGGAGCCAGGAGCTGGGACACACTGTGGCTGTCCTGCTGTGTCCCACACTCACTCCCAGAGCCCCTTTGACTGCTGGCAGCAGGTGAACTCTGCATTTGGGGGACTGATCTGGTGAGATGCATGGAGAGAAACACTTGCCAGCAGGTGTAAGTCCAGGTGTGCCAGGGAATCAGCCAGACTCTGGAAAAATGTCTACAAGAAAGTTTTGCCAGGCTGGGTAAAAGCAGGTGGTGGCAGTGGCAGGGGAAGCTTGCTAGAATGACCTGGCAAAGACACTTTTCCAAACACAGGTGTCTCCATCTCCATCATCTCCATGGAGAGATGTGCAGGTGGGCAGACAGGTTGGCTCTGACTCTTAGTTTTAGACAGCCTGGTAGCTTGGAGAATCAAAGGTTTCTCCTCTTGATTTCTGTCCAGGCAGCTGTTGGGACAGGGGGACTGAGGAGAAAAGGCAGCAGAATGCTGAGTTTCCTCAGGCTGCTCCTGGATCCCCAGCAGTCTGTAGGGAGACCTGAGCTCTGTCTGACTCCCCTCCTGCCAAACTCTGCATGCCACAAGCCCTGGCTACCCCAGCATGGCCAGAGGCAGTGGCACAAGGCACAACCCACTCATCCCATCCCCTCTGTGTGGAGCTGGCTCTGCCCACCCTGCTCAGGCCCCGGGCTGGGCAGCGATGCCCTGTGAAGTGTGGCTGTGCCTGTGAACAGAAGCTCACAGGGAGTGCAGCTGCATCATCCTGTGCTTTCCCACTTCTCATTCCTCTACATCCCTGTAACATCCAGACTGTTTTTTTCCTTCCCTTTTGCTGGTTTATTGCTCTCCAACCTACTCTGGGTGAGCAGAGCACTTCTGGGACACATTATTTACTAGAAGGTATTTGGTACATTGCTTTAATAATGAGAACAATTTTTTTTTTCAAAGCCTTACAAATATGTTTAAAATCTAAATACAATGAGGCAATGCAACATCATTTAATAGTTCCAATAATGTGCCAAGCCTGGGAATGACAAAAGCTGCCAGCAGGGTGCTACAAAGCAGGGTTCAGAACCCCACTGCTTCCCAGCTAAGCAGAAACAGATTTCCAGCAGTAAGACATTTGTTAACCATTTTGGAGGCTGCAGGATGGGGCGTGGAACAAGCCTGGCCGCCTCTGTGTCACTGCCTTGCAAAATCCTTGGCACAGGCATGCACCAGCGTCCTTGGAATTAAGGCCCTTGTGAAGACTTAAAGGCTTAGTGGACTAATATACTTAAGATGGATTTTTCCAAATATTATTCTAAGTCATTCAGAAACACCGTGTCCTGGTGCTGGTAAGTGTGAATGAGCAGAGCTCCAGGAGCAGTGCGATGTGTGCTGGAGGTGTTCCCTCCAGGGCTGTGCAGGGAAGCAGAGGGAAGGGCAGTGGCACTCAGCCCTGAGGCTGTGATGGGAGGTTGGGACCTTCTGCCTGCTCAGAGATCATGGAATCATCATGGAATCACAGAGTGGTTTGGGTTGGAAGGGACCTCAAAGCTCATCTCATTCCAACCCCCCTTGCCATGGGCAGGGACACCTCCCACTATCCCAGATTGCTCCAAGCCCTGTCCAGCCTGGCCTTGGACATTTCCAGGGATCCAGGGGCAGCCACAGCTTCTCTGGGCACCCTGTGCCAGGGCCTCACACCCTCACAGGGAAGGATTTCATCCTAATATCCCATCTAACCCTGTCCTCTGGCAGTTTGACTCTTTCTGTCCCTGGGGAAGGGGCTGCAGCTCCCCGTCCAGCACAGGGTCCTGCAAGCCCTTGGGCTCATTCCCTCATCCCCCATGAGCTGTGGGAATGCTCCCCCAGGACACACAGGCACCTCAGCTGTGACACAGCTTGGCTGGTAACACCTTGACTCAGGGAGGTGGCACAGGCTGGGCTGGGCTCCTCCTCACCAGCTCTGGGAGGGCTCTGGCTGAGGGCATGGGGAGCACAAGCCCAGCTCCCTCTGCACCCCCATCCCTCTGGCTCCTCCCTGCAGCCCCATCATGCTCCCACTAAAGGCTGGGGCCAGCAGAGTCCCACCACAGGCTGCAGACCTGCCATCCTGCTCCCAAGCTGGCCACTGATCCTCATTTCCCAGGAAGAAAAGGATGAGAAAATCCAAATCTCTGTGCCTATTGAGAGCAGGGCAAGGATGGAGCCTGCAGCCATCAGCCCCAGCCACAGCCCAGGGCTGGCCTTGCACACACCAAAAGGGAAAAGCAATCATATTTATTACAGGAAAACAAGTTTATGATTGTTACAGAAATGACATCATAACCCCTCATGCCAGTTTAAACAATATTTGGAGAATTCATTTGTTTTGTACTATTTAAATTACAGTGTGGGAGCCTATTTAAAATGCACTTTTGAGAGTGTATGTGTGTATGTGTGTGTGTGTTTGTGTGTCTGTGTGTGTTGATGTAGCCATGCTAATGTTTATTTAAATCTTATATTTATAAAATTGATGTTCCTACGCCTAAAATGGAATTCTTCTGCTCTAAAACATCTCTTAATTGTGGAGCATTATCGTATATATTTACATTTTCCCTCACATTCACATCTGTATGTTTATCATCAGGCACGTGCACACCCAGATCTTCATGGTGACACACACACCTCTCGCTCCCAAAGGTGCTGCCTGCAGAAATTCCCTGAAAAATGGCAAAAATGAGGAAGTGAGCAGCAAAGCTGCATCACTGCCCACCCCACACAGCAGCCCTGGCACTCCTGCATCCATCATCAGCCCAGTGGTCAAGGCACAGCCTGGCTGCAGCAGGGCCTGTCCCCTCTGAGCCTCCACCAGAGAGCTCCCATGTCCCCGTGGCTGCCCTGCTTAGCCCAGCACGTTGTGCAGCACTGGGGTATCACACCCAGCTCCCAGCAGGGAGAGAAGGTCTGCTGATGCCTGGACTTTTGGCTTTCACCTCCTCATGGGACAGAAATGCCCCCCTGCTTCTGCCACCACTCCCAGCACCACTGGGCATCTCAGCTGGTCATTCCTGTCCTCTCAGACTACACTGCCTCCCTTTCCCTAGGGTGCATTTGCAGGGAATCACTCCCTGCTGGTCTCTTGCACCCTCTGCACGGGGGCAGCCTGGGGGTTTTGGCTGCTCCAGCCCTTCCACACTTTTCCCATCCCATGCATCCAGCCCAGCTCTGCTGCCGTGGGGCTGAGGATGGAGCAGCATCAGGCTCCCTGCAGACCATTCCCAGGCCAGGATCCCACCCTAAGCACATCTCTGTGTTGCAGAGGGGGGAGTTTTAATAGCGGGTTGACCCCCCTGTCCCCAGCAGGCAGCACAGAGGGGTGGCCTGATGGACAACCCCTCATGTCCCTGGGGAATGCTGCAACATGCTTTTTGGCAAATTCCCTCTGCTTGGCTCTAAGATGAAGGGCCAGAAGCCCTCCTGCCTTTCACCAGGATGTACCTGTCCTTCCAGGCAGGGCAGAGCTGGTCTAGACTGAGGCCATAAATCTGCTGGCTGCTGCTCTGTGCAGCACTCCCACCACTGCTGGGACTGAGGGAGGCAACCCCAGCACGGTCTGATGGGGAGCTCAGTGTCCAAAAAGGCTTATGAATCGACTGTCTGGAAACATTGGCAGGATCCTACAGGAATATGTCCTAAAGCCTCCCCTCCTGGGCACCTGGGAAGCTTCAGTAGCACCTTGGGGCCCTGAGAAGGGCTCACGTGCATCCTTGATGATGTGGGTACCCAGCATGCTTTCCTGAAGTTTTCAGAGCACTCCTGTTCCTTTGTAAGGGGGGCAACTGAGGCACAGCCCAGGGTAATTTCTTCCTCTGGATCTTGCCAGACTTTGAGTGACAACCTGTTCCTAATTCCTCCTTGTGCCACTGGGGTCAGGGTTCACCCCAGTGCCCTGACACTGGGATCTGCCATGGGACACAGAGCAAGGCACCCCTGAGTGCTCAGGACCTGCAGCCTGGTGGGTTCAGGACAGCACTGTCCCCTCCTTGTCCCCTCTTACCACCCCTGGAGCAGCACTGGTGAGCAAGAACTAAGGGATGTGAGCTTAAAATAAATGGCTTGGATGGAGTGAGGAGGAGCCTGTGGAAAGCCCAGGACAAGTTAGTGTGGTGAACCCAGTTTCTGGGGGGTGTGAGTGGTGGGAGAGCTCAGCCCAAGTCCCCAAGAGCTCAGTTGAGCTCCAAACCCCATCCACAGCCAAGCCCTGTGGGATCAGCATCCCCCAAGTGGCTTGGTGGGTAGCAGTCACACACACTGCAGCTGAACATCCTCCTGGCACAGGCACGGCTCGAGCATTAAGTAACACTGAGTAAACTTTGTTTAAAGGAGACAGCTGTGCAACTGGAATGAGCTACAAATGAGTGAGATTCCCAGTGACGTGTCTGCAGCTCTGCTGGAGTCTCCCACCGCCCACGGCGCAGCGCTCGGAGGGCTCTGTCCCCAGGGAGCAGCGTGCAGCAGAGAGCTGCTTGGAGTTTTGGCAGGAGGTTGTAGCTCCCAGTGTCTCCTCTGCTCTGCAAAGACTGCCCAGGGCTCAGGGCTGGATGACACACGGTCACTGACCTCTGTCCCTAGGAGAAGCCATCCCAGAGGGAAGTGTGTTTCCAGAGAGTCAGGGTGGGAGATGGCACCTGCCTGGAACAGAAACTGCAGCCCACTGGGCAGGGACAGCCAGACAGCCAGGGACAGCAGACCTGCAATTCCAGCTGAAGCTTTAAACACTGGTAGAAGGTACCTTCCTTTGAAATAGTCCAGAAAACAAGTTAAGACTCTTCCTTTGGGGTCATCCTCCCACCCTTCAGATTTCAAAAATTGCAAGTCTTTCCCAGGGTTTGGGGGAAATACCTGAATGTTGCTCCCACCTCCAGCAGCTGGGAAGAGGTGACATCTTCACCACCTGCAGCAGTCAGGAGCTGGGTCACACCTGGGCAGCTGGATCTGGAGAGAAAGCTGAGCTAGGGACCCTCAGCCTGAGTGAGCTTCATCCCCAAACTGCTCCTGGATGAGATTCACCACTGAAAGACATGGCCAGTATTTCTGAAGAAAGAGAGCAACCCCAGGTGTTCCCTGGAAGGAGGCCTGGACACAGGCCAGGAAAGGAATCTTGTGACCACAAAATTCGTAAAAAATCACTTACTCATTTTTCTTAGCCAGGTTAGCAAGGCCAGAGCATGAAGAGGATAGAAAAGGAGAGACACCTGCATTGTGCAAGGACATTGTATAACTGAAGAGACTGAGGAGCCTGGGGAATGACACCAGGACAAGAGACCTAAGAGATGCAAAAACCCTCTCTGAACAGAAGTCATGGAAAAGCAAATATTGCTTATGGTAAGAGTGACTGAGAGAATGAGGAGAGGACATGGCAGAAAAGTGCCCAATATGTGGCTCCTTGGAGCTCTGGGAGATTGTTGAGCAGTGCAGGGAATGTGAAAACCCTGGCAGGTCTGACAGGAGCCCCAGCAGAGGAGCTCCTCCTGCAGTCCTGCAGTCACAGGGAAGAGGAGGCAGAGGGTCAGTGTCCCATGGTCCCTCACAGCAAGCCAGCCTCAGAGGCTCCTGTCACCTCCTTGAGCTTCCAGGAGAGGAGACAAGGGTTAATCAGTGTGAAGGAGAGCCTGGGGAAGCACAGTGTGCCTGTGGGTGTGTTTAAATGAGTTCAGCTCAAGAGATTCCATAGATTGTGGTGTTATCTCTCACGGCATGGGTTGGGGACTGAACCCAAAGTGAGGCAGTGCAAGAATCAGGCTGCAGCCAGCACTGTGCCTGGGAAGGGGTGCGTGAGTGCCAAGGGAGAGGCTGGGGTGCTGTGCCCATTCCAGCCTATAAAAGGCTCTTTGCGTGTCAGAAACAGAATTGACTTCCACTTCTGACAGCTCCTAAGCTCCAATGTCTCCTAATAAACTCCATATCTTTATGCAAAGAAGTTGCTTCATATATACAAGATATGCAGAACGATGAGGCTCAGAGCCAGGCTGAACCTCCAGGACAAGGAGTGCCTTTGTGTGCTGGAGGTCTGCTTTGGGAAACATCTCCACCCTGATGGCAGGGAGCCCAGAAAAGGACAGCCTTTTCCTGGGGTCAGGAGTTCCCAGGGAGTCTGAGCATGGCAGGGTGAGTGCCCACTCCAGCAGCAGGTGGGTTGGGAATAACTTGTTGCCTCCAGTGAAGCTCCAGATGGACATTGCATGGCCAGAGTCCCTGCAGAGCTACTGAGAAGTGAGCAGAGGGAATTTGCCCTCAGTGAGGGTGGCAGAAAGCAGCAATGACCCCAAAGTGTCACCAACAGTGCGTTGGCAGAGAGGCCTGGACATCCCAGAACAGCTCACTCCCACCTCAGTGCTCACAGACCTGTTCTTCCCACACCATTCCTCTACCCCAGCCCTGGCACATTTGGCATTTATGCAGCTTTCCTCTCAACCATCCTTCTGGCTTTATCCTTAGTGAGTCCCCTGTCCTCTGTGCCCCAGGACAGCACTTCTCCTCATGGCTGGCTACCAGCACAAAAAAAAAAATTAATCACTGTCTCCCCCTCCCTTAGATTTTCTACCAAAAATGAAAAGTAGTATGCCAAAGCAGGAAAGCGTGAAAGAAAAAGGAAGGATGAATGGTGGATCACTCCCTGACAGGCTTCCTGTAACTTTTTTTGCCTCGATTTTCACAGCTACAAAAGGCGGTAGTGACATCTTTCTGCTTTGGATCCTCCCAGCCATGGGCAGAGCTGAGCAGTGGAGACATGGAGGCTGGTGGCATCTCCAGGGGATTCTGGATTCATCCCTGCCCCTGCTGCCTCCATCCTGGGCACACACAGAACAAGGCAAATGCTTTGCCTACAAGTGTCACAAGTGCCACCAAAAGCCAGGGTCTCTCCCTGCACTCACTCCACCAGCCTTGGTTGGTGCAACAAATTGCTCTTCAGATGAGAACAACCCGGGGATAAAATGCCATTTCAAAGAGTCATTCAAGGTCAATATGATGAGCTTGCCAGAAGGGAACCATGAGAGGTTGGAAGTACCCCCCATATGGCTGATGAGCAGGAACCACATTGTTCCTCACCTTCTGACAACCCTGGAAGGGATCAGCCCTGCCATGACTGGAGATCTCTGCTGGAAAGAGCCCCCAGCCACAGTCCTGTCCCTTGAACAGCCCCTGAGCTGTGAGAGATTCAGTCACCCAGCCTTGGCTGGATTCCTTACTGTCCTTAAATGTGCTTTGAAGACACTGGATAAAAGTGTGAGGAGTTTTGTAAAACATAAATAGAATGATTTAGGTGGCCAAAGGGTCCCCCATCCCCAGTGCTGTACCACATCTCACTGCTCAGTGCCACAGACACAGGACACTTGAGTGGGACATGGTGTGCCATCTTGCTAAAGAGACACTGAGCTCCCACCAGACTAGCCCAAGGCCAAGGAGAGCCTGTCACTGCTGCAGCCATGGTCCTGCTGCCATCTCTTGCTGCCAGGCACTGTTCATGTCCCCAGAAAGGTGTGGCCCTGGCTCCAGGTGTCACTGCCCTTCCCACAGTGCTTGGAGCACCAGGGCAGGCTGTGCACTCACCTGTTCAGAAGTTGCTCCACACTGCACATCCCAGGGCTCCCCTGCATCACCCAGCTCCACACAACTCCCCAGGCAGGTTCTTCAGCCTTGGAGTCAATATGTGACTTTGCTTCTCAGGGGGACACCCTGTGAAGCCCTGGCTTGGGTCAGGGAATGACATTCTCTCTACAGGGACATTCCTGCCACACTGTGCAGAAAGCACAGCTCCTCCTCAGTGCTCTGCTCCCCATCCAGGCACCAGCCCTTCCTCCATACCCATTTGCATTCACTCCACCTCCTCACCCAAGGCCCTGCTCCCTCTGGCTGGCACAACCTGAAGCTCTGAATCCACCTGGAGGAAAATTTCTAGCTGCTGGATGATGAATCTTCTCTGGATGAGCCATGGGACCCACTCTGGGTCCCTACAGCCACCCTTCAATGCACCTCTTGAGGAGTTTTGATCCTCTGCAAGCACTAGCAAAAGGAGCACTGCTCAACTGTTGGAGCAGCACTGGCACCCCAGCAGAGCAGTGATCATTCACAGCCACAGTCACAGCCCTTCTCTGCACCACAGTGACCTGCTCTGCTTCAGGATCCCTGATAAAATCACAGCTCCCCACCCCTGCTCCTCTTCCTCCTGAGATGTCTTTGTCCTGGGGTTTATTGAGCCCCCCAGCTCCCTGGCCCAGCCACAGCTCCTCACTTCCCATGGTCCTAAAACAGCACACAGCAGCTGGGGCTGGACAGATCTGCTGATGTTCAGTGCCACAGAGCCTCTTCTCACTGCCTGGCTGCTCCCAGCCCCCAGGGGTCACCACAGGAGCTGTGGTCAGCCTGGCTCTCCATGCCCCACACTGCCAGACCGGCTGTGCTCCGGCAGGGCTGCTCCCCGAGAGGGCAGCTGGGGCCAGCAGGAACCCGCTGGAGCTGTGAGATGTGCTTGCTGGCAGCCAGCAGACAAAATGTCCTTAAATCTGAGGTCCCCCAGGGAAAATAAATGCTCTCCATCTGCTGGGATGGCCGGGGTCTGCTGCGCCAGCCCACACTGACCTCTGCTCATGGCCTTGTCCCGAGGTTTCTTGACACCGAAAGGCAATGAACAGAACCCAGTGTGGAAGAATAAACACAGCCCGTGATACCCAATTTGGGCTGGGAAGGGCTGGGACACTTTGGGTGGATTTCACAAGCCTTTAGATAATTTATGCTGGGGCACTGGGGTTAGGGCTCTGGGCACTGTCCCAGGCGCCAGGGGCTGGCCTCGCCGCTGTCCCAGGCAGGGAGGTTACACAGCTACATTGTCCCTCCCAGTGCCCAGTCAGCTGAGGTGATCCAGCAGGACAGGCCAAGGGTGCCCTGGAGCTGCAGGGGTCAGGTGTGGGCAGGAGAGCTGCAGAAGCAGCAGGCAGATCCTGGCATTGCAGGCATCAGGAGGTCTGGGAGCTCTTCCCCATTGCTGGGGATGGGAAAAGTGGCTCAGCCCAGCCCCAGATGTCAGACTAACACAGGGCAAGGAGCTGCTCTCAACCACTGCTGGACCACAAATCAGGCTCCTGGCTCCACTCTTGGTGGGTCCACTCTTGACCTTGGTGGGCTCCCATCCCTCTGTCACGATGGGCATCCTGGGGGTGGCCCAGGCAGGGGTGGCAGGCTGAGGGGAGCCCCGATGAACTCCCCATCTCACAGCACCACCTGTAAAATGCGATCTTTCTGAGCACCCCAAGAGACTTTCTATTGCAAACCCTTCCAGATAAACTCAACTTATTTAGCTGATAATATATAAACAGTTTATCAGCTTTGCGCATTTGCAGTGCAGCGGGATGGATGTTGTTCTTGGAATTCTGTTTGGTCATAATATTTAGAAGAGGGCTCTGATAGCGAAGATAAGCAGCTCGCCCACAGCAGATGGCTCGTGAGACACTCGGCGGAGCCAACATTCTGTGGGGAATGAATAAACTTGTAATGCAAGTTGTTTGTAAGTGGTTTTAGCTAAATGTCACATGTAAGACTGCACAGACATGCTCTGTCCAAGGTGTTTGAATTTATAGGAGCGAGGATTCAAAGGCAGGGGCCAAATTTGCTTTTAAACTTCCTTAAACAAATGTACAGAGGATAAAATACCTCTGGATTTGCTCTTGGAGCCGGGGTGTGAGCAAGATGCATGCAAAGACACAGCGCATCCCTCCCTGCAGGTCCTTGCCAAGGGGCCGTGCCTGCCACTGTGCCCAGCCTGGGCTGGGGTGACACAGGGCACCATGACCCCCTGAGATCCCCCTGGCCCAGATCCACTTTATGAATGGCCTCTGCTGTGGCTGTTCATTCACCTTCCTGCAGAAGGGAAGCAGGGAAACACTCTCTTCCCTGCAAGTACCCAGGGAGCTCTTTCTTCATCCTCTCTGACTGCATGACGGGGCTGGGAATGGATCCCGGGGAAGCTCTGGATATTCACACACATCCAGGGCATCCCAGAGCTGAGCTGCTCCGTGGCACCAGGGCAGTGTGTGGCCCTGGCTGGGGAGGGGCTGGCAAAGGAGGTGCCAAGGCACAGCGAGCTGCAGAGAGAGGAGGTGGTGGCAGAGAACATCCTCACCCACAGGTCTGGTCTGTGCATGCTGGGGGTGGTTTGAGTGCTGCGGGGCAGGGCAGGGCTCTGTGTGGAGCCTGGGGATGTGCCGTGCCTGCTCTGCCAGCCCTCTCCTGGCAGCTCTCTGGGTGGCTCTGCCCATTTCACCTGTCTGTCCCTCCCAGCACAGCGACAGTGCAGGAGCCAACAAAGGGCACAACACACCTCACTTCTGCTGGCCACTGGGAGCTGTGGTGCTGTCCAGTGACTGCCCACCCCACTGTATCCCAAAACAGAGCTTTCTGTGATGTCAGCCTGAGCACCTCAGTGTCCAGAGCCTCCTGCTCAGCACAGCCTTCCTCCCCAGCCATGTTTCTGGGACAGAGATGCTGTTGAGCTGTGAGAAAGCACAACTGCGGGATCAGCCCGAGGGAAGTGCCAAGCCCTCACCTCCAGGTGAGGAGACACCATGGGCGGTGCTAGGGCAGTGCTGCCTTTCTGCTGGAGGAGGCCTGGAGGGAACAGCATTCCCAGGTGGAGCAGAGGCAGCCCTACACCTGCACTGGGGCTGTGCTCCCCTACCTGCTGCTGGTGTAGGGTCACCCAGCACTGCAGCAGCACTGAGGTGACACACAGAGCACATTGTCCTCACCCACAGCACTGCTCTGGAGCCACCACACCCAGGAGAACCCTCCCTGCCTCAGCTGCCCCAGGTAAACCCCTGCCATGGGGCCACACGGCCCAGCAGTGCTCTGACACTCTGAAAGGGCTCCTTTTACTACAGTCTGGGGGGAAAGGAACGCAAACCAGGGTGTTAAAATGTATTTCTTCTAGTTTTTGCTTTAAAGGCTCCTGCACAACCGGGCAAGGCACGCAGGCACTGCTCCCTCCTGCAGAGCCTGTGCAGACCCAGTCTCCTTCCAGAGTGGTGGAAAATCAGCCAGCACCAAGAGCTCAGCTGCCTGGAGGGACTCAGCCTCTCACCTCAGCACCCAGAAGGGACTCCAGGACTGGTTATTTGGGATTCAGACAAGCATCCAAAAAAGGAAAGAGGCTGGAGCCAAGGAATATTTGTCTTGTCCTGTGTTGTATGAGTTAATGAACGTGATGTTTCCAGCCCACTCCATTCATCCTGCCTTCCCCTCCCAGGTACTAAAGAGTCACACAGGTCACATTGCTCTGCTATGCCCTCATGCTAGATCTCCTTAGAAACTCTTTGTTTCCAAAGAGTCGCCCTCCTGCCCCAACATAACAGTGTTGGGCTTCTCTAAGTTCATCTCATAATTGTCTAGATTTATGAGGCCTCTACTGACATGTTGAAGACAGCATTTAGAGTCCCTCAGTTCTTGTTCTGTTTAATCCATTCCCTTTTTCCCTGGGTTGCGATTCCAGCTCAGCATGTGAAGCTCTGCCATTGCCAACAGGCTCTTTCATTCCCAAAACGAGGCAGTTTGACATCTTTGTAACTCTATTCCTTTCCCCCTTGTGGTCTCTCTTCACCTTTTTTACAAGTTGTTTCACTGGCAAATTAGCTGCGGGCTGGGCACAGTTCACCATGCACAGTGAGCACTGGGACAGAAATTCCTTTGGCCAGCAACAGTGATTGTCTGGTTCCTCTCAGGGGTACATGGCCTGGATGGGCTCAGTGTTTGGGCACATTCAGAAAACTTCACCTTCTCTGAGGTCTCCTCAGTCCTACCACCCTTAGGTGCCAGAGAGGTGCCAGAGAGTGCCCCTCAGTCTCCAGGGCACTCTCTGAAGGACAGCTTTGGGCCAAAGGTCTCAAATTTACTGATTCTGGTCAAACTTGAATTTGTCTTTACAGCCAGAGAAATACCAAAAGCAACAAGCTGTGGGTACCCCAAGATTGCTACCATCATCCTGAGGCTCCCATGGAGCACTTCCCTTTGGCACAGTCTGATGGTTGCATTCACTCAGAGTGTAGGTGATCCATGGTCTTTCTCAAGCAAATGTTTAATTCCATTTATAAAAACAATTTAACTGAAGCAATGGGATCAATTTGCCTCTGAAATGAGAATTAACAGAGGATGGTCCTGTAGGTGATTCCTGTGCATGATTCCTACTTGTGCTTATTTCTTCTGCACTTTGCCAGTCCTCCTGCTGCAGTCTCATTCTAATGCCCAGCCCTCTCTGGCCCTTCAGCCCCACCAATACCCCACCCAAATACCCTCCCCAGCTGCAGTAAACATGAGTGGCAGAGGCACAGGCTCTTTTGAGACCTGTGAATGAAGGCAACTACATCTTCTAGACTGAGTGCCTGCAGAGGACACTGCCCAGCTTTCCCAGGAGAGCATGGTGACACTCTGTGAGCTCAGTCTCTGCAGCTCCAGGAACAGGGATGGTGACCTCAGAGCAGAAGAACCAGAAGCAGCCGCAGAGCAGAGCTCAGCTGTCCCCTCCCCTGTCCCAGGAGGGTCCCTCCACAGATGGGGTCCTTCAGAGCTGTGCCAGCAGCTCTTGCTCTCCATTGAGACACAGCCATCGAACAATCCCTCTCTAATTGGCTTTGTTTGCTAAAATTAAACCCCTGCTCAATGAAACACAGCCAGGAAGACACAGCTCCCCCAGGGCGTGGGCTCTCCCTCAGACCAGCTGCCCTCATGCTTGGCCATGGTCCTGCTGCAGGAATGCCCAGGCTGGGGTGGTGGCATGGGCAGGGACAGTCCTTCATGAGCAGGGTGAACTCTTGCAGGCTGTGCTGCAGCTCCTCAGGTGTCACACGTGGGACAGCTGCCCTGGCAGGAGGCTGGGAGCACTCCTCACAGCCCCTCCCTGCCCAAGGAGTGTTCCTGGGGTTTGGGTCCATCTGGGACATCACATTCCCCCTCATCCCCAACAGGATCTTACAGCAGTGTCCCAGTCAACCAGCACAGAGACACTCCTCTCCAAACGAGGGGAGGAAGGCAGATAGCAAACTTTGCACGCTGAATTTTCTGAAACTAACTATAAATGGTAAAAACTCAAAGTCTTGCTTTCTCTGGAGGTTTTCAAGCAAAATAACCCCAAGAACAGCAGCTTCAACTTTTATTCGGATGAGAAAACATTCTTTTATTTTGACATCATCTTTGTCCGTTTTTATCATAGGGATAAAGTATCTTTTATCTGGACACAATGCATCAAGTTGCAGGGTGAGTCATAAAGTGAATCTATACAATTGAGCCAAGGTGCTGCTCGGGGGTGAGGGCTGGCAATGTCCAAATGTCACACTCAAGGTACAAGGCAATAAACAGCCATCTCTGCTCTCCAAGGAGCTGGGTCTGCTTTAGGAGAACTGTCACTTCAGAGACATCCCCGTGAGCTGGGCATGGACCTGAGCACATGAGTGAACCTTTCTCACACCTACTTAATTCAGCAGGGATGTGGAGTTTATCGATCTGCCGTGGATTCCCTTACATGCACTGGCACATCAGCAGGTGTGGGAGCTGCTGTGGGGTGATGCTGTCAGCCAGGACTGAGCAGGGTTTCCATCTGAAGCACAGTCAGGCTCCCCATGTTCAGTGTCAAACACTCAGTGGATTAACTTGGGGCTGGAAGGCCCTGGACATGTCTGTGCTGCTTGCAAGAGAAGACAGCTCTTGCACACATGGCAGAGAGGTGCCAGAAATGTCAGAGAGCAGGGAAATAAGCCTCATTCCTTCCTGGGCTGCTTCAGACTCATCATCCAGAGCCACCCCTGCTGACAGTTGTGTCCATTTATTCACCTTTTTTGGGGAGGGACAGGGACATGCATGGACTGCAGGGAGATGCAGGACTTTGGCTATGGAGTCTTGTCATGGAAAGTTTTCCTGTGTGGGCAGCAGGCACACTGCACCTCCTCCTTGTCTTGCAAGGGCTGCTGAGGCAGCTGAGGGTGAGGAGGAAGAGGGTCTCAGGACATTATGGTGCTTTATGTCCCTGGGGCTCCCTGCACCTATCCTAGACAGG
The DNA here is from genome assembly GCF_008360975.1 of Lichenostomus cassidix. Lineage (NCBI taxonomy): Eukaryota > Metazoa > Chordata > Aves > Passeriformes > Meliphagidae > Lichenostomus > Lichenostomus cassidix. The sequence continues at coordinate 9,926,828 of NC_139498.1, forward strand.
GGAAGTGTCCCCAGCACAGGGCTGTCCTTTAGCACCCCCAGAACTCTCATACCAGGCAGAGCAGTGAGAACAAAGTGCTGATCTGACCAGGCTGTGCTCCCCAGGGCAGGCAGATATATCAAACCTGTCCTATGGGCAAGCCTTCAGACAAGCCCATGGTTATCTTTGCAAGGCTTAGGACTAGGAGAGGCAGCACAGCTTCCCAGAGTAGAGGAGGCTTTTTTGCTGGGCACCAGCCACCCCTCCAAACACCACCACGCCAGGGGACAGTGGTGGGAGCAGCTCTCCCTCCTCTCCTGGTCAGCCAGAGCTGTGCAGGAGGGGAGGTTGGCACTCACCTGCCCTGGGGGTGGCAGGAGGGCTTTGCTGCTGGTGGTTGAGTGCAACCTGGGCGTGGTGCAGAACTGGCACTGTGTTCTCCACTCATACCCTCCATGTGAACATCCATTCTGCTTTCCTTCCCCTCCCAGACAGCATCAGGAAAAGGCACTGACACCTCTGCAAGGGACACTCATTCTTCCTGGGATGGGAAATCTCAGTTCTGCTCTGCTCAAGTTTCTCTGCCCAGAGCTTCCTAGAAAACAGGCTGTCCTGGGAAGAGGACTTGGGCATAAGGTGCCCATCATGGGAAGAGGGCACCTCATCACCTCCCCCAAGCGCTGACAGTTTGGATGCTACAAGTCCAGGCCAGGAAGGAAACAGATCTGCTCTTTGTCTCCATGAGCTGCTGTTTCCCTGGAAAACCCAACCATCAGTCACACAGCAGAGGAGCACAAGAGAAAACAAAATTACTGGTTTTTAACTACAAAGTGGTGCAGCCAGCTGTACCTGGGCTGGGGGCTCACAGTACAGGAGTGGTTAATTATTGGATAGATTAGGATGGAAATGTGTTCTGATCTAAAAGCTGGTTTGGGGAGTACCTCTGCAGAGATGCCAGGGAACTGCCTTTGGCTGCTGAAGGAGTTAGGGTCACAGGGAACACAGGGAGCAGAGCTGTGGGTTCTCCCCAAGGAATCAGGGCTGGCTGAGCAGCAACATCTGCACTGGCTGCAAGCAGGACCCACAGCCCAGCTCACCCCAGGGCATAGATCTCCTCCTGTCAGGGACACTAAACCAGGGCTCTCTTCACCTCTGGGGGACACAGTGTGACTCAGCTTTTACCCACCCTCTCCTCAGAGGGGTCTTTTGCTCCACAGAGCCCTCGCCCACCCCCTCTCTCCATTCCTCCAAAGCAGTTGGATTAAGATTCAAAGGTGAAAACACAGCAGGAAACGCTTTGATACCAAGAGACGGACCAGCCGAGGAATGTTACAGGATTTTTCCGTGGCTGTTTCTTCTCAAGCATGTACACAAGCAGCAGCACTGGGTTATGCAACTTTGCCTCAGTGCCTTTAGCTGCTCCGGGCAGGGAGAAGCTGGTGTTATTTAGAATACCCCCTCCTTAAATCAAGCTGAGAAATGGGGACTGGCACGAGCAGCAGGACTTGCAAACTACCTAGATTCCAAATGTTCCCACTAATTAGCACAACACAGCATCTTTCCAGGAACAAGGGAAACTCTGAAAGCCCATGGCAGTGTAATAACGTGCAGTCTGATGGAAGCATATGTCCTGAGGGTGGGTGGCCAAGTCCTTGTGGATGTGGCCTGGCTTGGCTCACAGCACAGCCTGACCACACGGCAGGGCTGGAAAACCACTCTGATAAATGCACCCTTCAGTAGCCTTATACATTTGGATTTGCTTTCCTTGAGGAGGCAACTCCTCTTAACCTTCGCACAGATGGTCTCCTTCCACCCCTGTCTCCAGGAACACCCACTGCCATCAGCTGCTTCTCAGACCCTCAACAGCTGCAGGACACAGCCATGGTGCCACACGAACTGCAGGACACCTCAGCCTGATGCTGGAATAACAGGGCATGGAAAGAAACTCTCTTCACAGCTCCTTCCCACGTACCTGATGTTCAGGACCAGGCAAAAGTGTGTCCTTCAGCTTTGAAGATCTCAGCTTTTCTGCCTGGCCCTCTCCCCGAGGCTGGGTTGAAGGAGGGATGGGGCTACCTGGATCTCTTAGTTCTGGTGCTCCAGTGATATTTGTGAGCTCTGTGATCACCTCACCTGGATACCTTCTTCCAGTTAGGAAGAGAAGGAAGCTGCTGAGCACACCAAACACCTCCTGTCCAAAAACTCAGACTCTGCAGAGGGTACAGCCCAACGTGGGTGTTTGGTGGAAGAACTGTGCCTGCAGCACTCCTCACACTGCTCAGTAGCACTCACACCCCTCATCCTGGAAATCATCACGAGCATCTTGGAGTCATCACGCTTGCAAACCTCCAGAGGGAATGTGGGGGTCCTGCTGCCCACACATGCTGCAGCTCCCACTGTCCTGGAGCTCCAGGCAGGAGTGAGACCATGAGTCCCTGGGGTTTCTGATGGGGGAGATGGGTGTGAGCAGCTTCTGACCCAGGGGAAGAGCTCTGCCAGTGCTCCTGCATGAGCTGTGCTGAGCACAGAGCTGTGCTGAGCACCTCAGGATGTGCTGAGCATCAGGTGAGGCAGGAGAGCTGGCCAGCACAACATCCACCTTTGCTGCTTCTGTCAGCCTCCTCCGGCAACTCCCCAGCATCCTGCAGCTGAGGAGGTGCCTGTGCTGTTCTTTGCAAGGGACAGGGTTGGTGCAGACACACACACTGCAGCAAAACCACCCAGCACCTCACCCCCTGTTGCCACACAGGGCTGCTTGGAAGGAATGGGCACTGCAGATCTATGGATCTCAGGCCAGACTGGGTGGCAGAACTGAGCCCAGTGCTCCCAGCCAGCCCAATCTCCTGGGGACTGCACCACGCTGGCTTGGTTTGTTTTTTTAGTTCCTCCTTCTCACTCAGGAGGTGGCTGCCAGCTGCTCCTGTCGCTGCAGAACAGGAGGAATGATCAGCTCTGGCAGTGGGGAGCCAGGCCATTGTGGGCCTGGGGAGCAGGGCAGAGGCACCCTGAGCACCCTGAGCACCCACAGGAGGGCTTTCCTCTGGATCCTCATCCCAGCCACATGCAGCACATCCCTTCCATGGAAACACAGTGTTTGCTTTGCAAGTGCTGGGAGAAGAGGCTTGAAAACCATCCATGTATCTGTGCTCAGCAGTAGCAAGGGAAAAGCACCCTGAGTGTTTGCTGCTGCCCTCAGGGGCTTTACACAGCTGGGGGATTGTGCCCCAGTTTGGCTGTGGGCAGCCCTGCCGGGCTTTTTGACCAAACTACAACTGCTGTGAGTTGGCCCTAATTCACTGCTGGCTCTGGACCACCTGCCTCAGCTGAATCCTTGAAAGAAGCACAAGCTGGGGAGAAAACATGGAGAGAGGTGAACCACCTTTGGGTGTGTGGCAGGAACCCCTGGGCTGTGATGCACATTTTCCAGAGGGCACAGTTCACCCCAAAAATAGTTGGCAAAGTCTTTCCTGAGCAGAGGGGAGGTCATCCAGAACACACCATAACTCCAGCCATGAGAGCAGCTGTCTCCCTGGCACAATGAAGAGAAAGTGCATTTCCACATCTCTCAGGAAAGCACAACGCCAGGCAGTTCAGAAAGATCTGGGATCTCCAGCAGGACCTTGACTGGATGTTCCAAGCAAGAGTAAACAGCTCTAGCTGAGGTCCTGTGGGGCTTTTGGCAGAGTGGGGAGCCCAGGCTGCAGCCTGGATAATTCTAATAGATAATTCTAATAGATAATTCCAATAGATAATTCCAATAGATAATTCTAATAGATAATTAGACTCAGCTTTACTCTGCTGCTCCCAGGCAGATGAGTGCTGCAGCCTCTACAGAGAGCAGGGGCAAAAAGTGCTCTGAAAAGTTCACTACAGGCTGAGATGGTGGAGGAAGGAGAAGCAGCACAGTGATCAGGGTGCTGTGAAAATCCCAGAACATTCCCAGACACAGCACCAAAGCTCTGCCAGGCGCCAAGCAGTGCTGGCCAGGAGTTTTGAGGGAGGTGGGATGGGAAAAGCATTTCAGGGAGGCTCAGGTAGATTCTGCATCACCTCCTAGATGTGATGGCCCTTGGAAAGCCATCTCCTCTTTCCAACACACCCTGCTCTGGGCCAGCCTGAGGGAGGAACAGAGAAAGCTGAAACCCCACTGAAATCACAGGAGGTCCCTTGTGGTTCCTGGCTCGAGCCGATGCGGATCCATTTCAGCTGAATGCAGGATTATCTTGACAGCTTGAAAGCTATTATTAACCACAGCTCGTGCCCAGCACCCCACACAGCTGGGGGAGGCACTGTAAATCACTGCTGGGTGGACACAGGAAACCAAATAAGTGAGAGGAGATAAGAGGCCATAACAGAGGTGTGACGCACTTTGACAAACACCTTCGAGATGGCAATTCAAGACTTCAGTATTGCAGCCACGTGGATCAGCAGAAAAGGCAAAGATCAGGATTAATGGATGGTTGAGTGGACTCAGCCTTGCTGCCACATCCTGTGGCACCTCACAATTCCCACTGGAGCTGAGGGCTGCTGGGGTGATGGACAAGGGCTGAGCTGCCAGAACCAGAGAGGCTTCTGGGGCCAGAGACAATTCATCCTAGACTGAGAAGGAACAGCACCTCCAAGAAATGAGGCAGGAGAGCTCCAGGCAGAGTACAGGTTATTCTCTAGACACCTCCTAGGCAGCAATGGGAATTCCAGGGTAGACTTCAAACCTTCTTGATGATCTGCACTACCCAAAGGTGGCCAACATACATCAGCTGATTGGCACACAAGTCCCTCATCCCATTCCCTGTTTCAGTTTGACTCTTCCTAGCATGCAGCTTTCCCACAGCCCCGTCCTTTGGGCAAAAGCAAAATGCTGCTGATGATGCAGGAGGAGCAATGGCTCTGCTCTTCAGGGACTGAGAGGCAGGAGAGGAGGAGGAAACAGGCAAACTCTGACCCCTCACAGCATATTGGATCCTGCCTTCCCTCCTTCTCCTCTGCTCAACCACCAGGATTCCCTTCCCTTTCCACCTCTGCAGCACTGGGCACAAGAGGGCAGAGGGCATGAAAAAGCCTGGTGAGAAAGCTGAGAACATGCAGCAATCTGATGGAAAACTGACCAGGATGTGGGGTTGGGGAACAGCTGGAATGGCTGGAAACTTGTAATTCTCAGGGAACCACTGCAAACCCTGCAAAGAGACCCTCACCCCCCTTCAGGAATTAAAGATATATCTTGTGTGGGGAGCCCAGATCAATCCAGGAAGAAATTTACCCCCACCATGGGGTCTAAAATCCCCCAGAATTCCCAGTGTGACGTTGCTGGGCTGTGGAGGCAGAAAAGCATTTGAGTCCTCAAGGCTGCTCCTTGGGAGTGCCCATGCAACTACCTGCAGGATTTGCCTGTGGGGTGTGGACTCGAGATCAGGTTTATATTTTCTTCACCTCACTGAAAGCAGCCCTGTCAGCAGCAGTTCCTGGGCTGGAGACAGCTCTGATGGTCCCAGGTGGTGACAAGAGCCAGGAAGATCCAGCCTTGGCCAGGCCAGTCCTCCCTCAGCTCAGCCATCAGCTTTGGACCAGCCCTGCAAACCAGAAAGTGCCTTTAAAGGGTGAGTTTTGAAGGTGCCAGCATCTAACTCCTTGGCTTCTACTAATTTTTGCCTTCTTGCCAGTCCTCTTGCTTTACAGACAGGACATATCACTTCTCCTAATTGCTCAAGGACTCCCTGGCCAGGACCCACGTGTGGGTTTGGCCATTAATAACAGACTGGTTCCATATCTCAACCAGTGTCCATCTCCCTCCCTCACAGCTCCCTCCCTTTCAGGTGAGTCCCTGCCAGAAAAGATTTGGGATCTGTGGCAAACTCCAAGGCTCTGGCGAGTCTTCGGCCTCCTCCACTGATCTCCAACCCCAACAGAGTGACTATTTGCCTGCTCAGTGCAAGTTTATCCTGGAAGCCTTCATTGATACTCAGCCACGTTCGTCACTTGAGTCTCTGCAAACCCTCTGCCAGTTCAGGTGGGGTTTCTTGCTTTGCCCTTTCCCCCCAGCTCTCAGCTCTGCTCGGGCCAGCCCTGAGAGATGCCTGGCTCCAAGCCACACATCAAGAGCTGGTATCAGATCTGGATCACTGAGTCCCTTTTTTATGGGGATAAGTTTGGCAGCAACTGGTTCACTCTAGCTGACTGCTGAAACCTCTCCTCCTGTCTGGTTTTCCCAGCCATTCACTGCACCAGGATGCCAAACCAGGCCAGAGGCACCTCCTGGGACATTTCACTCCAGGCCATGGTCTTTGACCCCATGTGAGAAGAACAGCCCTCCATGTCCTGTACCAGCAGGAGACATCCTACAGAAAACTCCAGGTCCTGCCCATGTCCTCCTCCTCCTCCTCACTGGCATTCAGGCTATGTGGGAGCTGCTCTGGTCTGACCCTAAGACAAGGAGATCAATGAAATTTGCATATGCACTCTATTTTGGAAATGCAAACTTGGTACTCATTGCTTCAGAAAGTTAAATCATCAGACGGACATGTCCTGCTGGAGGAATGTTCCCTTCACCTTTCTTGTTTAACGTTCCAATGAGATTTTTTTAATCAGTATGAAAATCAGACAAAAGCTACACTGTACTGCAGTACTGAAAGTACATCCCAATAATTCAGAGTAAGTATGAGACAGAAGTACTCTCTCCCCAAACAGCCATTGAAGCAAAAGAAATCCCTGGTTAAACTCCTAAAAGGCCTGGCCAATATTAAGGATACACACAGTTCCAAATGGGCCTGGTGGTACTTTAACACACTCCTGAGCAAGTGGCTGAGAAGCATTCACAAGACTGATGGCATCTTCCTGATCCTCTGTCCACAGCCTGTGGTTGGGGGGTTGGAACTAGAGGGTCTTTAAGGTTCCTTCCAACCCAAACCATTCTGTGATTCTCTAATTCTTTAGGATTCAGGCTGGGCAGACATGAGGGTCCTTTGGGATGCTCAGATCCATCACCTCCAGGGGTTGTGTCCTCCTGGACATCCCAGAGTTGTTGCAGTCCCCTCTGAGCTCTGACCTCAGCCTGCTCTGCTCCCCTGAACAAGCCCAGCTCCCTCAGCCTCCAGACCCTTCACCATCTTCATCACCACCATGTTCCTGTGCTACAACAGTGTCAGCCATCTCTGCCAGGTGCTTTTAATGACCAGAATGGCCTTTTGGTCACATTCCTGGCTGCCCTGGGCAATCATCCTCAGCCCCCAGCAGCCCTTGGTGCAGCAGCAGGTCTGAGGGTTTCATGGCCCAGGGGTGGCTATCACTGTTTCCTGCCCTGGACCTGCACTGAGCTGTCCCCAGGAGTCAGGGATGGGCTGAGAAGCATGTTGCCAGCTCCATGCATTGAGCAGGGCATGCTGGCCTGTTGGAAGGGCTGGTCTGGGTGTGCACCCTGCTGGTGTTTTGTCTCCTGAGGGGTCAGGCAGCCCCAGCAGAGCTGTCAGAGCACTCTCAGCCAGCAGGCTCCGTGTGAGGCCACAGTGTGCTTGCACAACACAACAGAAAGTGATTTTTACACTTGACAACAATTAAGTATTCTTGTGTTTAACAACAAGTATGTGCTCGCTAGACCGAGTGCCTTCTGGAAAAGCCCTTAAATCCCTCGGCCCCATCCCACTCTCCCAAGGGGTGCGAGTGACAATCTGCCTGTGCTCTGCTGCTGCCTGGGGGGGATGTTCTGGGGACAGCTGCTCTCATCCCAGGGGACAGCAGACACCCCTAACTGCACGGGAGGAAGGAGGGTGAGAATGCAAGCCAAGAGCTGTGGCTTCAGCCTGTTGATGGGATGGAAGGCAGAGAGGGTTGTGGGAATGGGAGGGGGATGAGTTACATACTGGCGCTGCAGCAAGGCAAGCCCTGGACTCAGCCAGGCAGGCTCAGGGATCCCCACCCGGGTCAGGGGGCAGGGAATGGCCTCAGGGCTGTCCCAGCAGGGCCAGCCTGGTCACCCCAGAGCAGCCTGCTGTGTCACCAGAGGGTGGCTGGGGAGCACCCAAACCTGCAGGGCGCAGGATGGGGCTCCTGGTGCCAGCCTGGGCTCCCTCACTGCAGCCACCCTGGGACAAGTCCTAAAGCAGCACCGTGGGCTCAGTCCCAGCCCATCCTGGGAGTGCTGCTATCCCAGGCTGTGCTGCCATGAGTAGGGAGTGCAAACTACACTGTGCTGACTTTCGAAGAAAGTTTGGAGTGTTTAATTTCCTTTCCCCTTCCAGTATGAGCACAGAGCTAAGATCTGAATGAGGAACTGGCTGTGTTTGCTGTCCTTCAAGCCAATCTGGACCACTGGAAACATCATGGAAGAGCTGATTCGGCTGAATTTCATAATGAACTGCCAGTCTGGAAATTACAGGTGTATTTGGAAATATCTTGCACAGCTGCACATGGCTCCCTCCTTCCAGGAAACACACCCTGGGGAACACTGGTGAGAGAGTCAGGCACCAAGAGAAACTCATCCAGAGCAAAAGCTCAATGCAACCTAAGAGTCATTCCAAATATTTGTTAAAAAAAAAAAAGCGAAAATAAATCACACACAGGGAACTTCAGTCTGAATCAAATTGAACATCATCACTTCTCACCATTCTTTTAAAGGTCTGTTGGCTTCCAACTGTAGAATGCTACTGATAAACCACTTGCACTCAAACAAAGCCACCTGGCTTTGATCCTGACACTTGCATTCACCTGATATTTTTCCCCGAAGAACAGACCCTCTTCTGTACAAAACAACCCATTTCAGTGCAAGCCTCTTGTTCAGCAGAGAAGCTCCTGGACTGAGAGGCAGAGGAGGAAGAGGAGGTTGAGGATCAAACCCTGCAGCTCAGGAAGAGTGGATCTCAGAGCTGGTGCCCTGGCTGCCCCAGGCTGGATGTGGCAGGACCTCTGTTCCCCTGTTCCCTGCTCCGTTCAGCTCAGCCAGCGTTGGCCTGTGCCCTCCCAGGGCTGTGCCCAGAGGGACACTGGGCTGCTGTGACCCTGGGCGAGGGCTGAGTGCTGGCACAAGGTCCTGGGGGCTCCAGGCATCTCTCCCATGGCATAGGGTGGGGACATGGCCAGCTCTCTCACCCCAGGAAAATGAACTCCATCACCAACAGTGCTGCTGGCATGGAGAAAAGCTGAGGGTCTCACAGCCTTCCCACTGCTGGGGAAATCGTGCTCACTGCTGTCCTGGGGGATGCCACACACTCCCTGCCAGGGTCACAGGGCCCTTGCCGAGTGTGACACACAGTGACTGTCCTGCTGCTGGCCAGGGCTGCCCTGCACTGCCCTGTCACAGCTGGTGCCACGTTCCTGGGGACAGAGCTCATCCCAAGGTGATGCCTGATGATTTCCTGTCCTTTCTTTTTATACTCTTTTTATACATTTTTATACCCTTTTCCTCTCCTTGTACCCTTCACAAACACACCTTGTACCTTAGCCCTACCTGTTTATAACTCTTGTAATCTGATATTTAGCTTAGTTTAGGGGTTCTTCAGGGGGAAGATGAAACATCCCTACTATCTCAGAACTAGAAGCTCCAGCCTTGGATGGAGCCTCCTCTCTGAAACATGTTCTTGTAAACTAGGCTGTAGTTTCATTTGGGTGGAGATAACTGGAATAGGGGGACAATTACTTCATTTGTTAAGTTTCTTATTGGGAGATTTTAGGTAGATATGCTGATTAGTGAGGTCCATAACATTGTATACACGTTGTACATGGAGTGCTCCTCAGCGTGTTTCCACCTTTGTCGAGTTGTGCACCTGGGATCCTATAAAACCAAGGTAATACTCTTTTCCCCTATATTGCTGTGTCTGCTTCATATTTTTACCAGTGGATAAGGCACCAAAGGCACCCCCTCCACCCTCATGCTGCAGGATCCTGCTCTGCTCAGGCATTTGCCAAAGACAAAGGAGTTCAAGAAATGTTTGGACAAGGCTTTTAGGCACCTGGTGGGACTCTAGTGGAGTCAGAAGATGGATGTCCATGACCCTTGTGGATCCTTCCAGCACAGGACATTACGTGATTCTGCAAATCTACGAGATGCATGTTGTTGGTGTTTGCACTCATTCAGAAACGAGAGGCTGTGGAGGGCTGTATGTGTCAGACTGGCCCAGCAAAACGAGGTGTGAGCTCATGGTGTCTGCCATGACATCACAGGGCACAGCACCCCTTCACCCTGCTGGTGCCCATGGGCTGGAAATGTCTGGCCTGAACATGACAGAACCTTCCTGCATGGAACTGAAAACATTTATTCTGGAAGGGTCTGGATGCTCGTGGCTAAAGGCAATAAATACGGATTTAATTTCATAGTTAATACCCTGTCCAGGGTAAAATGCTCATTTTTAATATCGTTGCCTGCGATCTGACATTACCAACGAGATGTTGCAATGCAATCTCTGAGTCATTGTGCAGCAGATAATGGTATTTTCTTGAGTTCAATCTGGAGGAGTTGGCCCCATTTATCAAGCTTGAAAAAACGATGCCAGAGAGTCTGCCAGAGAGTCTGTCTGGCCTGTGCTGTGCACGAGTTACGTGACCCAGGGCTGCGAGGAGAGGGGGAGAGAGAGAGCAGACCTGGATGTCATGATGGGGGATCTCCTGGGACAGTGTCTCACACTCTCCTTCCTTAGGGTCAGCCAAGAGACTCCTGAGTTTGGGGTATGAGGGAGTCAGGAGTGACCATGTCGCTCCAGCTCTACCTTTGCTTTCAGGCTGCCCCAAGGGAGCTGCTGTCCCACAGAAGGAGCAGGCAGAGCTCACATTTGGGGTCTGGAGAGTCCCTGTGACATGCAGGAATGGCCAGTGTGAGAGGATCCCTAAGTCTGTTCATCACCAGCCCCATTGCTGCTGAGCCCAGGAGCAATATTGGGGGAAAAGAACACTTGGCAAGGTGGCTGAAGAGGGAATATCCATTGTGGACAGGTCAATGAAATCTCCCAGGTAGGGACTGGGGCAGGGAAGCCATGAGGAAGCATCCTCAAAGAAATCCTGCTCTTACAAGTACATCCTGTAGGTCTCTCAGGGTAAAAAGCAGAAGAATAGAAGGATGGGAGCTGGAGGAGAAGACTGCCTGGGCTGCTTTGGGCTCTGGGAATGTTAAAGGAGCTTGAAAGATCCGGAGAAAACTAGAAGCAATCCTAGGAATATTGGGCTTTATTTTCTGTCGGCAAGCAGGGGTGTCTCCAGTTATCCAGCAGCGCCAGCGTGGGAGGGAGACCTCTCTGGCAGAGTGCTCCTTCCTCTGGCAGGCAAAGCCCAGGTTCTGCACAGAAATATGCAGTGCACTTTTAGCACAGAGGATGATTGACCCATTGGGCCAACTTGGCTGGGGACGCAGCAGATTTGCTTTCAGCAAAAAGACTTTCATTCAAGACTGGGCACCTCATTGTAAAAGAAATTCTTTTTACTGACCAGACACTGCAGACAGGATGCAAGAACCAGCAGATGAGAGTCCCTGGCCTGCTATGCAGAGGTCAGAGCAGATGATCCCTTCTGTCCTTGAAAGCCAGTAAATGGTTCTGCAGATACTTAATGTGTGAATGAAAAAGTGACTCATGAGAACAAGACACATTAATTCCTGTGATCCTCCATCCAAAGGCAGTGCCATGAGGTGTCTGAGCCAGGAGGAAAACGTGGAATTCACAAAGGCTCCTACAAGCACAGGGTTCTGATCAGGAGCTGCACAGGCAGGTCTTGTGCTGAGATCTCCTCCTCTGCTCACCTGGAAATCTGTGGGTCAGCAGAGATTCAGCCCCACGGTGGGAGCAGCCAGTCCTCTCTCCTGCTCTCCACAGTTCTCTGTGGGTTTTGGGCAGGGAATTGCCTGTCCAGATGTATCTGCAGCCACCTGCCTTCCCCTGCCTTCCCCTGCCTTCCCCTGCCTTCCCCTGCCTTCTCCTCACATAGCAGCCACTTTGGACTTTCCCTCTGCCCTGTGTGCACTGCTGGACACACCACACTGGCATGCAAAGGGAGGTCTGGAAATCCCTCCCCAGGTGGTCTCCTCTCACCTCTCACAGGAGGTCACAAGCTCTGCACCACACTGATTTGGCTGCTGGATCAGCACAGGCTGCCCAACAGGATCTCCCTGTCCTGCTGAGGATAAAAACACCAATCACCCACTGCTCAGGATTGGGAGTGAGGGGTGGGAGATGTGTCTGGGGCAGAGGAGTCCAGCCACGAGCTGGGTGGCCCACAGGAGATGTTCCAGCTGTGGGCATCCTCTCCAGAACGAGTCAGCACTGCTCCCTCAAATGCTTGTCAATGAAATGAGGTAGTTTGGACATCAAATCCACAATTTCAAAGAGAAACTTACTTTTCCTACCAAAAGAACCCCACCAAAAAACCTAAAAAACAAACAAACAAACAAAACCAACAAAAAAAAAAAGAAACCCAAAACCAACAAAACAAAGGAAATTTGGTTTCCAGTGAAATGTGAACAACCTCAAAGTGATTGAAGGATTTCTGATTTTAACTGCCAAATGAAAAATATTGGGGAAATTTGGAGAATAAAAAAAAAAAAAAAAGTGGAGCTAATGTCTCAATTTTCAGCTGCCAAAGGAGGGACAATGCCATCTTCACACTGCCAGATTTCAGACAAGCCTTGGTATATTCAAATTAATATATATGTTGACAAAAAACCTTTCATGAAAACAACTTTTCTCAGGAACAATTTCCATTTCCCAGTTCTGTGACCCTAAAATACATGCCAAAAGTCTCTAAGAGGGCTTTAGTTTATTTAACTGAAAAGCAAAATGACAATAAAGCGAATATTTAAAGTGAAGCTCTGTTCTGAAAATATATCTACTTAATGCTAAAACGATTCAGTTTCACAGAGCTGGAAACAATTATGAACCAAATCAATTGGGAGAAGGAATTTAATCAGAAAAATGTGAATGCTAAGTGGGAATTGTTGAAAAACATTTTACGCGTTGCCCCAAAACCACAATCCCACAATTGAGAGAGAAGGCAACGTTGGTTAAAAAAATAGACAACTCTGGCTTGTGAGGGAAGTGAAGACAACTGTGAAAAATAAGAAAACCATATTTAACTTAAGAAAGTGGAAACTGATAATAATGAATGAGAAGTGAGAAACTGTAGAAAGCTGATAAGGAAAGCCAAGAGCTGAGGACAACATTTGGGCTGCAAACCTGAGCGAAGGAGCAGCAACTTCTGTCAGTGTAAAGGGAATAATTATAGCTCTTGTGAGGCTGGGTTAGACTTGGGATAGATGCACCAGAGCAATCAGCAGCTGCAGAAGAAATCTGCTGCTCACCAGTGGTTAGGGGAGTGTTTGGCTGAATCAGGCACTGGAGGGGTTGGGCATCAGCTCTGGGCAGACCCTCCACAGCAACAGACAGATTTGGGTACAAGAAACGTGATTAAAGCTACAGAAGAAAGAGCATGTCAAACTAAGATTCATCTTTTTCCTGGAATTACAAGATTGATTGATAAAAATAATATTGGTGGTATAATAGACTTCTGCAAGGCGATTGCCGTGGTTTGGTTACATTTTGATGAAGAAAGCAGAACAATACCCAATCAACATGGACCATATTTAAGAGATTAAAAGCTGGCTGTGGGGTGTCCCAGCTGTGATTGTCAATGGGAACTCCACACCCAGAAGGGAAAAGGGAGCTCCCTGGGGGTCAGGGCTGGGCCCTGGGCTATTCAACCGCCTTATCAATAATCTGGAATTATATTAAATCATCTGTGATGACACTGGAGCAGTGAGACAAACAAATGGAGAAGCTGCCAGATCACTGCTGCAGAGTGGCCTGGGCACTGTTAATGGGTGTGTTGGTTTTACATGGCCTGGGTTTTGGCAGCAGGGAGGTCACAGAGGTGGCTCCTGTGAGAAGATGCTGGAAGCTTCCACCATGTCCAGCAGAGCAAATCCCTGATGGCTCTGAAAATTATGGACATGCTGCTGTCCAAGGCTGGGCCAGTTAGAGAGGTTGGTTATGCTCTGTGATAACATATTTAAGAAGAAATTCAAAACCAGGTGGTGGTGTGCAGTTTTTCTAGCCAGAGAAGTGGAGGAGGTCAGAACATGTGACACGTCCAGGGACAGATTATGGGCCACCTGGGGAGGGGTGACTGTGGGACCCCAGGGAGTCCTGCAGAGCTTGTGCAGGCTGTACCTTCTCACAGGTGAAGGTGAACTTTCCCAGGACAGCAACCTCCAGGGCAGCAGGGAAATCCCAGAGCTCTGCACCTGAGTGCCTGAGGCTGCCCAGCCCCTGGCTCTGGTGCTCTCTGGGCACGAGGATGTTGGCAGACTGAAGAAAAGCTGGGAAGGTGAATATAGAGAACCAAACCTCCAGTGAGAGTCCTTCAGGAACACACCTGATTCACAGTGACCCAAACCAGCTCTTAACTTCATAGAATAACAGAATCACAAAATGGCTTGGGTTAGAAGGGACCTTAAAGTTCATCTCATCCCACCCCTGCCATGGCAGGGACACCTCCCACTATTCCAGGTTGCTCCAAGCCCTGTCCAGCCAGGCCTTGGACACTTGCAGGGATCCAGGATCAGCCATAGCTTCTCTGGGCACCCTGTGCCAGGGCCTGCCCACCCTCATAGGGAGGAATTTATTTCGTATATCCAGTAAAAACCTACTCTCTGTCAGTGTGAAACTGTTCCCCCTTGTCCTGTCACTCCAGGCCCTTGTGGGTTCCCTTCAGGTACTGGAAGACTGAAATTAGGTTATCCCAAAGCTTCCTTTCTCTAGGCTGAACAATCCCAATTCTCCCAGCCTTTCCTCCCAGCAGAGCTGATCCATCCCTCTGATCATCCTGGTTCCTCCTCTGGACTCTCTGCAGCAGCTGCAGGTCTTTCCTGTGCTGGTACCCCAGAGAGAGACAGAATTTGCCATGTGCCATTCCTCTCCCTTCCTCCCTCTCTCCCTCCTTCCCAGCTTCCCAGATGCTCACACCATGCCATCTACAGCCAGCCAAGCTGCTCCTGCCAACACCATGTGCAGGGGACTGAGATGTCACCTGCCCAGGCTTTGAAGGCTCTGCTGGGACCCTGAGCATGGCAGGAGCTGCTGTCATCTATATTCCATGACATGGCAGGAATTGTTTGCAAAATTATTTTCCAGAGGCTCTGACTTCTCCAAACTGACAAGAATGGGTGGCATCCTGTTGTGGGAAGATGCTGCTTTGTCCCTGTCCTCAGTAGAGGTAAAGCCTTCGTAGGTGGTGAGTGGCACTGGGAAGGAGTCCAGCCTGCACTCCATAGATAAATAAAAGCAGCTATTCCACTACCTGAAAATGCCAAAATGGCCAGGGACTCCTGTGTTCCCTGAAGCCTTTTCAGTGCCTTAGAGCTGGGAGGTCCATAGCTCTGCCCAGCAGCTGGAAGTCTCTCCATCCTGGTCACAGTGAAGACAGCTCCAGGAGGTGTGTGAGGACTGCAGAGCCAGAGCTGCACCTTGTGCAAGCAGAGCATGGCCATGGCACAGAAAGAAGCCCAGCCATGGCTACAGAGAGCCAAGGGCTTCCTCCTCCTGTTCATCGGGGCTCTGCAAACACTGCTGAGCTGTGGAGAAGGTCATTTGCAGAAAAGCCACCTCGTGGAGAGGATGAGGGGAGGAGAAGCAGCTCCTGAAGCCCTACACACAGCTCTGCCCTCATCTGGCTTGCAGGAGATCCTCTTCCCTCTGCCCACCTGCCTGCAGCCGCTGAGAAGCAGCAGGAAGGTTTTGGGCAGGGCACTGCAGAGGCCAACTAACCTGCAGCTCTTGCTGGCATTCCCAGGGGGAAAGAGTGCCTTCGGCTGGCTCTGGCTGCCTGTGTGCCAACATCCAGCATGTTTTACAACTGACCTGCAAGGAATGTGTGTCACTGAAGAGGATATGTAGCCCTGGAGAACATAAACCACAGCTGCATTGTTTAAAAGTATCTCATCCACTGGATTGGAACAACAGGCGAAGATGATCTCAGGGAGATAACTCTAGGAGTGTGTTAGCAGGAACGGCTCTGCTACCTTAGCCAGTGGAAGATTCTTATAAATTCACTCCTCCTGCCATCCTTTTGCAAAGGGTCAGAAGATGTACTGACAATAGCAGCATGCAAATATTTCAGAACTTGGCCACACGCTGAGCAAACACTCTGGATAGTTTCACGAGTAGATTAAAATGCCAGATCAGCGAGCAGCGCTGCACTTTAAAAATGCTCACTAATTTATTAAGTTTATTCTTAGCAAGCTTGCAGGCTTCAGAAAGTTAAATTTCTCGGTGACAAATGGCTGTGGAGCTGGGCAGGCAGGGCGTGCGTGCTGCAGCCACATGGCCCTGGGGGCAGTGCAGGGGAGCAGATCCCACCGAGCCCTGCACGGGGCACAGTCCCCAGCGGAAGAGCCAGCATGGGCTTTGTGTCAAGACTTGTTCAGCTACAGAGTACAAACCCAGGGCTCTTGGCACATCCCACGCTTCTCCAGGGAGCTGCTGCCTCCCACTCCAGGCTTAGACATCCCTTATCTGTTCCCCCAGGCCTGGCTGTGTGCTATGGGTTAACTGCTCTGAGCACCACTCCTCAGAGCACTCTTGATGTCCCAGCATCAGTCCCCTGTGCTCCAGCACCTCCTGCACCCAGGGCTGAGCCAAACACACCTCCCCTACAGAGACACCATCTGCCATGTTCCCAAATAACAGCATAACAGCCCTGTCCCTTTTCCAGGTACCCTGACCATGCTGTGCCCAGGACCTCTCATCTCCCTGTGCTCAGCCCTCCTGAGCCAGAGGCTTGGGCTCAGAAGCTCACTGAGCTTTATCTAAGACAAGACTGGTGGGAGGTGTCTCAGGTGGAACACAGCAGTAGCAGGTACATCTTCAGGCAGTAGTCGAGGGCTCCACTGCCCCTCAGCCCTCTGCCTCTGCTGTTCCCTGTGGCTCTGAACACCTGGAGCAGGGTCTGGAGTAGCAGGGTTTCCTCAGGAGGAAACCAGTGCTAGCACTGCTTCTTAAGATATATATTTTTGGTCTCCTTCTTGTTCAAACTGAACTAAAGAGTGTGTTTAGGAATCCTTCAGAAGGGCTGTGTGCCCACCTTTCACAACCACACACCCCTGGAGATGAAGCCTGACAGCAGGACAGAGCTCTGGGATGATGTGGGGAGTCCTGTGCAGCAATCTTATCTGACCTCTTGGGCCCTAGGAGTCCTCTGGAAGCACCACAGGACAAGGTGCCACTTGGACATTATTCAGTCCCTGCCAGGAGGGCTCTGACACTGCTGTACTGATGGGGGTAAAGGAGTTAGGCACCTTCTTATGCCTGTTTTTACTGCACTGCTAAAGAGAGGAGGGTCTTTCCCTGCAGGGAAGGACAGCAGTGGGATGGGGATGCCCACAGCCCTGGGAACCTTGGCTGCTCTGCAGGGCTTGATGCTGGAGCCTGGTGGGACACAGGCCTGAAGGAAGAGACAGAAAAGTGACATGGGATGTGTGAGTAGCAAGGAGTTTACCGAGATGAAAAACCACATAAAGGAGCATTCCTGTCATTGGAACTGTGCTCAGCAGGGAGGCTGGAGGCAGCAGCAGGCCTGGCTGTGCTGACAGCAGCTCAGCACTCCACGCACCCAGCCCTGCCCTTCACCTAGCTCGGGGAAAGCCCTGTGGCAAAGGGATGCAGAGAAGGGAAGCCTGTGTGGCACAGGGATGAACTGAGGGGCGATCCCCGGGCAGGGAGCAGCCTGTCAGCCCTGGGGCCAGGGCTCGGCACTGTGTGCTGGGACAGCTCCTCGGGGCGGCGATGACAGCCACCGTGGAGATGCCTACGTGCTGTTTGTGGGGCAGAAATAGGGCCCTGTCCCTTTCCAGGGACAGAACGCAGCGGGATCCTTTGAGCTGGAGCTCAGAGCCGTGCGGGGCTGTTCCGCAGCGTTTGCCGCATCTCCGGGGAGTTGTTATTCATCGTCAGACTTCAGAAAGGACTCGTGCCTCTTCTGCTAGCACTGGGAGGGAAAAGACTTTCCCAGGAACATTTCCTGAGCTGGGAGCGAATCCCACATGGCATCGCAACCCTCCGTCAACAGCAAAGGCATGTTATTGTTACTCACGCTGCAAATGAGCTGTTGGACCCAAGGCAGTGTGTGCCGCTGCTGGTAGTTAAACAAGCTGCCTCTGCCCCGTCCAGCAGCTGGCTGGGCCATGTCCGAGCCCTGCAGGATGACCTGCTCCCCCGATGCTGTGATTTACTGCCCAGCCTGCCGTGCAGAGAGAGAACAGCACACACACGTGTGTCAGGCGGGATCCACACCCTGCGGGGTCCCCGTGCTCTCACCAGCTCCTCATCCCCAGCTCCCTCGGCATTTCAGCAATTCCCTGCGGGAATGCCTCAAACCCAGCTCCTATGGTGAGCTGCTCAGCCCTATTTCCTGATCTTTGCCCTTGCTCAGCAGCAGTTTGGCTTCCAGAAATGCAGGAAAGTTGCAGACTCAGTCCTTACACTGTAGAAGCAGCATCTTGCTCACAAGCCCGACTAAGTGTAGAGAAGGCTTTTGAAGTGAGAGCACCCCAGAATGTCACCCTCAATAAGCCACAGCCACTCTGTTTTCTTCACCTCCGGTGGCTACAGCAGCACATGGGGGTGAATTGGTCTTGGGAGGCCTAAAAAATTCACATAAAGGATAAAACCAGCCCTGCAGTTAAAAGGATTGGAAGACTGTAAGAAGAGAAGAAAGTTCTGGAGACTGGTCCAGGGTGACACAGACGCTGGGCATGAGATGCTGCACTTGGGTGACAACTCGGAGGGCTCAGGAGAGTGTGGGCACAGTCCTGGGGAAGGCATGAGCACCAAACCAGAACCAGCCAGAGTGAAACGCTGCAGGTTTCTGCCTTTGCTCAGCCTTTCGCAGGGCACAGCCACAGCAGCCCTTCCCCAGGCAGCCCTCAGCACCCACTGCTTGCAGGGCTGTGTCCAGGCTGGGCAGTGCACAGGGGAGAAAGGAGAGATCCTGACCCCACACTGACACATCAGAGAGCAGCAATGGCTTTGCTTTGCAGAAGATCTAACAGGGCAGAGCTGTGCTACAGGGAGCACTGCAGGGTGGCAGGTAATTGTACAGTGAGCTCACAGGTGTGAGATCCTCGATATTTACTGGGAGTGGAGACTACCAGACAGACTGGACACCTTGCATGCTGCTGATGTTCCAAAGGACACAGGCCAGCTTCCCCATCAGGGGCCAAAGCCTCTCTGTGGGCTGGGTGATGCTGTCTGAGATAGACAGTGACAGACACCTCGTGAGCAGAGCCCCCAAGGACAGACAGAGGGTGAGGAGCCTCTCTGGGCACCTGCTCAGCACTGACAGCACTGCTGAGTGTCCCATGGTGCCAGTGCAGACCTGTGCAGGTCCCACATCTGCCTCGTGGCACTCCAAGGTCTCCTGCTGCCTTACAGGGCAGTGCTGGGACAGAGCCAGAGCAGAGCAGGGGCTGGAGGGGGTTGGGGTGCACCAGGCTGGGTTGGTCCCTGCTCAGCATGAGGGGTGAGTGGCAGAGCCTGCTCATTTCAGCCTGGACTTTATTTTAGTTCCTTTCACTCCTCCACAACTCTGCAAAGGCAACTGCTGGTCCTTCATCCCACACCTGCAGGCCCACCAGGAGTCACAGTGCTGGGTGATGGGCAAATGTCCTACCAAAACCAATCCTCCTGGGAGACTGGCTGCTCCCCATGAGGCAGAGCTCTGTCTGGAGAGGAGACACAACCCACAGCAGCAGCACCTCCAGGCCCAGTCCCACTGCAGAGACACAGCACACCCCACACCCCAGTGCTGTGAGGGGGTCACAGCCCTGTTCTGAGGCTGCTCGTGGCTGTCACACCATCACAGTGGGGTTCAGAGCCAGGAAATCCCTGAGGACAACTGATAAGCCCTCTGCATCTGTTCCAAAAATGCCCGTGCAGGCAGGGTGTATTCTTGGCTTGAGGTTGGGCCATAAATCAACGTGAGTCAGAAAAGGCCCTGACAGCATGTCCCCTTCCCTGGTGCCTTCTGCAGGACACTGCCAACAGCCCAGGCTGGTAGCTGCCTCATGTCTGGGTCACTCTGCATGATGGACACCAGCAGGGCCTGGGTGCAATGGCCAGAGAATCCTGGAGGGACCTGGCAGTTCTGCTTCAGAAACACGTGTGAAACACCACTGAGTACAAGGGGACAATTGGGGGGCAGGACTGCCCATGGGCTCCAGGAAGCCAAGAAGGGTATGCTGGCCAGGGAGCCACAATGCCACACACAGAGCACAGACTGGAAGATCCAGGCAGCGTGGTTCCCCAGGAGAGTCTCAGAAATTACCTCACAGTTTAAACTAAGCCATTCATACCTAATGAGCAGGCAGGACAGGACATAACCACAGCAGGCCAGGCAAGGGCCTGTGAATAAACCTTCAGCCATGAGATCCCATCCTGGAGCCATGCAAGACACAGCTGGCAGATCCCAGAGAAGCATCCCCTGATGGCTGGTGAACCATTCCCATTTCTGATGCCTCAGAAGAAAGGACAAGGATGGAGGGTGCCTCTCCCTGCCTGCCTGTGGAACTGGCACTGCTGGTTGCTGAGAATCCATCCCTCCTTCAAGGAAAGCAGCCGATGGAACAACTCCTCTGGGAAGTGGCAGGGGATAGGTTGAGGGAGACCCACCAGAACCTACAGCCCAGTGAGGGACAGATGGGCCATCCCAGGGAGACCCACAGCCCTGTCTCCACACCTCGGGGCTGGCACTGAACCTGTGCCACCTGAGCCACAGTGCCCTGGGAGGAGTGTTAGTGTCACTCCTGAGCGTCAGTGCCTCTGCCATCCTTGCAGCTCACATGTGATCTGAGCTTTCTCAAACACAGGTGCTTCTATAGGAGATACAGCATGGTGGAATGCTCAGGCTCTGCACTCAGCAGGGAAATGTGACATCCTTGTGTTTCCTCAGACAATAAAATGATAAACTTTTCTCCTGTCTCCTTCCAGAAAGGCCCTGCCTGTAACTCACCACAACAGTGCTGTTCCAAGTCTCCCCAAGTGCAAGGAGCTGCCCACCATGACCCAGGGTGCTCTTTGTCCCCTTTCCCAGAACAGGGGACACCTGCCAGCTGTGCCCAACAGCCAGCCCATGGTGGAGGACAGCACAACCAGCCTGCTGGGGGCTCAGAGGTGGGGAGGTGACACACAGCCCTGCCACAAATGTGCCACATCTGACAGCACAACATCCCAGCAGGTCCCTGCTCTCCAGCTTGGGGGGCTTTATCCTGGTGCAAGGCAGCCCTGAGCCTGACAGCAGAGCTGGATCTCTTTGTCATCTAAACCCCAGTGCATGAGCTGAGCTCCTGTCCAATAACAGGCAAGGAGGCCAAGAAATAAAGCAGGTACATTCCAGGAATGCTGCAGCAGCAAACACTGCATGAATCACGTCAGGCTGCATCTTCTTCCCAAAAGACATGCTTGGGGTGGGCATCCCACCTTTGGAGCTCAGCCTTTCCAGCAGGAGACAGGTCCTGCACACCAGGGGTGGTGGAGGAGAGGAATAACCACCAGGCAGAGGGAGGCTTTGATTCAGCCATGAGGTGTGGAAGAGCCACACAACATCCCCTGGCCTGTGTCCCTCCTCCATCAGCACCCACAGCTGCTCACCAGCATCAAACCAACCCCACAGGCCTTGCCACAGGACACTGCTTCTGCCACAACACCCAAACCTTCCCTGCTCTTGTAAAACGTCTCTCCCTTAATTCCAATGGGTTTTAATATGGACACAAGAAGAATGGAGTGACCCTGGAGAAAAGCAGCAAGGCGACAAAGCTTCAGGAAGGCACACAGTGAAAACGGATGGATTTGGATCTCTGGACCTGAGACTGTGGTTTGGAGAGCAAATACAGCACAGAGAGAGACATCAGAATTAGGGAAATCATTGCTGGTCATTGTGCCTACACAACAGGAGGGATGCTGGAAAATGGGAATGGGTTCAGAGAAAAGCTACAGGAATGACTGAGACACAAAAAACGTGGAAAACTCCAGTGCCATGGAAGGCAGAAGAAGCCCAACCACTTTTCCCAATGCAGGGCACAGGTAAAACAAGACTTGGTCTCACTCAGACAGCACCTGCTGGGCAGCTGTGCAGTCCAAATCAAACTGAGCTCCAGCTGATCCAGACCACTTGCAATGGGAAAGCAAAGTGCCTGATGCCAATGGTGTTGCTGCTCTCTCATGCAGAGCAGCCCTGCCACGGAAACAGGGGCTCCCTCAGCTGGGGTCACCCAGCTCTGCTCTGCCCAGGAGGGGCTGTTGCCCACAGACAGACAGGATGGGATGTTTTCCAGCCTCCCTGAGCCCTTTTGGGAGCAGATCCCAGCCGTGCAGCTGGAGAAAAGGCACCAGGGACTCGGGGAGAGCTGTGGGGAGGGAGAGATTCTCTGTGGAGATGGGGATGAGAGCAGGAGAGTCCATGTCTTTCCTCCCCACAGGGCCCGTGCCAGCTCGGTGAGGTCTCTGCTGGTTTCCTCTTGGCTGTCAGGCTGTGAGTGCTCGGCAGCAGCCGTGCCAGGCTCTCACAAACACCAGCACTGTGCTTGCACAGCGGGACAGGGCTGGCCTGGCTGGCCTCCAGCCCTGGCTGCCATAAAACGGGAAATAAGGGAATTGGAGAGAGACCACAGCGACCACCAAGCAGCCAGCACGGGCAGTGTTGGGCAACCGCCCTGTGCCAGGCACGAGCAGGGAGCAGAGCCTCTCCCTGTGCCCAACACACTGACAGCTTGGGGCACAGCTGGAGTGTGCCCAGAGGAGGGTGAGGATGGGAGGAAGCCCCGTGTGCCTCACCCTCCTCAGATGCTCCCGGGGAGGGAGGCAGCCAGGAGTCCCGGGATGCTGCACAGCAGACAGCGCAGCTCCTCTCGCTGAACAGTATGGAGTTTTCTGCTAGTTACATGTTTTATGAAAAGTTGTTGGCAAAAATGTGCATTTTCTTTGGCTGTGTTTTGCATGGATTTGGCAAAATGTAACGTTAGTGTCTCCCCTTGAGAGAACTTTATTGAGTGGAACAAAGTCGGATATTTTTAGCTACCCATTGTTAGCTGAAGAACAAAGCCATAACTAAGATATTTTGTCTCTTACACTGAAACAGGACTATCAGACAAATCCATGTACAGTCATATGTGGCTGCCCATTCAGATGGAGCACGAGAGGGAAACTATTTTTAGCCTGTACACTCCACACAACAACCGCATTTCCCTTCCCCTCCAAGCTGGACCACCACAGGCAGCACCAGAGAGAGCAGCTTTGGACAGGGGGACCTGGGGTTACTGCCTGCTGCTGTCCCTGGGGACATTTGACAAATGACATTTACAGGAGAGATTGGGTCACGCAATCCTAAAAACACACTCTAATTTTTCTGCCGTTTGGGGTGTTTCTCCCCCACTCAGAGCTGAAATGCTGTGTGTTTCACTGAGAGGCAACAAGAAACACTAAAGCAGGATACAGTCAGATCCCAGTGAAGCAGCTGTAATGCATAGTGCTAAGCCCTGAACCCTCACCCCTTTTTCCCAAAACACCTGTCCATCCCGAGCCCACTCTGGTGAGGACAGAAGATGCCCACAAGCAGCAGTGGGTCTTGCAGCCTGCAGGGAGGAATGGAGCAGCCACAGCCCAGTCCTGGCAGCACTGCCGCCCTTCCCGCTCGGCAGTCCAACCATCCGTGCTGGAAATGTCAGGGCTGGGGCTGCCAAGGCGCTGCTTTCGAAAGCTTTAACCCTGAGACACCAGAGAGCCCAGCACGAGGCTGACAAGCCTCCCCCGAGTGCTTCAGTGCTCAACAAATGACATCAGTGCATTCTGACTGGCAGCGTTTTGCAAAGTATTCATGTAATAGAAACAAAGCAGTCCATAAATGCCCTGGATTTCTGCGTGTGAGAGATGCCGAGAGCTTCTTCTAAACAGTTTTTGTGGGTTGCACTGGTGAGTCACTGAGAAATTGCACTAAACACTGAGCATTTGGTGCAACCAGAATGACCCTCCACAGTTAAGGGAGCTGTGACCCACTCATGGCAAAGCACGAGGAATAAAAGCAGGGTGCCAGCACACAGCCTGAGCTGCTGGGGGGGACCCACCGTGTCAGCTGGGATGGGGACACCACAGAAACCATCAGAGCAGCCTCCAAATGGCTGCAGCAAAGCAAGAACCTTTGGGAACCTCAGCGGCCCTTCACCACCATCCTCCCTGTGCACAGCAGCTGCTGCCTCCACAACACATTTCCCTGCCAGCCTCCGGCGGGGCTAGCTCCTCACTAGCCAAATGCACCTTGTTCCTGTTCCTGAGCAAGTGTCACTCTCCACACAGATGTCTGTGTAACCCACGACCTGCCAGGTGCCACCGTGATCCCACAAAAACCCAGGAGCAGCAGCAGGCAGCGGCGATGCCTCACTGTGCTCGTCTCCCTAGAGCTGTCCCCACGCACCAGAGCGTGTGTCACCCTAACCAACCCGCACGGGAGAAAGCGGCCAGAGGACAGAAAAACATGAAGTAGGAAGCATTAATTACCTGTGGGCTTTTCGGCTGAGCTAGAGCGTCCTGGAGGAGATGCTGCTCTGCCACTCCTCGCCTGCTCCGCGGGTTAGGGCTGCTTTGACCAGGGAGCACTGATTGTGTTTTATAAACTTGAAGCACACTAAGAACTGGTTTAAAATAGAGTGAACAGAGCTGGTGCGGGTGGAATTAGACAAACTCTGCGAGCTGCTTTTCCAAAAATAAATTAACTTCTTGCAGCCCGCGGAGCAGGGGCGGGGGACGGGGCCTCCTGGGAGAGCTGCCCGAGTGCCTCTGCTGCTCTGTCCCCCTTCTGGCACAGCCCCGGGGCTGGGGCTGCCCCATCCTGGGCACAGGCAGTCCCGGGGCTGCATGGGGAGGGGCAGCACGACCCTGTCCTCCCCAGTCTCTCTACACCCCCAGAAAGTGTCTGTGCACTGGCAGAGGGGAGCAGAGACACCTGAGGGAGTTGTGCCCTGGCACTGGGGAGTGGGGCAGGGAACCAGCCAGGGCTGGGAGTTATGGGTCAGTCCCTGCCAGACTCCTTGCCTCAGTGTGTGTTGGGCTTTTCTCTCTGCCCAGGGAGGCCAGTCTGGGTGAGCAGGGAGCAGATCTCCTCGGCACTGCCCGTGCTTGGATAGAACTGGGAGTGCTGGCTGTGGTGAGCTGGAGAGGGGGTCCAGAGAACCATAGGAGAGTTTGTGTTGGAAGAGACCTCAAAGCTCATCCAGTGCCACCCTCAGACATGGGCAGGGACACCTTCCACTATCCCAGGCTGCTCCAAGCCCCAATGTCCAACCTGGCATTCAACACTTTCACGGATGGGGCAGCCACAGCTTCCCTGGGCAACCTAGGCCAGGGCCTCCCCACCCTCACAGGGAAGAATTTCTTCCTAATATCTCATATAACCCTGCCTCTGGCTAGTGGAAAGCCATTCCCTCTTGTCTTGTCTTGTCTTGTCTTGTCTTGTCTTGTCTTGTCTTGTCCTGTCCCTCTAGGCCCTTGCCCAAAGTCCCTCTCCAGCTCTCTTGGAGCCCCTTTAGGCACTGGAAGGGGCTTTAAGGTCAGCCTGGAGCATTCTGCTCTCCACTTCTCTCAGCCTGTCACAGGGGTTGATCTCACACAGGTGGCTGGGGGAGGTGGCACAAGTTCTTGCATTGTGCTCTCCTGAGTGTGGACTCAGGACCAGATGGTGATTCCTGACATACCTGAGCTCTGGAGGGTCATTGAGCTCTGCCTGGCATTCCCAGAGGTGCTGTCACTTTGAGCAGAGCAGTCCCTGCTGCAGGCTGACCACAGCATGTCCTGGCTATGAAACTCAGGACATGAGTGGTGGACAGGCAGAACTGTCCCCCAGGAGCTCTCCTGACAGGCAGGTCCTGTGACCCCAAGGTCAGTCCCTCTTTACTCTCCTTTGGGGTGCATTCATGGTTTCCCTGGCAGGTATGAGATACTTGTCCCCATTCACACAGGAGCACCAGGCTGTGGTCAAATGGTAGCAGAGACAGTTTTGGGGAGCAGCACTGGCTGGGGAAAGGGATGGGAATGGAAAGGGGAAGGGGGTACTTGCAGACCCTACTCTGCCATGTCCCAGGGACACAGCCTGACCTGGGGAGTGGAGCTGCTCTTTATCATGTTTGCTGGGCCAGCAGGTCCCAGAGGACTTGGTTTCTCCAAGCTTGGTCTTTGTGAGTGAAGAATGAACTGGTGCTGAATTCCCTTTGACTTCACCTATGCATCAAATCCCTAAAAATATCACTTTCCCACCTATAAACTCTTTTTCATGGCTTGGGCTAGCCCTCTGGGCTGAGCTGCTCCAGTGCAGCTTGGAGCCCTTTGCTGTCCCTTAAATCACCCCTTTTTTCTTTTGATCTCAGCACCTGGCTGAAGCCTGGATGTTTGCAGGCTCTTGCTGTTGGGAAGGGAACAGGATGGAGTCTTCCATCTGGGCTCACCAGTGTTCCCTGAGCACAGGAACAGCTCAGGAGGCAGCAGGAACTTCTGCTCAGCATGGACCTCCTCCCCCCACTAACGCCAAGCTCTGAAGGCTCCCTGTCTGTGCTCCTCCCTCCTCTGCCTCTGCCCTGCACACCCCCTGTGCTTTCTCCTCACTGATAACAAGCAGAATGATGTCCACTTACCTGTGCCCCCAGTGCCACTGTGGTGCTGGGGACAGTGCTGGTGGCAGTCCCCTTCTCTCTCCTCAACTTTCACACCACACACTCACCCTCCTCACCTCCCCCCCCCCCAAAAAAAAGGAAAAAAATCCCTGTAGATTTTTTACACCAGCAGGGAGGTCCCTTGAAGCAAATCCCTCTTCCAACCAGCAGCCAGGCCAAGGGCAGCCCTCCCCAGGCAGGCAGGACACGCTCCCCAGGCAGGGAAAGTCCTTTTCCTTCTATTTATTTATATCCATCCCGCTGTAAACTCACCCGCCGGCGAACCTGCTGTTCACACTAACAAACACGTCCCTTTGGTCTGAGCAGCAGTCACTGGCCGGGCAGACACATGGAGCAGGGGGATCTCCACCAGAGAGATCCAGCTCTTCCATAAATCCCCAGCTCCCACTGGGTTTGTTTACATAGCAGCTTGTGACTGAAGTCCTTTTGGCAAAGCAGCTCCTGGTCTAGGAGAGACCTGAGCCAGAGCCCCAAAAGGGCCCACACTGAAAATGAGACAGGCATGATGGTCCCTGTGGAAGGTACTTTAGTGTCACTTCCAGACACTGCCCAGGAGAGGTCTGCTCATGGTGTGTTTGCACAGGGCAGAGCTACAGTACATACAAAATGTCCTTTAGAAGCAGGACAGGTGCAAAAAGGGAAACAGTGACATTTCTGAGGTGGAGAGGTGAGACATTGCATTATGTAATACTATTCTGTAATATTCTGTATAATATTCTGTATTAATACGTTTATATACCAATACAGCACCTGTGTTGTTATTTAGGCTGCCATCCTTTGAGCTCAGAGTTTGCAGTCCACTCTGGGCAGCGGAACAACTCACACTTCTCTCAGAGTTCTTCCAAACTGTTTGCTGTCCATCCACCGCCCCAGCCCACAGGGGACATGTGAGTTTTTGCCAGAAGGTCCTTGCAGAGGAAGATTTTCAGCACAGTTTTGCCACGAGAGCTCGGGTGGGGCAGGAGCTTCCTGCAGCAACCAGAGCCATGGCCCAGTGCTTGCAGCCAGGCCAGGGTGAGGAGGAGAGGCAGCTCTGCAGGGTGAGTTCACAGGCAACTTCCAGAGCCAGCCCTGCGTGCTGTGTAACACCCCAGGCCAGAGTGGGGATTTCCTCCATGCCAGTTTATCCCATCAAAACTGAGAGCTGAGATTACCCACAGCAGAGGGGCTCAGCTCTGCCCTCCAGGCTGGGCAGCCCAGCACCAGTGGGTTGATGGCTTAGCACCACCCGTGGGTGGCACAGAGGTGGCAGTGCTGCCTGCAGACAGAATGGGCAAAGCCACTGAGCAGCCAACAGTGCATGGGGTCACTTGCTGCCCGTGGGTGCCGCGGTGCCCCAGGGGGGTGGCAGCGTGGCAGTGGCTGTGTCCCTGTGCACACTCATGTGTGCCCAGGCTTTGCTCCGGATGGGGACACTGGGGGTGTCCCGGGGTGTTGCCAGAGGGAAGCAGGATGTGGGGTTTGGATCAGGCAGTGCCCCAGAGCCAGGCAGGTGCTGCTGACACCACCAGGGTGTCTGGCACTGCGTGTGCATGGCTGATTTCCGTGCCGCTTCAGCCCCGAGCAGCACAGCGCCGGCTGTGCACCAGACAGTTTATTTTAGCCATCGGGGCTGCGGGATCCGGGGCTGCGGCTGTGTGGGCGGCCGGGGGCCGTCAGCCCGTGCCTCCAGCGCGTGTGACACGCGTTTGGTGTCACCCGAGTGGGAGACCTGCTAGCGGGGTGAAATATGAGCTGCGGGTTCCCGGCTGCAGCTGGAGGAGCTCGTCCTGCAGCCTGGCTCTGTTCCCTCCCCGGGGCAGGCGGGGCAGGACAGCGGCAGCCGGTGCGGAGCTCCGGGGGAACACCACCCTCAGCGACGCTGCCTGGCTCAGGGATGTGCTCAGCAGCCGTGCAGGGCGATTTTTCCTCGCGGCCCTTATATCTCAGTTGCTTCAGATGTCCTCTGCCCAGCACCCGGCCTGACTGTGTGCCCTGAGCACGGACAGATGCTCGCTGCAGGAGCCTGGTTTATGGATCATCTGGGCACAGCCTCACTGACACCTCCAGCCCAGCCCAGCCCAGCCCAGCAGCCGGGCAGCTCTCCAGGGTCAGGATCCCACAAGGGGCTCAGGAGCCATGCTGTGACCCCACTGACAAAGCACAGGGCCTGCCGGAGCTGTGGCACTACCCAAACCACCGTGTCACCGGTGTGAGGTGTGTGACATGTGAGGGAAGTGCCGAGCTGGCAGCTCTGGGATCCCACACAGGTACTTCTGCCATTCCTGTGTGCAGAGAGTGAGGTCTCAGGGAGGGCTTAGGGAGCTCCCAGGATGACACTGAATATGGGACACCAACACGAGGTGGTGGATTGATCTGCATGGAATTCTGAGGTGTGGGTGTGGGCTGTGCAGGGACTCTCACAGGGCCAGCAGCGAGGGCAGTGTGCTCTGAATCAGCAACATGAGAGCAACATGCCAGGGCACACAGTACCCATGGACCACAGCCCTTGGTTCAGCCTATCCACCCCCTGAACATCACCTGGCACAGGGGGCAGAATGACCTGCCAGCTTAAAGTTTGTCATGGGGTTGCTCCTTCTGCAATGCCAAGCCTCAGTCCTCCAGGAAAGCTCCATGCCTGCCCGTGATCTGAAGAGATGGGGAAGGACAAGCTGAAGCCTTCCCTCAGGATACTCTAAACAGAAACAAGAAATACATAAAGGAATAAAAATTCCCTTTCAGAGTCTGTGAAGCCCCAAGCTGCCATCCAAGGGAAGACACAGAAGCTTCATGTCCCTGTTGTGGGCATCCTGAGCAGCTCCACCTCAACTGAAAACCCCAGGACTCTGGTATTTGGGGTGTGTATGAAGCAGAGGCAGGGGCAGTGGCAGGGTTTGGTGAAGCAGTCATGCCCTAACACATGTAGCAACTTCTTTACCCCACACACTGCATGTCTGGGGCACAAATACTTCCCTTAGGCATCCATCCAGGCCTAGGGATGCAGGGATGCTCTCCTGCACCAGGATGCTCTGCCCTGTGGATAGCTCTCACCTGGCAAAGGGAATTGGGCATCTCTCTTGGTGATGGCACCTGTCCGTGTAGGAATATAACAGGGCTGGGACAGCACTTGTCGAGGGACACCCTGGAACTGGTGCAGCTGCTCCTCTGCAGTGAGATGGGGCTGCCAGCAGCCCGAGGGACCCTGATTCTTCCTGCCCCCACTGCCCCCCACACTGGACTGGGGATGGGGACATGGGCACCGTGTATGGGGCCGGCAATGCTCTCCCCACGCTATTCTTAGGAGGGGTAAAGTTTATACAAGAAATTTAAGCTTTAAGCCCAGGCACCATAAATAGTCTATTTTTCAAGGGCTCCAAGTCAGTTGTAGGCTCAAAGCCAGAGCCAAAATTTGGCAGCTGTCTTTGTTTAGTGATTAATTAAAATGAGGTAACAAAACGAGACATATCTATTAACGAGGGTATTTGCAGCGTCAGTAGAGGATTCCAAATGGCTGATTTTTTTCCCCTTTTAATCTTCAAACTTCTCGTTAGGAAAACAAGCTCTTCCTCCAGCCACAGCCGGGTTGGGAGGGAAGGGCTGAGCCGCGGCCCCTCGCCCGGGCAGCAGGAGGGGAGCGGCGGGCAGGCGAGGCTTTATCTTTATGGTCCTCTTCCTTTAAACAAAGCAAACCTCTGCATAAAGATTTTTCCAGTTTGGAAATTTTATTAGACCTTAAAGTAAACTTCAATGGAGAGACCCTTGGCTGTGACAGAGGTAGGAGGGGGGAGCTTTGCACATTGCCGGCCTTTCCCCAGCGGGTGCCACGCAATGGGACTAAAATGGGAGTGATGGAGGCAAAGGGGCATTTTCTAGGCTCTTTTCCACATTTGCCAGGCAAACAGGGCCAAACCCATGTCCCTGCCTTGTTTTGGGGCAGCAGCACGCAGTGTTCTGGGCACCCTGAGGAGGTGTGACAAGACAAGGTGACAAGGAGGAGGGTGAGGATGGAGCCTGGGAGGCTCGTTCCCATCGGCTGTGCTCTCAGCTCATCCCTGACACTGGATGCATTTCCTAGATCAGAACACCAAGTGGAGCATGAGGCTGCCTTGTGTGGGAGGTGCCTATGGTCAGAGGAGGGTTAAAGTGTGTGCAGGGGTCAGAGGCAGTTCTCAGGGGTGTGTGAAACAGGTTCACCCTCCCCAAGGCTCTGAACACTTAGCCACATGGGAAAGCACCCAAGTATGAGGAAAAGGGAAAAACATCCCAAAATAGTTTAGTCTTGTTTTCTGCACTGAGACGCCCAGACAGGGTGGGAGTTCTGGTTGTGTCTGAGCTAAAAATTACAGTAAATAGAGAAGTGGCTGCAAAGCCCCATGTTCTGGATAAGAGGAACATGTGCAAACACTGTCCATCAGGGCGAAGCCACGCTGAGATGAAGGACCATAAATAAATGAGGAGGGGGATGGAGTGAAATGAGCTCTGTGTCAAGGGGTGAACTGTCAGCCACCCACTGAACCGTGTCCTCCCTCCAGTTTGTTTCATGGGATAACTGGGAGTGAGGGGAAGCAGCTTTGTACCTCGGGAACACTGAGCACAGGAGGGATCCTGGCATCCTCTCTGCATGGGGGTCTGGCACCACTGAGTCCACCTGGGGGGACCAAGGGGGGCTGATTCTGCCAGGACAGACCTGCTCTGGGGCTGTCCCACTCTCCAGGAACATCTCAGCTGCTGGTGAAACCCTAGCATAAATCCTGAAGTCTGATCTCTGGAGGAGGTGACAGAGTGGGTCATCCATGTAACAAGCAGAGAGGTCCTGGGCACTGGGTCCTGAAGGGATCTTCTCTTGTGGCACACAAGCCATGTGAACAGTGGGAAGAGGAGAGGGCTGGAGCAAGGCAGATTCAGAGTGGAGGAAAGCCCACTGCTCCTCCTTGGGTCATCACTCTCCCCGGAAAGAAAGGGGGATACTTTCAATGAATGCGCCATGGCCCACTTTAATTATCAGAAGTTGCCCACATCAAGCACCAGCCTCAAGGCCTTCTGATGAGAGTCTTTGGATGGGTGAGCTGGCAAGAACCCAGCAGCAACTTGAGGTCCTGGGCTGTCCAAGCTGTGTCTGGAGCTGGTGCAGGGGTGAGGGTGAGAAGTGGGGCTGATCCTCTGTGTCATGGCATCCCCGGTGGGGCACAGTCCCATGTCCCAGACTGCAGGACTGCACTGGAGGGGGACAGGGCACCCCATGGGGCAGAGGCCCTGCCTGTGCAGGTGCAGGAGCTGGCTCTGCTCCCCTGGTAGGGGGCCCTGGGAGCACGGCCTTGCAGCAGGATTCGTGCTGGGGGTGCTAAAGGTGGCACCGAGGGCTGGTGACAGCGGGAGGGAGCTCTGCGTGTTGGATGGAGCCTCCAGGATGTCCGGCTGGGGCTGAGCCCGGAGCAGCAGCAAGTGCTGGGGGAAGCGCGGAGGGGATGAGGCAGCGCAAGGAGCAGCCGAGGGGAGCAGAGCAGCACAGCGACAGCGGGACAGCGTGGGAGGTGGCGGCGGGGCAGCCCGGGGACAGCCCGGGGCGAGCGGGGCGGCAGGGCTGGGCAGAGGGAAGCGGAGGGGCTCGGGCGGCTGCGGGAACTCTCCGGGACTGCCCCGTGCTCACCTCAGCTCGGTCCCGGCGGGACGCGGCGGCGGCGGAGTCGCGGTGCCATCTAGGGCCGGGCTGGGGCCGCTGCAGCGCCGGAGGCTGCGGGGATGAGCGACAGGGCTATGGGACACGGCTTTGGGACAGGGCTGTGGGACAGGGCTGTGGGACAGGGCTGAGGGACAGGGCTATGGGACAGGGCTGTGGGACAGGGCTGCGGGACAAGGCTTTGGGACAGGGCTGAGCGACGGGGCTGCGGGACAGGGTTGCGGGACGGGGTTATAGGAAGGAGCTGCGGGACTGAGCGGAACCGTGCCCGGACACCACAACCCCGCATCCACCTGCTGCCTCCAGAGCCCAGCCCGGACCCGGACCCGCCGCTCCGTCCCCGTGGCTCCCTGGGGTCCCCGCCAGGCCGGTGCTGCCCCCGGGGCTGTGGGGGATGACGGCCCCGGCTGCGCTGGGCAGGCACCACCCGCGGTCACTCGGTGTGAGCTGACCCCGACCCGGTAGGGCCGAACAGCACCAGGGTCCCTGCCGGCAGAGGAGGGGTTGGGGAGCCTCTCGGGCAGCGTGCAGGGAAACCCGGCCGGTGCAGCCGAGCTGGAGCTGCGTCCCGGCCACTGTGCCCAACACCTGCCTGGCAGTGCCCGAGGTGTCCGAGGAGGACTGGGGAATCCTGTCCCCAGGAGGAGATGGAGCCATCTCCTCCCAGTGCACCCCACAGGGCTGCTTGTGGGTCAGCAATGGGACAGCAGGTCCCAATGCTCAGTCTGTCCTGCCCTTGCAATGAAGATCTTGCAGAAAACTCCTGAGCACAGCTGGGGCATTCTTGACTCTTGGTATCTAAGCTGAGGGTGTGTATGCTATATCTTGAGTCAGTGTCCCCACATGGCCTCCCAGGAGTGCACTGGTGTTGATGACAGTGCAGTGAGTGGACATGAGGCTGGCCTGTGGCCCCTTGCTGTGCTGTGACACCTTCTGCCTGTCCCTGGCAGATCAGGCAGTCCCCCTGCCCATGCAGCTGGGGGTTTCTCCATGCTACCTCCAGCTCTCCTTCAGTCTGGAGCAGACTGAGCTTTACCCACTATTGGACAGCTGGCCCTGAAGTGCTCCTCAGATTGGTTTCAGTTTGGTGAGGGCTGTCAGAGTGCTGGAATTGAGTCAGGAAGGCACCATGCTGGCTCTGCACAGGATGATTAGGCCTGGATCAATCCTCCAGAGGGATGATACCAACCTCCTGGGTCATGCAGGAATGAGTACAGACACATCTTGAGGAGGCAGAAACAATAAACACTCCTGAACCAGAGATGTGGGCTGGTTTCTGTATTCTGGCAGTTTGCCACATCCTGCAGCTGTCCAGAGAAAAGCTTTTGAACGGCTGGACCTGGGCACATGGAGCCCAGGGGCAGCCTGATGGACTGGACAGCAAGGGCCTGGAGGAGGAGGATCCAGTGAGGCTGAAGCTGACGCTGCCTGCATGTCCTGCCCAGGTGTTGTATTTCCAAGTGTTTGGATCTTCTTAGCATTGATTCAACAGCAAACCTCCTGGTCTCACCCCAGTTTCTACCACTGACCCCTCTAAGACTTCTGCTCTGTTCTGCAGCCTGAGCTGTTCACTGCAGTCCTATTTAAGATTTGACCTGGAGGAGGGGAGAGCACCAGGTGCTTCCCACTGTGTATCCCTGAGCTGACAGACACAACTGTGACACACAGCATGCCCTGACAGGGCTGTTTCTGCAGTGTTTCATGCTCTCCCTCTCTCCCAGGTCTCAGCCACACAGTTGCAGTTTATGGCAGGTGGGAAAAGCCTTAGTTCATCCATCTGAATTGCCCCAGCTCCTGCTAGGGGAGGGGAAACATTTTGGTTATCACTGAAATCACTTCAAACCAGGGACATTCAGCTGGATGACACTGGGTTTGTGTGAGCCATGGACAAGGGACAAAGAGCAAAATACGGGGAGAAGCACTGTGTGCCTCATTGAGCTAACAGCAATTGATTTAATTTATACTTTGACAGGCAACACTGAAAATAATCACAAACCACTGCAGCTCGGTGTGGGGGGTTTACCTTTCTTTTATTGAAAGAGCAGAAAGCAATATCCCCAGACTGGGAGGACTGGGAGAGGGAGACTAGGCTCTGCAGGAGCCAAGCTTATCCATACATCTGATCCTCTGGCAGACACAGGACCAGGGAGCTGCAGGAGATTGTAGATAAGAAAAGTAAACTCTTCTTTAATGAAGCTCCCTGGGTTACACCTTGCTGTTGGCTCCCTGAAATCATTCTAAATTCAAGTATTTCTGAAGCCTCATGAATTTTTCTCTTTCCTGTTTAGCTGCCTATAGATTTGCATATTTAGTTTTGGGATTTTTGAAGGTTTTACTGGCTAAGGCAGTACCTGTCATGTCCTATGCCACTTTTTTTAAAATTTCCCCTCTTCTCTGCCAAGTATTGTCATTATTTGTTGCTGAGAAACAAGACTTTGCAGCAAAATGCCACTAATCTGAGGGATAAACCACCCCAAATCTCACCTCTTAAGGTAATCCTGTTCATGACATACATTCAAATCCCATGTTTATGGCAAAAAAAAGCATTGTCAAATTGATTTCTCCTCCTGGATTCCCTGTCTGTTCCCCATTACTTGATGTCATTGGTAAGTGCAGTTACTGTATCTCTCAGGAACCACAGGTTTGCAGGGTAAATCCACCCCCGGGGCTTTGCAGAGCCAAACTCAGCAGGATTTAAGGTAAATCCTTTGAGCTTTTGGAGCTGCAAGTTGCAATGCTGAGCAAGAGGAGACCCTCTGTGAGACCCTCCTGCTGTCCCATGCAGCCCTTTTTGTGGGCTCACCACAGCCCACCTGGAGATTTGGGGATTTTGACACTGGTCACTTGGGAGTTTGGGAAGTTTTATGGGAAGCAAGGCTCACACAGGAACCTTTGCTCACATGTAATTCCATGTCAAGGGATGTTAGAGGAGAAGCCTTAGGGATAATTTAATAACATCACACCCTTCTGGGGGCTATAGAAGGTTGTGTGCACAGACAGTTTGCTCCAAGGAAAGGCTTAGGGACACCCACACCAGTTCCCAGATCAACTCTGCATGCATTCATGTTGGGCACCATGTTCCAGCTATTAGTCCATTTGGGATTCAATTTTGAGCAGTTTCCATGAGCTGGACTTTCCTCTGAGGGGCTTGCAGGGTGGGCAGCAATATATCTGGCCCAAAGAGCAGTGGAGAAGGGGGTCTGGGCCAGCTTTCTGGAGTATCCATGCCCCAAGGTCATGCTGTGCCTACAGGGAAGTCCTTCCCATGTTCAGGTTGTGCTGCTGACCATTGCTCTCACTCCTCAGTGGCAGGGTCCTGTCCAGTGGTGGGCCAGGCCTTGAGGCACCTGCAGGGAGAGGCTGTGAGCTGCCCATGCTCTGCAGCTATTCCAGCTCTGTACAGAGGGAGTGTTCACTGAGCCCCAGATCCAGCTGCATGCTCTCCTGGCTCAGGGTGATGTCCCCATCTCTGGGAAGCCATGAGAAGCCTCTGGCTGGCTCCCAGACCTGTCCCTCACAGTGTCCTCTCTTCATCCCTGCTGTCTTTGGGGGATTCTCTCTGCCTGGGACCAGCATCTTGTGGTTATTGCTTTGCCCTCAAGATCTTCTGCTTTCCATTAATTTTGCTTCTTATCTTGACCAGACTAGTTATCTCTATGAACCACTGCCACACCAAACTCTTCATATTGTCCTGAGTTGTCTTTAATCTATACATAAACCTGCTCTTGTAATAAAGCCCCAACTCCAGGGGAGGATAACAATCAGTGGAAAAACAGGGAAGCATTGGTTTCACCTTGGGAAAGTCCCAAAGATAAGGATCCTCCCTTGTCTGTTCATGGGGTCTGTAGGGATATTACTTTTAAATCTCTCCTGTGGCATGGCTGATGCTATCGCTCCAGCTGAGTTAGTTACCCAAACTGTGCAGTGCTGTGTATTATTGGAGCATTACTGGGCCAGATGGGAGCAGTTCCCTGCAGCCCTGAGGCAGCACTGGGTTTATGATGACTCTCCAGGTTAGGGGTGGTTATTGTGTGTGATCTCTGCACACTGCAATGGGGAGTGAGGCTTTGAGGGGAAATTAGACTGTAATTTAGCATTTACTATCAAAGGGTTGGGAGACCTGTTCCAGGAGATGCATGTGCTGCTGGAGCAGTGTCATAGAATAACAGAATGGTTGGGTTGGAGGGACCTTAAAATTCATCTCATTCCGCCCCCTGCCATGGCAGGGACACCTTCCACTATCCCAAGTTGCTCCAAGCCCTGTCTGACTTGGCCTTGGACACTTCCAGGGATCCAAGGGCAGCCATAGCTTCTCTGGGCACCCTGTGCCAGGGCCTCACCTCCCTCACAGGGAAGAATTTATTCCTAACATCCAATCTCAACCTATTGTCTTTGAAGTCATTCTCCCTTGTAAACAGTCTCTCTCCATCTCTCTTGCAGTGTCCCTTCAGGTACTGGAAGGCCACAGTTAGGTCACCCTGAAGCTTCTCTTCTTCAGGCTGAACAATCCCAATTCTCTCAGCCTTTTGTCATACCAGAGGTGCTCCATCCCTCTGATCATCTTGGTGGCCTCCTCTGGACTCTCTCCAGCAGCTCCATGTCCTCCCTGCACTGGAGGTCCCCTCAGGACCTCTGCTCATGGCACTGTCACAGCAGCTGCAGAACAGGACCAGCTGCCTGCTCAGAGCACAAGCCACCCTCAGTCACTCCCTTTATAGGCACTACAGGACAGCTCTGGGATGTCTCTACTCATCCACCAACCCATCTGTTAGGATGGGACACCACTCATCCAAAACTGCAAAAGAAAAAACATTTACTCCTGAACCATGACCCAGTCTTCAAAAATCCTGCCCCTTTGTGAGATGCCAGAGTACCCTAAAATCCAAAAAGTAAAGGACACTGGTGTGCTCCTGAGCCTCTGATCAGGTTCAGGAGTTGTATGCACTTACAGTGAAATCTTCCTAAGACTGATGAGGTATTACAAGCAGTTCTGTCAGTCTGCACAAGTGAAGTCACAGCTCTCCATTCTTGCCTGTGCACACAGACCCAAGCCAGCAAAGTTGGACAGAATTGCCAGGGTTCATTTGATGAAAAATACCACACACCTTCTTAGTTACTTCACCCACTAAAGAAACATTGGCTGGAATCCCCATGCCAGCTGGTCAGAGCCCTAAGAAAACTCTTGTTGTCACAAAGGTATTTAAAAAATGCATTAGGGGCAAAAAAAGGTATTTTCATGCTTCCTAATTCACCTGACCTGAAAAACATTTCCAGGGGAGGGATTGAAGCAGCAGTGGGGCTGGAATGCACAGGCAGAGCACTTGCCTTTGGTAACTCCAGCTTTTATTTGGGAGCAATTCGAAAATCACAGAATCACAGTCTCTTGGGTGGGAAAGGACCCACAGGGATCATCGAGTCCACCTCCTGTCCCTGCACAGACACCCCAACAATCCCACCCTGTGCATCCCTGGCAGTGCTGTCCAAACACTCCTGGAGCTCTGGCAGCCTCAGGCTGTGCCCATTGCCTGGGGAGCCTGGGCAGTGCCAGCACCCTCTGGGAGAACAACCTTTCCCTGATATCCAACCTAAACACTCCTGGCACAGCTCCAGCCATTCCCCAGTACTGTCCCAGGGAGAAGAGATCAGAGCTGTCCTTTGGGAGGAGCTGCAGCCCTTGGGGAGGTCTGAGCTCAGTCTGCTCTGCTCCTCTTAACAAACCAAGTACCCTCAGCTGCTCCCTGCATTGCCCCTCAAAGCCCTTCACTACCTTCTTTGTGTCCTTCTCCCTGACACTGTCTAAAAGCTTTGGATCTTATGTTGTGGTGCCCCAGACTGCCCCCAGGACTCAGGGTGAGGCCTCCCCAGGGCAGAGTTTAAGATCTAAACCAATGTTTCCCTTGTCATGTGGGGAGCAGAGCCAAGTGCCATGAGTGAGATTTAGGCTGCAGCACTGTAGTGTGTGAAATGTGTGTGAAAAAAGGGTTTGCCACTCAACGGAACAAACCTTTTATTTCATTCAAAAGTGAGGAAAACCAGGGAAAACGACCATGCTAATTTGAGCTGTTGTGATGTGAGTCAGGAGAATGGTAAGCAAATTATAGGTCTAAAGAAAGATGACAGAACAGCTGTAAACACCTTGGCAAGATCTGGGGGTTTGGAGAGGTCCTGACTGAAAGGATCACTGGAAGAGAAAGGGAAGTACATTGGCACTAAGAATAAAGGGAGACTGTTTGGAAAGCGAAGCACTGGGAAAGATAAGGTTTTTCTTTGGAACTCAGGACGACAAGGGATATTGATGGTCAGGGTTGTTTATGTTGGAATACTCTGGTTACAGTAACATCAAGTGGCTCTTTTTGAAGCAAACAAAAAGCCCCAGAGAGCTCACACTGGGTTAGGAGAGCTTGAAAATAAACAGAGCTTCAGCCTGGTGTTTGTACACAGGTCCTGAATAGGCTCCTGTGGGAGAGGAGCAGCAGAGAACAGGGGAGCCTGGGGAATCACAGGGTGTTTGGGGTTCAGAGAGGCCTTGGGAGGCCCAGCCTCCTGGTCGAGGTCAGGCCAGGGCCCTCAGGGCTGTGTCCAGCCTGGTCCAGCAGCCCAGGAGAGGGACAGCACAGCCGAGTGGGTGCCTGGCCCAGCTTAGCCCTGCCTGGCTTTGAGAGCTGTAATTATGGGAAGGATGGCTGGAGTTCCCCTGAGAACAAAGACACAGAAATATTTAGCTTCCCAACATCCAAATGCCTGATGCTGCCCCATGCCCCAGGCTGGCCTCTCATACTCACACTGGCAGGCCCATCTCCTGGGCTTTAGCTGCTAGGAATTTCCCCTTCCTTGGGTGAATCTGGAAAGAGTAAAACAGAATTATCACCCAAAGAAAAGGGACAGGAAACAAGACCCACATACTGCCAGGTCAAGAGTTTCTCCACAAGCCAAGAGAATATTTTTTCCCTTTTCAGTTCCACAGCCACTGCTCTAATTTACCCCAAAAAGCTTTTTCCACACTCTCTGGTTTCCAGGATCATGCTGCTGCTTCTTGCTCCCCTCTTTAGCCAAGCAAGTATGACAGCCTGCCCTACTCTGAGGGTTGAGCAAGAATGCAACCTGTATACTCATAAACACTGCTGTATGCTAAAAACACCTCCAGTTTTACACATTCCTACTCATGCTACAGCAACTCTGACATTTGAAATGCAGAAGCACATTATAGCTTCAAAGACCTGCTTGTAAACGCTGTCTCTAGTTAAATCTCCTTAGCAAAATGAAACGTCCTACTGTTAGGAAGCAATTCCTTACAGAGAAGGAGATCACACACTGGGACAGGTTTCCTCAAGAAGCAGTCGAGGAAACGTGCACTTGAACTTGCTGCTTCCCTCAGCCCGTGCAGTGAGGGGCTGAGTTGTGTCCGGGGAAGGACACAGACACGGCGGGCCCAGGGCTCGGCAGAGCCAGAGTTGCGAGCGAGGAGACCCGCAAAAAGGGGGATAAAACCAGGGAGTTCCCTGCTCGGGGTGCCCCCAGCCCGGGCTGTGTCCGTGCCTGCGCTGGGAATAGCTGGCTCTGTGGGCCCAGACATCCGAGACTGCGGGGGGAACCTGCGCTGGAGGCGGTGAGGAAAGCGGGTCTGACTGAGGGAACGGGGAGTCCAGCGGGGCCCTGGGCAGTGCGGGCGGGGTGCGGGCCCTGCAGCACCGCTGAACGGCGCCGGGAGTGGCGGGGCGGAGAACCCCGGGAATGGCCGGGCAGAACTCCCGAAGTGGCAGGGCAGAACACCCCGGGAATGGCCGGGCAGGGATGACCATGCAGAGAATCCCGGGAATGGCCGGGCTGGGATCCCGGGAATGGCCGGGCAGAACACCCCGGGAATGGCCGGGCAGAGAATCCCGGGAATGGCCGGGCAGGGATCGCGGGAATGGCCGGGCAGAGCACCCCGGGAATGGCCGAGCTGGGATCCTGGGAATGGCCGGGCAGAGCACCCCGGAAGAGCGGCCGGGCAGGGATCGCGGGAATGGCCGGGCAGAACCCCGGGAATGGCCGAGCTGGGATCCCGGGAATGGCCATGCAGAGAACCCCGGGAATGGCCGGGCCCGGAGCCCCGGAAGAGCGGCCGGCAGAGCCCGGTCACGTGACAGCGGCCGGGCAGGACAGCGGCGACTCGGGGCGGGGCGGCTGCTGCTGTTCCTCGCTTCCCATTGGCCTGTCCGAACCACGTGACACGGAGCCGGGCCGACCGGGGGCATTCTTCATCTCTCATTGGCTATCTCTCACCCCGCGGGGCGTGGCGCTGGCGGCGATTGGCGGCGGGCGGCTGCACGCGGATGTGGGCGCTGGCGCGGGCGCTGCC
Organism: Lichenostomus cassidix; assembly: GCF_008360975.1. Taxonomy (NCBI): domain Eukaryota; kingdom Metazoa; phylum Chordata; class Aves; order Passeriformes; family Meliphagidae; genus Lichenostomus; species Lichenostomus cassidix. The sequence goes on from NC_139498.1 coordinate 9,967,472, forward strand.
GCCGGGCCGCGGGCTCGTGTGGCGGCGCGCGGGGAGCGGGGCTGGCACCGGGAGCGCAGTCAGGGCTGGCACCGGGAGCGGCACCGCAGTCAGGGCTGGCACCGGGAGCGGCACCGCAGTCAGGGCTGGCTCCCGCGGCTGGGCCATGGCCGAGGGCCCCTCGGCGGCGCGGCCGGCGCGGCGGCCCAAGGACGTGCCCCGGCACGTGTGGGCCCGCGAGCGGCGGAAGAACGCGGGCACGGGCCTGGCGGGGCCCAACACCGTGTACGTGCAGGTGGTGGCGGCCGGCAGCCGCGACGCCGGGGCCGCCGTGTACGTGTTCTCCGAGTTCAACCGGTGAGTGCGGGCCTGGGGTCGCGGCCGCAGCCGGCTCTGTTCCCCGGGCCTCCCTGACGGCGCTTTCCCCCCAGGTATCTGTTCAACTGCGGCGAGGGCATCCAGCGCGCCATGCAGGAGCACAAGTAAGTGGGGCGGCGCGGGGGGACAGCCCGGGCTGGATCGGCCCCTCCTCACCCCCGTCTGCCCGCAGGCTGAAGATCTCCCACCTGGACAGCATCTTCCTCAGCCGCGTGTCCTGGGCCAACGTCGGGGGGCTGCCAGGTGAGTGGGGGAGCCCGGCACGGCCTCGGCCAGCAGCTCTCGGGCCGGATGCAGTCACTTTGGGAGGTGCCCGGTGTGGCGTGTGGGGCCTGCTTTAGGCACCGGTGGGGACAGCGACATCGCTGTCAGAGGGCTGGGCTGCACGTGGGGCTCTGTGCTGCTTCCAGCTGCTGAATGGGTTCTGCCATAGTGCAGACACGTGGTGGGACAGGCTCTGCCCGTCCAGCATGTCTGGCTTTAGCTTCCCAAAATCTCCAGTGTTGCCAGCAGGGAGCTGTTCATGAATTAGGCTGGTTTGAGGCCACTGCTGTCCTTAAGGCAGGATAAACTTAGAAGGGATGGTTTAGGATCTTGGCCATTAAAATTCTGGAAATCTCAAACAAAAAAGGAGGGGATTGCCAATCTGTTCAGGCACCTTGCTCCAGATTCATAGTATAACGTGTAGATATTTTCTTTATCTGCCAAGGCAGGTGACTTGTTGAAACTGCCACAAAGCTGAGGCAAAACTGAAATTAGGTCCAAGTTCAATTCTGGCCTTCATGGAGAGGCCAAGCACTCCTGAACAGAGAGGGATCTTTCTTTGGGATCTACCAGCGATTACTGGGGCCATGATAAAGCTGTTTCTCTGCTTGCTTTTAGGCATGATTCTCACATTGAAGGCTATAGGGCTTCAGAGGTGTATGTTCCTGGGGCCACCAAAGCTGGTAAGTATGGGAAGTTGCAGAAGGGCAAGCAAACCCTTGAAATGATAAAGCTCACCCTGGAACTGGGAGAGCTGGTGGCAAAGTGAATCTTTGTGCTGGTTTGAAATGCTGGTCTGAGTTTGTGTCAGCCCAAAGGACTGCTTCAAAATCCAAATCTGTTCAGTTACAGGACAGCAGAATTCTTCTGCACTTGTCTTGTAGAGTTACATCCTGATAAATCAGCTTTTGGAAGAAGGGAGGATCTTTCTTCCCTTCTCTGCTCGCTCCCCATTTTATATTAATAGAAACTCAGTGTCTGATCTCCTGCTTAATGCAGTCCTTGCCAGCCTAATGCCGCGTCTGGGCTGAAAATTTGCAATCCTCAGCATTGTTTTATTTCCTTGCAGTTTCTGCTGACTAATTGTATGGATGGAAGGGGTGGGGACAGCGGTTCTTTCTCTTTCTAAGGTGCAGTGCCTGCCAGAGGTGGGACACCTGCCCAGGGCTGCCTGAGCTGCCCAGATTTGTCTGACTGGGCGTTGAACCTCTGCCTTCACTGAAAAGTGCCTGTAGCTGCTGGGATTGTCGTGGCACTGCTTGTGGCACCGCTTGTGGCACCTCCTGATACACTGTCTCTTTTCCAGCAAAACTACTTGAAAGCCATTCGCCTCTTTCCAGGTCCCCTGAAAAGGATGGATTTAGGTAGGTAGGTCTGGGATGTGTAGCAAAGGAATTTGTAACTTTTTGTTTCATCTGTAGCCAAGGCTGCATTGACCTGTAACAGCTTCAGCATGCATGCCTGGGGTTTAGATCCACTCAGGGGACGTTTTAAACATTTGTTTTGCTCTGATACACTGTTAAACCTCTCACAACAGTGTTTCCAGCTGTGTTTCTGCTCAGGGGCTGCCAGACTGGCTGATAGAGGCAGCATTTGGTTTTAGAAAACTCCGAAGACAGTTTGCTTCTGGAGTCTGCCGGTGAACTTTCTCACTGTGGTATCATGGACTACTGCCTGTGGATGCTGGGCTTTTTAAAGCTTTAATTATTCATTAGGGTTTGCAGTTGGACAGAGAAAGGGAAGGCGATCATTCAGCAGGTTGTGTTTAAGAAAGAAAGACACTTTTCTGCTTTATATTCTTGAAGAGTGTGAATCTCTGTTAATGCACTTGTTAACGGTGGTTTTTAATCTCTTCCCAGCTGTGCAGTTGCACACAGAGCCTGAGTACAAGGATGAGACAATGACTGTCTACCAAATACCTCTGACAGGTGAGCGCATGGTGCTGCAGAGAGACAGGGGAAGCACGTGCTCAGTAAGCACAATGAAGGTTCAAGGAGCAGCTTCTGTTTGCCAGCCTGAGTAAGCAGAGGTTCATTAATTGCTTTTCTCAGGAGAAGGATCTCATTCAAATAATAAGACCTGCTGAGTCAGGGCCTTGGCTGGTTCCTTTAGGTGTGGGTGGATAGAATGACTTGTGAAACATCCCTGGATTTGGCTTTCTCAGCCAGCTGAGTCCTTCCTGCTGGGAACTGTGATACTGAGGGTGCAGCACAGACTTGACAGAGTTTAACAGTTTGGGGAGAAGGACTTGAATGAGGAATGGCTCTGGAAATAAGTGTCTGGAGTATGCAAGTGCAGGCTGGGCTGGGGGGAGGAGATCTATATTCTGGTGCAGTTTAAACCTGACTGTCATGGAAGGGGGAATGCTACTCCTGCTTTTCTTATCTTGTTGCTTTTGACTGATCTTTTTCTGCTTTCATTGGATTTGGGACAGGAAAACCACTGTCTCCTGAAAGTACATCTCCCCAGAGTCCTGGAGCATCACCCCAAGGTGGAAATAGCCCTAAAGGAGACACAGGGCCTGGATCCCCAAAAGCTGCACAGCAAAGCTTGGAGGAAGGACAGGGAAAAGAAAGCCCAAAGAAGACAGGTGAAACACATGGAATGGCCTTTTCAACTTTAAAGAGAGGAAGCCAAATTTAGGATATGGATTTGTGCTCTGAGCCATTTGGTCTCTGAAAATGAGGGCTGTAGAGAAGCTCAGCTGGATGATTTTGTGGAGCAGGAAGTGTCCTTGTACTTTGGAGGTTGACACAGAACTTATAAGGCCTAGAAATTGGACATGATTGCTGCTTGGGTGTGATTAGTCCTTACAGTAATTTGCTTCTGGCTGGGGTTGAAGCCCCAGCCTTTGTAATTCAGTTACAGGTGGATGCTGGGCTGATTATTTTTCAGTCTTTGGCTTAAGTTTGGTGTCTTGTATCTGGAGCTGGGAGCTGTCTGGCCTTGGGTGTTCATAACATTTTGCTGCTGGGCTCCAGGTTAACTGGATAATGTTCCTGTGAATGCTTTAGCAAATTTTGGCATGTTTTGCTTTTAAGAAAAATTATAGTGAGTGATGGTTTTTAGTAGTTTTGCTTTCTTTTACAGGTGATGAGCAGAACTGTGCAAGTAGGCATCCTGATCTGGTGACAGCTTTTCTTTGTAAAGTAAGCTTGGGCACAGAGTCTCTAAACCAACACAGAACAGATTAGAGAATAGAACAGAGTATTTCAGGGGGAAGGGACATACAGTGATCATCTACAACCACAGCATGGTTTGGGTTGGAAGAAACCTTAAAGATCATTTCATTCTGCCATGGGCAGGGACACCTTCCACTAGACCAGCTTGTTCCAAGCTCCATCCAACCTGGCATTGGACACTTCCAGGATTGAACCATCCAGTCCGACTGCCTGGCCACTTCAGGCTGCCCAAAATTTAAAATATATTATCAAGGGCATTGTCCAAACATCTCTTAAGCACTGGCAGGCTTGGGGCATTGACCACCCTCTGTAAGGAAATGCTTCCTAATGTCGTCTTGCCACAGAGATTTAACTGGAGACAGCATTTTCAAGCAGGTGTTTGAAGCTATAATGTGCTTCTGCATTTCAAATGTCAGATTTGCTGTAGCATGAGTAGGAATGTGTAAAACTGGAGGTGGTTTTAGCATACAGCAGTGTTTGTGAGTATACAGGTTGCATTCTTGCTCAACCCTCAGAGTAGGGCAGGCTGTCATGCTTGCTTGGCTAAAGAGGGGAGCAAGAAGCAGCAGCATGATCCTGGAAACCAGACAGTGTAGAAAAGGTTTTGGGGTAAATTAGAGCAGTGGCTGTGGAACTGAAAAGGGAAAAAATATTCTCTTGGCTTGTGGAGAAACTCTTAATCTGGCAATACATGAATCTTGTTTCCTATCCCTTTTCTTTGGGTGATAATTCTGTTTTACTTTTTTCAGGTTCACCCAAGGAAGGGGAAATTCCTAGCAGCTAAAGCCCAGGAGATGGGCCTGCCAGTGTGAGTATGAGAGGCCAGCCTGGAGCATGGGGCAGCATCAGGCATTTGGATGTTGGCAAGCTAAATATTTCTATGTCTTTGTTCTCAGGGGAACTCCAGCCATCCTTCCCATAATTACAGCTCTCAAAAATGGGGAAACCATCACTTTTGAAGGCAAAGAGGTAAGATGTGTCTGTGTTTCTGTGTGGCTTTGTCACTCTCCCTCCTTCATTGGGCTCCCAGGGTGAGCAGCTTTTGTACAGAATGCTTTGTCTACCCCTAGATCCTGGGACTGTTCTAGCTCCAGGTTGTTGCTGAATGTGGCATGTCTGGGGCTGCTGGGGTGGTAATTAGGGAAGTGCTCTCTGAGATGAATTCCTGTGTGGGTATGGCTAGGTGTTTGCTGTTTGGCAGAGTTGATTCATCTCCCCTTCCCAAAGGTGATGCAGGTCTAGGAGTGAGTTAGTGGAATTAATCCTTCCATTTTTTAAATCTGGGGATTGAATGCCTATGCACCTCTGACACCAGAAGTTTTTCAGTAGTTCCAGGGCACAGAGTCCGAATCTCTCAAACACTGGAGCAAGAAGCAGAGCCAGCTCTGGCCATGGCCCAGTTGATCTGCAAGTGAAGATCCTGACCTAGGAGACAGGATCAGCATATCTTTGTGTCACAAGAATTTCATAAAGCCTTTTTTTCCTTACACATGCTTTTGCTACCATCTGAATCTGTCATGGGAACCTAGATAGTGCTAAAATTACCCTCATCAGGTCAGGCTCTGGTTTGCTCTGAGGCCAGGGGTGGGATTGGTTATTACACAGCAAAATGCTTATGTGTGTAATGAGAGCAGAAAGGGCCCAAGAACTGCCCTGGCTGGTTGTACTGAGCATTGAGAGGGGCTGCTGGGATCTGCCTGACCAAAGGAGTTGGACACACAGGTGCAGGAAGGACTGTGTGTTCAGGCTGGTTGTGGTGTGACCATTGTGTATCTGCCTGCAGCTCGTCCCTGAGGAGCTGTGCACCCCCACTGACCCTGGCCCAGTGTTCCTCGTGCTGGAGTGTCCTCATGAAGGCTTTGTGGATGCTGTCTGTGAAAATGAGACCTTCCGAAGGTAGGGCTGGGGCACCTGGAGTCTTTGGGGGAGGATACCTGTGCTGAGCTTTGCCCCAGAGAAGCTCTTGTTCTAGTCTAGATATGCTGTTCCTCGTGGCTGATGTCTGAGCTCTTTGGCGCTGTTAAGGAGTTTTAGATGCAAGAAAGGATTGGTGGTGCATTCTGAGGCCTTTAGGAAAGGCAGGCCCTGTGGGCTTCTGTGAGTGTCACAGGCCTGTTTTCTCTCAGGGGCCTCCAGAGCAGGAATGTGCACTGGTGTCTGCCTGGGGAGCAGAGAGGCTTCCCTGGGTGCTGGAGGCCTGCATGCACATAACTCTCTAGAGCTTGTGCAGAAGCATTTGGGTTCTTGGAGGCTCTGCAGATGTTGCTGCTGGTGGAGGAGAGGAACTGGCTTATGGGAGATACTGGAGATGTCAGCAAATGGTGGGCCTGAGCCTTGTGCCTGTGGTGATGCAGAGCCTGGAGCTCTGGGGCTGTGCTCTGCAGATCCCTGCTCTGCCTGCCTCAGGGGGCATCACTGCTAGCACCAAAGTGGGAGAGAGGAGGGGATGCCATGGACATGGACTGGAGCATGGATATTATTTCTGTTTGAATGTGTCCCAGGTACCAGGAGGGACTTCCTGAGAACCAGGTGGCCTTGGTTATTCACATGACTCCTGAGTCAGTGCTGCGAGACAGCCGCTACCAGCAGTGGCTGGAAAGGTATGTGGTGCTGTGGTCCCTGGGTTCCTGTGTTGGCAGCAGCCTGGTTTTGTGGTGCAAGAAGTAAAAGAGCTGCAGAGAGAGGGCTCTGCTGGCTCAGGTGAGATTTTTAGCTCAGGTGTGCACATGTGCCCAACTCCAGTGTGGGGCTGAAGGTGTTGTGCATTATTGTCCTCTGACAGATTTGGGCCTGGGACTCAGCACTTGGTGCTCAATGAGAACTCCTCTGCTGTGCACAACCCACGCAGCTACAAGATCCAAACTCAGCTGAACCTCATCCACCCAGAGATCTTCCCTCTGCTCACCACCTACCAGAGCAAGGTAGGCCAGGCCCTGTCTCCCCCTGTGCCTCATGCCCTGAGCCAAGGCTGTGTCTCACGTCACCCTCCTCCTGCAGGAAGCAGAGGCTGTGTGCCCTGTGCCCATCGTGCGAGGGGAGTGCCTCCTGAAATACCACCTCAGGCCACAGCAGGAGTGGCAGAGGTCAGTGGGAATCTTTTACTTCCCAGGTTTTGGGTGTGGGCTTGAAGCAGCTTTTCAGTGAGGGAGGACACTGTGTCAGGATCCCCCTGCAGATCCTTTCTGGTGGTTATGCTGGGGGAACTGTCTCAAGGGCTGTGTCCCTGTCCCTTAAGGTTTCAGACAAGCCTTAGTACATGGATGATTGAACCACTGAAAACAGCACTTGGCCAGTGGTTTGGAGTGTTGTTTCTGTCCCTTGCTCCTGTAGCCTTGTGGTGCTTTGTCCTTTGCTTTGACTCATGCTGTGCACCCAGCTGTGGCTGTGGCAGAGCAGATGGAGGCAGGGAGACAGTTTTTGGGGAGCCCAGTGAAACTCTTACCCTCTGAAGACCTAGAAAGCTTGACATCTGAGCTGAAAGCTCCAGGTGGTTAAACAGTTGCTGGCTTTGCTCCTGCTGACCTGGTGGGCAAATAGATGAAGCTGCTCAGTGAGAACTTTAAGGACCAGGGAGCACAGGGGGCAAGGGGATTTCAGCCACCATGGCTCAGATTTCTGGCTTTGATGGGCACAACAGGAGGATCCCTGTGCCCAGAAAAGTTTAAGTTTCTCTGTTAAGGTGTCTGAAGGCCTGTAGTACTCAGGCCTGTAGTACTACTTCAAAGTAGTATGCTCTGAAGCAGGCCCAGTACACACGTCCCTTACACTTTTCAGCAACACCCAGATCCTTTTAGGTGGCTGCTCCTCTTCCAGGACCCTTTGTGCTGCCTTGCAGTGCCCTCTAGTGCCTGGCAGCACTGGATTGGGATGTACTGCTGTTCCAGGAGCTTTTCCACTTGGGTGGAATGATCATGTCTGTGCCTGGCCCAGCCCAACCAGGCCTTTTTGACACACACCACACTCGTGGATGTGTCTTCTCCCACCCTTCAAAATGGAAAGAGCATTTCCCCACTTGTTTTAAAGCTGTTTTGTCACAGGAATTTGACCCTTTGCTCTGAAAAGGGCTATTTCAGTTCCTGCCTTGCCCCATCCTGAGAGGTGGCCTGTTGTTGCAGAGATGCTGTGACTGTCTGTGATCCTGACGCTTTTGTTAGTGAAGCCTTGGATCTCCCTGACTTCCAGACCCGTGTGAAGGAGTGCAAAGAGAGCCTGTCTGCTGTACCAGGTATGGATCAGCAACTTGGCTTGGATCAGTGTAATGGGAAAAAGGACCTCTTGGTGATGCAGTGCTTTAGAGCTGATAAAGCTGTGAAAAGGTGGGGCTTGTTCTGCCTTCTGTTGTAAACCTACTGCTGAGGGGGGCAGAAAGGACTGATCTGGACCTGGCAGCTCTGGAGTTACTGGGCTGGTGAACTAAATCATGTCTGACCAGGCAGTGTGTGGAGAACATTTGCTTACATATCCTTGTTGTCTGTTTTCTCTAGGAAATGTGGATGCTTATCCTGAAATCGTGTTCTTGGGAACAGGATCCGCAATTCCCATGAAAATCCGCAATGTCAGTTCCACGCTGGTGAATACCAGGTAAATCCCAGTGCTCTCTGATCTCTACCTTCCAACCCAAAAGATCCCCCTCCCTGCATGGCCCTTCTGAGAGCTCTTATAGTGGCTGCTAAATATCTCTGTCACTTCTCACTAGTGCTAGCCGGTCCCTGCTCCTGGACTGTGGAGAAGGAACCTTTGGACAGCTCTGCCGCCACTATGGAGAGCAAGTGGATCAAGTGCTGTGTAACCTCGTGGCTGTGTTTGTGTCCCACATGCACACAGACCATCATTCGGTGGGTTGAGCTGGGGGAAGGGGAAGGGGAAGGGGCTCTGTGCAGGTGTGCTCTGAACGTTGGACTCAGCTGTAGCTCCAGCTGATGAGTGGGGGCTGCCCTGCTCTGCATTCCTCTCTGCATTCATTCCCCAGGCACTGCTGAATCTGTCTGTTTCTAATCCCCTCTCTCTTCTTGTCTGAGGTCTTGTTTGTTTTGACTCTGTGCTTGCTGAGCTGTGGTAGCACTGTTGCCACTTACTCCCCAGACACTTCTGACTACACTTTCTGTCTGTGTTCCCTTTGCAGGGGCTGGTGAATATCCTGATGGAGCGCCGGAGAGCTTTTGTAAGTAGCACTGGTGTTTCTCTGCTCCTGTACTTGGCTTGGGCTGAGGGGAGGAGAACTTTGGAGTAGTGGAGAAGCACCAGCCTTTCCCTAGCACTTCTTCTCTCTGATTTGGTGTACACCTAGTACTGATTTTTTTCCCCCACCTTTGCTTTTGCAGGCAGCCCTCAGTCAGGCTTTCAGCCCTCTGTTTCTGGTAGCACCTGAGCAGATCATGCCTTGGCTACATGAGTACCACAACCACTGTGAGGAGATTCTTGGAGACATCAAGTGAGTGCTCTCTGTGGAGAAATGTCCTTGGTCCTCATTCAAGGCAAACCCCTGTCCATTCCCCCACTCCTTTGTTGGAGGTAACTCTGACTCCTTCCACTGCCTGTAGAATGAGGATGTGCAGTTTGCAGAGGGCAAGATCGGGTTTTTTATTCAGTTGGGCTGATAAAAGAGGCTTACTTGCAGGCTCCTTTTCTCCCTAGGAAAATAGAGTTGGGCAAGTAGAAGAAATAGTATTTGGTAGTGGGGAAGAAGTGATTGGATGAGTTACTGGGACAACAGTGAAAGCAAGGGGTAAAACAGGCAGCTCACCAAGGTGCACAAAGGCACTGAGCTGAAAATGACAAACAGGAGAAATCAGCTAGTTACAGAGACGATGTGTGCCTTGTCCTTATTTGTCTCTTCTTCCCTCTCTCACAGAATGATTCCTTCTCAGTGTCTTGTGAAAGGCTGTGAGAACATCAGACCCAAAGCCAAGGAGTTTGTAAACTCTCTGTTAGAGAGCTACGACCTGGCTGAGGTGAGTTCCTGAGCATGGGGGCTCTGTGACTGGAGGGGACCTGGGGTCTAACACTTGTATCCTTGTTCAGTTTCAGACCTGTGAAGTCCAACACTGTAAAAATGCTTTTGCATGTTCAGTGGTCCACAAGTCTGGCTGGAAAGTAGTTTATTCTGGTGATACAATGCCCTGCATGGCCTTAGTGCGAATGGGTAGGTAACAAAACCCTCTGCTTGAAGAATCTCTTGGAGAAAGGTCTCCATCTGTCAGTATCCAAAGTGGGCAGCCCAAAACCCTTGGTGTTGTGTCTGCCACACAGCGAGGGGCTGAGGAGGGACAGGGGGGCTCCTGTAGGCAGTGAGACTGATCATTCTTCAGCTGAAAATTGAATATGTGATTGTTTACACAGGTAAAAATGCCAACCTGCTGATCCATGAAGCCACACTGGAAGATGGCATGGAAAAAGAAGCTATAGAGAAGACCCACAGGTGGGGTGTGTTCTGCTGTCTGTCTCTGTTAGGAAGGGAAAGTGATCTGCTGGGTGTAGCATTTGAAGCTGGCAGTGAAGGGCCCAAGTCCTGTCAAAGGTTCTGGTGTGTGTAGAGCTCTTGTACACTAAGGATGGTGTGTTGTTCATTGCAGCAGCTCTGAAACCACCACAGCTCCTCTCAACATCCCCCAAAAGACATGGGGAAAGCTTTCAGGCAGACCATGGTAACTCTACAAATAGACCAGCCCAAGGGAAAGGCCCTTTGCATGGTTACATCTTAGAACTAAGCTCAGAGGGTAGAAGATTTGTCTTACCTGCACAGCTCTCTGAAATTCCAGTGAGCACTGCAGCCAGGGATTCCATGTGCTGCCCCCAGCAAATGTAGGAGAGCAGCTGCTTGGAATTCCCTGTGAGTCACAGTGCCAGAGCTGGGTGTGCTGGTACCCCTGGGACAGGTGCCTGTCCCTGGTTTGTGGAGCTCTTAAGTGCAAGGCTCCAAAATTACAGCTGCTTTCCTGCACTCAGGGTTGTGTGGAAGTCAGAGATTTGCCACCAGTGCAGGCTGCCCGAGGGAGAGGGACCCTTGTGCTCAGCAGATGTGAGGTCACTGGGTGTGGTGTGACCCTGGGTGCAGAGCAGCAATACCTGCCAGCCTGGGTGTGACCAGGGCGTGTTCCTTTTGCAGCACAACGTCCCAGGCCATCCAGACTGGGATGAAGATGAATGCAGAGTTCATCATGCTCAACCACTTCAGTCAGAGGTATGCCAAGATCCCTCTCTTCAGCGAAGACTTCAGCGAGAAGGTTGGGATTGCCTTCGACCATATGAGGGTAAGGGGAGCTTGGGGCTAGCCTGGGAGTGGTGTCAGTGTTATTTTGGGATGGCTGCTTGTGAATTAAATTCTCCTCTTGTACTGTATCAATACCCCATCACCCAAAAAGCAGTCTCTGAACCAGCTCCTTTAACTGCTGGCAACATGGGGAAAGGATGGCTCAGGGTGAGACAGGTGCTGATGGCTCTTGAATCCAACTCTTAACACACTGGGTACCTGCCTCATGTCACCTCAAGTCTGTGCTTGCTGCTCATAGCCAAAAAACCTAATTTTGCTTCTATTGCCATTCCTGTCCCAACTGATGAGCTGCTCCAATGGCTTTCTGTAGCAGACACCTGAGAGACAAAAGCTGTGGCCATTGGGCTGAAGGTACCTGTGGTAGAGAGAGAAGCTCACTGTCAGTCAGAACTTGTGCTGGTTCTCAGCATTTCTGTGGAAAAAATGGCCAGAACACGTCGAGGTCAGGGCTGCTTGGTGCAGGTGCTGCACACAGGACAGGGCAGTGCCCTTCTTCTGCACAGACCAAAGGCAGCAAGGAAGCAAAGAAAATCAAACAGTTGTCCTGCAGGTGCTCCTGTGCTTGTGTTTCAGGTGCGTTTCGGTGACTTCCCGGCCATCCCGAAGCTGATCCCACCCCTGAAGGCTTTGTTTGCAGACGACATAGTGGAGATGGAGGAGCGGAAGGAGAAGCGGGAGATGCGGCTCCTGAAGGAGACTGCCCTCCTCCTGGACAAACTGACTGCGGAGAAGAACACGGAAGCAGCGTGCCAGAAACGGAAACAAGCCAAGAACCATCAGGAACTACCAGAGAAGAAGCTTAAGACAGCGAACTGAGAGAGACAAGGCTGGGAATGCTCTGCTCTGAGAGAGAAGCTTTGCTCTCCGCAGGCTTCAGGAGCGCACAGTGCTGCCGGCACCGCGGGAAAAGGGCTGGCCTGGGCATCTGGGTTTGCTTGGTCATCATGGATCTCCCTGGGCTGCAGCTCCAGTGGGTTGTCAGCAGTGCTGGTCCTTGTGGAGACAGGATCTGCCCACATAGCTCCTGTTCTGGGGGCTCACCAGTCCATGGGGCGTTTTTCTTTTAACCAAAAATCCTTCTCTCTGAACTGTTTTAATTTTGGGGTTAATGCTACAAGATATTGATAATGTAACAGCAGCAGGTGTGACCTTTTTTCAAGAGATCAGGTGTGAGAGGCTCTGGAGGGAACAGTGGGTTTGCCAGAAGAAGGTGAGCAGGTTTCAGTGATGGGAGGTGTAACCAGCTATCAGAACCCAGGTGATAGGAGGAAAATTAACAGTAAAATGGGACCCAGTTTTAGGGTTTTAGGTTAAATTAGAGGTGAGAATACATCTATACATCGGTGTTCCCATTTTAGTTTGGTTTTCTCCACTGACTTTTTGTTTCGAAAGATCAGTTTTCCAAACCCTTTATTTAGAATCTGAATAAACCACTTGCCATCCTCCAGAAAACTTCTGTGTCTGGATCACTAATGAGGCAACAAAAACCTGGATTTCTCTGGAGAATGACCTTGGCTGGCTGATTCAGCATTGGGGTAGAGACCAAGATCTTGTCCATCAGGTCTGGATCATGGTGGAGCCTCATGGCTGAGTTTCAGGCCAGCACAATCCTCTGCCTCTATTACCCTCTGAACAGGAGCTTTGCTTGTCAGTCCCAGCTGGTACTAATGGGCTCTTGAATAGCTCTGGATCAGATGACTGGAAGTTTCTCTGAGCAGATCCCAGTTCTGGATGCAGGGACCAGGAAAGCTGGCACAGCAGGCACAGAGTGGATAGGTGTGTGGTTAAGAGGAGTTTTTCCAAGGATTTTTGTGGATCAACTTCTTCCCTTGTCACTGCTGTCACTGCCTGTGTTTGGAGGCAGGAGGGAAGCTCTGTGCTGTTTCAATTAAGGAGTTCATTTTTGGAGGCTTGAAGTCGCTCAACCCTACTCAGGAGATGATACTTGCAGACAAGACATAAGACTTCATTTTAAGTTAATGGAAAATTAAGAGACAAACTGTCAGCAAAGCATCTTTTGTTGATGAGCTCTGCTTTAATGTTATATTTGTCTAAAGCAAAGAGTGGGAAATGGACACATTTGTGTCCTACGAAAAAGCTCTGCTGGGCTTTTATGAAGAGCAGAGGACTGGGGAAAACCAGAGCAAGTTCCTGTTACTGGAGAGGTGGAGGCAGGAGCCAGGTTGGGGTGCCCACGGGAGGACCTGGTTACTGCTGGGGTGACACAAGCAGCTCTGGGACTTCACAGGATCTGTGTGCTGCTTTTCATTGATGTAAAGAAGGGTCTTTTGTTTGGAAAATAGTGAACTGCTTCTCACAGAGGGTACTAAAGAAATGGAAATCCAGCACTGGCAGGAGCCCGCAGCACTCAAGTTTCAGCTTCCAATGCGTGTGCAGCGGTGTCGGGAACAGCGCGAGGGTGACAGACGGGACCTGCCAGTGGCCGATGTAGAAAAATTCCCCCGGACTGTGCTCTGAGCTTCTCGCGGAGCGAGCCGCGCTGGGAAATTGCTTCTGGGGTTCCACAGCGGTGCCGGGGTGAGGGAAACGGGCTGGAGCAGCAGGAAGGAGGTGGCAGCGCTGGGACCGCCCTCAAATCCCGGCGGGACACGGGAGCGGCTCCCGGGAGTCCCCCGGGCAACGGCGGCTGCTCCTCGCAAACACTCGGCGGAGCCGGGCGGATGGAGCCCGAGATGGACCCCGGGGCGGCGGGGCCGGAGCGCTCGGAGGAGCCCCAGGAGGAGCCCCCGGAGGAGCCGTGGGCAGCGCGGGTGGCTCGGGGCGCGGCGCTGGCTCTGGCGGTGCCCCCGGAGCGCTGGCGGCGCTGGGCGCAGGGCGCGGCAGGAGCGGAGCTGCGCGGCTTCGTGCGGGGCGCGGCAGGACCAGCGCTGCTCGCATGGCGGGGCCCGGGGGGCGAGCTGGGGCTGAGCCCGGGGCCTCCCCCGCCGCCCCCCAGCGCCACCAAGGCGCTCTTCTTCCTCCGCCCGCCCGGAGCTGAGCCCGGCCCCGCCGAGCTGCTGTGCGGGGATCTGCCCGCTGACCCTCTGCCCCACTTCGCCGCGCTGGTGGAGGAGGTAAGGGGGAAAGGCAGTAAGGGGTTTGTAGAGCCCAATGAAACCTCCTAAATCCTGACCCGCGTCGGCTCTGGGTGTCTCACAGTGGTGTCCGTGGGGGGACGACCCACGGTACAGAATCACAGCGTGGATTCCTGGGAATTAGAAGCTGTGGCTGCCCCATCCCTGGAAGGTTGGATGGAGCTTGGAGCAACCTGGGATAGTGGAAGTTGTCCCTTCTCATGGCAGGGGTGGAACAAGGTGAACTTTAAGGTCCCTTCCAACCCAAACCATTCTATGGTTCAATGATAGTTGGTGCTGCAAGGGACATCTCAGGGCCATCTGGTCCAAGCCCCTGCCCAAACCAAGCCACCCAGAGCCAACTACCCAGGGCCATGTCCAAGTGACTTTTCAATATCTCTATGGATGAAGACTCCACAGCCTCCCTGGGCTGCCTGTGCCAGCTCTGTCACCTCCACTGGGAAAAGGTTTTTCCTGATGTTCAGAAGAGCCTCCTGTATTTCAGTGCCCAGTTACCTCAGGTGGGCTGACGTTTTTTCAAAGGCATCTTCAAGAGATTCAAGTACTTTCTCCTGCCTGTGTTCTAGCCTGACCCAGACGGTGGTCTCTCAGTTTGTTCCCAATGACCCCTGGCCTGGAGAAGTCCTAGCATGGGGCTATAATGGGAAAGTGGAGAAACTGATGCTGTAGGTGCATTAAGATACTGGATTCCCAGGAGCAGGCTACCAGGCTGGCTGTCAGGGTTTTGTGGAACGTTATCTACACAGGAGCCCTTCTTCTGAGGGCTTGGATGAGCCCAGGTCTTGGGAAGTCAGCACAAGCAGCAATTTCTGCATCGTGGCTTTGTGGGTAATGGCAGGAGCTTCGGTGGGCACTGCAAACACCATCGGCTGCAGGGAGGTGCTGGGGTAGGAATATTGCCCAGGTCCTGCTAGATCCTGCTTTCTGGCTGCCTTCAGCACCTGGGGTTGGGCACACTTCCCCATCAAACTTCATGGAAAACTGAGTGGTGGCACTGGGCTGAGGTAATTTGGCATGAAGGTAGATAAGGTCTTGAATTTCCTGAGTCTGGGACAGAGAAGTCACTGTGGCCTATGGTGCAAGCTCTTCTAGAGAAATCAAAGGTTGTCCTTTTTTTTTTTTTGTCAGACGTTTTCAGAACAATCTCAGACTAAGTTTTCCAGTGAAATATTTGGTGTCAAGCTTTCTGTATTCTGAACTTCTGTCAAAGTTTCTTATACACCAGAAACTGACCCCCCAAACTGTGTAAGTTTGGTGAGGAAGGACAGCTGAGCTGCAAATTACAGCTCATCTGCTTGCCACACCTTCTCCTTGATGGCTGCAGAGCACACATTTCTGTGCTGTGGGGCTGGGGGTCCATCAGGAGCCCAGCTGTCATTTTAACAATCCAAAAGAAAACAAACAGCTGATTTGAGTGGTAATAACATTATTCTCATTAGCAGTCCATGTGATTTGAGTAATGGAGACAAAGCCTGCTACTATAGCAGCTGAGACTGCTGAAGGTGAACCCTGTGTCTGTCTGTGTGCCCTGGAGTTGTGCTCCCCTTCCCCCAGCTCCCTGGACATGGTGGTTGCTGCTGCTGGTTCTCTTCAGTCACAGTGTAAAGAACCTTCAGCACCCTGGGATGGCACCCTGGTGCTGGACTGCTTTGTTCCTTTTCAATTCCTTGTCTGTTTGTAGCTGGTTTTATACCTGCATCCTTTCCCAAGCTTGGTCACTTAAAGGCTGCTCATCACCAGGGGCAACCTGGCTCTGATCCCAAGCCAGCCCGGGGTAGGTGACAGACACTGTTGCTATCCCAACACAAAAGAGCCAGAAGCTGCTCAGCTCCAGGCAAGCTGAGCCCAGCCATGAGTCCCAGCTGCTGGGTCAGTGCAGAGCCTGGAACTTCCACTGATAAAGACAGGAACCAGATTTGGTGGGCTGCAGGTTTGGGAAATAACCCAAAACGTGGCTGTGTTGTGCTCACACAGCAGTATGGCTGGGGTGGGTATGGAGTAGACTCTCACCAACAGCAGATCCCAGGAGGTACCAGAGGACCTTCCCTCTGCACATGGGGTGGCTGGGCAAGGACAGCCCTAGGCTCAGCCCAGCCCTGCTGGCCTGGTCATCATCACCTGCCCTTGGCTTGCAGGCAGGGAACTGTTTGGGACAGTGATGAATGTGGATCTCTGTGCTTGGCCAAGCCAGGACCTCAGAGCCTGGTGAGCAGTTCATGTCCTGCAGCACTTTTGTCATAGAATCATCAAATCACAGCATGGTTTGGGTTGGAAGGGACCTGAAAGCTCATCCTGTCCCATCCCCTGCCATGGCAGGGACACCTTCCACTATCCCAGGCTGCTCCAAGCCCCATCCAGCCTGGCCTTGGACACTCCCAGGGATCCAGGGGCAGCACAGCTTCTCTGGGCACCCTGTGCCAGGGCCTGCCCACCCTCACAGGGAAGGATTTCTTCCTAAATCAAATCTAAATCTGCCCTCCTTCAGCTCTTCTTTGCTTTTCCATGGCTTCTGCTGCAGGTGATTGTGCCCATCCTGACCAACCGGAAGAACCATCAGGGCTGGCCACGAGTGGTGTCACAAGACATCATCCATCATGTCCACAACCTGAAAAGTACTGTTTTCAAGGTTGTTGGCCAAGTAAAAGGCAAGACCTTGCTGCCGCTTCCAGCTGGCTCAGAGGGAATCGAGGACATTGATCCTAAAAATGAGAAATTGTGAGTAGCACCCCTTGCTCTCCACTGGGTTTTCTTCTGCTGATGCATGTGCTGTGTCTTTTGGGGATCCTCCCTGTCAGACATGGGGACTGTTCTTGCTCCTTGTCCTCTGTAGCTCATCAGACTACCAAGGAGGGGTATTTTGCTCTCTCTGGTTTGTGGGCTCTGTCTTTGGAGACTGTGCAGGAAATGATACAAGCAGGAAAAGCTGAGGAAGTTGAAGGGGATGTGGGCATGCAGAGAAGCAATGAACCGCTTGAATCCCTGAGGGAAAATTCCAAACTCTGCAGTCAGGTTGCTCCAAGCCCTAATGTCCAACCTGGCCTTAGACACTGCCAGGGATCCAGGGGCAGCCACAGCTTCTGTGGGCACCCTGTGCCAGGGCCTCATACCCTCACCGGGAAGGATTTCTTCCTAACATCTAATTTAAACCTACTCTCTTTCAGTTTAAAACCATTTCTCCTCTGTTACGTTCTGGGCTAAGCAAAACCACCACATCTTGTCACTAACTGTCTTTGTAAATAGTTTCTCTTATGGGTTTGATTGTTTTGTAGTTTTCAAACATGGATCTGGACCATAACTGTAAAATCCAGCTGCCCATTGAGGTAGATCCAACTGAGCAATGCACATGGACAAGTGGGAAGCAAGGTGACCCATATGCTGTGTTTTCTGCAGCCTGGAGCTGATCAACAAATCCCTTGTCCATGCCACTGAGTCAGCCATCATTGGCTGGAGCCAGCAGATCCAGAGAGTGCTGAAGAAAGAGTCCTCAGAGCCTCTCCTGCAAGGCAGCAACCCAAACCCACAGGTGGAGCTGGAGTTCTGGAAGAACAGGTGCCCAAAGGGGGGCTGGTGGTGCTGCTTTGGGTGGAGGGGGTGCTGGGAGCCAGAAGCAGCTGCTTGGGGTCATGCAGAGACCTGAACAAGGAGAATTGCTCTCTCTCACAAAATAATGATGATCTCAGGGTGCCTGGAGGTGCTGGGCAGTTGGCTGGGTGTAACTTGGCCCCACCACACTTCAGGGCTACACCGGGAGGGAATTTTGTTGGAAATGCTCTTTCCATCACGGTTCACTAGGAGCCAGCCCCAGAGCAGAGCTGATGGACACACTCTGTACCCTCAGCTGGCTGCACTTGGTGCCACAGGGGGGTTAGATGAGCCAGGGAGTGGAATTTCACCCTGCCCTTTGTGTTGTGTCTGCTCAGGCTGACTTGAGACAGAGCCCTGCAGAGCTGTTATCAGTGCCTGCAGGAACTCCACCTGCCTCCTTTCTGCAGTGCCCTGCTCACAGCAGAGCTGCTGTCACCTGAACCTGGCACTCTCCTGTGGGGTTGGTCCCACGCCCTGTCACCACTGGGACTCAGTCCTTGTGTAACTGCAGGAAATCCTGGATCAGCCCCAGGGCAAACAGGGCTTTGGGGCACAGTGAGTGCTGCCCTAGCTGGGCTGGTAACCTGTTGTGGCTGCTGCAGGTGTGAGGATCTGGAAGGAATTTACAACCAACTGACATCCAGGAAGGTCAGAAACTTGGTGGAGGTGCTGGAGAGAGTGCAGAGCATCTACGTCCCAGCCTTCCAAAACATGCTCATGGATGTTGAGACAGGTGAGAAACTGGGACAGCTTCACCATGGTGCTGACTTGTGTCCTTTGTTCATAGCCTGGGGTCCCAGTGCCCTGTACCCTCCCTGCTGGGGTGACAGGGTGGCTGTTTTCTGTTGGCTTTGCTGGGAGGGAGATGTTGGTAGCGAGAGTTTCTTTTTCCTTGCTCTCAGGCTTTGGGGTTATTTGCATGAGCACTTCTGGCACTTGTCAAAAGGCTGAGAGAAATGAGATTGTTCAGTCCAGAGAAGAGAAAGCTCTGGAGTGATCTTATTCTGGCCTTTCAGTACCTAAAGGGGCTCCAAGAGAGCTGGAGATGGATTTTTTTACAAGGGTTGGCAGTGCAGGGCAAGGGGCATTGGCTCCACATTGCCAGAGGGCAGGCTAGGTGGGACAGTGGGAAGGAATTCCTCCCTGTGAGGGTGGGCAGGCCCTGGCACAGGGTGCCCAGAGAAGCTGTGCTGCCCTGGATCTCTGGCAGTGTCCAAGGCCAGGTAGGACACTGGGGCTTCGAGCAGCCTGGGACAGTGGAAGGTGTCCCTGCCCATGGCAGGGGGTGGAAAGAGGTGATCTCTAAGGTCCCTTCCAACCCAAACCACTCTGTGGTTTTATGATTATATGATGATGATTCTCTTGTTG
The DNA here is from genome assembly GCF_008360975.1 of Lichenostomus cassidix. Lineage (NCBI taxonomy): Eukaryota > Metazoa > Chordata > Aves > Passeriformes > Meliphagidae > Lichenostomus > Lichenostomus cassidix. The sequence continues at coordinate 9,986,593 of NC_139498.1, forward strand.
GTCCACAGGTTTAGTTGCACAATGTTGTCCTGGTTTTATTAATTAAAATACATTAATTTTTTAACACTGGGGTAGTTCTTCAGGGTCCAACCAGAGACCTGTACAAAGCTAAGCTGAAGATTTCTCCTTTAGTCTGCTGGTGCAGTCAGGACAGGTGGGACTGTGGTCACCTTCCCTGTGGGCAAAGGATCTGCCACAGCCAAACCTGGGCTCAGCTGAGCTCAGACCCACCCTGCTGATCCTGCAGCTCGTGCAGAGTTGCATTTCCAGTGCTGCCAGACACTGCTTGGCCCTTGTGGCCTCAGTCCCTGCTCCCTGTCCCTTGTCACCATGTCTGTTTGCTGCTGGGTGTGCTGTAGGTGAGCAGGGATCATGGTGATGGATCTCCAGCACACGTGGGTGAGTGCTTTGTGCTCAGCAGGACTGTCTGTTCCCCACTGTGCCAACACCCACCTCGTGACTCCACCACCCCAGCTCCATGCATCTCACCCCTTCTCCCCTGTCTCCCCACAGCTCTGAGTGAAGCTCAGGACATTGACCTGCACCTCACACCCCTCCAGCAGCCCCTGCAGGACATAGAGGCTGTTGAGTTCAGCAAGGTGAAGCCTCTCCTGGTGCCTGTGCTGCACGTGGTGTGTTTGATCTGGGTCACCTCCAAGCACTACAGTGTGCCCCTGCGGGTCGTGGTGCTGCTCCAGGAAATCTGCAACCTTCTCATTCAGCAGGTGTGTGCCTGTGGCACCTTTGCTTGCCACAGGAAGGTTTCTATGAAAGCTGCTTCTCCTTTCCCCTGTCCTTCCTTGGCAAAGTGATTTTGAACTTGAGAGGAAGGGTCAGACATGTTCAGTGCAAGAAGTGACCCTTTGCTGTGACAGCAGAATTGACATCTCTGGTGTGATTTGGCTCTTCCAGGCTGTGGTGTATCTGTCTCCAGAAGACCTTCTGAAAGGAGAGATTGAAGAGAGCCTGGGCAAGGTGCAAACAGTGTTTGACATCCTTATTGCCTTCAAAGAGGCGTTTGAGGAGAGACGGGAAAATCTGCACGTGTATTATGAGCCTGGCCAGGAGGTCAGGAGGTGGGAGTTCCACAGCAGGCTGGTGTTTGCAAGGCTGGACAGCTTCCTGAAGAGACTGGAGATGGTGAAGGTGAGAATCTGGTGCTGAAAGGTATTGCAGCCATCAGGAGAGCTCTGTAGCCATGAACTCACTCGCTGAGCCTGAGCTTCCCCTGGTGCCAGGGCATGAGGCCACTCTCTGGGCTGTGCTGTCCCCTGTTCCATCGAGGCAGGGACCTTGTTTGAGCAGCTCCTGCTCAGGGCCTGTGTCAGATTTGCTGTTTTGTCCTCCTGCTCAGGCTGGTGGGTGTGTCAGTGCTCCCAAGACTCCTCTGGGGCTCCGTGCTCTTGTTGGAACAAGGGGATGTGGATTACAGGGCTGTAAATAAACCAGGACAAGTTCCCAGACATCCTGTGCCCTCAGAGACACCCTAGAGCTGGGCATCCCCTGCCTTGGACAGGGGCTCTGGGGGGGAGCAGGGACACCCTCCAAATTCCTCACCAGGCTACCCCTTCAAATCCCCAGCAGTCTGTCCAGCTGGGGGCTGTGGGGTGTCCCTATTTGCCATGAGATGGTCAGCTGGGGCAGGGACAGGGAGTGCCATGAGTGCCATCATCTCTCAGCCCCAGTGTGGCTGAGGCTCTGTTTGTCCTGTTACACACACACTGTACCTGCTGTACAGACACTGTGTTCCCCTGGGAGCTCTCCTGATAGTCTGGCTAACAGCTCACTGCATCTGCTGTTCACATCTTTCTGAAGTGAATCACTCTTTGTGGATGCCCCATTCCCAGCAGTGGGTCAGATGGGCACTGTCCAGGCAGTGTGTGCCTGTTCAAAGCAAGGTCTGGGTTGTTTCTCTCCTCCTCTCATTCTCTGCACTGGGACAGAAGGTTTTACTGCTTTAACCACATTGTGTAACTACTCATTCTTTAATGAGCTGTGTTGAAAACCATGATGGCTGACAGCTATTTTAAAACTGCTCAATAATTGTAGAATCACAGAATGGGTAGGGTTGGAAGGGACCTTAAAGATCATCTGGACCCAACTCAGCCTGAGCAGCCTCGCTGTGCCTGGGAGGTGCTTTGGCCCAGCAGCAAACAGGATCTGTGCTGTGCTAACTGTTGTCATCTGCTTGTGTCTGAACCTCTGTGTGCCTCCTCTGCCTCTGCAGGGTGTCCTGAGCACAGCCCTGGACCTGACACAGCTGGAGAAGATTGAGTTTGGGGGGATGAAAGGGAAGGCCCTGGGCCAGAAGGTGCTGGACATGTATGAGGAGTTCCAGGAGGTGTACAAGGTGTTCTCAGACAGAACCTACGACTGCCTCGACCTGACCAACGTGGTAGGTGGGACATGCCTGTGGGGACACCAGCAGCACATCCTTGTTTCCAGAGAGCAGCTCCTCTGCAACAGAGCCCTGGTTCCTCCTTCCAGCTCCTTCCTCCTCTGTTATGGTCTGATCTGTCACTGTAGGGAGCTGGGAGCTGCTGGCCTTTCCTGCAGACCTTTGGGAGTCCTTGTAGCTCCTTATCTACCATACCTCGCTGGTTCAGCAAGTGCATCTGAGGGTTTTTGGGGTGGTGGTGTGGTCTTCAGGCCAGGTTCAGGGTAAGAGAGTGTGGAAATAGCCCATGTTGCCTCCAGGCTAAAGTTAGTACTTGTGGGATCCATCCTGGAGGGCCATGAGCTCAGCCATGGGACAGCACAGAAGTGTCCTTGACTCCATGGGGCTTGACTGGAGGGTGGCCAGAGGAACAGTTTAATTCCTGGTGAACAAGAAGGGGAAATCTCTCTGGATAGGGAGGTGGCAGGTACCCCCCAGTGCCTTCTCACAGCTCAGGACTGGCTGTTCCCTCCCCACAGGAGTTTGAGCAGGATGTCCTGGGTTTCCAGCAGAAGGTAGAGGACATTGACCTCCGGCTGGGCACTGTGTTCAGCCAGGCCTTCAGCGACGCCCCAGACCTGCAGCACATCTTCAAGGTTTGTCTGTCCCTTCCTTCTCAGGGAGTCACTGCAGAGCCCAGACAGTGCTGGAGCTGCAGGGACTTGGGTTTGCCCATGGGGTGGACAGTGGGACACTGACACTGCTGGGCTGGACTCGGTCAGTGGTGCTCAGACCTGTGGGTGCCTCAAGAGCTGTGCAGCCCTGGAGTGGCTGGGAGTGTTCTGCTCTTCCCTTGTGACACAAACAGAACAGGTCTTGGCTCAGTTTGGGGAAGAGCAGTTGAAGAAATGACTCAAATCAGGCTGTTGGATGGCAGGAGTTCCACTGGTCTCTCTGGGAGCTGGAGGAAAGGCTGCTTTGTGCAGGATTTTCATGGCCAGGTTGGACACTGGGGCTTGGAGCAACCTGGGATGGTTGAAGATGTCCCTGCCCATGGCAGGAGGTAGAATAAGCTGGACTTTAAGGTCCCTTCCACCCCAAACCATTCTGTGATTCTGTGATTTCCTGGTGAAAACTGCTGTTAAAACCAGGTGGTCACTGTTGGTATCAATTCTTTGCTATTGTTGATACATGGATGCATTTCAGCTTTAAAATTTATGGTTTTCTAGAAACAAGGCTGGTTTGTTTACCAATGAATCTATCCTGCAGAGAAAGCAAATGGTATTTTCTGTAAAATTTCAATGTAATTGTAAAAAGGAATGTAGAAAATTGTAAGTGATAATATTTATCTTTCTGAGTTGTGGGTTTGTTGTTTTTTTTAATAGCAGATTTTGAAGCATTTGAAGAATAACAGTTGGAATATGGTTCACCCACAGAGAAAGTCTGAGCATCACTGTAACAGAGACATTTTTTGTGATGTGGTTTAGTGGTGGGATTTGGTCAAAGGCTGGACTTAGTGATCTTGGAGGTCTTTTCCAACCTTAATGATTCCATGAAAGGAAGGGACTCCTTGGGGAAGTTGGGAAAAACCTTCCCTTTGCCAAAGTGCCCATCAGTGCAGATCCTTGGGCTACTGAGAAAGACGAAGCAGCTGCATCAGTGAGGAAAATCCCAGTGGGACTTTCTGCAGGGGGGTGAATTTTTTCCCATTTCTTTCCCTGCTTCTTCCCCTGCACAGTTGCTGGCCATGTTCCAGAACCTTCTGGAGCGCCCTGTGATCGCTGCAGTTGCTGCTGACAAGGTCCCTGTCCTCCTCAGCATGTTCAGCACTGCCCTGGACCAGACCAGGTTCATCTACACCAGACACACCCAGGCAGGGCTGCAGCTCGGTGGGTTCCACGTGCTGAGGAAAATTGATTTTACAGGAAATTTGGGTTAGATTAATTAAGGGGGAAAATAGTTTGGTTTTCCTAAGGCAACCAGAACTTCTAAATTGCAAAGGTTTTTAGCTTCTGTAGTTCTTGGTGGAAAGGGGAATGGCTGGGAATGCTTTGTTCTTGGCATTGAAGCAAATACTCTGTTGGGGGGAAATATCCTTGTTTTAAATGTGTGTGTGTGTGGGATTGAAGGCATGTGCTGAGCTGTAAATGCAGAGCATGCAAGGGGGAGTTGGTAATTAAGGGTTTCATCAGCTTTTTCCAGGTTTGTTATTTCCTGGAAACGTTGGCACAGAAGGGAATAGGTAGACTCCTGTCAGATTAGGAGGATTAGTGTCTTCTTGAAGAGCAGCCCATTTCCTTGCCTCGGGAAGACTTTTCTGGAGCCTGGCAGATCCAGGAGAGGCAGCACTGCTGGAACCAGTGCAGGTTAACAAAGGGAATGTGGGGATTCATGGAGGATGAGTCCAGCATTTGCTGAGACTCTGTAGAGTGTGGTTTTGTGGCTCTGAGATGGGATGGTCACAACCAGCTCCTAGCCAGAAATCCCTTCCTTCCTCAGCGCTTTGGGAAGCAGGGAATTCACCCCAGGCACAACACCCCTCTGGATCAGCTCTGCTTCCAGCACATGCCAGGCCTCTCCTCTCATCCCTTATTCCAAATCCAGAAGCACAGGGGGACTTGCCCTGCTCCCAGAGCTCTGTCTTGTGACAGAGCTTGGATTTCAGGGCAGCAGCCAGGGAACCAGGGCAGTTTAGTGGAGCTGAGTTGCTGTGGGTGTCTCTGGGGTTGCTGTGCTCACAAAATGCTGTTCCCCTGTGCCCTGCCAGGGTTTCCTCCCCTGCACAAGAACGTCCCTCCCGTGGCTGGAGCGCTGAGCTGGGCACAGGAGCTGCAAGCTCGAGTCCAGGGGCTCTTTGAGCACCTCAGGCACATCCCACATCTGTGAGTGTCTGCTCCAGATAAGTTGCTTTGTGACCATCTGGAAATGTTGTCTCTAATCAATCTTTTCATGTTCTTCCTGTGTTGAATGTTATCCAGTGGCTGTAGCTGAAACAATCTTTAGTGAAGAGGTGAGAAGTGGGTGCTCTGGTGCCATTCACTTCCCTGCCATCTTTATTTGCTAGGAGATGCTCATTAATTGGATTGGTTTTGAAGTGGTTATGAGGCACATTGGGATAGAAGATGGGCTCTTCAGCTTTTGACATAGCCCTAGGTTGCAATTAAAATAGGTGTTGGAACCTTTCCCACTGCAATTCCTCTCAGCCTGGTCTTCCAGGACCTCCTTGGGATCAGCCCAGCTCCTGGGTATTGGCAGAAGACAACTTCCTCAGCATTAAACAAAGGAAAAAATCTCCCAAGATCAAGAAAACAAACCAGGGCTGGAATTCTCACCACCCAAATCCTTGTTATTATGGGTCATCTGGGAGATGTGTGTCCCTGCATTTTGCACTGATTTTACCCCTCTGTTCAGAGCAGTTATTGGCTTGTCCTGCAGCAGAGTGGTGTGAGGCTCTTTCCCACGTGCAGCTTGAAAGGGAGAACGGATTAAAAAGGAAAAATGAAGATGGTTTTGCTTAAAGGCCTTATAGAATCACAGGATCACTGAGGTTCAAAAACACCTCCCAGGCCATCCAGTCCAAGCTGTGCCCAATGCCCACCTTGTCCCCAGCCCAGAGCACTCAGTGCCACAGCCAGGCCTTCCTTGGACACCTGCAGGGATGGGGACTGCAAACCTCCCTGGGCTCAGTCCCTGCCCATTCCTCTTGTTCTATTTCTTGGCATCATGGAGGAGAGCATATATATATATATATATATATATGTGTGTGTGTGTGTGTGTACACACATATATATGTGTACACACATAATAACTGGTATATAACATACACAGATATATATTATGTGTTATAGATTATTGTATGCATATATATTTTCTATATATGTATATATATATTAGAATTTTATATATATATATATATATATAAAGTATTTTTTTCTATACATTGTACAAGCAGTTGTTCACACAGCAGTGACCTGCATCTAGTGGAGCCCAACTGGAACACAAAACTGTCTAGGATAAAATGTTTAAAACTGATGTTTTGGTAACTGATTTTTCCAGAAGCTCTAAGCCCTATTCTTGTCCCAGGTCCTTGTCCCCATTTTGCAGGTCAGCATGCAAACACCTGAGAGAGAGCACAGGGGGTTGGGTAGGGAAGGGATCTGGAAGGGTGAAATCCAAGGTTCCCCTTCAGAGTCTGCCTGCAAACTGTAGGGGGATCTTGGGAAGGGTAAATGCAGACCTCAACCCCCAGAACTAAAGGTAACCCTTGTCTTTTGTGCTGCCAGGAGCTTGGACTCTGCCCATGGAAGAATGGTGGTGCAGAAATATGAAGAAATGATTCAGCTGCTCGACAGGTACGTGGGGCTCAGGCAGGGCTGTAGCTGTAGGAGAAAACATTCTCCTCCCCCAAGCCACCTGCCAGCACATTTGGCAGCCCAGGGCCTGGGAATGTCCCTTTCTAGCCCAAGGGAATTTGCTGCTGGGAGAGGTGGAGGGATCCTCTCCCTGGGTACCACAAGTTTGCTGGGATGGATTCAAATGAGAGTCCTGCAGGAGGAATGGGGGCTCTGCAGTCCAGCAGGAGCATCAGCAGGAGCTGCTGTGGGGTGGAGGAGCTGCTGGGTGGAAAGCCTGGGCTGGGCTGAGGTCTCTGCCCTCTCATGCCCATTCACTGGCCGTGTTCACAGAGGCTGTAATGTGTATATTCCACAGTTTGGGGTGGGGGCCATTGCCCAGGACTTGGCATCTTAACATTTGCTGTTAAACCTGGCTGCTCTGGGCTGTCCCTTGAGAGCAGCCTTTTCCCCAGGAAGGAGATCCCTGCAGGGGCTGCTCCTCACTGGCAGTGAAGGGAGCTGAGACCCTGGGCTGGATCCTGCAGGGTGGGAGGAGGGAGCTCTGTTCTCATTACCAAAACAAGGCTGGGTCATTTGGCACAGCCTTTCAGAGAGGAGCAGCCCTACAGTCTGGGGTGAACACCTCGAGGTGCTGCTTTCTGGGTGACATTTCCCAGAGTGCCAAGGTGACAACATGATTCAGAAGAGACTTGGGAGTCACTTGGGAGGTTGGGACTGTCCATGACTTGTGAGATGGCAGGGCCCCTATTCTGCCCTCTGTGCTGCCATCCCAGCAGTGTCATTGTCACTGTGAGACAAGTGAGGTCAGCCTCAGTCACCCCCAGTATCCTTTAGGCACTTCGGAAACTCCCAGCTGCTGATACCTCACTTTAGGCTAAATGCTTTGAAAAGTCTGTCTCTAAATCTGAATCCTCTGCTAAAACTGGAACTTGAGAGAGCTTTGCCCTCCTGACTTGATGCTGCTGCTGGTTTTTGGGTGGCTGTCTTGGAAACCCTGTTGTTTATGGAGATGGCATGGATGGGCTTTGAACATTCCTTCATGTCCTTCAGTCCTCAGAGTGGCCTTGCCTTGCATTCAGGTACATCTGCAGCCAGCTGGCTTGGTAACTATGTGGTGGATGTTTCTCCTTTCTGGCAGGTATCAGGAAAAGCTGTACTTAGAGTGGTCTCAGACAGTCTCAGAAAAATCCCAGTACAACCTCACTCAACCCCTCATCCGGCGAGACCCAGAAACCAAACTGATCATGGTCAATTTTGATCCCCAGGTAAAGCTGCTGCCCCTTGGCTTTCCTGCCTCCTGGGGCACTGTCCCCAGCTCTGGGGGACATCTGGTGGGGTTGGATCTGGATCTGTTCTCTGTGGTCTGTGGAATCCCTCTGGTGCTGGGTAACAAAGATGTACCATAGATCTGCTCTGCCTAAATACCAGGGTTACAGTTTGAGCAGAGCAAATTCTGCTTCAAACCAGTGGCAGAAAGTCCTTCAGGAGCCAGATGTGTAACTGGTGTCAGCATGTCCAGAGCAGAGTTGATACTGGTGAGAGGAGTGATGGGACATCATCTCCTGAAGCATGTTGGTTATGTGTGCTTGAAATCTGAGCTTCTGAACGGCAGGGTGTAAAAAAACCCAGAGAGGGTTTGTTTTGTGACTCCAGAAACCTCTGATGGAAGGTGGCCCCAGAAGGAGTTGAGTCACTGGGTTTGAGGCCATGGTGCTATTTTTTTGTTATTATTTTTATGCCAGCCAGGCCAGCACACCAAGAGAACTGGAGCCATCTTATCTTTCACTTAGATAATGGCCTAGCTCCACTTGCAGGCACAGTATTGCTGAGGTTTGTGATGTGGGTCAGCCTTCATCTGAGAGGGGATCCACATGGATTGCTGAGAGGACCAGAGGTGATTGTGGCTTTTAGAGGCTGCCTAGGGTTGGCTGGTTGGTATTTAACAGAGCTGTCTGCCCTTGGCTGGGCAGAAATCCAGAGTCAGAGACCAATGGGAAACAGGTGGTACAGACCAGGAGGAGTCCAGGCCCCTTCCAGCATGCTGCTTTGGGAACAAACCAGGAGGAAAGCTGTGTGATGCTGAGAATGGATTGCAGAGTGTGCCAGGGGCTGGGAGGATTGTGCTGTGCTCATCTCTGTGCTTTGCTCCCCCAGCTGGTGTCGGTGCTGAGGGAGGTGAGCTACCTGAGGGGCAGCCAGGCAGCAGTTATCCCCCCAGAGGCAGCTGAGATCTATTCCTGCAAGGAATCCTTCCGGCAGCTGGTGGCCAGCTTGGAGCTGATGGGAAACAGCTACAACAAGGTGCTGAGAACAGTGCTGGAGGTGGAATATCCTCTGCTGCAGGGGCAGCTGCAGGACATCGACTTCAAGCTGAAGGAGGCAGAAGAAACACTGACCTGGAAGATGGAGGGTGAGCTGGCTCTGTGTGACACCTGGGTCTCCTGGTATTGCCCCAGGCTCTGTTCCCTGGTTCCCAGTGGCAGTTGCCAGCAGGACAGGGCACTCTCCAGCAGAGCCAGCACTGGGGAGATGAGGAGCAGCCCCCAGCTTGCCTGCTCTTTTCCACATCCCCTCAATCCACTGGGGCTGTGGACAGGATCCTGCTCCCCTCAGGTTTAGCCCAGGCTCTGGGGAGGAGAGGCTCCGGTGGTCCCTGCTGTGCCTTTTGGGGGTAGGAGGGAGCTAGAGGCTGCTCTGCTGTTCGAGGTGGTGAGTCTCTTGCCTTAAGGATGAATGAGAAAAAAGGTCTGAAGTGGGGAGCACTGGAGGTGGGACCAGCAGCTCTGAAAACAGATAATCAATCATATCATTTTCCTTAGGTGTCTTGGATCACCTCTCTGGGGTGATGGGTGATATCCATGGCCTTGAGCAGAGGGTGCAGAAAGCCAAGGACAACGTGGAGGAGATCCAGAGCATTGTGCACTCATGGGGGTCACCTGTATTCGAGAGGAGGGATTCCAAAAAGGAGTCAGTGCTGAGCCTGGAGGAGTGTCAGGAGCACCTGGAAAAGCGCTACAGCCTTGTCAGGGTGTCTGGGCAGAGGATCCACTCTCTGGTGAAGGTGAGGGGGGATCTTCCTGGGGGTGGAGGGCTCCTCAGAGGCTCCCTGTGTCCCTGCGACAGTGAAAATGTCCAGAGCTGCTTCACCTTTAAAGGACTCCCTTATTCATTTGAAAGCCTTACCCGGGGTTAATTAATGTTGGCTCTGAGGGGTGAGCTGGAATGGGGATGTGGGCCTGGCACTGCTGGGCTCCCAGCTCAGGGCAGGGCTGGCAGCAGCTGGAGCTCTGGGAAAGGTTTGGCTCCAACTCTGGCTGCTGGAAAGCCACTAGAGGGGAGTGGAGCATCGGGTTTGGGATTCTGCTCCAAGGAAAAATCTACTCTGTGGTGTTTAGCTGCAAACAGAAGCTGGGGCTGATGCTTGGGTTTCAGGCTTGCTGTCCCTCTGTGGAGCAGAAGGTGATGCTGACCATCCAGGGAGAAGCTGAGTGACAGGAGAAAAGTTGCTGTCCCAAACCTTGGTGTTTTCCAGCAGTTTTTCCAGAGCTCAGAGTCCTCTGCAGGCCAGGAGAAGGACCAAAGCTCTGCTCCTCACCTGCCTGGAGCCAGGTGTTGTGCATGTCTGGGACAGCCCCTGGCCTGGAGGGAGATGGGTTTTAGGCACAGCCCTCTCCTGAGGGTCACTGGCCTTGAACTCTGAGGAGACCCTGCTGGGTTCATCAGGATGAGCCTTTGGGACCCCCAGTGCTCCCTGCCCAGGGGTGCAAAGCAGCCTCAAGTCCTGTGGCCTCAGAGAAAAGGGAGGCAAACATGGCAGAGCTGCTAAGGCTCTTCTGCCCTCCGTTTTCACCTTGAATTATTCCTGGAGACCAAGCAGCCCTTGGCAGGAGCAGATCGTGGCCATGTCACCACCTGCAGGAAGGTTCATCTTCCCTATCCTTCCCTAAGTCTGACACTCATGTTCTCCAGCATCAGTCCTGATCTATGGGCAGCTCTCTTCAGGACAGACTCACCCTGCTGTGTGTGAAGGCATCTTCTTTCTCTTCCAGGAAAACCAGAGCCTCTTCCTTGCAGACCCAGCATCTGATGCCTGGAAGGCCTATTTGGATTACGTGGATGAGATAGTCCTGGATGGATTCTTCACTGCCATTGAGTGCTCACTCAAGTACCTCCTGGAGAACACAGGTGACACCTGGTTCCTGTCCCCTGGCTGCAGTGGCTGCTCAGCCTCTCCAAGGGGACATCTCTTGTTGTGCTCCCTGATACTCAAGGGTTGTTCTCTTCTTCCTGGCTTTCCTGTGGCACAGAAGCCTCCAGGAAGGGAGGGTGGCTCCATCACTGTCACTGGATTGCTCAGGGGGAGGGATGGAGGTGACTGTGCACTGTTTGCCAGGATTAATGGAACAGAGGAAATCGAGGCATCCTCCCAAGTCTGTGCTTGGCCATCAGTCACCTCCCACACTCCCATGCTCAAAACATTAATGTAGTACCATATTTCCTCTGTGGAGAGTCTCAAGAGCCAGTTCTGCTCCTGAAAGGCACAAATAAAACCCTCAGCCCCTGAGCATTAGTCCTGGGCAGAGGTGAGCTGGGTTCAGGAGTCACCAGACCAGCCCTCCTGCCCACAGGCACCAGGGAGGTTCACTCCTGCTGAGAGCAGCCTGTGTCCAGCTAAAGCACATCTCCAGGAATGCTTTCCTTTTGAATGTGGAGGCACAATGAGTCAGAGAATTGCATCCAGTTCTTCACTGTCTCGTTAAAAACTTGCATATGTTGTCACATTTGCATCTGGCTCCAGTTTCTGGTTGCTGATATTTTTTTTCCCATGCCTTTCACGACTAAATTAAAGAGCTTCTTGGTTCCTGTTGTTTTTCTCCTCTGCAAGCACTTCTGTGCTGTCATTGTTCAGCTCTCAGACTCCCTTTGCATGAGCTGAAGAGCCTGGTCTCCTCAAGCCTTTCCTCCTCAAATCACTTGTGTCTCATCTGTCCCCCACTGTCTTTGGTGGGTACAACAACACAGCTGCTTTGCCAACATCTCCATGGGTTATGCAGACACCAGTGAGTGTGGGTTTGCCACCACATCCTCCTGCTGTCCCTGTGGGGCTTGTGGTACCTTGCAGTAGGATGTTGCAGTAGGCCCAAGGTTGCTTTTTTCCCCTTGAAAAATAGGAGAATCAGGATTTCTCTCTTCTTTGCAGATGCCAAGGCAGGGCTTGCTCCCCTGTTTGAGGTGCAGCTGGATTTGGTGATCCCAGATTTGGTATTTCACCCACCCCTGGACCCTGGCACCAATGATGGCTTCTATGACATGGTGGAAAGTCTTCTCAACGGCATCTACCACATGTCCTCACTGGTGCCTCGGCTGGCCACACACAGTGGCTTCTGCCACTACCAGGTGTGTGCTGGGGAGCTTCCCTGGGCTGGGTGGCACTGAGGAGGTGCCATGTGCTCCCATGGCACTTCCCTCTCCCCTCTCCCTCTCCCCTTTCTGCTCTTTACTCTTCTTTACCTTCTCTCCTTTATTTTCTCTCCTCTCTGCTCTCTTTTCCCTCCTCTCTCCCCTCTGCTCTCGTTTCTCTCCTCTTTCCCCTCTCTTGTCTATCCTCTTTCTCTCTCTATCCCCTCTATCCACTCTCTATCCACTCTCCCCTCTCCCCTCTTTTCTCCTCTCTGATCTATCCTCTCTCCCGTGTCCCCCCTGTCCCCATGCAGGCTGACCTGGAGGACATGGCAGTCCTGTCAGACGAGCGCCAGGAGCTGCTGAGCCGCGTGCAGTCGGCGGTTGGCGAGTGCTGCGCACAGCGGGCTGGGCTGGAGCGCTACTCCCACCTGTACGGGGAGGACAGGAAGGAGCTGTGCCGGCAGTTCCTGCTCTACGGGAGAATCCTCACGGCTGCCGACATCGAGGCCCACGGTGACGACGGTGTCCCCGAGGCGCCACCCACCCTGCAGCAGTTCAGGGAGCACATCGACTCCTACGAGAGGCTCTACGAGGAGGTGGCTAACTTGCAGCCCATCAGCACCTTCCAGGGCTGGATGAGGGTGGATGCGAGGCCTTTCAAGGCAGCCTTGCTCAATGAGATTAAAAGGTGGAGCTTGGTGTTCAAGCAGCATCTCCTGGACCACGTCACACACAGGTGAGAGCTGGTCCTGCCCCTGCTGCTGGGACTGCACTGGGATGGCTCTTGTCTTGGCTGGGCTGGATTGTCTCACACTGATAACCAAGTCAGTTATAGAATCATGGAATCTCCCGAGCTGGAAGGGATCCACAAGGATCATCAAGCCCAACTGCTGGCCCTGCCTAGACACCCCAACAATCCCACCCTGTGCATCCCTTGTCCAAGTGCTCCTGGAGCTCTGGCAGCTTTGGGGCTGTGACAACTTCCACAGACAACACAGGAGCAAGAGAAGGGCCCATGCTGCACCCCAGCTCCATCACACCCCTGGGTCCTTCATGCCCTGGTCTCTGCTGGTGTGTGAGCTGGGGATGATGACATTCTTTGGTACTGTTGACATCCCTGAGCTGATGCCCCTGCAGCCTGATGTGTGGTGTTTGTTTGATAGGATGTTTGCCCACTCATCCCAAGCCAAATAATTCCATCTCTGCCAGGGCCCTGGGCTCACTTTGCTGGGTTTGGTGTTGGCCATCAGTAAACTCCATTAATGTTCTGAGGTACTCGCTCTGCTTCTAAAAGCCCATGATTCAGGTAAAAGCAGTCATGGGGAGAGTCTTCAGTCTACAAAAAGGAGCAGTTTGGGCTCCAACTATTGCATTAACATGTGTTCCTTGTTCTGAAGAACTGCTCAGCTCTGTGCAGGACAATGCCTCAGGTGATTTATTGATCACAACTTAGTCACCACTGGAGGGTGTCTCAGGTCTTGGATGCTCCCAGGGAAGTGTTCACAGACATCTGAAGAGGAGGCTGCTGTGTGGGGTGGTGATACAATCTCTTGTGTGCTTTTCAGCACCGTAATTCTGTCAGATAATTTCTTTGCAAAGAGGTTTTGTGTAGCAGAGTACAAGCGTTTAGGAGTTGCTATTGAGAGTCCCTGACTCAGCAGTTTAGTCTTTATTAGGTGAAGTATTTAAGGATACTTTTAGGCCCAGCAGTATCCAGAGAATTTAAGCAGGCACTTAAAAGTAAGTGTGTTGAGAGGTGGAGAGTGGATGTGCTGGGAAGAACTGGAGACCCAGGAGCCCATTGTTCCTCTGCTGAAAGTGCCCTGCAGCTGGTGAGGTTAAGAACAGGATAAGGAGGTGAGGAAAAGAGCCCCAAACACTCTCCTTGTCTGTGATGGTTTATGGCTCAAGGGCTTTGAGAGACAGGAACCATGACTTTATTTTTAAAGACCTGGAAGGATTTTTTCCCTCCCACATATGTGCAGTTGCTTTTCTGAACTGCTGTGAGTTTGAATCACCTGCAGGAGGGAGCTGCCCTGTGGAGTGAGGCAGTACATGAAGGAGAATCCCTGTTTGTTAGAGCTTTGCAGTGTGTCAGGTTCACCTGGAGAGTTTGGCTTCTTGTAGTGGAAGAGATGGGGTGAAAACTGTCATAGAATCCCAGAATGGTTTGTGTTGGGAGGGACCTTAGAGATCATCCAGTCCACCTCTGCCACAGGCAGGGACACCTTCCACTGTCCCAGGCTGCTCCAAGCCCTGGCCAACCTGGCCTTGGACACTGCCAGGGATCCAGGGGCAGCCACAGCTTCTCTGGGCACCCTGTGCCAGGGCCTCACCATCCAGAAAAAACTGACCTCTCAAAGATACTCCCTCCAGAGCCCTCCTGAGCTCACTGTCTGTTACACTCCTGTTCAGCTTGACAAGTCCCAACCTGTCCTTCTGTTCCTTGAAGGAACCTGCACCACATCCAGGGATACCTTTGCGCATGAATTTCAGTTGTGAGGCTGGATATTAATTCCAGAAGAGCTGCTCTCACCCTGTGCTTCCCTGCTTTGTGCCCTCCAGCTTGGCTGACCTGGACGAGTTCATCCAAACTGCCGAGAAAGGTCTGAGCAGAAAGGTGGAGAAGGGTGATTACGGTGGCTTGGTGGAGGTCATGGGTCACCTGCTGGCTGTGAAGGAGCGTCACAGTGCCACTGATGCCATGTTTGAGCCCCTGAGGGAAACCATCGAGCTGCTGAGGGCCTATGAGCAGGAGCTGCCCGAGGAAGTCCACCAGCAGCTGGAGGTGGGTGAGCACTGGTGGTGGACACAGCAATTTGCCCAGGAGCAGAAGGCAAAGGGAGCAGGAGTGGAGCAGCATCTCAGGGATATTCAAGCCCCTGCTCCCTGTCATTAGAGGGCCTCAGTGGGTAGTCTTTTGCAGGATGTGCCTTAGTAGCTCTAAATTTTGGAGTTATATTGAGATTTTTCTTTTAAAGCAGAGATTAAGCCTTTTGTTATGTATGAAAAACATAGAATTGCCTGCTCCAACTCCCAGCGATTACTCTTGAAAAAAAAATTAATGCACTTTCAAATCCATCTGTTAATTAGGTTGAATTATAATTATTTTTTAATACGCTGGTTCTTGGCAGCTATGGAGATGGGAAGGATAATATTGGCAGAGGAGTTGCCTTCTCACAGGACTTCAGTCCTCCTCTGGATCAGACCACCAGAGCTGCTTTTTACCCAGAGGACATCGCTGGGAGGAGGTTGTGAAAGTATTTTGGCACCTTTCCCCATCTGGCTGTCATGAGTCAGTTTTCTTGTGGGAATTCCTTTCATTTCTGCAAGGGGACTGTGAGATGAAGGTTCTAAGAGATGGTGAGGTGCCTGACCAGTGTTGAGGGACAGAGACAAGCACTGCCAGCAGCCAAGGGGGTGCAAGGAGAAGGGTGTGGGTACTTGCTGGTGGGTGCCCTGTGGGCAGAGCGGGCTGGGCAGGACACAGGGATAAAGCAGGACCTGCTGGGGAGGAGTTCTGCTCCCATTCCCTGCTGTAGGCTCAGGTGGAGCTGAGGGGTGTTCAGCAGTGCCTGGATTTTCTGCTTGTGCAGCCATGATCTGTGGGTGGTCAGTCACCAAATCTGGAATAGTTCAGGGCCCTAAAGATATCCAGGGTCCTACAGACTCCCTGGAAACCAGGAGAGCTGCATTGCATGGGTGCTCCACTCTTCATCCACCATAAAGCCCAGTCCTGTGGGGAACCTGGCTCCACTACTCCCCTGCTCAGGAGCTGCTGGTGTGTGCCTGCTTGTGCAAATACCTTCAAATTACTGATTAGTTTTCCTGATAGAAGAAATGAGGATGTCGAGCAGCCATCCAGATGCAGAAGATAGCAAAAAAGAGTTGTTCTTTCTGGCAAGTGACAACAACACTTGTGTGTGAATGATTCATTCCCTCCTGTACAGGGTGGGAAAGCCAGAAGTTCCTGTAGGCACCTCTAGCTCCATGGCTGTGGAGATGGATGGAGCTGCTGGTTAGTAGGAAAAGAATGAAGCAGCTCCATGTGTGCCCTGCTGTGGTCATGGAGAGTGATTTCTATGGAGACTGTAATAAAAGTGGCAGGAAGAGCCTCCTCAGGAGGGGCTGGCCCTGTCCTGGCCATTTCTGCTGCCTCAGAGCTGCCTCCAGCTATTTCCCTTCTTTCCATGGTGCTGCTGGGTCTCCATTAATCTCCTCGAGAATGTGAACTGAGATGCAAAAAACCCCAAAGTCTTTCCTGTGGGATTGCACTGAAGAGGGAACTTGGGGACAGCAGAGCCCTTGGCAATCAGAGAATTGTCAGGGTTGGAAAAGACCTCTAGGATTGTAAAATCTCACCATGCACCCAGCACCACCATGTTCACCACTAAACCATGTCCCCAAGTGTCACATCCACATGTTTTTTGAACTCTTTCAGGGATGGTGACTCCACCACTGCCCTGGACAGCCTGTTCCAATGCTTTACAACCCTTCCTGTGAACTTGCTTTGTAATATCCACTCTAAACCTCCCCGGGCACAACTTCAGGCATCTCAACCAAACTCCCTTGCAGTTTTAAACCCAGGATCTGCTGCTTTTCCCATTCTGTGGTTATCCATGTGCAGATCTCACCCCTCACAGCCCCTCCTGCCCCCCAGCAGTGCTGTTGTCCCCACAGGAGCTGCCAGAGAAGTGGAACCAGGTGAAGAAGCTGGCTCTGGCTGTGAAGCAGCAGGTGGCTCCTCTGCAGGCCAGCGAGGTGACAGCCCTGCGCCAGAGCTGCGCCGCCTTCGACGCCCAACAGCTCCAGCTCAGGGAGAGCTTCAGGAGGGAAGCTCCCTTCAGGTACCCACAGGTTTCAGCAGCATAACCCTGGAGAGAAAAAAAGCTTTAAGGACTCATCCCTGCACATCCTGGGGATCCACAGGTCTCCTACCTGCTCACAGCCCCTTGTGTTGTGTCCCTGGGAAGAGGTTGGGTTTGGTGCCACTTTAAGGTGGTGTCAGCAGTGCCACGTGGCTCTGCCATCAGGGTGTAGTAGAGACCTTTCATCTCTCCTGTGGCTCTCAGAGGCACTGTTTGTTTTACAGGTTCTTTAGAAGTTGTTTCAATATCACTTATGGAGAATAAACATTTATTTCTAGGTTTGACACCGAAAAGCCTTATCAACTTCTGGATGCAAAGCACATGGAGATTAAACAGATGGAGTCAGCCATGACCTCGATTTATGAATCAGCTGGTCTGTTTGAAGTCATGGTGCCAGAGTATAAACAACTGAAGCAGTGCAGGAAGGAGCTGTGTCTTCTCAAAGAGCTCTGGGATATGATCTCCCTGGTGAGCACCAGCCTCGATGGCTGGCAGAGCACCAAATGGGTGGATATTAGTGTGGAAAACATGGATCTGGAGTGCAAGAAGTTTGCAAGAGAGATTCGGAATTTGGATAAGGAGATGAGGGGGTGGGATGCTTTCAGTGGGCTGGACAGCAAGGTGAAGAACATGCTGACAGCCCTGAAGGCTGTGGCAGAACTTCAAAATCCTGCCATCAGGGAAAGGCACTGGAACCAGCTGATGCAGGTGACAGGGGTGAGGTTTGTGATGGACTCAGACACCACCCTGGCTGACCTCCTCAAGCTCAACCTGCACAGATTTGAGGGGGAGGTCCATGGCATCGTGGACAAAGCAGTGCGAGAAATGAGCATGGAGAAGGTGCTGAAGGAGCTGAGGATGACCTGGAGCTGCAGGCAGTTCCAGTATGAGCCTCACCCCCGCACCAACACCCCCTTGCTGAAGTCAGATGAGGAGCTCATTGAAACTCTAGAAGACAACCAGGTGCAGCTGCAGAATCTGATGTCATCCAAATACATTGCTTTCTTCCTGGAGGAGGTGTCTGCCTGGCAGAGGAAGCTCTCCACTGCTGACTCTGTCCTCTCCCTCTGGTTCGAGGTGCAGCGCACCTGGGCTCACCTGGAGAGCATATTCATCGGCTCAGAGGATATCCGGGCACAGCTTCCCCAGGTGTGAAACCCCAAATCCTGGGCTTCCTCTTTGGAAAGTGTTGAAGGGCAGGCTCCATTATTAAATGGGATTATCTGTAGTGCCAAGTTCCCCAAAGCAGGGCTTTTCTCCTGCTGCCTCATTTCTCTGGAGGCAGGTTGTGGTTGTTCCCCCAGAGCTGTCCCAGGATGTTTTTGTACCCCAGGCTGTGCTTGAGC
This sequence comes from Lichenostomus cassidix, assembly GCF_008360975.1. NCBI lineage: Eukaryota > Metazoa > Chordata > Aves > Passeriformes > Meliphagidae > Lichenostomus > Lichenostomus cassidix. The sequence continues at coordinate 10,004,942 of NC_139498.1, forward strand.
CATGCTGAGGGGCTGATCTCCTCCCTTCCACCACTGCATGGCAAACACAGAGTTCCTGGGGACAGAGCAGGAGCTGCTGCCTGCCTTCAGTGCTGCAGGCATGTTCCCTTTTCCCCTGGAGGAGAGAAGACTGAGATAATTTCTCAGACAGTGCAAATCATCAAACAGAGCTGGCCCAGGCAGCTTTGGCAGCATCCCCTTCCTGACCTTCCGCACTGGTGCTGGGGGAGAGCAGCTCTTCTGCCTCTCCTGTCCTGGGGAATGGAGCAGAGCTGGCCCTGGGGACCTGCTCAGGGTGCCTTCAGCCCACTCCCAGTGTTACTGCAGACTCACAGCTGTGCTGAGGAGGAATGTGCCTTTCCCTGGTGAGGGAGCTGCAGCTGCAGTGTCCCTGCTGTCCCTGGGCAGTGTCACTGATAGCACTGAGGGCTCTGGCTCCAGGGAGGGTGGGAATTGTCCCACATTGACAGTGTCCCACCTGTGCCCATCCTTCCCTCTGGGCTGCTCTGGTGAGCTCTGGGCACACCTGGGCTGGCTGGGAGTGCTGCTCCCCAGAGCCCTGAGCACTGTCCCCTGTGCCAGCACTGTGTCACCTCCAGCAGCTGGTGGTGGGTCAGAAACTGCATCATGATTTAATCTGTATCAATGGGGCAACCTGCACCTCAACACCCCCTGGCAGGTGCCAAGGGTCAGCAGCCTCTCCCCCAGCAGGAGGGAGGAAGCTCAGACCTTCTGGAGGCTGATTCTCCTCAGGATGCATCCAGGGCTGGGGATGATATGCTGACAGGGCATGGGATGCACATCCCAACCTGGCTGGGAGAGCTGAGGCTGTTCAACCTGGAGACTTGTGCCAGGCACGAGGGTGGGAGAGCCCTGTGGGACTGGAGGAGGATCCCCCTCTGCACTGGGCAGAAGGATGTTCCCCCCACCCCAGAGACAGCTCTCAAAGGCTGGAATCTTTCAGCATACAATTAGAGCATTACTGTGACCGTGTCCTTTGTGTCCCTCTGTAGGACTCCAAATGCTTTGAAGGGATTGATGTGGATTTTAAGGAACTGGCTTATGAAATTCAGAAAACCCCAAATGTGGTTGAGGCCACCAATAAACCAGGTCTGTCCCAAAAACTGGAGGACATCCAGAGTAGGTAGGTAGAGCATCAGTCCCAGGATTTTGTCAGAGACTGGAATCAACCCTAAGAAGTTGGTTGAACCTGTGCTCCAAGGCTTTCTCTGAGGCTGTGCATCCTCTGCAGTCACAAATCACAGCTCTTCTGATCCTTCTCAAGTCTTTGTATTTGTGACCCAGCACCCTGAAGGCCCTGAGTGGAGTGTGGCACAATCTCATCCTGAATATTGATTTGTGCATTGTTCAGGGCCAGGCATTCAGCAACCCATGGCCTCAATGCCACCCCAAAATGATGTCTGAAATAGCTGTGGAGTGCTGTGAGCAGGGGTACCTTTAGATGGGATATTGGGAAGGAATCCTTCCCTGGGAGGGTGGGCAGGCCCTGGCACAGGGTGCCCAGAGAAGCTGTGGCTGCCCCTGGATCCCTGGAAGTGTCCAAGGCCAGGATGGACAGGGCTTGGAGCAGCCTGGGATGGTGGATGTCCCTGCCAGGGCAGAGGTGGGACAGGAGGGGCTTCAAGGTCCCTTCCAACCCAAATCATTCCATGATTCTGCGAAATCTGCAGCAGAGCTGAGCCCATTTTCTTTCATTTACAAAATTATCCCTGTGTACCCTTGACAGAAGGCAAAACACAGCTCCCTGAGACAAACCTGAGTGTCCTGAGATGGAGACATTTCTGATTTAACATATGAATCTGCCAGAAAAACACTTCAAAGTTCACGTTAAGCTGTTGTGTCAGTAGCAGCTCTCCATTTCAAATAAAGATTTGATTTTATTTTCAATCGAACAAGGCCAATGTTCCTCACAGAGAATGTTATTTAGGAACTTTGTAAGCTCAGCAGCAGTTTAGCATGTGAACACTGCAAGATTCATTTTAGATCGGAGCAAACAAGTTTCCTTTCATGCTTTGCAAACACAAAAAGCTGAGTTGGTTGGAATCAGACTTTAAAATGTGGCTCATTAGAATAAAAGCAGTTCTGGAAATGTTCATCCCAGTGGATGCCACCACCTGTGGCAGCTACGAGCTTGTCTGAAACAGTAGGTCAGACTGCAAACCTTTCCAACCTCTCCTTCCACTTGTGTTTCTGCCTTTTTATGAGGCTGCCCTGACTCTTGGGTGTTTGACCCCTGGAGTAGAGAGTGAGCTGTGAGTTCCCTTGTGCTTTGTGGATCTATTCAGGGATGTTGGAAGGACCAGCCTGCAGGCTCAGCTCCTGCCTGGCATTTCCCCATGGTGGGGACAATCTGCCAAAGGGCAGTATGAAGCCTGGCAGGGTATTTACCCACCTGCCCTGGGCTCTGTTTTGTCTCCCCAGGTTGTCTCTGTGTGAGAAGGCTTTGGCTGAATATTTGGACATGAAAAGGTTGGCCTTTCCCAGATTTTACTTCATTTCTTCTGCAGATTTACTGGATATTCTTTCCAACGGCACCAACCCACATCTGGTAAGGCTTCTGCTGCATCACCTCTGCATTTTCCAGCTGTCACTAGTGTCACAATGGAAGCTCTTGTCCTGGGACTCTCCTTAGTGTCCTTTCTGCAGTGATTTTCTCCCACTCTATGTGGATTAATAACTTTCACAGCTGATCTTCATCTGTCATCACTGACAGGCAGCACTGCACTGGGTGTTGTCTGATGTAACCCTGGTGGTGATTGTGGCAAGTTCAGAGAACATCTCCATGGGTTCTGTGCCATGAAAACGTGGGTTTGTTTCTGCTCAGATACAGTGAGGTTGCAGGAAACTAACTTTCTTGAGGATCTCATCCAAAATTTGTTGCTGGCCTTGGATCCCAACCTGGGATGCCACCAAACAGCATCTGCTGCTGAATGAGCCACAGACTGGTCATTCCAGCATGGAAATGTTAGCCACTGGTGGCTTTAGAGGGCTTTTTTTAGGCAGAAGAAGCATTTGCCAGTAAGTTCTTCTTCCTTCCCCTGTGCAAAGCCTTTGGGATGTGCTGACTGTAGGGCAGGGAAGAGCACAGCCTGCAAGAGGTGAGCAGCTGCTGGTCAGACAGTGGCTGTGGCCCAGGCTGGGTGTCTGGCCCTGCACTGGGCATCTGGGATGGTGTCTGAATGCTGGGGAATCCTCCCAAAATCACCATTGCTCCTGCTGGCTTGGATCATCCCGGGGAGGAGCTGGCGGTAATCTTCCTGGTGTAAGAAATGGCTTCCCAGAGCCCTTCCCCCCATTCCTAGGGATCAGACCCCTCTATCCCCCGTGAGTTCAGAGGATTCAGTCCTTTTCCCTCTGGATCATGGCAGTGGTGTGGGTGGATCCTTGTGCTGCTGGAGCTGCTGGCAGGAAACCTGAGCCACTTTGCCTGGCAATGCCATGCCCTGACCAGCCTGGCTTGAGAGGCATCCCTTATCCTAAGGTTGGTATGTAAACCAAATCAACACATTCGCAGCAAATGGAGACTGTTGGGTAAGGAATCAATTCCTTATTCCACCTTTTAGCAGTGACCAATCTCACCTTAAGCTTTTCCTCATTTTCAGTGTTCATGTGAGCACGTGGATGGGGCAGGCTTGGAAATGCTCTTGTTGCCACTAACCTTTAGCTCTGCTTGGATCTATTTGCTGCTGCTGGGTGATTTCAGCCCACAGAGTGTCGTAAATACACAGCTGATTGATGCTTAAAATGGAGAGAGGGAAAGAAAGCACAGGAAGCAGAGAAAAGCTGCTGTGTTGAAATGCTCCGTGGAGTAAGGAGAAATTCCTGGTGCTTTCTGTTATTCAAAACTATTTGCAGTAAAATCAAAGTAAATGTCAGGCAGGATCACACACGGATACGCTCTCAGCCTTTCCACTGTAGTTTCAAAGCCTGATAATTCCTAAAGGAGGATTAAATAGACAATGATATTATCCACTTGAACTGGATATCGAACTGGTGCAGACTCAGGTGCATTCTGGGCTCTGGGGGCAGAATTGTATCGAGTGCTGGAGCACAGCCAAGGCCTTGCAGAGTGCCCAGGGGCTGGGAGTGGCCAGTGGGGATTGCTGAGCCTGTCCACTTACACGTGTAAGAGCAGGATTGCATGGTTTATGTAAGATTTGAAAGGAGATGTGCTTATCTGGTGGGGAAGCTGAGTGTCCATTGCTTCTTGGTCCACTTGGCACCTCCTGGGATTTGGCTCTGCTTGAACACAGGTAAGAAGGTGATGAGCTGTGGCCACCTGTGGGACAGCTTGTGAGGAGGGGTTGGAATCCCCTGTGGGACAGGGAGTGAGAACTGCACAGAAAATCCATAGGATTGTAGGATGTCCTGAGTGGAAAGAATCCACAGGATCACTCAGTGCAGCTCCTGGCCCTGCCCAGACACCCCAACAATCCCACCCTGTGCATCCCTGGCAGTGCTGTCCAAACACTCCTGGAGCTCTGGCAGCCTCAGGCTGTGCCCATTGCCTGGGGAGCCTGGGCAGTGCCCAGCACCCTCTGGGGGAAGAACCTTTCCTGATCTGCAGCCTGACCTGCCCTGGCACAGCTCCAGCTGTTCCCTGTCTTGTCCCAGAGCAGAGATCAGAGCTGCGCTTTGGGAGGAGCTGCAGCCCTTGGGGAGCTCTGAGCTCAGTCTGCTCTGCTCCTCTGAACAAACCAAGTGCTCTCAGCTGCTTCTCATAGGGCTCCTCAGGGCCTTCACCATCTTCATGTCTCTCCTCTGGACACTAATGGCTTATTGTCTTTTTAAATTGTGGTGCCCAAAGTGCCCCCAGCACTGGAGGTGAGGTTGCTCCAGCCCAGAGCAGAGCAGGACAATCCCTTCCCTCCCCTCCCCAGCCATGATGGTCCCCATTCCCCCCAGGACACAATGGCCCTTTGGGATGCCAGGGCACTGCTGTCTCATATCCAACTTGCCATCAACAAGGACCCCCAGGTCCCTTTCTGTGGCACTGCTTTCCAGCCTCTCATTTCCCAGTGCTCCCAGCTTTCCCTGAAAGCAGCAGAGCACCAGGCATTCCAGGCTGTTCTCTTTGCCCATCCTGACTGTGGGGTTTGAGACAGGCCATTTCCCTGTCTCAGTTGTCATTCTGCTCCTTCTGGAAAAGTATTTTTGGTCAAGATGGGGGTTTTGTCCAGGTTGTTGAGCTGTTTATCCTGGGTCTCAGGCAGAAAAAAAAATCTGGCTTCCCCATGGAGGAAATTTCAGGATTTTCTTTGGCACAAAATTGATTTCTGGACAGGAAAAAACAGAAAGGTTCCTAGCGAGGGAAACTCCCCAGTGCTGAGAACAGGACAAGGTGGAGCAGTGGCTGGAAACCTCTCAGTACTACCTGCAGGGAAATTGGGCTAGGGGGCCATGCAGTGCTTCGATGGTTTCTGTGCTTTTGCCCTGCGTGGGAGATTTCAGGATTTATTATGCCTGTCTGTGTTCTAAAGGAGGTACAAGGAGGTGGAAATACTGAGAAGGACAGCAAGAGGCTTGTGTTGGCAGCATCCTGGCCATGAGGGACAAGATGTGGTGCTGCCAAGATGTCCAAGTCATGCTTTGTGAGCAGGATTGTTCCTGTCACACCTCTGCTGATCTCTGTTCTGCCTGCTCTGTCTCCATCACTTTATTTATGCAATCCCTTTTGCAGGTGCAGCGTCACCTTCCCAAACTCTTTGACAACTTGGCCAAGCTGAAATTCCAGGTGGACTCTGAGCAAAAGACAACCAAGGTTGGGCTGGGAATGTACAGTAAAGAGGAGGAATATGTCCAGTTCAGTGAACCCTGTGACTGCAGCGGGCAGGTGAGAGGGAAGACCTTGTCTATCCAAACTGCCCCCTGAATCTGCTCTCCCTGGCCAAGATCTTGTAGAGCTTCACTGCACTGCCTGTATGAGAAAAGCTAGAAGAGGTTGTGTGGAACTTAATCCTTGCTTACACCTCAGCTCTAGTCCTCCTCTGGATGGGTCCTGACAGCCCATGGTGTGAGGAAGGGCTGTGGCCTTTTCCTTACTGGGTTTTTAAATTTTAATTATTGAAAGACATTTTAAAGGTTATTCTTACCCTCTCAGTGGGGAAGTAGATGCAGATTAAAAATAGATGAAGTTATTCAGTAGTACCTTTACACAGGTACCCTTGGAAAGAGAAGGGCTTTTTCCCTTTTTTCCAGATCTTCATTCCTTCATAGGATGAGCTGAAGTACAAAATTTAAGAATCAAATTACTGCTCAGCTTTTCTGGCCCTGTAGCTGCACTTTTCTCCATGGGCTATTATAGGAAGCTAAAGTATCTAATACCAGCTCTGAGCTCCCTGGTGATGGTGTTTGGCATTTAAACTCTCCTCTCAGTGAGGACTTTGCCTGTGAAATACTAAATTCAGCAGGAATTGTGTTTTGCAGCATTCTCTTGCTGCTGGCAGATTGTGCTCAGGTCCCACAGGTGACTCTGTCATGGCCTGGAGCTGGAACACTCTGAACTAAATTGCTCCTCAGTGGAGTTCAGTTTGGTTCCTCCTATAGCTGGAGTTCCACAAAAACCTGCCTGGAAAGAGATGTTGATCCTGCAGGGCCAGAAATGGCTGAGTCCCCCAGTTTGGGGGAGGCTTGAGGCTGGTTTGACTGGAAAGCTGAGCTGCTTGTCCCACTCCCTGCCATCCCTCCTTGCTGATGAGGAGCAGGAGTGTTCCTGGGGTTGAATCTCTTGTGCAGGTGGAGGTGTGGCTCAATCACCTGCTGGACACCATGAGGGCCACGGTGAGGGATGGGATGACAGCAGCTGTGGCAGCATATGAGGACAAGCCAAGGGACCAGTGGCTCTTTGACCACCCTGCCCAGGTACTCTCCCTGCTCCCAGCACCATCTGGGCTTCCCTTGCCCTCCTGCCCTTCCCTGCTTCCAGTGGGGACTGGCTGTGCACGGGGATGTTTCTGGCTGTGCTGTCCAGGAGGGAGGAAGGGAGAGTTCTCCTTTCTTCTGGCAATCTCCTGATGGATTCAGGCTGAGCTCTGTGCTCTGACTGGAGCTCCAGGCAGGATGCATCCTGGGGACTTGGGCATGCAGGGGTCACAGGAAGTCCCTACACCCAGAGAGGTGAGAGAACAAACTGGTGAGGCCTGATGAGAGGAAAGAGCCCCTTGGATGTCCCTCTGGCAGCCTCGTGGTCTCCAGCTTGGCCTCCTGTGTGGTCAGACGTGGGAAAGGGGCTCATTTACTGGTGAGCAGCTGCTAAATGTGTCTGGGATGGGATTTTAGTGGATATCACTGAGCAGATCCCTGCTCTCCTGCCTGCTGTGACACTGTATTCTGTACTGGACATATAAAATACTTAATTTAATGTCAGGGATGCTTCATCTTTGATCTCCCTGTGGATCAGACACTCTCAAATGTAAGGAAACCCTGGTGTTTCCTTGCTACTGAGTCAGTCTGTTTCCCCAGGTGGCTCTCTGCTGCACCCAGATCTGGTGGACAGCTGAGGTGGGGATGGCCTTCTCCAGGATGAAGGAAGGCTATGAGAAGGCCATGAGGGAGTACTACAAGAAGCAAGTGGCCCAGCTGAACACCCTGGTGACAATGCTGCTCGGGCAGCTCTCCAAGGGTGACAGGCAGAAGATCATGACCATCTGCACCATCGATGTGCACGCTCGGGACGTGGTGGCAAAGATGATTGCACAGAAGGTTGGTGTTCACAGCTCAGTGTGGGCCATTGATGGGAGGTTACAGGGTGACAGACCAGCCACAGGAGCTGGGATCAGTGCCTGGCTCAGCAGGGCACACATGGCCATGAGGAAAAGAATTTGGGCTTTTCCTTCTGTAGCTTTCTTGCTCTGGCTGGGGCCACAGGGTATCCCTTGGGACTCCCTTTTCTGTCACACCTCACCCACACCACTGCCTTGTCATCATATACTCACAGAATGGTTTGGGTTGGAAAGGACCCCAAAGCTCTTCTCATTCCAACCCTGCCGTGGGCAGAGACACCTTCCAGGCTGCTCCAAGCCCCAGTGTCCAACCTGGCCTTGGACACTGCCAGGGATCCGGCAGGGGACACTGCAGGGGCAGCCACAGCTTCTCTGGGCACCCTGTGCCAGGGCCTGCCCACCCTCACAGTCAGGAATTCCTTCCCAGTATCCCATCCATCCCTGCCCTCTGGCAGTGGGAAGCCATTCCCTGTGTCCTGGCACTCCATCCCTTGTCCCCAGTCCCTCTCCAGCTCTCCTGGAGCCCCTTTAGGCTCTGGAAGGGCTCTGAGGTCACCCTGGGACCTTCTCTTCTCCAGGTGAACACCCCCAGCTCTCCCAGCCCAGCTCCAGAGCCGAGGGGGGCTCCCTCTAATACTCTGTCCTTGATGCTGTGTCACATCCTGCCCTGCAGGTGGCTGAGAAGGTGTCCTTGGTGTGCTGGGTTGTGGCTTTACCCCCTCCTGTGTTTCTGGGGTGCAGTCAGGCTGAGCACAGCTTTCTGGCTCGTTTGGTCTGAACCTCTGGGAGATGGGGAGGTGCCACTCCTCCACCCCTGCGCTTGCAGTGACCAGTCCACAGCTGGTGACAACTGTCCCGCAGTCCCTCTCAGGTCCCCGAGCTGTGTGTCCCTGGCAGCCCCTGCCCTCCTGTGATGGTGCTGGTGGCACATTGCAGGTGGACAATGCCCAGGCGTTCCTGTGGCTGTCCCAGCTGCGGCACCGCTGGTCGGACGAGGAGCGGCACTGCTTTGCCAACATCTGTGACGCTCAGTTCCTCTACTCCTACGAATACCTGGGCAACACCCCTCGGCTGGTGATCACCCCCCTGACTGACAGGTGAGACCTGGGGAGCTCCCTGATGGCTGGGCTGTGCCAGGCAGCTGGACACAGAGCTGCCAGGCAAACAGGGCTTTATTTGGGATTGCTTTCCCCTGTCTCACAGCAATCTGGTGGAAAAGCTCCAACTCTCACTCGGTTTGGGATTTTACAGTGCTGCTCTCTGGGGTGTCTGTGCCTCAGATCCCAGGCTGGGATGCAGCTCCCAGGTGAAGATGCCCATGGTGGGTGCCTGCCTGGGCATGAGGTGTCCACACCCCGCAGAGCTGGAGAGTCCCAGCCTCAGTCTGTGTCCCTGTTCCCTCCCCTGAGCAGGTGTTACATCACCCTGACCCAGTCTCTGCACCTCACCATGAGTGGAGCTCCTGCAGGCCCTGCTGGCACCGGCAAGACAGAGACCACCAAGGATCTGGGCCGAGCCCTGGGCATCATGGTGTATGTGTTCAACTGCTCCGAGCAGATGGACCACAAGGTACTGCTTGGGGCCCATTCTGGGGTGCTCAGGGCCTGGTGGAACTGCAGGATGGGAGTTATCCAGCTGGGCTTCCTCTGATCCATCCCTTCTCCTCATATCCCTGCTGCATCCCTTCCTGCTGAACAGCTTTTTCTCCTCCTGCCTCTTCTTCTCTAAGACTTGCACGAGGTTCTTCAGAAAGAAGAGACCCAAACTATGCTCCCTGCCCTGTTCCACCTTTCCCTTCCCTCCTGGAGTTAGATTCCATAGGAAATACTTCACAAATTCTGGTCTATTCAGTCGAGACCCAGGCTGGGCTGATCTGTTCCCTCTCGGCACACCCAGAGGCTGCCTGGGCCTGGCATGGGGAGGAACCTCTCCTGGTTTCTCAGGATCCTCCTGGGGTAGGGCCAAGGCTGGATCTCCACAGGGCACTGGGTTTGGTGGCCTTGGATCATATTTTATCCAGCTGAAGTCTCTCATGGAAGCAGGGCCATCAGTAACTCAGCCCAGGTGACCTTTAAATGGAACCAGAGTGCAGAGATGTCAAGAGAGTGCAATTAGCAAATCAAGAGGCAAACTGTGCAGAGCTATAAATATTATAATTGAGTTGTGCCTGCTGCTCCCGTGCACTTTTCTAAATACCCACAATAGACTGCAAATTGCTATAAATAAACAGGCAGGGAAATCAAATCAATTTTTTGTTGGAGTTGATTCCATTTTTGATTTCACTCTTGTAATTTTATTTCATTTTTTTTCTTTTCAGTCTTGTGGGAATATTTACAAAGGCCTTTCCCAGACAGGAGCCTGGGGCTGTTTTGATGAATTTAACAGGATCTCTGTCGAGGTCCTTTCTGTGGTTGCTGTACAGGTAAGTGGAGAAAAGCTTGTGGTTAAAACAAATAAGGCAGAGCCATGCTGCAGCACTCACAGCCAAGGTAAATATGGAAAGTGTGTGTTGCAGTGTCAGTTCATGTGTGGGCAGGTGAGGGTCTATATCCCAAGATAAATCACATGAGCATCACAGCAAGGACAAAATGCAGCAGTGATGTCCTGCAAACTTTTTTTGTAACTTTTTTCTTCCCCCAGTTAGAGCATTTGTGTAGAGACAGTTCTTAACATCTCCTTTTCCCAGCTCAGCACCCACAGGTACAGCTCTGTACCTGCTCCTCCTGAGCAAGACCCTCAGGCATTAATGATAACTCAGTGTCTCATTGCAGGGAGCAGAGCTGCCCTGACTGCTGGGAAATCACTTCCATGGAGGGCAGGGTGGGATTTGGGACAGATCTGTGTGCCACAAGACTTTTGGGGCTTACTTATGGCCTCCAGTCAGGCACAGGTTGTGGGTCATGTTCAACAAATGGGAATACAAAAGCCATTAATACTTAACCTGTTCCCAAGGCTGTGCAGCCTGCCTTCGTTCCCTCGTTCCCTTGTTCCCGCCTTCCCTCCTTCCCTCCTTCCCTCCTTCCTTCCCTCCTATAATTTTACCCTGTCTCTTATTCCCTACACCCCAAATCCCACCATCACCAACCCAGCACCCCTTGCTCTGCCCATTTTTGAAATCTTTGCTTCATCAACAGAGCTCATTCCCTATGGATTGGGCAATGAGGGTCATTCCATAGGGAATACAGCTGGGAAACAGGGCTTACCTGGCTACACTGCTTGAAGTCCCCATGACCCCATACTTCTGTCTGTCTCTGAGATGCCAAACTGACACAAAGTAGTGCTGTGGAGCTGGGGGTGGAATAACAACATTCCCTTATACCTTAAGTGGGAATTTGTCACATTCTTAATTTCAGAATTAAATAATTCTGAGTAAAGTGCAGGATCAATGGTGAGCTCCACTAAAGTCTTGTGCCTGTGACCAAAAAGAGCTTGAAATATGGAAATTCACATCACCAGGTGCTTGGACCATTTAATTGTACAGAAATTAGGGGGTTATGCTGCCATTCTGCAAATTGGGGCAATCATCTGGTTCCCCAGCATCAGTGTCCAAGGAAACCCTTCAACACCTCCATCCTGAACCAGACCACCCTCAGGAGGAGCTGAACAGCCACTTTGCAGGGCAGCTTCAACCAAAATCCAGCTTGTACTGATCTTTGTCATTTTGTTACTACCCCTAAATTAGATGTGGATTTATTTATTTTGTTTGATTCCAACGAGGTAAAAAAATTGCCAAAAATTGAGTTGCCAAAATATCAAAGTTCTTCTGGTCCCAAATGCCAGCTGTGAGTGCAGGTTTTGGGATCCTAAAGCTTGAGTGAGGCACTGAGTTCTTCCTAGACTCATGTTGGGGCTTGGCATTGTAGAAATAAAGATCTAGAGCCAAGAAATTTCTACACTTCTGTACATGTTTTGGTCAAAGGAATTGTTCTGAACCCCTCCACGAACTCCTCACTCTTATCTCTTTCTCTCATCATTGTACCTCATCTGATGTCCCAAAGAAGTCCCAGGCAGGTACAGGAGTCTGTGTGTCGTTCCCTCTCCATTTCCCTTCCATCAGGTTCTAGTTTAAAGTTGCCATTGAAAAACGTCTTTGAGGATCTTTAAAATAAAAAGGGAAGCTGAACAAAAGAAGCCCAGCTATGACTCAACTGCTAATGATTCCCTGGCTCCTGGCTGGAGCAGTGTCTGAGCAGGGCTGTCTCTCCATCATCGCCTCTCTGGCTGCTATTAGAGGGTAACCATGGCGATGGTTAATTGGCTGCCTTAGTCATGCAGCTCCTGTCGATGTGGGTCCTTACACAGAGAAACTCGATTAATTGCTTTGCTTCAAGATGGCAAATAGGAGTAAGTTTAGGGCAGTGAACAGAAAGAGGTTCCTCACTTGCTGAAGTGGTGCTATCAAGGAGGTGAGCTGGCTGAGAGGAACTGCTCCCTTGGGAAGGTTGGGAATGAGGTGGTCTGGCTGTAAAGGACTCACTCTATTGGAATGGAAGATTGGGAATGAGGTGATCTAGCTGTAAGGGACTAAATCCATTGGAATGGAAGGTTGGGAATGAGGTGATCTGGCTGTAGTGAATTTGCTCCCTTTGGAAAGTGGGGGATGAGAAGAACAAAGCTGCAATCAGGCAAATAGGAAAGACCAGCCAATACCAGTGATTGAAGATATCAGGGGAGGTCTTCGAGTGTCTGCCTTGAGGGTTTCAGTTTAAATTAAGCATCTGATGTCCCCAAATCTTTAAAAGCAACATCAAGTAATCCGTTTGCAATTGAGCTGAGGCCAAGTTTTATGGGGAATGCTCCTTTTCTGGGTCTGCTCAGGGAAAAGACCTGGCACAGGAGGTTTGGGCTGTCATGAAGGTCAGTGTGTGAGGAGGAGTGAAGGGGGATCAGGGCAGACTCTTGGGACTGCTGTGGCTGTTGGTTTGCCGTGGTTCCTGCACAGCCCTGCATCTCCTCTGCAGCTCTGGCCTCCTGTGAGGCTGGGAAGTTGAAGAGCTGGTTTAGCCTTTGGTGGGGTTTTTCTGTGAGACCCACAGGTGATGTAAGACAAGGTGAGACACAGGCAGCTTTGGAGGCCTTTCCTTTTCCCTTTACCCACATCCATCAATGTCTTATGAAACAAATTCTTGCAACTCCTTTCAGTTTGACTACCTAGTCTCTCTTCAGCTCTTTTCTGCTTTGTCCGAGTTGGATTGTGATGGGAGACATACAGATTTACCCCAAACAGTGTATAAAGCTTTATATGGTCAGTGAAAACCCAAACCAGAGCAGTGATAAGCCCCAGTCATCATGGGCCAAGTGCAGAGAAGGCAGCACCTCTCTCTGGGATTTTCATACCTGAACACCAGCACTAAGCACTGCCTTGGTTCCTAGGTGAAGAGTGTGCAGGATGCAATACGGGAGAAGAAGAAATCCTTCAATTTTCTTGGAGAAGACATTAACTTAGTCCCCTCAGTTGGGATTTTCATCACCATGAACCCTGGTTATGCAGGACGAACCGAGCTACCTGAGAATTTAAAAGCTCTCTTCAGGTGAGTCGAGGTCAGGCTTTGTGACCTGTGTTATAAGAATGGCAGAAATTGTCTTTTGGAACACCCAGGTTTGGCTTCATTTTCTTGGGATATTCACTCCCACTGGGGATTTACAGATTGTTTCAGCCTTGAGCACCAAGCCTGGATCAGGGAATGCACAGGGAGGGCAAAGGAGCTCTCTCCTGAGCCATGGGAAAAGGCAGTGTGGGCAGACTGGGAAAGTCCCCAGTGGCTCACTGGAGAAGACCTGGAAGATAAAGCTACAACTGCACTGCCCTTGAGCTCTGTAGTCAATACTTGCTCTGCAGTCCTTTCCTGCCTGTCTCCCTAGGCCCTGTGCGATGGTGGTGCCAGACTTTGAGCTGATCTGTGAGATTATGTTGGTGGCTGAGGGGTTCCTCCAGGCCCGGGCCTTAGCCAGGAAGTTCATCACGCTCTACCAGCTCTGCAAGGAGCTCCTGTCCAAGCAGGTGAGCCCTCTGCTCTGCTCTGGATCCCCCAAGTCAGGAATGTGACACTCTACCACACACATCTATGGCTGAAGCCTCACAGCTTTTATTTACTGACTGCCTTGGTGGCACCTGCTGGGAGAAGGGAAGGTTTGGGATCATCAGAGCAATGACATTTTCAAACTGCTTTCCTGGAGGATCTGCAGGGACAAAGGCACTTGGCCAGCTCCATTAGTGAGAGGGATTTTTCAAAGGGCTCAAATGCCACCATGGCTGGGGTAGTATTCAGTGACCCTTTGCTTTCCAGTCTCTTAGCTCCCATTGATTCTCCTGCCTGCGAGGAGTTAATGAGGACTGTCCCTCTCTTAGTCCAACTAAATACTTCTCTTTCATGTCAAGTGTTGACCTTGTAGGGTCACTTTCAGTGCAAAACTCTGGTTAATCAGATTTTAACTTGTCATCATCTGCATGGATGAAAGCTGGGGCCAGTGGTGAGTTGAATGAGGACTCCAGATGGAAAACCTGATCTCAGCTGTGCCAGCATGAGCTTGGCTGGGTTTCTGCCTTGCCACAGAAACTCTGAACAGTGCACCTGGAGGCCTGGGGGAGCTGTGGTCTCTCACATGAAGCAGTCAAGCTGTTGGGCTGTGCTCTGCAGGCTCTTAATGGAGCAGAAATAGGACTTGCATGTTGGCTTGAGAGTTCCTCCTGTGCCTCTTTAGGATTCCTTTTCAGCAGTGTCCTCCCTGCCCCTGCTTGGTGGACTGTCCCTAGGACCAAATGTGTGTGGTAACCTGGTGATGGGCAGGATGGAGAAATTTGGGTATCTGAGGTCTCAGAATGGACTAACAAGCCTTTCACCTCAGGAGCTCCTGGAGATCCAGGGCTCTGGCTGGCCTTGCTTTACCTGCACAAAGGCCAAGCAAACTGCTTTAGGGTCTAGGGGAAGAAATTGCTCATGTCTCCAGAGGGCAAGTCCTACTGCTGACAGTGCCAGCTCTGAGGCCATGTGTTGGCATGAACAGCTGCTTTATTCGACTCTTTGATTCTGTCCCTGCTGGGATGGAGAGCAGGTAGCTCAGGCTGGTGGAAGTCTCTGGCCATGACACAGATAATGGATTTATCCACAGATAGTGGATGCCTTTCCACTGCTGACTGGTCTGGCAACTGTGATTCCTGGTTCTTATCCCTGCCTGCTGATACTGTTTAGGCATCAACTCACCCCTGTTTTTATTTCTTCCTGCCCCTCCATGTAGGATCACTACGACTGGGGTCTGCGGGCCATCAAGTCAGTGCTGGTGGTCGCTGGCTCTCTCAAACGTGCAGACCCAGACCGACCCGAAGAGCAAGTCCTGATGCGCTCCCTCCGTGACTTTAACATCCCCAAGATCGTGACAGATGACGTGCCAGTGTTCATGGGGCTGATTGGGGACCTGTTCCCTGCGCTGGATGTGCCTCGGAAGCGTGACCTGGATTTCGAGGTGCTGGTGAAGGAGGCTGTGCTGGAGCTCCGGCTGCAGCCTGAGGACAACTTTGTACTCAAAGTAAGACCAAGGGATGCTCTTCCTTACCTACACCATCATCAGCTCAGTTGGGTTTTCTCAGCCATCTTTGCTTTTTCAAAGAGGGCTCTGCACAATCACAGACTCATAGAATGGTGTGTGTTGGAAGGGAACTTAAAGCCCATCTCCTTCCACCCCCTGCCATGGGTGGGGCCACCTTCCATTAGACCAGGTTGCTCCAAGCCCTTTCCACCTGGCCTTGGACACTGTCAGGGAGGGGCAGCCACAGTATTCCCCTTGCAGACAGACCAGAACACCCAGCTCTGCTGGGTCTGATGCAGCTGCAGCTACTCCTAAAGCCAGCACTGCCTCTTGCCTGGATTTACAAAGAGACTGACTCTTGTAGGCTCATGCACATGTGGCCCCTGGACAGCACAGCCTCCTTGGCTGGTGGCTGTCAGATGTGAACACTGCTGGAGGAGGTTTGTCTGCCTGCTCAGCATTTCACCCATCACAGTTAGAGTGGTCAGACCCAACTATGGGTCAAATCCCTCTGTGTCTCTGGGTCACAACTTTCTAAAGAGGAGGACTCACAGAATCACAGAATGGTTTGGGTGGGAAGAGACCTTAAAGAGCATCTCATTCCAGCCCCCCGCCATGAGCAGGGACTCCTTCCACTAGACCAAGTTTTGCAAATTTGAGCTTCAGTTTGGCATCTTTGTCTGAGCTCTGGGCTGTTTCCCCAGGTGGTGCAGCTGGAGGAGCTGCTGGGTGTCAGGCACTCGGTGTTCGTGGTGGGTTCTGCAGGCACAGGCAAGTCCCAGGTGCTGAGGTCCCTGCACAGGACCTACCAGAGAATGAAGCGCCGTCCTGTCTGGACAGACCTCAACCCCAAGGCAGTCACCAACGACGAGCTTTTCGGCATCATTAACCCAGCAACAAGAGAATGGAAAGATGGTAAATATCTTTTCATGCCTGAATTTGGAGATGAAAAGGGTATTTTTAATGAAGCTCCTGAGTGACAGCAGGATGATGGTTCTTTATGTGCAGATCTCACAGCCCAGGTGCTCCTCCCAGCCATGTGAGGGTTAGCTGTTGGAAGGACATGCAGGATGTCACAGCTTTTTGGTCTTCAATTGGGAATTTATCCTTTTGCCGTGAGGATAATTATGCCCATTAACACCCACACCTCCCAGTTTTTTGGGGCTGGGCTGGTGATGGAATAGAGCTCCCTTCTGCCCTGTGATGTGCACTGTGGTCCCCCAAAATGTGCCACTGCCAGGTTTCCTTAGCTGGACACTCACAGTAGCCTCTGAGAGGTGTTTTTCCACTAAATATCAGTGCCTGATCTCTAGCACACAGTGTTTGCCGGACTGTTGATCCTGATTGCTCCTGAGGAGGATAAGATGAGCATTTAAAACCTGCTGAAAGATTACAGAGATGTGGAGTGAGAACGTTGGGTTGTGACTAATCCAGAAAGGCAGCTTTGATTTCCGAGTGCTGTTTTGGGAGTCGTGGGGGAGGTCGGGGAGGACAGCTCCATAAATCATGCTCAGCCAGAGGTCTCCAGGAGATGAGCTTCCACCACCTCCCCTGGCCCCACCATGACCCCTCCTGCCCCCTGCTTTGCTCCAGTGCCAGGATTAATTTCTTTTTAATTGTAATTGGGGACCCTAAATCAAAGTGTCAGAGGGAAGTGTGGGATACAGCCAGAACCCTGCAGAGAGAGCTGCAGATCAGGGACTGTGGGTGGCACTGGACAGCAGGAGGGACACTGGCAGGTGACAGTCCAGCATTCTCAATCCTCTAATGTTTCAAGAGAACTTACAGGACTTTTTCCTGAGGACTCAAGGCAGATATTTCTGCATTAACCATTCCTGAAAAGGTTGTTCCTTGGTGTCAAAGACCAGAAAAGGCCATTTTCACCACAGCCTGACAAGAGAGGATGTGTTTCCTTACGGATCAGCTCCTCCTTTTGCTCCTCCCGAGTTCATCCTGTCACTCATTTCCCTGCCACCAGTTGGAAAGTTTGTACATGTTAGGTGGGAAAAGGTTCCACAAGGGAATCCTGAAAGTGTTATTTGGAGAACCAAACTCATCTTTCAAATCCCAAGACCGCCCTGTGGTGTGGCTGCCCAAGGCTGGGAGAGGAGCACTTCCCTCCAGCTGCTGTCGTGGTGTGTGTGAGGGAAGCACTGATGCTCTCAGGCAGGAGCTGCTGCTGACACTGATGGTGCTGGAGTGATTGCCAAGATGTGTCCAGGCAGAGGCAGAGAAGTGTTATTTCTGACCCCATCTCGTACCTGTGTCAGCTGAGCTGTTCTGGGTTTGTTGTGCTCAAGCTTTGTTTCGGTCATACAATGCCACCGGCTGTTCCTGACCTGGATCACAAGGGAATAGCTTGTCCTGGAGAAAAAAAAACCATGCCTGTCACAATTGACCAGATGCTAGGCTGTTTTTAATGTTTGCCTGATGTTCCTTCATGCAGACCAGCCTTTCCCTAGGTATTTCCTCATGTGGAGGAGAGTGATGGTTTTGTGGAGCTCTCATTTGCCCTGCAGTACTTCTGCTCTGTTCCCAGCTTCTCGCTCTTAGCATTCATTATTTACTCCCCTTGAGACTCTGTATCCTCTCTGTCTCCTTGATTTTACTGACATTTTGTTCTGTCACTCAATGTCAGTCTGGGCTTGTTCTCCCCTCAGTCTCACTACAGCTGTGACCCAGCATTTAAAGCATCTTGATTTCCCTGATATACTTCAAGCCACGGAAAAAAAGGAAATTAGAAGAGTTTCCAAGGCATATTCAGATTGTTTTCTCTGCATTGTGTAATTTGTGTATTTTTTTTTTTCTCTATCTGCTCTTTATTTTTCTTACGATTTTCAGTAGGAATGAAGCTCATGTAAATCCACAGTCATTCTCAGTGATAATAACTGATAATGTTTTTTTTCTTCAAAGCAGGTATCATTATATAGTATTATTTATGTCCAGATGCAAAGAGTTGTGAACATTTATGAGGAAAGCATAATTTTTAGAAAGGTGCTAGAAAAATGTTAGAGCAGGTGACAACTTCAAGGTTCATCAACATATTCATGTCACCCTCCCAGGACTGTTTTCATCAATCATGCGAGAGCTGGCCAACATCTCCCATGATGGTCCCAAGTGGATGGTACTAGATGGAGATATTGATCCGATGTGGATTGAATCTCTTAACACTGTGATGGATGATAATAAGGTAATGGGTATAAGGTAAAGAAACAGGTGTTCCTTGTCGGGTGTGAGTCAGCCTGGGAGAAATGCAGATGCTGAAATAACACCTCCCGGAATAATGCAATTGTGTTTCTTCAGACAAGCCAAACAATATTGCATAAAGGCAATGGTGCATGAGGGAAATAGCTCAGAGCTTGTTTTCATTGGAATTTCTCTTTTCTGGAGAGTCGTGCTCATGAGTAATCATTAATGTCCTGATCATAACTTCAGGCCCTTTAGAAATAGAGTAGGGACATAATTCTGTACCTTTTCCCCACACTGAGGGAGTGCTTTAGATTCTGGGATGTGGAAGAGAGAAGAATAGTGCCAGTTAGAAATCATGTCATGGCATCACAGAATGATTTGAGTTGGGAGGGATCTCAAAACTCATCCCATTCCACCCCTGTCATGGGCAGGGACACCTTCCACTGTCCCAGGCTGCTCCAAGCCCTGTCCAAGCTGGCCTTGGACACATCCAGGGATTCAGGGGCAGCCACAGCTTCCCTGGGCACCCTGTACCAGGGCCTGCCCACCCTCACAGGGAAGGATTCCTATCCCATCTCTCCCTGCCTTCTGGCAGTGGGAAGCCATTGTCTCTTGTCCTGTCACTCCAGGCCCTTTTCCAAAGTCTCTCTCCAGCTCTCCTGGAGCCCCTTCAGGTGCCAAAAGGCCACAATAAGGTCACCCCAGGTCCTTCTTTAGGTTGAACAACCCCAATTCTCTCAGCCTGTCTGAGAACTAACAGAGCTGCTCCATCCTTTGGATCATCCTGCTGCCTCCTCTGCACTCTCCAGCAGCTCCAGGTCCTTCCTGTGCTGGGGCAGCTCTGCAGGTGGGGTCTCAGCTGAGCACAGGGGCAGAATCCCCCTCATCCTGCTGGACACACTGGGGCTCAGCCCTTTGCCCCAGAGCTGCTGTGCCTCGAGGAGCTGGGCTGAGCAGCCAACACCAGCAGTGCCAGTGCTGAGTGCTTTTTATTCCTGTTCTGGGAGAGCTTTAGGCTGTCTGTCTGTGCACACACAGGTGCTGACCCTGGCCAGCAATGAGAGGATCCCTCTGAACCCCACCATGAGGCTGCTGTTTGAGATCAGCCACCTGCGCACTGCCACCCCGGCCACCGTGTCCCGGGCGGGTGAGTCCTGCCTGAGCTCACCTGGCAGCAAGTGGCATTGGTGATGTTAATCAGTCTTTTGTTGGCCAGCTTGGTGCCTTTGAAAGCCCCCAGCCTGGTAGCACAGCTGCCCTGGGTGTGCAGGGTGTGTTCCTGAAGCACACTGAGGATCCTGAGCCCAGGGGCATGTGGGGTCTGTCATCACCTTGGAGGTGTAGTTGGGGTGTTCCTACTGCTGATGTGGGATCATGGCTGCAGTTCTGCACAGCTCTGTGTGGGCCTGATGAGGACAGTGCCAGTCTGGATCCCAAAGAGCTGATCTTTTGGAGCAGCACATGGGAACAGGGAAGGAAGGTGTCCCCTGCTGTCTGGGGCCCAGAGCAATAACATGGCTCAGGCAACACTGTTGAGGAGCAGAAAGGCCTTGCAAAGGGAGAGCCTTGTTGCCCTTGTAAAATCCTTGCTCACTTCTGTTACTTTGGCTAACTAGAAAAGCATTCTGGGAATAACTCAGGTAAACCAGAGGAGAAAAACAAGTTACATAATTGTAAAACAATTATTAGAACCAATCAGTGCTCACACTGTGGGGCTGTGGTTGGTTACACATGATGCCTACTCCTACTGTAGTCTATAGTGATTGGTTAAGCACATTTGTTGTGCCTCACAAGTATGGAAGCTCATAACAAATTAACAGTTTAAGAGCCCTGAATTTTTGCAATAAGGCATCTTTGCCATAGCCATTGTGGAGATTATGCATTTAACACCACACAACACCATGTTCTAGATTTGGGACAGGGTCACGAGAAGTGTCCTGTTTTCTTGACTTACATCTCTTCACTTCTGCTCTGCAGTGGGGCAGGTAATAGGGCTCCATGTGTATTTGACAGGGTTTCAGTTGTGTGAGAGTAGCTGAAAATTTCTGGTGGAAAAAGGGAGAATCTCTGCTGTGTCCTTACTGTTCCCTCTTCTCCTGGCCCTAAAGGGATCCTGTACATCAATCCTTCGGATCTGGGCTGGAATCCCCCTGTGAGCAGCTGGATTGACCGGCGAGAGGTGCAGTCTGAGAGAGCCAACCTGACCATTCTGTTTGACAAGTACCTGCCAGTGTGCCTGGACACCCTCAGAACAAGGTACCATTGAAGGGTGGTTGTGTCTCCACTGCTGAGGGCAGGGGGGTCACTCACCACTTTCCAGCTGTGCTGGGGTTGTGCTGCAGAGCTGGTCAGTGTCCTCCTTGTCCCCAGGAGCCATGAGTGCCATTGGCTTCAGCTCCAAGGAACAGCAGGGTGAGAGGGCAGTTGACACTCCTGCCCATCCTGGGTTGGTCTGATTTGGTTCTCCTTGGATATTGATTTGGTGGTTCCTGTACTTGTATCAGTTTTGTATCTCTTGGAAAGTAAATCCACAAGACCCTAAAGAGGACATCTTTCCAGTCTCCTGATGTGTCAGGCCAGACCTGAGTTCACTCCACAAATCATGTTTCAGTAGAGCATATTTCAGACCATTGCTGAAAGAAAGTGTGGAAGATGGACTGAGCAGATCCTCTTTAGTCCTCTCCCCACTTCTTTTCCTGCCCCTTGGGGATGAGGAGGAAGCTGGTGTTCATGTGAGGGTGGGATTGCTCCAGAGGCAGTCCTCTCTTAGATTCCTATCCCAGAGCATTTGAGCACAGCTGAGCTGCTCTGTGTGGGCATCCAACCTGGGCATGTTTCATGGCTGGACACCAGACTACTGAACATGAAAAACTGGACAAGAAGTGACGGTTTTAAACGGAACAAGGGGAAATTTAGATTAGGTATTAGGAAAAAATTCTTTCTTGTGAGGGTGGTCAGGCCCTGGCACAGGGTGCCCAGAGAAGCTGTGGCTGCCCCTGGATCCCTGGAGGTGTCCAAGGCCAGGTTGGATGGGGCTTGGAGCAGCCTGGGCTAGTGGGAGGTGTCCCTGCCATGGCAGGGAGTTGGAGTAGATGACCTTTAAAAGGTCCCTTCTAACCCAACCTACTCTATGACTCTATGATTCTCTATCCTCTGCTTGCTCCCTATAGCTGCACTTTCATTTAAAAGAAAAAATGAAAAGTCAACATACAACTGAATCTGAGCACTGTCAGCCCCAACAGGGAGGTGTCAGGAGGAGCTGCTTTACTACAAGTACTGCTCCTTGGAGTGGGAGTTGGGAATCTTGCTTGGGAGCTGCTCTCTGGGTGCCCAAACTTTATAGCTGTTGGCAGCAAAGCCCATTGAGCATCTGCAGCCCTCTCTGCTCAACAACTGTCAGACCGTGAAATCCCCAGGATTGGCTGCACCAGCTCCGAGCTGAGTATTTTGGTAGCTTGCTTAATTCAGAAATTGTAAAACCAACCTTTCAAATAGCTCTAATTACTTTATGCAGGACTTCAGTGCTGCTACAATATTAGTCTGGAATTCTGTAAGTGTAGCTTAAACGAATGTAAAATGGCAAGATGAAAGGTTTTATTTTATTACTCCTCTATTTGACCGCTTTTGAACTCCTCATGCTCCCAGGAAATCATCGCCTTTAGCAACTCCTCCATTTTACTTCTTTCAAGAGGATCAAAGTTTTTAAGTGCTTGAAACTTCTGATTACTGTTATTACATGTGACTGTGCCAGTGCCAGCGGGTCCAGGCAGAGGATGGGTGTTCTCCTTTGTGCTCTTCCAGGGAATGAGACACTCGCTGCTGACAAGGAAAATATTCTGACAAAGCATTCCTGCCTTGTTTTCCTGGGCTGGGAGCAACCCTGGTGCTTCACCCAGTTATATTTCCCATATTTTCAATTTCCATCCCTCAGATTTAAGAAGATTATTCCCATTCCTGAGCAGAGCATGGTTCAGATGCTGTGTTACCTCCTGGAATGCCTCCTGACAGAGGAGAACACACCTCCCGACTGTCCCAAGGAGCTTTATGAACTTTATTTTGTCTTTGCTGCTGTCTGGGCTTTTGGTGGATCCATGTTTCAGGACCAGGTAAGGAGGTGCCACATCAGCATCTTTCAAGAGGCCTTTTATTGCCTTTATTTATTTATACTTTTTTCTACTTCCCCACGCCTAGTGCTGTGTCAGTGCTGCTGTTTGACCTGGAAACCTGAACTAAACAATCCCTTTCATGAAAGACCTCATTATCCAGGAGGAACATGGGAGAATGGCTGGGGGGTCATGGGGTGGAGGTGGAGGGTGTTTGCTTATGCAGAAACATTTCACTGGGGAGGTTAATTTATAGACATTTGTGGATATGCATAATCCATCAAATGAAGATGGATTTATCAGGTGAATCCATCAGTGGAGCATTCCCCAGACTGTGCAGGTAAATGCTGGGCTCTATGGCACAAACCAGCTCTGTCACCACAGCCTGTTATTAAACACAGGAGGTTGTTGAGAGTTGGCTGTCCTCAATTTCTGGTGGAATTACACAAGAAAGGGGTGGTCAGCAGGGCAGGATGGGGTTTGGGGATCATGTGCTTCCCCTGAAGTGGAACAGTCTTGGCTTGGAGGGTGCTGAGGGGTGCTTGTGGCACTCAGGTGACCTTCCCTCTGGGCAGGCAGCTCGGGGGGGCTCTTGGGGGATGTGCTGGGCTCAGTCAGGCTGTGGAGGGATGGATGTCCACAGTCTAGGATGTGCTGGAGGCATGACCCTGAGAGATCCAGAGACAGAGACCCCCTTGGGCTGTGAAGATTAATCAGGACAAGTGGTGATGCTATTCCCCCCAGGTCAAGCCCCTTCTCTGGAGCCCCCTACCCCTGTCACTAGTTGGACTTGTTGATGACAGTGTGTCCCAAAGACCTTGCTGTCAACCTTGGTTCCCAGAAAGAACCAAGACGGGAGAGGGGCCTCGTGCTCCCCAGGCCTTGGAGCTCTGCAATGTGTTTGGTGCTTCTAGCTGGGGAAAAGGGCAGGGAAAGTACTGGTAAAGTCACAAATATAGAAAAGACAAAAGGCAAAATCACTCTGGCATCATGGACACGGCATTCCCATGCCACAGCAGTCAGTTCTGGCATGGCAGGGCCTGGGCCCAGCTGGCAGGAGTGGCAGGAGGAGCTGGCTGTGTGGCAGGAGGAGCTGGGTGTGTGGCAGGAGGAGCTGGCTGTGTGGCAGGAGGCTCAGCATCCCGCAGGGAGGATGCTGCCCTGGAAGCCGAGCTGGGCGTTGCTGCCTGTGCTGCTCTGTAAATGTCAGAGAGGAGAGCGTGAGCACACAGCGTCCGAGCGAGGGGGAGCCTGATGAAAAATGAGCCAATATAAAAGCTGTTTATTGCTCCCTGCTGAAGGTGCCCTTCGGGGTGACCTTTTGCTGCCGAAATGTCAGGAGAAACAGGCTGGAAGGCTTCCCACTGCTCAGCGTTTGTTGGTGGGGAGCGGAGCCCCTCTATAAAAACAGATGATAGATTTGCCATTTCCAGGCTCTGAAATTAGCAGAAATCCATATGGGGTTTTTGTTAAAGAAGCAGTTTGAACTCGATACCATTCTGGCAGTAGAGCTGGGGCTGGGGCTGCTCCACTTAAGGGCTCAGCCCCTCCCAGTGCTGTGAGCACGGCGAGGCACCACTGCCAGAAAGCTTTTAGCAGTGCTGCACATCTCTGCTCCGCTGCCGGGCTGAGGAGTTGTGACAACAGGAGATTGGGGATTACAGTCATTCTGCCTCTCTGGGTAGCACGAGACTGCAAAATCCTGGACGCTAATAATGTGTTTTTCAAATCCTCTGGTTTTTTGATGTACGGTGGCTCGGGGAGCTTTGCAGAGGACACTCAGTTCAAAGCCAGGCTTCCTGATGGAGGCTGAGCAGTCCATGGTCCCACCTGGTCCCAGGAAAGCCTGTGGGGTGGCTATGGGGAAGAGAGACCTGCAGATACCCCAGGAATAAACTGCTGCTAAAATTGGCTCAGTGATGCATCTGCTCTCTCCCAGACATCATTTTAGCAGCACTTTTCCCCTCCTTCCTCCCTGTTTCTCCCCAGGGCTGAAGGCTGCAGTCGCTGTGCTCTGCGTGGGAAGGGTTCACACAGCGACTGGCCCAATTTCACACAGGAGACCTGAGGCAGGGAAGGGGACTAAGCACATTCTGCAAATCCTGACTCAGTATCTAAAGCAAAAACTGTCAACCCAGCTCTCAACAAAAGTTCAGAGGCTTCAAAATCTCCATGCATGGAGAGACAGAATGGGGAAAGGCAGGAAAGCAGGAGCTCTATGGCAGCATGGAAACAACTGAGCTGCAGGAGCACTGCCCCTCTCCCGTGCTTTGCTGCACTGCTGCCTGCAGTCCTGCTGCTCCTGCTTGAAAAGAGGCCAGAAAACAACAACCAAGTGTTTGCAGGGCAGTGTGATTTATGAGGAAGAGATTTGGTATGCATGCTCTGACTGTCCATGGCCATGGATGGAGATGGATGTGGTGTCCTTGTCTGTTGGAAGAAGTAGGCACCAAAAATCAATCAAGTGTCTGTTTAGTCATAGGCACGTATTTCTCTTTTTCAAATTGATCCATCTGTCTAATCTCAGGCATACTAGGAGTGATCAACACAGAGGATGAAATATTTAGGGGAATAAATAGGAGTGATGAGAAGAAATGAAGAAAATGAAGAATTAGACAATAATAGGAAAAAGGATAAGATTATTATGCCGTGGAATATATTTTAAGGACTAATCCCACTCTGGTGGACTGGGATAAATAACATATTCCACCTCTAATGAATTTCTCCAGATTTGCCTATTTTCTCCTCTCTTTGTCTTGCAGCTCGTGGACTACAGAGTGGAGTTCAGCAAGTGGTGGGTGGCAGAATTCAAGACAATCAAGTTTCCTTCTCAGGGCACAGTCTTTGACTTTTACATTGATCCAGAAACAAAGAAGTTTGAGCCTTGGTCTAAACTTATTCCCCGGTTTGAATTTGATCCAGAGATGCCACTGCAGGTAGGTGACCCTGGCAGGCTGTTTGGCTGCAGGAGTTCCTGTGTTTCAGTGACTGCATGTGGGTGTTTCAATGAAGTCTGGTGAAAGGTTAGGCTCTGATGGAATTCTTTGTGGGATACATCTAAATTACCCATTTTTTTACTGTGCTTTGAGTGTAACAGCACAACCTCCATCCATCTTCCAAATATAAGTGATGTACAGCAGGGGCAGGGAGCTGCTGTGCCCAGGGTGCAGGGTGGGGAGAACTGGGCTGCAGAGAGAAGTGGTGTGAGACAGAGCAGGGACAAAGCCCCTGAGACACCATGAGAGGCCCTCAGGACAGGACAAAGCCCCTGAGACACAACCACTGAGACGTGTTGTCACTCTACATGGCTGGAAATGAAGATGGGTTTATGTTTGGGCCAAAAAGAGTTTCTCAGGTAGTGAATTGGGGTTGCCAGTTGCACTTCTCTGTCCTTTTAGAAGTGCCAGAGTGCTCACTGGCTTGTGAAAATCCTCACTGTTTTAGTGAGGTGTGTTTGTGGGGAGATGCAGATGCTGCTCCCAGCACCCAGCTGTCAGGGTTCCCCTGCAAAGGTTAATTTAATGGCAGCAGTGTGCCATTCCTTCCCTAGGCTGGCGTCACCTTAGTCGTTCCCAGCTCTCCCAGGAGGTGGCAGTGGGGTGGTGGCAGGGCTGGGGACACTGACGTGGTTGCTGTGCCCCCAGGCCTGCCTGGTGCCCACGGCCGAGACGGTTCGAGTGAGGTTCCTGGTGGCCAAACTGCTGCAGCGCCGGCGCCCCGTGATGCTGGTGGGCACTGCTGGCACGGGCAAGTCAGTGCTGCTGGGGGACACGCTCTGCTCCCTGGGCACTGACCTGTACCTGGTGAAGAAGGTGCCCTTTAACTACTACACCACCTCTGCCATGCTGCAAGGTAAGGCACTGGTTGACTGTTAAGCTGCACCAGGGGAGGTTTAGCTTGGACAACAGGAGGAATTTCTTCACAGAAAGAGTGATTGGGCATTGGAATGAACTGCCCAGAGAGGTGGTGGAGTCACTGTCCCTGGAGGTGTTTCAGAACAGATTGGATGTGGCACTCAGTGCCATGGTCTGGGTGACAAGGTGCTGTTAGGTCACAGGTTGGACTCAATGCTCTCAAAGATCTTTTCCAACTTGGTTAGTTCTGTCATTCTGTGTGAAGATTCTGTGACATTCCTGGGGCACCCATTGGGGTTTGGCGCTGGATGTGCACTGGGAAGCTCAAGGAAAGACCCGTGGGTGAGCTGGCTGTGCCATTTGTGGGCAAACCTACAGTCCCACAGTGGAACTCTGCTCAGCAGCACCCTGCTTTTGTGGAGATGACATTTTCCAAGCTGAGAATTTGCATTCTCAACCCCACCACTCTGTGTTCAGGGCTGTGCCAAAGCCCAAGCTTCAATCTGCTACAGTTTTTATGGCTTGTATTTGACTTGAAGTGTGTCTTTAATATGCTGGAATTTAAGCCTGTGCTGAATAGATGGATTTCTTGGAGAGGATCCAAACTGTCCTCAGGGTGCAATGATGGGAATTGCATCCCAATTAGCAGTGAGGATGGTGCTAATGGATATGTGCAGGCTGTAAGCCAGGGCTGCTTCCTGGGGCTGTCCTCTTGTCCTGCCACAGGCCAGCGTGTCCCATGGAGCAGATCCCACACCCTCCTCCCCAGGAGCACAGAGCTTGCAGGTTTGGGGGGCTCAGATCCCCAAGGAATTTCTGGCCCCAGGGAAGTCCATAAGAATATTGCTGATGAGGATTTTGGGGATCAGTGAAAAATTAGGTTTGAGACTGAGCTAAGGTCAGTTTTGCTGTGCAATGTCTTCAGAGATGAAGAAAAGGGAGGAAATTCTTGAAAGATGTCTCATTTTGGAATGGTGTCCAAAGAGAGATAAAATAATTTTACATGTGTTTATTAAGCAACAAAGCAACCTGGTTTGTTTTGAGTTGAATAACAACTGTGGGTCACTGTAAAACCAAATCACTTCCTTTACACAGCTTGATTTAAGCTTAATGTCCTGAAATCACAGAATATTCTGAGTTGGAAGGGACCCACCAGGATCATCAAGTCCAGCTCTTCAGGGTATGGCCCATCCAAAGGAACAAATGCACAACATTGGCTTTGTCAGCACCATGCTCTGGCCAACAGAGCTCATCTCCTTCTACTTCCCCAGAGAAGCTGTGGCTGCCCCTGGATCCCTGGCAGTGTCCAAGGCCAGGCTGGACAGGGCTTGGAGCAGCCTGGGATAGTGGAAGGTGTCCCTGCTATGGTGAAGGGGTTGAAATGAGATGATCTTTAAGGTCTTCCAACCCAACCCATTCCACGATGACCTGTGGAGCACTGGGGAGACCAAGGATTAACCTTCCCTCTTCGGGTTTTTTGTGGCTGGGGACACAATCCCAAGCTGGATTGATGCTGAAGGCAGGGAGTGTTCCCAGCTTCATCCCTGCTCTGCCAGCCTCCCAACACTGCAAACATTTTCAGAGAGGTTTGGTGGTTTAAAATTGCTCTCTGGGGCTGATCTGCTCACAGAGAGGTGACAGCACAGGCCCAGGCCATGCTCAGGGGCCATGTTGTGGGACCACATCCACTCTCTGGGGTAGGCTGGGAGAGTTTCTGGGCTTGCTGGTGCCTCTGTGCACAGCAAATTATTTGGGCTACTCATCCCTCAAGCAAAAAATGGGTAAAGCCCCCCCCTCCCCTTCTGGCCAGTCTGGCAGCCATGGGCAGTGTGATGGTTGCAGCCTCTCTTTCTCCCTACCCCCTGGTGTAGGAAATGCCCCTGGGTTGGCAGGGGGCTGAGCTGTGTGTGTGCTCAGCTGCTGGGGGATCTGTCCTGCTTTCCCCCAGCTGCACAGGTGAGGCTGGGCAGGTGTGGCACAGGTACAGGGTGTCCCTGTCACCCTGAGCTTAGGGCTGAACTCTCCCCTTCCTTCCTCTGCAGAGCTGAGCACGTCTTCATCACGGGGAAGTGTGATTTGTACTGCTTGGCATCCTTCCCTACTGCTCATTTTTTAGACTTAATTTGTCCCTTTTTGTGCAGTTTGTCAGTTGGCTGCTTTTTTTTTTCCCCAGCAGGTGCCTCTTTAGATTTGTAAAATGTGAATCCAAAGCACTTTGGGATTTTAATTTTTTATTTGCTTTAGAAGGAGCAAACCTGAAAGCCAGGAATTCTTAGTCAAGGTGCCTGTTGGGATGGATTTTTAAGGTGTAGAGCTGCACTCTTCAGGGGAAGCACAGGGATGTGGTTCAAACCATCCTTGTGGTCCTGTGGTTTACATAATTTCATGTGTGTAGGGACTAGAAGGAGCCAGACACTGTCTGTGCCCAAACCTGGGCAGTTTGGGGATTTTTTTTTGGTGTATTGTGACCAAATCCCACTGCCTGTGGACCCTGGATCTCTGGTGTGCTGCTTCATGCCCCCTTGGAGCTCTGCTCCTCCATCAGCTGCAGCCCTGTCCTCATTCCACACCTTCCCCTGCACATCTGCCTTGAGCAAATGACAGTAAATACTGTACTTCTGGGGTTGTGTAACTTCTCCCCCTTGGCCATCAGGGTGAGAGGAGCCCCGTTAGCCAAGTCTGGTGTGTTTGAGAGGCTGACAGGGATGTGTCAGGAGCCCAGAGCAGGGACCCTTAAGGATTATTGTGGGATAGGCTTTGAATTAAAATGCAACTTCCACAAACGTGTCACTTCATCCCCAGTAATTGCATTTCACTATGATGAATCTCCTGCATCCTTGTTTAACCTCGAAAAGGGCTGATTTTATATGTTAATTAAGGCCTAATTAAATTTAAATTAAATGCTTATTTGAAACACTTAATCTGACTTGCTACCAGAAATTTCAAATATTGTGGTTTTATTGAAGGGGGAGAGAGACTCCACTGAGGAGAAATCTATCATTTTTCTAAGCACAATTCATGCCTTTGTGCAGAAGTGTCTACAGCAAGAAAACAGCTGAATTGTTAGTGGGTAACCAGGCTGTCTGCAGGGCACCCAAGCAGGAAACAAATGGGGCTTTAAAAGATTTGTGGTCTGGAAATAAAAAACCAGAATATAAATTTTCCTTAATAACTTTTGGCCTTGATAAGGAATGGCTGAAGTGTACATTTGCACAAATTTTTTATCAAAATTCCCAGCCATCCCTAATTGCAAAGAACTGCTCCTTGCCATGCTGCTGCTTACAGGGCTGGTGATAACCCCAAAGTGTGTCAGTGAAACAAATTCTGCTCCATCTCCAGGAGAGCTGAGAACACCTAGGAGTGAGGATGGTCTCCAAGAAAGACCCTGGGAGAAAAATCATCCCAGGGTCTAGGCAGAGGAAAGCTGCTGCTCTTTGCTTTGCCACTTACTGAGGCAGTAAAGGTTGCTCAGGCTGCAGCAAAAGGAATCAATAACCTATAAAACATTTTGTGCAGCAGTGTGGGGTGATTTGCATTAAATATCATTCCAGCATTGTAAATATTCCCAGTATGCTGGTCTAGAGCAACATATAACCTCAGCCTTCTGCTAAAACAAATGGGAATTTTCCAGAGCTTCGAAATGAGAGGTTTTGGGACTGTGCTTAAAACTGGGTGGGAATGGGATGGCTCATGTTGGAATTGAGTCTTGTTGGGTTATCTGGGCGTTTGGGTGATTCTGGGAAGGGGACTGACTGTGCTGGGCTATGGATCAGAATAATCTCAGCCAGGAGGACTGACTTTAAACAAACATGCAGAAAGGTTGGGAAAGGCTTTATCTTGCATGAAAAGGTTGTGTTTGCTGTGAAAGCTTGTAGCAGAGTTTGCTGCAAATGCAGTTTGCTGTGTTTTGTTTGCAAGGAGGCATTGAGAACTTTGTGATTTGGGTTCAGTCGGAGCAAAAATCTGCTCAAGGGGCCCTGCAGGGCTCTCAGCCACAGCCTGGGGACAGCCTGGCCTGGGAATAGCCACTGTCCTGCTGGGGAGCAGTGTGCTGTGCCAAGAGCAGCTCTTCCTTCCTGCAAAGCCATGACCATCCCAGATGGAGCTGGCAGTGCTGGGGCTCCCTGGGGCAGCAGGAGCTGCTCCCAGCGGGCAGAGGGCTGAGCAGTCATCTCCAGTCACTTCTGCCCACACAGGTGTGCTGGAGAAGCCTCTGGACAAGAAGGCTGGCAGGAGCTATGGCCCTCCAGGGACCAAGAGACTCGTGTACTTCATCGATGACCTGAACATGCCTGAGGTGGATGCATACGGGACAGTGCAGCCCCACACACTGCTCAGGCAGCACCTGGACTATGGCCACTGGTAGGAGGCTGCTGGGGCTGGGCTGAGACCTTTTTGTCCAGCTCTGGTGTTGGGAATGGGGTTTGAGATGAAGGCACAGTGCAAATTCCTCTTCCCATCCCCAGTTGCTGGGCTGGAGCTGGCTGGGAGGCTCTGGGTGAAGAGATCATTGTGCACCCTGGGGTGTCCCCTGTCCCCAGCACACAGTCCTGGCTGAGGGGAGCTTCCCCCTGCCATGCTGAGCATGGAGGGAGGAAGGAATTTGCCTTACCTGGGATGAGCTGCCCCTGCTGTGAGCACCTGGTGCTGTTTTCAGTCAGGCAGCAGCAAACAGGCAGAGGTAATTTGTAGGAAAACCAGCAGCAGTGTTTTGGAAGGAGATTGGAGTGTTGTACACTGCAGCCAGCAGTGCTGTGTGGGACAGAGATACTC
Organism: Lichenostomus cassidix; assembly: GCF_008360975.1. Taxonomy (NCBI): domain Eukaryota; kingdom Metazoa; phylum Chordata; class Aves; order Passeriformes; family Meliphagidae; genus Lichenostomus; species Lichenostomus cassidix. Next base: position 10,036,127 of record NC_139498.1, read on the forward strand.
ACAGCTCTCCCACAGGGAAAACAAGGCAGAGACCCAGAGCCATTCTCAGTCTCCTCAGCTGTGTGTGCTGGACTTGAACAGAAGCTTCCCAGCCTGGGGACAGTGGGGTGGAAGTAAAAATTCAGGGCTGTGGGTTTTAGGGAGGTTGGGCATCAAGAGGGCTCTGGGGGTGTATGGGAGCAATGCTACGTGGTGGGGACACCATGTGCCACCTGTCCCCTCCCAGGCAGCTCCAGGCTCCCTGCCCTGCTCTCAGCAACACCCTTGGTGCTCCTGCTCAGCCTGGTGGGTGCAGCTCAGGCCAGGGTGCAGCTCAGCCCAGAGGAGGGAGAGTGGCACAGCTCCTGTTCCCTCAGGCTGCCTCATTCCCAGCAGTGACCCAGGGGCTCTGCTGCATTCTGGCACTGCCAGCAGCCCCCATCCTTCCCTGCAGCATCCTCCCTGTCCCCTCCCCAGGCTGGCCCAAACCAGTCACTCCTCTGATTTCCACAATTTCCATGCCAGTGTGGGGTCTGACCTGAATGTTTTGGTCAGAACTTGTTACCAGCTGATGGAAATGTCAGCTACAGGATTTCCCCAGGAGCACAACCCTGTGTGCTGGGCCTTGTGCAGATGTGCAGCAGCCTGGACCCTGCCCTGGAGATGGGCAGAACGTGACCCCCTGAAGCCAAAGGGTCCTGGTGGTCCACAGATACACTCAAAGGACAGCAGCAGTGGCTGTCCCAGCTGTGGTCACCATCTGTGGCTTTTGCTGTGCCCCAAGGTACGACAGGACCAGGCTGTCCCTGAAGGAGATCAGCAATGTGCAGTATGTGTCCTGCATGAACCCAACTGCGGGGAGCTTCACCATCAACCCTCGGCTCCAGGTAAAGCCCTGCACCATAGCAGGCACAGCTCTGCCTTTATTTTGGGGTGGATTGCTCAGGCACAAGGCTCCAAGAGAACCTGGGGCAGATCCTGCTGTCATTCAATCAGTAGGAACAGCATGGATCTGTGAAGTGACTGTGATTTCTGATGGAGAGGCAGAAGACTTGCTGCCTTTCTCCCTTCTTTGTGTTTCCTCTCATTTTGCTGCTCAGCAGGAGGAAGAAGTCACAAGTTCCCAGCCAGCTGGACTCTCAGGAAAACCTGTGGTTCAGACAGGCAGATTTTACTTTCCTTCAACTGCTATTTACTGCTGGATCATAGCTGATTAAAGTCTTTTGGTGGTCAGGCATTGGAACTGGCTGCCCAGGGACTCACTGTCTCTGGAAGTGTTCAAAAACAAGTGGATGTGGCACTTCACAGTACAGTTTAGTTGACCAAATCCGATGTGGTCAAAGGTTGGGCTTGATGATTTTGGAGGTCTTCTCCAACCTTAGCCATTCTATGATCTCTTTCTCTGCAAGCTCTGAATCAATAAAGGATCTTCTGGGAGGTGGCACTTCCAGGAGCTGCTCCTGCCAGAGACAGGACTTGGCTTCATCAGGGTCAGTGGGACCCTCAGACCTTACAGCTCCTCAATGGACTGAGCTTCCCTTGTGAAATGCCATTGAAAATCCCTTGTTCAGCCAGCAAAAGGAGTCACCTCTTCACTGTCTTCTGCTGGGAAACTGGAAAGGGGAGATGGTTCTGGTGGACTGCAAGTCATGGGATCATAGAGCATCCCAGGTGGGAAGGGACCTTGAAAGATCATCTGGGCCAACCTTTCCTGGGAAGGTTCTGGTTGCTGTCTGAACCAGAAGCTCTCCTGAGAGTCCAGCTGGCTGGGAACTTGTGATTCCTCCTTCCTCCTGCTGAGCAGCAAAATGAGAGGAAACACAAAGAAGGGAGAAAAGCAGCAAGTCTTCTGCCTCTCCCTTGGGAATTACAGTCACTTCACAGATCCATGCTGTTTCTACTGTGCTCTGTTCAACCACAGCAAATCCCCAAAAAGCATTGACCTGGGATGTGGTTGCCCATCTCTCTGACCCTCCCATGTCTCACTTTCTCTTCCTCAGCGTCACTTCTGTGTCTTCGCTCTCTCCAACCCTGATCAGGATGCCTTGTCCAGGATCTACAGCACCATTTTAGTGCAGCACCTGGCAAGTGGGAATTTCCCTGAGGCTGTGCAGAAATCAGCCCAGCAGCTCATTGCCCTTGCCCTGGGGCTGCATCGGAAGGTGGCTGCCACTTTCCTGCCGACAGCTGTCAAGTTCCACTACGTTTTCAACCTGAGAGACTTCTCCAATATCTTCCAAGTAAGTGCAGCTCCTGTGCTGTGGCACTTGCAGTTTGTCCTGATGTCACAGGCAGCTGAGGACCTGTGTCCCTCTGGCCCCTGGTGAGTAAAACAGTGTCCTACCCGCTAATGACACAGCATGTGTGTCCCATGAGCCCAGGGGGTGACCTTGGGCCATTCCCCAACTCCTGATTGGTTTTGAACGGATTCCAGAGCCATCAGCCATGACTTAGGGGAAGATCAGTTAAAATCTTATTTATTTACTTTCCAGCCTCCTCTGGCCAGTGGGGAGAGATGCACAGGTCCAGAAGGAGGTGCAGATTTTGAGGGATTTGAAGTGTCCTCTGGCTGGAAGAGGACCAGCTGGAGGGAGCTTTGGGCTCCTGACCCCAGCCCTTCATGCAGTGGCTGTTGTGAGTGGGATGGAGCTGGGCTTGTCTTGGTGAGCCCTACCCCACCCATGTGAGTGTGGAATCAATGGCACCACCCCACCCCACCCCACAGGGAAGCTCTTACTGCATGGGGCAGGAGGTGGATGCTCTGTGGGCTGCTGGCCCTGAGGAGAGCAGTCAGTGGTTGAGCTGCTGTGCCAGAGCCAGGACAGCTGGGTGGCCTGTACCAGCATGTCCTCTCAGGTGCTCAGCTTTGTGCATGCAGGATGGCATTGAAAGAGCTAATAAATCAATCAAAACCAGCTTTGATTTTATCACTGGAACTGAATTACCAGCCACTGTACCAAAGGGAAGTTGTTCAGCTTCAGAAATGTTTTCTTCCATTGTTGGTGAGATTTTGTTGTTCTGTTTTCCCAGCAGTCTCACACTTTAAGCAGTAACACCAACTGCTTCAAAGAGCCTTTCAGAGTTTCAGGCTGGTTAATAAAATTTGATAAATTTCTCAGCAGCCAAACTGAGGATCAACACCATAACCTGTTCTAAACCCCCAGCTGGTAATTTGTCACTGTCCTTGTTACCATCTGTTATACAAAGTAGGTACATGGAAGTTCAGTGCCTTGTGTCTGCCCATCAGACAAGAGCTGAAGGAATGACAGGACAGGGAAATCCAGGAACAGGACCTTGAGCAAGTTAATAACTCCATTGTGTCAGGAAGGAATCAGGCCTGTCACTTGTGCTCAGCTGAACATCCCAGCTCTGATGTGAGATGTGGGTCATGTTAAATCCTGCCTTCCAGTTAATCTGGGCTTTAAGAGGCACAGGCAGAGAACAGAAGCATTTCAATGGGAAGCTTTAAATTGAACTGCTGGATGTGCCAAGGCTGGGGGTATTAGAAAACATCCTGCCAGATCCTGATGCTGAGCCAGAGGGCAGGACCAGTGACAAGAATGCTCCTCATTCTCCATCCCAGGGATTCTCCATCCTCTTTTTCTCTTTGTTTCTTTCTAATGTTGGCCCCACACCCTTCCCAGATGCAGTCACCCAAGGCCATGTGTCCCTCATGCTTCCCAGCCAGAGATGCCACTGCTCCCCCTGGAAGCTCAGCCTCCCCAGGAGGATGCTGCTGCTCCTCAGGGATGCAGCTGGCTGTTGGTGGAGGAGCCTGGTTGCTCTAGGGTGAGGAGGATGGGTTTGCAGGGTAAGAACAGGGGGGATGTTCAGTGAATAAGTGATTTCAGGTCTGTGAGGTGGGGATTTCCTTCCCCCCATGTGTGCTTGCATCAAAAACACAACAGCTTTTGGGCTGTGGGGGTCTTTAGACTCAGTTCCTTTATTTAGAGAGATTGAGTGATTTTGAATTTTATTTTAACCAGTTTGGGATCTGATGTGTTTCTCCTTCCTCTCTTTTAGTTGTCAGCTTTCCTTACCAATTTTTTTTCTGGAATAAATAAAATAATTTGACAGCTGTAATGACAGATGTGAAACCCAAACAATCTGAGCCATGGACCAGTGAGCTGAGAGGGCCTGCTTTACATTGCTTTCAATGCATTTAATAGTTAATGTATAAATAATTAGATGTTAGGAATAAAAGCTGTCTGTTTAATTCATACCATTGAAAACCCTGTGAGCTCTTGATAGGCTTAGTATAGGCGACACATCTTTGAAATATAATTCTTTTATGCATTTTAATAGAGTTCATGGTAAACATACTGTGCTAAGCAGACAGCAACTGATATTTCCTGCAGGCAGAATGCACCTAATTAAAATTAATTGATTTTAAAAAATCTCCACCACTAACATTTCCAAACTATTTTTCCCTCTTGACAAAGCACCCATGGCATGGGGTGGGGATGGAAAAGCTGCACATCTGCTGCCTGGCTCTGCAGAGTCCCACCTGCTGAGAGCAGGATCTCCAGCCTGGCCAGGGGAGGCTGGATGGGATCAAAATGGGTATAAGGAGTATAAACCTTCAAAAGAATGTGGGAAAGAGGTATTCCCAGGGGTGTGGCCAGCAGATTGAGGGAGGTGATTCTACCCCTTTACTCTGCTTTGTCAGACCCCAGCTGGAGCTCTTGTTCAGCTCAGAGGTCCCAGCACAAGGACATGGAGCTGCTGGAGTGAGTCCAGAGGGGACAGCAAGACGACCAGAGGGATGGGACAGCTCTGCTGTGAAGAAAGGCTGGGAGAAAGGGGGTTGTTAAGTCTGAGGATTGCTCTGGGGTGACCTCACTGTGGCCTTTCCGTGCCTGAAGGGCTCCAAGAGAGCCGGAGAGGGACTTTGGAGAAGGGATGGAGTAACAGGACAAGGGGGAATGGCTTCCCACTGCCAGACAGTAGGTTTAGATGGGATATCAGGATGAAATCCTTCCCTGTGAGGGTGGGCAGGCCCTGGCCCAGGGTGCCCAGAGAAGCTGTGGCTGCCCCTGGATCCCTGCCAGTGTCCAAGGCCAGGTTGGACATTGGGGCTTGGAGCAGCCTGGGACAGTGGGATGTGTCCCTGCCATGGCAGGGGGTGAGATGGGATGGGATGATTTTTAAGATCCCTTCCCACCCAAAGCAGTCTGGGTTGAGAAGCAGCCTTGGGAGTTTTGGGTGAACAATTCCATGGTCCCTGGGGCAGTTTGCTGTGGGTTTGCTCAGAAGCTCAGCTGCAGGTTGCTCTAAGGGGGACTCAGCACGGTGGGTGCTGCCGTGAGGTCCCTCAGGGTTTCCTGACTGTCTTTGCTCTCCACAGGGCCTTCTGTTCTCTACCCCTGAATGTCTGAAGCAGCCCCAGGACCTCGTGAAGCTCTACCTGCATGAGTCCAACCGGGTGTACCGGGATAAGTTGGTTGAAGAAATGGATTATGAAACTTTTGACAAAATCCAGCGGGAGATGGTGAAGAAGTGCTATGAGGTAAGTGTTGGGGTCTGCTGAGGTCTAGTTCTGATGACAACAGAATAGAATGGGTTTATTGGAAGGGAAGTCAATGATTTTCCTTCCCTACTCCTTCTCTCTTCTAACTCTTTCCCATTTTCCAACATGCAGGTGCAACTATAGGGACAATAAAAAGGCTGGAACACCGTAGTTCCCTTGGAAGGGAGCTCAGAGCTGCAGTGGGTTTTCCCATACTTGTTCTACACTATTTTTTTCTCTTTTACAGGACATTGAGGACACTTTAGAGCAGGCCAAGCGCATGAATGTTTATTGCCATTTTGCCAAAGGCCCTGGGGAACCTGGCTACAGGCCAGTTCCAACCTGGGAGGAGCTGAACCAGATCCTCATGGAAGCCTTGGACAACTACAATGAAGTCAATGCTGCCATGAACCTGGTGCTGTTTGAGGATGCCATGTGTCATGTGTAAGGGCATTTTCTGCCTTTGTGCTCTCATCATTTGTCTGTGCAGATTGTTTTGTGGAGTTTCCTGGAGGATGTGGGAAGGTGGATCCATGGGCTGAGGCCAATAATCTGTGGTTCAGCAGGGCCAAGTGCCAGGTCCTGCAGTTGGGGTACCACAACCCCATGAAATGCCACAATCTGGAAAGCATCTTCTGGAAGAGGCCCTGAGGGAGCTGGTGACAGCACTGGGGTGGCAGCAGGGCCAGGGCAGTGTCTGTCCCCTGTGCTGGCACTGCTGGGGCACCTCCAGTGCTGGGGCAGCTCTGGGACCCTCAGGACAAGAGGGACATGGAGGGGCTGGAGATGTCCAGGGAAGGGAACAGAGCTGGGAAGGGGCTGGAGCACCAGGAGAGGCTGAGGGAACTGGGAAAGGAGCTCAGCCTGGAGCAAAGGAGGCTCAGGGGGACCTTGTGGCTCTGCACAACTGCTGACAGGAGGGGACAGCCAGGGGGTCAGGCTGTGCTTCAGGGAACAGGGACAGGTGGAGAGGGAGTGGTCCTAAGTTGCAGCAAGGTTTAGATTCGATATTAGGGAATATTTCTTCACTGAAAGGGCTGCCCAGCCTTGGTACAGCTGCCCAGGGCAGTGGTGGAGTCCCCATCCCTGGAAATGTTCAAAAACCACATAGCTAGGACACCTGAGGATGTGGTTTAGTGGTGAACATGGTGGACAGTTGGACCTGATGATCTTTCCCAGCCCTAAGGATTCCATGACTCTGTGAGAATCACAGCTGTGCAGCTGCAGGAGAACTAAAGCTTCACCTGCCCTTTGTGTCCAACACAAAGCCTGCACTGCTCCAAACTGGTGTTTGGAGGGAATGTCCAAAACTCTGGGGCTTCCAGCCAGAGGCTCTGCATGCTGGTGTTTTTTTGGTCTGGTTTCTGTCATGAAATCTTTGGCCCTTGGTGCTCTGCATATGGCACAGACATTTATCAGGTGTGACAACATACAGGCACTTTGTTGTCTTCCCTTGACAGCTGGCAACAGAACTGGTTGTTCTGGGGTTTCCCTAAATGCTGACAGCTGGTTTAGAGCCACATTTACACAGCCCCTGACTGGGATTATGCTCTGTATAAAGTAAGATTATGTGCATTCAGGCTACTACTTTTAAAGGATGGAGGCACTTAAACTGCTTTGATCCTCTGGAAAACCTGCTTGCATGTGGATGCCTGGAGGTGCAGATGGATTGCTGTTGGAAATTGGACATGAGGGACTATATGAAGATAAGCTTCTCCCTGATCATTATGATCATTATGTTTACATGCCTTGGGGAGACCTCCAGCTTTCCCACACAGCCTGGGGGAATCCCAGCAGAGAGAGTCACTGCTGGGTGCTGAGATGCACAGCTGGCCTCAGATGGCTTCAGGAGATGGACCTACCCTGGCAGTCAGAGCTTTAACTGATTTTGTATGGAAGTGTTTTCCCAAGAGATGCAGATTTAGGACTCTGAGCTGGAAGGAAGCCACTGATCTGCTGCACATCAGGGTGGGTGCTTTCAATTCTCACTCTGGCAGCCTAATTTTTTATATATATATATATACACACACACATATATATATATATATATATATATTAAATGGATATATATATATATATATATGGATATGTCTATGTATCTATATATGTAAATACTACTCCCATTAACAAACTTTGTCTGTTCCAAGAGCTCCCAACCTGCCTTCTTGGCCACTGGGCTGGGGCAAATTTTCCCTGACAGTCTGGCATTTCCTCCTCTGTATGGTTCCTATACAACCTGTTGTCCATGTGTGTTTCTGCTTGCACTGCCTGCAGAATGGTCACAGGAACATTGACTCTGTGCTCCACTTGCACTTTACATAAATTGGTGTTTGTGACAAAACATGGCACTGTCCCTCCAGTTCATACTGAGAATAATCAGGAAGGCAAGGTTTGAATATCCAGCACCATTTCAGTGGAGCTGAGTGAATTCTGTTCATTGCATTTGGAAATTGCATTTGGCTAAAATACACAAGTTTCTCCATCTCAAACAGCTTCTGACTGTCAGCTTGAATTTGCGGAAGATTTTCAATTGGGAGAAAAAAAGAAGAAAAAGAGAAGTTTGATGACTTAATAGATGGAGGGCCATGGGGGATACCTGTCAGTCACCTCATCCAGGGCTGTGTCACAGCACAGAGCCCTGGAGAGCACATCAAGGCAGGGACCACAGGCAGAGCTGGCCTGGGGAATTCAGAGCAGGAATGCTAAAGCTCTCCTCACAGACTGGATTGCTTTTATGGAAATCATTTCACAGAAATTATTAAATTACGACTATAAAATTATAAAAAATCAGTTGGAGCCTCTGCATAGATTATAAAATACTCGAGTTGTAATAAAGCAGTGCAGTGTTTCTCACAGTCTTATTTGAGAAATAATTAGATCAATCTAGGAAAATCATGAAGGGAGCTGAATAAAGGCAATGCTGTGAAGAAGAAAACAGGGCTTGTATTTCAGATAGGACAGTGAGGGTTCCACAAGTGGGATCATCTGAACCCCCTCACCTGGGGGGTAACGTGGGAGTTAAAGAGGATAAAAGGGAGGCAGACAGAGTTCACCACAGGGCTCTCAGACAGGACAGGTGAGCAGACCTGGGAAATAACAGCAAGTTCATTGTCAGAGTGGGAAAATCTCACTCTTACATGGTGGCGGTGTGGATGGATAACTGAAGAACAGGGACTGTGTTTTCCAGGTAGGGTTTGTGCCATTCCAGCCATGGGGGAATGTGCTGTAATGCACAGCAGGGCTCCTCACCTGTGCAGGAATCCCAAACACCTGAGAAGGAAGAGGCCTTTCCTGGGAATGTGGGTCAGAGCCTTGAGTTTTGATCTCAGTGCAAATGCCCATTTCCTCCTGTCCTCCCTGCAAAGATGTCCAGCCCTTCACTTAAACACAGTTCTGTCCAGCAGGACTTGGCAGGTAGAAAAAAACTGGGCACAATCTGAATTGCCACCAAACTGGGGTTTTTTTCATCAGCATTGTCCTCTGCACAGCTCTCAGCAGAGATGGGCATTGATTGCTGCCACGTCTCCTGGACTGACATTCTACATCCCGCTCAGAATACAATTTCCCAGTGAATAAAATATGTATTGAAAAGCAGTGGGCAGAGAAATAGGAAAATACTCCTATTAATGAGAGACTGTGTATGCTTCAATTTAGCTGCCGCATCAACCGTATCCTGGAGTCGCCCCGGGGGAACGCGCTGCTGCTCGGCGTGGGGGGCAGTGGGAAGCAGAGCCTGACCAGGCTGGCAGCCTTCCTCAGCTCCCTGGAGGTCTTCCAGATCACCCTGAGGAAAGGCTACAGCATCCCTGACCTGAAGGTGGGTGACTGGAGAGGCTGAGGTGGAGGGGAAGGAAATAAAGAGCAGAATTGCTCTGAAAATGTGTTGGATATTGAGGGACAGAATCGAGGAGATGAGCATGAGTCCAGGTGTGCCCAGGTGGGCAGGAGGCCAAGGGCACCTGGGCTGTCCCAGCACTGGGGTGGCAGCAGGGCCAGGGCAGTGCCTGTCCCCTGTGCTGGCACTGCTGGGGCACCTCCAGTGCTGGGGCAGCTCTGGGACCCTCAGGACAAGAGGGACATGGAGGGGTTGGAGATGTCCAGGGAAGGGAACAGAGCTGGGAAGGGTCTGGAGCACCAGGAGAGGCTGAGGGAGCTGGGAAAGGAGCTCAGCCTGGAGCAAAGGAGGCTCAGGGGGACCTTGTGGCTCTGCACAGCTGCTGACAGGAGGGGACAGCCAGGGGGTCAGGCTGTGCTTCAGGGAACAGGGACAGGAGGAGAGGGAACAGCCTCAGGCTGGGCCAGGGGAGGCTCAGGGTGGATATTGGGGAATATTTCTTCACTGAAAGGGCTGTTAGCCCTGCCACCGCCCATGGAAGTGTTCAAGTCCTCACCCCTGGAGGGATTTAAAAGCCATGTAGATGTGGCACTTGGGGACATGGGTTAGTGATAGCCTTGGCAGCTCTGGGGGAACAGTTAGACATGATGACCTTGGAGAGTTCTTGCAACCTAAATAATTCTGTGATCCTGAGATACTGAAACACTCCAGACATGTCATGGTGCTGTGGAGAGGAGCAAATGCCTTACTGGACTGTGTCTGCACAGGGCTGCAGCCAGAGCTGGGGTATCCTGGCAGAGATCTGAGCTGGCCAGGCCTGAGAACATCCCAGCCTAGCCCTGAGTGTCAGCCTCAGCTGTGCTGATGAACCCCAGTTACTTCTAATTAAACCAAGACACGGTAATTAGCTCATCTGTGAAGTGCCCGTTGTGGAGTGATTTGGAGGTGGAAAAAGAGCAGGAGAGAGTAGGAGAGTTCCCAAATGCTATGCAGTTCTTCCTCTGTTTTTTTGTGTATGGAAGGGACTGAGTGGATGGGGGATGCTTCACTACAGACAACATCTGCCTGCGCTGATATTTCTGCACAGGCTAGTGAGCTTAAGAATTGTAAATTAACAATTTGGAAAATCACTGAAAGGGTTTTAAAGTATTTTAGCTGCTGACAAAATGCTCTGTAGCACAAATGTTGTGCAAATGGCAGTCACAGTCACTTCACTCTGTTCTGTCTGGGAGATGTGATGACTGATGTCCCCAAGTTCCTTCCCCACCAGAGGCACGACCTGAAGTGACCTGTGGTTGTGTGCAGGTTCTTTTCCCCATGTCACAAAACCTGTCCCACCATTTGTTGGGTATTTTCAGCCCAGCTCCTGGGATTTTCTAGCCCCTACCTGTCCATTTACTGCCCATCTTCCTAGCCTGTGCCTCCAGCAAGGAATAGAGCTCACTACAGGCATTAATAAACTTGTTTTCAAAGCATCTCTTTGCCTCTCTGTTTGTGCAGGTGGGAGATAAGTTGGTTTTCCCTTCACTCTTTATTAATTTTCAAAGAATTTATGAAGCATAGAATCCCAGAATGGTTTGGTTTGGAATGGACCTTAAAGCTCAACTCATTCCACTCTCTGCCATGGCAGGGACACCTTCCACTGTCTCAGGCTTGTCCAAGCCCTGTCCAGCCTGGCCTTGGACAATTGTAGGGGTCCAGGGGCAGCCACAGCTTCTCTGGGCACCCTGTGCCAGGGCCTCCCCACCCTCACAGTCAGGAATCTCTTCCTAAGATAAAATGCAGACTTTTTTATTTTCTTGGCTATGAAGAGCAAGACAGTGACAGATTCCCCTGTCTACCGTTGGCCCTTCCCTCTCTTATCACTGATCTCATCCAAATTTCCAGTAATGAAAGTAGCAAATCATTCTCTTGGAAAATGCAGGTGTGTTTGCTGAATTTCTAAGAGAGTTTCTGAACCATTGTCCAGAGCATTCCTTTAGGATCCACCCTCCATGTTCCTGGTACCTTGCTTGGAGGGGCAGGAAGAAAAGGATGGAGGCTCAGTTGGATGAACATCCTATTCCAACCCAAACTGTTCTATGATGATTTATCTCATGAACAATTTGGATTTCAAAAAGATGGTGTCCTCTAGCGGGAGGATGGTGTAGCATTTCCAGGCAAGCAGGCATGGGAATGTGGACAACCCCAGTCTCCACAGCCAGGGATTGCATTGAGTCTTCAGCCACATCCCTGCTGACCTCTCAGTGGTTCAGCCACAGACATTGCAGTGCTGGCCAGGACATTCTCCTAATTTCTGTGTTAGACAGACCTGGTCATAATGTCAAGTCTGACTTGGTGACATCTGACAATGACAACAGCCATGAACTGCCCATTGGCCCAGAGAGTTTGACCACGAGGGTAGAGATTGGCCAACGTTCAGTTTCCTGCTAATATATTGCAATTGTTTTGTTCCCAGCAACTGGGAATGTTCTGAATTATCCTGTTGGTAGTTCGTGCTTTGCAGAATGGAGGTGTAAGCCCTCCTGGTTTCCCACCTGCAGGCAGACCTGGCTAACCTGTACCTGAAGGCAGGGCTGAAGAACGTGGGCTCTGTGTTCCTGCTGAGCGACGCGCAGGTGGCAGACGAGCAGTTCCTGGTGCTGGTCAACGACTTCTTGGCATCAGGTACAGCCTTTGTGCTCTGCTTCCTCCTCTCCCCCTCTCCAGTGGAGTTCTGCTCCTGGTAGCACCTGGAATTCCATATATAATGATGAAATGAGCTGGAAGTTACATGGGTTGAGCTCTCGAGAAAAGCCATGCTGAGGCCTCCCTGGGGAGGAACACTCCATCAGCTGGGAGATTTCTTGTCTTTCCCTCATGCCTTGTAGCTGTTTTTCCATATGTCATGGGATTCTGCACATAGTTGTTATGGGACATGTCTGTTGGGATGTTGCAGCTGGGGACAGAGCTAAAGGAATGTATGACCAGGTGAGGAGTTTCACCTGTGCATCTCATGCATCCACCTCATAAACCAGGGCTGTTTCTAGATAGACGATTTGACTGGAGTGTCTGTGAGCTGGAGAATGAAGCAAAGCCACTGAGTGACTGTGTGTTTCTCACCTGGGTGCTTATCCCATTCCAGTCCTTTCCCTGTTGTTTTTCCAGATGCATTTAGGTTTTTGAGTTGCTGCTCACCCAAACCATTGCAGAGCAGTCAGTGTCCCTGGCAGTGCTGTTTCCCTGCAGATCACAGCACAGCTGTGTGTGGATGAGCATTCCCTGTGCTAGGTGTGCCACAGTTCCTGGGCACCTGGGAGTGCAGCTGGTGTCACCAGGACCACAGGAGGACACCTGGAGTGGGCATGTCCACCTTTGTCCTGGCAAATCCCTGCCACTGCCTGCCTGCCACTTTTTGCCAGGTGGGGAAGGTACCAGCTGGGTCAGGTCCCTCCAGGGATGGGGAGAGGTGAGGAATCAGCAGCATAATTGTTTGTCAATAGCTCCAGAGGTGACATATGTGGCTATAAATTGGTGGTCAGGTGGCTTCAGTGGATAACAAGCCCTGCCTGTGATGATTTTGTAACCAGGAGCAAGGACAAGTTGTTGTGGAGGGTTGGGAGGAGCTCCCACCAACTCTTCTGTGTGGTGGAGATGCACCAACACCTGATGACTGAAGGTGATACTCAGGAGAGAGCTGAGGTTCTTCATCCTGAAGAAGAGAAGGCTCTGGGGAGACCTTAGAGTGCCAGAGGGGCTACTGGATAGCTGGAGAGGGACTTGGGACAAGGGATGGAGTGCCAGGACAAGGGGAAATGGCTTTAAGCTGGTAGAGGGCAGCTTTAGAGTAGATGTTAGGAAGAAATACAGAGGCAATGTAGGAGGCTGAGATTCCCCCTGAGGTGAGCAAGTGCTCCCCAGTGAGTGCTGGCAAATGGCTCTGGCTGCTCTGCTCTGCAGCCTGGCTTTCCTTCTTTCTTACTTGTTTCACTTGTTATCATCATCTAGAAAGCTAGAGCAAAATATACCTTTTAATCTTTTTTATAAACGAGCAGATCTCTGATTAGTGTATTTCCCTAAGTGATTAGTGTTCATGTTGAAAGTATCTGACTCAATAATGATGATTTTAATCAAATCAGAAGCCAGAAAGGAAGTGAATATGTGACAAATTAGGGAACGCTACAAAGATACTTGGTTGGATGCATTTTTGGCAACCAACTGCTTAACTATTAACTTCTAAAAGTGTTTTCAAGATTTTTAACTTTTAAAATGTTTTGGTGATCTGAGAATTATTTGGTTCCTGCCGGAAATGGCCCTGAGCAGCTGCAGAAATTTTACATGTAATTAATGCATTTGCACAACTACAATCATTTTATATCATGTATCGCATATTAGGGATTTGAATATTTCTTTTGTAATCTAATTAGACTGTAGAGCTAAAAAAAATTGGTTTTTCTGTACTTTGACTCTATTCTGTGTTCCTTACCCTTGTGTTTTATAAGGAAGTTTGCTCTCACAGGTGTTTATTTTTCTGCAGAATGACATTCTGTGCCCCTTTGGTGCTGCTGGGGCCCAGGGGCACCTGGTGCAGTGGTTTTATCTGAGGAAGGGACTCCCCTGAGTCCCTGAAGAGGGAGGCAGCAGCTTCCCTTTGCTCTACAGCAACCTCCAGCCCTGTAAACCCAAATGTGCCCTCTTCTCCCAGGGGAAATCCCAGATCTCTTCCCTGACGATGAAGTTGAAAACATCATCAGCAGTGTGAGGAATGAAGTCAGAGGCCGGGGGCTGGTGGACTCCAGGGAGAATTGCTGGAGGTTTTTCATCGAGCGTGTTCGGCGGCAGCTGAAGGTGAGATGGAGCAGGAGGGGCTGCTGCTCCCCACCCAGCGTGCTGCAGATCTGTGGGGTGTTTTTTAAGGGTACTCACGGACTCTAGGATGGTATGGTAAAGACACTTTATTGTAAAAATTTAGGGTTTTAAACTTGTTAGTTTGTTACGAGTTTCCATACTTGTGAGGCACAACAAATTTGCTTAACCAATTGCTGTAGATCACAACAGGAACAACATGAGGTGTAACCAACCACAGCCCCCAACCACAGCACTGATTGGTTCTAATAATTGTTTTACAATTATCTAACTTGCTTTTCACCTCTAGTTTAGTTAAGTCGTTTTCAGAATACTTTTCTAGTTAGCCAAAGTAACAGAAGTGAGCAAGGATTTTACAAGGGCAGCAAAGCCCTCACTTTGCAAGGCCTTTCTGCTCCACAGCAGGTGTGTGGGGTGGGGATGCTCTGGGCTGCAGCCTGACAGGTTTTACTCCCTGCTCCTGCCATGAAGGTGCACTAAAGTGTGGGACACACTGTCTGTGTCATCACCTGGGGGCCTTGAGGAAGCACAGTGGGTGCAGCACAGAGGCTGCTGCTCCCTCAGCTGCTGGGGTGGGCTGCTCCCTGAGACCTGAGGTGGGCTGCAGGAGCAGATGCCAGCCCTGCTCTCAGCCCTGCCTCCTCTCCTGCCCCCTGCCATGCTCTGCAGGTTGCGCTGTGCTTCTCCCCCGTGGGCGCCAGGCTGCGCCTCCGCAGCAGGAGGTTCCCAGCCCTGGTCAGCTGCACCACCATCGACTGCTTCCAGCAGTGGCCTCGGGACGCCCTGGAGTCTGTCAGCCTCTGCTTCCTGCGGGACATGGGCACCCTGCAGGTGAGAGCCTGGGGACAGGGCCGGGCACAGCCAGGAGTGCCTCTGTGCCCCTCACTACATGGGCACACAGATGGGAACTTAGTATTCTTTAAGGGCACACATGGACTGTATGAAGGTATGGTGAAGACACTTTATTGCAAAAATCCAGGGTTCTTAAACTGTTAGTTTTTTATGAGTTTCCATACTTGTGAGGTACAACAAATGTGCTTAACCAACACCACAGACCAGATAGGAACATCAGGTGTGACCAACCACAGCCCCATGGTGTGAGCACTGATTGGTTCTAATCATTTTACAATTATGGAACTTGGTTTTCACCTCTAGTGTCACTGAGTCATTCCCAGACTGCTTTTCTAGTTAGCCAAAGTAACAGAAGCAAGCCAGGATTTCACAAGGGCAGCAAAGCCCTCACTTTGCAAAGCCTTTCTGCTCCACAACAGGCACTACTGCAGGGAGGGTTGGATTGTTCCAACACATCCAGAACAGCCCATATCTGTCCAGAGGGCATCAGTGGTACCACTGAAGTGCATTAAACTCAACCAAACCATTCTTGAGGCACATTCCAGGTGTTTTGGAGAGAGCCATGGACCTCGGCAGCAGAGCCACAAGCACCACGCTGTGTGCTGGGAGCTGGTGTGTGACAGGGTGCTGATGGCACTGCCAGGGAAAGGACGGCTCTGCCAGCACAGGGACAGTTCCAAACTCACCCAAGAAATACCGTGGTGCTCCTGAGAGGACATGTGGGAGCACACACTCTGCTCTCCCCACTTGTGTCGGAGCCTCTGGAATTCTCAAGGGCAAAAATAGGTCAGGTTCTCAGTGATGACAACCTGCTACTAGAATAGAGATTCATTTCTGTTTATTTAGTTTTCCTGGGCAGGATTTAGGAAGAATAAAGTCTACAGCGTTTCTTTTTAGGAGTGTTCACTTTTCCCATTTGTACAGGAGAAAAGCCCAAATTTATACTTAAAAGAGCTGCTATTTTGTAGAGAAATTGCTTGGAATAAGATAACATGTGAGATAAAAAGATATGAAAAGAGGTATAAAGTACACGAGCAACAAAGTTATTTTAGAGATAAGAGTGAAAAGGGATCAGCTTAGGTGTTACATCCTGGATTGTGCTGCAGCAGAATGAAAAGTTACCCAATCCCTTTATATTCAGCACAGACCTGTGTTATATATAGTTTTCTATTTAAAATAGTTTCTCCCATCTTACTTTTAGGACTCAGTGAAAGACTCAATAAGCAAATTCATGGCCCATGTCCACATCAGTGTCAACGAGGTGTCGCGGCTGTACCTGAGCAACGAGCGCCGCTACAACTACACCACCCCCAAGTCCTTCCTGGAGCAAATCAAACTCTACCAGAACTTGCTGCTGAGAAAGGACAAGGATTTAAAGGCAAAGATGGAACGGCTGGAGAATGGCCTGGAGAAGCTCAAGAGCACTTCTGCACAGGTAAAAAGATTTGGGGTTTGAAGGGGTTGGGTTTGCTTGTTTCTTTTGTCTGGTTTGAGGGAGAACTTTACAGGGAAAAATCTGTCCTGGATCCTGGCTCTGGTCTGGCTTGAGCTGGGTTCCTGGAGGAGCAGAAGTGATGCTCTGCACTGGAAAGGAGAATGGAGAGATGTGTGTCCAATCTCTGCTGTTTGGGAGGTAACCGAAAGATCACAGTAGATAAAATGAGATTGGGATCCAGCTGGCTCTGTCATCATCTTTTAATGGTTAAATTTCAGCTGAGGTAACAAAACAGCTTAGAAAATACAGGACAGTCACTGATTTTTGGAGTTACATCCAGGAAATCTACAATAACTTCAGCAAGACTCTTTCCAACTAAATAGTGCACGTTCTTAAAATGAGGCTAATGTTCATTTTTCCTTCCGTTATGTTATCCACCTTTAAGGAAAGGTAATGCCTGTCTGAAATGCACATTAGTCATCCCAAAATCCCCCTGATAAATACTCACACTGGCATTCTCCTCAGGTAATGACTGGAAGTGTTCTGGGTATTTCCCAAACCTCTCTGCAGTGACACCTACATCTCTTCCTACACTCCCATTTTTCTCTCCATTTCCTATTCTATTAACTCTTACAAATGTTTACTCACAAAACTTCTGCAGTGGCAAGTGGGGCTCTCCTGAAGCTGCTCTGGAGGGATGCAGGGGAGTTGATGAGAATGAAGGACTGGCAGCTCCATCCCCTTCCACACCTCTGCTCTGGGAAGTGCTGGGGACATCAATCATGTCTGTCACACTCGAGGGGACACACAGCTGCCTGGAGGGTGATGGATGGGCTGGCTTGGTGCCTCTCAGTGCTGATATCTCCATCTCCCTTCAAACAGCCTCTGCTCACCGAGCAGGGCAGGGCTGGGAGGACACAAGGGGTGAGGACATGCCATGTCCCCTGGGCAGGTTTCAGCATCTCCTTTGTAAGCAGAGAGCACCCGTGGCACCCACCAGAGCAATGAGGCTGTGCCCTCACTGCCCAGCACACCTCACCTCCCTCACCTCACCTCCCTTCACCTCCCCATGCAGGAAATAATTCTCATGACCTCTGGAGTGCTGCTGTTTTTGAGGATTTCCCAGTGGTGGATAAGATGGATTAGGTTTATTTTTTATTGGGACCAACTAATATGAAATGAATCTTCAGAGAACAAGTCCCTGTGTCTGTTGTGACACATAGGAATCCTTCTGGATTCTTCAGGCTTCTCTTCAGTGGGTGCTGTGTGGGCAGGGTTCTCTGATGAGCCACAAAGCAGTGGCTGGGAAGTGGTGGAGGACTTGGAGGCAATGGGAAGGATGGGAAAATCAAATCCCAAGAAGGGTGAAAGAGCACAAGGTGTGTGTCTGGTTGGAGTGAGGCTGGGGTGAGAGGTGCCTGCTTGTGCAGGTAATTAAGATGCAAAGCAGTGAGGACAAATATGTCAAATTCAAATCTAAAATTAGCACTGGGGGCCTAAAATTAAACACCTAAATTGCCAAATGTGCGCAATAATCAAAACTGCTGTTGATTTGAACCTGAAGTGTGGATATTTGTTGGTATTGGAAATCATACCAGCATGTTCAGTCTTGAAAATGGATTTAAAAGGCTGAACTTTACATTCACTCATGGAAATGCCTGGTCTTAGGGCTGAGGAAGATGAGTCCTCTCACTCAGCTGTGTCATCTGCAGGTTGTGCTCCTGGTGCTTGGAAGTGATGTGCTGGGGGGGGAGGGTGGTACTTTCAAAGTAAAGGTGGAGGACTGTGATCCCTGGGTATCACCTGGTGGTGCCTTAGCTCTGAGGACTGGTGCTGATCACTGGTCCTGCTGCTCAGCTGCCATGGCAAGTTAAGGATGAGGTTTGTGTGTTTCTGTAGGCTCAGAGTGGCCTCAGCACGAGGGGCTGTTGTACCAGGAGGTGCAGGTATTTTTGACTTTGCTGTTCCAGTGTCAAAACAACCTCTCTGCCTACTTTTACTGTTCTTCCCCTACCCTTTTTAATTTTTTTTTCTGTGGAGATTTTGACACCTTGATGCTGTTGACCAACTTTCCTCCTGCAGCAATGTTTTCCATCAGTTTGCAAGCATCTCTCCCTGCAGACAGCAGCATCCTCAGCACTCAGGGAAGCTGAAGCCTCCTTCCTATTAGGACATAATGGATTGGGAAGATGTGTGGGATGAGTCACTTGTTTTTCAGAGTGCTGTGTGCCACGAAGAGGTCAGCGCCCATTGCTGAGTAATTCTGAGGATGGCTTTGCTTAATATTGCATCACTGGATTCCAGATTTGAGTCTGGCTGGTGCTATCAATTAATCGCTGACCTTTTGATGTATTTTTGTGTTCTTGAAACAAGGCAGGGACAATCAGATAAAATGAGTCTTCTGGGAGGCTGCCCTCCAGGTTTTCTTCTCTTTAATAATTTTTCTCATGCTGTTCTGGTGGTAGGCAAGGGCTTCTCCCTTCCTTTCCCTGATGAAGTCACAGCACATTACCCTTGAATCTCTCATTTGCTTTGCTCTTTCCCTTTCCACCTCACATTACTAATTGCTTATCAGATTGCTCTGCACTCAGGAAGCTGCTCACAGGTTTCTCATAGAATCACAGAATGGTTTGTGTTGGAAGGGATCTTAAATGTCATCCCATCCCACCCCAGCCATGGCAGGGACACCTTCCACTATCCCAGGCTGCTCCAAACTCCATCCAGCCTGGTCTTGGACACTTCCAGGGATCCAGGGGCAGCCACAGCTTCTCTGGGCACCCTGTGCCAGGGCCTGACCTCCCTCACAGGGAAGAATTTCATCCTGATATCCCATCTAACCCTGCCCTCCTTCAGATTAAAGTCATTCCCCTTTGTCCTATCACTGCAGGCCCTTGCAAATAGTTCCTCTCCAGTGTCCTTGCTTTTTAAAAATCCTGCCCATGTCTCCAGTCATTTCCCCTTCCATCTCTGCGTGGTTTTGGCAGGGCATTGTCTGTTCCCCTGGGCTGAGCTTACACCTGCTCTTTGTAGTGCTGTTGAGTGCCCGTGGATTTTAATCCCCTGCTTGTTTTGTCCTGGCTGTGTAAAGCCCTGAAGCTCCTGTTTGTGTGTGTGTATCCAGCACACAAAGGCTGATTTCTGTGCAGAAGGTCACAGCCATATCTGTCATCAGCAGAGCCCACTTCAATTTCCTGCAGCCCCCGAAGACGCGGCGCTGAACAAGGAGCTGCCGCTGGGTTTGTCACATGAAGGGATTATGTGCTCGTGTGAGGCTGGATTTACAGCTGTGCCTTTGTCCTGCTGAGAGCAGTCCCACAGTGCCAGGCAGCAGGGGATGCTGATGGATGGAGGGCATGTGGAGAGTCCTGAAAAACTGCTCTCTGCATGGAGCCGATGCCAAATGCCAATAGCTTCAGTTTATAGATTGCAGATTGTGCTCTCCCTTCTGGTATCAAAATGGGTATCACCAAAACAAGAGTCTGGTTTCCCCTCCTGTGAGTATTTTTGTATAGGTAAAGATGTGCCCCAGGAGCTCTAAGTGAACCTTTATGAGCCTGAGATCAGGCCGTGAATGCCTCTGTGGTCTGCCCAGAGTCTAAGTAAAGTCACTGCAATGGGGATTTTAGCAGGAGATTTTCTGTCTGCAAGTGATAGCCTGTGTGAGCTTCCCCTGTGCAAGTGCTGGTGAGGGATCCTGTGTGTGAGCAGTGTGTGAGGAGCTGCCACCATGGCCATGGTGGCCTCCTGGCTGCCAGCTCAAGGGGACGTCCCTTCTCAAGCTCATCTGACATGGCATTTAAAGCCCCTTGAGCCTCGGAGCTCTGCCAAGGGCTGGACCTGTCAGCAGATCTCAACTGCAATCTTTCTGGGGTGAAAAATGATGTTAGGAAGAAATCCTTCCCTGTGAGGTTGTGAGGCCCTGGCACAGGGTGCCCAGGCTGTCCCTGGATCCCTGGCAGTGTCCAAGGCCAGGTTGGACACTGGGGCTTGGAGCAGCCTGGGATAGTAGAAGGTGTCCCTACCGTGGCAGGGAGTGGAATGGGATGATATTTAAGGTCCCTTCCAACCTAAACCATACCATGGGTTTGTGATTCCTGCCACGAGCCCATAGGACTAATGGTTGCAGAGCAGGTGCTGCTGCTGGCTGGAGGGGCAGGGAGGGCCAGGGAGAGCAGGAGGCTTGGGGAGTTCCTGGTGCTCAGTCCTCCTCCAAACCACCCTGAGCCTGGGTTTGCTGGTGACAAGCTTGAGAAGCTCAAGTGTGGCTGAACTGAAGGCCTTGTGATCTCCCCAGCAAGGCACAGCACAGCTCTGTTCAGGGGATGTGACATCAGAGCTCATGTCCAAAGCTGATGGCTTTGGTTTTACAATGACAAAGCTCCCTGCAAGCACCTGATGTGTGATGGGGATCCTGATCTATATGAAATCATCTCAAGAAACCCAAAATATGCTTCCTCCTACTTCCCACTGGATCCTGCCCAGAGCAGTGTCCATGTGGCCTTGGTCCCTCTGGGAGCAGGGGTGGGACAGCTCCTGGAGCAGTGCATACTGCTGGAGCTGGGCTCAAGGACTGGGCTCCTCACAAGCACAGGGAGCAGCAGGCTCTTGCCAGCAGCTGGAAATGTTCCTTCCCTGCACTGCCAGGACAATGCCTGACAGCCAGGCCCTCCCTGCTCTCGGTCCTGCTGCAGTGTGACCCTGTGCTGAGCAGTGAGGAGCAGGCTGGGCAGCCCAGCTCCCATCTGTGTCTCTTCCCTGCAGGTGGATGAGCTTCAGGCCAAGCTGGCAGCCCAGGAGGTGGAGCTGAAGCAGAAGAACGAGGATGCTGACAAGCTGATCCAGGTGGTGGGGGTGGAGACGGAGAAGGTGAGCAGGAAGAAGGCGGTGGCCGACGAGGAGGAGCGGAAGGTGGCACTCATCACCCAGGAGGTCGAGCAGAAGCAGAAGGACTGTGAGGAGGACCTGGCCAAGGCTGAGCCTGCCCTGGTAGCTGCCCAGGCTGCTCTCAACACCCTCAACAGGGTAGGGTGAGGATTCCCATGGGAACTCAATGCTTTTCCCCTGCACTGGGGGAGAGGAGCTGTGTTATCTGATGGCCCAAGTTTTGGGCATTGTTTGTTGCTCCTCCAGCTTCCTCTCTGCTTTTGCATAAGTGTTTTACAAAAAGAATGGATGTGGCACTCAGTGCCATGGTTTAGTTGATTAGGTGGTGTTAGGTCATAGGTTGGACTTGATGATCTCAAAGGTTCTTTTCCAACCTGGTTAATGCTGTGATTTTGTGATATGGGATTCCAGGTGGAACTCAGAGCACCCATGAGGCTGCACCATGTTCCCTTTCACTCACCACCACAGAGAGGGGCAGACAAAGCTGATCCAAAGGAAGATGCCACTGGGAAAACTTGTAATCAGGAGATAAGCATTGCTCTGATTGCAGGAGATTGGTTTTGGGAAGATTTTTTTATACCTTGGAAGCTTTGTCCTTCAAGGGTATTCCAGGGGCTCCTGTTTGGAGTCTGAGAGTTGGAGATGTGCCTGAGAGATGGACCTGTAATTTATTCTGGTCTGCAGTTCATGCAGTGGTCTGGAGCAGCAGCCTGCACTGCATGCAGCTGGAAAACCACAGCTATTCCCATGATCACAACAGGGCATCAACCCATGGCTCAATCATAGCCCTGCTGGGGGACAGGAAAGCAATTCAGAGTAATCTAGGATGGGCTTTCTGTTGGATTAGTTTTTGGGAGGGAGGTAGTTTTGCTGCAGACATGTGTGCTCTGGCTTTTCTTCATGGGAGGGAAATGACTGTGCAGAAGGAAAAAAATTATCTCTCCATTAGTTCCAGTTTTGTGCTGGAGCTGTAGAATCTCTCATTAGGCAAAGAAGGGGGCAATGCTGGGATTTTCTCCAGGGAACTGTAAAGCAGCAGTAGCAGAGCAGTGGAAGCCATGGTCTCCTTTACCTTCTGATTGGAAATGTGTCAGAGGGCCCGACCTGCTCACTGACATGAATAATCAACAATGTTTATATGTGTTTGTATAGTTTCTGCCCAATTATCTCAGTCGTCTTACTTGGACTGCAGTGTTATATGCAACATTAACGAGGAAAACAGTGAGAAAAGCTGTTGAGTAGAATCCAGTAAAAAATCCATATAGTCAGTGAGGATGTGGATATGTGGATATTTCTGTGGCAGTCACCTGCCAGTGCAAAAGAAGAGCAGCCATGGCCACTGGGACATGTCCAGGCTGTGTGGAGAGGGAGTGAGAGCAGCTGCCTTAGCACTAATCCCAGGGAAAGGAGCAGGGATGTGGGTCAGCAGCAGCCAGTGGCCCTCAGTGGGATGAGTTAACACATCCTCAAAGGCCACAAGCTCCTGCCACTGCTGTGTGACACTGGGCTGGCACCAGAGCTGGCACTCAGGCTGACTGGGCATCATGAGAAGACACCCAAGGTGCACACAGGTGAATGGGCCAGGGAGGTTTTGTTTCATTCCCAGCACCCCAAGGGCAGTAACCTGAGGGATTAGAGTCTCTGGCAGGTCAGAGATGTGCCTGGGGTTTGCAGCAGGGAGAGCTCGGGGCAGTGTGAGGAGGGAAGGAACATTGGGCAGCCGTAGCTGGATGTTTCCTTCAGAGAGATGGAGCCCTTGGGGCAAAGCCAGGCAGGGCTCAGTCAGGAGCTGTCACCCTCCCTCATGAGCATCCCAGCAGTTTCTCCCCCTGTGTATTCTCTCATGGCAATTGCCTGGGGCTGCCTGGTGGGTGGCTGGTGCAGTGGGGACATGCTGCTGCTGCTGGGGACATGGCCATGCCATGGGAGATCACAGAACATGGGGTTGGGATCCACTGGGGTTCCCAGCCATCCCCTCCTCCCTGGCTGCTGGTGCAGAGCTCTGTGTGTTTGGGGAGGAACACCTGAGCCCTGCTGAACCCACACACCTTTTACCCATCACTGCTGCGACCAGAGCAGGTCCTGCTCATGGGGCAAGGGAGAAGGAACAAGGGTCTGGGATGGTTTTTGGTGTGCAAATTATTCCAGGAAGACTGGAAATCACAGAATCATGGAATAGCCTGAACTGGAAGGATCCACAAGGATCATGGAGTCCAACCCCTGTCCCTGCACAGACATCCACAAACAATCTCCCCATGTGCATCCCTGGCAGAGCTGTCCAAATTCTCCTGGAGCTCTGGCAGCCTCAGGCTGTGCCCATTGCCTGGGGAGCCTGGGCAGTGCCAGCACCCTCTGGGGGAAGAACCTTTCCCTGATCTCCAGCCTGACCTGCCCTGGCACAGCTCCAGCCATGCCCTGAGGTATAAATACTTCCCTTGGTCAGCATCTGACCAGGTGAAGTGACCACACCATGTGCATGTCCTCCTCATCAGCTGCAACTTGAACCCACCTTGATTTCTGCTCCTGTGTTTGTGGTCAGAGGATTATCCTTCTGATGCTTTAACCTTTTGGTGCCTCCAGAACCCTCCATACCCACACTGCTCTCAGAAGAGCTGGCTCTGCTCAGCCTTGACAGGGTTAATTCTCTCTGTGTTCTTGGCAGTTTAAACTTTCCTTGTCCTTTTTTTTCCATGTGAGCCAAGAAGTGACCGTGGGCTGGCTCAGCCTGGCTTTGGCTGTGTGGGTGGGACCTGCTGCAGCCCTTCTGTCCCCTGCTGTAGTGCTAATGCCTTTTTGCAGGGGCTGGTGGTAGTGAGAGTGACTGAGGCAAACTGAGAAGCTATTTAAAGTGTTATGGAGAGATAAGTCTATACATATATGAGATAATTACATGTAGATGGAAGATTATTAAGGTGATTATTATATGGACCATGATGAGTAGCATGTGAGTTCCAGTGCAGAACACCTGCAAAACAAAAAACTGCAAAGCCAGATGTGATAGCGAGTTTGAAAACTTGGGAAATCAGGGGATAGAGACAGGGTTAGAAACAAAAATGCCCTGTTGGCTCCTCCAGTGCAGTTTGGCTGCTTGCCCTGTGAGGGTGCCTGGGCTCCTCCTGCATTCCCTGAACCCTGAGGGCTGAAGGAATCAGAGGATGGCTTTGGCATTGTCACCTCCCCTTGGGTAGATGGGAGCATGAAGGGAAGCTCAGAATGCTGGTTTAGAGGGCCTGGGGGCTGTTTCTATAGGTTTCCTTCTTTATCCCAATCCTTTGAGAGGGCATAAAGCCTCCTGCTCCCCCAGGCAGCAGGGAAAAGGTGGGAGTGTGGGGAGGAGCAGTGTGCTGTGCTGGCCCCAGTGGGATGTCAGGAGCAGGGAATGGAGCAGGTGTGCTGCAAACATGCCGAGCAGTGATCTAAAGGCAGCACTGCTGGGGCCGAGAGGAGCCCAATTTATCAGATTGATGGCCTGAGAGCCTGACTCTATTAGTGGCAAAGTGAAGAGAAAGCCCATTCATTTTTATCTAACAACCTTGTTTTCCCCTTTTCAGACCAATCTGACGGAGCTGAGGTCCTTTGGGTCACCTCCTTCTGCTGTCAGCAATGTCACCGCAGCCGTGATGGTGCTGACAGCCCCGGGAGGGAAGATCCCCAAGGACAGGAGCTGGAAAGCAGCCAGGGTGGCCATGGCCAGGGTAGATGCCTTCCTGGACTCCTTGATCAACTTCAACAAGGAGAACATCCACGAGAACTGCCTCAAAGCCCTGCAGCCCTATTTGCAAGACCCCAAGTTCAACCCCGAGTTCGTGGCCACCAAGTCGTTGGCGGCGGCAGGGCTGTGCTCGTGGGTGCTGAACATCGAGCGCTTCCACCGCGTCTTCTGCCACGTGCAGCCCAAGAGGCAGGCTCTGCACAGGGCCAACGCCGAGCTGGCAGCTGCCCAGGACAAGCTGGCCTCTGCCAAGGCCAAAATCGCTGTGAGTACCCTTGGGGGGACCTGTCCTACTCATCCCTGCCTGGGGGAAATCCTCTCTTTTGGGGAGAGCTGCTGCTTGTCACTCAAGTTCTTAAGTGGGGAGTGGGAAGGCAAAGGTTTGGGGGATTGCAGGGTTTTCTCTCCCTTCTGCTGCACTGGCAGCCCAGAAATCCAGCCCTGTGCTGGGCTGAGCCCCCAGAGTGGGCAGTGGGGAGGGGAGGGGAGGGGAGGGGAGGGAGGATTCTGCCCCTGTGCTCAGGTGAGACCCAACCTGCAGAGCTGCCCCAGCACAGGAAAGAGCTGGAGCTGCTGGAGAGAGTCCAGAGGAGGCACCAGGATGATCCAAGGGCTGGAGCAGCTCTGCTGGGAGGAAAGGCTGGGAGAGCTGCGGGTGTTCACCTGGAGAGGAGAAGGATCCAGGGAGACCTCAGAGCTCCTTCCAGTGCCTAAAGGGGCTCCAGGAGAGCTGGAGAGGGACTGGGGACAAGGGATGGAGACACAGGACATGAGGGAATGGCTTCAAACTGAAAAAGGGGAAATTTAGGTTGGGTATATGGAAGAAATTCTTCCCTGTGAGGATGGTGAGGCCCTGGCCCAGGGTGCCCAGAGAAGCTGTGCTGCCCCTGGATCCCTGGCAGTGTCCAAGGCCAGGTTGGACACTGGGGCTTGGAGCAGCCTGGGACAGTGGAAGGTGTCCCTGCCATGGCAGGGGGTGGAACTGAATGAGCTTTAGTGTCCCTTCCAACCCAAACTGTTCTGTGATTTTCTGACAGGATATTGCTGCTTTCTAAAATTCATCTGTCCAATCTTGCTTGCACCTGGAGAGGAAGGCTAATTATGAATTATTATTCCTACCTAATTTTTTTAAGGTATTTTCCCTCTACTCCTGGTTGCTCAGAAAACTCATAACCTCAAGCCAGTTTATGTCCCAGTGTGCTGCACAGGGCAGGGCACAGGGACTGGAGGCTGATTCAGTGCTGGGAGCACAGAGCTGGGCTGGCTTCACACTCAGTGCCTGGTTTTGCAGGATGGCAACTGCTCTAACAGGAGCCTCATTTGTCACAGCACAGCTCCCTGGCAGCACGTCTTGGATGTTAGTTGGATTTTTGCTACTTTAAAAAAAAAAAAATCTCTGAATAGAAGAAATTACAGCGTGATTAAAAGTGTATTTCCACAGAGTGTAGAGTGAGGCCTTTATAATTTTCCTTCAGAAAATTATCTCTATGTGAGAACACATCCTGCTTTATCCTGCTTTTCTCCCTGTTCCCTCCTGGCACAATACCTGCTAAGAACAGGGTGTGGGAAGCAGCTGCTCCAGAACCTGCCTGGTTTTGGGGTGCTTTGGCTGTGGGATCTCTTTGGGATCCCCTCTGTGGCTGGGCTGTTGGGCTGGAGCCACAGGGTCCCACTGAGTGACCAAGGGCCAGCAGCTCCCTCTCCTCCCTCACCCAAGTGCTCTCCCCTTTCTACCAGCACATCACCCTGTTAGCAAACACATCACTCTTTTGATGTTTTCAAGGGCTTATCGTGCTTAAAATGCTTACTACACTTTTTAACTAAAAATACAGAAAAACGGTGCTGAGCTCTCAGGTCACCCCTTCCTGCTGCAGATGAAAGGAAGCACCTGAAGCAGGGATGGATTTAGAGGGCTTTGGTGTCTAATTCTCCCACCTCAGATGTGCAATACAGCGCTGAGGAACTTTTTTCATCCCTTTATGCTGCTCTTCTCCAAAGCTTTTTATGCCTGAGCTTTTTAATTTTTTTAAAGGAGTGGGATTTTGTTAAAGAAAATTGCAGTCTTTGGGGAGATTACTGGTGCTCCTCTGGCATGCACTTACAAAACTGCCTGGTTTAGGGGCCTTTTCCTCCCTGCAGATGGGAATGATGCACGGGAGCGTGGGATGGATGTGGAGGTATATCCTTGCTTATCAAGCTGGGATATCTTGGATAGCTGCACTGCTGTGTGGTGATTCATACCTGCTCACAGCTGGGCCCCAAGCTGTTACATAGTCATTTTTATTAATAAATGAGAAAATTCAGATTGTCCAAAACGTTAAGTACCTTTTCTCCTCCTCTGCCTGCCTGGGAATTAAGTGCTCTGCACCTAGGTAGAAGTGAGAGGTGTGTTCAGAGCTGCACACAGCTGTATTTGTGTGTCACTGCAGTGTGCCTGGTGGGGCCCTGCAGGCCTGCTCTGTTCTCCAGACCAGATATGTGTATATATTCTATAGATACTCAATTATCAGATCATGCTTGTACAGTGGGATGTGATTTATATGAGCCTTTGTAGGCTCATAGATCCATATGCACACAGGGACAGAAACTTTTTGTGTTATTGTTCCAAGGCCAGTCAAGGAGAGGCTGCTTTGTGTTTGCTGGTATCCAGGAGAGCTGCAGAGATTTCCAATATAATCCTTTTTCATTTTCGGGTTTGTTTCTAGTGTGTAGCTCAGTGTTAAAGTGATTTACAAGCAGTTTAGCCTTAAGCAGTCTTGCACTGGGTGCAGATAAAATCAATTATTACTTCTCTTATCAGAAGTGAAATGCTCCAAGTGCTTGTGGGAGCTGTTGGTTTGGTTTAGATGGGAGTGTGAGCAGCTCTGTCCAAGCAAAGGGCTCTCCAGCTTCTTCTGCAGGTGCTTTGGCCTCTTGCTGCCCCTCCCAGCCCAGTGACCTGCCTGGGACATGGTGCCACCTCACTGGGGCTCCTGGCACACTGCTCCTGCAGAGCAGAGCAATGTTATTGACTTATTTGTTGTATTCCTGCTGGACACAGTGGGAGGGTTTAGACTGCAGGTGGTTGAGGCAGAACTCCAGGAGCCCCCTGGGGATTTGAGCTCAACTTGGGGAATCAGCAGAGCCTTGAGGAGTGGTCAGAGTCAAGAGGCTGGAGCATCAGGAAATATCAGTTTGGGTTCCTCAGCTGCCTGCTCATTGCTCAGCCATAGCACTCATCATCAGGGCTCAGCCAGAAGCCCCAAATAAGTTCATTTTGTGTGTCCTTTGCCTCTGGCCTGTGCCAGGGGTGTGAGTTCCAAGCAGTGACCCAGCCCAGCCCAGCTGCTCTGTGCTGGCTCCTGATGCAAGGCTTGGCTGGATGAGCTGGGCTGGAGCTTGGCCAGCCCTGCCACAGGGCAGGGCAGCTCTGGAGAAGGGTTTGCCTTAGGATCCTAGGATGCCACGATGGTTTGGGCTGGAAGGGACCTCAAAGTCCATCCAGTGCCACCCCCTGCCATGGGCAGGGACACCTCTCACTGTCCCAAGCTGCTCCAAGCCCCAGTGTCCAACCTGGGCTTGGACACTGCCAGGGATCCAGAGGCAGCCACAGCTTCTCTGGGCACCCTGTGCCAGGGCCTGCCCGCCCTCCCAGGGACGAATTCCTTCCCAATATCCCATCTCTCCCTGCCCTCTGGTAGTGGGAAGCCATTCCCTGTGTCCTGGCACTCCAGGCCCTGTCCCAAGTCCTTCTCCTGGAGCCTCTTTAGGCACTGGCAGGAGCTCTGAGCTCTCCCTGGATCCTTCCCTTCCCCAGGTGAACACCCCAGCTCTCCCAGCCTGGCCCCAGAGCCAAGGGGCTCCAACCCTCAGAGCATCTCCATGGTCTCTTTTGAACTCACTCCAACAGCTCCACATTGTTCTTGTATTAAAAAAGTGCTGTTCCTGACTTCTTTTCACGTGCAGCGCCTCAACGAGAACCTGGGCAAGCTCACAGCCAAGTTTGAGAAGGCCACTGCAGACAAACTCAAGTGTCAGCAAGAAGCTGAAGCTACAGCCTGTACCATTGCCCTCGCCAACCGCCTGGTGAGTGCAGCAGGGGCAGCTCTGGTGGCACCAGAGGGAGGCACCAGGGGCTGGGATGAACCCTGTGCACACAGCACGTTACATCTTCTCATGTTTTTGGAGTATGTTTCCTGCTCTGCAGCAAGTTTCAGTCATGAGAATGCTTTTGCACTGGCTGTTTTCATGCACCAGGGCAGCTCTGCTCGTTAAAGTTCCTGGCTCTGCTGCCGTCACAGCTCTCGCCTCCTTCTTGGAGCTTAAATGTGTGATCAGGTACTGATGGGCCAAAAGTGTATGACTCAATAATGGTATCATAAAAACAAAGGTGGGAACATGCCTCTAGCTTTGCAGGCTTTGAAATGACAGGAATTAGGGTGAAAAGCTCTCTGAAAGCCTCAGTCTCCTCCAAGTCAGAATACAAAGGTATTTAGGGATGTGATGCTGGGTGCAGGTCTCTGTTTGTTTTACCACCTTGTTAGACTGTAATTTGTGTGTAAAATGTCTGTTTGTATCTATCTCAATGTAGAAGGAGAAGAGGAAGATAGCCAAAAGGGATAGATTTTTGTTTGGGACACAGAGAACTGGGCTCAGTTCTTAATTTTTTTCCATTTCTTATTTCTCTGGAAGTACAGGACCAGTTTGAAGGGGGCTTGGAGCAACCTGGTCCAGTGGAAGGTGTCCCTGCCCATGGTAGAGGGGTTGAAACGAGATGATCTTTAAGGTCCCCTCCAGCCTAGGGCATTCTGTGACTCTGTGAGACTGTTCTGAAACCTCCTTAGGTGACCTTCATCAAAGGGCTTTAGCCTGGATTTTCAGACCTGTTTAGTTTCCAAGTGGGTTTTCATGGGCAGAAGAAAAGGAGTGCATTTAGTGGGGCATCCAAGTGCTCTCCAGAACTCTGATCATCCTGGTGCCTCCTCTGGACTGGCTCCATAAGCTGTTATATGGACTTGAGATAGGATATTTATGTATCTGGGTTTCAATCCCTCATTGAAGGGAACTCCAAGTGCTCCAAGGCCAGAGCAGGATGGGTTTGTGACCAGCCTGGTCTGTGTATCCAGAGACCTGGGGGAGGAGGGAGCTTGGATTTTTTTGGGGCAGATAAAGGACAACATAATTGGATAAGCTTTCCCCTTTGAATGATTGTTATTTTCCAGTCCTGGCAGTCCCTGCTGGGGTTTCTGAGCCATTTTAATTTAGATTGGCTTTGGACTGTGCTCAGGCACACAGTGGGGACTGTGACCAGCCCTGTCCTCCCTGTGCTCACAGAGGTGATGGCCAGGGAGGCTGGAAAGGGGTTTGCTCTGTTTGGAAGCAGGGAGAGCCTCCCATGCTGCAGTTGTCTGTATGCACAGGTGGGACAGGATGAACCTTGTTTTCTCCATAGAAATCCCCTGCAGGCTCCATGGCCCAGGATGGAGTCTGCTCCCCAGGCTGGGACACCTTTCCCTTTCATCCTTGGAGAACAGGCAGAGCCAGGTGGAAGCAAATCTCTGCTCCTGCCTCTGGGATCACCCACAACTGAAGCACCACATGACTGGCACAGCCTTGGCAGTGCTGAGGAAGATGAGTCTGGGCAGTGCCCTGGATTCTGCTAGAAAAAGGTGTTGTGTTTTTATTGATCTCTAGGATCTCAAATGCTGCTGCTGTGCACATTTTTCAGCCTGATAGTCACAAGTGCCAGTAAGAGAAGAGAAGCTAAGACCTTGGGGAAGCTGATGTCAACCCTGGGCTCTTACAAAGAGAAGAAGGATGGAGTGGGGTTGTTTGTGTTGAGCTGTAATCTCTGCCTTGCTGGGAGATGAATTTACACACCTACACCCAACCACCCAGAGCACCCTTGAGAGTCTCCTGCTGCTCCAAACAATGCACAGGCTGAGCAGGAACAGCTTGTCACAGCAAACAAGGGAAGAAACCCAGACATTTGTGGCTGCTGCTGCTGCCATGCCTTTCAGAACAAAGATTTGGAAAGAGATACTTGGAGCTCTCCTAATGCTGCAATTAGGATCATAAATTAACTTTCTGCTGCCCTCACCTGCAGCCCTCTTGAGGCTACACAGCTGTGCCAGAAAACCCCTGGAAAAGATGGAAATACCTAGGAGCTCCTTTAGTAGTGCTGACCCATGGACAGTGCTTCCTGCAGAGACCCTCCCAGGCTGCTGGCGTGGGGCAGGATGGAGGTGAAGGACTCTCACCTTTGGCTTGCCCAGCTGGGGCTCAGAGCTGGGATGACTTTCCTGGAAGGTTTCCATCTCTTATTGCCACACTGAGGGCTCCAGTGTCCCTCTTGCAGGGGCTTCTCACGCTGCCAGGGTGCTGCAGCACAAGGAGGGGCAGAATTGCCAGGCAAATGATTAGGATCAGGAAGGTTTCAAAGTCTGGAGGGAAATTATTGGAGTTCAATGCAACTTCTTGTTGCAAGCCCTCCAAGCCCTTGAGCTTGGAAACTGAGCCTGTGGCTGGGGTAGGAGCTGCAGCATTTGTGTTGTGGGTTAATAGAAAACCCACTCCTTAGAGGGTTTCCTATTCCCCATTTCCATAGGGTAGAGAAATGCTGGAGTAGCAGATACACAGGAATTTGTGATGTACTCCATATTTGACAGGCTGAGAAAGCTGGGACTGTTCAGCCTGGAGAAGAAAAGGTTTCTGGAGACCTCACAAACCCTTCCAGTACCTGAAGGAGCTGCAAGGAACTGGAGAGGGACTTTGCATAAGGAGCTGTAAAGACAGAACAAGGGGGAATGGGTTCAGACTGAAAGAGGGGAAATTTAATTCAGATGAACAGGAGGAATTGTTCCCTATGGTTAGGCCCTTGCCCATGGTGCCCAGAGAAGCTGTGCTGCCCCTGGATCCCTGGCAGTGTCCAAGGCCAGGCTGGACAGGGCTTGGAGCAGCCTGGCAGAGTGGGAGGTGTCCCTGCCATGGCAGGGGGTGAAATGAGATGAGTTTTAAGGTTTGTTCCAACCCAAACCATTCCATGGTTTGTGATTCTGTGACACCACATCCCAGGCCATGCTGGTTACATCTCTTCCCCACTCCATGACTTAGGAACAGCCTCTAACCTCAGCAATTCTATGATTCTATACTGTCAAAAATTCTTCATTTGTGCAGTGTAGGCAAGGAACTCCTTGCATCCCAACTTCCTGCTGTGCACTGCACACCAACTCCTGTGTCCTCCTGGCTTTGATCTAGGAATAGGACCTGACAGCCCTCACTGATGTGCAGTTCATTTAACATTCAAGAAATGTCACTGGTGTGGCTGTGGGTAGAAATCATTTCCCAGACTTTGAAACAAACACGTTTGAGGTTGTATGAAGAATGTAAGTGAACATGGAGAGTGATGCTTTGGATTGCCAAATGAACCTGGGGGACTGAGGCAAGCACAGCTCTTGCAGTGCCAGATTGGCATCTCATGAACTCCAGGTGACCTGAGGAAGATGCTCCAGGATGCAGGGGACAGGAGCAGGATCTGTGCACCAGAAAGGGAGGCTGGCTGCTGAGTGCTGTTTGTGAGTGGGGGTGTGCTAATGCAGAGGAGGAAATTTAGTGATGACAAATGCTAAATAACGTGTGCAGGGAAAACAAACTGTAATCATGCAGTTACATGGATAGGGCCTAATTGCACTATTATCACTCACAGAAGAGCTCTTGGAGTTGTTGCAGAGAGTTCTCAGGAACAGCAACGTGGCACTTGACAGGAGGAAAAAAGACAAATTGAATATTACTAATTGGTAGGAAAAAAGCTCAGGAAACTGAAGTTAAGCATCATTGTATTGGGTCTGTCAGTGCCTACATCCCACATGAGATGATCCTGTCTAAGAAGGCTGTGAGCAACCTGGGAAAGCTACAATAACGTATATAAGCACTTCCATGTGAGAGGGAATACATTAGTGCTCTTCATTTTGGAAAAGGTGTAGAGGGGATGGATGTGGCAGAAGCCTCTAAAATGGTGTGCAGCCTCATGACTGGTGTGCAGAAGGTGGTGGGGAATTGTTGTTCACTCTCTGTCATTATCAAAGAGCCAAAGGAAATCAAATGAGTAGCTTTTAATTTCCTACTTACTAAATAAAAAAATTCTAATGACTTCTAGGATCTGAGGTGGGAGACACCTGGGATGTCCTGAACACATTAAAACTGGTAGTAGTGTGTGATCCAAGCAAAGGAGAAAAAAAGACCTCTAGGACCTAAGTAGATTAAAAGTAACATGAAAAATTAATTAGGAGTATGGAAGCACCTCTGAGTACCAGGAAAATCAGATCAATACAGATTTCTTGGTCTTAGAGGGGCTGTGGGAGTAATATAGTAGTCGACCTCAAGGAGACCAGAGGGAAGACCTATAGATGTTTCATCTATAAAAACTGCAAAGGAAAGATGGAAGAACTGACTCTGTGCACTGTAACTGTAGTTGAGATTAAGGATCATTTATGTATGATCCTTAAAAGTGACCAATAACTTACAAGTAGTGCTCTGCTTCTTTTCCAAGAAGTAGGATAAGACACGTGGGCTGAGAGCAGGGCCTGTGCAGCTCCAGCTGGACTCCAGCAGAGGAGGAGCAGGGCAGGTACAGCCTGTTCTGCCTGATTGTTGATGTTTTCCAGCCTTCATCCCACTGTCAGAAATAGGAGTTTGCATGATGAGACAAACTGGCAAGACTGAGAACACAAAACTGGGAATTCCCCCATGTAAAGAGGAAGCATTGCTGTAGATAAAATAACTGGCTGGTCTGGATGTGGGAACCACAGGAATGGGATGAAGTCCAGAGCTGTAACCATGGACTGATAACACATTGCTCACCTCTAAACCAGGAGCCCAGTGCAGCAGCCAGTGAGGACTGTGGGAATATGTTCAGTCAGGCTTTGCCCTACATGCTGTGCAGCCCTAAGAAAGGCAGCTGTGGTCCTAATCCTATCCTGAGTGGCATTCTAGCAAGGCTAAGGGGACATCTGCACAGTTTGAGACCAGCAATAGGCACTGGGGAACCTCTGCAGCTCTGTGAGGAGGGTGGTGGCTCATGTTTGGGCAGAGCAACTCATCCGGGGCAGATTTAGGGACAGCTCTGAGGTTGGGTGGGGCAAAGAAAACCTGAGGCTGCTCTTTCTGCTCCTGGGAGGCGTCAAAGCTCCCAGAGGCAGTTTTCCCTGATCCAAAGGGGCAGTTTTGGCAGGGCAGAGAGGCCATCAGAGGTGTCACTGCAGGTGTCTTTCAGTTCTTGTGCTCATCAGAATAAACTGATTGTCAGTGGCTGGCCCTGGATCCCTGACAGTGTTCAAGGCCAGGCTGGATGGGGCTTGTAGCACCCTGGGACAGTGGAAGGTGTCTCTGCCCATGGCGAGAGGTGACCCTGGATGGGCTTTAAGGTCCCTCAAACTCAAACCAGTCTGTGAATCTGTGACTCCATGAATCATAAGCGAGCTAGATGAGCTGGTGTGTAGCAGATTGCATGGCTCTGCAGTGATGATGTTGACTGTCTATAAAGAGTTGCAAAAATGATCCCAAGTGATGGAGGCATGAAACACCAGGTAGATAAATGTAATGTAAAGTATATTGGCAAAATTAGGTTTTACTTCACATGCCCTGTAAGTGATGCTGAGCTGATTGTTATCACTCAGGAGTGAAAGGATGGAGTTAAGAGTTCTGTGAGCTCTGTGCTCCCAGAAGCAAAAAGCCCTCTCCAAACCCAAAGCCCATCTGAAACCGGATATTAGGGTTTATTAGGAAAAGAAGGGAGAACAAAACAGAAAAAAATCCCCATCTTGCTCTATGAATACCTTCTAAATAAATCTTGAATGTGCAGCATTACCGTCGCCCCCTCTGCTGCACCTCAAAGGCTGGAGGAGAATGGGAAATGGTGCAGAGACAGCAACAATAAAAGGAACCGGATAATAAAGATTGCATCATTCGCTACAGATAAAGATTGCAAGGCAAATCAAAAGGCTGCTTCTGTGGGAGGAATTATTGAAGAGGCTAAAGCTCTTCAACCTGAAAAGGAGACAGCAGAGGGGTACTGAGGGCTTGCAGTCCTGAGTGCTGCAGAGAAGCTGGTGCCAGCAGGATTGTTCCCTGGTTTTGCACTGGACAAATGTTTTAGCAATTGAAAAGTTCAGGCAGCACATCAAAGGATGTACTTTTTCACAGAAGGCACAGCTGAACTGTGGATCTCCTGCCCATGGGATGCTGTAGATGCCAAAAGTTGGGTTGATATCCACGGCAGCTTAGGCTCAGTCATGAAGTCAAAAATCATCCGTGGCTGTTAAGCACAAGGGTATAAGCTGTGGGTCAGAAGGTCCTGAAGTCAGCAGTGGTGGGAAGCTGGAATTTGTGTCCAGAGCTGTGCTTGTGCATGCAGCATTCCCAGGACAAGGGCTGCTGCCAGCTGCAGGAGGTGGCCTGTGGCTCTGCCCTGCAGAGCTGGTCCTGTGCTGAGCACTTTCAGAGGGGAATCAAACAACTTGTTGGCTTAGGCAGGCACAGCATGTTCTCTGGAGGATACTGACTGGCTGTCAGAGGATGTGGAGGCACACAGGGGTGGAAGGGGAGCTGTTTCATCTGCAGGAGAACCAATGCCATAGAAATGGGAGGGAGTTTGTGTTGGGAATGGGAAGGTGGTTCTGACCCTCAGGAAGCAGTGAAATTCTGCTGGAAACAGGCCTTGGTCAGCTTGGAAGGTGTGACTGTGAAATTCAGTGAGGCTCTGCAGGTGTTGCCTTCCCATCCTGGGGATCTGTGTCTGCAGAGCAGTTTAAAATGGCAAAATAGCCCAATTCAGGGGAAGGAGTTATTGAAGGTGTTCATAAGGCTTGTCACAGGGCTAAGTGTCAGAGCTGGGCCTGTTTAACATTGAACAGAGACCTAGAAAAAGGGACAGTGTCCCATCAGTATTCCATACCTGGAATTGCAGAAGAGAAGCATATAGAGGAATTTTTTGTAGAAATGAGAAATATGAAGAAATAATAGCCATAAGCTAGTGTGGAGTGAGGACAGAGGAAAAAAACTAGAAGGTGCTGGTTGGCCCTGGTGACAGAGAGCTGTGAGCAGAGGGGAGCTGTGCTCGGTGTGGATGTTCCCAGAGCAAGTCCATGGAGAGCAGTTCCTCCTTGGCAGCAGGAGACTGACTGTGAATTTCACCATAAAATCTGGCATTCTCCATCTCAAATCCATGAGGTCAACTCAAAACTGGGTTGGGTTTTTCTAGCTTGTGAGCTGAAGGCTGCATTCCATTCCTGTTTCCAATGGTACCCCAAAAAGTACCGATGGTCAAACAAGTGAGCTGTGTGTGTAGAGATGTCTTATTTCATAAGGAGATGCTGAACCCTCTTCAAAGCCCCAGCTGGACTGTCTGGGCATTGGGTGCTGATG
Source organism: Lichenostomus cassidix (assembly GCF_008360975.1). Taxonomy (NCBI): domain Eukaryota; kingdom Metazoa; phylum Chordata; class Aves; order Passeriformes; family Meliphagidae; genus Lichenostomus; species Lichenostomus cassidix. Next base: position 10,072,578 of record NC_139498.1, read on the forward strand.
AAAAATAGGTACAAGGAAGCATTTTTTTGGACAGAATCTGAAGGGAATTGTGATCAAAATCTCATGTACCTGGTGTGATAATAAATTGTGTGAAATAATTGTGGCTGTGGCTGTGGCTGTGGAGAGGAGTGCTCTGTGTGGGAGGGGATGTAATGAGGTGGGAATCTGTGGCATTAAGGCAATTAACAGGTGATGGGCTGTCCCAGAAATCCCTGTGCAGGTATCTTTATGTGAGTTCCTCCTGGGGAAGTGATGGATCCTCCCTGGATCCAGCAGAGAGCTGAGTTTGGCTGCAGGACAGCTCTGCCATGGAATGGGGTTCCCCAGGTTCTAAAGTTTAGCAAATGACAGCTGAGGTCAGGAAGAAGCATTGCTTAAATACCTCTGTAATTCCTCCCTGTGAGGTTGTGAGGCCCTGGCACAGGGTGCCCAGAGAAGCTGTGCTGCCCCTGGATCCCTGGAGGTGTCCAAGGCCAGGTTGGACACTGGGGCTTGGAGCAACCTGGGATAGTGGGAGGTGTCCCTGCCATGGCAGGGGTGGGATGGGATGATTTTTAAGGTCCTTTCCAACCCAAACCATGCCATGACTGTGTGAGTGATAAGTTTGATGTGGGAATTTGCAGGTTGGAGGACTTGCCTCTGAGAACGTGCGATGGGCTGAGGCTGTGCAGGACTTCAAACAGCAGCAGAGCACCTTGTGTGGAGATGTCCTGCTGAGCTCAGCCTTCGTCTCCTACCTGGGCTACTTCACCAGGAAATACCGCCAGGACCTCCTGGATGGCATCTGGAGGCCTTATTTGCACCAGCTAAAAGTAAGTCCTGATTCCTCTGAGAAGCCTTTTTTCCTTGGATTAATGTGGCCATAAATCCTGGTGCCCACAGGGGATCCCCCAAGGGAGGGGCTCTCTCAAACTAGGGACATCACTGTGTCCTCACCAAGTTGGACTGAGGATCAGGACATGGCCATTTGCTCCTCTCTGGGGAAAACGTGGTGTCCTTGCTCCATGTACACAGGAAAATCCCAAACACAGAGCCCAGCTCTGCACTTTTGTCCAGGAAAACAGCCATGGCCATGAAGGAGGGGGGAATATGGAGAAGGAATTACTTTGAGGAGGCAGAGCTCGCTGCCAGCTCTCCAGTAGGCTTGGAAAAACTCCAGGTGTTTTTTTCATTCTGGACACAAGCTCTGGTCATGCTGGCCATGCCTCTCAGCTGGTTTTATCCATGTCTTGCTGTTAGGACCAGATGGAGATCATTGTGCTTGAAACTTGTTTAATATTTCACTAATTTTAACAGGTTCCTCTCATACAAATGATGCCAAGAAGCTTTTAAATAAGGTCCCAATGGGGCAGAGATGCCCAAATCAAAGGGCTGACCAAAGCAGACAGTTCCTTAGGCTGAGAGGAGAAACCTCATTCTGCATTTCTTAATACTGAGCCAGAAACTTAGTTAAGAGATGCCATATTGTTCCAAACATGACCTGACTCTGTGATTAGAAATGTCAGGGAAGTGCCTGTAATTCCAGTGGAAGTGAAAGGCCCATTTTGCTCAGACACCTGGCACAGGTAGCTCTGCTTGTCACACCCAGAAATGGCCTCTCCTGTCAGAGCAGCATTTCTGGACCTACTAATGCTGGTTTGCAATACAGCAGCAGCCTTAGCAGGGGGATAATTGTGTCCTTCCATGCTGTCTCAGGGAGCTGAACAGGGCAGGCTGTGATCCCAGCATTGGGGCTGGGCTGGGGAGGCAAAACCCCTGGGATTGCTTGTACAGGTTGTGTTTGTTCACAACAGGAGTGGGAAACAAAACTAGATTGAAAACACCTTGTAAATGGGAAACCACAGACAAATGATGGAAGCACAGAATGGCTTGTGCTGGAAGCACCTTAAAGATCACCTCATTCCAACTCCCTTGCCATGGGCAGGGACACCTCCCACTAGACTCCATCCAACCTGGCCTTGAACACTTGGAGCATTCTTTATGATCATGAACCTCCCCTTGCAGGGATGGGGCAGCCACAGCTGTTGTGGACACCCCGTGCCAGGGCCTTACCATCCTCACAGCCAAGGATTCCTTCCCAATATCCCATCTCTCCCTGCCCTCTGGCAGTGGGAAGCCATTCCCTGTGTCCTGTCCCTCCATCCCTTGTCCCAAGTCCCCCTCCAGTTCTCTTAGAGCCCCTTTAGGCACTGGCAGGGGCGCTGAGCTCTCCCTGGAGCCTTCTCCTCTCCAGGTGAACACCCCAGCTCTCCCAGCCTGGCTTCAGAGGGGCTCCAGCCCTTGGAGCATCTCCATGGTCTCCTCTGGACTCTCCAGCAGCTCCACACCCTTCTGATGTTGGTGCTCCCAGTGCTGGGGGCAGCTCTGCAGGTGGGGTCTCACCTGAGCAGGACAGAGGGGCAGAATCCCCTCCCTCAACACCCTGGTCACACTGCTGGCGACGCAGATAAATACAACTTATCACTTTTTAATTAAACTAACTTTTCTTGCAATCAGTAGGGAACTTGGAATCGCCTGGAATCACTTCACCCCCTAGGAAGCCTTTCTGCTTTGCTCCCAGGTGCCAATTCCTGTGACTCCAGGGCTGGACCCGCTGTCCCTGCTGGCGGACGAGGCGGCCGTGGCGGCGTGGCAGAACCAGGGCCTGCCGGCTGACCGCATGTCCACGGAGAACGCCGCCATCCTGAGCAGCTGTGAGCGCTGGCCCCTCCTGGTGGATCCCCAGCTGCAGGGCAGCAAGTGGATCAAAAGCACCCACGGCGAGGAGCTCCGGGTGATCCGAGTGGGGCAGAAGGGGTAAAGTCATCCTTCTCCTGCTGTGACCCTGGCAGTGGGCCTGGCTGGTGGGTTTGGTGAGCAGTGTGCCTGGCTGGTGGGTTTGGTGAGCAGTGGGCCTGGCTGGTAGGTTTGGTGAGCAGTGGGCCTGGCTGGTAGGTTTGGTGAGCAGTGGGCCTGGCTGGTGGGTTTGGTGAGCAGTGGGCCTGGCTGGTGGGTTTGGTGAGCAGTGGGCACTGAGCTGCAGCCATCTGAGGCAGTCACACTGAGGCAAAGCTGTCACTGTATTTGCTCACATCGTCTGCTTACTTGTTCATTACCCAAATGATAGAGATTTCTTATTAGATCAAGGGTCTGCTTAGTGCTTGGCTCAGTTACCATAGAAACTCCACTAAGCTGGTGATGGAGCGAGCTGTGTGCTAAGGCTGAGCTGGAGTAGCATAGAGTCTTAGACTGCCTTGGTTTGGAAGGGACCTTAAAGATCATCCCATTCCACCCCTGCTATGGGTAGGGACATCTTGCACTATCCCAAGTCGCTGCAAGCCCCTCCAGCCTGGCCTTGAACACTTCCAGGAATGGGGCAGCCACAGCTTCTCTGGACAATGGGCCTGTGTAGGACTGTGGCATCCTCCATGGGGCTCCTGTAGGTGTCATGTCCTGGTTTAGTCTCACCAGAAGGATGACCAGGGCTTCCTATCTCTTGGAGAGAGAGAGGGCTTGAGCATGGAGAGCGATGAGGGTCACCCTGCCCTGCAGCTCACCTCCCACCAGCTGGACACTCTCATTGCAGCACCCTTGCATTGACCTGGATAAATCTTTAATGGAAAGGCTTTTCCACCCCATCTCTCATCTCCAGTCAGACAGACAGGTCTTCTGTAGGTGTCACCTTGCACCCATCTGTACCCACTGGGGAGCCCTAGCTGGGATGGGGCAGCCTGAGTGAGATCCCTGCAGAGAGGTGTGAGCAGTGGGGTTGTTTTCTGAATACAGAGCAAAGCTCTGGCAGCAGGCTAGAGTGACCCAGGCCTGGTGCTTGCAAATTCCCATAGATTTGGAGATGCCTTGGGTTGCCCATGTTTCACTGGTCCCTCCTCTGTGGTCACCCAGGTTGTTTTGCTGGTGCCTCCTGTGCTCTCCTCACAGAAAATAGCAATGAGTGACTGGATCTGCTCTCATGTGGGGTCAAAATAAGGATCATTTTTCACTAGAGAAGGCTTCTGTTTCCCAGCCACCTGGGCCATCATGCCTTGAAGTTATTCAAAGCAGTCTGTGGAACAGCAAGGATCCCAGAAGGGGCACCAAAATCTGACCCTGCAGGATGGAATCAGAGGAACAGACCCTGAAATATCCCTGCCATCACAGCTTGCTGTGCAAATACAACATCCATTTTCCCCCTCTCTGGTCACACTCTGGGCTGGCAGGGGCTTTAGGAGGGGCATTTAGTGTGTTGCTGTGATGTCTCAGAGCTGAGGACTGAAAGCATCATCAGTGCCCCATTACAGTAATTCAGGGAATGTTTCACCATCTGGGAAATGGAGCTTTTTACTTTCAACTGCTGAAAGAGGTGTAAACCCACACAGAGGGCTCACCTTCAGGAAGGGCCATGAGCAGCTCTGGGGCAGCTCTGTCATTCCCTCTGACTTTCTTTGTCTAAAATACCCCTGGGCTCAGAAAAATGGAGGCTGCTTCTCAGGAGTGGGGGTTGCACTAAGTAGGCATATTCCTCTAAAAGTCACGCCTAAAAGTCACTCTAAACTTTTGTTTCAGATCTTTCTGTCTCCTCTTGAGGTCTCACGTGCTCTGGATTAGATGAGGAGTGTGAATTTGACCAGGAGAGGTGGTTGGAGGTAGTTGAGGAGACTCAGTGTGACAGTGATGGTGGAAAAGCACCCAGAGCATCCTCCCCTGGTGCCCAGGGTCCTCTTGGCTGAGGGGTTGTGTGAAGTGTAGAGCAGCCTGGAGGACACAGCCCAGGCACCTGGCCCTGCCCTTCCTGGTACAAGACATCCCAGAGCAGAGCATCCCCATTTCACAGCTGGGCACTGGGCAAAGGGTTCCATTTCCTTGTGAGGAAAGAAGTTGTCCTAAGCATGACCCTAAACCCTGGGCAAAATGGAGCTGAAAGCTGCTCTTCCTCTGTGCTTTTATGCAAGCTGAGTTGCACCAGTGGGTTGTGGAGGAAACAAAGTCTTTGCTGAAAACAGCTCCAGGCTGTCCCAGCTTTGCTCACAGCTGCCCAGGCTGTTCTTGGGACGGACTCAATGATTATTCCTTGCCCTTGGAAGATTTGGGACCTCATTCTCTTTGTTGGACACCCAGGACTCTGCCAGTGCCACTTTCTATTCCAGGCTTTGACACCACCTTACCCCTCATTCTCCCTCCAAATGCTGGCAGCTGCCTGTAGCTGCCACTGCAGCAAGGGTCCCCTCTGTCCCCTGACACTGACAGTGTCACATCCTGCTCTGCTGCAGGAGGCACCAGTGCTGTTTCCCACAGGTATCTGGACACACTGGAACAAGCCATGGCTGCAGGAGAGTTGGTTCTGATTGAAAACCTGGAGGAATCTGTGGATCCAGTGCTGGGGCCATTGCTGGGGCGAGAAACAATCAAGAAAGGCAGGTGAGCTTGGGGGGGCTTGGGGGCACATCTGGGTGGGGATTTGGGGCTGTTGTGCTGCAAATGTTCACATCCAGCAGCATCAACACCCTGCCTTCATGGGTGAGGGCATTTTAAATCAGGCAATCACGGGTAATTCAGCCATAGGATGGCTGGGAAATCAACCTGAATTTCTCATTTCACTTCACAGCATCATTCAAACCTCATCTAAAAGGGAGACCTGTAATTCTCCCATTGTACCTTGACCTTGGGGTCTGTAATTGGCTGTTCTGACACTGAATTATTACCAAAATAGCTGCTGTTCTTGTGAAGTAAAAGTAGCCTTGAATTTTAGCAAATACTGCACAGCATTTAGTAATACAGCTACAGGTTTCAGCAGCAGGGATATCAAGTGTTTCTTAATGAGGTCAGGTTCTCATGGCAGCTGCTAGTCACCTCCAGCCCAGAGGAGGTTAGCAAGAAGGGCAGCGAGGGAGTTTGTTTTTTCCTCAAGTTCTTGAGGATTATTTCCTTGCTTGCCTAAAGAGTGTTGTAAACTGGTGGGCAAGGCTAGCTGTCTGCAAAGTTTGTAGGGGGAACCATCCTGGGAAGGGTGGCTGAGCATGGGTTTGGCTGCAGGATGGAGAGGCAGGACTGGTCCCAGTGCAGGATTGAAATATCTGGGGAATGTTGAGAGGGGAGTGCAGCAGAAAGGCAATCCTGAGCCACCCTCCAGCACCCACTGAGCCCCTTTTGGGGCTGTACATCTCTGCTCTCAAAACTCCCTGGGAGATCATGTGTTTCCTAACAGAGGGAAAATGAGTCATAAATCACAAAGAAAGTTCCTGGGTTTTGTGTTTCCAGGCCTTAAGCCCAGACCTCAGGAGAGGTTCTGTCAGTCCCAGAGCAGGAATTGTTTTGCTGTGGGGTCTGGCAGGATCTCTGGTGCTGCTGGGAGCTGCCTGTGCTGGGGGATTTACAGCTCTAAAAGCAATTGAGGGAGCCAAGAGGGCACCCAGTGAGTGATGATTGACTGGGAAGTGTATTCAAAGTCCTCTGAGAACATCATCATTCCCACAACAGTCCCAGTGTGTCCCTGAAAGCATTTCTGGTTTCTCTTTGTCTCTGACTCCCATGGGTTTTGTTAATATAGAATCATTAAATGGTTTGGGTTGGATGGGACTTTAACATCATCCAGTGCCACCCCTGCCATGGCAGGGACACCTTCCACTGTCCCAGGCTGCTCCAAGCCCCAATGTCCAAGCTGGCCTTGGACACTGCCAGGGATCCAGGGGCAGCACAGCTTCTCTGGGCACCCTGTGCCAGGGCCTCACAACCTCACAGGGAAGAATTTCTTCCTAATATCCAATCTAAACCCACTCTCTGTCAGTCTGAACCCATTCCCCCTTGTCCTGTCACCCCAGTTCCTGATGAACAATCCCTCTCCCATCTCCCTGTGTCCCTTCAGCCCCTGGCAGGTGCTCTGATGTCTCCACTCAACCTTCTCCTCTCCAGGCTGAACATTCCCAGCTCTCCCAGCCTGGCTCCATAGGGAAGCTGCTCCAGGCCCTTTAGCCACTTCATGGGCTCCTCTGGACTCACTCCAGCAGTTCCTTGTCCTTCTGTTGGGGACACCAGAACTGGGCCCTGTTCCAGCTGGGGTCTCAGCAGAGCAGAGACAATCCCCTCCTGGCCCTGCTGCCCACACTCCTTTGGCTGCAGCCCAGGGCATGGTTGGATTTCTGGGCTGGGTTAAACCTTGGTTCAGAATATGTTGATTCCTGAGGTCTCTGAGCTTTAGACTTCATGTCAGCAATGCAGACCAGGAGGATGCTGGGTTTTCCTGGCTGATGTCACCTCCCAGGAATGGCAGCCACCACTCTCCAAATGTGGCTTCACTGCTCAAGCTCAGTGCAGCTGCAGAGCTGACCTGGTCAGAGCCAACACACTGGGAAATTTTAGCTGTGACTGGTGAAAAGCTCGATGCTGAGAGGCTTTTCCTCTCTGTAACTCCAGTTTTTAGGCAGAACCCAGCCTCTGTCCAAAGCCAGGAGGGTTCGTGGTTGGACTGGCTGTGCTGCTGCTGGAAACTTTGAGCCTCCTTAAACAGGATCCAAAATTCAGGGGAGACTCTGGGTTTTTTACCCGAAATCAGGAGTGATTCAAGTGTGTCTGGTATTAAACACTTGGCTTTAACAGTGATTTCTGTGAGGAGTGCCAAGTCCCTGGAGCTGCCATTGACTGAGACACTCCTGTCCTGTGCTGACAGCTCCTGGCTGATGCTCCTTTTGTCAAATTCCAGGTACATCAAGATTGGGGACAAGGAGTGTGCTTTCCACCCTTCCTTCCGCCTGATCCTGCACACCAAGCTGGCAAACCCTCACTTCCAGCCCGAGCTGCAGGCCCAGTGCACCCTCATCAACTTCACTGTCACCCGCCATGGCCTCGAGGAGCAGCTGCTGGCGGCCGTGGTGCGCATGGAGAGACCTGACCTGGAGGAGCTGAAGGTAGGGCAGCACCTGGGGGTACTCTGGGAGCTAGGAGACATCATCACTATTTTTTAAATTATTATTATTATTATTATTATGGTGGTGGTGGTGATGGTGTTATTATTTTTATTGTTATTACTATTGTTGTTGTTATTTTTGTTTGTATTGTTATTTATATTGGTCATTTATTTTGTTATTACTATTGTTGTTGGTCTACACCTGGAGGAACTGAAGGTCAGCACCTGGGGGGTACACTGGGAGCTAGGAGACATCATCACTATTTTATTATCATTATTATTATTATTATTTATTATTTTTATTAATTATTATTATTATTATTTATTTTTGTTATGGTGGTGGTGATGGTGTTATTATTTTTATTGTTATTACTATTGTTGTTGGTCTACACCAAGAAGTCTGACCTGGAGGAACTGAAGGTCAGCACCTGGGAGGTCACACTGGGAGCTAGGAGACATCATCACTAGCATTATTATTATTAATATTATTAATAATATTATTATTGTTATTATTATTAATTATTGTTATTATTGAGGGGGTGGTGGTGGTGTTATTGTTATTACTGTTGTTGTTGGTCTATACCAAGAGGACTGACCTGGAGGAGCTGAAGGTCAAAACCTGGGGGTTACACTGGGAGCAAGGAGACATCATCACTATTATTATTATTATTATTATTATTATTATTATTATTATGGTGGTGGTGTTAGTATTGTTATTGTTATTACTATTGTTGTTGATCTACACCAAGAAGTCTGACCTGGAGGAGCTGAAGATCACCACCTGGGAATTTTCACTGGTAGCAAGTGTTACAATCTTCATCCTTATTATTATTATTATTATTATTATTATTATAGAACAAACAACATATCACAAGCCAGCTTGCAGAGATTGCTAAGCTTGTCATAAAATCAGAAGATTTCCCTTCTATGACAAATATTGAGGGGTTTTTTTTTCCTTCACTCTTATCTTTTCTTGGTATTTTGAGAACACTTGTACTGCATTTTCAAGATTTTTCTCCCAAAAATTCTTTGTTTTTCTTCTCCTCTTGAGACTGAAAGCTGCAATTCTCATTACATCAGGTCTTTTCTGGACTTTGCAGATTTAATTTTGGAGGCAGGATTAATCTCACCTAATTTCCAGCATTTATGGTAAAGGGTTCTCTCTGTAAATATTGTGAGGCTGGTAATGATATTTTTCCGTTCAGATTCTTCCTCCCACTTCTTTGTAACAGGCCAAAATATTCTCTCTCTCTCTCTTTTATTAAGTATGGCTTTAATTTCAAGCTAATTTTATGAAGAAAGTCCTCTATTCTAATGACACCTTTAACAATGTAACAAATATATAGAATACTAAATATTTTCTGAGAGTGGGAGCAAATTTGCTGCACATGTTCAGTCAGGCCAGGCCAGTTCTGTAATAATCTTCCCACTTAATGAGGTTCTGAAGCACCTTAGCTGGGCAGCCTTAATGATGCATCGAGTCTGAACCAGGCTCATGTGCTAATGAGCCAAAGGATGGCATCCAAAATGCCCATTGAGCTGATTTAATGGGTGAGCCAGGGTTGTGCTGGGGCCACCAGGGACACAAACTCAGTCCCCCCAGCACTGACTCGGTGCTGGGCTGGCACAACTCCTGTGGGATGGTATTTTCCTTACCTTGAAGAATATTTAATTATTTCTCTCTGTCATCACAGCAAGGTAACACCAGAGCCATCAGCTGTCCTCCCTCTCACCCAATTCCACCCTGCTACAGCCCTGCTGTCTCAGGGAGGAGAAAACCAGCCTGGCATTGCAGATGTTCTGCTGGAATGGGATCAGGCAGCCATAAAAGCCTGTTCCCTGCTGGCCTAAGAGCAGAGCTGTGTCTCCTTGGGCACAGTGGGGAGCTGCCAGTGGCACTTGTGACCAGGCTCTGGCCAGGAGCTCAGCACCTTCTGCCCCCAGGGCTGGTCTGGTCACTGGAGAGCCCCTTGGAAACCCAGATGGGAGTGTTTGGATTCCCCATAGGAGAGGTCACCTCTCCAGGCGTGTGTTAGTCCATCCTCTGCACCCTGGGGCTGCAGGGACAGGTATTTGGTGTCCAGGGAAGGTTTAGAGCTCTGGTTTGAGGGCAGAAGGAGATGATTCCCAAAGCACTGCACAATGGTTACTGAATTCAAAGCACACTTTATATGTGGAGCCCAGAATTTATTGCTAATAACCTCATCAAATTCATCAGGTAGCTATTATTAATCCAATTCTCATAACACTCACCTTTAAAAAACGTTTTCTCAACACAGTCTGTTTCCATAATCTTTTTCTTCATTGACTCCCAGTTATGCCCAGTTGTTCAGTCTTTCTGTTCCTCCTTACTTTTAAGCTCTTTTCCTGCTTCATGTGGTTGCAGATCTCTGTGCAGAGTCTGAGACAGACTCTGCTTTGGTTCTAGGGACAGCACAGGTCTAGGGACAATGTGTCCAGGACAACTCCTTGCTCTGGCTCTACATTAAAGGCAGGTTGGACCAGGAGAGGCAGCAGGAGCCTGGCTGTGAGACAGTCACTGCTGAGAGAAGCTCAGACCACGTTGGGTTAAGGCAAGCAAAGCCAAACCCCAAGACCTTCTCTCTCTGGTCAGTCCAAAACCTGTGTGAAAACACAGGGAAAATCTTCCCATCTGGTTTGTGATGTTAAAATAGCACAACAAAACCAGCAGAAGGGAAAAGTGGCTGCTGTGGCTGAGGTTTGAAGGCTCTGGCAGTGCATCCTGCAGAGCTGGCCTGGAGCTCTGGTGAACTCTTTTTCCATGGAATGGAGTTTGGAAGGCTCTGGGAGTAACCTGTTTCCCAGGAGCAGCACTTGTATCTATCAGCTGTGAAACAGCAGCTAATGAGCTGCACTACAGAAATCAGGAATGGTGACCTTGGTGTGCTGCAAAGCATGGCAGGATGAAGCTGCAGCAGCCTCAGGTGCTGGGGGCACCCCGTGGTGCCTGGGCTGCTGAGGGTGCTCCCTGAACCTGGGTGGGGATTACAGACCATTGGAGCAAAAATCCACCCCCTCCTCATTAATAACTGCAGGGCTCACAGTCCATGGTGTGCAATAAGAGCTTGCAAAATGTCATTTTTCAAGGCATGCCATGCTTGAATGACATGAGCACACAAAATTAGCCACGATAGTTTTCTGGTTCAAGACTTGTGAAATATTCACCACCAGGAGCAAATTCCTGTGTGTAAAGCCAGGAGAAGAGGCCTTTAAAGCAGCCCTGGGCAGCTGAAATACCAAAGCAGACACACTTCAGTGCCTGCCTGGCAGAGCTGTCATTAACATGGAATGAGGGTGAGCACAGCAAGAGCACGGAATTTCAGCCCAAATATTGAAAGATGAGTTATTAATGAAAGAGTCCCTTAATCTGCTGAAAAACCTCTGACAACAGAGCAAATCCTACAGGCTCCCCTCTGCATAGGGTTTCACATTTCTCTTGCCTGGGGCTCCTCCAGACCCTACAGGGGGACAGATTTTCCCAAAACTCTCTTTGGAGCATTGGATCCCTTGGCTCAGGGCACTGAGTCTGTCATGTACCCTGGACTTGTCTCAGTTCCACATGGCCCATGTCTGCTGTTTTGCAGGGCTATAAAACACTCCTTTGCAAGTTCCTTGAATTTCTTGGTTGTGTCACTTCAGCACAGTCTGAGGGTTTAAAATGAGCATTACCCAGCAGTGTTTTCCGTAGCAGGTGTCAGCACTGACTTCACCAGGCTCAGACCAGCATCCCAATCAGAGGCACAGCTTTCCCACAGGGTATTTTCTGTGATAACTCTAAAAATAGGTGCTCACAATAGGGACATATTGTGGGCTGCCACAATAAACCTGAGAGCCAGGAGTTTTCTTCGAGCAAAGACACAGAATAGGGCAATCTCATTTCGGGGGAGAAAGCCTGTCCTGGAGGAACAGTTCAGAAAGGAGCCAGATGAGAGCCTTTGTCTCCACCAGGAGCAGTGTAAATGACTGGTGAGGGAGGTGGGACCAGTGAATGGAGGGGGCACTTCAGAGCCATGGGAAGAATTTGCTCTGTAAATCAGCAATTTGCCCATGGCACAGGGTGGTTTTACTGGCCTGAATCTGCCTGCCCATCTTTGTGCTGAGTTTGCAAATCCTCTGGCAGGGGCACTTTGTGCAGGTCCAGTTTCAGCCCAGTAAGCCACTGGTGCCAGTGGGACCTCAAGGCCGGGATACAAATGAGAGCAGGGCAGGAGAGGCTGTGGCTTTGCCCTCAGTTCTGAGCCTGAGATCTCATCGTGCTCCCCTTGGGACCTGAGGGACTTTGCTGCTGGTTTTGCCATCAGATTTTAGCCCCGTGGCCCTCATTGCTGGTGTGACTGGTGCTGGTGTGGAGTGGCAGGAGCAGAGGTTCAGCAGCAGGGGTGAGGAGCAGCAGGGACTCTCCAGGCTGACCTGAGCCCAAGAAAGGAGGTACAAAGATACAAGATATGTGTTTGACATGAGGATAATCTTTTCTTCCTGATTCATTTCCAGCATTTTCCTCTGTTCCCAGTGACAGGGCTGAGTTCTCTGGTGCTTTCTGTGCTGTTCCAGGTTTCTCTGAGTTAATAGCCTGTGGATAAGAAGTGATCCCAGATCCCAGAGCTGTCCTTTCCCAGGAGTTGCAGAGAGCAGGAACAAGCACTACTGGACTATGACAATTGTCAGTGGGAAGCCTGTTCCCAAGTGAGATGGTTAATCCTTATTTAACCACACCTTTCGTGGCTAAAACTTTCTGAATTTATTACTTGCAGTCAGATCTCACAAAGCAACAGAATGGATTCAAGATCACCTTGAAAACATTAGAGGACAACCTTCTCTCTCGACTGTCATCAGCCTCTGGGAATTTCCTGGGAGACACAGCGCTGGTGGAGAACCTGGAGACCACTAAAAGGACAGCTGCAGAGATTGTGGAGAAGGTAGAAAGACAGAGATAGCCTGGAGAAAAGCATGTCTGTGGTGCTGTCTTTAGGGATTTTTGGGTGGAATGTAACCTCTGCTCTGCCCATCTCTGCTCCTTCTGCTGAGCAGAGAATAGAAATTGGTAGAAATTGTAAATGCTCTCCATTCTGGGGAGCTTCAGGCCATTTAGTTCTTTGGAGGTTTTTTTGTGTTAAATGACCTATTTAAGACCAAGAGAAAACATTGGTGCCTGATGTAAAGACAATAAAATTTACACACTGTATCAAGACAGCTTTAAACTGTTCCAGCATAATCCTGAGTACATCACACTGCCTCAATTAGGCTGGATTTTAGTACTGACCAGGGACTGAAATCTGGTGAGTTTGTGATCTCAGTAAATCTGCAGGTACTTGGGTATTTCACACCTTCCATTCCTCAGAGTATAAATCAGCATTTATTCATAGTACATCAGCTCAGGGTGCATTTAGCTCCCTGGGGAGGAGTTTCATGAACCTCCAAAGGGATTTTTTTGACCTAGGTGTTCTTCAAGTGCTTCACCTTCTAAACCAGCTGTGCTGTTCAGCTGGTCACTGCCAGCAGTACCAACAGGGGAGGAATTTAAAGTTTGCACTTGGATTTTATGAGTTTTTCCCCTCTGGAAGGCTGCGGCAGAGCCCTGTTAGAAGTTTAAGTCAAACCTCACTCTCTTCTTGGTCTGTCTACCCAAAGAAAGGTGTTCAGCCAACATCTTCCTTCCTGTTGAAGTCCTCCCTGCTCTACATATGGAAAGCATCTGTGCCCCACCTGTGGCTCTGAGTTTACCAGAGCTGTTAATGAGTCCAGCACTGCCCTGGGGATGTGCAAACAGATCCCAGCAGACAGTGCCGCACTCAGCAGAGTAAGGCTCAGCCTGGGCTTCCTTGGGAAGGGTTGGGGTGCCCCAGCCAGATGTGCTCACAGCAGCTCAGTGACAGCACAGGGGACCCTGTGGTTTATCAGCAGGGGCTGTGTGATGCTGTGCTTGCTTGTTCTGCCACAGAAAGCCTAGGAAGGGCTGGAGAGGGACTTTTTGCAGTGATAGGACAAGGGGGAATGGCTTCAAGCTGAAAATGGGTAGATTTAGAGCAGATGTCAGGAAGAAATTCTTGGCTGTGAGGGTGCTGAGGCCCTGGCACAGGGTGCCCAGAGAAGCTGTGGCTGCCCCTGGATCCCTGGCAGTGTCCAAGGCCAGGTTGGACAGGGCTTGGAGCAGCCTGGGATAGTGAAAAGTGTCCCTGCCATGGCAGGGGGTGGAATGAGAAGAGCTTTGAGGTCCCTTACAGCCCAAACCATTCTGTGATTCTGTGATGCCATTGCATGGTTTGCTGAGCTGACTGGGTCAGCAGTGTCTCAGCAGCTCCTGGCCATGGTGTGAGACATGTCTGTCCTCAGCCAGAGTCTCAAATAAACCCCAGGGGGCTCAGGGATGTCACTTCACACTGCTGAGGTGGAAGGAAAGAACAAACAGGCCTGAGGTGATGATGGGCTGGTGTATCTGCCAGGAGGATTTGCACATGTTCCTCACAGCAGCTGCAGAGTGAGGTGGGGAGTTTGGTGCTGCTGAGGACAGGCAGCAAAGAGCTGTTATAAATTAGCAGCTCTCAGCCCTGGGGAAGCTGCCTGAGAGCAGCACTAGCTCAGCCCAGGGCTGTTAATGACCTGCACAGGAGGGGGACAATTAGCAGGAGAAACTCATTGATGAGAAAATCAATTGCAGTTAGCAAAGAGCAGAGATCCTAGGGAGGAGTCTGGAGGAGACCTGGGAAAACAGGGGATTGGGTAACTGGGTGGAAAATGCAGTGAAATGGAAGGTTCCAGAGGGGCAGGATGGTGGGAAGGGCAGCTCCAGCCTGGCTGCTCTGTGGCTGTGGAGCAGAGGTCCTGTGGTGCTCACCTGGGGGCTGTCCTGGTGACTTTGTGGCTGATGTCCCCCTCCCTGGGCTGCCCTCACTGCTCAGGGCTGTTCTCACAGGAATCCCTTCTGTGTTTCCCTGCAGGTGCAGGAGTTCAAGGTGACAGAAGCCAAGATTAACGAGGCCAGAGAGCACTACAGAGCTGCAGCCTGCCGCGCCTCCCTGCTCTACTTCACCATGAACGAGCTGCACGCCATCCACCCCATGTACCAGTTCTCCCTGAAGGTAGCTGCCCTCCTGGGGACACTGCTGGGGCTGCTGCCCTCTGTGGGGTCAATAAAATCATCACAGGATCACAGAGTCACAAATCCCAGAATGGTTTGGGCTGGAAGGGGCTTAAAGCCCACCTCATTCCACCCCTGCCAAGCCTACCTCATTCCACCTTCCACCATCCCAGGTTGCTCCAAGCCCCGACTAGAAAGAGTCTCAGTTTTAATGTTTTAATAAATGGAAGACTTTTTTTCATCATATAAGAAAGCTATTTTGGGGGATGGAGGGTTAAACGAGCATCCTGGTCTACAACTTCTTCCAAACGAGTTCTTACCTTGACAAGTGACCTGGAAAAAGGAATTGAGAAGAGACTACAATGTGTTGAGCCTCATCCACAAAGAAGCTTTTCTTTTTGATATCTCCGACTCGTTTGTTGAAGTAATTTTATCAGAAAAATGTACAGAATATCTTTTGTGCCTTTTGAAAGATTCATCCCTTACACATACATAATAGATACAGGGGTTCCTGAGGTTTCACCTTTAATCTGTGTCTTCCATAGTTAGTTTGTTTTATGTTTTCCAGTTGGCATTAGCAGTGTGTATAAATACACAGAAAATTATTGGGTGAAATGTTTTTGTCTAATAAATTTTGATGACAGATCATAAAACATTGTGTAAAGATGCACAGAGATGATTTTGGAATACTTGCCACACAGCTGGAAGCCCATTATAAATTAGAACACAAAGATTTATGTGCTGCTCTGCAGCATGTTTTAACACAATTTAAAGAAATGTTAAGCAGGGAAATGCATTCTGCAATTATTTAATAATGCATTAGGTATCAATGTTACTTTAATTTGTTGAGGCATCGTTTTTCTTTTGTAAAACCCTGAAAATAAGGCTGCCAACACAGTCATGCCTTGTCCAGTTGGTGCCATCAATGTGTATTGGCCTGGTTATTTCCTTTAGCTGGGCTCAGCACATGGAGCCTTTGCATTGCTAAGCAGGACTTGGGGTTTATGTTGCTGTGAATTTCCTTTTTCTGGTTGCATTTGATAATTTGCTCCTGTTTTTAATTTGAACGACTCTGAAAGTTTTTTGTCTTTTCTCATTTAGATCAGAAATGTTGTTGCAGGAATCCTTAATCTCTTATATAAGAGGGCTGTTCTCTCTGCAGACACCCACCCTTGAGGGGGACTTCACTGGCTGCTTCAGCCCTCCTCAGCCAGTCCTTGGCTGGATCCACACAGTAAAATACTCATGGGACTTTTAAAAATTATTATTATTTATAGGACTTTCTCTTCTCCAGGTGGAAATATTTGTGCAATAAGTGTGCTTTTCTCCTCTGCTCTGCTCTGGTGAGGCTCCGCCTGGAGTAGTGTCCAGGTCTGGGGTCCTCAGCACAGGAAAGATGGGGATGTGGTTGAGCAGGTCCAGAGGAGGCCATGGATATGATCCAAGAGGTGGAGCCCCTGTATGGAGCCAGGCTGGGAGAGCTGGGGGTGTTCACCTGGAGAGGAGTGTGGGGGGAGACCTCAGAGTCCCTACCAGGGTCTAAAGGGGCTCCAGGAGAGCTGGAGAGGGACTGGGGATAAGGGATGGAGGGACAGGACACAGGGAATGGCTTCCCACTGCCAGAGGGCAGGGAGAGATGGGAGATTGGGAAGGAATTCCTGGCTGGGAGGGTAGGCAGACCCTGGCACGGGGTGCCCAGAGAAGCTGTGGCTGCCCCTGGCAGCGTCCAAGGCCAGGCTGGACACTGGGGCTTGGAGCAGCCTGGGATAGTGGAAAGTGCCAACGGCAGGGGGTGGAACAAGATGAGCTTGTGTTGGATTTTTTTCCCATGGAAACCATTCTGGAGTGTATGTTTCCTCTGGGAACTCCACTATCTGCTGGCTTAACATTTGCAGAGAAGGTGGTCTGGGTGTCCCAGTGGGAGCACATTGGGCAGAGAAACATTTCCTGTGTGCCTTGAGCCTGAGTTCCCTCTGCCCCATCCTTGCTGCCTCCTGGGGCCCTAGGGAGCACATTGTCCCGGGGAGTGTCACCTCTGCCAGGCTCTGTGTCCCTGCAGAGCAGCACAGGCAGGCCCAGGGGCTGCTCTCCGTGTGTTACCTGCCCTGTGGAGCTGGGATGCAGCACCTGAGCTGGCATCACTCACTGGGACACCCCAGGGACACCCAGGGCCAGGCAAAGGGCATCTCCCACTCCCCATTCTCACTGTGTCTCTCCTCCCAGGCGTTCCACATGGTGTTCCAGAAGGCCATGGAGAGGGCAGCTCCTGCTGAGAGCCTGGCAGAGAGGGTGCTGAGCCTCACTGACAGCATCACCTTCTCAGTGTTCCAGTACACAGCCCGGGGGCTCTTCGAGGCTGACAAACTGACCTTCAGCGCCCAGCTCACCTTCCAGGTAACCTCGGGCAGCTTGTGGGACAGAGCTCAGTGCCAGAGCAGCACAGACAGGGCTGGGGCTTGATTGTCTTCTCTGCCACTCTTAGAGTCACAGAATCCCAGAATCATTCAGGTTGGAAAATCCTTACAGGACTGTAGAATCCAACCCGTGCCCAGTGCCCACCTTGTCCCCAGCCCAGAGCACTCAGTGCCACCTCCAGGCCTTCCTGGGACACCTGCAGGGATGGGCACTCCAAACCTCCCTGGGCAGCTCCTGCCAAGGCCTGAGCACCCTTTCCATGAGGAAATTCCTGCTGCTGGCCAAGCTGAGCCTCCCCTGGCCCAGCCTGAGGCTGTTCCCTCTCCTCCTGTCCCTGTTCCCTAGAGCACAGCCTGACCCCCTGGCTGTCCCCTCCTGGCAGCAGCTGTGCAGAGCCACAAGGTCCCCCTGAGCCTCCTTTGCTCCAGGCTGAGCTCCTTTCTCAGCTCCCTCAGCTGCTCCTCATTGGATTTATTCCCATGGATAACAGGCACAGATGCTGTGTTTGGATTTGAATTATGCTGACAAAGGTTGAGAGAGTAACTCCTGCTTGCAGGACCTAGAAAAAAGGGCATCTTGTAATTTAACCTAAACAAGTTAAGAGCTGCTCTTGCTGCAGTGCTGATCTACCATGTCAGCTGTGTTTGTATCATTCTCAGTGTACAATCTGAGCAAGACCTCTTTTGGGAGGCCCAGAGCACCTGCATGGTGTGTCCATCACACCCCTCCAACACCCTGCACATTTTAGTCACGCATTTGGTGTGTACATGAGTTGAATAATCATTCTGCTGGAGTTTGTTGCTGCTCTGGATCCTGGCTGCTCAAGGATGTCTTGTTTGTTTGGAATTACAGATACTTCTGATGAATAAAGAAATCAACCCAGCAGAGCTGGATTTCCTGCTCAGATACCCAGCAGAGCCTGGAGTCACGAGCCCTGTGGAGTTCCTGTCTGATCATTCCTGGGGAGGCATCAAGGTACCTGAACCATGGGAAATCAGCTCCCCTCATCTCCTCTAAAAGCCCTTCAGCCCTTCAAGTGGCTCCTTGTGGCATTTGGTGAACAAAAATCTGCCATACATGAGGAGCAGCACAAAAAGGCCACAGACATGGAGAGTTTTGCAGGTCCTACAACAATTTTTGGGGCTCTTTCTGTACCCTCATGTATGTCCCTGAGAAGGTGATTTTTCCCTCTGAGATTTAGGCTTCCCCCTGTTAGACCAGGCTGAGAATCACCTCAGAGCTTTGTGGTTGTGGCTTGTAAAGGACATGGAGATGTCCCTGGATTTGGGAAGGAGAGGGAATTTCTGCAGAGATGTGCTGAGGCTGGAGCTGTGACAGCTGCCAGGGAAATACTGTCATGGGAAGGGGCAGGTCTGGTACCTGCCAGGGGTTTGGAGTGAGAAGGGAGGCAGAGCATCCCAAAGAGATGAGAGTTATCCCACACTTGTTCCTATTTGTCAACAAATGTGAATTGTGCTCGGGTTAGACCTGGTTCAGCAGGGTGGGATTTGCTTTCTGAAAAGGGTCAAAATATTCTCCACCTTTGGCCTGTTCATTGCCACCTTGCTGGAGCTGGGATTGTGGTGCTGATCAGTCTCTGGCACCTGTGGTCATGTAAGGATCAGTTTTATTTACAGCATGTTGCCTCTGTGGGACATTTTCCTGGTGCTGTGAAGCAGGGAGTGAGGATTTCCCAGTTTCACTGGGATAGATCTCAAATTTTCACCTGGGATATTGGATTTTCCCTTTCTCTCTGAATGGAGAATGTATGTGGTTCCTGGAGGGGGACCAGACAGAAAATCTTCATCCAGGCCCAATATATCTCTGGTATTCTCTGCCTCTGTTTTGTGGGGCTTTCCAGAGCTGTGCAGGAAATCTGGCTTGTGGTGCCACATGCCTTGGGCTGAGCTCCCTGGGCAAACCCTGTCCCTCAGGAGACACAGAGCTCAGCTCCAGGCTGCAGCTCAGGAGTCAAAGGAAGTCGGTATCTCTAACACAGGTCACCCACAGTGATGCCAAATGGCAACATGGAACAATTCATGGCAGATGTGGCTGCCCTGAGCAGGAGTTGCCATCTCCATCTCTTCTCTGGCAGTGAGGATGGAGCCTCTGCCTCATTCTGCGTGTCCCAGCTCATGTTAAAATGTCACAATTTTCAGCCATAGAATAAGCTTGGAACTTCTCACTAAACCAGCTCTGTTCAGCCTCTAAAAGGTCTATTTCCATAATAATGAAGGAATTAAAAAAAATCCTCCACCTTTTCCTTAATCACCCTCTATTTAGCGGTGGCACTTTGCTGTTCAGACAGCAGCAGCTTTAGTTTTTTTGGGTAATCAGGAGGACTGATGTGCAGTCTGTATGGACTGTGGGTGTGCACACACCATTGCTTGACATCACAGGTTTTCTCAGCTCTGCTGTGTCCCTGCCCAGGTTCAGCCTGGGAAAATGTGGGTTGGAGGTGCCTTTTAGTCCTCTGGAGTCCCTCTGGGTTCTCATTCTGCACTGCCTGGGACTGTCCTGCACTGCAAAACTTCTTTCTACTTCAGTGCTTTAAGCTTCCTCTGGAACATGACCTTCCTTCTGCCATGGGATTGAGAGGTTTCAGACTCCAGTTCCCATTTTGGGGATACTTTTATGCATCTTAGGAAACACACGTTTTCTGGCACTTGAGGACATAGTTTAGTGCTGGTGCTGGGTTGATGGTTGGTCTTGGTGATCTTAGAGGTCTTTTCCAACCTTTTGATTCTATGATTCTCTATTACTCCAGCAGTGCCCAAGGATGCCTTTGCCACCAGCCTGCAGGTGGTACATTCCACAAACAAACATCACCTATGCTTGCAGTGAGTTTTCTTTGTGAGGTCATCCCTGCTGTGCTGCCAGTCCCACTCCATGTGGCTAAACTGGCCTTTCCTGTTCCCCCTGTGCTTCAGCACAATTGTTGCAATGGTCTCACTGCTCAGTGAAGCTGGTTCAGTGCCAGCTCAGGGGCATAAACAGCAGAATGAACAGAAACTCCCAGTCAGTCAACCCTCAGGCTTTCTTCTTGCTTCACTCCTGCCCAGAGGGGCAGCTCTGATTTCTTCTCTAGGGACAGGGACAGCACCAGGGAACAGCTGGAGCTGTGCCAGGGCAGGTCAGGCTGGAGATCAGGAAAGGTTCTTCCCCCAGAGGGTGCTGGCACTGCCCAGGCTCCCCAGGCAATGGGCACAGCCTGAGGCTGCCAGAGCTCCAGGAGTGTTTGGACAGCACTGCCAGGGATGCACAGGGTGGGATTGTTGGGGTGTCTGTGCAGGGCTGGAGTTGGACTGGATGATCCTGTGGTTCCTTCCAGCTCAGGACATTCCATGACTGTGATCCATGACACAGCCAGGAGAACAGGCAATGCCCAAGTGCATCTGTGCTGTCAGAGCTGCTGTGACACCAGCAGGGAGCTGCTCCTCAGAGCTCAGACCCTGTTATCACTGAACAAGGGCTTCTCCCCTCCATCAGCTGCTGGAATTCCCATTCCATCCCTGGATGTGCAGCCTGCACTCTGTCACCCTGGGCCAGCCCAGAATGGATGTTGGGTGTCTATCATGGGGTCACTGCATGGGGGGAGCAGTTGGAAGTTCATTCTGGAGGCAGGAATTGAGGGTAGGTTGTCACCTCAAGTCCCTTCCCAAGTGATTCCCTTCCCACTCAGCTTCTTCCTCCCCACTGAAGAGGGTCTGTGGTTGAGGTTGAAACTGTGATGCCCAGAAATCTTTGCAGAAAGCTTTCCAGGTGTGCTGCACCCCTCAGGTGTCCTCAGCCTCAGCCTGCACCCAATGGCCCCAGGAAATTCTCATCTCCACGAGCTGCAGTCACTGCCCAGTAATCTGCACTAATCTTATGAATTTCAGGGTTTTCTGATAGTGAATTCTGCATTATCAGATACTGAATACCCTTCAGATTGTCTTTTGTGATGATTGTACTATTGATTTTACTATAAATAATACGGTTGGCGTCAACTTTATTAGTGTTTATGTTCTGTTGATGTCTGTTGGTTTATTGGCCTTTGAGTTTTTGGCAATTCCAGTTACTTGAGGCATGGGTTTAGTACAATCATATTTTGTCACAGACTGCTATAATTAGGTTAATTAGTCATGGCTTCTACACAGCTTATTAACAGGCTAAAATCTCCTTTTCTTATATCAAGAAGATTAAGTGCTATAATAAATTGTTTCTTCAACAAAGCTTGAGCAAAGTACATTTCAGATTTATATTTCAAATTCAAAGTGAAATTTAGCATTCTGCTGATTTTTCACAGAAACATTGAAAATGCTCCAGCCCAAAGGGCTCCTCTTGCCAGGGGGTTCTGGCCAAGATAGTGCCAAAAGAAATCAATATTGGTATTTGTGGCCCATTCTGAGCCTCCCACTTTGGGCACATTAACTTCCAAGGAAACCTCATTAAATGTTGAGGGCTCTGGGCATGCAACTGGCCTTGTGTGACTTGGCTTATTATTTATTGTTGGGGGTTGATTAATAATATATATAGGCCAATAATCCTTTGCAGCTGTCTGGCTGTTTGCAGCTCGTGGTGCTGGAGCATCTCACTTAGGAAACAGTCATTTATGATTTAGTTTTCCAGCTTCTTTCAAGCTCAGTACAAAGTTTCACAGAGCTTTTTGCTGTAATGTGTGTGCCAGGGAAGGTCAGTATTTACCCCTGGATGAAGAAAACCCTGGCCAGAAGGACATGGTTTGTAGGGAAAGGTAATAGCTTTTATTATATCTGCTGATAGACTTGGGAAAATAGGTACATTTCAGGCTCTTTTGTGCTTCTTTAAACCTGAAACAGGGATTGAATTCGAGCTAAATAAAGGCTGAGAAAAGCTGCTCTGAGCTTGGCTGGGTTCTGTTCATCAGTCAGGCTGTGTGGGAGGGAATGGTACCTGTGGAGGAGCATTCCTTGGCTCTGGAGCAGGGGAGATGTTAGCAAAGGGCACAGCCATCAGCATCAGTGCAAATCCTGCCTCTGGGTCGTTGAGGGTTAGCTAAGAGCAGGAAGGGGACAGAACTGTGTTGTTTAATTAAAGCAGTGCCTTTGCTGAGTGCCTGGCTTTGGTGCTCAGTAGAGTTGGTCATTTCAGTCCTAAGGCCTCTCATTTGCAGGGGCTTAGCAGTGATCCTTTGAGAAGGGAAAAGTGTTCTTTAACTCCTAATGAGGTTTCCTGTCTCTTTTCAATTTCCTTTATTACAGCCTGTTGTACTGCTCACCCCCTCTGTGTTCCCAGTGTCTACCCTGAAAGTTTTTCTCTCTGTTGGTACTTCTGCAAACATTTTCTGTGTCCATACAAGGTTGGCTGTTTCTCCTGACTTGGCTGGAGGTTTCCTCACCAGTAAATGTGTGGACACACCTCAGACCACTGTGCTGCTGCTGCTGCTGGAGCTGTGGCCACAGCCAGGTGCAAATGGCCATTTGGGAATTCCCACTGTGTGATTGAATTAACACAGAATCCATGTAGAGACTGTCCTCTGCAGGGTGAGCATTCTCTGAGCTGATCTCTGAATTGATGCTCTGTGGTCCCTTGAACCCTGTGTGAAGCCCAGGCTGCCCTGCTGAGCTGTTCTTGGTTATCCTCAGGGCAAGAACACACAGCTCGTGTCATGGCTCTTCTCTGTCCATGGGGACAGAAATGACATCACTGGGTGTTAGGGTTGTTTGGTTTTTCAGGCTGTGTCCAGACTAACCAGTAAAGTGGTTAGCAGCACCTCTCCTCTCCTCTCCTCTCCTCTCCTCTCCTCTCCTCTCCTCTCCTCTCCTCTCCTCTCCTCTCCTCTCCTCTCCTCTCCTCTCCGCTGATGGAGCCAGGGGCTGTGCCCTCATGGTCAGGGTTGTCTTGCCCTAAACCAGTCCATTGGAGAAGGTGAGGGTTGTTCTCCAGCCACCCAGCCCAGCTGCAGGAGGGCTCAGTGGGGATCCCTGACCCCCCAGTCACCCCAGCTGTCAAGTTCCCCCAAACTCCAGCTCCTCCATGCCGTGGGGAGCTGTGTCCCTGCTGCCCTGGGGTGCACATGGCTGTCCCCATGGCCGGCTGTTCCCAGGCTGGGTGCCAGCAGCACCAGAGCCTCGGCTGGGATGCACATTTCCCAAGCTTGATTTCCTTTGTGATATTTCCTGCAGTGCCTCTTCAGTGCTGAATGCAGATGTGTCCCACAGGATAAGTGCAGCGAGTTAACACACAGCAGGAGTACACCTGGCCAGCTTGGATTACTTCTTAGCCCAATCATTTCCCTCATCTTTTTCTGAAGAGGAAGAATTTTCATTATGTAGATATGAAAACGCCACTGAAAGGGCATTGTTTATTAAATGTGATGTTGAATAATGAGCTCTAAATACTGAATTCAGCTTTCGAGGAGGAGAACAGCCCTAGACAAAGTCGTATATTAACTCCATATTTATAATTTTGCAGAATGCAGATGATAAGATTGCGTGTGTGGCTTATGAGATAAAATACCGAATCATATATTTTGCATTTAAGAAAACTGGATTTTTTGGGACAAAAGAACAGAAATCTCTCTTCCAACTTTCACTTCTTGCACTTTTTAGATGAGGAAATTTTTCATTCTTCTCCAAGATCCATTGTGACACAATCTGCTGCATACATTGTGCTCTCTGTGCATATGCAATGTCCTTTGATCAGGCTGGTCAGACAGGAAAGGCTCGCAGCTCACAGCTTCCCTTCTACATTCAGAATTATTATTATGCCAGAAAATCATAGTCTTAATTAAATATCTTCCATTAGCTCAGTTCTTCAGACGTACAGCCTTTTAGAGCATCTTTGATAGAAAACATTGATTGTGACACTTCAATGGACATTTATCTGCTCTCATCTAGAAGTTTTCTAAGGACATTCTTCTGTCCTCTGTATCAAGTCTCAGAGAAATATTACCAATGTCTCACAGAAATGCTACTTGAGAACGTTTTACCTTTTTTTCCCTCTTCTCTTTTTTAACCTGCTGGCTAACGATCTGATGCTTATCTAAAATACAACAGATTGCCATCACATCAAATATTTAAGGATGCGCTTTGTTGGTTTGATTGCAGAGTGGAAATTGAGTTTTTTCGGAGGTTCTACAGCCTCTGTCTTTCCCTCTCAATCCACCCGGACACAAAGCCTGCTGGCAGCTGAGCATTTGGAATGTAAAAGCTCCTTCACCCTCTGTTTAGAGGGAAAGGGAAGTAATGCCTTCATCCTGCCCTTGGGTCACACCAACCCCAGGCTGGGGCAGAGGGGCTGAAAGTTGGGGAATGCTGGTGACAGAGGCTGGAGATGATCCCTGGTGTGTCCAGGTGGGCAGGAGGCCAAGGGCACCTGGGCTGTCCCAGCTCTGGGGTGGCAGCAGGGCCAGGGCAGTGCCTGTCCCCTGTGCTGGCACTGCTGGGGCACCTCCAGTGCTGGGGCAGCTCTGGGACCCTCAGGACAAGAGGGACATGGAGGGGCTGGAGATGTCCAGGGAAGGGAATGGAGCTGGGAAGGGTCTGAAGCACCAGGAGAGGCTGAGGGAGCTGGGAAAGGAGCTCAGCCTGGAGCAAAGGAGGCTCAGGGGGACCTTGTGGCTCTGCACAGCTGCTGACAGGAGGGGACAGCCAGGGGGTCAGGCTGTGCTCCAGGGAATGAGGAAAGGGATGAAAGGAAACAGCCATGTGGATGTGGCATTTGAGCACATGGTGGTGCTGGGTTGATGGTGGGACTTGGTGATCTTAGACATCCTATTTAACCTAAATAATTCACTGATTTTGTGAGAAAGGATCTGCTGGAGCTCCTCATAGTGTAACAGAGCCCTTTCCCTGTTTCCTTTCCCTGGCAGTGGTGGTTCAGCTGTCCTGGGGGACCCATGCCCAGCTTCTGGTTCTGGCTGTGTGTTCCCATTTTGCTGAGAGGAGGGAAGAGGGAAGATGGAGAGTGTGGCTTGGGAGAGCAGCCTGACTTTGCAAGGCCCATTCTCAAACCCACTTGAACAACCTCCTTAGAAAATGCAGCGAAAGTGTCAACATGAACCCATCTGGGAGACATCTCAGGCAAAATGAGGAAAATACAGTGGGTGTAATAAGCAATGAGAATACAAAGATTGTGACTAAGTCTCATTCCTGTTAATGACCTTTCCTGTCAAGTGGAGCTGGCTCTAAGCACGCACTGGTAGGAAGCAGATGAGTGCTGAAGCCATTGTTCCCTAATTCATGATACAAGTTTCACTGGAAATTTCCAAGGGAAGGTAGTGAAATCTGACCCATCACTCATAACCAGGGTGGTTTTGAACAGCGATGTGTTGTGGCTCTGCACACCTTCTGTCCCCATTAAAATGTAGAAGCAGCAAGGAGGAGTTGGAAGGGAGACAGGGGCATGCAGTGCCTTGAGCTTGTCAGTCAGCTTTTATGAAGGAAATGAGGAGGGTTAAAATAACATTTTTGTGTTGAAAGGTGATTGAAGCTTGGCAAACCCATCAAATCTTTATTTTCACCTTTGCTAGAGATTTTTCTTATGAGTTAAATTATTCAGGTAGTGCGGCTAAACAGAAAATAACACCTTCAGTGTATGAATAATACAACCTAAACCCTAGGATGGGAGAGATTGCAAATAATCCATCATCTGCAACATTAATTCCTCTAGTTAACAGTAGTATTTAAATGGAACAATTCATCTGCCTATACGTCTTTTTCCTGAATGATCCAATCTATCAATTGAAGCCAGGTGCAGGTCTGACTTTGCCATTCTTCCAGAAGCTGTCATTTTCCAGCTGTGGGGATGCTGGTTTTCCTAAAGACTTTTGGGCCAGCTGCAGAAAATGAAAGAAAGAAATTATGAATATTCACTGAAACCTATTTAAGCTGTGCCCATGGACAGCGTCAGACCTTTACAAAGTGTTTGGGGGATCATGGAATTGTAGAGTTGTTAAGGTTGGAAAAGACCTTCATGATCCTCGAGTCCAAACTTTGACCAACCTGAGTCCCACCATGGTCACTAAACCCAAAGTTCACCTACTTGAAACCCCTCAAGACCACAGAGGACTGCAGGACCCCTTGGAGCAGGTGGCACTGCTGTCCCAGATCAGCTCAGGCTCAGTGACACAACCACTGAGCACTCTGAGCTTCTCGTTGGGGATCTCTGTTAAAAACTGCGTAACACAATTCATAACGCCACAGCTCCTTAACTGTGCAAGTCAAATCGTGACTAATCAGCAGGATTTAATCATCTCACAGATTATTAAAACTGTGAGAATATTAAATATAATTTCTTTCCAGTGTTGTCAAGTTATGTGATTTTTAGAGAGATGTTTGATGTTCAGTGTGTTCCCTACAGAACATAATTCTTTTAGGCAGAAGCTTAATTTTTTTTTTAAAGAAAAGCAAGATATATAAGTTAAAACTGAAAATAAAAACCAGATATAACCTGAAGCCTCGAAAGATAATGATAGCTTTTACAAAAACCCTCAAATTCCTTTATTTTGATTTCCTTTTGTCTTTTAAAACACAGTCTCCTGGCTGCTGAGGAGGTGGATAACTGGGTGTTAGGAGTGTTCTGGCAGCACTGCCTTTACTGGCTCTGTATTATTTTCACAGTGAGATGATTTTGTCCTGCCTTGCCCCAGAGTTGTTCTCAAATCAGGTGACTCTGAGGAGGGCTGTTTTAAATTACAGAAATATTTTAAAATGCAAACCAATCTTTTGGTTATTTTTTAAAGGATAGTTCCTTTTGGAATTGAGGGGAAGAAAACATGGCGATAATATAAGTGTTTGGGGTTTGTTTGGGGTTTTTTTAGGTTTTATGACATCTTATGAAGCAACACATAAACTTGAGGCCAGTTTGAGCAGATGGTTTCCTTAGCACAGTTGCCTTTGGTGATCAGAGCAAGTGTTCCCTCTAATAAATGTACAAAGCTTGTTGTGCTGTGTCTGGCACTGGGAGATAACTTGTGTGCAGCAGCAGTGACAGCAGCCCTTTGCAGTTGTTCTTTTGTCTCCTGTGGATTCTGAGGGTTTCCTCTCTGCCTCTCCTCCCTGTCCCCAGATGTTGTCCCCACAAAGGTCCCCCAGATGTTGTGCCCACCAAGGTCCCCCTGTTCCCTGGGATGCTTGGCTGGCTCTGGGCTGTGTGTGGAGGACACTGCTGGCCTCACCAGCACTGCTCTGCCATGGCATGCAGCATTCCTGTCCCTGAGCCAGGGGCTGCTCCATGCTGTGTTTCCTACAGCTGTGGGGGAATGAGAGAGCTCTGCATCTGTGAAAGTGTGAACCCACGGAGCTGCTGACACACCAGCTCCTCAGCAACACTGCTTCTGACTTAGACAAGGAACTGGCAGAGAAACATGAGTGATAAAGCAACTTGTCTGTGATTCAGTGAATGGAAAACCATTTGCTCTGAGAAGACGATGATCCTCGCTTTAACATGGTGTGAAGAATTCTGTTTTGTTGAAAAAGTCTCCTTTTGAGGTACAAACTCAAGCCCCTCCTGTTTGCAGCCATCAGAAATGATCACAGTGTGGATTGCAGAGACAAGAGCTCGAGTCCTCCAGCTCTTTGTATCATTTTCTATTTTGACCAATATTTTCTGTCTCTCTCCATTTCCATGACAACTCTAAGTGACAAATGTACTTTTCATTATGTGGACAAAAATAGATACCCTGCACAGGTTTGATGTGTAGTTCCCATCTGCTGCCCCAATGTCCCACTCCTGCCTGGGAACAGGGATGTGTTAGTGCTGGACTAAATCTCTTGGAGAAGTTCACAACAGAGGTATTGAAAAGCATTTAATGTTCACAGAAAGATTACTGATTGAGAGAGCTTTCACTCCACTGGCTTTTAAATAGAAACATCTCCCATTAATACCGTCATTCCTAATAAATGCTATTAAAATTGTTGACTAATGAAAATTTTAGTGTTAATTTATATAATACAGACTTTTTATTTGCAATTAGCGCTTTCTTGATTCTGCAATACGTTGTTCAGGGAGAGAGAGAGATTATCATTCCTGATTACATGTCTGTCATTTAGCAAGAAAAAAGCAATTTTTCCGAGTCTCCCTTGTTAACATCAACCAAGAGACTTCTCGAAGCTGCAGCAGCCGAAGTTCTGAAGTGATATTTTAAGCAAATCACGTCAAAAGTCAACAGTGAGAAGATGTTTTATATAAGCACTTGTACTGAGAATTCCCCGAATTCAACATTTACCATTGTATTATGCTCAGCCACAAGAGGTGCACTGAATACATTTATTGCTGCACGAACCAGGGTTTGGCAGATCAGAATTTGTGGCATCATTCCTGGGAATCTCAGTTTCTCATGTTCTGTGCTCTGGTGTCTGTTTTTTCACAGCAAGCAGAGTATGGCGCTGAATTGGAGCAAGTCCTTCTGTCGCTGACACTTCTCCTTGTTAGTGCAAATCCACACATGGAAAGAGCAGCTGTTGAATCACTTTGCTCGCAGTGTTTATGGAATTCTCTGGATCCCTGGGCATGGGGATGTCAGTGGAGAGCTGAGCCAGCCTGTGCTGTGGCACTGCAAAGACTCTGCTCTTCCCTGTGCCTTGGCTGGAGGTGTTGATGGAATGGTGCCTTTGGGCAAGGCTGGGGTTGTTGCAGAGGAATTTACAGTGGTATCTGTATGTCCTTCTCTGCCCAGAGCTCTGGTTCTGACTCTGGAACACAGCCTGGGAAGGAAGGTGGGGGATTTGTCCAGCTACAAGAGGACAAATGTTCCATGTTCCTGGCATATGTCATAAGGATCAGCTGTGACAAACTGCACCTTGGGAGGTTCTGCTTGAATATATCTTTTCAAAAATCATCTCCTTTACTGTAAGGACACTGCAGCTCTCAGCAGGGCACCCAGAGGGGCTGAGAGGTTCACCTTGGAGGGCAGTGTTTTGGTGGACACAGCCATGGCCAGACCCAGCCTGAGCAGCAGCTTGGCCTGGGCTGCTTCAGAGGTTTCTTCCAAACCATTGCTTTTGTGATGCTGTGAGTGGATGTACAGCAAATGTCCTGGGTCATGGCACCCTCTGGGAACAGCCCCACAACCTCTTTCTGTCTGTCATGGCACAGATTCCCAAAGAAGCTGTGGCTGCCCCTGGATCCCTGGCAGTGTCCAAGGCCGGGCTGGCCAGGGCTTGGAGCAGCCTGGGATAGTGGAATTCGTCCCTGCCCACGACAGGGATTTGCAATGAGGTGATCTTCCATGTCCAACCCAAGCCATTCTGTGATGCTGTAATTCCCACTGCTAAAGATGTGAAGACATTTGTTATCAGAAGCCCACTTTTCTGACATCTTCCTCCCCTCTCTTCACTCTCTGGGACTAAATTCAATCTATTAGAAAGACCAAAGTTTTACACTGCTCTTGTCTTCCTGTTGCAAAGCCTTTCCAGAGGTAAAGTGGGGTTTTTAAAACAGTTTGATCCTCAGTGTCTTCTTCCTTGTTTGCAACAGCACCATCTGCCAGGGCCCTTTTGTGATTTTCCAAGCTCTGTGCAAGGGTGGATCTTTCCAGTTCATCTGAATAAGGTGTGAAAACAGCATTTCTCAGAGAGTTTCCTCAGGTGCTTCCCCCAGTGAAGCTGTGTGGGATGGGAGCTGGAGCACTGGTGTGGGGAACACCTCTGCTCATCAGGGAGCTCCTGCTTCACTCTGACACTTCTCTTTCTATAGAAAACAGCTCATTCACTGTCTGTTATCCTTCACTTGTCTTTTATCCTTCACTTGTCTTTTCCATTTTGTGTTCAGCCACTCACATCTCCAGATTATGCAAAATGAAGATGTTTGTTTCAGTGAGAGTTCTACTCGAATCCAGAAGAGCCTTACGAGCTCTGCAATGTGTTCTGCCACCATTTGTATGAAAGAGAATTTGGATTCTTCACTTGTCTGCATAACATTTATAGTTGCCACTTTCTAACTACAAAATCCAACTACATTTTCTTTGCAATTCTAATTTATTTAATGCCTTGCTTGGCTGTTTTTGGGGCTTTCTTCAGCTGCCTGTTTCTGCTACAGACTCGTAGCACCAAGAAGTTAATCTTCATGTGCATTTGGCAGGTAGAAACCCAATGATTTTGTTTTTATCACGATCCTGGAGGGGATGAATGCCTGAGGAGAGAAAGCACCTACCTCTTTACACTGGCCCTGTGTTGGGGAGATTCCTGGCTCCATGATCACCATGAAATCAGTGGGAAAGCTCAGCGTTGTGGTTTCACAGAGGGTCTGCACCAGAGGGATGTGCATTGGGGGACAGGGAGAGAAAACCAGCTGTGTGTGTATGAAATCACCCAACCATGGCAGGGGAGTTGGAACAAGATGATTTGCAATATCCCTTCCAATCCAAACCATTCAGTGCTTCAGTGAAGACAATTAATATTCCAACTGTGAAATCTCTTTAAAAACCAGTTTTGTTGAGCATGGCATGTCTGAGTCTTTGTTCAGCACAGTTTTTCAGCAGCTGTTGTGGGGTTTGCTGCACAATTCTCCTCGTTTCTGTGGAATCAGTAAGGAGATCATGCAGCTCATGGGAATGCCAGCAATGTACTCTCCTATCAGACATGGGCTCCAGATTTCCGGCTCTCATCCAAAACAGTCATTTCTGGGATAAGTGACAGTGGCAAGTCTTTGTCACAGAGATTTTTCACATCTGGTTTCCAAGCAGGAGAGGAGAGTTCTTCCCTCTTTTGGTAGTGAACAGGGCATGCTGGCTGATGCCAAAATCTTTCATCCTTCCCTGTACTGTGCCTTCTAAAGAGAGGGGACAAAGGGTGGTCCTGCTGGGTTTCTGGCTGTGCTTGCCAGGCTCCAGCTCCCTGGTGGAGCAAAACATGAGCAGTGAGTAATGTTGGAAAAATGGCACAGAGTCACTGTAAGGTTGCCCTTCCTGACCTTCCTTGAATTTTTCCAGGCTCTCTCATCCATGGAGGAATTCAGAAACCTGGACCGGGATATCGAAGGGTCTGCAAAACGGTGGAAGAAGTTTGTGGAGTCGGAGTGTCCCGAAAAGGAGAGGTTCCCTCAGGACTGGAAGAACAAGTCGGCTCTGCAGCGCCTGTGCATCCTGAGGGCCCTGCGGCCTGACCGAGTGCCCTGTGCCATCAGGTGGGGCAGCTCTGGGGCTGGCTCTGTGGGGAGCAGGAGGAATGCAGGAATGTGTGTGGAGTTGGGAATGTGAGTTCCTTTTGAGGATGGGAGTTCTGCAATGTGATTTTCCTATCAAGGAATGGTGAATGAGCCATGAGGGTGGGCAGGCCCTGGCACAGGGTGCCCAGAGAAGCTGTGGCTGCTCCTGGATCCCTGGCAGTGTCCAAGGACAGGCTGGACATTGTGGCACCCTGGGACAGTGGAAGGTGTCCCTGCCATGGCAGGGGTGGCACTGGATGGGCTTTAAGGTCTCTTCTAACCCAGACTGTTCTGTGATTCAATGACCTCTGAACTCTGCAAGACAATGAACTGTCGCTGTTGAACGGCTAGCGGAGTGAAGAACCAAGCCGGTCAAATGTGGCAAAAATTCTGAATTTTATTATTTAATTCTAAAACTTATATAGACTTTCAAAGATCATCTGAATTGGGTCAATTCAAAACCTCCCCTTAGGCTGATTGGCCAGGCTTGAACCACCTATCCTTCCAGAGACCGTTTCAATAACATCTAAACTTTATCTTTATTTATAGAACACAGGAGGAAGAAGAGAAAAATTCCCATGCGAAAGAGTCTGTGCTTGCCACAGCGAACACATTTTATTGGAGTAGAATTTCTTGCTTAGGGGGATCAAAGCCCCATCAGCAGCAGGGCTGGAGCAGTGTAAGAGGCTCTGGGTGAGGAGCAGAGCTGCTAAGTCAGAAATGAGCATCACCATGCAGGTGTCACACCTGCTGGACTCTGGGTGATCATATTTAGAGTTCAATAACATCCACTTCAGTTACTGGATCAGTTTTGGCTGCTTCTTAGACACCAGAATAAAGAGTAGAAGTAAAGGAAAGTCTTATAGAGGTTTTTTCTCTTTTTCTTTTTTTCTTGTAAGATGCAAAATTTATGAGCTGCTGGTTCTGAAAGTTGTAGTGGTAAATTATGTAGTGGAGGTAACTGGGCGAGGCTAAACTTCCTGAAGTTATGCAGAAGCAACTGGCTTGTTCCAGACAAACTAAAGGTCTTTCAGTCCTTTAGGACTTGGGTTTGCCTCCTCTGCCCAATGTTTTGACATTTCAGTGACGTTTCTCATGCTCCTACTTCTCCAGTATTTTATATTCCTGCACCACCTGACCTGTGCATGATGCAGGGTGTATCACTCAGTGTATGAACTAGACCTGTTCATGCTTTAAAAAAAAAAAAAAAGACAAGACTGAATGAAGTTTCCCCATGGTCAATATTATTATGTTTTATTAGAATAAATACTAGAATTTATCATAATCATAGTATTCTAAGTCATCTTCCTTTTTCATTTCTTGCTCTTACAGCTGGATTCTCCATGTGTCTGTCAGCTGAAAATATTGATTTTCCTGTTGTTGTTTAGCTTGAGTAAAATAAGCTCTTGTCTGTCTGAAATTTCAGGTGCATATTTCATTTAAGCAACTATAATTCATTTCTTTCTTACTCACACAGCTCAGAAATAACTGGAACATCAAATTTCAGCCCCTTTCATATCTCTCTTTTATGCAAAGGGAATCCAAGTTCAAAAGCTTGGCTGGGTATTTTTAGGGTCTGGGCACTTCAAGCCTTTCTGTTTGCACAGGAGTATTTAAATGTTGTTTTGTATAGTTTTGTGTTGTTTCTTATCTCGAAGTAGGTTAGAACACAAACATGTTCAAACAGGAACAGTTCACTGAGCCTTCCCCAGGACTTTGGAGACTCTTCTTGAAATACAGGGCAGTCAGACAGGAGGCCCAAAAGACTTCAGAAGAGAAATCTCAGACCTGAAAAGCAAAGACAAAGACAGGCAAAATGGGTTTGGCTTCCTGGGTCCTTGGTGGTGTCACAGTCCTCAGAGCTGCCTGGTTTGGGTGGATCCTCCTTCCTTGGGGAGGGATTTGCTGTTGCTGAAAAATCACTGGAAAATACAGCAATCTGCTCATCAGTCCTGGTGGTCAGTGAGGTGTGGTGCTGTGTTGGGAGGAAAAGCTCTCCTTGGATTGAGGGTGACACAGCCAGCGTTCCTGGGAGCCCCACAGAGCTCAGGGCACTGGAGTGATTCCACACAGCACAGGGCACTGGGGTGATCCCATAGAGCACAGGGCACTGCTGTGACCCCACACAGCACAGGTCCCTGATGTGACCCCACAGAGCACAGGGCACTGCTCTGACCCCATAGAGCAGAGAACACTGCTCTGACCCCACAGAGCACAGGACACTGGGGTGATCCCACACAGCACAGGGCACTGCTGTGACCCCACACAGCACAGATCAGCTCTCAGCCAGTCCCTTGTCTTGCAGGGTATATTTTTATTTTTGTTCTGGCACCATTTCTGAGGTCCTGCTGCTGATATGGTGACCCAGTCCCCTGAACACCTCGTTTTTAAAAACCCCACCTTAGGGACTCCTCCAGCCCTGTCTGAGGGCAGCATTCCCTCTCCTCCACATGGATTCCCACCTGGCAGCCTCCCTCTCACCTGAGCTGCGTTTCTGAGCCCCCAAGGCACTGTTTCAAAGAGCTGAGATGTGAGCTAAAACAAGAGTGTTGTGATCTCTGATCTGATGGACTGTGTTAAATGTTGTGACCTGAAGCTTTCCAGCAGCAATTTAGCAAATCTTGACCCTGAACAGAAAAATCTCCTTGAAAGAATGACCAAAAATGTGGAAGCTTTTTTTTTTTTTTTTGCAATCCCTTAGGCATTTCTATTCCAGCTGCCTTTCCCCAGTCCTTGAAGGAGGTTCTCAGCTCTCTTAGAAAGAATTTGGCTGCCTTCAAAAGGCCTGAGTAATCCAGCTAAGCTCCAGCAGCCTTCCTGGGGTTTGACTATAACATTCCTACCTTTGAATCAGTGTTCAGTGTATCTCTTTTTGTAAAGCAGAGATGTCAGAAGCTCACCTTGGGGGAATCCAGCAGAACATTCTCAATGCTCTGTGTTCTGTTCCGGCAGCTGCTGTGGAGCTGAGCCTTTTCCTGTTCACTGCTTTGTATTTTTCCTTGTCACTCCCATGCCAAGGCTCCATGCACCAGATGTTCTTTGAGCTCTTCCCTTTTAACCCTCCAGATCAAAGTAATTGTGTAAATCATCTGGACTTTCTATGGATTGCTGCTTCCTCTGGAAGGCTCTTTGGATTGCAAAACACGTGGCAGGTTCCTGTATCTTAATTCTTTTCTCCTGAGATTCCCTAGTCAGAATCAAGCCAGTGCTTGTGTTGTGGCTCTGAATGCAGCCTTGGGCTGGCAGCTCCCACTGCTCTCCCCTCTCACTTCCCTTGGTCTGTCAGGAGCTGGGGTCTCCTGGGGCATCCACCCTGTGCAGAGTGCCAGGGGTAACCCAGGAATATCCTGAGGGATAACCCAGCCTGCAGATCCTCTCCACAATTATTTCATGCTCATTTTCCTAATTCAGCTTCTAATTCGTTTGAATCATCAAAATGAAAACTAATTGGAGGACAAGTCATGTGAGGAGTGGCTGAGGGAGCTGGGAAAGGAGCTCAGCCTGGAGCAAAGGAGGCTCAGGGGGACCTTGTGGCTCTGCACAGCTGCTGACAGGAGGGGACAGCTGGGGGGTCAGGCTGTGCTCCAGGGAACAGGGACAGGAGGAGAGGGAACAGCCTCAGGCTGGGCCAGGGGAGGTTGAGATTGGATATTAGGGAAAACTTTTCCAGCTGAAAGGTTCTCAAGCCCTGGCACCATCCCTGGAAGTGTTTAAAAAACCTGTGGATGGGACACTGGAAGACATGGTTTAAAGGTGAACATGGTGGTGTTTGATAATGGTCAGATTTGATATCTTGAAAGTCTTCTCAAGCCTCAATGATTCTGGGATACCATGATAATGAATTGATTATTTGCAGGGGAATCTGCCTTTTCTGAACAAACTGACAAAAGCTCTTTCTCTCTGGCAGAGATTTTGTAGAAGAAAAGCTGGGCAGCAAATACGTGGTAGGGAGATCCCTGGATTTTGCAACAACCTTTGAAGAATCAGGGCCTGCAACCCCGATGTTTTTCATCCTCTCCCCAGGAGTGGACCCACTGAAGGATGTGGAGAAACATGGTAAATAAATCCTGTCTCCAGGCACACCACAGCATTGCTATTTATCTGCTGCTTAATTATCTTAGCACGACATGCCTGTTTTGTTTGGGTTTTTTTTTTTCTCATCTCTTTGTAGATAATGAAGTAATATGTTAAAAATAGATAATTGTGAGAGGATGTGATGGGATTTGGGTTTGGTTTTATTGTTTTTCTTAAAGTTTTTTGGATTTTCATCTCAAGTTTAAATTAAACTTGTCTCTTTCCCGCACTGCCTGGATTCCCAGTGTGGTTCACACTGCAACAATCTCCGAGTTGGGTTTGTGCACAACCTGTAATTTACGTCAGAGATATCTCAGATGCTGTCAGATGCTTGTTGCCAAGAGAGGTTGAACCAGAGGACCCTTGAGGTCCCTTCCAACCTGCTATTCTATGGTTTTATGACAACTAAAAATAAGCAACAGCTCCCCGTAACAGATTGCTGCTTTATGGCAAAGTTTCCCATTCTGCTTCCCATTCTTCCTGTGCAGATTTCCATGTGGATGGTCAGATGTGGAGCTGTCAGCTGGCTCCAAAGCCAAAGGGGCTTCTGTGAGATGCCTCCCTTGAGAAGGCACTGATCCCCTTGTGCACCAATGGCTGCAGCCTCTGCTGTGCTCCAAAGCTGCTCTTGTATAATTTGCTCTGGGGCTCAGCTCCTCGGTGAAAAAATTCCCATTTTCAGCCTGAACATCCCTCTGGAGCAGAGGAGTGTGATGCCTTTGGACAGTGGGCTGCTCCACATTGCCATTCTGCTCATCAGAGGTTTTTCCCCTTCCCCAGCAATGTGCTCCTCACATATCCCAAACCATGATTTGATCCCAGACACTGTGGGGTACAGGGTACCTTTAAACTGTGTGAATGCACACCTCAGTGCACAGCATAGCTGCTGCCTGGGCTTGGGCAGTCCCAGGACTGAACATCATCCAGGCTGGCACAGAGCAGTCACCCCAAGCTCAGCTATCACTCAGGGCAGTGGCAAGAGAACAGTGACCTGTGGGTTCTTTTTCCTCCCCATTGCACCTTCTGGGTCATCCCAAAATAAAGTTTGAGTGAGACTTTACCCACATTCCCTGTAAGAGCTGTTAAACCTGGTGCAGCCTCAGCCCCAGGCAGCTCATTGTGGGGAATTCTTGAGTTTTGCTTCGCAATTCAGGCTCTTTGTGCCCTGAAATGAGGTGTCATTACTGGGAATGGAAGGGACCTTTCCCCCAAGGAAGCTCCTGTCATGTGCCTGGCTTCCCTTTGGAGCCACTTTGGTGATCCTGTCTCTCACTGTTATTTTCTTGTTCGGGAAATGAAGCACTAAAATCAAACCATGAGTGGTTTAATTGGAATTGTAAAGATGAGTGTAGCTGAGCACCTGGGGTCAGTCAGCCAGAAACTTACAGCGAGAAAAAGCGAAAAAAGAACTAATGAAATAAAATCATTGCTACAGAGCAGCTGCACTGGCCTTCAAGCTCCCTCACTGGGGCTGGATTTGGCTCATTATTGATATTTTCTCTGTCCTTCGTTAGGTTTTATTAAAGAGCAAGATAATTCCTGTGAATGGAAGTCAGCTCCTTGCAGATGCTCTACTCATGGGACCTTTCCTTGGCATCACAGGGAGGGCCCTGCAGCAAAAACTGGTGGGCTGGAAGAGCTCTGTGCCCTCCCTGAGTGTCCATCCCCTCCCTTCTGCAGCCAGCGAGGAGGGAGCAGGGCTGGCATTGCCAGGACAGGCTCACTGTCACCCCTCTGCAGTGCTGGGAGGTGGAAATAACAACTGATACTCATTGATCATTAATCACCTGGTTTGGGGCAGTGCCCTGCTTCTGTGATTTGCCCCATCCCCTCTCAAGATGGTGAATTTTGTAGGTAGAGGAGATCAGCAGCTTTCAAAGCTGGCAGCAGCCAGAGATGGTAGGAAAGAGCTGGAACCTCTAAGATGTGGGGAGAGCTGTATCCCAGGGGAAGCTGTGGTGAGGCTCAGCAGAGAGCTGGAGTTTGGCTGTTTGTTCTCCTTATGGCCATCTGTTTCCTATCTTGTACCACGAGATGGTTTCTAAGCCTTAAAAGACAAATCTTGTCCTTGTCTCACTCTAAAACTTGCCTGCTTTTAGCAGGAATGGGGAATTAGGTGTGCACCATCTGCAGGAAGGCAAACCTGCATGCAGAGATAAGAGTAGGCAATCCCCAGGGATCAGCATGTGGAGATGAGCACTGCCTCCTGGCTGAGCCCAGTCCATCCTGGGGGATGTTTGTGGGGCTGTTCCCTCCAGCATCACAAACTGGGGTTTGTCTTCTGAGGAGCACACAGGGAGAGCTGGTTCCAGGCAGCTGCTCTTCCTGTGAGAGGAACAGCAAAGGCTGTGTTCTCTCTTTGGATGACAGATCCTAAACCTGGCCAGGAGATTTGCAGCCATGAGCACAGAAATGATCTGAGCCACTGGCATGGTGCAGAGAGACCAAAGGATCATCACAGACTGCATGAAGGGACACTGAAGAGCTGTCCTCTTTCCTCCAGAGCAGGGCAGTGGGTGACAGGGGCTTGGGCTCCCAGCATCCCTGAGGGGCAGGGATGGAGAGGGACACTGGAGGGGTCTGAGTTGGCTTTGCTGACTCCTGGGACCTTCCCATCTGGAGGCAACTCCAGTGATGTTCCATGAGGAATCTGGAGGGCTCACTGCTCTGCAGCTCCCAGACACCTGGGAGGCTGTGCTTGGGCCCCCAGGAAGCTCCCATGGATTTCATTCCAGCTGCTCTCTCCAAACTGAGCTGGTTCCCAGCCGTGCTGCTGCACCCAGCCTGCATTGCAGGGGCTTCTCCCTACCCCGTGTGGGTGTTCAAAGCCTGGTTAATCAGCAAGAAAAGATTTTAATTTCTTATCACTGTAAAAGTAGTTTTTACACGAGGTTGCAAGGGAATAATGTTCTTTAAACAAGAAGCACTTTGTAATAAGGTACCTTTGTGTGGATGCTGCACTGTAATTAAAAGGGTTTGGGAGAAGCTGCTGCTGTTTGAGCACTTGGGCAAGGAGTGGGAGAGAGCCAAGAGAATGAGACAAGAGAGCTGATATCAGGAGCTGGGATAGCTCACCTGTGAGGGTTTGGTGTGAGGGAATTCAGCCTGGCTGTGCTGAGGTGCTGAACTCACTCCTGGTTTTCTCCTAGGGAAGAAACTGGGCTACACCTTTAACAACAGGAACCTGCACAATGTTTCCCTTGGACAAGGCCAGGAGGTGGTTGCTGAGCAAGCTCTGGATCTGGCTGCAAAGGAGGGTCACTGGGTCATCCTTCAGGTATGGAGTCATTGGCCAGTGCTGCCCTTCTCCCAGCTTGTCCCACGGTGATCCCTCCATGGGGACAGGCTGCCATTCCTGCCAGGGGACATGGGACATGGTGCCACCCATGTGTGCAAAGCAGCCACCCCTCACTCCATCACTCCCTTACTTTGCTCAGGCTCTGTCAGTTTGGGTTTCTCCTGCTGGAGCTGGCTGTGGGGTGTCCACGTGCAGGAACCTCTGAGGGGAGGTTGTGCTACACTTCCTGTGTCCTTTTGTGCCTCATGAATAAATGAAGAGCTCTGTTCTTAGAGCCACTGGCCTCGTGCTCTGCCAGCTGCCCAAAACTCCTTCTATATCTCAATGAGCAGGGAGTGGGGAGAGGCTCTGCAGTGGGAATGACTCCTCTGGGCATCCCAAGCCAGGGAAATTCTGCAAGCTCTTACCACAGCTCCACAAAACGCTTCAGAGGCTGGGAGGGTGTGGAGGAGCTCTGTCTCTGTCAAGTGCTCTCTGGAGCCACTCATTTAGTGAGTGTTTGGCTTTGCTAATGTGCACTCGGTGATGTCAGCTCTCATTACAGGTTTTGGGAACCCCTCTGATTTCCTTGATGTGGGTTATATAAACTTTTATTAGCACTGAATTGTTTGCATAAAATTAGATTAAGACAAAGCTCTGAGTCCTGATCTGAGCCCGCAGGCCTGGTTATGAATTGAAATTAAATACCCTTGATATTTTGATCTTAATTTTTTTTTTTTTTTTTTTTTTTTTTGCAAGCTCCCTCTAAAGTAAACAATGCTGAGCTTCTCCAGAGCTTTTAACATACAGAGGCCTGAAATCCTGGAGGTGGTGCAGAAGGAAATATGCAGCTTTTTGAGCCATTCAGTAATGCAAAGTGAGGAGTTATTTTCTACAATGCTGGTGTGCTGCCGTAAAGGATGTGTTTCAGTGCTAACAGACAAGCACTGGGGGTCTGAAGGATTTTTATTACATCCGTTCCCATCTTCTCTGGTGGTCAGAGGAATCAGTAAGAGGTCTCAGCAGACACTGAAGGTTAAATCAGAAGAAATCCTTCCCTGTGAGGGTGGGCAGGCCCTGGCACAAGGTGCCCAGAGAATCTGTGGCTGCCCCTGGATCCCTGCAAGTGTCCAAGGCCAGGCTGGACACTGTGGCACCCTGGGATAGTAGAAGGTGTTCCTGCCATGGCAGGGGATGGAACAAGATGAGCTTTAAGGTTCCTTCCATGATTTTATGGTTCTATGATTAAATCAGAAGAGCTGCAGAAATTAGATTTCTATAAAGGAACAATATTGGTGGTTGGGCTGGTTGGTTTTCCAGCAACACCTGCCAGGTGTGACTGTCTCTGGTGGCCCAGAGCAGATTCCCCCTGAGCTAAGAGAGGAGCTTGACCCAGCTGGGTTAGGGTCAGCGTGCTCTAATGCATGGGGAAAGTGATCACTCAGCCTTTTTGATCACTTTTTGGTCACTCAGCAGTCCCCAGTGGCCCTGAGAACAATATTCCAGGTGCCAGTGCTGGGTCAGGGTCACCTGGGATTTCCTCTGGCATAGTCACAGAGCTGATAACACTTCATACACACAAATATTCCACTTCTGTGCTGTGCTTGGTTTGGAAGAATGGGATGTAGGCAAGAGTGACTCAACACAGAGCTCAGAGCTCTTTCTGCCTTGGTTTCTAAACCCAGACTCCTCACTCCAGCAGTGAGGATTGCTCCCCCACAGGAGCTGGAGTCCCTCTGGGGACAGCCCTGGGCACGTCCAGCAGGGTTTGGGGCAGAGATTTGGGGCAGGCAGCACCAGTTTCACCATTTGGTGCCTGGATCAGACCTGTGGAGTGACAGCAAAGCAAAGGGACATCACTGTCACCCAGCCTGGCCAGGCTGCTCAGCTCCAGCGCCTGTCTCTGCATCTCACTTTGTGTTCCCAACTCCTCCCCAGGCTGGAGCTTCATCCTGGGAGCAGGAGAAGGAGGAGAGCAGCCTGAGGGGCTAAAGCTGTGTCCCCTGCATTGACAGGCCACACCAAACTCCTTTAGGTTCAGCAGACTGCCATTGCATGAAAGCAGCCTCTGCACAAACTGGGGTTTAGAAGGTTGGACAAACCACGTTCTCAAGGCTGACAATCTG
Source organism: Lichenostomus cassidix (assembly GCF_008360975.1). NCBI lineage: Eukaryota > Metazoa > Chordata > Aves > Passeriformes > Meliphagidae > Lichenostomus > Lichenostomus cassidix. The sequence goes on from NC_139498.1 coordinate 10,113,551, forward strand.
ACCTTTGGCAAAGTCAGGAACCAGACTCATCCCAGTGGGATCAGTGAGGAGACGTCCCATAAAGGATTCTCCTGCCATCACAGTCAGAGGTGGATCAGAGCAATATTTGCCATATGGTTTATCCAGCAAGATCTTTCCTGCAAGGCTTTTGGTGACAAATACCTCACAAACAGTTCCAGGATTGTTTTTTATGAGATCTGGAATAACACAGACAACTCAATTTACAAAAGTGTCCCAGGATTTGTGGATCATTGCATTTGAGGATCATAATAAAAGAGAAGACAGAGCAGCTCTCAAGAGCCACTCAGGGTAATTCTACCCAGATTAATTAAACTCATTAATTGAAGGCTGTATCCCACCCACAGGACAGCTATACCCAGGCTTCCCATTTGTTTTTGGGCAGACAAAAAGCAACTGCTAGTTTTGCTTCTGTATTTTGCTGTCCCCTGACCAACAGCTCAGCTCATGTGGAGCAGAGCTTCCCTTCCATCCCCTGAATTGCCTCTGAGCTCATCCACTCACTCTCCAGGACAAGCACTTGAGGTGATGTCTGGGTGGCTTTAACACATGTGGCTCCTGACTGGCCCTTGATTGGGACCAGACATAATGAGAGTGGAGCACTTGGAGCACTAATGAGTTGGGGAATTAGGTTTGTGAGAGTTAAAGGATATTGAGGCAGTTGGGAGGTTCTTACTGGATTGCAGGATAGCAGGATCACTGCTGTGCTGGAAGGGCTGCTGTCCTCCAGCCAGTTCCTCTCAGTTCTGTTGTTTTCTGACACAGCAGGAGGCAAAACAAAGACAAAAGCCTCCATGTCTGTCCTGTGAACTTGGGGGTTCCATCAACCATCACACTGGATGGTGACAGGACAAGGGGCAATGGGGACAACTTGAAATCCAGGAAATTACATTGAAACATAAATACAATCTTTTTTATGCCATATGAATGGCCAAACACTGGAAGAGTTGCCCACAGAGTTTGTGGCATTTTCATCCTAGGATGCATCCAAAAGGCACCTGAGCATGTTCCTCACAGGCACTGCCTGACCCTGCTTTGAGCAGAGGGCTGGGACTGAGTGATGCCAGAGGTGTCTCCAGCCTCAGTGGCTCTGTGATCTCTGCTTTCCCATGCCAGGTTATCCATGAATATGGTTTTTCTGATGCCTGCAGTCTCCTCTGTGCAGGGAGGAAGGAGTTTTGCACTCCAGGGAGCACTAAGCTACAAGTTAGCACAAACTGTGTCTGCTCTGTTTCCCTCTCAGAAGCCTTTTGCTGATCCAGTGGCCATCACAGTCACCAAATGGGGTTTATCAGCTTAATAGCAACGACACAGTGAAATTTGTTTATATTTGTTCAGATGCACTGATGCAGGGAAGAGTTCAGACATTAGATATTCCCAATTTAATTGTAGTCTTCATCCATTAGCCAAAATGTCACTTCCCTCTCTTTGTGATCGAGTTAATTTAATTCTTGAGCATCTTTCCATTTTCCTAGGTTGCTGCTTCACTGAGTCAGGTTCACGTATTAAATTGAATAACAGTGAGCTCCTGGAGCAAAACTGTGTGAGATTCATCACTGTATCATAAATCACAGAATCCCAGGATGGCTGGGGCTGGAAGGACCTCTGGAGATCATCTGCTCCAAGCCCTCTGCCCCAGCAGGGTCCCCTGGAGCTCAGGATCCCATCCAGGTGGGTTTGGATATCCCCAGGCAAGGAGCCCCACAGCCTCTCTGGGCAGCCTGGCCCGGGGCTCTGTCACCTCCCAGAGAAGTTTCTCCTCAAGCTCACCAGAAGCTCCTGGGGTCACTCTGTGCCCAGGGTCTGTCCTGTCTCTGGGCACTGCTGGGGTCAGCCCAGCCCTGCTCTGCCCCTGAGGTGTTTGTCTCATGGAAAAGTCCCCTCTGGCTTGTCTCTCCTCCAGGAGGAGCAGCCCCAGCTCCCTCAGCCCTTCCTCAGTCCCTCATCATCTTCATGTCCTCACTGGACTCTCTCCAGTGGTTCCCTGTCACTGCTGAGCTGGGGAGCCCAGGGCTGGACAGAGCTCCAGAGCAGAGCACAGGGACACAGTCACTCCTGACCAGAGAATGCTCTTCCTCCTGTTCCCAGGATCCCCCTGGCCCCCAGGGCACTCTCACTGAGGTCTCACAGCTCACTGTCCCCAGTCCCCCAGGTCCTGCCCCTCAGAGCTGCTCCAGCATCAGCCCAGCCTATGCTAGTTCCCAGGGCTGTTCTGGGATGTCCCATGTATCACATTGCCTAATCACAGCACACACCAGCATCTGAGCCTCTGACCCAGTGCAGAACATACCCATTTCCCTTCCAGCCCCAGCATCTTCTCATTCCTAGAAAAATGGAAGGAGAAATGCACACCTGACCTCCAGAGCTCATTCAGGATTTTTGAACAAATGCACAGAATCATCGAGGTTGAAAGAGATCTTTACAATCATCCAGTCCCACTGTGGCCCCAGAACCTCCATCATCACCCCTAAGCCTTATCTGCACACCCAGCAGCCCCTTGAACACTTCCAGAGACAGTGTCTCCACCACCTCACTGGAAACTTATTCCAATGCCTGACTACTCTTTCAGTGATTTTTTTCCCCCTTAGTATCTAATCTGACACTCCCTGGAATGGCCTGAAAGGCCATTTCCTTCCTCCTCTCACGGAGACAAGTACATCAGAGGAGGAGCAGAGAAGGGCTGTTTGTGGGGCAGAGCTGTCAGCCTGGCCCAGCACAAGGGAGTGGGAACTTCATGGGCAGGACAAGAGGAAATCAAGGATGAGTTATTTCTATTTGCTCTTGTCTGCTGGGTTCTTCCCCCTGACTGGGGAGGGAGGGAAAGAGACTCTTTATAGGGGCAGACAGTGGCAGGACATGGGGCATTGGTTTTAAACTGGCAGAGGGCATGGTTAGAGTAGATGGTAGGAAGGAATTCCTGGCTGTGAGGGTGGGTGCCCAGAGAAGCTGTGGCTGCCCCTGGATCTCTGGAAGTGTCCAAGGCCAGGTTGGACAGGGCTTGGAGCACCAGTGGAAGGTGTCCCTGCCATGGCAAGGGGATAGAATTGGATGATCTTTCAGGTTCCTTCCAACCCAAACCATTCCGTGATTCTGTGATTCTGTGACACCACATCCCAGGCCATGCTGGTTACATCTCTTCCCCATCCCATGACCTGGGAAGAGCAGTGCCTTTCCCTGTCCCTTTGTGTCCCCCAGCACAGTGCAGTGAGCACAGGGAGGGCTGGGCTGGCTCTGGCTGTGTAGCCTGGCTGGCAGAGTGATGGAACAACAGGGAATGTTTTCCGAGAGATCTCACCAGAGAGTGAGACTCTGTAAAAACAACCAGTTCTCCTTGTTCCAGGAGGTGATTTGTGACCAGGCCTGAAGGAGAGGGGCACTTTCAGAGATGGGCAGGGTCCCCAGTCACTGCCAGCCCAGGGAGGGCAGTGTGTGCTGCTTTATGTACGTGGTGCTATTTCTGATGGTTGCCATGGCAATGCTTGCATCCCGTGCTATATGTTCTGCCTTGTGAGGTACAAACACACAGAGGTGCTTGCGAGTGAACTCCCAAAGAAAAGCCTCTGGTGCTCCCATGTTGCTGCATGTGCACCCAGCTCTTCCCACAGACACTCACCCTGCAGCACTCTGAGCCACCCCGGGATGGAGCACGGAAATGGCACAGGGGATGGGCAGTGTGGGTGGTCAGAGTGCTGGGAATAGACAGTGTGAATGGTCAGCCTGGATGGTCAAAATGCAGGGAATGGTCAGTGTGGATGGTCAGTTTTGATGGTCAGTGTGTCAGTGTGCAGGGTCAGAGTGCAGGGGATGGTCAGTGTGAATGGTCAGTGTGCAGGGGATGGGCAGAGTGGATGGTCAGTGTACAAGGGATGGTGTGGATGGTCAGTGTGGATGGTCAGTGTGGGTGGTCAGTGTTCAGAGAGTGGTCAGTGTTCAGGGAGTGGTCAGTGTTCAGGGAGTGGTTAGTGTGGATGATCAGAGTGCAAGGGATGGTCATGTGGATGGTCAGAGTGCAAGGGATGGTCACTGTGGGTGGTCAGGGTTCAGGGCAGGTGTTTCAGGTTGCTTTTTCCACAGCAGCCTTTGGCCTGCAGCCTCCCCTGGTGCAGCATGGATGGATTTAGCATTGCCTGTTGCTGCCCCAGCCCTGGGTGTGAGCTGGGAGAGCCCAGGGGTGCTGGGGAGGAGGCACAGCACCTGCTCAGAGTTCAGATTTTCTGGCTAAGGAAATACTGTAATAAAGCAATACATGGCTTTGGTGTGTCCTGTCCTGGTGGGTTGTGGAATGGGGAGGGTGTGAGGCTGGAGCAGGTTTAGGGAGGGCAGGAAGCCCTGAGCAAAAGTGGTGGACAGGCTGGTTAACCCCTCTTTCTCCTCAGTAGGGTCTGGAGGTGGCCCATGGCATTGGTGGGAGGTGGGGTCCAAAACAAGCAAGAAAAAGTGGTTTTTGATGGACCTGTGGCTCAGCTGTGCTTGGTGTTCAGGCAGCACTGCTCGTGTTGGCTCGTTATTGATAATTGACACATCACTCAATTACTGTGACCGTGTGGGTCCTCATTAGCTGTGTTCTCTCAGGTTTTGTTATCTGACTGCTGAGAATTAATTTTCAAAGTTTCCTTCAAACCTGTGAATCCCTTCCACAGCATCTCTGTCTGGCCTGGGCAGATCTATTCATTTGAATCATGAATTCTTAAGACCAGCCCATGTTTTGCTGCATATATTCCTCTCTTTCATCCCTTCTATCACAAAAGGACAGGATATAAATGCACTCAATTATCACTGGACTGGAAATATTCCCTAAGTTGGCTGTTAGCAGGCAGTGGTATCACAAATAATGATCACTAGTGTCATGTCAACACAAGCAAAAGCAATTATTTTTGAGCCATCCAACACCAGCAAAGCAGATGCAGGAAGAAACTACCAATTAGAGATGAAAACACTTAAGGTCAGATATGCAGACTATGATTAAACTGATACTTAATGCATGATTTTTCTTTTGATATTTTGTTGAGCTCTTTCCCTGTTTTATGAAATCTCTGTGGTGTTGGAAGCACTTTGGTTGCAGGATTCAGTCCACTCCTACCTGATTGTGTTTGACTGGTGTTTGTAGAGTGAGTAGGCTGTCTGGGCCCTGGGGATGATCTCATCTCCTGAAATGCTGAAATCCTGAGTGCATCAGGGCAGCACTGCTGCAGCAGCACTCAGGTGTAATTGCATTTTGGCTACTGCTCCTCACACAGTCCTTGTGGGTGAGAAAACAACCCCAGGACACAATCCCTTTGCCCAGACATCTCCTCCTCCTCTGCCCCCACACCCCAGAATCCATTTCATCCCCGTAATGTGAGCACAAACCTAAATCATTGCAGGGAAGGAGACTGAATTTCTGCAGTTCTCAATAACAAATATTGCTCCCAGCCATGTGAATCAGATTTGGGACAACAGAACCAGAGGCAGCAAAGTTCCCATGGCTTCCCATGGCTTCCCCAGACAGCAGTTCTCTTGACCCACACCCCTTGGTCCATCTGAGGGCTGACCTGTCCCTCCAGCAAGTTCAGATCCTGGTAGGAGTCAGTGACAGCAGCCACCAGCCTGTCCCAGTACCTAAAGGAGCTCAGCTCTTCCTTTCCACAGTGTTCATCCTCTTCTCCAGCCCCAGCTGGGATCTCTCCATGTGCAGCTCACCAGAGGCACCTGAAACCTCACCAGAGGCACCTGAAAAGCCAGCAGAGGTTTCTGTGCTGCCATGAGGGAGCTCCTGGGGTGTCCCCCTGTGTCACCACTTCACAGACAGCCTGAGGCACTGCCAGCCCAGCTCCTGCCTGACACAGCACATCCACAGCCTCAGGGAAAGGGGTAGAAATGGTGCAGATGTGCAGGGATGTTGGAACAGGGCAGTCATGGAATCACCATCCCCAGAAGTGTTCAAAAACTGTGGCTGTGGCACCTGGGGACATGGTTTGCTGGTGATGCTCGTTGGATTTGGTGATTTTAAAGGAGTTTTTCCAGCATTAATGACTCTGTGTTTCTGTGACTGTAAGCTCAGCTCCAGTCTGTGATTCTCTCAACTCCCAAAACACCCTGAAGCAGTAAATTGGCAGTTTAGTTGTGTCATGTGAAAATGCACTTCCACTATTGTTTCAAAGCTTGCAGTCTGCTCTGTTCAGCCTTCACTCCCTCCCTCCCTCCACCTCAACCTCTGCTCTCTCCAAAGGAGTGACTCCTTATTGATGGAGTGTCTCCTTTTGTGGGAGTTAAATCCTTTTGGATTGAAGAGGAGTGGGAACTGGGTGCTGTTCACCAGATGAAGGCCCCCCATGGATTTATGGAGTGGCAAAATAATGTTTGTGGTTTTATTTGGTTCCTTTGCTGGCGTTTGATTGCTTTTGCATTGTTAAGCATCGAACTGTTATTTGCAGGAAATAACTGAGGGCTCTGAGATCTCTTCCCTGAGTGATAATAGTTAATTTTGAACCCATCAGTGTGTGTATCTGTAGCTGGGGTTGTTTTCCTGAGTGCATTACTTTGCATCTATCACCACTGAATTTCTCCTGCAGTGTCATTGCCAGTCACTTAGAATGATGGCATCCTCCTGCAGTTCTTCACCAGCAGCCTTTATTTTCAGGACTGGAAATGGCTTTGTCTTATGAGTAATTTTGTCAGCTCACTAATCATTTGCTCTTTCAGATGGCTTTTGATATGGTGAGAAGCTGAAACTCCATCAGTAGTTTCCTACCCCTGTTCCCTGTGTTTTAACTGGTTGGTAGCCTATGAGACCTTCCCTTTTACCTGCACCAGTGCTGGCAGTGGGAAGATTAATAGCTGCTATTGATGAAAACCCAAGCCTGGGGACACACTGACCCCACAGAGGCAATTCCTCCTCCTGCAGGGCCATGCCTGGTGCTGAGGTGGGGATGCCTGGAGAACTCCCCTCTCCAGTCCCTGAGAAAGGAATTCATGGGGATGAGGTGCTGTGTTTAACCCCAGATGGCATCTGAGCCCCTGCCCAGGGCTGGGATGGGGGCAGAATGTGGGGTTATAGGAGAGAAAATTCATGGGTTGAGATCCAGACATTTTAATAGGGAAAGCCAAAGCCACCCAGGCAAGCAAACCAAGGAATTCATTCCCTGTTTCCCCGGGTTGGCAGGGGCTCTGTCAAACCCCTGGGGCTCTGTCACACCCCTGGTGACTGGGGAAGGCAAAAGCCATCACCCCCAACATTCCTTCTTCCCGCTTCCCCTGCTCTGTGCTGAGCAGGATTCCATGTGGCTGGGACATCTCTGGGGTCAGTGGGGTCATCTGGGACAGCTCCTTGTCCCCCAGCCTGCTCCCTTGGCCATGTCTGTGCTGCTCAGCAGGACTGACCCTCCCAGTGACCAGCACTGCCCAGCCCAGCCCCAAACCCAGCCTGGGGCAGCTCCTGGGGACAACAGCAGCTCCTGGGGACAGCAGCAGCTCCTGGGGACAGCAGCAGCTCCAGCCCAGCCCAACCACACACCAGCTCAGGCTTTGATAGCCTCAGTTTAGCTCCCTAAACTGGCTGGAACTTTGAGATTCCTGGTTTTTCCTAACTCACACCACTGGGGTGTGACATCCAGCCTGCTGGAGCTCCTGCCTGGTGCCTCCTGCACACCTTCCACAGCTGGGGTTCTTCTGGGGGGAAACTAGCTGCTCCTATAATCATTTATTAGCTCCTCAACTTCTCTAAGCAGCTCTTCGTCTGCTGCTTCAGTTTAAGAATCCAACAGTGAAGAGATTGCAGCATTGTTATTGGCTGGGGTTATTGAACCTCCAAAACTGAGGTTTGCCTCAGAGGGCTTTGTTGGTGTGTTTAGAACCCTCGTGGCAAGGCAGGTGTAGAAGATGGAATCAGACTTTTCACAGGGGTGCCAAGTGAAGGAGCAAGAAGCAAAGGACTAAAATTGAGACCCAGATTTCCTTTAAACATTAATTTCATTTCATTATACTATTCTTCAATTTATTTTTTTATTGTGAGTGTGGTTGAACACTGGCACATATTGCCCAGGCAGGTTTTGGAGACTTCAGCCTTGCAGAAATCAAACCCCCAGCTGGACACAGTGAATCTGCTCGGAGCAGGAGGGTGGGATGGATGATCTCCAGGGGCATCTCCAGCCTCTCCAATCTCCTTTTCGAGTGATTCCACCAGGCTGTAACAGTGAGAGCCTCCCCAGGCTCTGCAGGGAATATTCCTGCAAATAGGGGCTGCTTTGGGGGTGGTCTGGCCTTTAACAGGCACTCCCTGCAGACCTTGATCATCCTGTTTTATAGACTCTCTGGTAGGTTACTGGTTTCTGGAAAAGGCTTTTTATTAGATTTTATGGTTTTCAAAATACTGCTTCTTGTAGTATTTTTTGACCTTACCATGGCTGGGTTTTGTGCTCTTTTCTGTTTTTCTCATTTGGACAAAATTTCCACTTTCTGAAGAATGTCATTTTACTCCTAATAATCTCCATTACTCTGCTATTTAACCATGAGAGCTCCTTTCTGACACCATTTATAGGTGATATATATTTATTCTCAGCCTCTAATATGGTTCCTTTATGTAATTTCTTTGCCACCTCCAAGCAGTTCATCTTGCTGGCGGCTGCTTTTAATTTAGGTTTAGCAAGTTCCTCGTCCTCTCTTTGGGTGGGATAAATCACCATCCCAAGTGCCTGTGAACACAGCCAGTTTGGATTGCACACCTGCCTTTAAAACAAGGGTAGTTTAGCCCACAAATCCCATTCCTAATACAACAAAAAGCTGTTTTCCTGCCTGGAAAACTATAACTGTGTAGGAGTCTAAGGGAAAAACTGGGGCTTGGCTTCATCCTTTTCACCATCTCCCCACAATTCTGCTTAATCTTCCGAGAGATGTGTCCAATTAGTTGCATGAATAAATAAATTCTTCATGTTACAGGACTTTGTGGAATCACCTGCTTGACTACTTTGCCCAGGAACTGCTATTGAGGGCCCTCACTGTAATTGTGAGAAAAATGAACAAATGTTTTCATTTGAGCTTGGTGGGGCTGGGGGGAAGAATAACAACTCTGCCCCCCAGGAATAACATCAGCTGGTACTGCTGAAATGAGGACAATTCCAGCACTGACAGCCCAACCAGGCCAGCTGTGACTTGCTGCTCTGGTGCTGATTTATATTGATTATTTTGAATTTGAAAGTGTTCTTGGTGCATGTGGGTCTTTGGGGCTGGGAGCTGCACACAGGCACTCCTGGGAAGAGACTCAAATTCCAGAGTGGAATTTGTGAAAATTCCATGGTGGCATGGATTTGGTGCCTGCTGAGCACACGGGGGTGCAATGGGGGCACTGAGCAAGCCTTGTTCCCTTTGTCCCTGCCAGAACATCCACCTGGTGGCCAAGTGGCTGAGCTGTCTGGAGAAGAAGCTGGAGCAGCACAGCGAGGGAAGCCACCAGGATTTCCGTGTGTTCATCAGCGCAGAGCCAGCGCCGTGCCCTGAGAGCCACATCATCCCCCAGGGCATCCTGGAGAACTCCATCAAAATCACCAGCGAGCCTCCCACGGGGATGCAAGCCAACCTGCACAAGGCCCTGGACAACTTCAGCCAGGTAGGAACACGATGGGACATGTGCTGGAGCTCTGTGGAGCATAATGGACTTTGCCTCTCCAGTCCCCTTGTAGCCTCTGGATCCAACACTTCCTCTGCTCTGCCCCACAGGCCAGCACAGATCTCTTTCCAAGCACTGATTTTCCCAAGAGGGGGTTCAGGTGATCCTGAGAAACCTCTTTTCTGCAGCAGGTCACAGTGATGCCTGAGGTGGGCAAAGAGAGGCAAACAGAGGCTGGACAAAGTTAAGAGGATAACAAGCAGTTAGATTCCTGTCCTAGGGACACTGAGTGCCATGTCCTGCCATGCTGACACTCAGTCACACACCAACCCTGCCTTGGCTCACCCAGCTCTCACAGCAGGACCCCAACCAGCACAGTCTGAGATCTCCCAGCCCTTGAACTGCCTTTTAGGATCACTGGTGCTGACATCATGACAGCCTCTCTGTTCAGAAGATGGCACATCTTTGAGGATTGCTTTCTCTTGGGAGGTATCTCTGCTTTGCTTTTGTGAAAACCTGCAGTGCTGAGTCCCACTCTGGGGCCCCAAATCCAGAGGAGGCCACTAAGGTGATCAGAGGGCTGGGGAACCTCTGCTGAGGAGGGAGATAGAGAGACCTGGGGTTGTTCAGCCTGGAGGAGAGGAAACTCCAGAGAGACCTTAAAACCCCTTCCAGGCCCTAAAGGGGCTCCAAGAGAGCTGGAGAGGGAATTTGGAAAAGGGCCTGGAAGGACAAGGGGGAATGGCTTTAAATTGAAGGAGGGTAGATTGAGATTGGATATTAGGAAGGAATTTCTCCCTGTGAGGGTGGGCAGGCCCTGGCACAGGGTGCCCAGAGAAGCTGTGCTGCCCCTGGATCCCTGCAAGTGTCCAAGGCCAGGCTGGATGAGATTTGGAGCAGCCTGGGACAGTGGAAGGTGTCCCTGCCCACAACAGGGGGTGGCACTGGATGGGCTTTGAGGTCCCTTCCAACACAAACCATTCTGAGATTCTCTCCATAAAGCCCCTTCTTATTTGGGATGAGGCAACAGCAGCCCCAGGCAAATGTGGACCCCAGGCCCTGGGTGATGGGGCAGGGCAATGGGGCAGCTCACAGCTGGTTTTGCACTTAGATGTTGGTGTGGAGAGAATCCCAAGAGGAGGAGGGAACATTGCTGAGCAGGTGTGGAGGGAGGCACCATGCAAGGATTAATGCCAGTGGTCAGGGAAAATGATTCCATTTTTATCTACTGTTATTCATCATCTTGAACTCCACAAAATGTCCTGGAGAACAAGGGAGGGGGGAGCCTTCACCCCAAGTAACATTTTCATCCTGCCTCTGCTCATTTCAATCAATAGTAAATTAGCATTTTCTAAATTGCTGGAGGATTATAAAACATCTCTTATCAGAAATCCTGGAGCGAGTGGGTGGGGTCCCTTTTACACCTCATTTCCCTGCTTTATACAGAAGAGATGTTCAAATTTAGCTTTCAGCTGAAGGCTACAAAGAAGGCCCTTTATTCTGTGCAGGGGATATTGTTCTGCTTTGTAGCTGAACAAAAATTCACAACTGAAGAGAGGCTGAATGAGAGTGAACTGGGCTCTCCCTCAGTGTTCATCCTCTTGATGTCTGGGGATGTTTCCTAAAATGAGAAAGGTGCTCTGCATATTTGAACTGCTCTCAACATATTTGAAGCAGTTCATCTCATTTCTGATAATAAAGGGAGCTTAAAATGCTCCCTAATGAAGGAGAAAAACAGGGCTGTTCTTGGGTCATCACACGCACTTGGTCAACATCTTGCACTCCTTAGAGTAATGAATTCCCCCTTTTCTGCTCAGACCCTGAGCCCTGCCATGCTCTCAGCAGATTAGAGGTCTAACATGGCATTTTTTAAAGATAAATGAAGTTACATGGGTGCCCTTTTGCCATCTTTGTCACATAGCCGAGTGAACTTCAAGGGACTGGGTAGGGAGGATGGAGGGGCTGGTGGAGCTACTCCCTCCTTACTCAGCTGCTTGCTCAGCTGTGCAGGTCAGAGCCTGCTGGATATGCTATTCCCGAGGAAGGTTTGCTGCAAAACCCTTCCCAAAATGTTCATCTCCTGGGTCTGGGGGGATCTGTGCTGTTGGCCCATCAGGATCCTGCCATGGGGCCAGAGCTGGGCAAGCCTTCTTCTGGCTTCAGCCACACGAAGGAGGTTCATCTTTCCCCAGGAGAGCCCAGCTCCAGCCTCGTGCCCTTCATCCCTCCTGTCCTGGCCCTTCTTCATCCCTTCAGCCCCATCCCTGCATCCCTTCAGCCCCATCCCTTCATTCCTTCAGCCCCAGCCTTCCATCTCTCCTGCCCAATCCCTCCATCCCTTCAGCCTCATCCCCTCATCATCCCTTCAGCCCCATCCCTCCATCCCTTCAGCCCCATCCCCTCATCATCCCTTCAGCCCCATCCCCTCATCATCCCTCCAGCCCCATCCCTCCATCCCTTCTGCCCCAGCACTGCATCCCTGCAGCTGCTCTGCTCTCCTGCAGCTCTGCTGCTGGGAACAGGCAGGGCTGCCTAGGCTCCCTTGGTCCCATCCCAGCACACACAGAGCTCTCTGGAGATCAGTTTCCTTGCTCATTTTCCTTGATTAAATGACTCAGGCTCCTGCCCTTTCACCTCCTGGGCAGGAACTCTGCCAAGGGTCACAATCCCAGCCCTGGTGCTGCCACACCTGCCCAGGGTGGTGACATGGAGCTGCTGGAGAGAGTCCAGAGGAGGCACCAAGATGTTCCAAGGGCTGGAGCACCTCTGCTATGAGAACAGGCTGAGAGAATTTAGTTTGTTCAGCCTTGAGAAAAGAAGGCTCCAGAGTTACTTAACTGCAGACCTGAAGGGGCCTGATGGGAACTGAAGAGGGACTTTTTTACAAGATCATGCAATGATAGAACAAGGGGGAATGGCTTCCCACTGCCAGAGGGCAGGGATAGATGGGATAGTGGGAAGGAATTCCTGACTGTGAGGGTGGGCAGGCCCTGGCACAAGGTGGCTAGAGAAGCTGTGGCTGCCTCTGGATCACTGGCAGTGTCCAAGGCCAGGCTGGACATTGGGGCTTGGAGCAGCCTGGGACAGTGGAAGGTGTCCCTGCCGCTGGCAGAGGGGCTGGAAAAACATGGATTTTAAGGTCCCTTCCAACAGAGAATTCTGTGGTTCTGTGGATCTCTCTCCATCTTTCTGGTGAGGAATGTTGAGCACATGCAGGTGATGGGGTGTTGAGTGGCTGCACGTGTCCTTCCTGCACTGTGTGTGTTCCTGTGCAAAGCCACTCGGAGCTGGAAACAGTGAATATTAAGTCACAAAATATTTGTTAGAATTTGCCAATAAATTTGCAATGCAAAGCCACTGACTTTGAAAATTAGCACATGTGTGTATGATGCAAATATGAACTGGAGGACAATTTGATTGGCCTCTTCTCCCAGGTAACAAGGAGCAATGACAACAAGCATCACCAGGGGAGGTTGAGATTGGATGTCAGGAAAAATTTCTAAACTGGAAGAGTGGCTAAGCACTGGAACAGGCTGCCCAGGGAAGTGGTGGGGGCGCTATCCTTGGAAGTGGTCAGAAAATGAGCAGTGGTGCTTCACAATATGCTTAATTGGGCATGGGGGTGTTGGGTTGAAAGTTGAACTTGATGATTTGGGGAAACTTTCCAGCCTTGAACTCTGTGATTCACCCCTGTCTGAAGTCCAGTGTGTTTGGGTTCCCTGGGAGTCTCCGGGGCTGAGGCAGGGCTGTGTTGCAGGACACCCTGGAGATGTGCAGCCAGGAGAAGGAGTTCAGGAGCATCCTCTTTGCCCTCTGCTATTTCCACGCGGTGGTGGCGGAAAGGCGCAAGTTTGGCGCGCAGGGCTGGAATCGCTCGTATCCCTTCAACACGGGTGACCTCACCATCTCCGTCAGCGTGCTCCACAACTACCTGCAGGCCAGCTCCAAGGTGGGGCACCAAGGGGGCTGGCTGCTGGCTTTGGACCACCAGCGTGGCCTGGCTTGTGCTGAAGCTCAGGGAAAGTGTCCTGAAAGTTGTTTCCTTTGGGTTCAGAGCTTGCCAGTTTGGGGAGGAGATGGGAGGAGATGAGAGGAGATGGGAGGAGATGGGAGGAGATGGGAGGAGATGGGAGGCCTCAGTGCCACGCTCAGTGGGAAACTGCACTGTGCTGTGACCCAGCTGCCCTGGGGCAGGATTTAACTCCTGCCTGATGTTTGTTTGCTGAGCAAAGTGATGCAGTGAGGTGGGAGCCCTGAGGGTGCAGGGCAGTGCCTGGGCTCAGCCTGCAGCTCCCAGAGCTCCCTGAGCTCTCCCTGCTCCATGCCCAGGTCCCCTACGATGACCTGCGCTACCTGGTGGGTGACATCATGTATGGAGGTCACATCACTGATGACTGGGACAGGCGGCTCTGCAAAACCTATCTGGAAGAGTTTATCAAGCCAGAAATGATGGAGGGAGAACTCTGCCTTGCTCCAGGATTTCCCCTCCCAGGGAATATGGATTACAATGGCTATCATCAGGTAAGCTCTTTGTTTGCTGGCATTATTTATACATGGAAATGGAATCTCTTCCATAACTGCCCCATAATCTGCCTTAGGAGGCAGGAATAGGGCTGCAGAGTTCCTGCACTCTTCCTCTTATTTCCCATTACGTTCTGTTGCTGTGGATGTTTCAGCATTCCCCTGGATGAACCAAGTCTAATGGTAATTTGCTACTTCATCATGGGCTCATTCTGTTCATGCATGAATAGAACAACTGTATTGGTGCTTGAGACTTAAGCAGGGCTCCTGGAAAATTACATCCACATACTGGTTGCTAAAACGGCCCTTTCAAGCTCGTTTTATCATCAGTGTTGATGAGAATCACTGAAGGGTCTTGTTGATCTACTTACGGATCTCATCTGTTCTTTGTACACAAATGCAGCAGCAGAGAGAGGCGTATTAGGCTGGTTTTGTTCATAAAACTTAACTACTGGAAGCTCAATTCCCACAAGAGATTTCAGGATGTTGATGCTGAAATGCACAGCAGATAATTGCTAGAGAAGGTCCACTCTGAGACACGGAGCCAAGCCAAACTCCAGCAATTACAGAATTTTCCCAGCAGGAGTAGAAGCAGTTCTGTAAACATTTGTTATCCCCTTCCTCCCTCCCTTCCCCAGTGTTTCAGCCACAGGCAGAGCTGGGTCAGTGCAGGCTGACCTATTTGGGGGGATGATGCCCGTGCTGGGAGCTCTGCAGGCAAAGCACCCTGGCCTGTTTCTAACCTGCTCCTGGATCTCTCTGTGCAGTACATAGACGATGCCCTGCCTCCAGAGTCTCCCTACCTGTATGGCCTCCACCCCAACGCCGAGATTGGCTTCCTCACACAGAGCTCAGAGCAGCTGCTGCGCACGGTGTTGGAGCTGCAGCCCCGGGACAGCAGTGCTGGAGAAGGAGCAATGGGGACCAGGGAGGAAACGGTGAGAGTGCAGAGGGAGGAGCTGCTGGGTTTTGATTCCTTTCTCATCCATCAGTCCTGTCCAGCTCACGCTTGGCCATTGTTCTGTGTTCTGCCTTTGCCTGCTAAAGCCTGGATTTATGCAGAACATCACTGTGGTTAGATGTAACTGAGCATTGGCAGGAACAGGACAGTGCCTCTTAATTACCCCATGCACTGCAGTGCTTTCATTAGCATCCTCCCGAGGTGATGCAGATAAACCTGCTGTGAGCCAGCAGTCCCTGTGCACCCCTGTGACTGGCATAGCAATGGGCCCTGGGCACACCCACAACGTGCCACCCAGAGCTCAGCCCTCCCCTTACTGCTGCCACCACGTCCCACCACCTCCCCAGCTCCCAAGGGCCTTGTAATTCCTTATTTCCAGCTGAACTCCTCTGCTATGCCTGTGTCCTGGGCTGATCTCAGCCCTCCCTGTGGAAACTCACAGCTCATTAAAACATGGCCCAGGCATCCCTAACAGGATCTGCAATCAGCCAACACATGCTCAGGTTTTTACTGCTGCCTTCTTAAGGTGCCAGCTCTGTGTTTGAAGCTTTGCAAATTAATGAATGGCTAATAGGCAGCTGATATGCAGCCTGTGGTTTCACACGAGCTTCCTTTGGTTTGGTGTGGGGTTGGGGAACTGGCTGCCTTCCTCTAAGAGGCTCCTAGAAGTGCCCAGCATGGTCAGTTTTCAGTTCATACTGGAATTTGAGGTGAGGGGAATAATCCAGAGGCAGCAAAGCCAAACAAGATACCCAGCGATAGCAACTGAGTGCCTCTTCTCCCCTCCCATTCCTTTCGTTATGGAAATACAAATAAACTCCTCCACCAGGGAAGCACAATGACCAGTGAGTGCCCCAGTGGTGTCACAGGTCATGGCCACCCTGCAAACTCCTGGTGACAGTCCAGCAGATTCTCACAGGAGCACAGAACTCCTCATGGCTCTGTCTGGGAATAAAATCTGCCTGCGAGCAAGCAGAGTGTGACCTCAGCGCACTGTGTCACGCCTGGGGACACAATCCCACAGCTCATTTTCCTGCCAAGGTGATCTCTGTCATTATCCAAGCTGTCCCTTCCCCTTGCTCCTTGGATGAGAGTGAGTAAAGCCTCGTCTCTTAACTCCTCCAGTGAAGGATATCCAGCCCCTGGTTGGGCTGAGGTGATTTTAGGGAGCTTCCAGGCAAAATGTGAGCCTGTCATTTTCCCGAGGCTCTGACAAGTCTGGTTACTCCCACAGATTTCTGAGGTCACATTACAGCAAACGAGCTGTAATTGTTGTGAAGGAATCAGAGCCAAAGGGACTTGCAGGGCAATTTCAAATTAGCTGATATTTCTGCACTGCACCCAAGGTGCAGCCAAGGAGTTTTTCCAGCTTTAGCCACCTGTGTGCTGCAATAACAGCCCACATGGTCACTGCTGACGGGAAGGAGGGTTTGGAAGGGCAGCAATGGGAGGAAATTGGAGTACAGAGTCCAAAATATGGATGTTGGTGGCTGTGGCAGCAAAATGACCCTGCCCTGGCTGGCAGCTAGCACTGGCCCTGCATGCCAGGTTTGGCACTC
Source organism: Lichenostomus cassidix (assembly GCF_008360975.1). Taxonomy (NCBI): domain Eukaryota; kingdom Metazoa; phylum Chordata; class Aves; order Passeriformes; family Meliphagidae; genus Lichenostomus; species Lichenostomus cassidix. The sequence goes on from NC_139498.1 coordinate 10,130,190, forward strand.
TGGATCGTAGAACTTTAACTGCATTGTGTGCACCCAGAAAGTCCTCAGAAGCAGAAGTGTTGCTCAGGTTCCAGCTGAGAAGTAAAGCAAAGCTTTCAGTGAGACACTTCCACAGCAAGCTGCTCATGTAAACCTAGGAAATGCAGCTGATCCCATGGATCCCCAGGAGTGGCTTCATGCCTCGTTGTCAGCAAGAGGTTTGTCTGTTCTATTTATTTTTTAAACACTACAAAGATCCTGTTGCATTGGAGCTTTCTCTGTTCAGTACTTAGAGTTCCGAAGAAGCTGTGATGGTGACCAGAAAATCATTTTGTTTCATTATGCTTTTCTTCCACTACTCCATTAGTCCAGAATGCCAAATTCAGGTTAAAATTCAATTTTATATAATGACCTCTCTCCATCAATACACCAGAGGAAACCAGCTTATAAGCTCCATTGTCCTGAGGCTCAGCTGAGGCTCCAGCCCCATCCATCTCCTTGTGAGTGTGAGCTCAGGAGAAATAAGAGAGCCAAGAAGAGAGGAGGCTGCCACATGTCACAGGGACATTTTTAAACCATCATTTTGAAAGCTGTTCATCTGACATTAACTTCTGTGAGCATTTGGACATTAATAGGATGGGGCAAACTCTTTGGAAGGTTGCTGACAGGGATGGTTTTGGAGACACTGACAGGCAGATTGAGTTCTCACAGTTCAGGCAGCTGTGAGCACAGGGATCACTCACCAGCATCCCCCTCTGTTCTCCCTTTGGCACAGGTGAAAATCCTTCTGGAAGAGATGTTAGAGAAGCTCACAGATGAGTTCAACATGGCAGAGCTGATGGCAAAGGTGGAGGAGAGGACACCCTACACGGTGGTTGCTCTCCAGGAGTGTGAGCGCATGAATATCCTCACTGCTGAAATCAGGCGCTCGCTGATGGAGCTGGAGCTGGGGCTGAAGGTAGGAGAGCTGCAAAATCCCAGAGGGATTGATTCCTGAGAGACCATCAGGAAGTACAAGGGGTCACAGGGAATAATTTGCTGCTGGCTGCAGAGCCAGTCTGGCTCCACAGGATCTCACAGATGGATTTCCTGTGGCACAGGGAGGAGTTCCAGGCACACACAGCAGTGTCTGCCTTTTGGGAACAGAGGCCAAGCACTGCTGGCCACCCCAGATTGTGGCACAGCAATGGCAGGTCAGTCACAAATTGAGACATGGCCTACTTAGAGGTGAGACAAAAATCACACCTGTTCATAAAATGTCCATGAATGGGGGGAACTTGGAACAAAGTGTCTCACAGGAAGATGCTGAGCTGAAATCAAAGCTTGGTTTTGTGTGAAGGCACAAAATGTCCAGAACTGTAAGAGAAAAAGGCTAAAACCACAAAAGTTTTGGAAGAACTCCAACTGCCCTTGTTGGTATGAGCTGCTGGAGGAGGGGTGGAGCTCACCTTCCCAGAGGAGTCACCATCCATGGCGCTCCACTGCAGCTGCTTCTCCACCCTGGTGTGAAAGGAGACTGTCCCAGGAGGGGAATGTCTGTGTCCCCTGGCTGCTGGCTTTGCCACACCAGTTAGGATGCAGATTTCTGGGTTCAGCAGGCTGTGAGGGAAGGCTGTGATTGATGCTGCATCCACTGGCAGAAGTCACCTCCTGCATCCCCCCAGGCACTCAGTGGGACAAAATAGAAAAGGTTCTGAGTGCCCATTAGGGGAAGAAGCAGCAGGGATCAGGCTGCACTGCCAGGGAGAGAGGAGCTGCCTGGCCAGTCCTGGTGCTCAGGAACAGCACTGCCCCTTCACCTTGTCACCCCCAAGGGCTCTTCCCCATAGCCAGGTGCTGTTGTTCCCTTGGCAAGGCCTAGGGAATGCAGCCTGGAGCTTCAGCACTGCCCTGCCGCCTGCCCTGCCTCCTCCTGCACACACACAGGGCCTGGGGGATCTCCAGGTGTGAGGAGAGGCTAAGGCCATCAGTCTGTGGGCATTCCCTGCTCCATCCTTCCTGCACTGACAGCTTGTTATCCCATCCCACTGCAATGCTCAGCTTCCCCAGCTGGTTTGCACAGTGTTGGGATCAGCATGGCTGAAGGGTCTGGGTTTGACTGAACCCCTTCATGGGAAGAGCTGAGGGTGAGTGAGGAGCGCCTGCCTGAGATGGAATAACATCCCAAACCTCTGCCAGGGGCAGCTGGGAAGAGACATCTCCAGCTGCCCTTCCTGGGACAGGCTTGGCTCAGGATTTAGGCAGCAGCAGGGATGGGACTGAGCTGCTCCCAAATCCCACTGCACCCTGGACCAGCAGCTGCAGATGTGTCTGCACTGCATTTGCTGCTGGTGCTCGTTGTCTCAATTAAAGGAGAGACATATCACAGGCACTCATGGTGGGTCAGTGTGTACAGCCTGTTTTGAAATAAGCTGATATTTATGTAGTCAATTATCATAAACAGATTTCTCTTATTTTTGAGCATAAGGCAGCGGAATTGAAAATTCCGTTTCCTGAGACAGGTAAACAGAAGTGATTTAATGTTTCAATCCCAGAGCCCCAAACAAGATATAATTGTGACTTGGACAATGTGTGGCAATTAGATTTAATGTGGGGAAGAATGTGCTGTTTAATATTGGCAGGGGAACAAGGGGGTGCATGGCCTTAAATAAACCACAAACAAAAGAAACCACAGCAATCAGCAACACAAGCTTCAAACCTCCCCAAAACCTGCCACAATTCATGGCAGGGAAGGAGATGGGATCTGCAGAAAAGGCTCCTCCAAGGACTGAGCTGGGATTCAGGGACACCCAGGGCCAGGACTGGAGGAGAACTGCAGAGCAGAGGAGCAGCAGCATTTGCCATTTCTTCATCTGCTGTTTGCTGCAGAGACACAACTGAAGGGTCTGAGAGACCATCAGTGGCCAATTGGAAGAACCATGAAGTCCTTAAGGCTGGGAAAGACCTTAAGATCACCAAACCCATCAGCAGGACCCTGCTCACCACTAAACCATGGCCTCAAGTGCCACATCCACGTGGTTTTTGAACACCTCCAGGGTGCATTGGCTCAGCTGGTCAGAGCCTGCTGCTGACACCACCAAGGTTGTGGGATCAGTCCCTGTACAGGACATTTACTCAAGAGTTGGACTCAATGATCCTTGTGGGTCCTTCCAGCTGGGAATACTCTGTCAGTGTGTGGTTGGTGACTCCAGCACTGCCCTGGGCAGCCTCTTCCAGTGCTTTACAACCCATTGCCCGAAGAAAGCTTTCCTGATATCCAAACCAACTCTCCCCTGGCACAACTTGAGCCCAGTTCTTCTGTGTCTGCAGCCAAAGGTTGCCTGTGGGTCCCTGCAGAGCTGAACTAGACCTTTTGCATGACACAAAACGCTGCTCAGTGTCCCCTTTGTCACATCCCACACCTTGGGGACCACAGAACAGCCTGAGGGTGCTGATGGCTCTTTCTGCTGATGCCCTGACTTGACTTCTGGGCTTTACACTCAGCTTGGGGAAGAAATTGTGCTTTAATTGTTCCTTCCTGTGAGAGCTGCTAAGGCTCTGGGGCTGGGGATCTGCACTGACAGCACTCAGAGGAGAAGAGTTTACAAACCAGGCCCCACAGAGCTCAGCAGAGAATAAATAAAGCCCAGAGAAAACAAGGCTTATTGTTTTTAACTGACTATCTGCCAAAAGAAGGCGATTTGGAAATGTCATGCCTAATTTGAATTTCTGAATAATTCATCGTGTCGTTGTAGCGGAAAGTGATTGTTTGGACCAAAAATAGGAGACATCCCATTAGGAGGAAGAGAAATTGCAATAGACTGGTAGCCATCAAAAATAACTGGCATGTTGCATTTCCAAGCCCTTTGTTCTGGCTGGCTCGGGTGGGACCAGAGGCTGGGCTGAAGCACTTGCATGTTAATGGTGTACCAGCCTCATTTCCTGCAAGCAGATCCTCCAGTTTGCAATTTGGGTGAAGGATGAGCCTCCAAAATGAGGATAACATATATTATGAAATAACAAAGACCAAATTTTGATAGGCAAGCTGGGTATCAAGTGAAAATAACCTGAACTGAGAAAACAATTTGTGCCAATAGTGTGCTCATCTTAAGGGAACGGCTGCAGGCTGATTAGGATTTCCTTCAAGGGTGTCTTTAAATGAAAATTAGTCCCAGCGTTTGGGAGAAAAAAATTTTCAAAAGTAACTTGAATAATTTCTGATGCACTTTAGTATTCAGCATCTGAAATGCAAATTTATGCATAATTGTGTTTGGACAACTCTATGAGATTGCTGCTGTAGATGCTTTGAACCCTCACAGGAGACTCAAAGCATGCTTGAGTGCGCAGGCTTTAAAAATTGCTTTTCTCAAGCCTTGCTGAGAATTACATTTGCTAATTCATTTGTTTCCTGAAAGTAAAACTAGACATGATATATGATTGGAGGGGGGGCTGTCTTTAAATCAATTTGGCTGCTTGCACACATTCTGCAACGTTCTTACCCACAGTAAAACACTTCCAGGAGTGCAAACCCCTCCAGTTCCAGTGTCCTGCTGTGGCCAGAGCTGGACTTTGTCCCTCAGGCTTTATTTTCCTGTGTGATTTTGCTATGGCTTTAGCCCAGCCCATTGATAGTTCCTCTTTGAGGAGTATCTGCTGAGGAGGGAGATCCTGACCCATGGGCTGTGCAGGAATCACCGTGCTGTTTCTGTTTGTGGCCAGCAGAAGGTGTTCAATGACAAAGCCATTGTGAGAGCCTGGTGAAGCTCTGCCAGCCCCTCTGATTTTCTGTGGGGTGAACTTGGATTGTGGGTCAGTAAATTGCCTTAAAGGGTATTTCAGAGGGAGTGAAATAGCTCAGGTGCCCGAGAGGAAACCCCTGGAGTCTGCACTGCCTTTGTGTTTCTCTGTCACTTCTTGGCAAATGCCAGCATGAGACTCCTTTCATTTGTGCTTAACCCTTGTGTTTGGAATTACCCTGCACTTTAAAGCCCTTTGGCCAGGTATCCCTTCATTTTGAGATTCCCCATTCATGTAAAACCCTTGCAGAGAAGTCATGAGATGGCAGAGACTCACCTGATCCCTGTTCAGCTGAAATGGCACAGGAGATGTGGGTTTTGGAAGGTTGTTCCTCATATTTTAGTACTAATTGCACATTCTTCTGCTTCCACCTTTTCATTTAACCTTGTTTGCTGTTTTAGCCTTGAAACTCATCTTAAACCCTTTGTACTCAGGATTTTCTCTATCCAGCAAAAAATCTGCACTCCATGGGGAAACCCAGCAGGTTCAGATACTTCTGCCTTTGAAACCTTGCTGCATTTAGCAAGGCATGTCTGGAGCAGAGGTTTAATCTTGCCTTGCACCAGTCCATCCTGTTGAGAGATTAACATTTCCCAGGGAGGGGATTTTGGGATGGGAATCCACAGAATTTGGGAGGGAGGAGGACTCACAATGGAGATCTCAGGGCTGCAGTGCCTTCCAGGCACAGGGCAGTACCAAAACTTTCTCAGCTCCCATTGGAACTGGGGGATACTGGGGACTTCCCCTTGAAGTCCTGCCCTTTCCTATTGCCAGAGAAAATCAATTTTATTGTCAATGTTTAGAAATTTTCACAGGAGCCAAAAAAAGAAAAAAAGAAAAGAAAAAAAAAAAGGATAAGGGCTGTAAGTCAAGTTCTAAAAACCAGAAATGCTCAAGTGGACATTTCCAGGGCCTGAATTCAGCTGTCACCCTTGCTCCCTGTGCTGGACACAGTGCATGGGGCAGCTGTGTGTCCAAGCCCATCCAGCAGCTCCCAGGGCTGCATTTGCCACAGCGTGGTCACCTCAGAGCATTCCTGGTTCCCTGAGAGGATTCCTGTCCTGATGACAGTTGTCTGCCAAGGTGAGGCAGCTCTGGTCTCTCTTCAGGGCTTTTCCTTGGAGGAAGGTTTGCTGACCCCAGAGCAGGCCTGCTTTGCCCTCAGGAGTTGGCAGCCAGCTGGTGCCAGTCTGTTCTCCCAGGTACCAAGTGACAGGACAAGGGGAAACAGTGTCATGTTGCACCAAGATTGGATTTTAGGAGAAAGTTCTTCATGGAAAGGGTTGTCAAGCATCAGCACAGGCTGCCAAGGGCAAGCTTGGAGGGAGTCACCATTCCTGGAAGTGTTCAAAAACCACGAGGATGTGGCACTTGAGGCCAGGGTTTAGTGGTGAGCAGGGGGGTGGTGCTGCTGCTGGGTTGGTGGTTTGGTTTGGTGATCTTAAAGGTCTTTTCCAGCCTTAAGGACTCCATGGTTCTTCCAATTGCCCACTGATGGTCTCTCAGAGCCTTCAGATGTGTCTCTGCAGCAAACAGCAGATGAAGAAATGCCAAATGCTGCTGCTGCTCCTCTGCTCTGCAGTTCTCCTCCAGTCCCAGCCCTGAATCCCAGCTCAGGGACTGAGGCTGCTGCAGTCCTTGGAGGAGCCTTTTCTGCAGATCCCATCTCCTTCCCTGCCATGAATTGTGGCAAGTTTTGGGGAGGTTTGCAGCCTGTGTTGCTGATTGCTGTGGTTTCTTTTGTTTGTGGTTTATTTAAGGCCATGCACCCCCTTGTTCCCCTGCCAATATTAAACAGCACATTCTTCCCCACATTAAATCTAATTGCCACACATTGTCCAAGTCACAATCATATGACTGGACTTGGTGCCATTAAAGGTCTTTTTCAGCCTCACCATTCCATGGTTCTGTGGCTCTAAGCGTTAATCACTGTGCAGTGAGCCCACTTGCCCTTGTTGGTGTTGGATGCACATGGATCATCACCATTCCTGCTCTCCCTGCTCTGCTTGGGATCCAGCTGTCAGTGTGACCTGCAGGGCATGGTCAGCACGGGAACAAACTGCAGAGATGTTTAACTGCTGGGCTCTGACAAGCATTGCTAAACAACTGTGGGGGTTGCTTTGAGCAGATTTCAACTTTTGCTAAAGCTTCCCAGATTTCTGTGGCCCCAGCAAAGGGCACCTCTGCTGACCTCACGGCTGGAGGCACTGAAGTCCTGTGAAAGAACAGTTGGAATCTTTTAATGTGAATAGACTGACCCAATTCCCTCACCCTTGTTCTCAGCAATGGCTCAACTGATTCCAGTTAATCTTTCCAAAAACACTTAGCCCGAGGCAAAGAGAAATTTTAAATCAGATAAATTTTGGCCAAATGGTAATGGAACAAAAGGAATAATGGAAACCAGTGATGGACATTATCTGTAGGTCTCCGAAGTGCTGGGGGGTGTTGTGTCCCTCCAGCTGAGCACAGAGTGTGCAGAGATTGGAATTGTGGAGATCATTCTATACCAGAGAAACTAAGGTGGTGTTTGCAGGTTTTGCCTTTGCCTCCTGCTTGGCTTGAGTGAGCTAGAATCACAGAGGAGTTGTTCAGCACCTTGTCTGGCCCAACCCCATCCCAGAGCAGGGACAGGGAGAGCAGCTTGTTTGGGACCATGGCCTGGTGGGTTTTGAACATTGCCAAGAATGGGGACTCCACAGCCTCTGTGGACAACCTGTTCCAGCGTTCAGCCACCCTCACAGTGTATTTCCATGGAATATCTTGGAGTTCAGACAGTTCCTGCTGCCTCTTGCCCTGTCACTGGACACAGCTGAGAAGGGTCTGGCTCCATGTCCTTTGCTTTCCACCATCAGATGTTGATTGGTGTTGGAAGGATCCCCCCTGAGCCATCTCTTCCTGAGGCTGAGTCTTCCCCAGTCCTCCCAGTGTGGCCTCCAGTGGTGAGCAGAGAGCTGCCATGGAGCTGCTGGCACTGCTCCTCACACCACCCTGGCCACTGATGGTCACTGGCTCTGGCTGTGCTCAGCTGCTTGGCCAGCAGCTCCCAGAGCCTCTCTGCAGCTGCTCTGCAGGCAGTGAGTTCCCAGCAGTGCTTGGGTTACTCTTCCTCACGTGCAGGACTTGGCATTTCCCTCTGTTGAAATTCCTCTCAGCTCAATTCTCCAGCCTGCCCAGGTCCCTCTGAGTGGCAGAATTTTGGGTATCATGGAATCACAGAATGGTTTGGGTTGGAAGGGACTTGAGAGCTCATCTTGTTCCACCCCAGGGACATCTTCCACTATCCCAGGCTGCTCCAAGCCCCAGTGCCCAACCTGGCCTTGGACACTTGCAGGGATCCAGGGGCAGCACAGCTTCTCTTGGCACCCTGTGCCAGGGCCTGCCCACCCTCTAAGTAAACATTTTTTTCCTAATATCCAACCTAAACCAGTCCTCCTTCAATTTAAATCCATTTCCCCTTGTCCTGTCCCTCCATCCCTTGTCTAATGTCCCTTTCCAGCTCTCTTGTAGCCCCTTCAGGCACTGGAAGAGGCTCAAAGGTCTCCCTGGAGCTGCACAGTCTCACATAAGAGTCAGTTGGTGTTGTTCTCATAATCACAGAGTCACAGAACCAGAGAATCATGGAATGGTTTGGGTTGGAACAGATCTTAAAGATCTTCTAATTCCAACCCATTGCCATGGGCGTGGTTAATCCTTGATGCAAAGCAGTTTTGTGGCCTCTTCCTGAAATCCTTTCCTTGATGGGACAGATCTTCCCTCAACACACACATCCTATGGACAAGGAGCTGCTCCCCCAGCTCACCCCAGGCTCAGGGAGGCTCCAGGCACTGCCTGCAGTCCCTGACAGGATGAGCTGCAGCCTCTCTTGGCAGCTTGGGCTGAGCTGAGGCCTCTGCTGTGCCAGGGACAGTTGCTCCAGGTGGGGACAATGACTCCTGACATGTCACCAGCCCTGCCAGGCAGGTGTGCAGCATCCTCAGCACAGCTGGTGAGCCCCATCTGTGTGTCTCATGGTGCAACCTGCTGAAAAACCTGCAGCAAAACCTGCTCCTAACAGCCCCTCCCAGCTGCCCTTTCAGCCTTGCTAGCATCCAGGCATCCCTCACTTAGATTCACTGTTATTTCAGCTGGATACAGCAGGAATTTTCTTCATTTTAGTGTAGAAGACCCTGGGAACCCTCTACAGAGTACCATGGGTTCAAGGGGGGTGCAGCTGTTGATGTGCAGAACCCTTTTTTGGCCATGAAATGATGTTCCAGCTCTTCTGGCAGAACTGATACAGGTTTCTAAAAGCTTTAAAACTAATTAATTGCTGCATAAAGGAAAAGTCAAACCTCTCTTCTTATCTCACTTGGCTGAATCATATCTTACTTTGTTGTGTGTTTCCCTGCTGTGGAAGGAGCTGTGATTACATTTGCAGACAACACGTGAAGTCAAAAAGAAAATCTTGCACTGCAAAGCAATAAATGGGGAGGGGAGTGGGGGAGAGGAGGGGATAGAGTGTGACATAACAAATATTTGGACAGTTTTAGAGTAGATCATCAGAGACTCCAGTATCCTGCCCTGGCAGTGAGTGAGAACAGCTTTACACCCCTGAAAATCTGCTCTGTAAAGATCTTCAGCCCATGAGAGAAAACAGAAAAAACTCTGGGACAACTGAGGGACACCCCTGCTGCTGTCACTGTTGCACAGCTTTTCCTCCTGGTAGTATTTTTACAGCAGGGAGGACGAGGGTCCAGGAATATACAATAGAAAGTGTGCAGGAAAACCCCAAACTCATGAAGTCACTCCCAGCACGTGGCCAGCAGTGACTCTGTGGGGTGCTGTGCTCCTCCTCATGTCCTGGCCCAGCTCTGCTTCCAAACAAGCTCTGCTGGGCAGCTGTCAGTGCTCACTGTGCCCTTTGTCACCAGGGAGAGCTGACCATGACCAGCGACATGGAGAACTTGCAGAACTCCCTCTTCCTGGACACAGTGCCTGAATCCTGGCTGAAGAGATCTTACCCTTCCACAGCCAGCCTGGGCTCCTGGTTTGCTGACCTCCTGGCTCGCATCAATGAGCTCGAGGCCTGGACCAGGGACTTCTCCTTGCCCTCCACACTGTGGCTGGGAGGCTTCTTCAACCCCCAGTCCATCCTGACAGCCATCATGCAGACCACAGCCAGGAAGAACAAGTGGCCTCTGGACAAGATGACGCTGCAGTGTGATGTGACAAAGAAGAGCAGAGAGGATTTTGCCAGTGCTCCTCGTGAAGGGGCTTATGTGCATGGGCTGTTCATGGAGGGAGCACGCTGGGATGCTCAGGTGAGATCTGCAAGGCTCTGGGCTTGAGAGAGAAGCAACAGGTGGGGTGTTCCAGGGGACAGGAGCTCATCTGAAACAGTCACCTGAGCTGCCTCTTTGAGAGGCAGGAGATGTGGGCCTGTCCTGTGCAGCCTGAGCAGCTGTCCAAGGTGTCAGAGGAGCCACCCCTTGGAGCTGTCTGTTCCATGGCTGTGCAGGGTGCTCAGGGTGCTCAGCCTCGACTGGTACATCCCCTTTGTAGCAGGGAAATCTCAGTCCCACTGTTCAGCCACCACTCGAGGTACTGCTACAGACACAGGACATGAGGTCCTCTCAGGGCTGCACTGTCCCCACACCTCTGCACGGGTGTGGTTTCACTGCTGCCTCCAGAAGTGAGGTGGCAGATTTTGTGGGGTCACTCTGTTGCCTGTTTGGCAACAGAGTGGGGAGAAGGGAGGAGACTCTGATTTCCTGTATGCTCCCATCCTCAGAGCTGGGTGGGTGGGATGTGCCAACCCCAGGACACTGTCCCTCCACTGTTAGGTGCTGCAGGATGCCATCTGCATGGGGAGAGGCTGTGACCAACAACTAATCCCATCCTTTAGCTATCCCTTAAATAAAGCTTGATGAAGCTCCAACCTGTAGAGTCCATGTGGACTCAGGCTGATGGCCCATTGGGCTTGGACCTCTGGGCTGCCTGGCCTGTGCTGCCATGGCTCCCAGTTTGTGCTGTGTGTGGGAATTCAAGGACAGGGGTTTGTGCAGCTCTTCTTGTGCTCAGCCCATGCTCTGCTCCTGCTGACCCATGAGAGCCAACACTCCCCAAAGTGGGTCACCCAGACCTTCTGTATCTGGGTCGAGTTTACCCCCTCACAAGAAGAGGTTTTTATGCCAAAACCAGCTCTGTAGCCAGCCCCAGCTCTTCAGGCTCTAAGCCAGCCTTGGGGATCCTGGTTATCTGCTGTGGGATGTGGTGATGGTGCTGAGCACGAGGCTGTGCCTGTCACACACCAAATCCAGCCTGACCTCACAATTCTGATCTAACACTCTCCACTTGTTTGTCATCTCCCTCTCTGCAATTGTTTTCCATGAAGGACAGGAAATCAGGCAAAGCTGTGACCTCATTGGTGGATGTCATTTCATCCCACATCCTTGGGGAGTTCAAAGCTCCAGGCTGTTTTTTGCTCTGGAAATGGCCTGAATTGGGTCTGGGAAGCCCCAGGCAGTCGGGAACATTGGCAAAGGTTTTGTTGGAAGATTGCAGTGAGGATCTCATGTGGGTCAGGTCAGATCTCCTGCTCTCGTGGTTTTGGCTCTGCTCACAGCACAAGTGACAGAACAGGAACCATCCCTGTCCCTTTCCCAGCTCTACCCCCACAGTTCCCTGGCTATTCCCTTCTCCTGCTGGGGCTGCAGTGCACAACCCCTGGGACATCACAGCCCCTTTGCACAGGGAGCATTGGATTTCTGCTGCCCTGAAAACCTGACAGAAATCAGCTGCACACAACAGAACAGAGTGTTTAAGTATTTCCTGGTCTTGCATATCAAACACTCCATTTAAGAACATTCCAGTGCCTGCTGTTATGTTTTCTTTGCCACCATTACTAGAAGATGAGTTCTGCCCTGGTTTTACCCAGATCCAGGCAATGCTGGAGTGAAGGACAAGAGGTTTTGGTGGTGCAAAGACAGAAATCTTTGGGAAATACTTGGCTTCTCCCCTCTGCCTCCCTCCAATAACTGCTATGGGTGATTGCATCCAGCAATGGGATTTGTCTTCAGAGACCATCCCAAGTCCAGTAAATGTGTTTTTCTGATTACATTCTCCTTGTGATTGAAAGATACTGAGCAATTACATTTATGGAGCCATTCATAATCTCTGGGTATCATGCTTCAATTTATTTCAGACAGGAAAAGGATATTTTCATGGGTTGCTGCTCACACTGAAATATCTTTTCCCCCTAGTGGAACTATTCATTTTACCTATAATCCAGTGAGTACCAGTGTGTATTAATGGATGCAGAACTTTTAAACCAGGTGCACAGTTCTTTGGGGTTGTGTACTCCTTGAAAATTAATCCTCTGATAAAAATGGCAGGCCACGTTTGGAAGAATTCCTCTGGGGAACACCTCCACTTTTAAAAGAATATTTCACATTTAGGTTGTGCCTCCAAAAAAAGGAAAGAGTCCTTCTGTGTTCTGCTACTCACATTTTTCTATTTATTTAAACATTTATGTTTGCCCTTGGGTATCTTAAATTTATGAAACATTTATTACAAAACAGCAGGCAGCTATTAGATGAAATGAAACTAAGCAGATTATTTTGGGTGCAAATGATCTCTTGCTGCAGCCCTGTTAAAGTCAGTGGGACTCAGTGACAGTCAGAAGGATGCTGTGGCTGGGGACACTCTGAGACATTTTATCTCAAGCCATGGCAAGGTGATTCTTGGCTTTCTTGCACCCAGCAATGGAGAGTTTGATGCCAAGTGTGTGCATTGCCCTTCCTCAAGTGGACTGGAGTGTGATGGGAGAAGGGGAGAGGAGGATTTAACACCATGTGTGCTCCATGGAGCTTTTCCAGCTATGGACAGCACAGCTGCTGGCATGGAATCACAGAATCACAGCCTGGGTTGGGCTGGAAGGGACCTTAAATCATCCCATTGCACCCCAGCCATGGGCAGGGACACCTTCCACTGTCCCAGGCTGCTCAAAGCCACATCCAGCCTGGCCTTGGACACTGCCAGGGATCCAGGGACAGCCACAGCTTCTCTGGGCACCCACCCTGGCTCCCCACCCTCCTAGGAAAGAGACCTTTCCCATTCCCCTCGTTCAGCTGCAGCCACAAACCCATTCCCTCTGGGACTACCTTGGAGTGATCCCTGCTGGCTCCTTGTCCCCTTCCCTGTCACAAGACAGCCAATCCATGCTGGGGGTCCCTGGGCCAGTGCACCCCAAAGGGGCTGTGGGTCACAGGGTTTGGCCCATCTGTCACTCCCCTGGCTTGTGACAGCTCTGTGTGCCCTCAGCCCTGGTGACACGTGGCACTGCCACACAGCCACGCTCAGCCACCTGCTGGGGACCTGGGACAAGCAGAACTGAAGGATTCTTTAGGATCTGAGCCTGAGCTCTCCAGGCACAGAACAGTGGTTTTTCACCAGGAGTGCTGTGCTGGTAGTCAGGAGAAATTGCTTTCAGAGCAGAATTAATTTCTGATGATGAGAGCGATAAAAAATGCAAATGAGAATCAGCCCAGACATAACAAAATGATATCTTACATAGAGGTACCTCAGGAAGATTTCAGCTCTTGTTAACCCAGAAACAGGTAGAATATCTCTTGGAAATTTCATTTGAAGTATTCTCAGAAGTAAAAAAAAGAGAAAAAGACCTGATCAAAACCCAGTCTCAGAAATGAAAGGCGTGGATGTAAGAAGAGTGCATAATAATGTTTAATAAATTCTACTTTGCAAGGTATTATAAGAATTATTTAATGTTTGTTCAGCACGTTGGAAATACAAAATCCTAAATGAGAGTTGGATTTATCACAGCTCAGTATAACAGATGGCATTAGTACAATTAAACCACGGTGTGTGGCAAGAGGGATGATTTTTCTTCGCTCATTTGCAGAACTAAATAAACTACTGGAGAGGTTGAATCTCACCCACAACTCTGATCCGAGAGCATTTGAAATAATGATGATAAGTGAAGCTCAGCTGCAGCGAAAGGCAGTTTCTTTAGCACTGAAAAGTTTCGTTTCCATTTCCCTATTTGTTTTCATTTGGTCTCTCTAGCCTCTATGAGGCAATTTTCCCTGGAAATGGATTGATATGCAGGGCATTTTATTGTCAAGAAGAGAGACAGAAGATGCCAGAGAGACCCAAATTAGAGAAACAAACTTGATTTCTTGTCCTGGCAGGGTTCTCTCCCTCTGCTGGGCTGGGCAGCCTGCTGGGCAGGACATTGCCTGGAGAAGGATAAAGGGGAATTGATATTCAGTGATGATACTCCCTCAGAAAAGTTCTTTTGAATCCTCTTGGTTGCATCCATGAGGGTGGAAGCAAGGCTGTGGTGCCTCTTGGGGCCACACAAGCACTGTGTGCATTCACTGCCCAGACAGGCATGTCCCATGTCATGCTCACACTGTGGTGCTGTGTGGGACATTGCTTGGTGACTTTCAGGCCCTTCTCAAGTGAGGATTGTTCTCCATCTCAGTGGTTCAGGTGTTCATCTTCACTCCCATCACGAGCAACACCTCCCATGAGGTGATTCTGGTTTGGCAAAACTCTGAGAAAGAGCTGCATGAGAATAATCCCAGGTCACTGTGGTTGGAAAATCCCTCCAGCCCATCCAGTCCAAGCTGTGCCCAATGCCCACCTTGTCCCCAGCCCAGAGCACTCAGTGCCACCTCCAGGCCTTCCTGGGACACCTGCAGGGATGGGGACTGCAAACCTCCCTGGGCAGCTCCTGCCAAGGCCTGAGCACCCTTTCCATGGAGAAATTCCTGCTGCTGTCCAAGCTGAGCCTCCCCTGGCCCAGCCTGAGGCTGTTCCTCTTGTCCTGCCGCTGGCTGCCTGGCAATAGGACAAGAGAAAGGAGCTCAAGCTGCACCACAGGAGAAACCAGGACAAGAGGAGTGAATCTTTGTTCCTAACGTGGCTGGACAGGGCTAGGAATGTTGTTCCCACACAAAGCCCAGCTCAGATGGGAGGGTTTGAGGATCTGGTGAGAGTGCAGGAACCTGGACCCTTGAGAGGATCTCCATTGAGGGAGGCTGTGGTGATCCAGTGAGATGTTTGATCCAGACCCTCCTTCCTCAAAGAGACATCCAACCCCTGACCAGGAAAGCTGTTTGCTCTTCCCCAGTAGGAGCAGCATGGATAAAGAGCTTGGGAACATCAGAGGGCAGCTGAATGACACCTTTGAAATCTGAGTAAGCCTTTGTCTCCCCTCTGCAGGCTGGGATAATCACGGAGGCCAGGCTCAAGGAGCTCACCCCAGCCATGCCTGTGGTGTTCCTCAAGGCCATTCCCGATGACAAACAGGACCCCCGCAGCATGTACCCGTGTCCCCTGTACAGAACACGCCAGAGAGGGCCAACCTACGTGTGGACTTTCAACCTCAAAACGAAGGAGAATCCCTCCAAGTGGGTGCTGGCTGGTGTGGCCTTGCTGCTGCAGGTCTGAGGCACCAGCACAGCCCCTGCTAATCCCTCACCATGCCTTTGTCACACTATTTAAGTAATTGAATGCTGAGTTTAGCCCAAGCTCCACCTCTCTGGTGGACTCTCAGGTTATGTACCCAGGATTGTCTCTGAGCCCTGGGGACAGAGCCTGTGAGGAGGTGACAGAGGTGCAGAGTGGATCATGGACCAGGTTCCTGGCTGCTGGAAATCAATCCCATAATTCTTACATTGCTGCACTGGAAGATCCCAGCCCACAGCCTGATATCCCACACCCACAGAGTGCTGAGCTCAAATCTAATTTTTATTTCTCTTCATGATCCAAAGCAGTTTTAAAATCAGTGGCTTTCTCCAAAACACTTAAACAGTCCAATGACTTGTGAAATTCTCCAGAATTTATTTTTTTCCCTCCATGAGTGTTTCTTTGTCATGTGTGTAATGTTGAAAGCAGGGAGGTGAGCAGATGTTGTGGTTATAAACTGTGTCTTGCTAACACTCCTGTAAATCTTAGAAACATTGAAAATAGTGTTAATATCCAAAGTGCTTAATGGAATCGACAGTGAAAGTACAGCACAGGGATTATTTAAGAGGAATATGTCATGATGATAGATACTTACTAATAAAAGTAATTGCTCCTGCAATAGTCTCTGGAATCTGCACATTTACTAACGGTGTGGAGAGCACAGGGGGTCAGGTGGGAGGAACCTGTGTGGGTCACTGAGAGTTCAGTTTCCACTGGAATGGGGGAGAAGTGAGAAGTGATGAGCTCCTGGTGCAGAGAGCACAGAGGGTGGCTGGGTGAGCATTGTCTGAGTGCCAGGCAGACAGAGCATGGCTGAGAATGGAGCTGGGAATGGGAAGGCTGGGTTGGTTCCTGGGAAATGGGGTTCTGCCATGCTCTCCGTGCTTGGAGAAACACACAGGACCTCTGGGCAACATTTGCTGCTCCTCTCCTCACCCTCCCAGCCCTATGAGCAGCCCTGGGTTTTCACCAGGGCTTTGCTGCCACCTCTGAGCTCATGGCAGGTCCCAGGGAGCCTGGCAGGAGAGAAGGGAAGGTGCCAGGGGTGTAGAGGGCTTGGATTCAGCATCAATGGGCACCCCAGACCCTCCCACCCTGAGCCAGTGCCAGGGTACAATCTCACAGGCAGACTTGGGTCTCCAGCAGGGACTGTGACCCTCCTTTGGGGACACCACAAACCCTGTCAGTTGGATAAACTCCCAAAGTCGGGGAGCACCTCAACAAACACCACGGAGAGGAGAGGAGAGGAGAGGAGAGGAGAGGAGAGGAGAGGAGAGGAGAGGAGAGGAGAGAGGAGAGGTCCCCACTTGCCAGCTCTGGCCCTGAATGGGCTCAGGTGTTCAGCACCAGCTGGGGAAAGGGGAGGATCACCAGCCAGTGCTGCTCCAACTGTTCACATGGTGGCATGGAAACCTTCAGGATTGTGTTCTCAGGGAGCTGTTGGGTTCATAGGGTGGGAGTTTGCAGCCTGGAGGGACCTGCAAATCCAAGTGAGTCACCTCAGGCTACCCTGATACTCCTGAGGGATCTGATCCTCCCACGTCACCCTGCAAGGATTTTCAGAGCTCCCTGTGCTCCCTGGGGAGAAACAGAGTGGCTCAGACCAAGATGTTTGACTTGTAGACTCCTTAAATGAGGTGAGCTGGGCTCAATCTGCCTGTGGTATAAGCAATGCAACCATGGGACAAGGATCTGCTTCCAGGTTAGAAATTATGCTTCCCAGCTGGGAACAACATCAGAGCCCTTGCACAGCAGTAGGCAGGAGAAAGCTTGGGGTGGAAAAGGTCTCGTGCACCTTGTCTTCTGGGTCACCCAGCTATGTGTTTGGGACAAGCAGATGCAGCAGCAGATGGTCTGTCAGGAATGCAGCTGTGCAGGGTGTGCCCTGCTCAGGATGGGGCCTGGATCATGGGAGGAGGGCAGGTGAGAGGCTCAGAGCACAGAGGGTGTCTGGAGATTGCCTGTGTATCTCACTGAGCCCACTCTGAAGTCTCCATCGGTCACCAAGCCCACCCTGACCATACAGGACTGACCCCTCTGGAAGCTGGGCTCCCTCAGTGAGCAGCAGCCCAGCAGCACCACTGGAGAGCTCTGCAGCAAAGCTCACCGTGAACAGGAGCTTCCAGCAGACTGTTCCTCAGCCAGAGCATCCTGAAGAGGTGGCTCCATGTGAAATCTCCTGACAGACAGAAAGCCAAAATCCAGGAAGCAGCAGTGCTGTCATTGCTCTCCAAGCCCTGCTGTGGTCATATCTTGCAGTGTCTGGAAGCACCATTTCCTTATGTCTTTACCTATCAAACTGCCTTTACCCCAACCCGTGAGTTTTCACACCTTTCCCCTCCCACCTCTCTCCATCCCACTGGGAGGGAGGCAGCCAGGGGCTTGGGGGCTTGGCTGCTACTGGGGTTAAAGCAGGAGAGCATTTCTGTGGGCAGTGTTTGGTTTCTCAGAGCCTCATCTCAAACTGAGTGGTTTCTGGGTGGCTTCAGCACACAGCAGAAGATGTGGTCAACTCTCTGCCAGGGCAGGGGATCAGCTTTGTTCCCACTGAGAGTCAGCCAGGAGGGTGAAGTGCTCAGGCTTTGCAGGAGATCCACAGGAACTCTCCTGCCCTGAGCAGCACAGCAGCTCTCTTCCTGCAGGAATGAGAACATCCAAAATCCTTGCCCTTGAAGTCCTGGAGAACAACAAACTTCTGGGTGAAGGTAAGGAGGGACAACTCTTTGGTAAGAGCTTTGTTTAATTGCCAGGCAATGTCTCCAAGGCACATCCTCAAAACATTAATGATGGAGGAGCTAGTTAAGGCTTAGCAAAAGACATCTGCAAATATCTGATGGAAGGGAGGGAGCTGTCTTAAGCTGGCTTTTTTAAATTGCCTCTCACCCATAAATGAGGTAACAGAGTCTGTAGAGTATCCCACATAATGAGTACCTGCTAGAAGAGGGCTGTTAGCTGGGGAAAGCTTTGCTATTAAATTAAATCCCTCCCAATTTAGATTAAAACCTGCCAATTAGATATGAAATGTAAACTGGTCACTTCCCACAGCTTTGCAAAGTTGTGCACATGAAGTCTTTCACCATGCTGGAGACTTAGATACATAAACACAGCACTGCTGAGTTAAACACAAAAAGACCAGAATGTACAGTAAGTACATTGTGCTCCAAGTAATCCATCATGTTGGATTAGTCCTTCACTGGGGTTTCTTCAAGGCTCCTTTTACCAGGGGGACCTTGTGGCTCTGCACAGCTGCTGACAGGAGGGGACAGCCGGGGGGTCAGGCTGTGCTTCAGGGAACAGGGACAGGAGGAGAGGGAACAGCCTCAGGCTGGGCCAGGGGAGGCTCAGCTTGGCCAGCAGCAGGAATTTCTCCATGGAAAGGGTGCTCAGGCCTTGGCAGGAGCTGCCCAGGGAAGTTTGCAGTTCCCATCCCTGCAGGTGTCCCAGGAAGGCCTGGATGTGGCACTGAGTGCTCTGGGCTGGGGACAAGGTGGGCATTGGGCACAAAATCCCATGAACTCGGAGGGATTTTCCAACCTGTATGAATCTGTGTATGATTCTCAGTGTCCTGTATGTAGGATTTCCTGCCATTCTGGAGACTATTACCCTAAACCTCATTCTTCTTCTCTTTCCAAACCTTCCCCCCTTTTTCCAGCATACCAGGGCCTCTCCCTGCTCAGATGCCCCTTACACATGGGAAAGGAGAAGCTCAGTAATTCCCCAGGCACTGCCTGCTCCTTCCAGAGCCACAGCCTGGGCTGTTCTCTTGTCAGCTCAAGAAGAATGGTCTGTTGACAACAAAATGGATCCGATTGTTTTATTATATATATCTCCCTGCATAATTCACTAGTTGGGCAGGCAGGGTAGTGGGGAGATATTTATAGATACTAGAAATGTCACCAGGGTGCTCATTCTTCATCCTTTGAAAATCATCACAGGAAAGAGTTGGCTGCAAAATGCTACAAAGGATGGTGAATAATTTGATGCTTTAGGGGGTGGAAAAAAATCTGACAGGCGTGAGATATCTGCCCAAACCAGGCAATTAAATCCAGCTGGACAGGCTTTTCATTAGGAGTGATTCATTAGTCAAAGGTCAATGTTTTCTGTCCATGAGCTCTTTGAGACAGCTGCCCACTTGGCACTGCCATGGGCACCTTCCTCCTGCTCTCCTGGCTGGGTGGAGGATCCCAGCAGAGGAAGGATGTGGAGCTGTTGGAGTCCAGAGGAGGCACCAGGATGAGCAGAGGGATGGAGCAGCTCTGCTGGGAGGAAAAGCTAGGAGAGCTGGGATTGTTCAGCCTGGAGAGGAGAAGCTTTGGGATGTCCTAATTGTGGCCTTGCAGTGCTTGAAGGAGCTGTGGGAGAGATGGAGAGAGACAGTTGACAAGGGGTGGAGTGCCAGGATACAGGGAATGGCTTCACACTGCCAGAGGGCAGGTTGGATGGGATATTGGGAAGGAATACCTGGCTGTGAGAGTGGGCAGGCCCTGGCACAGGGTGCCCAGAGAAGCTGTGCTGCCCCTGGATCCCTGGAAGTGTCCAAGGCCAGGCTGGACATTGGAGCAGCCTGGGACAGTGGAAGGTGTCCCTGCCATGGCAGGGGTGGCACTGGATGAGCTTTAAGGTCCCTTCCAACCCAAACCATCCTGGGCTTCTGTGACTTTCAGGCAGTTTGGCAACAGTGAAGATGTGGTTCTTCACTTTTACATAAAGGGTGATACCCTGGGAAGTGACTTTTCCAGCACTGGAACAAGTCTCATGAGGCCATTGTCCAGGCACAGCTCCAAGGCTGCTCTCCTGCCCTACAGCCCCCTCCATCCTAACCCCACTCCTTCACCCCACCTTCACCAGGCCTACTGAGCCCCAACCCTCCCTTCAGCCCAGCACTGGCCAACCTGAGCAAAGAGAGTTTTAAACGAGCAGGTCAATGTTTCTGGGCCAAAGAAATGCCTCTTGCAAGCAGACTGTTGCTCCTGAAGGCAGAGGAGCCCTGTGACCACCAGTTTTCCAGTGGGCTTGGGGCTGTGCCCATTGCCTGGGGAGCCTGGGCAGTGCCAGCACCCTCTGGGGGAAGAACCTTTCCTGATCTCCAGCCTGACCTGCCCTGCCACAGCTCAAGCCATGCCCTGTCCTGTCCCTGTCCCAGAGCAGAGATCAGAGCCATCCTTGGGAGGAGCTGCAGCCCTTGGGGAAAACTGAGCTCAGGATCTGCCAAATTGCCCCACATCTCTTCACCAGCTGCCCAGGGAGCCCTGGAGTCACCAGGTCAGGGTGAGATACTGAGCTTCCTTAGAGTTAAGGCCAAGTCCTTGTGTCCTTTGCTTTGCCCTGTCCCAGGAGTTCATCCAGACCCTCATCCCTTGAGTTTATATCCAAGGGCATGTCCTGGATGCCCAGGGGATCCCAGCCTGGCTCTCTGCCTTGCTCTGTATCCATGGGGCTGCTTTGGCTCTGACTCCTCCAAAGGTCTGTGGTCAATTAGTTAACTCCAGATTGGTGACATTTTCCAAAGTGATGAAAGTGAGAGAAGGAAAATTGTGCTATTGAACACTTAATGTCAGGCAAAATTGACTGAACTCTCCCAGGACAGAGAAATGGCTTTTCCATAGCCTGGGAATGTTGTACCTGCTGCAAATTATAATTGGCAGAAGAGCACAGTTCAAAGCAGAGTCTTCACAAATGCTTTGTAATGCTGTCCCACATTTTGGGGTTAACCAGCTCCATTTTACTGCAACTGTTGCTCACAGAGCAAGGGAAAATGTGGAGTAGACACATGAAAGGAGAGCCTGGTGGGTGGGCAGGAGATTGGCTCCACTGGGGCAAATTAATTGCCGCTATTATTGGGCACTGGCACTGCCCAGGGATGCAAATTCTGCCTGTGCCACTGCTCAAGTATTTACAGCACAAAAGTAGCTCTAACATATCAGCAAAATGCATTCATTTTACAACGTGGCATTAATACATTTAATTAGCAATGGCTTATTAGATTCATGTCTGTTATTATGCATTGTTTTTTAAATGACTGTAATTGCCCAAACAAATCTACAAATGTATTTACCTTGTTCATGGCTGCGAGTCTCATTTAAAAAGCTTTCAGACTGTACAAGGCATTCATGGAGTTGTAAGCAGCCCCTCTAATTGGAATGCTGGTGTTCCTGGGAGTGCAGAGGGAGGTTTGAGGCTCTAAACACCTTGTCCAAAGGCCTTGAAACCCATGTATGTGTGCAGACTTTAGGGCTGACTTCTAGGAAACCCCTAAAACATTCATTTTTATCAGGGGCAAAAGCCATGAGGCGAAACCTGAGCCTGAATTCAGTGTCTTGGTTCAATGTTTCTGAGAATCTGTGGGGAGCTGGGATGAGGAGCTGTCAGCTGTGAGAGCTCCAGTGCCTGAACCTCTCTGGTTCCTGGGAAGGGCTGTTTCAGTCTCACTGCTGAAAATGCTGCCTTGGAAAAAACAGAATATTTGTAGTGCTGTGTGAGGTTTGATGGAACCCACATGAGGAAAAGTTGCTTATGTCCATGATGGAAGTTTAGTCCAGGTCAGCAGCTCTAGAGACCTTGGCACATTCATTTGCATGATAATCACACAGAATCACAGAATTACAGAATCATTGAGGCTGGAAAAGTTCTCCCAGCCCATCCAGTCCAAGCTGTGCCCAATGCCCACCTTGTCCCCAGCCCAGAGCACTCAGTGCCACCTCCAGGCCTTCCTGGGACACCTGCAGGGATGGGGACTGCAAACCTCCCTGGGCAGCTCCTGCCAAGGCCTGAGCACCCTTTCCATGGAGAAATTCCTGCTGCTGGCCAAGCTGAGCCTCCCCTGGCCCAGCCTGAGGCTGTTCCCTCAATCCATCTTGGGACTCTGCATGGTGTTGGGATCAGGAATGGAGTGCTGACCTGCAGCTGCCTGGGGCTCACCAGGATTCCTGCTGCAGAAAAACCCAAGTGAGAGATCCTCCATCCCCTCTGCTTAACAGAGGTTTTCCTGCAGAATCCTCCTGGACAACCATCAAACCCTGGGAATGATGGGAATACACATGGGAATCCAGAAATGGGGAAATGATTCTAAGAGACAGGTGGGGTTCAAAGGGCTGAGAAAATGATGCAGCAAATGCATAATTGTTGAGAGGAAATAAGAGGTTTTTCAGCTGCAGACTGGCAGATTATTTGGCTTGGTGTGTCTCTTCTGTTTGTCAGAACAGAGACAAGAGAAATCTGAACAAAACCATCTTTGGAAATCCTGCCCTGCTTCCCATCTGCCGTTGCTGGGTACTTGGTATGGAATGGGATTGTTAGGGCACTGCCTGCACTTGGACTGTGCTCTGGCTACTTAACGAGGGTGTCAATTAATTACTGTGATGTTGTTGTTGTGAAGAGGCAGCAGAGAGGAGGAGAATGCTCAGATGCTGAGCTGTGAGTTGCTGTCTGTCTGAGGGGTCTGGCTGGACAGGGAGAGTTTGGTTTGTCCCTCTCCAGGGGAGGTGGAGGCTGTGTGGAGTGTTGGGGTTTGCACAGAGCAGGGAGAAGGTTCTGGGGGTAAACACCTTCTGACTCCATCCAAAAAGCTGAGGTGATGAGTGTTCCAGTGGGAATGTTTCCTTGGGAAGCTGGGATGACCTGAGCAGCATGAGCACAGGAGCTGTTCCTGCCTGAGCCCCCAAACATTCCTGCTCTCACACCAGCCTCCAGCTGGTGTCACATCTGGGCTCAGTCACATCCACAGCCTGCACTGGCTGCACCACCAGCCCTCCAAGGAGGCTGGACAGCACAGGGGAAGGTGGAGTGGGGTCTGGTGTATGCTGCCAGGGCCACTCCTGCCTGCCCACTCTGCATCCCAGGGCAGAGCCAGAGCACCTGCTCTGTGTTCAGGGAACTTGGGTGGTGCTAACTCTCTTCCAGGCCCAAACTCAAAAGACAGGGTGATGGGAGATCCTCACATTTGTGTCCTCTGAGCTGGGAGATCCCATTTGCACCGGTGAGGGCAGCAGAAGGGAACAGTCCATGGGGAATAAGGGCCATGGGGGATGAAGGATGGTCCATCCCTGCTCCAGCCAGAGGAGGAGATCACCCTGCCAGGATGGATGTACTGCCCTGGGGTCACACCTGCAGTCTGAGGCAGCAGAGGCTTGCACTGGCAGAAGTGCAGCCAGAAGCAGAGGGGGATGTCCCCAAAACCCCTTCTCAGCTGGGGATTCTCCCTCCTGAGGAAGTTCCCATGTGCTGAAGGGCACAAGGCAGCCCTGCCCCAGCTGTGTCACCCTCCCTGCTCCCCCAGGACCCACAGAAACCAGAGCTGCCCTGGGGCAGAGTGAGGTGCTGAGGAGGAAGATGCTCCCCATGCACAGCTCAGCTCTGGGAGGAGCTCAGGGAACCCCTGAGGCTCAGGGATGTGATGTTTCCAGGCACATTTCTAGGGAGGAACCGAGGGCATTCCCTCTGTGCCTTCCTTTACCAACTCTGTGACACTGTGATAAGCTACTGTGGCTACTTTGGATCCATTCAAAGGTTTATCTCATAGAATCAGAGAATTATTAAGGTGCAAAAAGACTTCTGAAATCATCAAATCCAACCTTAGTCAGGTCCATGCTTGGGTCACATTGAGAGCTTGAAATCTGTGAGTTATTCACCAACAAATGAGCTTCTGATTGACATTTTCCTTCCATTTGTTACCAAAATGGGGAGGCTCCAGCCCCACAACTGCCTCTCCTTCCCCCTAGTCTCACTTCATGCCCTTCCCTGTGAGTTCCTCCCTTCCAGGGAGCATTTCCTACTGCTGTTTGCATAAATCACAGGGAGAGGAGAGGAGAGGAGAGGAGAGGAGAGGAGAGGAGAGGAGAGGAGAGGAGAGGAGAGGAGAGGAGAGGAGAGGAGAGGAGAGGAGAGGAGAGGAGAGGAGAGGAGAGGAGAGGAGAGGAGAGGAGAGGAGAGGAGAGGAGAGGAGAGGAGAGGAGAGGAGAGGAGCTGGCACAGCAACACTGCCAGGAGACATGCTGGGGGCCACAAGCTGAGAACTGAGAGCCTCAGGAGATCAACCCTCACTTCCCAGCACAAAAGGCAGCATGAGGGAATGTAGATGTGGATCTGATTACAGTGGAGAAAGATGTCAGCCCTGGAAATTAATTATCTGCTCTTCAAAAGGACCAAGTTCCCCAAGTTAATGATAATTAGGAATAGAAAATTGTAGAGGGGGAAACGCAAGTGAACAAAAGTGAAACATTCTCTAAAGAAAGGTATTGGGGAGTAAAAAGCCACAAGCAGAGAAGCAATTCTGACAGAAAGCCTGGAGGGTGGATGGAGTTAGCAACTGAATGGAGAACAACTGCAAAGGGAAAAAAAGAATTCTTCACAAAGCAGAACTGGGAGATGTGGGAAATTGCTAAGGGAAGCTGAAAACAGTGGGAGAGAGGCTGTAACAGGCAAAATTACTGTCAGGGGGTTCCTTCCTCACTCCACATCCAGGAGTGAGGAAGACTGCTGACAGGAATGCAGGAGGACAGCAAGCAGGCAGGTGAAGGTCAGATGGACTTGTTCAGCTCAGTGCTGCTCAGCCTGGACCTGAGCTTGGGGACTGAGTGCACACAACCACCTCCAGGGCTGCCTCATGCCCAGGTTTATCCCAGCTGTTTCATGGATCAGATGTGGAAGAGCATCCTGGCCCTGGCTCAAGGGATGATCAAGACAGGCTCCAGGTAACTCCCCCAGCCTGCTCCTGTTTGGTTTGGAGGAAGCCAACAGGGAGCCATGGCATGTGCTCAGCTCTAATCGCTGCTTTGGAGAGAAGGACACCACAGTCTGGTGGTTCTGGGGAAATCTTGCATGTTGGGAGACATTTGTCTGTGCTCCCTTGTGGCTAGCACAGGTCTTTCGCAGGAGAATTTTTTCCTGTGTTTTATAAACAAAGATAAAGTTTGGATGTTATTATAAACAGTGTCTCGAGATTTGGACAGTTCAGGCCTGGCCAATCAGGCCTAGGGGGAGGTTTCTGACTGACCAATCTGGGTGACCTCTGAAAAATCTATATAGGTTGGAATCAAACAATAAAAGCTCTCTTTTTATGCCACACTGAGAATCCAGGTCTTTCTCTCTGCTAGCGGCTCAACAGCGACACTCCCTAAAGCAGGGGAAAGAATCCCTCCATCTGCAGCCACAGGGGTGTGGAGATCCCCTGGGCTCCATGCTGGTGTGCCCATGGCTCCCTGAGAGCTGCCCTGGATATCTGGCAATTTCCAAAGCCCCAGATGGAAAGGCCATGTGGGACAACCAAGTTAGATGAAGTGCTTAGAAGAGGACATGAATGAAAGGCCAAGTGGAATCTAAAGCTGGATTAAAGGCCAGCAATGCAACTGCTGCCAGAATTTGAGGCTTTGTAGGACTTGGGTCTTGTCAAACAAACAACTCAATTCCAGGGTGGGCTGACAAAGGTAAGTGCATAATGGGGTTAGTCCACGGGTGGCATTTCATTTAATAATGCATAGTATGTTAATAAAAGTTTCCTTTGGGAAATGCAGAGTGGGTGGGGATGGCTGCCTGACATATGGAGAGGAAGGAGTTGCTCATGGATCAATCATGACCTGCTGTGCCCTCCCAGTGGGAGCAGATCTGACTGGTGCTGCCAACACCTACCTGGAAATGGATGGAAAAAGATGTCCAGAGCTCAGCAGTGAGCTGGGAACAGCTCTTTTTTGGATGAGACTCCTGAGTGCCCAGCCCTGCTCCAGGGCTGCTGCACAGTGTTTAGTTCATGACTCAGAGAAAAGCTGAGAGCTCTCCATCCCTGCAGGCACAGGGAGAGCTGAGAGATTGTCTTCCATTCTGCTCCTTATCTTTGAGATAAGTCATCCTCACAGGGTGATTTCCAGAGACAAACTCCTCCCATCAGGGCTGTGAGTGCTTCCCTCAGTGCTCTGCCTCCTCTGCTGCAGCCCAAGGGGCAATGACTCCTCAGGGAAGATTCTTCCCAGCTAATTAGAGGAACCAATCGTGGCTGCACTCAGAGATCACAGAGCCAGCATGGCCTGGTGATCAGCAAGCCCAGCTGTCAGCTCTGCCTGCCCAAAAGTCCCTGATCCTGACCCTGTTCCCATCATCCCAGCCACCTTCCTCATCTGCCACCCCTTGGGAGTCATTTGTCCCCAGCTTGTTTGGTTCAGGAGCATCTGGGCTGAGGCAGGGACAGCATCTGCTGCTGGCCCAGGCTGGGCTGGTGGGACAGCAGGGACAGGGACCTGTGGCATGTGACAGAGCTGGAGCAAAGTGTCAACCTCACTGCTCTGTGTGGGGGGAAGCAAGAGCAGCATCTCTGCAAATTAATGAGACATGGGAGTGCCAGCTGGGATCTACTTGACTGCAGGTGACCTCTGCATCTGGGAGCAGTGCCAGGAGTCAGGAGGATGGAGTGATTGCTATGAGCTGATGCAGATAACAATAAAACACCTCTATTAACACTGACAAAGGATGAGAGTGAAGAAGTGCTTTGTCAGGAGCCATCTCTTCCCCCTCAGTCTCCACGTACACACTTTTTGTCTGGTTTAACGTCCAACTGTGGCTGAATAGGCTGAGATTGCTGTGAGTGAGAGTTTCCCCCACCCTGGCCATCACTTCTGCTTGTTCATCCATCCCTGAGCTCATGATGATCAGATCACAGCATGACAAGCACCAGGGTTCCTCCAAACATTCCTCGTGGCCTCATCCTCAAACCCATGCTGAACCTTTCCAGCTCTCCCTTGTGTTGTACACAATGCATGCATAAGAATTATTTATAATTACTTTAATAATGTATGGTCTCAAAGACATCATGGCAGCCAAAAGGGTTGTACTGGGAAATAGAGATGCATCTGGATCTGCCCTGGAAAAGAGAACAGCCTGAGGCAGTCCATTGCCCACATCCATCCTCAAACAAGCCAGCAAGCAAATGCTTTCAGTCCTGCTGGAAAATGGTTCTGTTGGTTCAACCTGCAGCAGGAGAACATGGATATCAGAGAGGTGGATCAGCAGGACAGGAGGAAAAGGGCAGCACAGAGAGATCTTCCAAAGAGCCATTTGTGCTGGGAAGGAGCAGGATGTGTGCTGGCTGGCAGACCCAGAGGAAGGCTCTGCTCACTGGGAGAGCCTCTGGGGGTGCAGAGCTGCCAGGAAATGGGTGCAGACCATGTGCAAAGCTCTAGAGAGGATTTTGGTGCTTCCCCAGGTCGTTGCTGCACTTGCTTACCCAGTATTTTAGACTCCACAGGAAATCAACCTCCCCTTGGAAAGAGTGGTCAGAACAGTGTGTGAATGAACTCCTGCAGCACACGGGGAGTCAGCTGTAGTAGTAGAAGCACAAATATCTCTCTCTGCAAGACCTGCTGGGGAGCTGAGGATGCTCTGGCAGTGCTCTGGGGCTGCTGCAGAGAGTGGTGGGTGAAACCACACTGGACCAGGGACACAACTTGAAAAAAATACATACCTTTAAATAATTAAAAGCCAGAGGGTTATTAGTTCTGTGTGTGCTTGTTCCTGTTTTGTCCTTCCTGGGAAAGAACTGCACATCTTTTCCTGCTCTGAATATGCCTGGCTTCAGCTCCCAGACCCTCTCCTGTTGCTTTTCCAGTTTATTGAGCAGCCTTTCGGAACTTGGTGTTTTTCCACATTAAGCTGCTCTGTGTTGTGAGCACATTGTCTTTCAAGTGTCTCCTCAATTAGCTAAACAGGTTGAGGTTTTAAATCCTTCACTTCAAAGTGTTCTCTTCCCCGCTCAAATCATTTTTATGGCTCTTTTTTGCACTCATTCCCTTTTTATCATCCCTCTAAAGTGTGTGGATGGCCTCAGCCCATCATCCCCAGGGGCTGGAGTCACCTCCCCACCCTGGACCTCTGTTGGAACACCTAAGAGCAGTGTTGGCTTCCTTGCTGCTGAGTCACACTGATCCCTGAGCTGCTCTGACCCCTAAATCCTGTGCTGGTATTTTTGGGATCAGCCTCAGTCAGGGCTGCATCAGCTCAAAGCCCTGCCAGACCTCCCTGCAACACTGAAATGGGAAAAGCCTGGCTGAGATGTCAGTTGGATCTTCCCTGTGCTCACCCCCTTTGAGAACAGTGGTTCTGGTTTGCTCCATGTGCTCTTAGGCCTCTGCTTGGCAATCCCACAGCTCCCCGAGGCTGTCACTGCCATTCTCAGCTTGGGCACAGCACTCATCACCCCCAGAGCACCCTGCAGAGTGTCCTGGCTTCTGCAGGAGACACAAAGCCCCAGACAGCCCTACCACAGTCCCTACAGACCCCAGTGTGCCCAGTGACCTGCTGCTCCCAGCAGGGCTCTCCCCAGCCCAGCCCTGGCTGCTGTGCTGCCAGAGGACAAGGGACAGCCTGTTCCATCCTTCCCTGGCCTGTTTGTTCCACATCGATTGACTGGCTGGGCAGGGATGTGCTTCTGGCTCTGCAAGGAGAGCAGAGAGGGAGGGCTGCAGGCTGGAAGGACAGAAGTGCCTTTCCTATGGTTTTGTCCTGACTTGGATATCTCTGTGCCCTTCCACAGCCACAGCTGACCCTGCAGGACACCTGCCTGCTGCTTTCCTGCAGCTCTGAGCACACAGACAGCAATGTGCTGCTGCCTCTGTCCAACACTGATCAGCAGGGCTCCTGGGAGGTTTTCTTGGCAGGAATTAAAGAACAAATGCTCTAGAGACACAGATAAAGTGCAGGAATTGTGTGCAGAACTCTCAGCTCTCTGTCCAGCCAGGTGTGGTATGTGCCATGAAGTCACCTCCTTCAGTCGCCTCCTCTAAAGGCACCCCAGGGATGCTGGAGCTGCTGTGATCACAGACCTGGAGACCTTCCCACTCCTCAGGGAACAGAGCCCAGCTCCCCATGGCCTGTCCTGGGAGCTGCCATTCTGCTGAGCAGCCTGGCAGAACATGGCCCTGTGTCACCCTTGAGGTGACACCACAACCCCTGGGGTGCTCTCAGCACTGCTGCCACCTCCCCACACCCAGCACAGAGGAACTCATGTCCTGCAGCCTTTAGGGATGTCCCTCCAGGGCTGTCCACATGGAATCACACAATCATTCAGGGTGAAAAAGACCTCGAAAATCAATCTGTGCCCAATGCCCACCTTGTCCCCAGCCCAGAGCACTCAGTGCCACATCCATCCTTCCTTGGACACCTGCAGGGCTGGGCACTCCAAACCTCCCTGGGCAGCTCCTGCCAAGGCCTGAGCATCCTTTCAGTGAAAAAATTCCCCCTGATGTCCAACCTGAGCCTTCTATGGTGCAGTTTGGGCCCATTTTGTCTTTCTGCCACTGTCCTCTGGGATGACAAACATTTTTACATGGGATGATGAACTTCCTTTTAAAAAGAGCCTCATAGCAGTCAGGCTTTGGAGAGTTCCTGGAAATTTGATTCAAAGTTTGGGACAAATTACCCAGGAGAAGAACCTGGCTTCATCCACTCATCTGGGGAGAACTTCAGATGTGCCTGGTTCAGCTGTGCCCAGGTGTGCCTGGGCTTGGGAATGTGTCCTGTCTGTGTCAGCACCAGCCTGATCTTCCAGGGATGACATGACCATTCCCACAGCATCACCATTGCCTGACTATCCCCTGCCAAAATCCTTCATCACGTGGTTCAGGGCTACTCTGTTCAAAAGAGCCCTTCAGTGAGGGCAGTGCCTACTCTGATACCCAGTGATCTGTACCACGCCTGTGGCTGATGGGGAGATGAAGCCACCATGTCCTGGAGAGCAGGGCAGGCTGTTCAGACCTGGGGACACACCTGGATGTGGTGACTGCGTGTTTTGGCCATGTAGTGTTTGTTTAATCACAAAGCAGGTAGGTGGCTGCCAGCTGAGACAATGAGAAATTGTCCCATTTTACATGGAGAGCTTTTGAATTCCAGCACGGAAAGCTTTTGAATTCCAATGCAGCAGAGCCCAGACAGTGACTAATAGGCTCTTCAACAGGTGCTAACTTGAATTTACCTTGGGAAAAATACGTGAAGTGGAAGGCAATTAATCAGATAATCCAACATTTGACTAAATCTGTTTCTTGAACTCTTTGATCTCTCCAATTAGCTGCTACCAGGCTGCCTTGGAAAAATACCTTCCAGTGTAACAGGGGTGGGTGAAAACCATGAATTAGCACCTCCAGTGCTCAGAGCTGGGTCAGTCAGCTGGTGGAGATGGAGCAATTGGTGCTCCTGAAGGTCACCCCAGCAGTGCCAAACAGCACAAACAGCTCCAGGGGACACCCAAGTCACCACAGCCCTGACAGTCCTGAAGTGTGAGCATTGCACAGCTGCAGTGAGTGGATCTGAGTGTGCCATCATACTGGGAGTGAATTCCAGAGAATCATGGAATGGCTTGGGCTGGGAGGGAGCTCAAAGCTCATCCCATCCACCCCCTGCCATGGGCAGGGACACCTTCCACTGTCCCAGGTTGCTCCAAGCTCTGTCCAACCTGGGCTTGAAATGTCTCATACTTGGGTTAGAAGCTGTTCTGTGCTGCTGGGAGAGGAGAGAAGGTGCAGGAGGAAGATACTCCAGGGGCTTGAATAGCCAGCAGCAAAATCACTCCAGTGTGAAGGAAAACCCTGGAGTCTCTGGGAGTGCTGCTGGGGTGGGACTGACTGCACAGGCAGGGCAGTGATGGGATCATTGCTCCAGTGCAGGCTTTTTGTTCACCAAATCAAGATCCCCATCTGTGTCCAGCTTGTGCCTTTCAGCAGCTGCCTTGGGAGCTGGGATGGGAAGGGAAACTGCCAGTCAGAGGCAGCTGAACTCAGCCAGGTGGTAAGAAACTTTGGCTCCTTTCCCTGTTCACCCCAAGCAGGGATGTGCTGTTTTCCTGCCACCAGCCTTGGACACAGAGGTGGCACTGAGCTGGTTGTGCTCTGGAAGCAGCCCAGCCTGGAGGGACAGGGAGAGCTGCTGGGTGACCTCACTGCAGAGGACTGACTCCAGCAGGTAAACAGCCTGAGGGGGCTGAGTTAGTGCAGGAGATTAAGTCAAGATCTAAGCCAAATTCCCCAGGCGGTAAAGCTTTTCCATCATGGTCTGCTCACCCTTTACACTGAAAGCCAGCTCTGCATGTCCCCAGGCCAACCTCCTTCAAACACAGGCTGAACAGGGAGAACACCCCATCCCATCCCATCCCATCCCATCCCATCCCATCCCATCCCATCCCAGGCAGTCCTCATTTACCCACTCCATCCTTGGAGACTCCACAAGCAGCTCTCCAGCCCCATGGAGGGGATGTTTCTGTGCAAACACAGCGCTAAGAAACCCTGGGTAAATGCCTCTTTATTTTGCTCACAGCAGGCAGCTCAATTTGTCTCTAATGAGCACTAACACGCTCTCTGCTATCACTCAGAGCAATTATTCTGGACTCACTGGTTGCATGCAGAGCTCGGATACTCAGCTAACAGCCTGTGCCAAGCACTGCCTCAGTGGCAGCTCCGGGTGGACAGTGTGACCAGGTGACCCAGCAGGAAGAGGCAGGTCAGCAGCACAGTGTGACACAGAGCCAGGACATGGCACAGGGACAGTGATTGTCTCTCCTCGGGTGAACAGGTTCCACCCTCAGCTCACAGCACAGTGACAGAGTTTGGCTGCTCAGGCTGCACAGGCTGCTGACAGAGGAGAGACCAGCTAGGACCCTGCCCTGGCCACTGCTCCCTGCCTGGTGGCTACCACAGGTGGACAGTGGCTTTTGGGGTGTGGTCACCAGCCCTGTGCTTTCGTGTGGCAGGAGACAGGAGTGGCCCTGCAGGCTGAGGGACAAGCAATCTGCCCTCTTCAGTTCCTCTTCCTCCCCTAAGGTTTTCCTCCTCCATGTGTTTCTCAGCCTCTGTAAAGAGTTTCTGTGCATCCCTGAGTCTGCAGAGGAGCAGCATTGGCAAATGTGAGCTGGGGGCTCATCCTCAGCAAGGAATACTGAGACCCTTTTGTCAGGAAAACTAATCCACAAACTCCAGAGATTTATGTCCAAAAAGGAGACAGAGGAGTCCTGTAACTTGATTCATTAATAAATTGAGAGGTCATGGGCATTTCCCCTGGGGTCTCTCAGACTGTTAGAGGACTTAGCCTCCTTTTTATCCTAATTTCCCAGCTGCATTTCCCTCTCTCTTTCCCCTTTGGCTGAGGTACTCGAGAAGTACAGACTTCCTGAATTGCCTAATACAGACCCCCTTCTAATGTACATTCTCCTTTCTTCTTTTTCTTGTGTCTGTGTTGTTGTAGTTCATTAACACAGACTTGGGTAAGTCAAATTAGGGGAATTCCTATGGAAATCCTTCCCATTGTTTCTTCTATGTCACAGTATTGTTTCATCTTACCAGCAGACTCAGGTGTTATCTTAGCAGCCTTTGGTTTGTTAAGACACTCCCTTATTCCTTTCACTTTCCTGCTCACAAAGGCAAAACTTCCTGTGAATTCTTCTCGTGCCCAGGGGTGGGACATGAAAACAGGACCTGGAGATGGAAAGGAAGATCTTGCTGCCCACGGTGATGTGAGTTTGTTTCCCTCCCGTCCATGCCCTGTGACATTGCAGATGAAGCACATCTGGGATGTCCCACGGCCCAGGGACAGAAGCACAGCCCTGCTCTGAGAGCTGTGCCTGCTCCAGATCCAAGGGGCAGAGCTGGGGTCAGAGCCCTGGGGTAGATCTGCAGCAGGGCTTGAAGAGCTTCACAGTCTCTGTGGTTTTGTCTGTCCAAAATCACAGGCTTTGGGACAAATCCCTGCGGGATTGCTGCCTGGAGGTTCCTGGGGAGTTGCTAATGAATTTTTGAGGAGCATTCTGCAAATCCAGGGCAGCATTGTCTCATTAACCCCACAGGCAGAGCCTCAGGGTGAGTTGGGGGTGAGCTGAGCAGGGCTTTCAGCCATTCAAACAACCACTGAAGGGCATTTCAGAGGTATTTCTGTTTGGATTTTCAGATGGCCCACTCAAGTAAAAATAGTATTTGTTGGTCCAAAACCTGCTCAAAATATAAAAATAAAGACTTGCAAATAAGAAAGCAGTTGGGACTTCTCTCCCAACCTGCTGTCCTGCCCCACCTCACAAATATGGGATACAAATGCATCCTTTACCACAGACCAGGCAAGGGGCTCCACTGACAATCCCTCTGTTCTCAGCCCACTCAACTGGTTTATCTGCCTCCCTCTACACCCAAAAGGGCACATCTGAATCTTTGTGAGAACTTAATTTCCTGAAGTTGTTGGCTGTGCTGTACAGAGGAATGAATATAGGAAAGAAGTTGCCTCCAGCCCTGACCTGAGCACAGCACAACAGGTTAATTCCAGCCCTCCTGCCTATTTCCTGTTAGAAAATTGCAGCCAGGGATCCAAAGAATCCTAAATTAATCTTAATATTTATAATGGGCTTCAAAGGAGGTGGAGCAGAGCAGCCCCATATCAAAGGTGGCTGCTTTAACAAGAAGGTTCCTGGCAGAAGATCCCATAATTGAGGGCACAGTAATTGGAACAGAGCAATGGCTCCTGGCCAGGACAGTGACTGGGTGAGCAGTGTGGGGTTTTTGTCACTAATGAGGTGCTGGTTTATAGCAGTGATATCCCAGGATTTAAAGCTCCCTCAGTTTCTTCCTGTGCTGCTTTGCCTGCTGTGTACTCTGTTGGTGTCAAGGCAGGCAGGGCTGGGGGCAGATGTGGCATCCTGGCATTCCTGAACAGAGACATCCCCTTCCAGCTGTTAGACATTTCCCAAACTTCACTCAGAGTGACATTTTTTCAGGAAAGCTTCTGCATCAAACTGCAAAACTGGGAGCTGATGTGAGAAAAACAGGGGAGGACTGGAAGATGCAGTGATTTCCTGTGATTGCATGGAGCTCCAGAACATTTCGGGAATACCAACACAGAGGCAGTGGTGCACCCGAGGATCCATCCTGTGATTGCAGCTCACCTTTGTTGTGGCTCCATCTCACTCCCTGCACAACCAGAGCTTCTCCAGGGCAGCCCTGGGCTGGGTGCTGCAGGGATTCTGCTCCTGCAGGGATTCTGCTCCTGCAGAGCCCAACCCCAAATTCAGCAGCAGTTTTGGGCCAGGAGAAAGGAAGAGCTGCAGGCTGATGTTGGATGGGGTCATGGGCAGGATGCTGCCTGGGAGCTCAGCTCTGTGCCTCCGAGCACTGAGTGGATATTCACACACAAAAACGCTGTTGATTTTGTGCCCCATTTTCTGGTGAAGGAGATTTGGAGGAATTCTCCAAATTCAGAGCTGCAGCAGAGGCTTTTCCTGTAAGCCCAAAGGTGCTGTCTAACACTAAACCCTCTAAAAATCTGTTCCATTCATAAAGGCAGCCCTCGGAAAGCACCAGCACACTGGCTCTTGCCTTCCCGAGCCTCAGTTCTTTGTACAATGAGGATAACACGGGCTCTTCATCTGGGTGTCTGGAGATAAACTTGGCTCTGCACAGCCTCATCCCTGCCCGTGATGAATGGCACAGAAAAGGCCTCTGGAAATGAGTCATCCCTGGAATGTGGACACTTGAAAAGGCATCCTCCCTCGGGACCAGGGCTGGGAATTTGTCTCTCATCTGCTGTGAATAGCAGCCTGGTCAGCGAAGGAGGACAACAATGGATGGTATTTGCTCCCCTTGAGAGCAGCCAGTCCCTGACAGACAGTGACAGTGACAGTGACAGTGACAGTGACAGTGACTCAGTCACGGAGCTGAGCTGGAGGGAGGGGGAGCCAGGGCTGTCCTTCCCAGGGCTTCAGAGACAGACAGAGCATCAGCTCAGAGACTTCAGCTCAGGAGCACAGCCCCACCATTTGAGATAAGGGAGGTCCCCAGCAGCATTATTGGGTTCCAAGAGGTGCCTCTGCCCCATGGACACAGCAGTGCCCTCAGAGGGACAGAGAACAGCTCAGGCACCAGGGACTGTAGTCAATAGAGGTGCTGGTGACAGGCTGGAGATGATCCCTGGTGTGCCCAGGTGGGCAGGAGGCCAAGGGCACCTGGGCTGTCCCAGCACTGGGGTGGCAGCAGGGCTAGGGCAGTGCCTGTCCCCTGTGCTGGCACTGCTGGGGCACCTCCAGTGCTGGGGCAGCTCTGGGACCCTCAGGACAAGAGGGACATGGAGGGGCTGGAGATGTCCAGGGAAGGGAACAGAGCTGGGAAGGGTTTGGAGCACCAGGAGAGGCTGAGGGAGCTGGAAAGGAGCTCAGCCTGGAGCAAAAGAGGCTCAGGGGGACCTTGTGGCTCTGCACAGCTCCTGACAGGAGGGGACAGCCGGGGGGAATTGGGCTCTGCTCCAAGGTGTGAGGTGATAAGCTGAGAGGAATGGCCTCAGGCTGCATTAGGCAAGGTTTAGGTTGGATTTTGGGAAAAAATTCTTCACAGAATGTGTGGTCAGACATTGCAAGAGGCTGCCCAGAGCAGTGGTGGAATCCCCATCCCTGCAGAGATTTAAAAGCCAGGGTGGCATGAGGGATGTGGTTTAGTGGTGGCCTTGGCATTGCTGGGGGAACAGCTGGACTTGATGATCTCAAAAGCCTTTTCCAGCCTAAACAATTTTCAGATTCTATGGTTGTCTCCTGTACTGGAGGGACTTGAGTTCCCTGGTGGGAGGTTGGTCAGTGAGAGTGTGCTGTGGCACTGTCTGTGTCACAGCGGGGACACTCCTCTGCTGCCCTGGAAAGCTGAGGGCACCAGAGCAATCCTCATCTTGTCAAAGGCCAAGAATGAGGTAGAAAAACCTGAATGTTGTACTTAATTAGTCATGGACCATCTGGCTGAGTGTGTGGTACAGCTGTGCTCAGTGCAGGACCCAGGAGCCAGCACAGCAGCAGGTTGGTTGGAGGGGCCAAAGAGGATTTTAGGTGTTTGTGTGGGGAGATAAAACCCTCCCTGTCTTGTAAACACAGCCCAAACTTTCTCTTCTGCCATTTCCCACTGCAGCATGGCACACAAAGCTCAGTGCAGTATTTCACTCTCCTCGGAGCTCAGCTTCTGGCTGATCCACCTGCAGCAGCACAGACCCTCCTGACATCCCAGCACCATGAAGGATCTACAAATCCCAGAGCTCTGCCTGAGCCAGGGCCTCCCTGGGCTCCATCACTTCTTGTGGTGGCAGGAGCAGTGACAGCCCAAGGTCACCATGCAGATCTCTGCTGCTCTCTCAGTGTTAAGCTGCACCAAGGGAGGTTTAGGTTGGACATCAGGAAGAATTTCTTCACACAAAGAGTGATTGGACATTTGAATGAGCTGCCCAGAGAGGTGGTGGAGTCATTGTCCCTGGAGGTGTTTCAGAACAGACTGGATGTGGCATTCAGTGCCACGGTCTGGGTAACAAGGTGGTGTTGGGTCAATGATCTCAAAGGTCTTTTCCAGCCTGGGTAATTCTGTAATTCTGTGACTCTGTGAGCTCTGATTCAGTCTCCTGCTGCCACCACTGCCACCACAGTGGGTGAAGTCTAAGTCTTGGAGAGCACCAGGCCCAGTGTTTTTGGGGCAGCTTGGAGGTGCAGACCTGGCAGCTGAAGTAGAACCTCTCCTTGCTGGGGAAACCTGTGGGATCAGGATGCCTGGGTAACCCACCCAGCCAGGGAGAAGGTACAGACCTGGAGACTGCTGGTGGAAGCTTGGACAGTGCAGTTGTCCTTCACCTTTTAAATATGTCAGAATTAGATTCCACAATTTAAAAAAAATCCCTCTCTGTGTCTCCCCAGAGGACAACTGGTATTAGACCTGTCACAGCTGCACCAAGACCTCCAGTGTTCAGCTCTTGAGGTGGGGCAGAGGAATCCTGGCCTGAGAGGGCTGAGGCAGCTCCTGAGCTTTGCTCTGGTCACTGCAGGCACTGCCATATCACTCTGCACAGTCCCTGAGCACATCCAGCTCCTAAGGAGCTCAGAGGCAGCAGTGTGACACTAAATCATCTGAAAGGCCAGGAAATCAGCCCTGAGTTGATTTCTGACCTGATGTAGCCTTGTGCCCAGCAAGGAGAGGCAGCAAGATGAGCAGAAAACCCTTCCTGGCCATGTTTGGGTGACAGGGACACACACTGCAGGTCACCTGTGAGATCTGCCCTCTGTCCTCCCCTCAATCCCCACAGCAGCCCCGTGGTCACTGCAGAGCTGAAGCTCTCTTGGCACTGGCAGAGCTTTGTCGGCAGCCCTGAAATTCAAATTCAAATAAATAAAAAGTGCTTCCCAAAGCTGGAGGCAGAACAGAAGAGCTGCTACCTGGCATTTGGACAAGGAAGGAGGGGGGAACTGCATCGTATTCCCAGGGAGCTCCTGACTCACTCTGTGCCTGGCGTGAGTCACTTCCGAAGGTCTCTCCTTCCAATGTCCTCTCAGCTCTGCAGGGAATGGAAATGCTCCTGAAAGCTCTTCCAAGCCCCATTCATTATTAAATGCCTTGAAGTGTGTGACTGCTGGGGAAGAAACACCTTGTGGACACAAATCTCTCCTCCATGGGCGGAAAACACTCCCAGGTGTGAAGGGAGCTCCAAGTCCCAGAAGGACTCTCTGAGCTGAAGCTTCTGGCTCTGAAGATAGCTGAGAGGAAGGTGGATTGCTGCTCAGAGAATGACTGTGGCCATAAAGCAGTGCTGGCAGCAATCCAGCATTTATTGGGAAGCATCCCCCATTCTGTGTCCCCTGGACAGTTTGCTCCATGGCAAGGATCTGGTCCTTCTGAGCCTGGATTTAAGAGTTGTTTAACACCCTACACTTTTCACCCCCTAAAAGTGCTTATATGCAGTGACCCTGTCACCTCAGCATCTCACTT
Organism: Lichenostomus cassidix; assembly: GCF_008360975.1. Taxonomy (NCBI): domain Eukaryota; kingdom Metazoa; phylum Chordata; class Aves; order Passeriformes; family Meliphagidae; genus Lichenostomus; species Lichenostomus cassidix. Next base: position 10,168,142 of record NC_139498.1, read on the forward strand.
GGAATTAAAATGCTGAGCTTTGTAAGAACCTCACTGAAAAGCATTTCCCCAAGTCAGTTTTGAGCTGGAATGATTTTCCACTCGGATATCTACATCCACCCCAGCAGCCCTGCTCTGGTTCCTGCAGGTCTGAGAGAACTGGTGGCATTAGGACACCTTCTCTTCAAAGGACCCAGCCCACCCCAACTCAGAATTTCCCTCTTTTGCTGCTCTTTGCATCCCAAACCCTTTGTGTCTCCTGTGCAGTGACAATTTCATCCTTAATTCTGGATTGCTGGGCTCAGTGCTGTAAAGTGTGGGTGGCCTTGCCCTGAGCTCTGCCAAACACCACTTGAGGTGGCACTTCAGAGGGTGAAACCCCTCTTGGGGCTCCTCCAGCCCCTCTCTGCTTCAGCCCTCTCACACCACTCCCCCGAGGATGTGCAGTGACAAAATCCTCCCTCAGATTATCCAGTGCTGTGGGAAAGGTGAAACTCTTTGCACTTCCCCATCATCCTGCCAGCCCCAGCTGTAAGAACTTTAGAGAATTGATTTGAGTTGGTTTGACAAGATCTGCTTTTTTTAAACCCATGCTGACAGGTGTTAATTATCCTGTAGTCCTTCATTTCTTCATCATTTCCCAGCATCTTTCCAAGGCAGCTGGGAGCTGTGCTAATCCTGAGGTTTGGGAAACATTTCCATGTGTTTTGCTGGGGCCCAGGAAGAGCTGCTGGGAAGATGTGATGGATGGAGTGGCCACTGTCACTTCTGTCCTCGTTCAGACCCCCTCTGGGCCTCCCAGCAGTTTTACTGGATTTTGCCTTTCAAGGAGTGGACACAATCCTGTCTTTTTCATGTGAGAGGATCCTAAACCTCCCCAGATGGAGGAATTGCTGTTTGCTAATGGATGTTTTGCCTCCCTGCAGCTCTGGCTCTGGGCCAGCACTGATGTGACAAGGTGACACCAGGGCCCTGCTGCAGGAGTGACCTGAGACCGAGCTGCTCCACCGAGGAGAATGGACAAAAATCCAGCCTTGTGGTTCCTCAGGTGACTCCACACCCATCCCATCATTCCCTGGTAAAGGTCCATCAGCTGGCCCTGTTCTGTCAGCTCTGGGTGACAGTGATGTCCCTGCAGGGTCACAAGGACCTGCTCACCTGTCCCTCTGCTCAGGACTGCCCTGTGCCCATTCCCCAGGGAGAGGATGTGGATCCTCCCCAGACTGTGGGGATGAGCAGTTCTGGCTCAGCCTGGGTAGATCCCACTGCACCACCCAGCAAAGGACACCAGCAGGGACACAGCTGCACTGGGGCAGGCCAGGGGCTCCTCCTGGCTGGGGACAGCCACCAAAGTGTCTCTCCAGTCACACAAGGGATGTTCTACCCTCATTGGGATGGTGCCAGGCTGCCCAGGCCACCAGAACCACTTTAGGCCACCCCCAGGGAAGCTGAAAGGCCAGGGAGTCAGCTCTGAGTTGATTTCTGACCTGATGTAGCCTTGTGTCCAGCAAGGAGAAGCAGCAAGATGAGCAGAATACCCTTCCTGGCCATGTTTGGGTGACAGGGACACACACTGCAGGTCAGAGAAGCTGGGGTGACTCAGTGAGGCCAGTGGAGGTGGCTGGAGTGAAGGCTGCTCAGCAAAGAGTGAGCTCTGCACCTACATGGTGATAGCAATTCCAACTGGGATTGGGAACAGAGGGATTTACTGGCTTTTGAGCTAAGAATTGGTCCCAACCTCATCTCAGTCACCACTTGCTCTCAACACCTCAGATCCTGATGTTCTCCTCAATACCTTTCATGGGAAATGGAAAAATTAGCTAATTCCCTATTGCTCCATCCCCACTTATTAGTGCTACACAGAACTGGGTAATTATGGGTAGAACTGCCAGGCAAAACGAAACTTCTCCCTTAAAAATGCATTTTAATTACCTCTGCTGGGTTCATGTGCTCCCTAGGAAGTGCTGGTTGTGCCTCACTGACTGAGCTCTGCTCACAGGGAGACAGGAGAGCACAGGCTTGGCCAAAGGGCTGCAAAAGGGCTTTGTCTCCCCTCTGGACCTACCCTGGAAGATGACTGTGGGGTGTCATTCCTCAAAGCTTGTTTGAGCTACTAAAGTTGGATCTACTAAAGTTTGATCTACTAAAGTTGAACAGCAAACAGAAAGATACAGAATTGTTGAATTACGGACTGGTTTAGGTTAGAAGGCACTTGAATGATCATTCAGTGCCACCCCTACCCCTCCCACTATCCCAGGTTGCTCCAAGCCCCAATGTCCAGCCTGGCCTTGGGCACTTCTAGGGATCCAGGGGCAGCACAGCTTCTCTGGGCACCCTGTGCCAGGGCCTGCCCACCCTCACAGGGAGGAATTCCTTCCCAATATCCCATCTAACGCTCCTCTCTTGGTGTGAAGCCATTCCCCCTTGTCCTGTCACTCCATCCCTTGTAAATAGCTTCTCTTCATCTTGTTGGCTCCATTCAGGCACTGAAAGGCCAAGTCAGGTCATCCTGAAGCCTTTTTTTCCCCCCAGGCTGAGCAATCCCAATGTGCCTCAGCAAAGGCCGAGAGAGCAGAACTTGGGGCTTGGTGAGTGAGTGGTGGAGATGTGACAACCTCTGCCCCACACCAGGCAGCAGTGGGAAGGATCCCTGAGCACCAGCAGGGCTCCTCTGGAGCTCAGTGCCAGAGCTGTCAGGTGCCAGAGCAGGGACAGGGCAGAGATTTGGGTGAGGAGAGCTTCTCCCAAAGCCCTGCAGTCCAAGGATGGGCTGGCAGCAGCACCAGGCTGGGAGGAGAGCATTCCCTGCCCTCCCTGCACCCCAGGGCTGTGCTCTGGAAGGGCACTGACACCTCACCAACTCTGCCCAGCTCTCACAGTTCTTAATGTAAGCAAATTTGCATGGTGCTGAAGGCAAACGGATATGGAAATAGGAAATTTTACATTTCCTTCACAAAAGGCAACAAAAGAACCCAGCTGGACAGAGTGGTGAGGAAGCTCAGACTCAGAGCTGGTAGAAAGGAAAATGCAGTTTGACCCCTCTGGGGTGGCAGAGGAGCTGCTCAGCCAGACCCACCCTGACCTCCTTGGCACTTTCACATCCTGGGTGGGTGATGGGAAAAGCCCTGTGGGTGTTTGTGCTCCACTGCCAAGGGCAAAAGCAAAGCCCCTGTGGAAGCCTCACCACCGTGGGACATTCCACAAGTTCCCACTTTGCAATTCAAGGCTTTCTCAATGGAGACAATATCATGGATTATGGAGGCAAACTTAAAGAAGGGCAGCTTTAAAATACAATCATCTAGGCTTGTGAGACAACATTTTACAGCAAGTGGTAATGTCTCTCTCCTCCCCTTGCTTTTTCCTGGCAAGACGATGAAATGCAGTAAATAAATACATAAAAATAATGAGTCTTCCAGACCTTGCAGCATTCATTTTAATAGATGCTATTTAACTACACACAGAATCACAGATATCTACCTTTCAAATGCTGGTTACAAAGATTGGGAAGGCTGCCAACAAAATGGCTTTTATTTCCCCCCAATAGATATCAAAAAGAAACAATTTATATGTTGAAATTGCCTTTATTTTTTAATCCATAAATAGTTGTTACTGACAAAAGTGGAAAAATCCTTAAGACTCTAAATTTTACTAAACTGATAATATTTTTGTTTACAGTACATACAGAATGTGCTTTTACAGGTAAGTATAACAACAAGAATAATACAGAGAAAAACAGTCAAATACTGCTCATCTTGAAGCTTGTTTAATGGTTAACCAAGAGTCTGTGCAAAGTTACAGATACAAATGTACTTCCTCTTCAGTACTACTGTATAATAAACATGGAATCCATAAACTGGGCTAAAGCACAAAAATATCCACTTAACCCCTCTTAGGAAATATTGTCCCCCAAACTAAAAATATTACAGTAAGAAGTGTCTTTCTCAGAGCCAAGAAATTCTTGCTACAAAAATGTCTCAGGGGGTTGCAGGCGGGCAGGAGCAGCGGCGGAGCAGAGGGGCAGGGGGAGCAGCTCCTCCCAGCAGCAGGGTGGGGTGGAGAGAGACCTCCTGGGATGGAGAGAGACCTCCTGGGATGGAGAGAGACCTCCTGGGATGGAGAGAGACCTCCTGGGATGGGGAGAGACCTCCTGGGATGGGGAGAGACCTTCTGGGATGGGGAGAGACCTCCTGGGATGGAGAGAAACCTCCAGAGATGGAGACCTCCTGGGATGGAGAGAAACATCCTGGGATGGAGAGAGATTTCCCAGGATGGAGATAGACTTCCTGGGATGGGGAGAGACCTCCTGGGATGGAGAGTGATTTCCCAGGATGAAGACCTCCTGGGATGGAGATCTTCTGGGATGGAGATCTCCTTGGATGGAGACCTTCTGGGATGGAGAGAGACGTCCCAGGATGGAGACCTCCAGGCATGGAGATCTCCTGGGATGGAGAGAGATTTCCCAGGATGGAGATAGACCTCCTGGGATGGAGACCTCCAGGCATGAAGATCTCCTGGCATGGAGACCTCCTGGGATGGAGACCTCCCAGACATCATGTGGCCAGGGTGGAGACCCGGGGTGCTGGGAGCAGAGATCTCTTTCAGATTTACACTGACACACTCGGACAGCTCCGTCCAACTCTCCCCTCGCGCTGGGGAAGCACAGTTGGCTTTTCCCAGCTGGGATTTCGGCTCGGGGAGGGCACCTCTCACAACAGAGAGCTGGGAATGATCCCTTCTCCCACCTGCACAGAAGTGGCTGTTCCCTCAGGAGCAGCCCCAACGTGGGCTTATTGCTAACAACACTCACTAGGAAAATATTTAAGCCCCTTTCTCACACATTTCCCTTCTTTACCCTTCACTCAGCTGAAATACACCTGAACACGAAATCTGTTCGTGTTAAAGATATTTCAGCAGAGCCCCTCCTTCCAGATTAAGCACTAAATCTGAAACAAAATGAAGACAAGCTTTTTCTCCATGAGCTGAAGATGACAAATTGATCACGAAGAGAACACATACTTCAAACACAATTAAAGTTACACTGTTTCGTGGTGACTTTGCTTGTGGTGGTGGAAGAAGATGAGGATGTCTTCCCAGCTACCAGGAACTAACCATCTTTTACAAAAACCTGATGCCAAGCTCCTGCAGGTTCCTGGTGGGAATGCTTCTGAGAGAACAGAAATGTGCATGTGGGAAGCTCAAGTTCCTGGGAGCAGCTTTGCAGCTAGCCAGGCTCAGCAGACAGAAATTAAATCCAGGCCAGGGAAGGAGGGCTTACTCCCGGACAACTGTCTCTGTTTCTTCCCACCCACCCCCATCCCCAAGTAACAGATCATCATTTATAAAAGGAACATTAAAACATTGAAAAATATTTCATTATTTTCCTTAAAACACGATTCACTGGCATTAGAAGGCTTTTTATGACAAAGTTTCTGTTCCATGTGGTGCTGTGTGTGGTTCATTAAAAATAGTTTTCCATGTTTCGAAGAATGATTCAACACAGTTTGGAAGCTTAGATTGGTACAGGGTCAGTCAGAATGCACTGATTGCATTTTACAGTATGTATGTGTATATATTTTTGTATCTATATACACATACACAACCAGGGAGTTGTATAAAACCCAGTGCAGCCATCCAGGATGTGTGGCTGCTCAGGGAATGCAAATTATTATCAGCTTGTAGGAAATTAATATAAATTTTTCTACATCCCCCTCCCCCAGTCCCTGCACATGCACTCTGGGAACTGGGCACTCCCCAGGGGTGTGTTTGCACCTGTGGGTGGAGAAAAATAGAGATCAATTCTTCAGAGGATATGAGATTAATCAAGGCAGGTTATATCTTACTGTACAGAGGAATGTGGCTGCTTCCCGCTTTTCTCCTGAGTGCAGGATGTTGGGGTGACTCAACATGAGGAGAAGGAGGCAGGAAGGTCACAGAGCAGGAACAGCATCCCTTAGAGCTGCTGCCTGCCAGGACCCTGACCAGAGGGAGAGCAGTGGGAATCTGGGTGATCCCAGCCTGGCACTCTCATTCTGGGCAGGATTGTGACACATCACACACGATGTGTCAGGACAATGACAAACAAGATCAACAAAAACACTTTGCTGCTCTACAGTTTCTGCTGCCAGGGGATCTCAAAGCACTTCACAGACGTTATGGTCTGATCCCTCCATAGGATTGGCAATTCCCATTATCATCACCTGTGGACCATGGGGAACTGAAGTGCTTGGGGCCAGGCTGTGGGTTGTGACACTCAGTCCCAGACCAAGTGTTCGTTCAGTGACAAGGAGGAATAAGGGAAGAAAAATGACCTAAGGACACCTGTGTGTGCTGAAATGCCATTGCCCCATCTACCAACCCATTCCAGCACACAGAGCAAGCCGTGGGAACACATGGTGCCCAGGTGGTATCCAGGGCACGATTCCTTCCCAAGGAAATTTGCTGAACATTTTCTGTGGTGGTGGCAGAGTCCCTGAAGAGATTTGGCCTAAAAAGGCTCCTTGTGGGACACATCTGCTTGAAACAGCTGAGTGGGTGGAAAAAAGATAAGGAAATGAGGCTAAGATTTCTCTGGAGGATTCTTGCCCAGGTAGGACATGGCAGCAGAGGGCCTGTGATATTTGTTAGCCAGAATAGGAGAGGACACAGAGGTCGAATGGCCCAGGCACAGCTCAGCATCTGCACGGGCTACTTGAAGGAAAAATTTCCAAATTTGCATCTGGTCCACCAACTTCTTAGTTCACAAATGGAACATTTAGATGAAGACTAGAACTTGAGACACACAGCTATGGACATGGAAAGAGAGGAGTGTTTACCTACCCACAGCCTCCCACCGTCACCTCTTCTCCAGCTCTGCCACCACAGCTCCTGGATTTTACAGTGGACTCTGCTCTCCCACAGTGTTCAGATCTCCCTGGCTTTGCTTGGGCCAAGAGAGAATGAAAGAGCCCCAGAACCTCAGCAGGGGCTGCTTCCCCATGAGCTGTGAGAGTTTCTCTTCTCTTCACAAGAGTTACAAACTTCAGCTTGTGGGAAGCTCAGCAAGGGCAATGTTTTCACAGGGATTGTCTTCTGGGAGGAAATATCCAGGGACTGAGCTGAGGAGCTTGGAGGTAGTCAGGGGAGAGTAGTGTCCATCAAGGGAGGGGGCATGATGAGGTGTGAGCCTGTTCTCTCTCATCCCTCCCATGCCATGAACTGCCACCCTGATCCATAGACAGTTCTGGTTGTTGCCCAGAGGGATTTTGCCCAAGGCTGCAGGATCTGACCCTGGAGACTGTTATTTGTTCATTCCTTCCCATTTCAGTTTCCGTCAAACAAAGCCCCAGTAACCTCTCACTGATGGAGTCTTCTCAACACAGACTCCATCAGACAGGGCAGGATAAAGCTCTGGAAATAGGAGCAGCTCCAGGACAGGCTGGGAAAGAGAAAGGCCACCTGGACACCCCACTGAGACCCACCTGTAAGTGCCACTGGGGTAAGGACACATGCTCCTCCCACCTACCCTGCACCAGAAAATCCTGGTGCTGCACCAAAGCCTCCACAGGAGACTCACCCTCACTACCTACAATTGTTGTTTGCTACAGGACTGGACAGGGTGGGCTGGGAATGTCATTAAGGCCAGGAGGTGGGAGGTATTTGAGGGGAGGGAGAAGGGCAGAGCAAAGCTCAGTGAAGCCTAACAAAGAGCCATGTAGGGAAGGAGTCAGCATGGGAATGTGGGACATGAAGAGAAGTGCACAGGGATGTGCTCACAGCCTGAAGTCAGTCGTCATCTCACCCGGAAGAGGGAGAGTGCCTGCCTGGATCCATGGGGTGTGTGCATGTGGTGGGGCCTTGAGGGCACACCAGGGATGGTGTCCAGCACCCACAGCTACAGCCCTGGCTCTGGCTGGCCTTCCAACCCTCTAGGACCCTTTCCTGGCCGCAGAAGTGTGTTCTGGTGGGAGTTGGTTCTACAGAATTTGGTAGGAACACAAATTGAAGGGGAAAAAAAAATAAAAGAAAAACTGAACCCAAATCCAACAAAAAACCAAAGCAAAGCCCAATCTGTCTGGAAAGCCAAAGGTAAAACCCTCACAAATTCTGGACCCACGAGTCTATGTTTCAAAGATTTTACAAATATACAGTATCTAATTAGCATTATATCAGATATACAACATGCCCATTAATTATAATTATGCTGGATATATAATTTATATGCATGAAATGTAACTGTCTTCATGGTTAGGATTGGGACTCAGTGGAATTGGAATTTGGAAGGTTTTCTGGGAGGCCTTTGCAGGGAGAGAAAACCACGGCAAGTTACCGACCTGCTTTTCGGTAAACAGACACCCTCAGCTTTGTGCCTCTGCTAAGGGCTGGAAAAAGATTTGCTACATATGGAGTTCTAGGCTGCAAATGAGAGGAGAAAACGTTCAGAAACAGGGCAAGTGGGCCATGGAAAATGCTATCAGGAAAAGAAACTTCTGGGGTGAAATCCGGGTGTGGCAGCCTTGCCTGGCGGGGTCTCGGTGGGGTCAGGACCTCCCCCAGCACAGGTCAGCAGTGTGGAGCTGAACAGGGTCTGGTGCTTTAGCTTCAGCAGTGGCAAGAAGCTGGAGGAACAGAAACCCTCTTCCTCCTTTCTATTTACATGTTGGAGACACCAAGATACTAGAATGAGTGGAGAAAAGGGTCTAACAAGCATTTCAGCGTATTTGTGCTTATTGAACACATCAACCCCACTACTTCCTACACTGAGAGAGCAGGCGATTTGTAGGCACTAGTATGTTTTTATCTTATGAGTATATTTAATATAAACTAAAACTTTATTTCTCAGCCAGGCTATTCTTGTCCCTAGATCTGCCAGTCCCGTAGGAAAGTCTGCCCTTGAACTTGCTCCAAGGGTGACAAAGAACAGATGTGTGGGTGCTGACGGGTGTGGAGCAGCCTGGGGCTGACCCCAGCAGCCAGAACTTCCCTACTTGCTACAGAAAGACCCAACAGGAGGACCAAGAATGAGGCCCCTTCCTGCCAGGATTGGGGGGGCTGCATTTCCTCCTTCCTATCTCAGGCTGCTTCTCCTTGGAGCAACTGAAAAGTCCTGAATTCATGGAAACAATGGGATAATGCAGGTGAGCCCTTGGAAGGAGCCATCGATTACTATGGCTTTCTTTGACAGAAACTGATGCACATCAGGAAATTTCCTCTGTTATCCCTCACTAGTGTCTGACTGCTTGCTTCGGTTCTTCCTGTGTCACTGATGAAGGGGTGGCTTTAAAAACAACGTGGATGGGACTGTCAGAGAAGTCTTTGCAGACACTGAGTTAGTAGAGGTTATCTTGGCCTATAAGGCCACTGCAGAACAGGGTGCTGTGGCCACCCCAGTCCTTAAGGAGTATCTACAATGCACTGGGTCGTGTCAAACAGTCACCTCGGTTTTGCTGGCGGTGCGGTAGTGGTGGTGGTGGCCGGGGATGTAATGCAGCTGTTCCACCGTGTTGTGCCGGCGCGAGGCGAACGCTTGGCGCTTTGCCGAGGTGGGGTTCATACTCAAGGTATTGTACAAGTTATTTGAGGCACTGGGATGGGGGTGCATTTTTGACATCCTGTAGCGATCCAAGACCGGTGTTGACACAAAGACATCTGTGTGTGACAATGCCCTCGACATGGACTGCTCGGGGTACCCCGAGCGCTCCGGGGACAGCAGTGGGTCCTGGGAGTGCAGGCGCTCTGCCGACAGGAGCTGCTCGTCTGACAGGATCCGTTCATAGGACATGCTGAACTCCTCGGGCATGATCCTCTCCGGGGACAGCACTCTGTCCTGGGACATGGCCCTGATGGGACGGCGGGGCCTGTCCCTGTGGTTGCTCTGCTGGGACATTTTGATGACGTTGATGGGCAGCGTGCCCCGGGCTGCCAGGTCGGGCAGGTGTCTCCTCCTCATGTAGTACTCATCAGCCTCTTTGTCAGCTGTGGAAAGGGAGAGGGAGAGGTCAGAGATGTCAGAGTGCTGTCCCACGGGGTGAGAAGAGGCTGTGCTCAGCACTCAGCCTGGAGCTGCCCCTGGGGACACCTGAGGGGCTACAGACATGGACATCCCTGTCAGCAAGAGTGTGTGCTTTGTCACCCAGGGCTTATGGCAGAGAGAGGAGGGGGAAATGCATGGGGTCAGGGTGAGTCACTGGGCAGTGCATCCCACCCTCCTGCACCAGGGGACAACACACTCCCTTTGCTGCCAAGGCCAGACTGTGGCACCATGTGATTTACACAAAAGGTGACTTAGAGAAATTCTCAAATGTCACCTTCACAGGAAAGAACACGGCAGGTGAGCTGAGCAGGCAAGGAATTTCCTCATTTTCCCATTTGAGGAAATGCACATCTCACCCCTGGCCTTAGACACAGGTATTCCCTGGAGTCCATGACTGACCTCATCACACTTCAATTACCATATTTAAATATTTGTACATGTGATAACAAAACAGGTTTGGTGGTCGTGGGATGGTCTCTGAGACACTGGATCAGCTGCCTAAGGTTTCATTTCCTATTTTTTTCAATCACCCTTAGTTGATATAATAGAATTTATCCCATGGAACATTTTGTGCTCATTTTGCTGCTCCTGCATCTCAAATGATATATCTGTTGCTCTGAAATGCAGCACACACCCCACACACACTCACCCTCCTTTTTTGGCTTTGATAGAGATGCTGCAGACTCAGAGAGGATGTTGGCTAATGTAGCTGTATCGTGCTAGATCCCTGGAATTCTACTGCAGCTGCAATGACCTGGTTCAACCAACTCATCACTGGAAGAAGCAACTCCTCAATTGTTTGAGATTTTTAAAAAATCAACAGCAGAAACACAAAAACTTTCTGGTTAACCCATTTGATGTTCATATGCCATGAACTGTGGTGCTAGGATCACTTACCTGGAAGGAGGCTTGGCAGTCCCTGGGCAGCCTGAGCTGTCCTGCTGTGTGTGGCTGCAAAGCCCAGAATGCCATCCCTCCCCAAAATTCCACTGTCACAAGGGGGAGAGCACAGCTCTGGCCTCCGTGGGTCAGGGGATGGAGTCACATTTAATGCTCCACACTGATCATCCCTGTGAGCCTTCTCCCTCAGCTCTCTCTCTGTTTTCTGGATGTGTCCAAACGCATCCCACTTCCTTTCTGGCTCATCAGTGACTTCAGAGCACCTCAGAGTGAGACCCACCCCAGACACCTGGCAGGGCCCTTCCTCTCCTTGGAGAAGGCAGCCATGGTGTGCAGGAAGGGGATTCCTCATGCAAAGGCAGAGGAAATTTCTCCACCTTACAGAGGAAATGAGGCTTGCTTCAAAGTAACCTCATGGGAACAGCCTGGCATGGAGTCCCCAGAGCTGGGAACACTCACAGGACCAGCATGGACTTTTTCTCCCAGGCTTGAGCCAAGTGCTGATGGGCAAAGATGTCCTCTCCTACATGGCCTTGGCCAGCTCCTGGGACCTGACATAAAATTCCTTTGGAAAGTCATTTGCTTATAAGACAAATATGATGAAGATCTATGATAATGATAATACAGAGGAGCCTAGTTTATTTTCTGAGCTCCAGTATTTCAGTCCATGGGAGGTGATGTAAGATAGGAAAATATCAGGTGGTGGAAGAGGAAAATTTCCCATGCATGGAGATTCTGAGGATGTTTGAGTGATAAAAGAGCAAAGCTCTGCTGCAGGACAGAGTTGGGGCAATCATGAGGCAGGTGAGGAAGGTGCTCTCTCTTCCTGTAGGCCTTCAACAGCCTGGCAATTAAATATGGGTGGAAATTTCCTGTTTCTTCTGACACAGCCATCAGTCTGAAGGTTTTGTGCACCACATTGGCTGAGAGTTGAAGACAATTGACTGCTTGGCCAGAGCTCCTGTGATGGGTTCTGATAACATCCCAGAGCTTTGCTCACAAGATAGCAGATCCACATTTTAGACAAAATAACTCCTCAGTTGGAAAATCTAAGGACACTTTGCTGCCTCAGAGCCCCAAAATATATAAACAACAGTGAACTGGGGGGAGCGAGCTTGGGGGGGTTGACCTCATCACCTGAAGGTGAAATTGGAGGATAAAACCTTCAGCCAAACCCTGCAGAGCTGTGCTGGATCATGTCCCTCACTCATGTTCTTGTCCCCTCTCCCACATCTTCCCTTCCCTGACCCCCACGGCTCTCTGCACAGCCCAGAAGAGCCATGAGATGCAGGGATTGATTCCCTGTCTCCCATCCAGAAGAAGGAGCTGAGAAGATCTGTGCCATGGCCTGCTGGCACCGTGGCTGCTGCCAACGCCTTCCTCACAGCCCACACAGCCCCATCTGAGGGCACCCACAGATCCCCTGTGCTCACTTCCTGCTCGTGGGATTTGCTCTCCAGAGCACACACTGGAGGAATGAGTCTTTATTTTTCACAATCCAACACTTCTTGGAAGGATGTCTCACTGCAAATGTCAGACAGCAGCTCTCCTGGCCTCGAGCTCTCCTGTCTTTAAAACCACCTTCCAGGAAGCCTGAGGGCTGGGGAAATTCCATATGGCCCCAGGAACTGTAGGCATTTTCATTCTATACTGTGCCCATAGCTAGAAACCACCCAGGGTGTGCACAGGCTCAGTAACGATGCTCCAGGCTGGCTGCAGAGTGGGAATGAAGCAATTAGCACTCTGGCACTAGGCCTCTGCTCTGGATGAGAGGACTTCCACTGGATTTGCCCAAGTGACTCTAAATAGATGTAATTAAAGCACAGAACATCCCAAATGGAGATGTGCTTGGATGCTCACACCTGGCTGTGGTAGTTGCCAGCAGGAGCTAAACCAGCTTATGTGAGGTTTACAGCCCTGAGTCTGCCAGAGAGGTGGCACAACCAGCTGATTAAAAGTGGTCTGAAGTTGTTCCTTGCTAATTTAGATAAAAAATGCTGCATGCTCTACACTTCAAAACATTTTGTCCATTAGGAGCATTAAAAACACCTTTTCCTTCCCTCTCCCACCCTGTGACCCTTGTACAAGTCTGTGCAGCCTTTTGCTGGCCATGGCTAAACTGATTTCATTTCCAGGTTTTCATTTCTAAGCTCACTCCAGCTGTGCCCCCCGTGGTGCTGAGGGACACACGGAGGAGGGACATTTCCAGGTGGAGAAAAACTTCTCATCTCCATCTCAAAGCAATCAGAAGAGCCGGAGCAGCCGTGTGTCACACCCAGCAAGCTGCTCTAGGCAGCACCAGACAGACATTTTCCAGGCTGTTGGCTCTGAGGGGGTGTCAGCCTGAGCCAGGGATGGAGAATGAAGCCTGACAGGAATGTGCTGCATCACACACGTGCCTCGAGCCAAGGGAGAGCTCAGCACAGCTCTGCCACCACAGAATTCCTACACCCAGGGACGGCAGGGAAACAATTCCAGCTCCAGGCTTGGGGAAGTGGAGCTCCAGGAGCTTCACCCACTGGGTGGGAACTGTGGAGATCTGGTTGCACAGCTGGGCAAAACCAAAGTTCTTCTGGGAACTGAAATCTTGGAATCACAAGATTCCAAGGATCCAAGGTTTGTGTTGGAAGAGATCTTAAAGAGATGTTAAAGTTCCAACTGATGCACTAAGGATTTTTAGCTTCTATTTTTCCTGTATCTGTAGTTTTGGTGTGCAGCTCTAGGCTCCATATAAAGTGCTAAAAACCTCTGTTCCCAGCATTTTAGACAAAACAGTTCCTCTCAGCTGGGAAATCCAAGGACACTTCACCACCTCAGAGCCCCAAAATATGTAAATAACAGTGAATTGGGGGGAACAAGCTTGGGGTGGTTGACATCATCAGCTGAAGGTGTAATTGGAGGATTAAGGCTGATATGTTAATAGACAAAACTTATAAAATATGATGAGTTTGTGACTTTTTGTCCATTTTGGGTGTAGCCTCTCGAGTGGGCTCTGTCTGCCCTGAATGTACCTGGAAACCTTCAATAACTTTTTCTACTTTTGTCTAGCCTCTGTTTCAGGTAAGCTCTGTTCAGCATCACAACCCCTGCCATGGGCAGAGAGACCTCCCAGGCTGATTCCTCTCCCCCTCATCACAGCAACACAATCCCTGGGACAGTGAGGCTCTGATCACTCTGCCCCTTACCTTGTCACTGATGGTCCTAGGAGAGTGGATATGCACAATTTTAACCCAAATAAAATTCATTTTAACCAAATAAAAACTCCAATCCGGTATGTTTCTCCATCAAGGATGTGCGTAGAAATTCAAAAATTTGTCCTAAGAGGATTCCAAAGGACCAGAAACTGTGAGCAGACAAAAAGAAATCACTGGTGTAATTGCTTGAGAGAAATTTTTCTACTTTTAAATCGGTCCTGGGTCTTCACTTGTGTTTTTCAAACATTTGGAAGTGAAATTACTGGAAATCATGCTTTCTGCACAATTTGTAGGCTTTTTTCATAGGTTTTGGTTTGGGTTTTTTCTGCCCTCTCTCTCCTCCTTTGGCAGTTTCTAGAACATTGACCAGGGCTGATCTCACAAAACTTCAGGAATGCTTGGGAGCTTCAACTGCCTTGGCTTTAGGATAAACTGATTTGGGATTTTTTTGTATGTTGGGTTTTGGTTTTGCCCCACTCGGAGGGAGATCCCCAAATTAATGCTATTGCTCACACATTCCACCTCCACCTAAGATGCCACTGCAGAAAGGCAGAGCAGAGCTCCTCTGGCACTGGTTTTATAGAAAAGAGGCACATTTGTGATGTTCTGGGAAGAGAACATGGAAAAGCCAAGGACAGTTTTTCTCCCTGTTTCTCCTGGTTAGAATAGGTGCATATCTATGTGTATGTGAGGCACTCACTGTAATTCCTCTGCTTTTCCTAAAGGTAATTTCCCTGGATTTCTTGCACTCCAGCTCCAGCAGGTTTCCTCTCTGGACTTGTCTCTCCTTGTTTTAATTGCCTTTAACATTTCCAAACTGCCCAGTCATTTGTGATGATTCTCCAGCTGGTACCAAGTGGTTTAATATGCCTGAAAATGCGAGTTTCCTTCCTGACTGACCTTTCTCACTTAGCTGGAAAGAGCCATTCCCTGGAGCACTGGGCAGGATGGAATTAATCTGGCTGCTCAGGACGGAATTAATCTGGATGCTCAGGATGGAATTCATCCGGCTGCTCTTGCTCAGCTGCATTCCCACACCATCCCATCAGTGCCCTTCCCACCTGCCAGGGCTGCCAGGGGTACCCAGCTCCTCAGAGACCCTCCCAGCACACAGGTAACAGCCCAGGTGGGTTCCCTGCTGTCTGTACCCTGAAGGAAAAGCCAGGGAGATAAAGAGCCCTGGAAGAAGGAAGCTCCCTGTTCATGTGGGACTTGGTCCTGACTGCCTTCCAGAGTGTTTCCTACTGCTCCTGAAGGCTGTGCATCCCCTTCAAGCCCTTAGTTTGGAAAAAGAAAAAGCCCCAGTGCTGCTTTCCCACAGGCCAGGCCAGGTGGGTGCCCTACCTGCGAATGAATCCAGGTGAGGAATTCCACCCCAGCCCAGCCACACTCAGGATGCAGCAGGAATTCCCTCCCTGGAGTCTCCTGAAGTGGGATGTACTGAGCTGTGGGCATCACAGACAAGGGTTGGTACCCAAAAGGAGTCACCAGGGCACCTCAGGTGTCACCAAGAGCCTGGGAGCTTCCCAGAGGTCCCATAGATTGTCCCCCCTGATTACAGACCATGCAGCACACAGGGGATGGCTGATGGCTCTGGGGGGACAAGGTGAGGGGAGGTGGAGCTGACCCTGCCCTTGTTCACTCTGTCTCCTCATCTCTGGCAACAAGATATTAAATATTATTTCCTCTTGGATAAGCTTTGGTTATTAAATTTAGATATTCTCAGGCAGAAACTGTCTTTCACGATCTGTCTCTGCTAACTGGAGGAAAATAAGTAACCTTTCCCTGCCTGGCAAGCCCAAAGAAACCCTGACAAGCAACTGAAACATAGATTTAAAAAATATCTAATGCTTTTTATTTTGCTCAAATAAAAATGTTACATTTGTTAATGAGCTCTGCATAACGTTTTTTTTTCCCCTAAGCATGACAGGGAGTCCATTGGAAAGAAGTAATTTTAAATAAGAAAACTGAAGGCCCAATAAATAATTTTCAAACTCCAGCTTTCAGATATTGCAGTTTTTTTGTGTTGCCTTTAGCTCCTTCATATAGAATACGACAATTATCTTGCTGGCATTTTGCAAGGGGAGGTTTGGGAGCTGGGTGCCTCTTTTGCTTTGGCTCTGGAGGAGAGCAGCTGTAAGAAAGTGATTCAGTGATTCTGGAGGTGCTGAGTGTATTCAGTCCCAGTGGGAGCAGGGAGGGCTTGGCACTCTCAGAGCTGAGATTATTTGGCTACTCAAAAACACAGAGTCAAGTTGCTCTGGCATTTGCCAGGGGCTGTGCAAGAGGCTGAGTTAGTATCTTGCAGAGATCACTGAGGTCTGTCTAGAGCTGCCCTGGGTGGGTAAATAGGTGGCATTTGCCCTGCAGAGAGCAGGGATGCCCTGCTGGGGTTGGGGGTGTGGATATTCAAGGGCTTGACTGAACCCCACTCCAGCCAAGGGCCAAAGGCAAGCTCAGTGTCCTTGGGCTCCTGGGGACACTCAGGCATCCACTGGCTAGGACAGGGACAGCCCAGGGGGGCAGGAAAGGCTCCAGGAGCACTGACTACACTCACAACATTTAATCCTGGCACCTTAACACAAACCTATTTTTGCCATTTTAAACAAATACCTAAGAAATCATAAAATCATATTGTAGAATCTCAGATGGTTTGGGTTGGAAAGGACCTTAAAGATCACCCAGTCCAACCCCTGCCATGGCAGGGACACCTTCCACTGTCCCAGGCTGCTCCAAGCCCCAGTGTCCAGCCTGGCCTTGGACACTGCCAGGGATCCAGGGGCAGCACAGCTTCTCTGGGCACCCTGTGCCAGGGTCTCCAGAGGGTGTATTTTGTGTGCTGAGAAATTCTCCTTTTGATCACCTCGAAGTGGGGACAATGTCAAGCAGAAATGTTACCATGCTGTGATTTCAAGGGGTTTCCAATATCAGACAGCATCCTCCAAGCTACTCATGAACATCGAAAATTCATCACTGGGATGCTGTGAGGGGAAAATTCTTTTGGTTGGGAGTGTGAGATCCAAGTGTTTGCAGGGAACAAAGCTCATGGCAGAAGCAGAGCTGTGCACATGGCATATGGAACAGGAAAGAGGGCACGATCCAATCCCCAAATACCTCAGCTCTGGTCTCCAATACAGTTCAGCATATTCTTACTTTTAAGCACATCAAGTGAATTTGCCTTCATATAAGACAAGTACAGAAGTCCCCCGTTGAAGTGCCAAAGAGTGGAGACTTTTTGTTTTTTGTGCTAAATTCCATTTCATTGTCTCTTCTGAAAGATCTTCCACAGATATTTCTTATGGACAATCCAAGGGCTTCCCTGCCACTTAATTTGGTGTGTCTTCCTTAGCTGGCTAAAATGGGAATGTAGATTTTGTACAGAATAAGTCAGATCTGCTTCTCTTCCTCAGTGATCCATTGAAAGTGTAAACACCTGAGTTATTTCTCTAAATTATAGGCAAGTGTGACTCCATGGCTGCATCCAGAAACTGCTAATGGAAAATGCAGACCCAGGATGAGTCTGGAGAGAGCATTTCCTGCACAAAAATCACTTGTTTCAGAATCCCACTGAAGCTGAAGGGTTTGAGATCAGCAAAGGGGATTAGCTGGAGCACTGTGGGACCATTGGCAGAACAATGCAATCCATGAATTAGCAGGAAAGGAGAGATACTAATGGGTTTGAATAGGGCAAACCTGCTGGAAAATCCAAAGTACCCTGTGGATGTGAGTAAGGGACAGGTCAGCACCAGGTCTGGACACACCCTGTGGAACACACAGATCACAGCACTGCCCAAGGCAGCCAGGACTCCCCCTGGAAAAGCTGTCCCAAACCACCTTCTCAGCTTCCTGTTGTGATTTGGTTCCAGCTGCCCCCGTGGCTGCTGAGATCCCTGCCCTGGCTGTGCCAAGGGCAGCTCTGAGCACCCAGCCAGGCTCAGCTCGACTCCAGCAGAGAGGAGAAAAGGATTCTCAGATGACTCTGTCAGGAGCAGATCCGAGGGGAGGAGTGGGAGGCAGCACAGCAAGGAGGTCAGGAAGCAAACAACCACATGTACTCTCCCAGTAATGAAATGACTCCACACTCATCCCTGATGGGAAGTGACAGCCAGAGGAATCATTACCAGGAGATGCCAACTCGGGAATGCCACGGCGGAGCGACGAGGCTTATTGCCTTAACGCCGTGCCCACCGCGGCCCGAGAGACAGAGATACAGGGGGAAGGAAACGAGCTGACACCTACTTAGTCTCTTCAGAGATGAATATTTACTCGGGTTTGTCTTGACTGCAGACTCGTAGGACGGCGGGAGGTGGGAGAGGTTCTGGAAGGAGCGCGAGAAGGACAGGTCGTAGGGCTCGGTGGCTGAAGTGAGGATGTTGTTCATTCGCGGTTTGTCTGCAAAAAAAACAACAGAGAGAGGCAGGTCTACAGTGAGCACCAAAGCATGGAGAGAGGCAAACCATTCCCACGGGCTCCAGCAGGGAGCAAAGCTGGATCCCAGCCAGCCTCAGCGACAGCCGCTGGGACATGATTCAAAGTGGCAGCGGCAGATCAGTGAGAAATGGATCCTGGGGTGTTGTTTTCTTGTCCACAGTGATTACGGAGAGAAGCAAAGTGCTGCCTCACAGTCACCTGGAGCTGCTCTCCCAGTGGGATGGGGCTGGACTGGCCCTGCAGGGCTGAGCTCAGGCAGCACCACTCAGCTTCACCCCCAAACTGTGCTCTCCCCATGCTCAGGGACACACAAACCAGTCTTTTAACTGGGGCTGATGACCTGACTGCCCTGTTCTCATGCCAGATTCCTCACTCTGAGTGCTCTGAGCCTGGAGGCTGCTGAGCAATGCTGGTGCATGGCTCTGGGGCTGTGGGGCTATGGAAACCTTCCTGCTCTCCCTGCACTCAGGAGAGTGGGGAGTGGGGCTGTGGGGACACATCTGGGGCACTCAGAGGACAAGGCAAGGTGTTTGAGAGGTTCCTGAGGCAGGAAATCTCTATCCTGAGGGGTGGAGGATGCCCCTCTACAGATGTTCATTTTGCTGGTCACTGAGGGAGTCCCCAGGCAGTGTGTAAACACCCTCAGGATGTTAATGTTGTCAGGATTGTAATGCTGTCAATAAAGATTAGCACTGAGCCCAGACACTAAAATTGAAGTCCAGACTATCTGCAGAGTTCTCAAACCTTGCTCCTTTGCTGCAAGCTGGAAAATGCTCTTTCATCAGCCCAGCCAAGGGACAGAAACCTGTTGAATTGCAGTTATAACTCCCAGGTGTTCAGACATTAAAATGGGCAGATATGAAAGTATTTAACAAAGCAGAAACTTCAATTATTGGAAGCAGAGCTGGAACTGACACCATGAGCTCTGTGGGACCCCAGAGCAGTGCTGGGGTTCTGTACCTGAGGCAAAAGAACAAGGAGGTGACCACTGCAAGTGTGGTCTGAAAATGAAATGAGATGGGTAAGTTCTCTGCAGGAGCAGCACAACGTTCAAGCCTTGGGTTCACACAATTCCTGTTGTACATCCCTGAGGTGTCCCCATGAAGAGCAGTGCATGGTCAGTGTGCACTCACCTGCCCCAAGCCCTCTTGCTTCCTCTGCACAGTGGATGAAAGCACAGATTCTGCCCAAAATTGACAGAGCAGCAGGGGAATTTCAATTGGAAAATGTGTTGGCTTTGTGCAGTGTCCATACATTTGCTAACTTCTCCCATTTCCCAGAAAAAAAATTAAAAATAATCCTCCCAAGTAGAGTGCAGATATTTCACAGATAATTTTCTAGACCTGAGTCTAGTCTAAACCTCTGTTTCCTTCAAAAAATATCTGTCAGAGTGAGGCCATCTCCTCCCCTGCTGCCTTTCTCCCAGGTGGAGCCCTGTTTGTTGGGCAGCAGAACATCTCCCTCCTCTCTGCATTTTGCATTTCACTGTTTCCTCAGTGCTCCTGCTGCCTGAAAATGACCCCAGCACTTCCCCAGTGTGTCTGTGCATGGGGATCCAGAGCTGCTTCCACAACTTTTGTCCCACTGTAACTTCCTCTGGATATTTTAAACCTCCTCTCACCCCTCCTCAGCTCTGCAGTGCCAAAGACAGGCTGAGGCAGTCCTGACTTCCAGCACAGACCTGACTGTGATTTCCCAGAGTGAGGCACTTCCTTATGGAATTTATCCCTGGTGAAAAATTCCTCTTAACAACGAAATAACCACTATGGTTGATAAACTCTCCTTTCCCATTGCTCCTGTTCCTCTCTGCACTCCTGGAACAGGGCTCTGGTCTGGCAGAAAGAGCACAGAGCCAAGTGAACTGGAGTGTCATCTCTTAGAGAGCATCATTTCCTTGCTGATGACTTCAATCCATGTCTAATAGACTGACTGCAGGATTAGGGAGTGCATCGTATTCATCAGGGGGCTGGAAACAATTGATTAGATATTATCCAGTAAACAGAGACTGTATCAGCATTGAAACCATGTCCCTACTCCTACTCGTGCTTGTGTGGCAAGGACCCTGGGGTAACATCTCTTTGCAAATTCCTCAGCCAGAACCTGTAGCTAATCTCCATTTTCATGGAGGTTTGGACATGCTGCAGTAAGCCCAGCCATATGTATGGAGCTTGTGCTCGGTGCCAAAGCAGGAGCATTAATTGACTGCTTGCATGAGGTGTGTGAAATTAAGTGCCACACATTTATCTGATGGGCTGGTGCAGAATCACTTCATCTCCTTCCTGCTTTTTCCATCCAGTCAGTCAGGAACAGACCGTAATGATTTTGGCAAATGAGAAGTCACCTTGAAATCCACTGCCCATCATTCAGCAAAATAAGGGATAAACTGAAATGACCAAAGCTAATTTCAGATGTCTTTTGCATAATGTAGTTTGAGGGGGAGATCAGAGAACTGAGGCACTCTAGTAAGGAGAAATATCTTGTGCAATTTATATTCTGGGGCCAGTTCAGCACACGTTTCTCAGTAGTTTTTCACTCCTGCAATATATTTGAGTCATGCTTGTCTCTGGTCTCTCTCCTCTTCGTTTGTGGTGTTTGTGGCTCCTATGGAAGCTGCAGGGCATAGTCAATAATCAGGATGTAAATAAAAAGGTCTCCCATTCCCTGCAAGGTAGCTAAGGTTGCACCCTGCTGTGTTCCCCAGCATTCCCACTCATCCCAGTCCAGCTCTACATGCCAGGCAGCTGGAGATGACCACTGGAAAACAAGCTCTGTCCATGGTTATTGGGATTACCTTCGAAAGCCAGCTTTACCCCTCATTTTCCTCACCACCATCCTGCAGCTCTGTGCCATTTTGTGCCCCTCTGACACACCATCCACTCTGGCACAGCAATTTGCAGAGCAAAAGGCAGGAGGTGGAGCTCACCCAGCACAGAGAACACACAGCAGCCATGGGAACCTCACCCAGCAATGCCATTTCTCTTGGGCTCTGAATTCCCTTTGCTACAGCCTTAGAACAACCCCACCTTGGTACAGCCAGTGCAACGTTTTAAAATTCTGCTGATGTCTCTGATTGATTCAGCAGGAGAGGGCTCAGCTCTGCAGCATTTCCTCACCTTCCAGGCAGCAGGGGTGGCACAGTGCTTTGGGCAGGGATACTCCAGCCCTGGCACAGCCCAGAACTCACCAGGCTGGCACAAGGAGCTCAGGAAGGGAGCAGGGAACTCTGTGGAGCTCTTGTCTCTCCTCCTGGAGCCCTAGCAGGTAAGGTGGGTGCATTTCTTCTGCTTCACGAGCCAGAACTGTCAGGGCACTCCAAGCCCTGCTGTATTTTTGTGGAAGCAGAGGATCCCTCAGCCAGGCTCTGAGAGGCTCCTGCTCTGCTCACAGCCTTGCACAGAGGCTGGGGAAGGGGCTGCCCTGGAGGAGCGCAGGGAGCACTGCCTGTGCTCCTGCTCCATCCTCATCCAAGCAGCAAAATGGCCTGGCTTTGGTGTGGCACCCAGGAGGGTGTGAGTCCTGCAGTCCTGCTGCTCCTGGGGGATTGCAGGGAAGGTGAACACAAGGATTCACTGCTCTGCTGGACTCAGGCACTCAGCTGGTTCCTCATCTAAGAGGGAAACTAAGTCCCTCTCAGCTGAGGAAGAGCCTCCTTTCTCTGCCAGTGCTTTGCAAACTTTCTGCAAGCTCAGGGCTCAGAAGAAGTTTTGGGATTTCTAGAGCTGTGGAGATTAGACCTGAAGTCTTCTTGTCACATCTTGCTCTGCCCATGTTGTTGGAAGACAGTTTCAAAGTGTGTTTACATGAGGCACAAAACCTTTCATGTTCAAGGACAGGAGCAGATGATACCCAATGCAAAAAAAAAAAAAAAAAAGTGAATTGATGGCAAAGTTTTGAACAAAGCTCAAGTGGCAAAAGGGATGTGCTGCAGATTTGCATTCGAGTCTGCACATATGTTGTGCGAATTCTGCAAGACATTTCAACAGATGCCTTTTAAAACATTCACCCAGAGAAAGCAAACAATGTCACCTAGGAGAAGCTGCTACAACCCAGCCTTCTGCTGCTCAGCTTCAGCTCAGCACAGCTCCAGCCCTCTGTCAAAGCACTCCCTGCTCCCCCAGCACTGCCTGCTGCTCAGCCCTCGGAAGGCTCAGACGCAAAGTCTTGGATTCTGACGCAAGTTCTCACAAAGGGCCTCACTCCTCGGGAAGATCTGGTGGCACTGATGACGTTCTGGAGCCTTCTGTGCCAGCACTCAGACCTCCCAGGCCATCCTGAAGTGACACGCTGTCAGAGCAGGCAAAGAACTGATGTTCACAGACTCAGATTAAAATTTATAACATATATCTTCAGTGTTTGTGTTTTCACACTTCTGGTTTTCATGTTACAAACACTGTTATTAATAGTCCTTTGCATTTCTCATGACTAATCTCTAGGAGGTTTCTACATTTCCAGGTCAGATCCTCTGTGGTGTAAATCAGAGCTCTCCAGTGAGTAGCTGCCCTCATTTACAAGAGCTGGAGATGGAGGATTTGAAATTCAGCCAGTGAGAAAACCTCTCTGCCTATCAGGATGGGTCTAGGATTGGGTCTTTCAGGGCTCCTGGCTGAGAACTGAGCAGCAGCCTGAAGGAGGAAGGTGTAAAGGATGAACCACAGCCTGCAGGGTGATGTCCTTGGGTGTGACAGTGATGATATCCCTGAATGCTGTCACCTGGGAGATTGGCATGGAAATACACCTGAGTACACAGAATGCTTCCCTGGGCATTGCAGCTCCACCCCACAGCCAGGCTGAGAGGAGCAACAGTGAAGGGGAGAACTTAGAAATGAGAATTGCCCTGAGCAATTGGAGCAAAGGCTCTGCTCATTCTCATGGAGTTTGCTGCCTTTGCCTGGGGATGCAGAACTCAGCGGCTGGCTGTGACCCCAGAGCTGCCAACCCCAGGGCTGTGCAGAGCTGGGGCTGCTCTTGCTGGGTTTGAGACCATTGCAAACTGCTAGCTCCTTCCACCTCTGCAAGGGCCTCATGCCCAGAGCTCCTCAGTGCAGAGAGAGGGAGCTGATTCCAAAGGGGAAGTCACACAGTCATGGAATGGTCTGGTTTGGTTTGGTTTGGATCATAAAGACCACTCAGTCCCACCCCTGCCATGGCAGGGACACCTTCCACTGTCCCAGGCTGCTCCAAGCCCTGTCCAACCTGGCCTTGGACATTCCAGGGATCCAGGGGCAGCACAGCTTGTGGTCTGGTTGGAGCTCAATGGCTTTAAGCTCCCTTCCAGCCACACCATGCCAGGATTCCATGACTGTGACTAAAGGAAGAACAGCACACATGTCATCAGGGGTGAGTCCAACCTCCCTCAGCCCAACCACAGCCCCAGAGGGTGGCTCTGCACTGTGGGACATGGTGGCCAGTGAGCTCTCAGGGCACAGCAGGTGGATGTGGCCCTGAGTCTCCAGCAATTTCACTCCAGTGAGCTCTGATTCTGGAGCTGAAGCTGTTTTGCACGGCAGCAATCTGTGCATGGTGCTGTCAGAGCTGCTGGGCAGAGCAGGGCTCAGTGCCTGGCACCCCAAAGGGCAGCAGGGATGCACAAGGAGCTGCTGCTGTGTCCTGTCACACCTGGATCCTCTCCTTCCCACTGCCATTGCAGCCCTGCTGCCCTGCAGGAGGTCAGCACATCACATATTTGTTCTGGAGGTTATGTGCTGCACATCTGATTAGCTCCTCATTTTCTCCCAGATATTTCTGCTGGGGATAAAGCTAATTTAAACAGTCCTTAATTGTTGTGATTTTGTAAACAGTGTCTTAAACACAATAGACACAAAACTCTCAACAAATTGCTGGAGGAGATGTGACAGAATAGGGAATCATTTTCATATCTTCTGGGATTGCCCCAAATTGAAGCTTCTGGTCTGATGTTAGAAAATTGATGCAAGGATTTTTTCAGCAATATATCCCCCAAAGCCCTATTAGTGTGTGGGAAGGAAGATGCCCTGGATTTTTGAAATGAAGAAAAGAGAAAGAAGGAGGAAAAGAAGGAAGGAAAAGAAAGAAAAAAGAGAAGAGAATAAAGAGAAGAAAAGAGGGAGGGAGGAAAGGAAAGGAAAGGAAAGGAAAGGAAAGGAAAGGAAAGGAAAGGAAAGGAAAGGAAAGGAAAGGAAAGGAAAGGAAAGGAAAGGAAAGGAAAGGAAAGGAAAGGAAAGGAAAGGAAAGGAAAGGAAAGGAAAGGAAAGGAAAGGAAAGGAAAGGAAAGGAAAGGAAAGGAAAGGAAAGGAAAGGAATATAAAAAAGACACAAATGTTCATGAGTGTACATAGAGGAATCTGATAGAAGTTCACACAAGTACAGCCATAAAATGAAATTTGCCTCCATCAGAGCCATCTCAGGCATCATCTGTGGAAAAACACTTGGCCAAATTAAAATCTTGAAGTAATTGGCTGCTCGTGGTGGTTTACCAAGTATTTCTTGAGATGATTGTCAAATGCAATTAACTGACATAAAAATCGTGGTATGAACTTCCTTCTAACCATATTATTTGGAAATGCGCTTGGTATTTATAAAGATGCAAAAAAAAAAATGTTTATTAGGTACTCTTTAGGTTAGGATAATTATATATGCACTAAATATAATGAGATGAAACTTCAGTAGCAGTGAAAAATAAAGCAATAAGCTGCACAGAAACTGAGCCCAGGCAGTCAATGTGTATTTCTGTTATAGCTGATGCTCAGTTCTCTTTTGTGCCCCCAGCTTGGTTTTTTTCCTTCACATTTTAATGTTTTTATGGGAAAATCATTTTATGTGCTTATTTTGTGTGAAGCCTGAATATCTAAGCAAGATAAATTAATGTATCAAAAGATTTAGCTGCATTTCATATGTAAAACTTGGTTGTGCTTAGAGCCTAATACTTGCTCCCTCCCACTCACATTTTACATACAAATCACTACATTTCCTAAAAGTGCTGTAGAGTTCTTCATTTGCAGCTCAAATCTGCAGCTGAGGTAGAAATAAAGTCTAGAGTTAAGGAAACCCACATGAAAATTCTGATTTCAGTGGAACTGGGGTCTGAAGTCTGGCAGGAGAGCAGAATTCAGGCTGAGGTTTTTAAAGGACTGTAGGTACCTCTGTATTGGGACATTTGGTGTCCTGGGGAGGCATTAGGGGCAGGAATAGTACAGCAGAAAAAAAAATCCAGGGATTTCTGGAAGATTTATGGTGCTCAAAGTCACAGTGGTTAATTCAGAGCCCTCAGCAACAGCAGAATTAAAATCCTGGGTTGGGAGAGTCATGGAACTGTGGAGTCCCAGGATGGGTTGGGTTGGAAGGAACCCTAAAGCTCACCCAGTGCCATGGGCAGGAACACCTTCCAGGGGCTCCAAGCCTCATCCAACCTGGCCTTGGACACTTCCTTTGACTCACCTGCCTGTGGTCACTTCTCCTGATCCTGCTGGGAATTGTCTTCTCCACCATCCACATTTTCCAGCACACATTCCAGCCCTCTGTGCCAGCCAGGCAGGGAGGAAAGGGAGATTTGCCCTCAGCCTGTGCTGACAGAGCTGGGAAGAGCTCTGTGCCAACGAGGTGAGAGCAGCCTGGCAGCACAGATCAAACCTGAGCCCATTTCATTAGTGCTCATTCCTTCCTGCATGGGAAGAGCTCAGGGCAATGCCAGCTGTGGTGGGCAGAGAATTGGCACTCAGAAGTTGTGCCCCAAGAGTGGCACCCTGTGCCAGGTTAAACCAGAGAGCCAGGGCTTTACCTGGAACCTGCAGTTGGAGCAGAACAGCCCCAACACCTAAGGTCAAATCTGCTTTTTTCTTTGTTTTCCTCATTCCTTGTGAGCATGGATTGTTCTTATCCTCTGGAATTAGTTTCTTTGTGGCGACTGAAGGCAGCAGGACATAAGGAGCTGGAGAGAATCTGCCGTGGGAACAGATGTTGGCCACCCTCTGCCTTTCTCTGCCGAGCACTGGCCCTGTCAGGGATGGAGCAGGATGCTCCCAGAACAGCTGCCCCACTGCACATCTGGATCATTCCTGCACACTGAGATCCTGTTGTGGTTCCCAAAACAGGGGATGGCTGTCCCACTGCACATCTGGATCGCTGCCAGATGCTGAGATCCTGATGTGATTCCCAAGACCTTTGGGAAAACCCATGGGTTGGTGCATTTGGCTCTGCTTTTCCCAAGGGCCAGCCAGTGCAGGAAGAGGAAAGGAAACTTGGCTTTCCTTCCTTCCCCACCAGGAGCTCTCCTGCAGAGCCTGGGGCTCCCCAGCTGGGTGTGGGAATCCTCTGCTGCCCAATCCCAGGAGGGAGAGAGCTTGGAGACTGAGGGAGTTACAGGTGAAGGTAAAAGACTGAGAAGTTCCTGTGGTGGTGGGAGAAAGGAGAGACATCTCCAGCCCACAGCAGCTGAGCTCTCATCCTGACAGGAATTCCAGGATTCAACAGCTCACCCTTCACACCCATGGGGAGCATCTCTTCCCAGACAGAAAGGGAATTAAATTAAACCTGAGGTGCTGCTGGGCTTGGTCACAATTGCAGCAGGAATTCTGAATCCTGCAAGCTTTTTTGATGTCTTGCTTGAAAGGTCCAAATATCTTTTCACGCTTGCCAAGCAATGGCTCACCAACAACAGCACACATGAATATAAAGAACAAAGCATCCATGACCAGATGGAAAACTCAGGGAAAAGACACCTCTGAATCACACAGTTATTTGCAGTCAGCTCATCCAAGTCACTCGGAACAACCAAATTATTAAGACACAGGAAGCGCAAGGAATCCAAGATTATGAGTGTATCTGCCTTTGGTTTTTTGTCTCTTAAGTACATAACAAAGCAAAGCATCTGTTAGGGCCAGGGGGAAGTGGAATTGTTTTAGCACATTCCCTTGAGTTCTTGGATGCAATGGGAACCTGATGGTGGAGCTGCATCAGATCTCCTGGGCAGACACAGGCTAAGGGCAGCTCAGAACTCAGCATGGGCTGGCTTTTGAGAAGAAGTGTCAAGACCAAGGAGATGACAACACAATTTCAACCCTCTTTCTCCAGTTTTTCTCTCTTTTTTTTTTTTTTTTTCCTCAGGAAGGTAAAAAAGTGAACAGAATAAGTGGTCTGAGGAACATTGGAGGCTGTCAGTTCAGGCTCAATGAATACTGCTGAGTTTCAAGCTGACACTGTTCCTTCTGGAGTTTTTGGAAGACAGAAAATGAAGCCCTAATAACACAGTCTTACCACTGGAAGCAACTTGCAGGCTGAAGAGCTGCCTGACTCCTCTGGGGAGGAGAAACCCCAAAAGTTTTAGGTGATCTTTCCAAGGGCAATTGTTCTCCCACTCTCCTTAGCAGCAGGGAGATTTCTATACATGACCACAACTTGCAATAAATCTGCTCCAGGGTAGTCAGGATGAGATTTAGGAATTCAGAGCAAACACCAGGACAAAAAGAGCAGCAAATCCAGAGATTCAGTGCTGCCTGAAGTGTTTGAGATTTGCTGAGGAGGAAGGTTCCAGCTGCAAACGCTGGAGGAATGGATCACATTCCAAAGGCAAGGGAAGAACACAGACAAGACCAAGGCAAGGCAGCAGAAGAGGGAAGAAAGCAGAAGGGACCTGAGGGATCAATCAGAGGTTGGTCTGATTGCACAGAGCCCATGGATTTGGGTGCAGGGATTGGCCTGGGGCTGGATGGAGCTGGGAGCTGCTGGGTTGGACTGGTCTGTGGTGGCTCTGAGGGAGGTTGGACACAGGCCAGGCTCCACTGCTGCTCTGGGGCCAGGGAAACCCACAGGAGGGGACAGAAGGGCTGGGGGACAGGGCTGAGCAGAGAGGGACAGCTTTCTGGCCATGGAGGAAGCACAGAAACATCTCCAGGCTGGGACGAGATGGGGGAAACAAAGTGGGAAATAAAGGAGTATCTTGGAATTACACACAAGGATGATCAGCACAGTTAGAAAAGACTGGGCCATATTTCACTGTGCACACTATTGAAAATATGGTCCTGTGTTTAATGTTAATGGAAACCATCAGCCATGCAGCATCACCAGAGGAATATTTCCATTAACATTAAACACACTTTGGTGCCAGTAAACCTTACTGGCTGGCAGAGGAAAGTTACAACGTGTGTAATTTTGCTCTTTGCTTTCTCTTACCATGTGTAGGTGTCTGGGTGGCACTGTTTAGTATCAGGTGATTATAATTTTGTTCTTGGTCATCTGAAATTCACAGAAAAAAAAAATCCCTTTAAGAACCAGCTTAGCATTGCCACTGATCTGCAGATGATAATTACAGCTCGCAGTATCACAGGAAATCTCAGCATGATTAAAGAAAGGAGAAGGAAATGCTTAAGAAAGCAGAAGATTCTGTTATGCAGTTCACTTAAAATTCCAGATGCAAGGAGCACACGATAATGGGAATCTGCTCCCCTTCTGCTGAGCCTGCAAATGAGGGTTCTCTGCAAAGGTAAGAGACAGGTCCAGACAGGAGCACACCCAGCTGGACCCACAGAACCCCATGGTGCTCCTGGGGCTGCTGGGGCTCCACAGCCCCCATCCCACTGCTCCAGCTCCATCCTGGCAGGAGCTGTGGAGCTTTGGAGGTTTTCAGGCTGTGAGCCCCAACCACACAAACCCAGAGTGTCCCACTGTGACCACAAGCACAAGCACCAGGCTCTGTGTGAGTGCAGAGAGGAATCAAAGGTGTGGCTTGGCAGGGTTGAACTGTGCATCCCTCCCCAGGAAGTGGGAGTCCTGAGACTGATGATGGGTCAGTCTCAGGAGCATTGCAGTGGGAATCCTGAGATTGATGCTCCCAGGGCAGGGGACACAACCCACAGCAGAGTCACTGCTGGAATTGGGGCTGGCAATGCCCTTTGGGGTGGAAAACAACTCTGTCTCCTTCTCACTGTAATGAAATAATCAGATAAGGGACTCCTGATAAACCTCCATGGCCTTTAGTTTCCACACACACTCCAGTAAGGAATGAGCTCCTCATACAGATCTTTACAGCACAGAGGAGATCTCTAGCAATCTTTCCTGTCCTGCTCTGCTGGTGCAGGGGAGCTACTCCAATGTCTACTCTGCTATTCCTAAACCTTTCATGGATATTTCACTTCCTCCCAAGATCTGTTTCACTGGGTCTTTCCTCCTACTTTTCAGACCAGTTCCTTCTTTCCTACACTCCATGGACATGGAGAGAATTTCCCTTATTTCTGCCCCAGCTGTTTATGACAACACTGTTGCCGTGTGCTCCTTGGGCTTTATCTTTCATGCTAACACCATTTCTGTTATGTTCCCCTAGAAAACCTGCTTTGCCTTGGATTCCTGTCATTCCAGCACCCCGTGCTCCAGCTGACCCAGATCCTTCTCAAGTCTGGGGTGTGTTTCTGAGAGTTCTAACAGGGCAGAGTGAATGCCTGGATTGTCCCAAGTCAACTTCCCTTTTCACACAAACTTGTGACATTTTTCTTTTCCTGGTTCATGTAAACTTTGTGATCCTTTATTGCTTTTCCAAGGAACTCTCCAATTGTTCTCCAACACAGAAAAGGCTTTTTAGTATTCCTGCTTCAGCCTGAGGCATCTCATTTTTCTCCATTTAATCAATTTATTTTCAGGCTATTTATCCAATTTGTCAAGAACATTTTAAATTCTGATCCTGTTCTCTAATAGACTTATGGTCATCCAAGCTTCATATCACCTGCAAATTTAATAAGCAAATTCCTTTTCCAGCAGGAACAAAGAGACCAAATCCAGAACCACATCAGTCCATCCTTCCCCTGATGTTTGATCCCTGCATGGTCACTCAGCCCTCCTGGCCTCTACCCCAGACAGCTTCATTAACAACCTGCTTCTCCAATTAATCTCACGTTGCTTTCCTCAAAACTGCTGGAAATCTTGCTGAGGTCATGATCCTTAAAAAGAATTATTCCTCCCTGGCCATAAAACACAGCAAAAAAATCAAAATAAGGTTAAATTGCCATGATTTGTTTCTGAGTTTATCTCAGGTGGAGCTGCTCTCCCTGCAGAGTGTGGGGAGTGTCTGGGTGCAACCAGGATTAAAATCAGAGTTTATTTATTCAGGTAACAACAAACTGGGCATCTTCACCTGCTTCCTGCTCCATCCAGAAACCAGGCACTACTTATATCCCAGACAGAGGGGAAAAAAAGGATTTTAGCCTGGCTGCCAGCATGAGATGAGCAACCCTTGAGAGGAGCCCAGGTCCACAGGGATGCCTTAAGTGCCCTTGAACAAGTGACCTACAGGTTTCCTAAATTTGAATTTTCATTTGGATCCTCCACTGTTGGTTGCTTTCAGCAAGGACAAATCCTGCAGGAACTCATTTTGTGACTCTGCTTCAGTTTCTGTTCCTCCATGCAGTCAAATTTCACCATAATGTGAAAACTGGACCAGAGGATGAGTGGGACAAATAAGAAACTGGATATTCCTGAATCCCTGTCATTGTCTGGAGGGATATTTGGAGATATGGGACCAGATGGGTGAATTTTCACCCAGTTCCCAGTAAGCATGATGCATTCCCCTGCTTGTTAGTATCTACATTAGCTTTTAATTGTTTCTGGATTCACAGAGACCTTTTCAGTAAGAATTTTAAAAAGCAATATGTGATGGTAAACCTCAGAAATAAGATATCTTTAGAAATAACTGCAGTGATTTCAGTCTTTGTCACCAAAATTCAAAAAATACTTCATCTGTAAATATTTTTTTTCTTTTTTTTTATGGTGAGACTAAGAAAACAATTTATTACTAGAAAGCTCCCCCATGTGTAGATATTTCTAGGCCATGAGGCTTGCCAATCATCAACTTGACATTTCTCTTAGATAATCTGACTATTCCATGCCTCTGGAAAGCTGTGGGGGAATTCTGCATGTGCAGAATTCCTCAGCTTTGATCCATGGCATTGTTAGGCAGAAGTGTAGTTTGAATATCACTGTCAGAATGGGGTTTGATCCTTCTGGCAATGAGATGCTTGAGCTGCCAAACATGGCTCTGGGGCAGGATCCTCTGTGAAGAAATTTTTGGATTTTGGTTGCAAAAATCCTAAAATCCTTTGGTTGCCCTGTTTCTCTCTGATGGCTGGTTTTGCTTTTCTGCTGTCTGGTTCAAAAATCCCAGAATCTCTGAGGCTGCAGGGAACTCTGGAGACCTCCCAGTCCACCTCTGCCCAAAGCAGGGGCAGCTGGAATGGGTGATCAGCACCATTTTCATTAGGGTTTGGAATATCCCCAAGGACAACCTGGAGCAAAGGAGGCTCAGGGAGACCTTGTGGCTCTGCACAGCTCCTGACAGGAGGGGACAGGGTGGAAATCAGCAGGAATTTCTCCATGGAAAGGGTGCTCAGGCCTTGGCAGAAGCTGCCCAGGGAGGTTTGGAGTGCCCATCCCTGGAAGTGTCAAAAAAACATGTGGATTTGGCACTTGAGGTCATGGATTAGTGAACATGGAGCTGCTGCTGGGTTGGTGGTTGGACCTGATGAACTTAAAGGTCTTTTCAAGCTGAACACTCATGACTGTGACTCCATGGGCTCTGAGGATGGACACTGTATCCTCTCCCCAAATGCTTTTCCAGCGTCCAACCACCCTCACAAGAAAGGAGGTTTTTCTGATGTTGAGGTGGGATTTGTGCATCATGGTTTGTGCTTTTGCCTCTTGCCCTGGGCAGCCCTGGGGAGGGATGGCTCCCCCTGCTTTGTCACCCCTCAGTCAGTCAATCCCAGGCACTGCCCAGATCCCCCTGAGCCTCCTCTTCTCCAGCCTCCCCCACTCTCCAGTCCCTTCCCCATCCTCCTGGCCCTTTGCTGGACCTGCTCCAGCCTGGCTGTGGCTCTACTGTCCTGGTGCTCTCCCTGCTCCCAGTGATGTCTGATGGCTTTTTGTCTTTTCTTTTTATACCCTTTTTATACATTTTTATACCCTTTCCCTCTCCTTGTACCCTTCACAGACACTCCTTGTACCTTAGCCCCACATGTTTATAACTCTTGTAGTCTGATGTTTAGCTTAGTTTGGGGGTTCTCCAAGGGGGGGGGAAGTGAAACATCCCCACTGTCTCAAAACTAGAGGCTCCAAGCTTGGCTGGGGCCTCCTCTCTAGAATATGAAAACTAGGCTGCAGTCTCACTTGGGGGAGAGTAATTAGAATAGGAGAACAATGACTTTATTTGTTAAGTTTCTTCTTGGAGGATTTTCGGCAGATATGCTAATTTGCGAGGTCCATAAAATTCTATACAGAGTGCTCCTCAGTGTGTTTCCACCTTTGATGAGTGTGCAACTAGGATCCTATTAAACCCAAGGTAATACCCTTTTCCCCATACTGCTGTGTCTGCCTGATATCTTTACCAGCTTTGAGGCATCACCAGCACTGCAGATGTTGGTCCCCAGAGCTGCTGGATGCACAGGATCCCCTCTCCTAACCCGCCGGCCCCATTCCCATTCCCATTCCCATTCCCGGGTGCATCCCGGGATGCTGCTGCCTCCTTTGCCACAAGGGCGCATCGCTCCCTCATCTTCGACCTGCACCCAGCACGGATCCCAGCGGCTATTTTACCCCCCATTTATTACCTTATTTATAAGTTACTCGAGCTATTTTTGAGGTCGCAAACCAGGTAGTGAGCAGTGAGCCTGCTGCATGTCTCGACGACCTCTCCTTGACATTTGCAGCTGATAAGTTCATCGAGCATGACTAAATTGCTCGACAGACACTTCCCTCCCTCCCTCCCGCCAGCCTTGGAAAGTGATGCATTTCCCCAGGAGGTCTCCATCCTTCCACAAGCTTCCCGAGGAGCCTGTGGTTCCTCTGCCCATCCCTCTGGGCTCCAGCCAGACGTGGCTGCAGTCACGCTAAGGAGAGCACCAGCCTGGCTCCAGCAAAGCTCATGTACAGACCGAGCTGCGGGAAGCACCCAGAGCCCCGAGCTGTGTGCTGTTCCTGCCTGGTGTTGTTCACACGCGGCAGGAGCTGGCAGGTGAAGGGGGATACAAGGATGGAGACACTCGAGGTGTGAAATGCCAGCGTTCAGAACAGGAATGGACACAAGCTGAGCACGACAATTGTTCCAGAAGGGAAACAGCAGAGGTTTGTCTCTCCTGCAAACACTCACGGGTCACTTATCCCCACAGCCTCACTCCTGGGGGAAATTGGGTCTTCACTGAGGACAGTTGCACCTGAATAGGAACCATCATCTGATGTTGAGCAACTTCTCATTTCACCCCAAATCCTTTCCTTTCCCTTCCCCTTCCCTTTTCCTTTCCTTTCCTTTCCTTTCCTTTCCTTTCCTTTCCTTTCCTTTCCTTTCCTTTCCTTTCCTTTCCTTTCCTTTCCTTTCCTTTCCTTTCCTTTCCTTTCCTTTCCTTTCCTTTCCTTTCCTTTCCCTTTTCCTTCCCCCTTCCCCCTTCCCTTCCTTTCCTTTTTTATTTCCTCTCTAAAACTCAGGTGTTTTGAAGCTACTGCTGAAGCAATGACATCCAACCCAGTCAGAACCTGAATTATTGGCATTTTGATGTGGCTGAGCTAATCAAGCATCTGAATGCAGCACGGGGCTTCATTTACCACTTCTGTAGCCCTTTGTAAACACTTTCCAAGCAATAAAATGCTTTTAAATGATGGCTGAGCCTTCCTACACCTCTTCAGGTTTAACAAGATAATGCTGTTAATTGTGAAGTGCCAGTTAGGCAGAAGCTTATCTATTGTTGAGACAAGGATCTCAGTTCAAAGCTATTTACCAGGAAACTCCACTAGGGAAAGAAAGGATCCGCAGGGCTCTGAATTGCCAGACCACAATAGGAAATTTCTGAGAGCAGCTGGAGTAGCAATCAGATAAAATAACCAGCAGAAAGAATGAGATGTTTCAGTGGAAAAAAGCAAACCAGTGCTCCTATTCCTTTGCAAACAGGGGAGACACGTGCACAGAGAAGGGTTTTAAGGGCTTTTAGGTTTTCTCCAAAGTAAATGAGGCCACATGAAAAGGACAGGACAAAACGCTGCATCCCACACAGTCACATCTGTGGTTATTTCTGAATTCAGTAACCACTGCTTTGGGAAATAAACTCTTCACCCACGTGGGGTTGGGGAGGTGATGGGGACACTGAAAGGAGGAGGGGAGGTGTTGTTGGAGGAAGAAAGAGAAGCCTGCAGGTGCTGAGGAGCACTAAGGGACAATCTGGGTCTGCTGGGATGGCCTTGCTGCCATGCTGGGGTGGCACTTCTGCTGCAGTCACCAAACTGTCCCAGCAGCCCAGAGGCTCTCTGTGCCCCTGGAGTGCCTGTGTTAGCTCAGGGTGCAGGGAAACCACCCAGAGGTAGGCTGGGCTGAGGGACAGGGCAGCCCCAGCTCCTGCCCTGTCCACGTCCCTGCCTGGCCAGCTGTCCCACAGGCCCTGGGGACATGGCTGAAGGTGCACAGTGCAGTGACCAACCCTGATCCCCACCCTGCAACCCCACAGCCCCCCTGGACCCCAGCACCCCAGCACCCCAACCCTGCTGGTGGCAGGGACACCTTGCACCCTGAAATGGAGAAATCTCCCACGTTCAGCACTCAGGGAGCAGCTGAGCCTGTGCACCACCAACTCCCTGCTGTCTCTCCTGTCCCTGTTGCTGCCTCACACTTCTCTGTGTCACACGAGGTGACACTCAGGTGGCCTGGCAGCCCAGCACGGTGGAGGAGGTGTGTCCTGCAGGGAGAAGGGTTTCTGCTGTGGCTGGGCTGAGGGCTCAGGCAGCTGCACCACAGGGGCTCAGGAGCTCCTAAACTTCCCCAAGAGCTTCTCTCCTTATTGTCCCCAGCCTGTGTTTGAAGATGGAGAGGGAGGATCTCTCTGTGGATTCCTGATGTTTTGAAGAGAATGCACACGTGTTTTGGAAAAGAATCCCAGAATATCCTGAGTGGAAAGGACCCACAAAGATCATCCAGTCCAGCTCCTGGCCCTGCCCAGACACCCCAGCAATCCCACCCTGGGCATCCCTGGCAGTGCTGTCCAAACACTCCTGGAGCTCTGGCAGCCTCAGGCTGTGCCCATTGCCTGGGGAGCTGTCCCA
The DNA here is from genome assembly GCF_008360975.1 of Lichenostomus cassidix. Taxonomy (NCBI): domain Eukaryota; kingdom Metazoa; phylum Chordata; class Aves; order Passeriformes; family Meliphagidae; genus Lichenostomus; species Lichenostomus cassidix. The sequence continues at coordinate 10,203,689 of NC_139498.1, forward strand.
GCTGACCCCACTGACCCCATGGAATCACACCATTGTTAAGGCTGGAAAAGACCTTTAGGATCATCAAGTCCAACCACCAGCCCAGCCTCACCACTGTGCTCACCACTGGCATTGTCCCCAAGTGCCACATCCACACAGTTCTGAACACTTCCAGGGCTGGTGGCTCCACCACTGTCCTGGGCAGCTCCTTGCAGTGCTTGGCAATAGGAGGTCATTTTTGTTCAGCAGCAAAAGCAGGGAGGAGTTGGAGGAGAGGCTGTGCTGGAGCTGGCTGGGCATCTGCTGGTTGGTGATGAACAACTGCTTTCATTTGGGTTTTATTGCCCTCTCTTCATTATTTTCCTTTTCAATTTATTACAATTAATTTTTAAATTTCTTTAATTAAACTGTCTTTATGCACAACTTTTCTCACTTTTACCTTCCAATTCTCCTCCGCATCCTGTTGGCTGTGTGGGGCTGAGCTGGGCTGAAACCACAGTCACCACCTGAATTGTCTGCACCAAAGTGCAAAACTCTGAGTAACTTGTTAAAGGACACTGTAAATAGACCCCAAAGAGTTCCCATTGCACTTCCTAGTGAGGAAATCCTCTTAAGAGATCAACCTTTTTGCACAGATTTAACCTTTCCTTTGGTACTTAGTTTTAGTCTTCTCCAGAGCCTATTTGTTTCAGTCTCAGATATTTCATATGGGAATATTAGTAATAAAAACTTGATTTATTGTGTTCTATAATGGAACAAAAATCAGGTGTCAGAATACAAAAAGGAAATGCTCTATTTTCCAGCCTGTCTTTCCTAATAAAGTTCCTTATAAAAACTGCAAAGCAAGGATATTTTAAATATATGCCAACTGAATTACAGATACATCTGTAACTCTATTACAGATACATGATCATTCTGACAGTCATGCAATATTTTGCATTCATTTTACAGTATTTATGAAAGTACTGGGAACTGCTCTGAAATCTATAGGCAACAGGACAAAAGAAATGCCCTAAAAAGGAGCCATCAGCCCTTGAAGGCACCCAGGGCAGTGGTAGAGTCCCCATCACTGGAGGGATTTAAAAGACAGGTGGATGTGGCACTTGGGGACATGGAGCAGTGGTTGGACACTTAGAGGCCTTTTCCAACCTAAGCGATTTCATGAAAAACAATTCTTTGCCTTCTGCCCCTCTGGTCTTTCCCACAGCCTCAGCACTTGCCCATCCCAGCCCTATTCCCCAGCAGAGATTTCCAGAGCAGGATGGAACATGCAGTTGTTGTTCTCATGACAAGATACCTCCTTGATATGTGCAAAAATGAAGAGAATTAAGAGAATTTTAGAATTTGTTAGAAATTTCTTTCCAATGAAGAGAAAATCCTTTTCCAGGGCTGATCTTCCCAAGCACTTGAGGCTTTAGGAAGTGAGGGAAATGCAAAGCCTGGAGGCAAGGAGGAAAGCAGCCCAAAACCTGCTGAGGAGGATGGAAAAACCTTCAGCTCAAAGCTCCTCATTGCTCACCCACCTGCCCCCTCTGGCATTTCCTGCTCACATTTTGTATTCTAGAGGGGAAGCCTTGAGCAAATGTCCTTCAGCTGCTGGCAGGGATGGTCAAGCAGAGCTGAGCAGGGAAGGGGAGCAGGGAAGGAAGGGGAGCAGGGAAGGAAGGGGAGCAGGGAAGGGGAGCAGGGAAGGGGAGCAGGGAAGGGGAGCAGGGAAGGGGAGCAGGGAAGGGGAGCAGGCCATCAGCACCAACCCTTTCCCCATGATTCTGGGCAGTGAGAGGGGCAAAGTGCAGCCCAGCAATGGGGCAGTGAAGCTCAGGGTCCCTCAGTGTGCCCAGGCAGGACTCAGAGGTGATGAGCACATGCATATTCAGCCTAATAGATCGTTAAACTCCAGCTGCCTTTGGTGTAAACGAGCCAAGAGCTAATTACTTTATACTTCTGTGCTGCGAATATCCTGCTTGCAGAGTGTTTCTGCACCTGCCTGACGATCCCCAAGCACACTGGCCCCCAAAAATGGCCTGTGGCAAGGGGCCAGCAGGACAAAACCAAGAGTTAAGCTGCTGGTAGAGTCAGCATGTCAGTCATTAGAGGGGCTGGAAATGCCAAATGAAAGGCTGTCCCCAAACCCTCCTTTTGATATTCATTATGTCAGGTTTTTGTTCTACCATTCCAACCTATTTTTCAACTGTAATCCTGTGACTCATTCATTGAACAGGATGCTCAGGGAATAAGGCAGCTATTCAGGAGTTATTTTAATCCTCATTAAGCGGTGAATGGCCCTGTTCTTTAGTATCCCACGCTATCCAAATCCTGCACTGATTATGGAACTGTTATTTTCCATGAAGGCTTTCCTCCACACCCATCCAAGCCTCACAAACAGCTCCCAGACTCCCGTGGCAGGTAGAGTGGGGGCTGCCAGCCCAGGTTGTACCTGAGCCCCAGAACAGGTGTGCTCACACCTGCCCAGCTTTGTTTTGTTGAGGAGCAGCCCTGCAACACTCAGGTCCAATTTTTCATTGCACACAGGGGATTTTTAATAGAATTTTGCAAGCACAAATCAGCTGCTAATTAATCATGCCCGTTTTGTGGGGGAGGAAAGGCAGCTGGAGCAGTTCCTGGTTTACCTGGGGGGGAAATAATGGAGGCAGGAAGAATCACTGGCCACACAATAAGAGGAGGAGGACTGGAAATGCTCCCCCAGCCCAGCTGAACCCCAGGTCTGTCACTCTCCATCACAGCCCTGCTAACCACTGCAGTGAGGGGCAGGGATGGAGCAAAGGTCTGGTGGTGAGAATCAGCTGAGGGAGCTGGGAAAGGAACTCAGGCTGGAGCAAAGGAGGCTCAGGGGGACCTTGTGGCTCTGCACAGCTGCTGACAGGAGGGGACAGCCGGGGGGTCAGGCTGTGCTCCAGGGAACAGGGACAGGAGGAGAGGGAATGGCCTCAGGCTGGGCCAGGGGAGGCTCAGGTTGGATATTTGAGAATATTTCTTCACAGAAAGGGTGCTCAGGCATTGGAAGGGGCTGCCCAGGGAAGTGGTGGAGTCCCATCCCTGGAAGTGTAAAACCATATGGCACTGAGGCCATGGTTTAGTGGTGAACAAGGTGCTGGGGTGGTGGTGCAACTTGGGGATTTTATTGTCCAACCTGACTGACTCCATGATTCAGTGTTTCTATGACTGTGGCTGTGGCAGCCCACTGGAGCTCAACCCCTTGGAAAACCATGACCAGGTGTTTGGAACTTGAGTGAGACAGAAACCAGAGGGACTTTGAAAGGCTTTGATAACTCAGCCTCCCCCAGCCCTGTCCCTGGGCAGACCCTGCTGTCCAGCCCCATCAGCAGAGCCTGCCAGGGTGCTCTGGGAGGTGCTGACCCAGCAAGGTCACACAGGAGGTTGGGTGTCTCTCCCATCTGGAGCTGCTGCAGTCTCATCAGCAGGATTTGCACTCTGAATTTGGCTGCAGGAACTACCTGGCAGTGCCAAAGAGCAGTCAGGGTCAGCTGGACATCACTCCAGTGCTTCCCCTGCCCACCCCTGGAGGTGGCACTTGGTGCTTCTCACATCTTGGGAGTGCTACAAGCCCTGACCCTTCACTGCCCTGTCCCAGCAGTGCTCAGGGCAGGTATTTTACTTGATAAACATCCACCGAGTACCTCAAGACTGTGTGAGTTAACATTTCACTGGAGACTTCAGCTCAGTCATTTGCTGCTTTTTGAACCTCTCTTTTTTCCAGCTTGGGTTGTGTTTATTCCTTATTTTAAGGCTGTGGGAAATGAGGGCTCAAATGAACTCTAAGAAATCAAGTGGGAGGTGAATCACAGAATCAGGGAAAACATCCTGAGGTGGAAGGGAACCATAGGGATCAACTCCTGGCCCTGCACAGACACCCCAACAACCCCACCCTGTGCATCCCTCGCAGTGCTGTCCAAACACTCCTGGAGCTCTGGCAGCCTCAGGCTGTGCCCATTGCCTGGGGATCCTGGGCAGTGCCAGCACCCTCTGGGGGAAGAACCTTTCCCAAAATCCAACCTAAACCCTCTCCTGACACAGCTTCACAAGGTACAGCTGCAGGTGGAGAACACTTGGCTGCAATGGAACACTTGGCTGCTGAAGTTCTGGAGGTTACAGCTGAGGAAAATAAAGAAAAAAATTAGAAAGCCAACAAAGCCCACTGAGATGCGAGGTGGAAAATAATCCTTCTCCCTCCAATATCTGAGTAAAAATGGGCGTGTGAGGAGGATGTTCTCGTACAACAGGGCTTGGAGTTCACTCACAAAAATCTGTCTCCTGTGCTGGAAGGCTGCACAAATCACACACTCATTCACAGTGGATTCTCCTCCTCCCACACAGCCCTCGTATCCACGATGGAACATGGAAACCAAGCCCACTCACAGCTCCCTACACACCAACATATGTCTCCCTCCCAGCACAGCCCTGCAGCTCCTCCCCGACTCCTTCCCAGTGCCAAAATGCCAAAGCAAACTGCAGGGAAGAGCTTGGCAGGAGGAAAATACAACTTCTGTTTTCAGGAAACGGCAGCTAAAAAGGGCACTTGAAGAAAAACAAAGCCACAAGAAAAATATTTCCCAATCTTGGCTTTAAAATGATATTTTTAAAACAGCAACAACCGCAGTGAAGATAAAGGTCACACAGAGCATCAAATCTCTCTCTCTCTCTCCAAGGAAGCTGATGCCTTCTGGAGCACCTTTGGAGAGGCTGTTGGCTTGAAGAAGAAATGTTTTTTCCTCCTCATGGACAGCAGAAGCTGAGGTCTGTCAAAAGGGCAGCTTTTCCTGCTGTTTCCAGAGCCTGGTTGGCTCAGCAGCAGGAGGTTTTGGAAAAGAGACACATCCTGCCTGGGGAACCCCTCAGCAATGCCTCTGTTCTGTAGAGCAGCAGCCACAGTGCCCTCAGCACAACAGGAATGTCTGAACTCACCTGGGGCTGCAGGTCAGCATCCCTCCATAGCATTTCCTGTTTTGTTTATTCTGCTTTTCTTTGCTTGCAACTAACCCATCACTGCCCTTTCTCACATGTTCCAGAATAAATCAGGAGAAAAAAGTGGATGAAGGACTCGAAGAAGTTCAGATTAAGAGAAAGAACAAGGAGTTCCTTTCTGGGAGAGAAAGTTCTGCAAAGCCCAGGGCACAGATGTGGCTGGTGTTGACAACAAGTGCCTGGGATCCCCTCTGAGTCTGAGAACCTCACTCTGCCTTGGAAATTGGATAAATCTGGACTGGTTTCCTCAAAACTCCAACAGCTGAGCAGGCTGCATGACTAACATGAGCCAGCAGTGCACAAACAGCAGCTGGGGGAGCAGCCCTGGATGGCAACCTTTGGGAAAACGTTCAGAACGTGCAGCTCATGTTTGCAGCGAAAACATATGGTCAGGAGAGAACAAAATGTGTCCTTTAAAGGGCATTTCTGAAGATGGGGTTGATTTGAGAAGGTATAAATAGTATGAGTTCCTAAAGCAGGATTAGTTAAATGCAATCTTTGGTGGAACACAGCCAGCTCTTGCACATCCCCAGTGCAGAGATAATGATGCAAATACCTTTGGAAGTAACACACAGTGCTTTTTAGCCCCATGGTATTGGCAGGAAGGAGAAGGGTGGGGAACACAAAGTCCTCCTCTTCTTTTTCCCTCCTCCAGGAAGTACGAAGAGAATTGAGGGTGAAATCCCTGTGAGAAGGGCTCTCCAGTCAGTCCAGGGGTGCTGGACCTCAGATCCACTGGGAGAGCAGAAGTCCAAGCCCTGTTCATTGCTTTCCCCCAGGAAACAGCAGGTCTGGCTGTCCTTTCTGACCCTTTAGACTGAAGAGACATGAATTAGCAGAGCTAAAACCCTTAGCCTGCTACACTCCAAGCCTTTTTCACTGTTTTCCCTCAGGAAACACCAAGGTCTGGCTGTCCCATCTGACTCTTTAGACTGAAGAGACAGGAATTAGGAGAGAGCTAAAACCCTTAGCCTGCTACACTCCAAGCATAACCCCAGAAAAAACAATCTTCTTTGTTTTTCCATGGAACAGAACTGGGTTGGTCCTTGTCCTGTCACCAGGTCCTTGCAGGAGGATGCAGGACTCTGGAAAGCAGGATGAACTCCCAGCTTGCCCAGCAGGGCTTTCCCAGCCTCAGGAGTGAGAAATGTGTGGTGTTACAAGCAACACCATGCTCGAGATGAATAGACTGAACTCCTTAACTGGTTTTAAATCACTCTAAAGCCATGGAAATTCACCTGCTGTTCATTTGTCACCTAGGCCTGGCCAGCCTGGAGGCGTCTGGGCAGAGAAGCAAAGCTCTTCTCTCTATGTGGCACAGAAAGCAGTGCCTATGAGGGGCCAGGAATGTGTCTGTTGGGATGGTTTGAAATTCATTCCACCCTTCTGCTGATTCCTGGCGTTTCCTTTTCCCTGTTTTCCTTTCCCCTTGTTTGCATGCCTGTCAACTGCTAAACGTGGCTTTGGGCCAGTGGCTCAGCACAATTAACATCCAGATGCAATCTAACACTGATCACAGTCTTATCTTGAAGCATATAAAGAAGTCACCAGCACTAATCAAGCCCTTAAAATGAGCCATGGCCATAAGTGCTTTATTAAGGCACACAGAAAGTGGCTCTGTGTTAGGGAAGAACCAAGAGCTCTATTTAAATCCTAATCCTATCAGCAATTAAGCAGATGGTTAACTTTAAGCATCTGCTTAAGTCTAACTAAGTCACATTAAAGAGTGGCTTTCAAAACAGCGATTCTATGGAAAGATCTGTGTGTGACAGTGACAAAATCTTGCTTTTTTACTGAGAATTCCTTCCTCTGCTCTGGCAGTGCTTCAATTCCAGCAAGAGGGAGATGGTGGTGCAGATTCTTTGAAGGAACTGAGGAGAGATCATGGATTCCCAGACCTGTTTGGGTTGGGAGGGACCTCAAAGCCCATCCAGTGCCACCCCTGCCATGGCAGGGACACCTTCCACTATCACAGGTTACTCCAAGCCCCAATGTCCAGCCTGGCCTTGGACACTGCCAGGGATCCAGGGGCAGCACAGCTTCTCTGGGCACCCTGTGCCAGGGCCTGCCCACCCTCACAGGGAACAATTCCTTCCCAATATCCCATCCATCCCTGCCCTCTGGCAGTGGGAACCATTACCCCTTGTCCTGTCCCTCCAGCCCTTGTAAATTGTCCCTCTCCATCTTTTCTGAAGGCTCCTTTCATGTACTGGAAAGCCACAACAAAGTCATTCCAGAGCCTTCTCTTCTCCAGGCTGTACAATCCCAATTTTCTTAGCCTTCCCAAGATGTCCTACCTCTGACCTCCAGCAGAGTGTGTGTTCCTGGTATGAAGCACAGATTCTGGGGTATTTTATACATTCTTATTATTTTTAAAATAAATATTTAATTAGAAGCTCCTTTCCATATGTTGTGACTAGAAAATTCCTGTTTGGCCAACTCAAAACCAGCTGAAATGACACTACTTTTTTAAAAAATAATATAAATTTTTCATGTTTGTGAGCCTCAGACCAGGGAAATATATTGCAAAAACTGGATTACTGCTAAAGGGGAATAAAAAGCACAGTTTAAAGCCCAGCTATTCCAGGAAAGCTGCCTTGATTCCAGTGTCCCAAATTGCCTGGCACAGTCAACATCTCTCAATAATGAGTCTGTCTCTAGTGACAATAAGTTACAATATTTATCATTATTTAGGTTTGCTCAAACAGGTGTCATTTGGGAATATTCTGCAATAACTACTGATATTAACCATCCTTAAAAATAGCACCACCAGTTGTGGCATCCTGCTGTCCCTTTCCATGGAAAATGAGCATCTCCTGGACAACTGCTTGGATGTCCAGTTGGCCCAGTTTTGAAAGTGAAATTATAAACCTTTCAAGCCCCAGGTTCTCGAATCCTTTGCTTAGGTGGGAATTTCACTGAGCTTTAATTAAAGGGAGATCACTGCCTCTCTTTGGTACTGAAGAGGCAGAGAGAGCTCTTGGCACCTCCTCAAGGCAAAAGGCAAAACAAAAGACTAAAACATTTATTTATTTTGAACCTGTGGGTTTAGGTTCAACCTCAGGTGTTTTTCCAATCTCATTTGTGGTTTCTTTACCATGTGTGGTTGAAACTCCCCTGGATAACTCATGGAATATTTACTGCCTTCCTGTATGGAAAGCTGGGGAACTGGCAGAGGCCAGGATTTACCGCAGAGTGAGCTCTCTCCTGCAGGCAAAGCAATTCCCAGTTATTTACTCACTCCCTGCCTCACATGGGAATAGTTACGTTAGCAGATTTGCTCCTCAGCTCTGCTTGCAGGAACACAGCTTTTATTGGGTTTTCTCAGGGTTTATTTCATTTTAGTTCTGCACCAAACTCACCACGGCCAAGCACAGCAGTTGTGAGGTCAGATTAACTGGGTGTTGGGGTGATGGGGCTGGAGAATTGTCCTGCTCCCTCCTCAGCCCTCAGGAAATGATTCCCATCCCTCCCTTGGGCCTGGTTTCCATAGGATCTCGCAGGAAATTCTCTCTGTTTTTTCATTTGTCTGGTTTTGTCGAGTTTTAGCCAGATTGGGTTCCTGATCTCACTTTTGGTGCAAAGGTGGGAGGCAGAGTGAGCAGATGGGGATGGGATGGGATGGGATAATGGGATGGGATAATGGGATGGGATGGGATGGGATGGGATGGGATGGGATAATGGGATGGGATAATGGGATGGGATGGGATGGGATGGGATGGGATGGGATAATGGGATGGGATGCAGCTGCCCCTTTCAGAGGTGAGTGGTGCTCCCCTCACAGGGAGGGTGGGTGGTTGGCTCAGTTCATGGTTTACTTCAGGAATCCTGGTCCCAATGTGAAGCTGTTCCAGGAACAAAACTCCCATAAGCACCTGGCCTGTGCCCTCAGGGTAAAGATCACAGCTGCATCTCAAGCAGAGCAGTGATGTTTGCCCAAGCTGGGCAGCTCCTCCAACCTCCCAACCCTGTTCTCTGAAACCTGCAAAGCCCTCGAGTTCAGTCACCCCTCAAGGAACACTGCTGGAGGGAAAAGCAGGCCCAGCTGGAGCCATGGAGTGTGACCACATCCTTCTGCATGTGGCAAGCACTGCTGGGGACAGCCTTGGGGCCAAGGTCTGTGCGGCCTTGCTATCTCTGGGGAGGAGACAGTAGCAAAAGGCACAGGAAGGTGAGCTCCAGGTGAAGCCAAGCAAGATGTGTGGGATGCAGCACTGCCAAGGGCTGGGGGCAAACCCAGGCTCACCACATCACCCTGTGCAAGGCACTCTCTCCAGCGTTCACTCAGAAAATGAGAGTGCAGGGGGTTAAGGTTTGGAGTGAGATTGAAATGAAAGCACATTTGTATGGAATAACCTCATGGACAGACACCTGGAATGATAATTACACACAAAATGTGTCTCCCTGTGCTGGTCTGGGCTCCTTGCAAAGTCCCCAGAGACACACACTGTGAGCCCATGCTGCTGCTCCTCTGCGACCCACAGCACACCACCAAGGCCAGCTGCAGGTGTGTGGACATCTTTCTTCCTCCCTGCTGACTCTGAAAGACCCCCAGAGCTTGGGAAAAATCCCTCACCTGTTTTTCAGAATGAAAAACTGGAGGCAGGAAGGGGAGAAGTTCCCTGAACAAGTGGTTCTTGAAGGTACAGTAAAATGTGCAGGGCATTTCCCAGTGCAGAGAAGGTATTTTTTCTCCTCCCTTTCCCCTGTTCTTCCCTCCATCTGCTCCCCTTTGGTGCTGTGCTGAGCTCTGTCCAGATGGTGCTGGCACACTGCAGTGCCCTCAGCCCAGATGCAAACCTGTCCCCTGAGGAAGGTGACTCCTTCTGCACCAGGAGCTGCAAACCTTCCTGGGGAGGCATTTCTGGAAAAGGGGCTTTGGCTCCTGGGCTCCTTGGCTCGGGGAGGAGCAGCCTGGGCAGGAGATGATGTCAGATAAAACTCCTCTACAGGATCTACAGCTGTTTTGGAAAATTCAAAATTCAAACCCCAAATACTGAACTGTTACCTCAGGTCTTTGTCAAAGACAAAACAGCTGCAGGTCCTGAAAGCCCTGAGGGTGTGAAGCTGCTGGGGGAAGTGTGAGGAGCTTGGGTTGAGCAGTGAGGGATTGGGGCACCCTTGGGCACTGCTCACACCCAGTGTTCCCTACAGCACCCATGGGGGGGCTGCAGTACAGCCAGGTGACACTGTCCTGTGCCAGCCCTGCTCTCCAACCCCCTGAATTAGTCAGGTGTCACCCTGCACTGTCACACAGCTAGGGACAGAGCCACAGCTCCCCCAAACCCTCTGGGGATCCCTCTGAGACCTTCCTCCACTCCCTTGTTCACAAGGTCCTCCCCAGTCTCAGGGCTTGGAAAGCTCCTGCTCTGTGAGCCATTCATTCCAGCTGCTCTCCTTGTGCAAAATGTTGGGAATTCAGAGTGCTGGCAGCCACTGGCACTGCCCTGGCACCCTGAGGAGACCCTGACTTCCTCACACCTCCTGTTGTGTGACAGCAATGCCATGCTGCTGATGCCTGATGACTTCTGCCTTTTCTTTTTTATATACCCTTTTATATATTTTATATACCCTTTCTATATTTTATATACCCTTTATACATTCTTTGTACCCTTAGCCTATACACTGTAATTTTTGTAGTCCAAAATTCTAGATTAGTTTTAGCGAGGCAGAAAAACCAAACATTCCCAGTAAGAAGCCAGAGAGCTCTGTGCTACCTCAAAACTCAAGGTTTTAACTTTGGTTGAACCTCTCTAAAACATATTTTATAAACTGAGCTCTAGCCTCATTTGGAAAAGGTTTCTTTGGAATAGGGAGGACGTTACTTCCTTTATAAAACTTCTTATTGGGGAATCCTAGGCAGATATGCTCATTTGCAAGGTGCATAAAAATTGAATATGCATTATAAGGAGTGTGCATCTCAGCGTGTTCCACCTTTGAAGAGCTGTGCACCCAGGATGCTATTAAAATCCTGAAGTAAAACCCTTTTACCCCTTTAACTGTGTCACCTCATCATTCTAAGAGCAGCTGAAAGGCAACATTGTGCAAAAGGGCTCTGCACATGGCACTGTGTGCCCAGTGCTGTGCCCAGTGCTGCCAGCCAGGAACAAGGATCAGATAAATTGGGGACAACTTTCTCCCTTGCACTTGCCTTCCCCAGGCTCTTTTCTGGGGCATTTCCCTTTGGAGGAAGAGATTTGTTTCTACAAAATCAGGCTGGGGAAACTCTAGGTCTGCTTTCATGTAGCCATTTCCCAGTTCCATACCCAGGCTCCCCTCCCTTGAACACTACATTTCTTTAGCATCATAGCTATGTATTCTGATTTCTTAACCCAGATCATGTCCAGCTGCAGCTTTAAATGTAGGAAGGACAATTCCACTGGAGAAATGCAGCTTCACTTAAATGCAGCACTCACTTAAAGACTGAGACTCTATGGTAGGTTATGTCTGCTGTCATGTAAATGTGGCAAATGATGTGACAAATGATGTGACAAGTGAAGTTTGTCATTCATCCTGTGAATTGCAGTGACACCCAGCACTGGGGGCGGTGGGGCAATGTGGATTCTCCCTGCCTGGAGGGACTGGATTGCAGTCATGCTGGGAGGCACTGCTGCCTCCTTTTCTCTCTGCATCTCTCCCTGCTTGCTAGTGCTGAGCCAGGGTGTGGGGAACTGAGCTAAACTGGGGCACTGACCAGCCCAAGCTTTTCCCAAGCTGCATCCTTCCCACGTTTTGGCTGACACAGGACAGCACCAGCGTGCTGCCAAGGGGGTGAAAGGCAATGCTGAGGCTGCACGTGCTGCATGAAGCACTGAAAGCCCCCAGGCTCAGAAAAACGAGGCTGAACAGATGGCTGGCAGCTGAAATCAGCTCACCAAGAGCTCAGCAGATCCACCTGATGTCATTTGCTGTCATAAAAACCATATTTCAGCCGTGCTCGTGTCTGATGGCTCCTGGGCTGGTGTTCTCCTGCTGCAGGTGGTTGGTTTGTGGTGCAGAGCTGTGCCAGCCCAGCTGCAGGTGCAGAGCACAGCCCTGTCCCTGCCAGGGGACACTGCCCAGCCAGGTGTGTGCCCTGCTGCTGCCTCAGGGCACCTGCCTGGGGAGAGCAGCCTTCACAGCAGCAGGTGTGGCATGGATAAAAATCCTTCCAGGGGTTACACAGCGGGAAATATTTGGATAGAAGTGTAAAATCAGCATCCTTGAAGGGAAGGGGCTGCCCTGGTCTGAGCCAGCAGCTGTGGCAGGGAGATGTTCTGTGGCAGGGAGATAGCAGCATCTGCTCTGTGGTTCCTGGGCTCAGATTGGGTGCAAGTTTGAGCTGAGAGCAGCGATTGTGCAACCTCTGCAGGCTGGGCTTCCCTGGGCACTGCCAGCCCTGCTCCTCTGGGAGCTGCCAGGCCACCTCTGCCAGCATGCCAGGAGCTGGGAGTCCCTCCTGCAGGGACATGTCTCACTTGGGACACCCAGAGTGCATTTCCCAGGCTCAGCCCACCCCATGGGCTGTTCACTTCCTGGGAAGCTGTGCTCCTTGTCATCCAACCCTCTGAATCCTTGGAAATCCATCCAGGAATGCCCAGCTCAGCCCAGCCTGGGCCTTCCAGGGCCTGCTGGCCCCAGTGCTGCAGGGCACCGAGCACTGCTGTCTCCCAGCAGCTCTCCAGGCAGAGCAATCCCACCCTGTGGTGCTCTCTGCATGGCCCAAGAGCCAGGGGATGCTCTGGCAGCTGCAGAGGTGGGCAGGGGTCTCTGGGGACACTTCTCACCACCTTGTCCCCAGGACAAGGCACTGGGCAGTGCTGTCCCCTGCACCTGATGGACACAGCCCTGCCCTGCTGAGCAGGAGCTCAATCCCAAAAGGCTGGAGTCCCTGCTTTGCCTTTTCCATCATATAAATCCTTGGCAAGTCTGATCTCATCTCCCTGTCCTTGTCACACATCGTCCCCAGAAGGGACACTGGAGGGACATCTGCAGCCCTGACAGCCAGGAATGAGTCCCCAGCGTGGAGCAATCCCTCCACAGCACTCAGGCTGTGCCAAAGCCCCTGATCTGCAGCTCCACCCAGGACTGTGCCCAGGCAGTGCCCTGGGGCAGAGCTGAGCCCTGTAGGACCACGGGAGAGATCCTGCCTGCAGCCAGGGCTGGAGCCAAGGAGCTTCAGGTTGGATCAGTGGTTCTGGGACACAGTTCCTGTGTGGAATAGTGGTTCTCATTCCCACAGACTGCTCCTGGATCCCCCTGCCTTGCTGTGCCAGGCTGCAAGATAATGCCACAAACCCTGATTGTGCCAGGCTGCAGGATAACCCCACAAGACCCTGGTTGTGCCAGGCTGCAGGATAACCCCACAAACCCTCTGTGCCAGGCTGCAGGATAACCCCACAAACCCTCTGTGCCAGGCTGCAGGATAACCCCACAAACCCTCCACCAAAACCCACAAACCCCCAGGATAACCCCACAAACCCTCACCCTGCCACCTGTCTGGCATGGGCTGGGAGAAGATTTTCCAAGAGTACACAAAACCACCTCCCACCCTCTGCATCCACAGCCTGCAGCTTCCAGTTCTTGCTTCAAATGCCACCGAGTTTTCCCGCAGTTTAACATTTTGATCAGGTTTCTCTGCTGGGAGAGGCTCCGGCAGTGACTCACGGCGATTTGGGAATCTCTCCTGCCAGTCCCACCTGCACACAGACAGCTAGGAAGCTTCCCTGTTTCCTGCTCTTCCCTCTGCCCCCAGCTTTGCCAGCAGCCTGGCAGCTGCCAGAGCTTCCCTTAGAGAGTGCCGAGGGAAATTGTACCAAGTTTAAAATTTTTTTATATCACTTTAGTCAGGGGTTTTGTTCGCCTTTGCCCCCGGGGAGGGGAATTGAAGATTCTTTTCAGGGGAATGTTTCACCATTCATGAGCTTAACATCTCAATGGACTGGGAGCTGCCAGAGGATGCACAAGAGATAAATGAGCATCAAACCCAAACATCACCCCTGGCAGGGCCAGAGACACCTCAGTCTGGGGAAAGAGAGATAAGAGAGCAAAGAATGAAAAGCTAATTAACATCTAAGATGAAGGGATCGATAACCAAGAGGAAACCAAATACTAAGAGCTCTGTAACTTGGGACCAATGAACATTGAACCAGTGAATATCTCTGGGTTTTGACTGTATAAGTATGTGAAAAAACTTGTAAAATTCATGTGTCATGGAATGATTTTATCTGCACAACGTGGGCAACGTGTGGATGAAATGATTCCTATTGCACATCCTGGCCGGAATGAAGTAATGCCTCGATTTTTTAACACTAAAAACGTTGTTGGAGCATTTTGGTTTTCCCTGCAGTTTCAGTGACAACAGGACGAGGAGAGGGGAACATCCATGGGAAGGCAGCACACAGTCAGCAGGGAGCCATGGCTCCTTTTCCTGCTCACAGGACACCGTGAGGGGCAGGAAAGCCTTGCAGGGAGAAAGCTGTGCTGCCATTCCAGGCACCTGGAGAGATGGCAGAGGGACACTACAGACACAGGGATCCCTCAAGTCCTCCCAAAGGGAACTTCTCTTCCCACATTCAGGCTTGGTGTCAGGAACTTGGGCACTGCTGAGTTCTGCACCCAATTTTATATGTACAGATTTTATATGCCTCTCAATTTTTAGAGGCAATTAGGAAGTTATTAATTTAGTAAGTTATTGCTATTTATTAATCTCCACAGACCTTGTAGATGCTTGTCATTAGTAAAATTTTTTTTAATTGCACCTAACTTTTGGCTTCCCAGCTTGTGGATTTTACACAGTTCTGAGAAAAAGAACAAGGGATTTACATTCTTCCCTTTTAATGCTGATAAATGGCTCTTGTTGGGCTAAGGAGCAATGAGCAGGGAGAGACACAAGATCAAACAGATCTTATCTGATCACAAATCTGGTCAGCCTGGAAATGAGGAGAGGGTGCTGAAGCTGTTCTGAAGCCCACCAGGAGAGAGGAAAGCAATGGATCTGAAGTGGGACAGGGCAGGGAGAGAAGGGACAGTGGATGGCAGTTTGTGGTGGCCTCAGTGTCACACACTGGTGGGGAGGCTGAGCCAGGCTCCCCAGCAGGACCTGAGTATTTTTTTCCTGTGTCTTTTTCCCAGTTTTCCACTTTTCTGCTTTTCCAATGGGATATTCTGCACTCCACGAGGGAAGCAATGGATGGTGATTCCTTAGCTCCTGACTGGGATGCAAAGGCTGGGGTTGCCTCAGATAAAGGTGGGGCATGAAAGCACCACAATTCCATGGAGCTCATCCATCCATCCATCCATCCATCCTAAACAGAGCTGTGCAGGGCTGGGGTACAAGGCTGCCCTGCTTCCCAGGAACAGCCCACTGCTTCCCAGAACAATCCAGGAGCACCACACTGCTTCCTAGGAACACCACACTGCTTCCCAAGAACATCCCGCTGCTTCCCAGGAGCATCCCAGGAACTCCACACTGCTTCCCAGTGCTTCCCATTCCTTTCCAGGAACATCCTACTGCTTCCCAGAGCTTCCCACTGCTTCTCAGGAACACCACACTGCTGCTCAGGGCTCCACACTCATTTCCAGGAACATCCTACTGTTTCCCAGGAACATCTCACTGCTTCCAGGAGCATCTCACTGCTTCCCGGAGCTCCCCACGGCTCTGTAAAGCCTCACAGGCAGAAATTTCCACATTTGCAGGGTGGGAGCTGATAAACTGTGAGTGAACATGGCACCTGACAAAGGATTTTAACACACTTGGAAAAACAGTGCTTTAAATGTTTAGCAGCCAGCAGTGAAACACATCTGCTCTGGGGTGGAACAATTCCTGACACTGCTGGAAACGCCTGAGTGGGGAATGGGAACTGTGAGGCTGATTTGCTCCAGGACACAACTGCTGGGATGTCTCTGCAGGCAGCAATTCCCTGGACTGCTGGGAGACAGGATTGTGATATGGACTAAGAGCAGCATTTGCAAATCACACTGAGAATGATGCCTTAGACAAGAGTTTCTCATGCAGGAACATAACCAGGGTGGTTTAGAGGCCTGGAAGATTTAATCCAGGCTTTCTCTTCCTGCTCTCACCTCCCCCTGCTCTCATCTCCCTCCTACTTGGCAGATTTTGTCCAGTATAACAGGGATTGCAGGCAATGGGGAGAAGAGCAGGGAAGAGAGGCTGGAGGCTGATAGTCCCACTTGGGCTGAGATGTAGCTGCCAGGACCTTTCTCCTCTCCTCTCCTCTCCTCTCCTCTCCTCTCCTCTCCTCTCCTCTCCTCTCCTCTCCTCTCCTCTCCTCTCCTCTCCTCTCCTCTCCTCTCCTCTCCTCTCCTCTCCTCTCCTCTCCTCTCCTCTCCTCTCCTCTCCTCTCCTCTCCTCTCCTCTCCTCTCTCCTGGAGCTGCTGGAGCATTTGCAGTGTCCCAGCTCAAGGCTGACTAATGAAACTGTTCATATTCCCAGAATTCCCATGAGGTGGGCAGAGAGCAACTGTTCTTGGAAATATTTGAGTTTTTCAGAATTGGCTTTTGTTCCCCATAGGGGATGAATTTCCTACAGACATTCAGGGATGTCACCTCCTGGGATGGCCTGGGAGCACAGAGGGGCAGCACTGGTGGGGCAGCCACTTTCAGGGAAAACTGCTCTGGAAAAGCTCTCTCAAGTGAGTGCCAGCAGCTTCCAAAAGGAAAATAAACCAACAACCCTAAACCCAAACTCATAGAGAGTCCTGAATCCTCCCCTGCTCACAATTTCCTGCAGCATCCATGCCCAGGCTGCTCCTGGCTGAGTGCTCAGCCTGCTGCAGCAGCTCTGGTGTGCAGGGAAGGTCTCCAGGGAAGGATTCCTGGAGAGCAGCAATTGTCCCTGCAGCAGAGCCTGCAGGGTCCTTGGCCATGAGGGACCATTGCAGCAAGTGCTGCACACCCAGGCTGGGGCTCTGTACTGACCCAGGGGCTGGCAGCAGCACAGAGCTCCCAGCACTTCCTGAAGGGACCTGGGGAGCAGCAGCCCCACTGAGCACCTGCTTTGGGCTGAAGGCTCTGGAGATGTGAATTTCCTCCTGTGCAGGGATCCTCAGGCACCGGGCACTTCCTAACAGAGCTTGTTCTCCTGGGATTTCTGAACTGGAGCTCCATGGAGTTTGGAAACCAAAAGGGTTTATTGGTGTGGATGTTTTTTGAACTGGGAAAATGGCAGCCCTGTGCCCAGGGTGAGGATGGAGGCTCCAAGGATTAGCTCAGAGTGTGCCATGAGGTGACAAACAGTCCCAGTCTGGCTCTTCCATCCCTGCAGGGCATTTCAGGGGCTCAGAACAATCCTTTTGTATCAAACCAAAACCCAAGGAGACTCGGGGGATTTCCCCATGGAAGATGGAGTCTCCATGCCTCAGCATCTTCCCATCGAAGTCACACTGCACCCACAGCACCTCCCTGGCTGCTCAGAGCAGCACCTTGGGCTCCTGCAGCTGCTTTCCCTGTCACTGTCACCATGAGCTCCTTGCTGCACATCAAAGCTGTGCCATTCACCTCTCAGCCCTGCCCAGCACATTCCCACGAGCTGTTCCCTCCTGCCAGTGATGGGATAGCCCTGGAAAACCCAACCCTTGTCCCTTGGGCTGTGCAAAGGGGTGCAGTGCCCCTGCAGGGGTCTCTCACTGCCAGGACCCAGCAGCTGGAGCTGGGTGGGCTCTGTTCCCCCTCTGTGCTGCTGCTTTCAGCTCCCGGGGGTGCAGAAGCAGATCCTTGGTGAACTCTGCATTTCAGAGTCCCATGGCAATTCCCATCTCTCAGCCACAGCCTCTCCTGCCTCTGCCTGTCTCTCACTGGTGAATTCCAAGTCCTTCCTGCACTTTGCACACTGCAGAGTTGCATCTCCTGATCCTCAGTGCTGAGGCAAGTTCTGCCCACACCTCCCTCCCTCCCTCCCCCTGAGCCACTCAGCCCTGCTTTTTGGGGAGGAGGGACAGTGGATGCAGGGCACAGACACATCAATATTTCAGAGCTGCTAATGCAGGCTCTCCATGAACTCTCCCTGCTGCTCTCTGTGCATCCCTCTAGCTGGATGAATCATGAGCAGGGAGAGCAGAGTGGAGTCTGCAGTGTTCAGGTGACAGCAGGGACATGGCTTGGGCCCATGGGGCAGTCAGCATTATTGGAAAGTTGTTCTCTGACAAACCCTCCCCTGCTGGGCTCTCCAGAGCTCTGTGAGCCATGTGGGCCCTGCTGGCTTGGTCCCAGGTCCCTGGGGGATTGCAGCTCTGTCCCCAGAGCTGGGCAGTCCCACAGCCCCTGTTCATGGCCTGTTCACAGCATTCCCTCTGGTCATGCACTGCTGCCCATGGTATTCCCATCCCTTCCCACACAGCACGGCCCAGGCTGCTTGGGATGGATCTCTCCTGAGACACTGCCATGTGTCACCTGTCACACCATCCACGGTTTTGGCCTTTGCTGACTCTCCAGACACATCCTGTTCAGATCCCTGAAGCACCTGATGTCTTCTTGCACCCCTTCCCACACCATTTTTTCACCACATGTGTTTAGGAAGGTCACAGAATCCCAAATCACTGAGGTTGGAAAACCCCTCCAGGACCATCCAGTCCAAGCTGTGCCCAATGCCCACCTTGTCCCCAGCCCAGAGCACTCAGTGCCACATCCAGGTGACACCTGCAGGGATGGGAACTGCAAACCTCCCTGGGCAGCTCCTGCCAAGGCCTGAGCACCCTTTCCATGGAGAAATTCCTCTTAATATCCAATCTAGGTCTCTCTGCCTTTGGGCAAGTTAAAGTTGAAGAAGGTCAAATCCAAGACATGGAGAGCTGCATTTCTAGCCATGATCCCTCTGGGACAGAGGGACAAACGTCCCTACAGCTCTGTCATTTGCAGCTGGATTACAAGGCTAGTCCTGCTCAGGTGCCAGCAGATAACAGCATTTCTAGCAATAAACAGGAATTCCAGCAGATTACAATATTCCCAGCAATGGGAATGCTGGAGATCAGGAAGTTGAACTGCTCAGCAGGGCACAGCCAAACTCATCTCCAGGATCCTGAAAGCACCCAAGACCTGCACCTGCAAAGGATCCTGCCCAGCACAGCCTAGGAGCTCCAGGTTGGCCCCAACCCCTGGATAGGAGCAGCTGGGAATTGGCACTCTGAGTGCATCCCCTTGCTCCCCAGGAAAAGATGCACAGCTGGGTCCCCCTATAATCACTGTTTTGTCATGGGGACTTTCAATGTTTTCTTCAGATATCCACATTCTAAAAATCAAAAGGTGTCACCAGCTGCATCCCAGGACTCTGTGGCTCAAACCTGCTTAGCTTTCCTTACACTCATCATCAGCTGGGGACTCATTTCCGAGGCATGGAGTCAATGTTGCAAAAACCCAGCCAGATTTTACTGCTCTGTAAAAACCTGAGCTGCTCCTGAGCCCTGAGCACAGTGCTCTCTGCTCCTCATTGCCCTCTCTGGACCTCTTGCCGAGCACTTCCAACGAGGAGATCCATCAGTCCCTGCTGAACTTCCCTCCATCCCTCCCTGGGAAGTGCAGGGATGATTCCAGGAGGGCAATCCCAGCACTCCCCCAGCCCAGTTAGGCTGCAATCAGCACAATCAGGACCTCTTTCCCTGAGGACAACAAGCCTCAGAGACATAATTTCATGCTCCTGCTGTCAGCTGCCTTGTACAATTTATCTTCTCATTACCTCTTTAACAGCACTGCTATTCACTGGCTGATCGAGGGAAATAACTCTTGGGATGGAGACGTTGGCTTTGGATAGAAAGCAGTGATATTATTATGCAGCAATATATATGCTAAGTTTCTGCAGCCAGAGCCCAGAGGAGATTGGGAAGGTGGAGAACAGCTGGGCTGCTGGGATCCAAAGATGGTTCTCTCTTGTTTAATGTCACCTTAAGGCAGGTGGACTTGTCATGGGAGTAAAAAGTGGTGGGCTGGAGAGAGGAGAGAAGGGAGAAGGGAGAGGGGAGAAAAGAGAAAAGAGAAGAGAGAGAAAAAAGAGAAAAGAGAAAAGAGAAAAGAGAAAAGAGAAAAGAGAAAAGAGAAAAGAGAAAAGAGAAAAAAGAGAAAAGAGAAAAGAGAAAAGAGAAAAAAGAGAAAAAAGACAAAAGAGAGAAAAAAGAGTAAAGAGTAAAGAGAAAAGAGAGAAAACAGAGCAGAGAGACAAGAGAGAGAAAAGCCCATCTGAAATCAGAGTAACTCAGCCCACACATACTCCAGACTGCTGTGTTATAGCAGATAACTTTCAGAGGATTCTGGTCTTTAGGGTGCTCCCCATGCTGCCCTCTAAACAGAGCTGGAGGCCCCACTGTGGCCTCCAAGGAAGAAGTAAGAAGAAATGACCCTAAGGAAGAGCACTGGACAGCTGACTTGGCAAAGGAAGCCATCAAAGGTAGCTGGTGCTGTGTGCAACGTTTTACCACATCCATCTCCAGCCATGCAATTCACCTGCAAACCTGCAGGGATCGGGAGATCTTCCTGTGCTGCTCTCTCAGTTGATTTTCCACTATTAAAGTCCCTGCTCAGCCTCAGTTTCTTGCCTGCACAAATCCCCTGCTCTGCTGGCACAGCTCAGCTCTGCCCAGGGCTGGAGCTCATCTCAGCTCTGCCTCTGGGGTTGTGTGAGGACTTTCTGCCTGGACTCCTCCCTGCTTCCTCCCTCCCTCTCACTGAGCAGGAGTGCCTATCACAGGCGGCTGGGGCTGTGTGGTTTGGCAAGGCACCAGGAATTTTTGATTCCAGAGGCACTCTGTTTTCAGCAGGAGCCTCAGCACTTTCCCTGGGCAGCATCAGACACTTTTCATGGTAAATTTCCCTTTGCTGGGAATTCAGCTTCCAACAAAAACAGTGTTAAGAATACTTTTACTAGCTCAGTGCACACCCAAGGCATGGGGACTGGAAAGGCACACCTGTTTCCAGGTGTGGGGAAACACACCTTCGAGCTGCTGATCTCCCTCCAAGGGCACCACCTCTCTCAGCACAGCTAAATCAAGCTACAGGCAGAGAAAAAATTAAAAATCTCTAGCTTTCATGCTATTTGTGTGTTTCCAACTCAGTCATAATTGTTTTATTTAGGATATTTAATGCTGAAATTCAAGTTCTTCACCTTTTCTGTTGATTGTCCTGGAGGACTTGTGAGGAAGTCAGGCCTAGTGATGTGATAGCTGACTTGTCAGCTCCTGATCAGTGACAATCCATGCTGCAAAGGGAACACAACCGGCAAGGTTCCTGGGAGAAGGATTAGGAACAGACTCTCCCAGGTCCTCACAGCCCAAAAGCAGCTATGGGTTGGTCTCTGACCCTACTCAGTGGTCACCTGTGCAACCAGGGTACCACAGCTAGACCTTTTTGCCACCAACACTTTCCATCAGCATCACTGCCCCTGAGAAGATCCATGTCCAGGAGCCATCTCTTTTCCAGGAGAGTGGAGGTGTGTGGGATGAGCCCCTCGTTGCTCAGTGCAGTGAAACAGGGATTAGTTACAACCTCAGCACAAAAAGCCACCAGCAAATGCCAGCACTGTGCCATACCAACCTTCCAGCCTGAACTGGTGCTGCAGATGATGGGGAGCTGAGCAATGAGGATGTGAGCAGATCAGAAAACCTTTCTGAGTGCTGAGCCCAGCAGCTGCTTTGCTGGGTCACCAGCCAGGCTGCAGCAGGGAGCAGCAGCCCTGCCTAGCCAGGAGGGATGAGCCCAAACATTTTTGTGCCACGTCTCTGAAAAGGGCATTGTCTCAGTCCCTCCAGCTTTCTCCTTTTAGGAGGAAAAAACATATTGAATAAAATATAGACACATCAGCAAAGATGCTGTGGGCACAGGAGTTCCCTGAGCTCTGCTGGCTCCCAGCTCTCCCAGCTTTGCTGGGTTTGCTTCCACACGCTGCACACACGCTGGAGTGTGTCACTCCCTGGGGACACACAGGAGCTGTCACAAAGCATTACAGCAGCTGCTTCTCCAGAGCTGCCTGCACCCCTCTCAGGGCTCTGGGCACTGCTGGGTAGAAGGCAGCAGCCTGCCCAGCAGCCCCTTTGGATTTGCCTGCCTGTGCTCTGTGCAGCTGCTGAGGGCACAGCGTGGGCTGGGCTGGGGATGTTCACTGCAGTGGGAAAGGCTGGTGCTGGGGGAAACAGCTCTCCCTCCCCAGAGCCTGTGACAAGGCTAATTCCCCACTGGTTCTGCCCTCATCTCTACCCAGAAGTCTGCAGGAAGAGAGGGCCTTGCCAAAAAGAGGGCTTTGGCAAGGTCTCTGCCTCTGGCAGGGTTGAACGTGGTCTGGGCAAAGGCCTCTTCTCTCCATTCTGTCAGCCCTTACCCCAGCTCTATGCCCCCAAGATTTCACCCCACCTGAGAGGTGGAATGCCCTCAGCAAGCTGGGCAGCAGTGCTCCATGCTCTGCTCACCCCAGAGCCCAGGCAGAACCTCTGTGACTCAGGACCTGCTGAGAGAAGGAGGCAACACACAGCCCCGAGCAGAACCATCACCACTCTGCTCTTTGCCTCAGTGACCCTGCAAAAACCCTGCAGGGCTCAGCTGTGGGTTGTTCTGGAGGCTCTGGGATGCCCTCCCCAGCCTGCTGACCCAGTTCAGTGTGGTGCCAAAGCATTGGTGCAGCACCAGCTCAGGATCCTTGGCCAGCACCTCCAGCATGATCTTGCCCATTAACTCTGCATAAACAAACAATCACTTATAACGTCAGGGAAAATAACCTCACCCATAATCACTGATTAGAAATGTTTGCTTATGGCTGGTTATTTATAGCCTACAAGAGGTAAATGTCACCCTCATTCCCTGCGTTCATGGGAGATATTGTTTAATTAGCGATCGCAGCCTCTGGGCTGCTGCTCTTTGGAATGGGAGATGAGTTCTGCTGTGCTTTATTTACCCTTCCTTCTGCTTCCCCAGCTCTTGTGCAGGAGTGGGATCTTGTTCAGGGGTTGGATCTCACCTGCAGTCCCTCACAGAATGTGCAGGGCACTGTTCTGGGCTGCCCTGCCCTGCCCTGGGATGTTTCTCACACAACACCACGGCCATCCCTCAGTCTCTGCTGTGATTTACACTGCATCTGACAATCCCTGTGAGCCCCCCAAGGTGCTCAGCCACAGCACTCCCACAATGTTCTTCCAAAGGAAGGCAAGAGTGTGGAAGAGATAAAAAGAACAGGAGGTTCATACTGACAGAAATGTCTCAACCTTCCCAAATTTGGGGTAGACTTAAAGGGAGGTCATTCCTTGAGAAAGTCCAGCCTAAGACATCTGAGATGAGTGGTTAGAGCAGAGCACAGAGAAGAATGAGCTGGAGCAATCCCTGCTCACAGGAGACCAGCTGTGAGCTGTGCTCTGCAACCCCAGGTCAGTGGAGGGATTAAGGGGACTGAGGGAGGATGGCTTAAAGCCAGAGGCAGAAATCACAAGTACCTGAGCTCCTCACCCATGCAGAGCGTGACAAGACCTACAGAATGGTATGAAGGACCACTGAAGCCTCAGGGTAATCTCAGCTTGCCAAGAGGTCAGGCAGTGCCTGCACTTTGCACTCCACCCTCGAGTGGGATCAGTAGTGAACAGGATGTGCTGATGAGCCTTTTTCCTAGCATCCCAGCTCTGCTGTCCTTGATGTTTGTTGAACATACTCAGAGCTACTCAAATCCCCCAGCAGCCTGTGATTATCTCATCTCTGCAGACAGGGAGTTTGTACATGCTCTGACAAACCAAACACGGGAGCAGCGATCTGTCAGGAGGAGTCTGCTTCACTCTCCCTGTGCCGTGGCAGAGCTCTGCTGGTACCGCTGGGATTCCTTGTACAAAAGCAGAACGACATCCAGGAGCTCCTAAACCCCTCTGTTATTGCTGTGTTTGTCTGGAGCAGCCAAACATGTTGTCCTCCCACGCTGTTCCTGCCAAGGCAGACGTGTCCTCACAGCATCCTCACTGCTGGGGCAATATCTCCCTCACACCAGCTAGCCCCAGAAAGGCCACAGCGTGTGACAGGGACTAATGGAAAGTTCATGGCACTCTGTCAGGCACCAGGACAGGAATGATCAGAGCTGGGCACAGGGACACCCTCCCTGCTGCTCTGCTGCTGGAGGGCAGGAGCTCTGGGCTGGCTTGCAGAGGGCACAAGGAACTGCTGCTGGCACAGGGGTTGGCAAGATGAGAGCTCACTGTGCAGCACCAGCACTGCCCTGCCTGCCCACCCTGCTGCTGGAGCCCCAATCTGGGCTGGGCTGGGATTCCCCCAGAGCAGAGGCTCTGCTTTGCCACACCTGCCTGCAAGATCCCCCCTGCAAGAGCACAGAGCACAGAGGAGGTTACAGCTAAAAACCACAGGGAGCTCCTGAGTGCTCTGGCCCTGAGCACCAGGATGCCACTTCTCTCTCTTTACGAATTCATCTGGGTGTCTCTGGGTAGACAACAGTTGCCTTGTGTCTTTTCAACATGCTCTATTAACTGCCATCACATTCTATCACTCCTCTGGCAATATCCAGCAACACCTCTGTAATTTATTGTCATTAGTTTTATTCACAGCCGTCACAGAGGTCACAGCAGGGGGGGAGAAGAGAACTTCATCCATTTCACCACTGAACGTCCTGCAGTAATAGCTTTTCAAACAGCTGATGGTAAAGGGAGATGAAAAGATAATGAATAACGAGGAATAAAGGAACTGACCTTTTTCCAACAAGAGGCTCTTTCAGCATCATGACACTTGGAATTTGGGTGAAACGAGCCCTGACTCCTGAGGCTGTGCTTTCTGACACCTCTGATGCAGACATCTCCCTCGGAGCTGGGCTGCTCAGCCTCCCTTTGCAGGCAGGGAAGCTGTTCTGTCAGAGGTGTATGATGAACTGTACCTTAAAAATTCCTGTTTCATGCCAGTGCTCTGAGGAGAGCCTGGAGGATTGTCCTGCATGGAGATATCTGCATGTGGCTCATGCCCACTGCACTGATCAGCTGCTCTTAGTGGCTCTAAGCTCAGAGATGCAGCTCCTGCCCCTGAGGAGGAAAAACCCTGGGCACCAGCCTTTTGTACAGAAAACAGACCAAAAAAGGGGCCACATGTGTCCCAATGGCACCTGGAGGTGCAGGCAGGGTGGAACTGTCCACACCCAGTGCTGAAGTGATTCCCATGTCGCCCAGGCCAGACTGAAAATCCTAAACCATGGGGATAAAAATGGGATTTCCACCACATGCAGAATTCCAGATAATGATTTTTTTCTTTGTTTGTTGTAAATCCCGTTGAAGAGAGGAAGGTACAGGCCACCCAATCACACAGATTTCAGGAGATATTTAGGATTAAATGCTTTAAACACATCTGTGTTTGTTTCCATGTGAACGCCAGGAAAGAGGGAGGGAGGAGGAAGGAAAACAAGCTGTTGCTGCAGAGAGCAATCACACTTTTGTGTTCAGAGGGAAAAGAAGCACCTCAGGTAATTCCTGCAGTGGTTGCCACCTCAAATCCAGCACTCCCATGGACCAGAGAGAAAGGAGAGTGTGGCACAAAGCTTGGCAGTTTGGTAAATGGAAAAACTGATTGTTCTGAAACATCTTCAGCAGAGTTTTTCCTTCCTGGAAATCTGCCTGGGTGTCCCTGTAACTGAGAGGGAAGACTGAACAAACTCCAAGAGGTCCCCAGAACTGCAGGCATTTGGACCAACGTGGAGCTTTTTTTCTACAAAACACAAGAAAAAGTGAATAAAGTATTTCTGACACTCTTGATCATGCAATTGATATTCCTGAGGTTTGTGTAGCTCCATGAAACTTTCTCCTTCCAAAAGCTGATGGTGCTTCAGGCAAAGGGTTGTGTCAGAGCTGTTCAGCCCCAGGGGCCAAGCACAGCCACAAAGTTCACCCTCCACACTTTGGATCCTGAGCTGTTTGTGCTAAAAGTGGAGTCAATGCTCTCATGCTTGTCAATCCTGAATAAAATTCCAGGAATTTTACAGTGTTTGCTGCATGTAAATGAAAACTGTAGGGTATCCTGATCTACAAAACTAATTAACTTGCTGATAAATTTGAAAATATCTACAGGGAGCTCATTAAGGGGAAAAAAAAATCCCCTGAATGGTGGAGTTCACAGAGCTTAACCCCGAGGTGAGAAGCAATGAGCATTCCAGCAAACCAAGCTGAATGTCACTCTTGGAAAAGTCCAAGGTGGGAGCTACACCCAGGGAAGGACCTGGACACAGAGAGACTCCTGGGTCACCAGGGCACCTCTACAACAAGATTCTGCTCCAATTTTCCTTGGAAGAATGTTTCTTCCAGTTTTAATTCCTCTAGTCCTCAAGGTTGTCTGCTATTTGCCCCACGAGCTAGGTTTGGGCTGAATTTCCCTACAGTGCTCCCCAGCCATGAGTTATTAGCACATTACATATTTTTATTAAGATTTTCCATAAAAATGTTGAACAATATTAGCCTTAGGTGTAGCCATTTCGGAGCTCTGGCAACTCCTCCCAGCCTGACTCTTCCCTTTAACACAAGATCTTTTCTGTCTTGTCTTCCTGGGCTTCCTCCCTCCCCTTTTAATTCTCCTGTAATCCTCGTTTTCCTCGGCATGGCTAATGAGTCCCTCATGTGACACCGTATCGAATGCTCCCTCCCAGCCCCCAGAGATGCTATCCAGCTTGTTCCCTTTGTCTAAAAACTCCATTACCTTATCAGGGAAAGATATCGGATTAGCCTGCCACAATCTCCTTTGGATAAAGCCATGCTTCATTCCAGCCTATTTCCCACTTAGAGCCATGGCTTTAATTACTTCTGCCTCCAAAATCTATTTCAAAGCTTGCATCAAGCTGAGCTCCTCTTTCAGGCTCCAAACCCCACTGTTTGCCATTCCTTATCAGGGCCCTTGGGCTGTGGCAGATGTTTTGTCCCAGCAAGGGAATGGCTGAGTGGGATGCTCTCCCTCCTGGGCTGTGGGCTTGGAGTCAGGGGGGAGATCCAACCTCCCAGGGCTTTAGGAACTCCTCACAGGAAGATTTTCTGGCCCATTGGGCAGCTGGACTGCTGGAAACAGGCTCACAGTCATCTCAGCTTTTGCACCATGACAAGAGTTTTAGGATCTCTTCAGGGAATCTGAAGTTGCCACTTCTCTCAGGTCTGACTGAATGGACCTCCCTGCCCAGTTCAGGCTCAAATGAAACCCACTTTTGTTGGTTGCAAAACTGAGAGCTGGGGATGTGTAGGGAACCCAGCAATAAAAGGCCATTCCCCAGTGTGGGACATTCAGAATCCCTGGAGCCTGAAGTGCTGCTGCTGATCCCAGACCTGTGGCTGTGGCCTCAGCTCCTGGAGTATTCCCTGGAGCATTGCTCTGTCTCTGTCCTTCTGATATCCTGGTCAACATCCACATCATTAAAAATGGAACACAAGTCCTCCCTTTATTTTGGAGTCCTACTGAGGATGGCTGTAATTTCACATCCCCCTCATTTCGCAGTAGTCTCACTTGCTCTCTTCTCCTCCTCATTTCATTTACATAACCAAAGAGCTTTTTCTCTTTGCTTTAACATGTAACTCACTGTGACACTTGACAGTTCTCCCTTCATCGATGCACTTCTTGACCTCTACGTTGTACTCTTTTGCTGATCAATCTCTTTAGCTTGGTTTCCCAAGGGGAAAAAAAAATCCAACCACTTTTTCATTCCTTCATTACTTCTCCTGCAGTAATTTTAAAACCCAATGGCCAATTCCAACCCCACCTGAAAGGATGGCAGAAGCACCTGTGATAATTAAGATTCTGCAAGTTTTTTTTCAAAAATTGGCAGCTGAGTAGATGAGAGAGATTCAAATTGGTGGCTGCACTGAGGGAAAAGGAAGCATCTCCAAACCATTATAGATTCCCCTTGGCAGCTCCTCTTTGTCAGTCAGCACCAGCCTGCAGCCAGCTCTGCCTGCAGGAGCCTCCAGGCTCCCCCAGCTCCCACGGGATCATGGAATAATGGGGGAGACTTAAGGGTTTGAGCTTGGGGTCTCTGTTGCTGTTTTGTGGGGTTTTGGGGGTGACTGGAGTGCAGGAAACACAACACATCCCTAACCAAACCCATATTCCTGCTTGCACTCCTTAAGGAATAAGCTGCCCTTCCTTCCTTCCTTCCTTCCTTCCTTCCTTCCTTCCTTCCTTCCTTCCTTCCTTCCTTCCTTCCTTCCTTCCTTCCTTCTTCCCTCCCCTTCCTTCCTTCCTTCCTTCCTTCCTTCCTTCCTTCCTTCCTTCCTTCCTTCCTTCCTTCCTTCCTTCCTTCCTTCCTTCCTTCCTTCCTTCCTTCCTTCCTTCCTTCCTTCCTTCCCTCCCTCCCTCCCTCCCTCCCTCCCTCCCTCCCTCCGCTTATTCTGAACATGACTTTTCTAAATTCAGTTATCTGTGATATCCCCTCCCTTGAAAATTTTGAAAATACAGACTCCTAACAGTTTTCCACCTGGAATTTGAGGTGCTGATTCTGAACCAAAGTCCTTGAGCTTCTCAGGCTTTGCTAAAACCTTCCCTGAGTTTGTAAGAGCTTTCCTTTTTGAACTGAAGAAATTTACCCACAGATCCATCCTTTGTCCTGGTATTTCAATTCATCTCAAGCCTATTGTGCTCATTCCACTCAAGGTCACTGTGTCTCACACACATTTTGTGAAACCTCCTCAGTGTAAGTGGTGCCTCTTGTTTATCGAGTGGCTGCTGGGGAAAGAAATTCATGAGACACCATGTCCAAGGCACCAGAGAGAGCTGGGAGCTGTTCTTGTTCTGTAAGCTGTTATTTTCTAGGGAATTAAAATCCCCACGATGACAAAATTCCCCCACTAACACTAATTTTGCTGTGTTTACCCATTTCCATTATAAACACTCCTCCGGCAGAACCTCTATTACCATTCTGTCCAGACTGAGAGTGCCCATGGCACACTTTTGTTGCCATGGTCTCCTTGATTTTCTCCTCATTCCATCACGTTTTCACCCCACCTGAACAGCCCTTGAAGGCTGCACACCCCAGGGCCAGCCTCAAGCACTCCCTCTCCTTTAACCCTCTCAGCTCCTTCACATCTCCAGATTATTTTGTTGCTGCTGGTGATGTTGCTACTGCTGCCCCAAGCCTTTTACCCTGACCCATTTAGGTGCTCTGACAGGTTTTTACTCCTCTTCACACTCCTGCTGGCTTGTGTTTGTCCTTTCCTTTCATCACTGCACCTCCTTTCCCTGACAAGAAATTCGTAACAAAGACTCTCTGACCACAGGGATCTTTCTGCTTGTTCCCAGTCTTCTCCCTTTGTGTCCTGCCTGGGAACAATCTCCTTTCTTCTCTCCCATTTCGTTTTCCATGTACTCTGCCCTGTTTTGCTTGGACACCAAGTCCTCTTACTTTCACTGTCCCCCTTTATTCTGAAGGATGAGGAGCCTCTCCCTGCTCCACCTCATCTCCATCTGCGCTGATCTCTTTTGCATATTCATTGCTGCAGCAATTCAATTCCTTAGATCTCTTTACCAACATCTGGCCTCTTCTTCTTCTACGTGGCCTCCAAATTCTCCTGATCACCTCATGCAAATTTGGGCTTTCTTGGACAATCATTTCTAACCTGTCATTTCAATTTTAAATGTATCCATTTTTGATTTCCCTGTCTGTCTTTTTTCATCCATTGTCTTTCAGCAGCTCAGTGTGTGTTTGACCTTGGAGAGCTGCCCAAGAGCAAGATGTGTCCAGTGCCTCCTTTCTAGTGGTACAATTTTTCTGGACACTAATATGGCTTTAATCCACCACCACTGCCTTGCCTTTTTTGCTTTAATCCATGGAATACAGACTTCCTGAAGTTCTTCAACTGTTTGACTTCCCAAACTTTCAGTGCCAGCCTTAACTTGTTGTTTTGGCTGGTCTATGCCTTAGTGCTCAGTTTTCCATAAGATAATTCACCAATAACACATCCTGCAATCTCACAGGAGTGGCCTTTTCCCACTGGGAACAATTCCAGCACAACCATCTGGATTTGGGTCATGGCAGAGCCTTTTCCATTGCATTCTGTATGGAACAAGCTCTGTGAATTGAAGGGAACACAACAGAAAGGCTACACCAATACACTGTAAACTACAGGGAAAAAACCTGAAAAAAACAGTTTCTAGTAAAAGGCATTGCCACATTCCATGGCAATCCTGACTTCTGAGGACTTCATCTAAAAGGAATTGTCTCATTCTGGGAAAGTGATGGGACCTGACTCTGGCAATTAAACTGCACCATGTGGCAAAGCCTTGAGTTGTTCAGTCACCAGCCAAAGATGTTCTTCCATTGCTCACAGCTTTATGGAGGGCATTTGTCTCCAAATAGTGCTCCCAAAACCCAGCCTTGCAGAGCCTGGACCTGGGAGAGTGTAACTTGTGCATCAAGTGAAAATGGGATTTGGACTGCAAAGTCTCTCCCCACTGCAGCCATTCCCTAGGAAGGATTTCCCAACCTCCCTGAAATCTGGGTTTACTGACACAGGGACACAGGAGAGCAGCATAAATACAATTTTATGAAGATTCATAGTAATCCCTGTTCTCTGGAGAGCTGCTGGAATGGCAACAAAAGGTCCTTTTCCCCTCAGAGAGTTAAAATCACTGTACAAGTAACCACCAGATATTAGCACTGTCACTGGGGCTAATGAAGCCTTTACCCTGGATCAGAGTGAGAACCTGAGCCAGCCTCAGTAATTGCTGTGTTATCAGTGCAAACATCAGAAGCTGCTCTCTCAGCCTCCCTTGGGATGCTCAGCCAGCAGCTGGGGAGGCTCAGGCACCCTGAAAGCCCTTCTGTGGAGCTGCTGGGGGACGAGGAGACTCCCTGAACACCCATCACACCCAGCAGTGCTGGGCACCCTTTGCTGCCAGGCTGGAAGAAGGGCCAGGCAAAGCAAAGCAAAGCAACAGAGTCCATTTTTCATATAAATTTGCCTAATTTACACCCAGGGTTTCCACCTGAGATCTCCTGTGGGCAGATGTGCCCACACATCTTTTGTGCAGAGGCTTTGCTGTTGTGGAGCTCAGCCCTGGAGGAGCCTGCTGCAAGGAACTTCCCTTTCTTTGCTTCAGTTTTTGAAATAGGTGCTAAAATTCCCAAGAGAAGCAAGCAGGAGTTGGGTTTGTGCCTCCCTGCCTTCTCTCCCAGCTTTGAACCTTTGCTTACAAGATGAGTAACATCAAGTGATTCTGAAACGCCTCTGGCAGATACAAGACAAGCCTTCAGAGGATGGATCTCGCTTTAACTCCTCCAACAAACGCTTTCCTGGTGTTTGGTGCACTCAGCAGCTGAAGAGAGGTGGGAGATGTGCAGCAGGGCTGCAGCTTGGGAAAAACTGGGAAGTGATGTGGATTGGGGAGGGAAGCTGAGGCCCTTGTGCTGGAGACTTGTGGGCTGTAATTATTTCCCAATTGGTAATTGGGGTGTGCAGCCTGGGGAAGCAGCAGATGGTAATTACATCCCATTAAATGTTTGTGTTTAGCTGGAGCTGTTTCAGTGCTGGCAGCGTGGGGTGGAGCTGGGGCTGGGCTGAGGGGCTGCCTGACACCTCACCAGGCTCGTGGGGAAGCTCCTGCATGCTTCCCACAACAGCCAGACAGGGACAGATCACCCAGGGATTGGGGATCAGGGTCCTCAGCCCTGTGCAGGAAGAACAGAGAATTGCAGTGCAGCACGAGAAGGAAGCACAAGAAGCCTCCCCTCTGTGTGGGGACAGCCCAGGCAAGCCCTGTCTAGGGTTTGTTCCTCTTGCCTCCTGTGTCCACAAGCCTTTCCCACTCCTCATGCACTGCACAACTCCCATTCCAACCACCCTGACTGCCAATCCAGTGTAGGACTCAGCCCTGTCCCACTGCCTCTCTCCACGGGGAGGACAGGAGGGACCTGGCAGAGCTCCTGTGCTCTCCAAGTGGCACTGCACTGCAGAGACAACACCTTCCCAGGGTTTCTGTTACAAATGTGTGAAGGAAGTCCTCATGTCCTTATTTTCAGAGCTCTTCTCCCAGCTGGAAGCCTCATGGGGCAGAGGAGCTTCTCAGACACCTTCTCACTGTGCAGGACCCTCCAAAGCAGATTTTCTCCTTGTGGAAGGCTCTGCTCCACACCTGCCAAAGTCTGTGTTTAAACATCTGAAACTCTGAAAGGTTCAGCAGGATATTCCTAACTTCCACACCCTTTCCTCTCCATCTCAGCCAGGGATATTCAGCCAGCATTGATTGCATCACAACTTTCAGCTTTTTTCTGGAAGATGCTCCATTTCTTATTCTGACCCAGCAGATACAAGATTGCCCAGGAAGGGGAAGTTTGTCCTGACCTCAGCATTGTCCAAAAGTTTCATTAAAAAAGGCAAGATATTTATAAAACACAGGTTTCCAGCTGATTAGTGGTTATTGCTCAGGCCTGAGAATGCTGGGGAGAGAATGCAAAGAGTCAAGGAGAGCTGGAGAGAAAGAAGGAGGAGGAAATTTGGGAAAACATTTCTAGAACCTCAAAGGAAACAGGCCAGGTTGCAAACACTTGTTATGAAGTGAAAGATGTGCAGTGATTATGGGTGAGCAGAGCTGGGAGGAGAAGAGCACAGCAAATTTAATATATATGGGTCTCACAAAAGAATCACCCTAAAGATTTGGGATCACCCTATAGATCTGTAGGAAACCCTGGGCAGTGCAGCAGGTTGGTGTGTCAGCACCACAAGCTCCCAGGGGAAGCAGAGGGCCTTCAGAACAGCCCTGAAATGATTGAAGGACAAGCTAAATAGGAAAGATTAAAGGAATTAAATTATGCATGGCTCGGGCAAGCAGTGATTAAGTAGCCAGGCAAGGAGGAAAACTGTTTAGTGTGGTCTGATAAGGAACAGCCTGAAGTTAAAAGGTGAGACTGATAATGGAAAGTGGAGACTGCACAAGAGAAAAGTTTTCTAAGAAAAACTCCAGTACTGCTTAGTGCTGGGTTTCTGAAGGGGGGTGGAAATGCAATTATTGAAAACTTGGCAAAATGCTGGAGAACATTCAGAGGGACAAGAGTGTTCAGCCCAAGGTACAGGTGCCAGCTCTGCTCTGGGAGCAGGGGTGCTGATGTGGCTCTCACATGTTTTGTTCATCCCATCAGTGGAGGCTCCTTTGTGAGCAGAGCAGGGAAGGTTTTCAGAACATGGCTGGGCTGAATTGTCTCAATATCACCAACACAGCAGCAGGGAGCCAGTCCTGGTGGGTCTGCTGTGGGATGGGCAGAGCTGGAATGCCCCAGGAATGGAGGATTCTTTGTGAAATACATGCATAAATACAATTTTACGATGATTCACAGTAATCCCTGCTCTCTAGAAAGCTGCTGGAATGGCAAGAAAAGGTCCTTTTCCCCTCTGGAGGGGTAAAATGTCCTGGGCTCCACTGTCTGAGCAGTGCATGCAGTGCCAGCCTGAGTCATTGGCCTTTGCAGGATGTGCTCTGCACTGAGGAGGGTTGGAAGGCCTGTGGGGATCCTTTCAGAATAAGCTTTCTTTCTAAGTGTAAAATATTATTCCCATCCACAATAATTATTAGAATAATAAAGATCTCATTACAGAAGCAGCAGGACTGTTCTCAGGTATTGCACTGAGCCCTCCCTGGGAATGCAGCAGTGCAAGATATGCTGATGTTGCCTTCTAGCAGACACATTGGAACAACTTGTGCTAATTGCCATTAATAAATATATGCTAAAAGCATGACTGGGAACCAGGCACACACACAGCTTTGGCTACTGATTGAAAATTGTACCACTGGGTTGTATTTTCTGCTCACTTTCATTATAAATCTCCAAGGGGCTTTTATTGTTTGTGTCTGCAATCAGCACAACGTTTGGGTTCTGCCATGGGCTGTATCTCCCCAGCCCTTGCAGTTGTTGGGATGCACTGCTGCATCCCCAGATGTGTGTAACACACACCACACCCCAGGCTGCTTTTCTGATGGACACAGAGGTTGAATTCACCAGGATGTTTGATGTCCCTTCCTCACTGGAGGTCATGGCTGTGGCCACTGCCCACACTCTGCTGCTCTTGGCTGTTCCCTGATCTCTGTCTCTGCTCTCCCTGGCACACCAAGGCAATGGACATAGCAAATTTCCTTGTGCCAGAGCCAGGGGAGTTGTGCTAAACACTTGCTAAACACTTCCCTGAGTTTGTAAGAGCTTTCCTTTTTGAACTGAAGAAATTTACCCACAGATCCATCCTTTGTCCTGGTATTTCATTTCATCTCAAGCCTTTTGTGCTCATTCCACCCAAGGTCATAGTGTAATAACCCACAGGGATGCTCAGCATGTCCCTCAGGATCAGTTCTCATGCCTTAGGCTCCTGTATGGATCAAAGCACAAGCCAGGCTGGGACATTTTCACCCCTTGTCATGCCTTCCCCTCTGCCTCAGCCCAGGCTGCCTGAGGTTTGTGAGGTTCTCCTGGGTTGGCAGGACACCTCTCCTGGGCTGTGGGTGCTGCCAGACCAGCAGCATCCAAACTGGGATCCCACAGACCCTCCCTCATGGGTGATGGAGCAACTGGTGTTCTTTCCCAGGGGTGTTCTTTACCAGTGTTACACTGAAGGCAATGATGGAAAAAGGCAAAGCCCACTGGCACACAAACAGGGAGAAGGAAATGGCACTAGTGAGGCAGTAAATCCAATAAAAGGGTTAATTTCCACAGTGGAAGAAGCAGTGGTTGTCACAAAAACAGCAGTTCTCCTCCACAGAGTGAGGAACTGCACTGCACAGGAGGAGTGTGAAGGTCACCTTCCCCCCTGGCTGTGCTGCTGCCAGGGTCAGCCCAGCCCAGAGTGTCCTGCCTCAGCTGCACAGAGCAGCTCTTCCAGCTGTTCCAGCTGTTCCAGCTGTCTGGGTGCTCCCAGCCTGCTCTGAACCAGCCACACACAGATCCCCTTCACAGCATGGACAAGAAGAGCAGATTTCAGATTGGAGCCAAAGAATCCCCTCAGGCTTTTGGGCAGGCTTAACTCCTCAAGGGAGCATCAGGATTTCTCCACACAGCATTTTGCAAACTTGCCTTGGGAAATGGGATTCCAATAATTAGGAAAACATCCCAGCTACCCCTCCCTGCAGCTTTGCAAAACAAGAACTAAAATCTCTTCCTTTTCTCCCCAGCTGCTTCACCTGTGCCTGTGATTTGGTGAAAGGCACTGAGCAAGCACCCCTTTCCCACAGACCTCTGCACTCCAGCTGACTCTGGGATGCTCATCCATGGTGTTGTGCCCAGCCTGTGTCCCTCAGTGGGAAGAGCATGGACAACCACAACATCCCTGCACTGTCCCCAGAGGTGGGATGAGCCTGCAGAGCCCTAGATGTGTTTACATCAGACCTTATTCCCCCATGATGCCAGGGACAGAGGCACAGGGGGTCACCTAAACCATTGCTCAGAGAAGCTGTGCTGCCTCTGGATCCCTGGAAGTGTCCAAGGTCAGGTTGGACAGGCTGGGAATACCCTGGGACAGTGGAAGGTGTCCCTGCCCATGGCAGGGGGTGGCACTGGATGAGCTTTATGGTTTCTTTCCACCCAAACCAGTCTGGGATTCCATGAGAGAGATAATCCAACCCTGTTCCTAACAACAGGAGGCTAAAAACCTCATCTCTCCCCAGTGAGTTGTTCTCAGACACTCAGCTGTGTGAAGACATTTCTGGCTGGCTGTCCAGCAGTGCTGACCCTGGCAGCCAACACTGAGCCCTCAGTGCTCCATTTCTGCTCAGGCCAGGGCTGGTGGGCATTTGCAGAAGGATTTCCTTGCTCTCCTGGCAGTGCCAATTTGTGTTCCCTCACTAAAGAGGAGCCTCAGCACCTCACAGCCAACAGGCTGTCCGAGGGAGATACTTCAGCTAAAAGCTGGGAATGGATGGAGAGCCCTTGGTGCCTCTCTGCCTCATGGGGGATGTGTGCAATAGAGACCCAGCAGGAGAACAGGGAGAGCTTTTCCAGGGGGGAGAGGCTGAGATTGGGCTGAGAGCCTCCAGCACAGCCCCTTGGCAAGGTGACCCTCAGGCTCCCTCCTGCCTGCCCAGGTGCTGCAGGCACAGGTGGGACATGGGGATGTCCAGGTTGTCACCAGGGCTGAAAGCCTGCTGTCACCACCCTGCCTCAGGCTGCTGCTGAGCAAGGCAAACGTGCCAGGGAGAGCTCAGAATTATCCTAATTCATAGAGCACACACCAAAAATTATAACCCCAGTTATAATAAAACACAAAAAAATTATAACCCTAGTTAGAATAAAACACATCTCCAGCATTAACACTTGTTGGCATTGCTATTAGATGATAAACATGCCCAATAACAAACACAACAATGTTTTTCTCTGGAACTATCTTGGTGATTTTGTTTGCTTAAGAGAAGAAAGGCAGCTGTGTTTGGGGACAGCATCTCCTCCCTGATACTGTATCTCACCAGGAAAGCTGCTTTGAAGCACGTTGGGATCAAGCACAGACAAAGGAAAATGGAAATTTCACTGTGAAAACTAATGATGAACCAATTTATCCAAGTTAAAGCAAAAGACTGAAAACAATTCTAAGCAGTTTAATGACAAAATACTCTAATCCAATGCTGGTGTAAGAGTTTCACTTGTGGCATCTCTTATTAGAGAAACAGAACCCATGAGAGTGCAGATGTGAATAAAATATCTCATTTTATGGCCTCAGAGAAAAAAAGAAACCTTTGAGGGGTTTATAAGCTCTTTCATCATTATGCAGTTGTTCTGCAGAGCTTGGGAAATCCTCTAGATTTAGAATAACTTTGGAATCCTATCTCGTGTGTGTGAAGGTCTCTGGGAATGCCAGGGAGGATGGTTTGGTGCAAAGACTCCCATGGGTTCTGCTGCCAGTGCCTTGAAATGACCCTGTGGAGAGCAGGAAAGGAGCTGCACCCCTCAGGGTCCTGCAGAATGAACCTCAGCAATGCATTCTCTAACTAACTTAGACAATTAACTAACTATGAAATAATAACCAACTTCTGAAATAGTAGTGCTGAGGAAGCTCAGAGAATCCCAAATCACTGAGGCTGGAAAATCCCTCCAGGACCATCCAGTCCAAGCTGTGCCCAATGCCCACCTTGTCCCCAGCCCAGAGCACTCAGTGCCACAGCCAGGCCTTCCTTGGACACCTCTGATGCCTTAGAATTTTGGCTTCTATATTTTTCATGTATCTGTAATCCTGTAATCTCTTAGTGTATAACTCTAGACTCCACATAGGGTATTGAGTTACTGTTCTCTCATTTTTAGACAAATCAATTCCTCTCTAAGCTCAAAACTCAAGGACGCCTCACTGTCTCAGAGCCCCAAGGTATGTAAACAGCAGTGAACTGGGGGGAGCAAACTTGGAGTAACTGACTTCATTACCTGAAGCTGTAATTGGAGGATTAACCCTGATATGCAAAAGGAAAAAAATTATAAAGTATGAAAACCCTGTGACCCATCATCCATTTTGGGTAGCCCCTGGGTGGGCTGTGACTGCCCTAAATGAACCTGAAGGCCCTTCAATAAATAGAATAGGCTTGACTTCATCTAGCCTCTGTTTTAGGTAAGCCTGCCTAGGGATGAGCACTCCAAACCTCCCTGGGCAGCTCCGGCCAAGGCCTGAGCACCCTTTCCATGGAGAAATTCCTGCTGCTGGCCAAGCTGAGCCTCCCCTGGCCCAGCCTGAGGCTGTTCCCTCTCCTCCTGTCCCTGTTCCCTGGAGCACAGCCTGACCCCCCAGCTGTCCCCTCCTGTCAGCAGCTGTGCAGAGCCACAAGGTCCCCCTGAGCCTCCTTTGCTCCAGGCTGAGCTCCTTTCCCAGCTCCCTCAGCCTCTCCTGGTGCTCCAAACCCTTCCCAGCTCTGTTCCCTTCCCTGGACACCTCCAGCCCCTCAATTCAAGCCCTGGGGAATGTTCCATGTGCCACCTCAGGGAACAGCAAAGCCCCCCTTGGCAAGTTTGTGATCTGGAGCTTTCCCAGGGCTCTGAATCCAGGGATTGCACCAGGGAAGCAGATATGGCTACAAGTCAATTGTCTTCCTGAGGGAAGAAAGGTGAACAGAAATGAGGAGTCAACATTGCTCAAAACCTTTTAAACATCAAAGGACACTCATGCAGAGGAGCTGAAGGATGCTTCATGCCCAGCCTCAGACAGTGAGAATTCACAGCCACTGACGCCTGGCCAGATTCCCTCATGGAGAGAGAGCCAGGGAGGGGAGAGACAGCTCTT
This sequence comes from Lichenostomus cassidix, assembly GCF_008360975.1. Lineage (NCBI taxonomy): Eukaryota > Metazoa > Chordata > Aves > Passeriformes > Meliphagidae > Lichenostomus > Lichenostomus cassidix. The sequence continues at coordinate 10,241,810 of NC_139498.1, forward strand.
CCCATCCTCTTTGAAACTTTATTTGCATTCATCAGCAGCAAGAAAACCCTGAATATGCCTGGGCAGGGCAGAGCTCAGCCTTCAGAGCTGGCCTTGCCTCCTACACCCCTGATCTGATTGCAGAAACCCACGGGGACAGGAGCTCTGAGCGGAGGGGAGGCTCTAGGGTTGCATTTTTCACTTATTACTTCTCTCTTTTACAACTGTACTTCCAATTTTGTAACCAGGAACCGAATCTTCCTCGTAACACAGATAAACTCCTGCAAGATTTCACTTGCTGTTTTGAGCAAGTACAGCTGGAGGGACAACGTTTGCCTGAAAGCAATTAACCCCCCTCTACAGGTGAATTCCAGGGCTGCTGGGCTCCAGGATGAACTAGGAAATCTCAGGGTATGGACATGTTTCGTGCCAAGCTGCAGGGAACATCTGGCAGAGTGCTTATCAGCAGCTGCAGGCTGTAGGGTGGCTTCTGGGAGGCATCTGCTGACAAGCAGAGGGGACAATCTGAGTGTTGAAGGGACAGCCTGAGTGCTGAAGGGTCACTCAGGGCAGCTGGATCAGCAGCTGCTCCCCTGGGATGCAGTGGGGAAGCATGGAGGGGAAGGACAGGGGCTGTGTGCTCTATAAATACCCCTGAGGGCACTCAGGGCCCCTTGGGGATTTCTCAGATGAGCAGGGCTGGGTTTGGGGTACATTGCTGAGCCAGGGTTCGTTTTTCCCTCATTTCCTCCAGAGGATATGTCACAGGATGTGGCTCTGCCATGCAGGTGCCACACTGATGTGACCTGAAGAGTCTAGCAGAGCAGGTGGCATTCACTGTTTAGTGAGGGGAGAATCTGCTGCCTCCCCCTGTGCCTCCCTCTGCCACTTCTCCTGGTTTCCATCTTCTCCTGGGTGTCCCAGAGCACCACCCTTGGGGTGTTTCCTCCTGCAATTTGAGTTCTTCCTCCCTTCCCACTGTCCCTGCCCTGATACAAAGTGAAGGTGAAGGATTGAGCTCATTCTCTGTGTCACAATGTCCTTCCCCATGAAAGCAGCTCAGAGGAAGGGCAATGACCTTGGGCTCTGATAATCTGGAGGCTCCCCAGTGCACATTCTGCAAGCCCTGGATGCTGAGGTGCTCCTTCCACATCTCACCCCTCATAAACAGGGAGCAAAACCTCTGCTTTCCCATCAGACATCAACTCCAGCCTGTTGTCTGTGGGATTGAGGGCTCAGGGCAGCTCAGGCCAAAGTGCCCCTGAAGCAGCAAACACCTCAGTGCTGAGCCAGTCCTGTTGCTCTGGAAATGCTGTCTGGAACACTAACAGGAGGCTGAAATCCCAAGGATTCCTCTGAAGCAGCTCCTGCTGTGCACAAGCTGGGTGAGAGAGGCAGGAGCAGGGACCTTGCTAATGCTGTGAAGAAACAGCTGCCCGGAGAGAAAAGGAGATTGATGACAACAGAGCTGGCAGGAGGTGCTGGATGGAGCTGAAAGGCAGGAGGACACTCAGCCCTCTTCCCTCTGGAGGTGGGAATCAGCTCCCTCCTTCCCCAGGCTCTCCTGCTGGGCATACTGGGACACCTCGTGCCTTTCACAGGGAGCTCTGGGGAGTTTATACACATTCCAGAGAGGCTGGAGCATCTGTGCCTGCACTGAAAAGTTCAAAACAAGTGGTTTTTCTTTCAGAGATGAGAGAGAAGCCTCAGCTCTCATTTTTTGGGTGAAAAGACAGCATTTTAACTTGTGAGACACCCACAGATGCACAGACCAGACTGAAAACAAAACACGAAACTGATGTCCAGAAATTCTTGGTCACAACAAAAATGTGCACAAATGTGGTCTACAAAACCTCAGGAAGAGCAGCCACAAACCCATGGCTTAAACTTGAAAGGAAATGTTGTTTTAAAATTTGGTTTCTTGCTGAAGCACTGCTTTGCAAACCAGGAATTCAGAGAAAATTTCACTTTGACTACAATAACTTGGGATGTTACAAACCAATGTTTGGGCCCAGGAGCTGCTCAGTGGAATTGATGGGAGCTGCAGTGAAGCACAGAAATGTCCAACTTGGATTCCCTGCTCATCATCTCCATCCAGGCTCCTGGACCTACTTGTCCAACACTTCAGCCCCTGAGTAGCTGATGAATCCTGGAACAGCGATTGGAAACGCAGAACTGAGGCTTGGGACACACATTCCCTGGAATAAATAAAATCTTCCAGCAATGCACTGGGCTCCTTGTGGGCCTTAGAGCACCTGGGGTGACCCCTGAGAGAGGAAGGACTGTCTGAGTTCCCACTACAAAACACTCCCTTCTGGCCTGTGCTTTGAGGAGCTGCAGATCACCCTGAGCTGGACAGCCAGGATTCCTGGAACCACTGGGCTCCTGCCAAAGCTTGTTCTGCTCCAGAGTGTCAGATGAAATGCTGGTGGATCAGTTAATTATTTGATTCCTTCTGCAAGGCTTTATTTTACTGGGACATTTACAACAGGGACTGAGATACTCAGTTCCAATTCAAATTAGCTCACTGGGCTGCTGCATGTGTTCCCTGAAATCCTTTGATGAGTCACAGGAACAGTTGCTATCATTCCCTTTTTATTTCATTTTTTTATGCTTAAGAGTAGAGATCAGAGTAAGCAGCACGAGTTCACCAATATTTTGCTATTGCTGCTGTCACAGCTGTCCCCAGTGTTCCCTTTTGTCCCTCTCTCTGAGCTCTGATGACTCTGCACTCAGGCTGTCACCAAAGGGGAGGGGTTAGACCCAGCTCAGCCCAGCTCCAATCTTCTGACTTCTGCTGGGGATGAATCATCCATCACAGAATCATTAAGGTTACAAAATACACCCAAGATCATCAAGTCTAACTCAGCCCCAAAGAATGATGTATAATACAGTACTCCAGTGGGATTCTGTTACTTCCCATTATCTTTAACATCTGCTATAACTGAAGCCCAGACTGATTGCTCTGGAGCCTCCAGGCTTTCACTCTCTACAGGTTTATGGATATTTTCTCATTTTTCTTTAAAATCCTTCTTTACACTAATCTGAAAGAATGGTCTCTTCTACAGCAGAGCAGGGATGGTGTTGGCCAGGTCAGACCAGGACAGCCAGAAGGAGAGGTTAGCTGTGCCTGGTGAGCCCAGAATTTCCCGGAGTCCCAGAGGATGCTCCAGAGAGTCCCAAGATGGTGCAATCCCAAGTCTCTGCCTGCAGCCTTCCAGCCCAGCCCCAGAACATCCCCTGCTCAGGACAGCCGTGTGCACCCAGGACCATTCCTGAGGAGCAGGAGTGCAAGCTGCACTCACAGCAGAGGTGCAATTCCTGCAATGCCAACCCCACGTGGCTCTCGTTTGGGCAAAGGTTGGGCTAGCTGCTCTGGGAGGTCTTTTCCAGCCTCACTGTCCCTGGGATTCTGTGATTTCAGCATTGTGTGAGATAAACCCTGTGCAGAGCTAAACCCCTCCAGCCACACCAGAGATCTTCCCCGGGCAGGTGAGGTCAGAGGGGTGGGCAGAGCACCAGGGGAGAGAGGGGAAGGCAGAATTTGGACACTGGGCATCCAACACCAGCACGTTCATCTCCTTCTCCTCTCATTTGTTCCCCTTTCCCTCAGCGCCTGGAAGCTGCTGTGTGTGACTGAAGGGAATAACCAAACATCCTGAGCTTTTATTCTCTCCAGAAATGCCAGTAATTGTTAGAAATTGTTTAGAAATAGCTCAGGAAATTGTTCAGAAATTGTTTTTTCTCGTGTCAGGCTGGCTGGTAACCCTTATTCAGGGTGTGGCCGAAGGGAGGTGTGTCCTGGGGCACTGTCTGGGGCACTGCCCTGATTACAGGGGATAAATTGGCTGGTAATTAGTGTTCCATGGTGAATCCTCCCTAACACCCTTTACCCTGCTGGCTGTCACGGTGACTGTGCCACCAGGATCTCAGTGTGCTGAAGCAGCTGCAGGAGGGAAGGGGAACATGCTGGGACAATCAATATCACTGATCCTGGTTCTGTGCCCAATATTGTGCTCAAAGCAGGAGAAGGAGGCAACTGGCACCTCCCACAGCACCTCAGTCAGGGGTTTCCACTGCTGGGCGCTCACTGATGATGGGATTTTAATTAGTGTTAGTCAGGTGTGAATTAATCTGATCATTTCACAGGTTGGAGCACCTGATGGATCTTAGGAGGGATCTGGTTTTATGCAAGATCTCCACAGCTCCTCTCCCCACATGACCTGTGGAGTTTTTTGGGAATTCTGGCTGTTCTGAGGCTGCTGACTGTGGCTAGCACAGGTCTTTCCCATGAGAATTTTTTCCTGTGTTTTATAAACAAAGATAAAGTTTGGATGTTATTACAAACAGTGCCTCGAGATTTGGACAGTTCAGGCCTGGCCAATCAGGCCTAGGGGGAGGTTTCTGACTGACCAATCTGAGTGACCTCTGAAAAATCTATATAAGTTGGAATTAAATAATAAAAGCTCTCTTTTTGATGCCACACTGAGAATCCAGGTCTTCTTTCTCTGCTAGCAGCTCAACAGCGACAGCTGACCACTGATGGCAGCAGGGGAAGCAGCAGTGCTGGGTGGCACAGGCAGCATCAGAACACACACAGCTTTCCTGGACATTTCCCTGTATTTCCAGGGTGTTTCCCACAGGAAATGAAAAAGGAAGCAGCCTCTTCCCTCTGCAGTTTGATTCTGCTCCACTTGAGCCATCTCAATTTGCCCTATGCATTGCCATATTTTTGCACCCAATTTGCAGTGATTGTTTCCATTCCCAGTCTACACAAATAATTACACATATATTTATTCCCTCATGGCAGCCTTTTTGGTGAAACTGTCTCCTTGTGACATTGCCATTCCCCCCTAATCTAAAATTCTGTATATTTTCCAGCAGCTCTATTTATTCCAAGATAGTTTTCTGTCAATCTCTATTTACACTGGGTTAGTATTTTTCCAAACATTTGATTAAGTTTGCAATAAAGTTTGGAATGTGGAAGAGAATCAAAAGTGGCCAACATGATTTTCAGCAACACATGCAGAGCCCTCAGCTGCTATTAGTGCACTTCACAGGGCTGTGTTCCACGTAAGGAGCCACCAAAATATTGTATTTATTTTGGTATGAGCTTACAGTAGAAAGAGTAAATGAAGCAGAAATAAATTTGGGGATGGGAGCTGGAGGGACTGATGAGAAGAAGTCCTGAAGAGCAAATCAGCCTGCAGAGGGATTCCTCAGCCCTTCAGCAACGGGGCAGGGATATTGGGGTAACACAAAGGTCACCTCTGCTCACAGTGAGTTTATATAAAAATATTCCAATTAGGGAAATCAGAAAACAACACCAATATTTAGGCTTAAATCTAGATCCATCTAGACCTGTGCAAACACAGAAATGAATCAGTGCCTGGTGTGGCAGTGGATGTGCTGCTCCAAAAGCTGGATGCTGCTTTGTGCAATTCCCAAAATCCTGATTTTGCAAAGATTTAGGCACTGGAGGCAGAACAACAGGTCTGTGCTCAAATTTGCCCTCCTAGAAATCCCCATTGCAGATTCCCCACAACTCTCCTGACCCCACAGCACAGTGTTGATGGTTTCCAGGCTCTCTGGAGAGCTGTCCTCTCCCCTTCCTGTGCTCAAGACAAGCCTGTTTGTGCCCAGAATGGCAGTGAATGAGAACTGGACTCAACCTGAGACCTGTCAGCAACTCCCTGCACCAGGAATTTCAGAGCAAAGGATTCCCACTCTTCCCTCTTCCCCTTGGGGCTGTGAGGCAGCCAAACCCCTCAGCTAACAGGCAGAAGAGAGCAGCCTCAGCCCTCAGCCCTCCTGCTGAAGCTGCTGCACAAAACAGAGAAAAGCCATGTTGGCATTTTCCATTTTCACCCTTCCTGTTTTCTTTCTTCCCCAGCAAAGCCAACATCCAAAACTTCCCAAGGAATCCACGTTGAACAAGAAGTGCAACTGGAGAAAGTTTTCCAGCTCCTTTCAGTCATCCAGGTAGAGGAGAAGAAAATCCCTGCCCATATCTGTTGTGGGAAGTCCTGGCTCCAGGCTGAGGTCTGCTCCTGGCAGGACAATTCTCCATTCCTACACCCAAGACAGACTTTTGGCCCATTGAGCAACTCCACCAAAGTGCATGTGAAAGTTGATTTCACAGCTCTGCCATTCCTCCAACCCTAATTACTAATAGAGACTAATTATCAGAGCAGTGTGATAGCAGACACGGAGCTTTATCCTTTCTGAGATTCCAATTACAGTCTCACCATCAGGAGCCATGCAGGAAATCCCAGATAAGAGATCTCAGCCTGTGTGTCCCTGAGGGAAAACCAGTTTGGTCCTTATCCCTCCAGGAAACCTGGGCCAGCAACAACTGTAAATCCAATTTCCTAAGAGGTTCCACTGTCAGCAGAGGCAGAGGGAGGAGTTAGGGATGGACCAGCAGAGCCAGCAGCTGAGAGATGTGTGTGTTGCACATGTGGGATTCCAGACAGGCCTTTTCCTTAGGCAAAAGGGTTTGGAATGAGGAGCCTCAGAGCAGGAGAGTCCCTGGCATTGCTGGGGGAAGTCTGCCTTGTGCAGATCTGTGCTGGGCTGCACAGTGACCAATGCCTGGGGCACACTGGGGGCTCCCTTTGGGAAAAATAGTCTGGCATGAAGCTGGATTTACAGGAAAACTTTAGGGATCTGAAGAGTGAAATAGCTCCAGAAACTCTCCTTGTGGAAGTAGAAAATGTGGTTAATAAAGGCTTTGTCCTTCTTCATCAGTGGAGTCTCTGTGCTGATGGAATCTCCATCAACATCAATGGGCAAGAGCCCAGGGAAGAAGGAGCCCATAGCTCTGGCTGTCCAGGAGGATTCATCTGAGAGAATGTCCAAGAGCTTGGGCCAATTGCAGCAAAATGTGAGAGCATGAAGTGTCTCAAGACAGCACTCAGCTGGACCTGAAGGGGAACCAGGAATCCTGCATGGTGATGGACACAGCATGGACACACTGGATATGACCTGGGGGGATTCTAGGGGATGGAATCTCCAAACAGCCTGCTGGACATGAGGCTGCAGGTTCTTGTCAGAGAATCATGGAATCCCAGAGTGGTTTGGGTTGGAAGGGACCTTAAAAACCATCCAGCCCAAGCCCTCCCATGGGCAGGGACACCTTCCACTGTCCCAGGCTGCTCCAAGCCCCAATGTCCAGCCTGGCCTTGGACACTTCCAGGGATCCAGGGGCAGCACAGTTTCTCTGGGCACCCTCAGCACCCTCACAGGGAGGAATTTTTTCCCAACATCTGATCTAAATCTGCTGTCCTTCAGCTTAAACCCATTCCCCTTGTCCTTGTCCTTTGGAAAAGTCCCTCTCTCCTGGAGCCCCTTCAGGCACCAGAAGGTGCTGGGATATCTCCCCAGAGCCTTCTGTTCCCCAGGCTGGATCAACACTGAGCTGCTGAGCTGGGACTGAGGGTGGCCCAGGGCAGCTCCTGCTGCTGTTTCCAGGCCCATTCAGACCTGTGATGTGCAAACAGTGACCTCCAGAGTCCCAAAGCCCAGCAATCCATGGGTAACAGTCATCTGGAGTGCTCCTGTGCACACAGGCTGTGGAGTTCTGGACAATCCAGACCTCTCTATGAACACATTTCCTTTGTTCAGTGCTGGTGGCATCTCCTGCACTGTGGTGTCACACCCTGGAGCCACCAGGGACATCAGGGACATGGGCAGGTGGACAGTCCTACAGCAACCCTCACCTCCAACCACAGCCATGCCAGCAACCCTCTCCTCAGCTGAGGAAAACACATTATAACTCCTCAATAATACCAATAAAAAGAAATTAATCCACTTTGATTAACAATAAAGGGTTTTGCCTTAATTCTTAGTAACTGCTAAATAATTTCCAGCCATTTTTGCCTTGATTTCAGTTCCTGGTGTGTGAAAAAAAAAATCAATTCCAGCTTAAGACTTATTAAAGTATTATTCTATCTGCAGATGTGATTAGAATGAAATGCACAAGGCTGGGTTTAATGGTCTTGCTCTCATAACATCACTGGTTAATTAGGATCCCTTGGGATCATGGCTGGGCTATCCTTCACTCCCACCAGGAAACACCTCCCCAGTGTCTCACACCTCAAAGTGCCACCTGCCTCTACTCATTCGTGGATATTGTCCCAAAAATACTGCTTTCTCTCAGAAGATGCATTTCAGGCTTAGCGGGGCCACAGTTGTCACTTGGAAGCACAAACAGTCACAAATCTGAGTTTTCAGAGTGATGCTCCTGGTTCTTCATGGGGCACAGAGCACTGGGAAAGGATGAGGTGTTGCCAACAGGGAAAATGCACTCCTGGAAACCCTGAGGTGTTAGTGAGGCAAACAGGAGGCAAGGTGTGATCAGCAGATCAGAGCCTGAGCAGCCCCTGCCCATCCCTCAGCTGGAGAAGGGCTGGGCAGAGCCCTGCAGGGAGCTCTGTTCTGCTGGAACAACGTCATGGATTCCATGGAATCTCCTGGAACAACGTCATGGATTCCATGGAATCTCCTGGAACAACGTCATGGATTCCATGGAATCTCCTGGAACAACGTCATGGATTCCATGATCTGTCTGACTGGATCTGCACCCTGAGCAGCTCCCACAGGAGAGGCTCTGAGCTCAAACACCCCACTGATGGATCCTCACATCCCTCTTGGGAAGAGGGATAACTCTGTCCTCTCCTCCCTGCTGTAAGATGGGGAAGTTTGGCACAGAGGTTGACCAGATCAGATTTGGTAGTATCTAAATGCATCCCCTAGGTTTGACAGGGTGTTTGAAAGCCCCCTGGTAAGAGTTAGCTGGACTATTTGTACCAAGGACAGCTCAGGGAGGATCTGATTCCTTGGCTGGCAGGAGAACCAGGAGAACATGGAGCTCAGGGTGCCAAGGCAGTCAGACTTGCTGCCCAAGGGACTGAAGGTTCAGCACCTCGAGACAGAAGCAGCACAGGGCAGACACCTCCCTGGGGAGCCCAGCAGGAAATTCTGGAGAGGTGGTTAAACCATCATTCTCCATGGGAGGCCAAGGCTAAGGACACTCATTTCTAGAGAAAACATCGTTGTGTGAGCTGGAAATGAGGTTGAAAATGAGGTTGGTTGGGGGGTTCTCTCCCTGTCTGAGTTCAGACATTGCTCTCCAAACAGCACCAACAGCAGCATTTAAATCAAGGTCTCTGCCCTCTGGTTTTGGTGGAATTACACATCACTGTCAAAGGCACTAAGCTGGGAATCAGTTGTATTGTTTGGGACTAAAATAAGGTTTTACTCACATCCTTCTCCTGCTGCCAAACGCAGGAGTCAAGTTCACCCCAACTTTCTCCGAGTTTCACATGAGAAATATTAAGCCAGTAAAACTTTGATAAAATCTACATCTAAATAAGAGTCCCCTCTGAAGGAAGAAGACTTATGCTGATGTGTGGAGTTGAAATAAGATTGACATTTGGAGGACATGAAATCTTTTGGGAAGCCCTAAAATATCCCCTAAGTAGGTCAGCTCAGTGACCTGGATCTGTACTTTTAATACAGGAGTAGCCTATATTTGCTCCAAGTGTTTGCTGAGGAACGAAGGGTTTTTGGGCTGTGGGTTTATTTTTAGTAGTTAAATGTGACCTTTGGAGGAGATCCTATAATAAGAACAACGACAAAGCTGGCCAGGGGTGAGTCACACCACATGCTTTGATTTAGAGATGATGAACACACATCATTTATCCCCTGGTCATTTCTGGGAGAAACTCTCACACAGGCAATTTTCACTGGAGGAATCAAGTCAATACTCTCAAATAGGAGGAATTTCTTGTTGGCAAAAAATATTCCTTGTCTTACAGGGTAATTAATCATCATTTCCATCAAAGGAGAACAGATTCTTTAGGATCTAAAATAAAAGAAGAAACCCAGGCAAGGTCAGAGGTTCCTCACTGCCTTGCCAAGCCTAGCTCAGATTCAAGCAGCCACCATCCAGGAGTTTTTACAATCAATCCCTTTATAACCTCCCTTCTTTTCCAATTTTCCCCATTCTAAAACAGTCTAAACAAATAAGTACAGAAAAGGTTGGCCTTTCTTCCTGCTTTGGGGTGTTCCTTACCCTGAGCAACCCCAAGGATCAGCTCCAAATCACACAACAAAACTCCCAGCTATGGGAGAAACCACAGCCTGGGTTGGGAAGAGAAAGCTTTTATTCCTGTCTAACCACATCAATAATTCCCAGCCTTCCCTGGGAATAAATCTGAGTTACCATATGCATCACCCTGCTGATCGAAATCCATATGGGGTTCATGGAAAATCAATATTTGTGTGAATATTCTTCAGGCGAGGGATGAAATTAGTCACAAGATATTAGGTAGAAGATACATGAAATGATGAACAGAGTGGCTTCCCAAAGGACATTTTCCCTTCAGGCCTTCAGTGAAGATCTCACTGTCTCAGATTAATTGCCCCAGCTCAGCCAGGGAGGCAGCGAAGCTGCAGGGATCATGGAGCTCTGGATCACCAGAGGTCTGCCTGGATCTCCACACTCATCCAGTCCAAAAAGCTCCTGTGGCTCTGAGGAGAACATCTTCACCACCATTCGTGGAACCATGGAATGGTGTGGGTTGGAAGGACCTTCAGACATCACCTCATTGCACTCCCTGGGCAAAGCCAAGCTCCAGAGAGACACCACTGAGCCATCCAACATTCACTGCCAGGGCAGACACAGCTCCCACCCTCCTGCTCTCAGAGGAGCAACCTGACAGTGGTTTGCCTGTCCTAGGACAGAATCAAACACCTGGAAATGGGATTAGATCCATCAGAACTGGTTATTTCTCAGGATGACTCTGCCACCAATTCTGGCAAGTTTGTGACAGATCACACTGCATGGCATCTCCACACAGCTGGAGCAGCTGTTTTCAGTGTTTTCCAGGGAATTTGCCATTTCTCCCCTCATTTCCTCCTTTTCCTCTACATCCAAGGATCTGCCCCTCTGTTCCTGTCTTGTCTTTGACAGCTAGCTGGTGGCTGCCAGAGGGATGATGTGTTTTAGGTAAGGAGCACACAGAAATAATCTCTCCTTCAATGTGTTCCCACAGAACAAGCTTGGAATGTGCTTGAAACATCTCCCTGGGACAGGGACAGCACCAGGGAATGGCTGGAGCAGTGCCAGGGCAGGTCAGGCTGGAGATCAGGAAAGGTTCTTCCCTCAGAGGGTGCTGGCACTGCCCAGGCTCCCCAGGAATGGGCACAGCCTGAGGCTGCCCCTGGATCCCTGAAAGTGTCCAAAGCCAGGTTGCATGGGGCTTGGAGGAACCTGGGACAGTGGAAGGTGATAAGCTTTGTGGTCCTTTCCAACCCAAACCATTCTGGAATTCTGTGATTATGACATCAGAGTGGGAACACCTGTGCAGCCAGTGAAGGATAAGATTTGTCTCCAAAGGACAATTCCAGTTTTGGGTGCAATGGGTTCCACTCAAGTGACAAGAGGCAAGGGCTTGATAAAGAAACATCACCCAAGTCCTCTATCCCAGAAAGGGTCCAGAACACACCTAGCCTTGCTCTGTTCCAGCATGAATTCACTTTGTCTTCTTCTTCGTAACAGCTTTTAAATGGTCCATCAATTATCTGGAAAATCTCACCCTTCCAAGCTTTGACTTGGAGGAAAAATGATGATGTATTGATGTTTGTTGATAGAATACATTAGATAAGTAAATCAGTCTGTTAAAAGGATATTAACTGGGAGAATGGTTTCCCTCATACTTTAAATGAATGGAAAAGTCTTTAAATGTCAATAACATTATGCAGTCATCTTAGCAGTTGACTTAAAAAATGGATTTATTTGTGTACTTGATAGAAATCCATCCTAAGATAATACACCCAAGACATGTGCTGACATCTGGGTTCACTATTTGATTTATCTATGGCAAGACTGACAAAATAGGACCCAAAAGTGTTTCTTCTTTCCCATCCCTGACAGGCTTTTCTAGGTTTGCCCTCAGACTGCTTTTATCTTCAAAGTGTCCCAGAAATGCAGAGCAATGTCAGGATACAGACTCAGTCCCAGGTAAACAAATGCAGCCAGGAGCCTGACTCACTCATTTCTGGCTGCGATGTGCAAGGTCTGGCTTTGTGTTGGCAAGTCTAAGTGGAACAGTCCTGCTGATTCCAGTGGCACTCAGGGAATGTCGGTGTGAATTGTACCATCCAAAAATCCCAGCAGGCTGAGCAGGGTCTGTCCATGCTCTGCTGTGTCACAGATGTCTGTGCTGCCCTTATGGGCTTATTGTATCTAAATGCCAGAATAGGAAATCATTTGTTCCAACAAACGCCTTTTCCTAAGGTCGACTGTGAGGCACCTCTGGGGTGATCCTGCCCTGTGCGCAGCCCTGGAGCAGCTCTGCAGTGCTGTGTGCAGCTCTGGATCCTCAGCCCAGCAGCACAGGGAGCTCCCAGCAGGGCCAGCAGAGGCTGTGCAGCTCAGCAAGGCCTGGAGCAGCTCGGTGCCCAGCAAAGGCTGAGGGAGCCCAGCTGAGAGGAGCCCTCAGCCCTGGCTGTCCCTGGCTGTCCCTGGCTGTCCCTGGCTGTCCCTGGCTGTCCCTGGCTGCAGGGAGCTCAGACAGGGCCAGGCTCTGCTCCAGGGGCAGCAATGGCACCAGAGGAACGGTAGGGACTGAGCCCAGGGAGCTCCACTGCACAGGAGGCACAACTTCTTCCCTGGGCAGTGCCAGCCCTGAACAGAGCCCAGAGAGGGCTGCAGTCTCCTTCCTGGGGATATTCCAGAGCTGCCTGGACACAATGCTGTGCCCTGAGCTCTGGGATGGCCCTGCTGGAGCAGGGAGGTGGCACAGATGGGACCCACTGAGGTCCCTCCAGCCTGACCCATCCTGGGACTCTGGGATCTGCAGCACACTCTCTAATCTCAAAATATAACTGAACTTCAACTCATTCCTTAATGAGGAAATGTTATCCTTAAGTATACTTCCATGTTTTTGTGTTTGAGGAAACATGGAAGAACACTGTGGCTTTGAGTTGAGCCAAGGTGAGGCACCATCCACCTCATCAGAAACTACCTCTGCCAGGGCCTCTTCTTGTTCTTGGGTCCTCCTAGACCCAACCTCCTGTGAGGACAGTCTGGGCTCATCCCTGTGTTTTGCCATCTAAACATGAGGTGTCTCAAGCTGGTGTTCTGGGCTCCTCCCACCGTACAAGGAAAAAGTGAGGCATCTCCACAGCACAGCAAGGAAAGCCTTGGAATGTCACCTCCTGGAGGTGTCCAGCTCCTGGTCACAGCAGAGTGGCTGAAGTCCTGCATCCTGCCACTGGAAGGACAGCTGAAGCCTGGAGGTGAAGCCAGCATTTCTTCACACACGTGGGAAATTCTCTCATTCATTTCTTATCTCATTTCTTAATGAAATTCTGTGACCTCTGGGTAGGTGACATGAAGTCAGCACAGACTTTGATTCCCTGCAGTGGAGAGGCCATAAAGGAGTTGTGACAGTTGCTAAAGATCTAAATGTGTTTGATTGCTGCGTTTCTGGGACTCAGCACAAATTTCTGTGTGGAAATTAAGAGACAAATTATATCTCTCTGCTGCATCTCCATGACAAACAGATTTTGTGTACTGATTGCACCTCCATTTTGTTTGATTTCGAGAGTTTCAGGTAAATGGGCTCTGTTTATTTAAGTAAGTTATAAATTTTGGGGAATGAGCTGAGTTTAAAGAGGTATCTAAATTTAGCTGTAGTGGTAAGTACTTCTAATAATGCCCCAATAGAAACTATTTTCTCCTGTATTCCCCAAACTATGAGTTAACTGCTTCAGAAGCTCTTTGGATGGCCAATTTCTCCTGGAGTTAAGGTTGTGACAGCCTCATAACTGTGTTGATAGCTCTCACAATTACTGATTAGTCTTGAAAGTGGTGAGCAATTCCAGCAGTAAACAGCAAATCTCTCCCAATAATCTGCTGACTGTTACCCTGCTGCAGTGGTTGGGAAAGTCCCCTTGAAAACTAAAGCTGAATTTCAAGCCCACTTCATTCACTGAGGCAAATGTGACTTTCAGCTGGTTGGACTCAGCCTCTGGAGCTGCTGATAGGAAGGAAACCTAATTAATGGGGAGGTAAAGAGAGTGATAACAGCTGGAGTGGGATTAGTGGTGTGAGCTTTCACCCTTAGTTCTCTGTGGTCATCCCAGAGAAATAATCTATTATTGGAGCAAAAGACATGATCCAGGCTTTCCATTTCATTGGAATGAGACAGTCTGGAGTCTGCTCTGAGGAAACATCTCAAGGAAGAGCTGCCAAAACTCCTGGGAAAATGACTGCCCAATGATATTGAGCATCCCAGGAGCTCAAAGTATTCACGTTGTTCTCAGCTTCCAAATGACAAGGTGTTTTCTCCCACAGAGGTGACTGGGAATCTTTTAATTGCAATGAGGGGGAATAAAAATGTTATGGAGTCGTAAAGCTTGCAGCTACAGATGGAACAGCTGGCACAGCAGGGACAGAGACATCAGGCACAGCTTGACACTCCCCAAAGTCCTGTGTGCTCAGAGCCAGGCTGGGGACGTGAGGCACCAACCCTGCACTTGCAGTCCTTGAAGGACCTGAGCTCATTTGAACTCCCCTCACACCCAGGATGGACGCACTGGGATCTGGACTAGAGACTTCCATGACTTTTTTTAACTGGTTGTGCCTTTACAGAAGGATTTGACAAACCCATCAACCCTTCAAAACCAATGTCCCATGAAGGGCACTTCCCAGAACAAGCCCTTGCTGTGACCAGCGCTGTCACAGGAGGGAAATGACCTCAGAATGCTGCACTCAACCCTTTCTGAAAGCCCAGTGCCTGTGCTTGCTCTGGGAAGGAAGGGCAGGAGGGAAAGAATTATCCCATTTCACTGTTTCTTGTCCAAGCTCTGTTGGGAGAAGCTCCATGGCAAGGAGGGAGCAGAGGGTTGGGGATCTTCCTGGCTTTGGAGACCTTCACATGTCCTTGCAGCACACAAAGGAGCACTCCTGATTATTCTGGATAAATCTAAATAAATCAATAGCAAGCAGCACACAATGACCCCAGGCTGTGTCAGGAGGAGGATTAGCAGGAGTCAGAGGGAACAGCCTCATCTTTGCTCTTTACTCTTGATGAATCTCTGACAGCAGGCACCAGGTCCTGCCTGTGCCTCGAGGGGAGGGACTGAGAGGAGGATTTGCTAAACCTTCTGCCAAGGCAATGAAAGGAAAGATCAGCTCATTTTCCTCAGCAAGCTGTGGCTTCTTCCACAGGCAGTGAAGAGATGAAGGCACACTCTGTGCTGCCCATGCCCCTGTCTGGGGGATGAACATTTGTTTTGCTCCTGGGCAGCACCATGAGATGGCTCCAGGCCTCACCCTCACTGCTGGCCTTTATTAGATGTACCACCCACGGACACTGGAACATCCTTCCTCCCCACCCACCCTGAATTTTGGAAAAGCCAAGCTCAGGGGGCTCTTCAGGCTCCTCTCTGGGACTGCAGCCTGCTGACTCCCCCAGGAGCCTGGGGACAGCCAGTGTGGCACTGCCACCACAGCTTTTGTACAGCAGAAATGCCTTTCCCCTTCTCCTGAGTGCAGTTCTGCTTCCACTGGACTCCAAACTGTCAGGAGACCTTCCCAGCCAGCCCAGTTGGACTGTGCTGGGCAGCAAATCCCTCATTTCTATTTCCCTGCTCTCTCTTTTCCCAGCTGGGAACTCAACCTCACACAGCCAACAGGATGTGGGAGGGAATTGGAAAGGTAAAAGTGAGAAAAGTTGTGCATAAAGACAGTTAATGAAAGAAATAAAATGTGATAATAAATTACAATGAAAAGGAAAATAATGAAGAGAGGGCAATAAAACCCAAATGAAAGCAGTTGTTCATCACCAACCAACAGATGCCCAGCCAGCCCCAGCACAGCCTCTGCTCCAACTCCTCCCTGCTTTTGCTGCTGAACAAAAATGACCTCCTATTGCCAAGCACTGCAAGGAGCTGCCCAGGACAGTGGTGGAGCCACCAGCCCTGGAAGTGTTCAGAACTGTGTGGATGTGGCACTTGGGGACAAGGCCAGTGGTGAGCACAGTGGTGAGGCTGGGCTGGTGGTTGGACTTGATGACCCTAAAGGTCTTTTCCAGCCTTAACAATGGTGTGATTCCATGGGGTCAGTGGGGTCAGCTGGGACAGCTCCTTGTCCCCCAGCCTGCTCCCTTGGCCATGTCTGTGCTGCTCAGCAGGACTGACCCTCCCAGTGACCAGCACTGCTCCAGCCCAGCCCCAAACCCAGCTCAGGGCAGCTCCTGAAGACAGCAGCAGCTCCAGCCCAGCCCAACCCACACCCACGTGCCTCCAAAGACACTGTCCCTCTGCCAAGGAGATGTCCCCATGTGCCACTTGGGATCAAAGGCTTCAGGTTTTGAGGCACATCCAGAGGGATCCACCTGGATCCTGCAGCTGCAGCATCAACACATGGAATTCTGGCCACCAAGGTAAATAAATGGGCTGAAGCAGGGCCTTCCCAGGGCTGTTTCCTGTTGTTCTTTCAGATTTTGTGTGTCAGGAGCTCATCCCTCTCACCAGGCAGTGTGAACCCAATGCTTGTGGGAGAATGTCTTTCTTCCAGACACAATCTCTCCTACCCAGGAGAGGTGGTGGGACAAATATTCCATTCAAACTAGTCCAAGACTCATGAAAATTCCTTGGAAGAAGAACGAAATTACCACAGAATGATATCCAATTGCTAGAAATCCAGTCCTTGCCTGAGAGGACAGATACAGTGCACAGTGTCTTACTGACTACACAGACTGTTAGTGTAGCACAGCATCAACTCACAGCACTATATAAAAATAATAAAAATACCACCAGCATTCTCTGCCTGCATTATTCTGTCTCAGCTTGTATACACACTAATGAGGACTTGCAGTTGTAGAAATGTAACGTTCCCTACTAAGTATATTATTTGTAGGTTCTCTAATAAATCAATGTTTTATGCAAGCAAAACCCTTAAAGTTAATGTTAGCAAAAAGTGCGCTCTCATCCCCAGCAGCTCCCAAACCCCTGCAATGCAGCCTTTTATTATTTCTGTAAAAGAAAAAACGGGAAATCAATAGAGATTCCTCGTGCGTAATCCTCAGCAAGATTAGCACTTTGTCAACCTCGGGTATAATCTCCTGGAAAGCAAAAAGGAGAAGGGTGAGAGGGTGAGGGGGAGGGAGAAAAAGGGAAGAAGTCACAGGGAAGCCATAAAGTGAGTTGGGGTTGTTCACTGTGCTTCTTCAAAAGAATATTTCAAAGGTGACTCTGCTCTGCTCCCCTTGGTGCCCAGATGTGCCTCACCCAGCTGTTGGCACCTTTAGACTGCAACTGGGAGAGAAACCTTCCAGTTTAGCAGTAAAGTTCCCTGTTTTAAAAAGGGAATTTAGGACCTAAATGTCAAAGTAAGCCCAGGAAGGGCAGTGCTGAGTGTTGGTGTCTTGAGCCTTGCCCAGGGTAAGAGCCTGGAGAGCTCTCTGGGGACCTTCCTGGAGCCACAGGGATGGCAATGCAGGTGACATCCCAACTCTGCATGGGAAAATTCATGGGCAAAGTGAATAATGGATCAGGGGAAGGACAGGGAGGGACAGAAATGCACCAAACTGTGTGTGTGGGACAGAATCTGTTGTGTCACATCCTGTCTGCTGTTCCTCCTCCCTCTGCCACCACCCCTGGGTTAAATTCACGGGGGAGCTGCATGGAGAGGCAACCCAAACACGAGCAAGAGGGAGAAATAATATCAAAGGATCAAAGACATGGGCAGGAAATGAGTGAAGAAAGTTGTCATCACCACAAACAATTCATTGGGAATAATCACCTGTTTCAATTTGGGCCAGAATTAAACAATATTGCAAAATCAGGTCAGGATGGAAGGGTGGGGACAATGCAGCACAATGGGATCACTGACAGGGTGAGGAGCAGAGTGAGGAGCAAAGTGAGGAGCAGAGCCATGGAGAGCAGCCCAGGGCACCATGTGAGTCCTGCACAGCTCAGCAGCTCCTCATGTGCAGCTGCCCACAGAAGCTCTCTGCTGCTGAGGAAGTTCTCTCTCCCAAACTGCAGTTCCTGGAAAGCTCAGGAAGTGCAAGAGCAGAGTTTAAACAAACAATCCAGCAGCTGCTGCTGCTCAGCAGCTGAAATCCTCGAGAGGGGCTGCTGCCATTTAGCCCTGTCTTCCTAATGAAACCATCCTTGGCTCGTGCTCAGCTCCACCTGACAGCGCAGAGCCAGCAGTTTTAATACAATTCCCACTTTTGATGCATAATTTATTGAGAAAAATGGAAATGAGCCTTCAGTTTTTCCCTTGCAGTCCTTCTCACACGAGCTTGCTTTCACTTACTGCTGTGGAAATGGCCTCCCAATAAACCCAAGTAATCTCTTCTGTGAATAAATAGATATTGCCAGTAACTCCCAAACCTCTGAAGCTGCTTTTCATGCAGTTCCCATTTCACCTGACAAATGTAAGGCTTGATAAAAAACAGCCAGAGAAAACTGAGGGTACTTCATGAAGAATTTGCATTCTGGAGACCTTCCCAAGTTATCCCTGAGGAGTTAGAGTGAGCAGGTAACAAATACTGCCAAGTAATCATCCACCCAAGCCTAAACCTTCATTCCATTAAGTTGCTACAGCTGATTATATGATTATAATATTTGATTATAATATGATTATAATATTTATGATCTATAAATCTATGATCTATAAATCTATTATCTATCTATAGATGATTGTAATATTTAATAAGCATGACTTTTATTGTTATATGGACCTCATTTGTTCTATATAATAATGGAAAAAGGGGTGCACTGGTTTGGCTTCCAACGTGCTAAAGTGATGCTAAAGGTTTAACACACTCCAAGAAGTGCTGATGCCACAGAAATTATTCTCCATCTGAGATCTGAATTGCTAAAGAGAGGAGCTCCTTTCTCTTCAATGACTCTGCAGAAGAATAAGCTCCTGACTATTAGACAGCCTAGTGGGTGAATAAATGCTCTTGTAATTTTTCCTCCAGATCTGTGGAATTCCCCAGACCAACAAATGTTACTTATTAAGCTCCTGACACTGGGATTCTGGACTCCTTACGTAAAACTAGCAATAAAGTCTTCAAAAATCTCATTAAAAGATTAGCCTGCTATCACCAGCAGCTGGGACATTGCAGAGGAGTGTGCTCAGCTCCCAGAGCCAGGAGGTAGAGGGAAACCTGGGCAAAATTCTGCTCTCAGCACATTCCAGCAATAAATACTGCACATCCCATCAATAAATACTGCACAGCTGGGATGAGGCTCAGAAGGGATGCACATCACCAAATATTGGCTATCAGAAAAGCAGGAGGGGATGTTCTCCTTACAGCCTCCTCCAGCTGCCAGCAATGATCAGATAAATGTCCTGTTTTTATCTCCTCCCTGAAGGAGGCACCTTGGCTCCTGATTCAGACAAGGCTGAAAATTAGGCACTTTGGGCAAATTGCTGAAGTTCTGTGGTGGTCAGTCAGACCCTGAGCCCTGATTCCTGCCCAGCTGTGGCTGCAGCAGCTGATTTATGTATTAATTCTAGCTTTGTCTTGAAAGCCTCCAGGGATGGAGGAACTCTGGACTCTATTGGTCATGTTAGGTTTATTTTTTTATTGTATTTATTTATTAATTTATGATATACCTGCCATTCTAGTACCTAAAGGAGCTGGAGAGGAGCTTTTCACAAGGTCCTGGAGTGACAGAACAAGGGGGAATGCCCCTGAGCTGGAGGAGACCAGGTTTAGATGGGATATTTAGATGGGATATTGGGAAGGAATTGTTCCCTGGCAGGGTGGGAAGCCCTGGCACAGGGTGCCCAGAGAAGCTGTGCTGCCCCTGGATCCCTGGAGGTGTCCAAGACCAGGCTGGACACTGGGACTTGGAGCAACCTGGGATAGTGGAAAGTGTCCCTGCCATGGCAGGGGTGGGATGGGATGGTTTGTAAGGTCCATTCCAACCCAAACCATTCTGGGATTCTCTGTTGCTTTCCATAGCTGAGCTGATTTTTCTCTGTCTGCCTGGGCTCAGCTATTAAAGAAACTCTTTATTAGATCTGTCAGCTCAGCTCAGCTCACCTGATACCTGTCTGCTCTCTTTATATTCAGTATATCTAGTGCTGTCTGAATCCCTGATTTCTTTGTGGAATAAAAGCAAATTTCCTCAAATCAAGAAATTATTCAACTCTTATATTCACAATTTTCTCTTCCTTCATGGCTGATTGGTTTAAATTCAGAGCAGAGCTGTGCTATCTCATTGGGGCTGTTTGCACACATCTCCTGATGCACCACTTCAAAGCTGCAAATGAAACAAGTTTTTGTCAGCACTGGGGTACCTGAAATTCAGCAATCAATTCTGATGTCTGTTCAAACACTGTTCCTTGTTGAGCTTCCTGTCCAATACTCAGAAACAAATTCTTAAAACTACCTTCCTGTAACTTCAGCTGATAAAAGGCAGGTAACAACAACACCTGGGAAACTACAGAAAAGTGTTGTCATGAGTACAGCCGAAGAATTTTAATTCAGCAGTTCAAATAAATACCTGCAGGCGCTTTGCTGTTGTCTGTCATTGCTCCCTGAGCTAAGTGCCAGCCTGGCTTTCATCTGCCTGCTCTGAAGAGGACTGGAATTCCTCCTGGGAGGTGTGGTCACACTTTCCAAACATACAAAGTTTTCCATGAAGTTCGAGTTAGCTTGGACAACTTTGGAAGCTTATGTAAGGGAATAACTTTGTTGTCTTATTCTTAGATCCTGCAGGACATAAACCACATTAAAAACAGGATTCCAGCACCATCCATATTATTGTCTTCTTCTTGGGAGGATAAAGCACTGTTGTGTTAAGAAATCTCAAACTCTTCAGATAATCCCCAAACCTTTCAGACAGAGCAAGATTCACACAGAAATGAGCACTGGTCATTGCAGTGTGTCCTGATTTTTTATGGGATCATGACAAAGTTGCTGTGAATCCTCTCAGTGACCATTGGGACACAGAGAGGCTGCAGCAGATGGGGTGAATAATCAGAGGATTTTATTAAAATAGACATGGAAGGGGACATTCCTGGACCAGGTGTATTTTTCCAGTGGAGAGGGTACCAAAAGCCTTAAGAAAAGTCTTCCAAGATAACCTTATCTCAAGATAACCTCAAAGGATATCCTCAAACCCCTCCTCCTCTGTGGATCAGTGCTGAGTTCCCCAAGTTTAACCTCTCATTCTAGCTGCTCCTGAGTCATTTTCTGCCATGCAAAAAAAAACAAAACAAACCCAAACCCACAACAGAAGAAAAGTACAAAGTGAACATCAGCCTCAGTAGGTTTAACTAAAATCTTCCTTAATTCTCATGCTTGGCCTGCAGCCCCAGTGGAGAAAACTCCAAAGGTTCTTCAATACTCGGTGGGAAGGAAGTTAAGGTTTGAAGGTGCTAATTAATGTGGGATCACTCCTGGCAAAACTGTGCTGTTTCTCCACTCTATTCCAGTTGATCCTGGCCCAGCACGGAGTGCACTGGCACTTCAAGTCAAGAAATGGATGGATTCAAGTCAGGAAATGCTATTTTTTTATCCTGAACATCATAACTTGCCTGTGAACCAAACATTTCTGCCCTCAGACAAAAGTGACCCCAGCTCACTAGAGAGCCACACTCATGGCACAGAAACTTGAGCCATTCTGGGTCACATCATCAATTCAATCTGCATTCAGACCAGGGCTGGACCTTGCAAGGTCGAAGCAAACAGCTGCTGATGTGGCTGAACATCTGGCTCAGGTCACTCGTGTTTGATGACATCCCCAGCTCACCCAGAGCTCTGCTGGCACAGTCCCTGTGGGATCCACATCACAGCACCAGCACCTAGCAGACCAAAGGCACAGTTGTCCCCTGCTGAAGGTGGCTGTGGCTCCAGAGCTGTGACTCATGTCTGCAGATCCCCTATAAACAGCCTTTAGCTCATGGTGTCCCATGACATGTCTGCTGTCCCCCATAGTGATGTCACCTGTCTGAGGGTGACATCCAAAGCCAGCACTGTGTCCCCCCAAAGGACAGGGCTGCTCTTGTGCCCTGCCACACCTCTGTGCCTTCAGATGAATGAGTTACAGGCAGAGAAAACTGTCTTTATTCCTGTGTGCTCAGCAAGGCTGATCCTGACCCAAGATTCCTGTGGTTCTGCAGCCTGGCTGATGGAAAATATCTTGGGAGATAAAGGACCTGCCAGTCTCTGGGAAATGACAGATCCTGGGTTGTTCTCTGGATTAGAAAAGTGAAGATGAGAGAGCAAAAATACAGCTGTGTATTAAACTAGGCAGGGAAATAGAGAATTTTAATGATTTTCTTGTCCTCATTGTTGCTTTGCAGTCCCAATAACGTCACCCTCCATTTTATCCCCTCCTCATAAACCTCTCCACTCTCCATCACTCATGTTCCTTCATATCCCTAAATCACAGACCTGCAGAATCACACAAGGTTTGGGTTGAGAGGGAGCTTAAAGCTCATCTTGTTCCACCCTATGGCACAGGCACACCTCCCACCATCCCAGGCTGCTCCAAGCCCTGTCCAACCTGACCCTCTAAATTGCTTGAACATTTTAGTATCAACTATTTTCCACCGCAAAAATTATTTCATTGATATTTTTATTTTAAAAAAAAACCACCTAGGATTATGTATTCTTAACAGAGGGTTTAACAGGGGTTAGAGGGGTATTTAGTTGCATCACATTTGTGGGAAAAGGAAAAAGTGATCCTTTGTGCAGCTCAAAGATCCACATTAAACAACCTGGAGTGAAGGAAGGGAGAACCTCTTGCTGATGAGAAGGAGGAAATGACCTCCTAAACATGGAAAGGAAAGGCTGAATGCTGGACTCCCTGACATCAGCTCAGGTGAGAACCAATCAGGAAAGAGAGATTCAAGAGTTTGGGAAATAACAGACCACTGCATTTAACTTTGCTAATTGGTGAGAGAAATAAGATCAAGTCTATCATTAATATCTGCAGAAAATAACTTGATGAACAACACTGTGGGAGGCAATTCTGTCAAAGTTTTGATCAATGTCGATCAAAAACAATTTCTTGAGAAGGAGAAGCCACTGGTGCTGCCTGTGTGGGTTTAGGAGGGAGGAACACACTGATCCATTGGTTAAAATGGTGCCAGAGAAATGAAAAAAACATCTTTTACAGATGCCAAGGGGCAGTGAGCCCAGCACTGAGAAGCCTCTTCTCAGGCTAGACCACATCCTTCAGAATCCCAGAATCCCAGCACCACTGAGGTTGGGAAATCCTCCCAGCCCATCCAGTCCAAGCTGTGCCTGATCCCCACCTTGTCCCCAGCCCAGAGCACTCAGTGCCACCTCCAGGCCTTCCTGGGACACCTGCAGGGATGGGAACTGCAAACCTCCCTGGGCAGCTCCTGCCAAGGCCTGAGCACCCTTTCCATGGAGAAATTCCTGCTGCTGTCCAAGCTGAGCCTCCCCTGGCCCAGCCTGAGGCTGTTCCCTCTCCTTCTGTCCCTGTTCCCTGGAGCACAGCCTGACCCCCTGGCTGTCCCCTCCTGTCAGCAGCTGTGCAGAGCCACAAGGTCCCCCTGAGCCTCCTTTGCTCCAGGCTAAAGAATTTCCCTTTAGTGCTGTAGGTTCATTGTCTCTTGGCTGCATTGATTTCCATGGGAAGGGATTGTCCTTCAGTCTGGTTTCTCCTGATGCTCCCTGAGAGAGATCTTGGGAGCTGCAAAAGTTTTCTTCCTTCTTTCCAAATTATTGTCACCTTGCCTGTTTGGACAGGGCATCTGCAAGTGCTTTCTCCAGTCCTGCTGTAACCTGCCTCTGCCCCCTGAAGAAGTGGGGAAGGACACGACTCAGGCATAAAACAACTATCTGAGAAGTATCACTTGACATGTGAACAGCAGGAAATGCATCCTCAAAATCCAGCACTGTCTTAGAAGTTATGGCATCAAATTCCCTGTGAGTGTTGCTGTCCATGTGGGCAGAGTGTGAATGGTCATCTGCCAACCCCTCTGGTTTCATGCAGCATTCCCTGAGCAGGGGGAGCCCAGGATCTCAGGTTGGGCACCCAAACTCTCAGGCTGGGCACCCAAACTTCAACAAAAACACACTGAGGTGTTCCCAGATCACAGGACACCTGTCCAACGCTGAGCTCTGCACTACATCAAGAGGATGGAACATGCTGCACCTCACCAAATCCCAAAGATGTTTCTCTAGATAAGACGAATAAATTGGACTTGGTTCAGCCTTAGCATGTTTGAACATGTGAAATATCTGTTTCACTCAAGGCATGGAGAAGAATTTAATTTGCACACTGAGGAGGGATTTAAGTGGCTGCACTCCTCCCTGTGCAATGTTTATTCAGAGCACAAGTGTGATTTCTTTTTGATGTTATTACCTGGAACATGTTTGTGTCTTTCAGTCTGTCCTTCTGAACACTTTCCACTGTCCCAGGCTGCTCCAAGCCCCAGTGTCCAACCTGGCCTTGAACACTGCCAGGGATCCAGGAGCAGCCACAGCTTCTCTGGGCACCCTGTGCCAGGGCCTGCCCACCCTCACAGCCAATAATTTATTCTGTATATCTCATCTAAACCTTCTCTCTGTCAGTCTGAACCCATTCCCCCTTGTCCTGTCACTCCAGTTCCTGATGAACAATCCCTCTCCCATTTCCCTGTAGCTCCTTCAGACCCTGGAAGGTACTCTGAGGTCTCCACACAACCTTCTCTTCTCCAGGGTGAACAACCCCAACTCTCAGCCTGTCTGCTGGGTTTTCATCAATAAAGTCATGTATTTCCCTGCCAATGAATCTTTGTGCAGAGAAAATCATCAGTGAGACCATGGCAGACAGACCAAATGGAAGCCCTGATCCAGCAGGGACAGGCAGGGGAGCAGCTGGTGGCACTTCCAGAGCTCCTTGTGGCCAGAGCTGGGCACAGGGCTCCGTGCTGGAGGCAGAGTGTGGAGCACAGGGCTGCTCTGGCCCAGCCCGTGGGAGGAAATGTCACCCAGATGGCTCCAGGCTGGTGTGGGATCACAGCAGGGGACTGAGCCTCCCCAGAAACAGCTTTCCCTCAAAAAAACATGGATGTCTTCAAAGTGCTGCTGCTGGTGGGAATGTAGCAGTGTCAACACATTCCTAACTGGGAAACACTCTTGGCACCTGCATGGAATTGCTAGCCAGGAGTCAGAGGGAAGCAGAGAGCTGGGACTTGAACTTGTGGTGAGGACAGTCACCCTGGGTGGGACATGCAGGTCAGTCCTGCAGCCTCCAGGTCGGTCCTGCTGCCCCATCCCAGCAGGAACTGCTGCTCAGGATCCATGGCTGGAGCCTTGAAGGTATTTGAAGACATTTTTTCTCTCCAGCTGCTTGCTGAAGTGTGGCCTCCCCTCAGAATTACAACAGGAGCCCCACAGGTACCAACCACTCCATCCTGGAGTTTTTGGTTTTGTCCTGCCACAGGAATATTTCTGCATCAGTTCAGACAGGGAGAGAGTCTGATTGGCTCTCATAGGAATGTGCAGAGACAGCCTAGTTCTGCAGGGAATAAGGAGTAAACTTCCTTTTTAGAAATGATTAGACAGAGGGACTGGTTTGTTACAGAAATCCTCACTCCATGGTTTCAGCTCATACTTACACACTCAGGATAATTCTCTTGGTCCCTTTATGGATAAACTTAGTATAAAACAGCCTCGTTTCTTAAGCAGAACACTGATTTTTCAAATATTTAGGGTTTTTTTAAATGTACAGGTAAATTACTTGGCTTTGCTTGGGACAGTTTTTGCTTCCAAGAGGTGTTCAAAATAGTGACATGAAGTGATTTGTCAGTTAAATCAAAGGTGCTACATCTGGGATTAATTATACCCTTTTTTCCATTGTAATCTCCTGCTCTGCTCCATGGCTTGTCTGTTATCTCCTGGAAATACCAATCAAAGAGAGCTCTGGAGTTAATTACTTGCTGTCAAGTCTTATAGAAATGGCATTATTGTCATCTGCTGTGGTGACAGGAGGATGCAGAACACAGTTAGGCCATGCTGGTGAATTCATGCCCTGCCCATGGAATCCCAGCAGTGAGGATTTCGTGGGAAGCTGGTTTGAA
Organism: Lichenostomus cassidix; assembly: GCF_008360975.1. Lineage (NCBI taxonomy): Eukaryota > Metazoa > Chordata > Aves > Passeriformes > Meliphagidae > Lichenostomus > Lichenostomus cassidix. Next base: position 10,267,878 of record NC_139498.1, read on the forward strand.
TTGGTCCAGGTTTACCCTACTGGAAGCACAAAGCTTAGATAAGACAAGCACCTTTAATGTTCTTGTCAGCCCCACAAAACAGCAATCTAAATCTCAGTGTTAGAAGCATCACAGAATTCTGGAACTGCAGATGCTGGAGGCACCTCTGGAGACCTCCTAGTCCCTTCAGAAAGCAGGATCAGCTGGAGCAGGTTGCCCAGAACCAGCTGGGTTTTCCACAGCTCCAAGGACTGGGACTCCACAGCCTGCCTGGGTAACTCATTGCAGTGCTTGAACACACCCACAGGAAAAAACATTTTTTCTTGTTCTTGTTCCCTGTATTTCAGTTTGTGCCTTTTCCCTTTAGTCCTGGCACTGGATAACAGAGGCAAGAGTCTGGCTGTGTCTTCCCCCATGGCTGAGGTGCCCCTGGGACTCCTCCAGGCTGAACCCTCCCAGATACTCCAGCCTCTCCCCACAGCACAGATACTGCAGTCCCTGCCTCATCTTCACTGCCTTGCTCTGCACTCACACCACTGTATCCCTGTCTATCCATTGCGACTCCAGCCCTGGATCCAGGATGTTTATGCAGATTCCCTCCCTCCCCTGCTGTCCATGCTCAGGACCCACTCCAGGATGCTGCCTTTACCTTTCCTCACTGCACAGTGGTTGCTCACCTTCAGCTTGTTGCCCCCAGTGACTCTCACAGCCCTTTCTGCAAAGCCATCCTGTGCTTTCCAGAGGCTCCTTGGGGCTGCCAGGAGGGAGCAGATCCCATCCCAAGCAGCTTGGGAAGGTCACCAGCCCAGCCTGCAGCTCTGGGGTGTTACAGGAGTGTGGTGCTTTAACTCCCCCAGCACTGAGCACTCCTGGCTTCCAGCTCCACCTTCAGCCTGGGGCCATCTGTCATTCTTTCATCTGCCCCAGTAAAGTTTTGGAGATTTGGGATAGCACTCAACATGTCAAGCAGTAAATCAGCCCCAAAGGCTCTGTCCCCTTCTCCACGGGGATATCCAGTGTGTCACTGCACAGCTCAGGCTCAGCAGAGCTCTCTGCCAGCCCCCTGGCATTCCCAGAAATCAGGAACTTCCTCAGCACTGCACTCCCTTTTGTGTCCAAAGTGAGAAGAACCCTTGCCAGCTCATTTGGAGGCTGAGGTCGGCAAGATCAAGACAGGTCCATTGGGGAAAATTGTTCCACGCTCCGAATTTACATTTCCCTCCATTTGCAATGCCAGCTTCCTTTCATTCCAGTTTAGTATTCCAGATTTATGCAACCAGATTTCTTTGATCTCAACCAGCTCACAAAAGCTTTCAAGACGCTCTGCCTTTTGAGCCTTTCGAGTGGGAGTCACAGCAGACGAGTTCAGGGGGTGGATGTGCATCTCTGAGCAGCTGTGACCGCAGGGTCCCTCACTGCAGGGACTGCTGGGCCACTTGTGCTGCTCTGAATGAGCTCTCTGTCACTGGGCTGTGCTCCCTGGGGGGACCACAAACTGCTGAAACAAAGCTGCAACATCTGAGTGTTGCTCACCGCAGGAAGAGCAGGTTCTTTCAAGGAGGAGCTGTGTGTGTTTAATGAAAACCCCTGAAGAGATTTGGGGTCATTCCACAGAATGAGCAAGTTCAAACCAGGGAATAAAAGGATTAATTCACCGAGGAGGAAGTCAGAACCTTTCACAGCGAGAGAGGGACCCTGCATCACCCCTGGAATGCTAATTGCACTGCTCTAACTAACTTGTCAAAACACTGGGGCCAGACAGATTTTCAAAGCCAAGAGTTGGCCAAGGTCAAATATCTCGAGCCAGGTGCTTTGCCCAGAAGTCATGGAGAAAATACAGTTCTATAAATACAGTTACAGTTTGCACAGCAGTCAGAGCAATGGGAATTGTCCCTGCTCTGAGGTGCCTCAGGTGCCCTGTGGCTGCAGTGGAATTAACCCTGACTGTCCTCATGGATATGGATGTAAATTCAGCACCAGCTCCTTGCATTGGTTCCATGTCTGAGATCTGGTCTGGTGGTATGGAAGAAAAGGGAAAACATGTAAAATGTGACTGATAAATTCATTTATTCTGAGTCACACCCCAGTGTCACCTGTCCAGTGGTGTCAGCCAGCCCCGGGCTGGGATCACAGACCAACAGGCTGAGTTTAGAGTTGAGCAGGGAGGAATCTGAGATCTGACATCTGCATCCTTCAAGGCATGTCCACTCCAGAGCAGCTTTAATGCTCAGCCTGGGTCTCTGCTGTACAGGGGCCAGGGGAGCTGGGAGTGCTCTGGTCCATGTCTCACCCTCTCAGATTTATAATCCAGGTACAATTTGAACTATCTAAAAGGGTTTTGCTTAAATCCTCTCAGTTCAAGGACTTTTCCTACCAGGTCCTTGCAGGGAATTTGAAGCCAGAGGTCATGGTAGCTGCAGGGCAAGTGTGAGCATCCAAAATATTACAGCAACATCAAGGAAACTCAGAATATTTTATGGCTTTCTAAGAGCTGAGCAACTGAAATGGCAAACTGGACCTCAGACCTAAACACCACTTGTTAGGGAAGGCATGACCTACTGTGACACAGAATTCCTATTTCCTATATATTTATTAATATTTGCTGAAGGAGAAATTTGAACAGAAGAGGTGTGAACCTGTCCTCCCTACAGGGTCTGTCCCAGACATTACATCATTGGATTTCATAACAGGCCTAATAACAAGTGTGGGGAGGAATAATAACAGTTCATGTGGGGAGGGTGCAAAAACGTAAAAAAATAAATAAAATATCCACGTTGACGGTAATAGCAATGCCAATGTACACCAGGAGCCATGAGGCTGACGGTGCCTGTGAGTCCCAGGTGTGCCCATGGTGGCTACAAACCCTGTGCTCAATGCCCTTTGGCTGCATGGCTGAGAGGATTTGATAATTTCTGCTGTTTGGGGTGGTTTTCAGCCTGGCACTGATGCAGATGCTTCAGTACAATCCAATGTTTTCTTGAGCAAATCCTACTGTTAACAGAGAGCCTTTATTTTGCCAGACCACCTCCCTAGATTATGACCAATTAATTTGGTGACAAGCCCAGTCATTTGCAAAATTAGTGGCTAAGGCACCTCAACAGGAAAATAAAAATGTGGGCAACGAACTAAACAAAATGTAAAACATTCTGCAAACCAATAATCAAGTGATTCTGGAGCCTATTTTGCTGCAACAAAGCACTTTATCAGCCAGGATATGTTTTAGCAATAATGACACTTTATGAAGCTCATCATCTATTTCCAATTCAGACTGCCCTGGCCAGCAGAGAGCCAGAATATTCCACACCTCAGTGAGACCAGAATCCCAGGAACAGGAGGTGCTGAATATTCATTCAGCTCCATCTCCTACTCCTGACTGTGATCTCTGCTCAGATTCTTGAAGCCTAATTTTAATTAATACAAATTGCTGCTTAATATTCAGCCTGAAGTTTCGTTGTGCCTCCCTCTTCCCTTTTTGGAGACAATTGAATATTCACTGCCCTCCCCAAATTTGCATTAATCCAGGAGAAGTTTTTCCCATGAAAGAGGCTGGATGTGTGCTGGGAGTGTCAGTGAGGCAGTGGAGATGTCTCAGCAATGTGAGTGTCCTCTCTTTTCTCTCTCCAGCAGCCCCAGAGCTCTCAGACCATCTTGAATCTCTATCCTATGGCAAACAGACAGTGAGAATCTCTACCAGAAGGTGAAGGAAGGATGCTGGAAGGGTTTCCATAATGATCAATCCATCACCAGAGTCTGGTGGAAGTGAAATCACTGAGTTTCCACCACTATGAGTCTCATGTGGTTATTCATGGTCAGGAAGCTGCAGTGTTGGGTGACAGGGGGGAACTGATGTGCAAAATAATAAAAGATCTTCACCCTTGGGTTCACTTCCACCACCACAGAAAGGAAAGATCCCCAGTGAAACAGGAACCTCTCAGAAGATGCATATTTTGGTGTGCAGGAAAAGAGGGATGAGGCACACAGGAGGTGTTGGGATGTGGGCTGAGCCAAGTCTCCCTCTGAGCAAAGGAAAAGTCCCAGTCAGGACTGCCTGGAAAGGGTCATGGTGGCAAACAGGAACATCTTTTCCTCCAGGAATGGTGATCATGTAGGACCTCCATTATCTGAAATCACTAGACCTGATTACAGCAGGACTCCCTCCAGCTTGGCTTCCTGTCCAAACCAGGGCCAGGAACAGCTGAGGAACCCCGTGGTGGATAATTATCAAATAAAGTGCCTGAGGGCAATGTTCTCTTGGAGCTGCACCAGTTATTTGGACTTGGCTTGAGCTCTGAGAGATAACAGAGCATGACCCAGAAACGCCTCCCATGTGTGTCAGGTGGAGCTTACATAAGCTTCCCAAGGTAGTTTACAAATAAAAAAAAAAATAATGGGCACACAACATACATGGGAAACACAGATATCCCATGGATTGTGAGCTGCTGGACAATGGAAGTCACTCAGGTTCCCCTAATTGCCACTTTGTGGCACTTGCAGGAATTGGGAAGTGAATGATGTTTCCTTTCTCTGCCCTGAATTTTCTGTTCACTGTTACCCCACGTTAGGTGGTTTGCATGGGAATCGTTCATAGAAAAATTTCCTGGGAAGTTTTTCTCTTGTCTCTCCTGATGAAAACACACCATCTGCAAGCCTTGTGATGAGTCAGTGAGGGAGAATGGGCTCAGCTGGGGCCAGCACGGCTCCACCTGGGAATGTGCTCTCCCAGGAGTGGGAATGTGCTCTCCCAGGAGTGGGAATGTGCTCTCCCAGGAGTGGGAAGGAGCTCTCTCGCCGTGAAATCCTGGCATCTGCAGCAGGAAGTGATAACAGGCTGTATTGACAGCCCGGCTCATGAAACATGATTTGCTATTCCTTCTGGTTCTGTAAACCTGGCTAAGTGCTACCCCTTGGTCAATAAAGCTGGATGTTTACCTCAGTGCTGTCAATATTTCTGCCATTCCAGCGCGGCTTGGGGCTCAATAACCGTGAGCTCTGAAATCAGGGAGCTGCTGGGGATGGATTTGTGCAGCATCAGCTCAGCGGGAGGCTGAGCAGGGTAATGCAGAGAACAGAGAGCTCTGCTGGGCAAGTTCTCCTCCTCACAGCAGCACACAGCCAGGAGGGTTGGAAAAGATCTCCAAGATGATCGAATCCAGCCTTGGATCAACTCTGCTGTGCTCACTGAACCACATCGTGCACAGTGTGATCAACCACAGCTGCCTGGGGTTTGAACCCTTCCAGGGATGGTGGCTCCACCCCAGGCAGTTGTTTCAATATTCACCCACTCTTTTAGCAAAGCAAATCTTCCTGATGTCCAACCTGAACCTCTCCTGGTGCAACTCAAGGCCATTGGCCACTTGTTAGCTGGGAGAAGATCCCAAATCCCTCCTGCTGCACCCTCCTGTCACCTCATAGCAGAGAGCAAGAAAGTCCCTCCTAAACCTTTTCTCCTTTTTAATTTTTTTATTGGTTGTGCAATTTTTATGATTATTTTCCTTTACTACCTTGAATTCTATGTTCACCTCCTGTCTGAACTTGGAGTCTGAATTGTCTCAGAGTGAGACAAGCACAGCCTTTCCAAGCATTCTTCTCAGAAGCAAGGAAGGAGCTTCCATCACTTGGAAAATCCTTGAGGGAATGTTGGGGAGTTTTTGCACAGCCAGGCAAGAGAAATGGAGCACCATGATCTGTCTGGCACTGGGACTCTGGAATGACCCAAATCCTGCATTTTTTTCCAGGATTCCCTTGTACTTCCTTCCATCCATGAAACACAAAAGGAACTGGACAGAGCAGTGAATGCTCAGGTGAGAGTGTTAAGTGTTAAATGTGAAATTTATTTCCAAATATTCCAAATTATCAGGTATTGATGGCCATGGTGAGACTCTGATCCCAGACTCTGCTCCCAGCATCCTGCAGAAGGCACATCATGCTAGGATTTGCTCCTTTGGCCTTTCTAAAATGGGGTGTAAATGAGAAGCAAGGCAGGATTGTAAATGGGGATGAAATATTTTCCTCTTTAAAATCTTTTCTTCTTTCCAATTTCCAATCTTCTGACCAAAAAAAGAGGGACATTTGCTTTTTGCCCAGGAAAACAGCTTTCAAAAGAAGTCTCTCATTTTCAGCTTTTCAACAGGAACCCACGTGATTATTATATCATATCGTATAGCATCATATAATATCATATTCTATCACATTCTATCATATATAATTTAGAATATATTTATTATATTTATTATATTTTTGTATATTCTGTATATTCTATCTATTCTATTCTATTCTATACATCATTTAAAATATTTAAAGTTTTGCTGCTGTTTTTCTACATTTTTTTTTTTTCCTGTTTTAATGTCTCATTTCACCTCCTGGCTTTTCAGCCCCTGCACCCCAGCAGGGAAGGTCACTCTCACAAGGCTTTGCAAGGATTTTCAGCCACCATGGGTGACGCTGGGGGAGCTCAGCTTTGCCTCCTGTTTTCTGGGACACTGCACACCCAGAAGGTCACTGGCATAGCCCTGTCTGTGGGTAGCTGAGCATGGAACTGCAGCTTTCAGGGACATAACCTGTTCATTTCCCATCTTTTCTCTGCCTATCTTGACCTCAGAGGACACAGAAAATAGCTTGAACTAGACTTCAAAACAAAACATTTCATTCACCCTTCAGTGTGCTTGTCTGGGTGGTTCTTTGTCAGTTCTTGGGTTGTGGGGGAAGGAGGAAAAAATAAAAAGTGAAGCATTTCATTTTTTCATTTTGGATTGACCCAAAAATCCCATTTTCTGGTTCAGTCAGCAAAGCAGGTCATCAATTATTCAGCATGTTCCACATCAGTGAGAGGGAAGCAGTGCTGGGCTGGCCTGGGAGGGGTGGGAGGGCAGTGGGGTCACTGGGGGGAGGAGATGCCACTGCAGGTGTGACCCACTGGAGCCAGGGGAGTGTTTTTAGCTGCTCCTCTGCCACTCTGGAATGCACCTGAGCGGATGAGGGACTCAGGAGGAGTTGGGATCTGGACTGAGCTGAGAGGGGGAAAAGTCTGAGTCAGGACTGCCTGGAAAGGGTCACAGTGACAAACAGGAACATCTTTGTCGTGTGTCCTCAGGAGAGGAGAGGCTTCAGGGAAGGGGATGGTGGAGGAGCTGCATTTTCTGAATTCCTGATTCCAACAGGATCCCTGCAGGGAGCAGGGCAGGGAGATGAGGGAGGGAGAGAGGATCACAGGCTGCTCCTTGCTTTGGGACATTGGTTCCCTTCTCAAGAGGAGCCAATCCTGCAGCTGAAGGACTCCCTGCTCCCCTGGCCAGGGTTATTTACACCCTGCATGTGCATTTTGGGTGTTGGACCCCTGACTTCTCATCCCAAGGGGCTCTAAGGAGAGGTCCTGAGCAGCTCCTTTGGGACAGAGAAGCCTCACAGCCATTCACACCCAGCCCTGGGCTGGGGAACCAGAGATCACCAAGGCCAGCCTGGGACCCCAAATCCATTTCACTGTCCCCTGTTTCTGGCAGGGAGTGAAGAACCTTTCCCTGCCCCTGCCCTGGCACAGCTCCAGCCATTCCCTGGCACAGATGGAGACCCTCAGCTGCTCCAGGAGCACAGCCAGCTTATTTGCTGTGTTTAATGCTCCCAAATCCCAGCTCGTGGATTCCTCCTGCATCCAGGGAGGACAAACCCAGCAGCTCCCCCTGTGCTGGAGGCTCAGGGTGCACTCAGCATTGCAGACCCTGAGGTTCCTCATTCCTCAGGTTATTCAACTCAAACTCTCTTTGTTTCAGTGATTTTGGTGATATTTGGAAGGAGTGAAGTTCTCTGTGTTGTTGTGTTACATCAAATCAACACTTTCTTGAAAACAGGAACTTGGGAGGCAAATTTAATGTCTGTTTTTAACCTCACAGAATTATCTGGGTCTGATTGGCCAAGATGCCCAAGCCAGAGCAGTGTTTTAAAGGGAAAGCAGGTTGGAAGAGGTGGCCTGTTCCTTGCAGAAGCTGAGTTTTCCTCCAGGAAAATCAGAGGGGGAAAAGAAACAGAAGAAAATGGAAGTCCAAAGAATTTTCAATAATACTTTTTTTTCAATTTCGGAATTTTTTTTGCTGGTTGGAAATTCAATTTCCCCTCCACATAAAGCTGCTTGGATAAATGTCTGAGCATCTGCCTCGGTGACACCTTTACCTGTCACCATCTATCATTTACATTCCAGCTTTGCAATCTAGAAATTTAATCAGAGACTCTGAGCACAGCATTCCATCCCCCTCACCCCAACCAAGGGTGGCTTGGGGGATCCACAAGCCGAAGCAAGAATGAGTCATGAGTTTTATCAGATGGTTTTGAGTATTGTAGTGGGACAGAAATGCAATTATTGGTAAAAAAGGAGCTATCCTAGACTGAAAAATAATTTAAAAAAAAGAAAACCACCATTCCAGTCACTGGAAAATATGTAGTATGAACAGTTACAAAAAAAAATCTCTAAATTTTCAAGAAGTCCCATTTTGGCATTTCAAGCTGGGCAAGTGGTTTGGGGTTTTTTTGTAACTCAGCGTTTGGAGGAATCAAGAGAATATGAGATCTCTTAGCTAAAATTATGTATTCTGAGTAATAAAAAAATTAAAAATCATATAATCCCAGACTGGTTTGGGTTGGAAGGGACCTCAAAACTCAGTTTATTCCACCCCCATGGGCAGGGACACCTTCCACTAGCCCAGGTTGTTCCCAGCCCTGTCCAACCTGGTCTTGGACACTGCCAGGGATGGCCAGGTTGGACATTGGGATCACCCTGGGACAGTGGAAAGTGTCCCTGCCCATGGCAGGGGTGGCACTGGATGATCTTTAATGTCCATTCCAACCCAAACCATTCCATGATTCTAACTACCAGATTTTGCCCAGGTTTTAGAGAAATGTGGAATCATCCCCCTCTTCTCCTCTGTTTTTCCATTTCTCCTAGCAAAGAACAGAAATAAAAGAACTTCCCATCCCAGAGAGAACCCAACCTTTGCATCCCCTCAAGTGGCCTGACAAGAGGAGTGCCCCAAGACCTCTCCTTTGCCATGGGGTGCAAAAAGGACCAGGATGGAGCCAAGTCCCACCTGCATCTCCTGGGTCTGAAGCCCACAGCATCCCCATGTCACCCCAGCAGCACCCAAGGGTGACCCAGCCTTGTCCAGCCCAGGATGCACAACTGTTGTTTTCAGGCCTCTGAGGAGAAATGTCTCCTGTCCAGGGCAGTTCTCCTCTGCTATCACCACTAATCCTGTTAATAGAAATTGCATCAATAAACCCAGCTCCTTTTGATGTCTTCCTCCCTACTCTTCATGGTGGATTACTGCAGTAGGTCACCTTGTCTCCTCCCCTCTCCCTGTTAGAGCATCCTCCTTTGAAATCTGTAATTATCTCTCCCAGATAATTGCCAAAATCATTTGCAGTCCTGGAGAGATCTTCAAAACCTACTTGTTTATGAAAGCAAATAATTCAGGTTAATCAAATATTGTGAGATTTCCACTCTGCCTGTCTAGGTATTTGTACATTTAAATCTGCACCTTGGCTGTTACACAACCAGCCTGGAAATCAACCTTCACTGCAGGAGAGGCACAGACAGGAGGGAACTCTGCACTTTGCACTTCCAGGGAAAGGCCCTTGGATCCCAGGGAATTCAGGGGGAGGAATTGGAGAGGCTGGAGGAGGAGAGCTGAGCATTCCCAGTGCCACAGGAGCCAGCAGGAGCAGTGTTGGGTGTTTCCAGCACCCCTTGGCAGCCTGAAGGAGCTGCTGGCCACCAGGGCTGTGTCAGTGACAAGGGAAGGAGGGACAGCACATCCAGGGAAGAGCTCTCAGCAGGAGGAAATCCCTGCCAGGGGAAGAGTGACCCCAAAGGGGCTCTGAGAGATTTCTGCCACAGCACAGTGACACCCAGCAAAGGGCTTTGGGGTGTCTGGGGCAGTGTGGGGTCCCAGTGATGCTGCCAGGGCTCACAGCCTGCCCAGGCCCTGCACTTTGGCTGCATTATCCCATTCCCTGTCCCCTCTCCCAGTGTGGCCCAAGTTCATCCAGCCTGAGGCTTCCCAGGGCACACTGTGTGTCTGCAGGGGACACCTTGGTGACTCCATCAGAGCCACCAGCTCCCCCAGTGTGCCCTCCCTCTGAGCACAGAGCTCACCTCAGCATCAGGGCAGCTGAGGCAGCTGGACTGAGACCCACCAGTGGGCATTGCCAAGCTCAGGGAACCCAAATTTCATGACAAAATGGGCAGATCTGAGCAAACCTGGGCACTGTGCACATCCAGTCAGGAGCAGACTGCACAGTTCTGGGACTGGTGGCACACAGAGGAGACATTTGGACTCTCCTCACCACCAGATCATCACTGCAGTCACATCTTTGATCTCTCCTGGATCATATCAGCACTGGAATGCATTTCATGCCCTGGCAGGAGCTGCCCAGGGAGGTTTGCAGTTCCCATCCCTGCAGGTGTCCAAGGAAGGCCTGGAGGTGGCACTGAGTGCTCTGGGCTGGGGACAAGGTGGGCATTGTCACAGCTTGGACTGGATGGTCCTGAAGGGATTTTCCAACCTCAGTGATCTGGGATTCTGAGGGTCTTTACCTATCTACCTGTTTGTCTCCTGGGAAACAACATTCCAGCCTGGGCAGCAGCAGGTAGGGATTTTGGGGATCAAAAATCCCAAAAAAATCAGATTGCTCTGCAGGTCTGACCCTGCAGGGGAGCAGAAACTGCTGATGGAACAGGAACTCTTAATGGGAGTCACTTATCCAGAGCCCTTTCCCAATTTCTTCCTCTCTACAAACTCAGTGAACAATCCTAATTTGCTGCCTGGAGTTAAAATATTTATTCTGGACAAACATTCCAACCCTCTGGGTTCCCAGGTTGTCCAAAGAATTTTTTCAGCTCTTCCCAGGCACGTGGTTGAAGGTTATAACCAGAAATATTTTTTTTAATTTTTTTTAGGAAATAGTAATTAATTTCCAGTGAATGTAACAGATTACAAGGATTTATAAAGTTTGGGTCCAAATTCCAGATAAAGGTTTCCATATACACCAATTATAACGTGTGAAGTTTTAACAATTTAGGGATAATATTCAATTCCTGATTCCAAATTCCTCTCTCATTATTTGCTGGAGGTGACAAGTAAAAATGTCCTGAAGGAATAATTATTTATTACAAGAAACTGGGATAGTGGAAGGTGTCCCTGCCCATGGCAGGATGAGATGAGCTTTAAGGTCCCTTCCAACCCAACCCATTCCATAATGATTCCATAACAAACTGGACAAATCTAGATCACACATTTAAAGGTAAATAACCATAATTTTTTCAAATGTCTCTTGAGATTTTGAAAACTATCTGTGATCAGGGTTTTTTTGGGTTTTGTTTTTTTTTTTTCATTCTTTTATTTTTTTATTCTGAATGACATTAGTTTCAAAACTTCATTTGCAGTCTACAACGGAAATCTTCAAAGATTGAAAGCGAAATGGAAACTTTGCAAGATCCTGTCCCAAATTTGTTATCAGAGTGTATATTTTTAAATATCTTTTCTTCCCTCTGTTTTCAGAAAGGAAAAAGAAGACATCAAAATATCAGCATTTCTCATCAAAACTTCACTCATAGCTTCAGTTTCCTGTCTCATTTTCTCTGAAAGCAGCCAAAATTGCAAGAAATGAGCTCCAGGAGGAGGTTTGTGGCTCTAACAGTGAGCCCCAGGAAGAGCAGCAATTCCAGCCTGGCTGGACCATGGGCAGGAATTTACATAAATACTCAGCAGCACTGGAAGCTCTTCTCTAATTAAGATGCCATAATATAAACTCTGTTTTTATAAGGCCTATAAAATTCATCCTGGGAGTGGACTTGGCATCCCCATGGGACCAATCTGCCACTGTTTGTTTATTTTTTTATCGATTTATCAAAAAAGTAATAGACATCGTGTTCTTCCCCTGCCATGCTGCTGCTTTATAATTGAAGGAGGCACTTCTGCTCTGAGCCCCTATTTGCAAGCAATTAGATGTTGCTTTAAAAAATATGTCTGGTGAAATTGATTTTTCATGTCTCTCGTGAGTGATGAGATGGAAGTTTCAATAAACGCAAAGCGCAAAGGCCAATTCTGAGACTTCCCAGCTCCAGTGTTTTCTCTGCCTTTAAGTAATAGCAGTTTGGGATTGTCAGGCGCAGGGAGAGGGATGCTGCCTAGTGCAGACAGCTCAGGAGCTCAACAAATAACAGGAATGGTATTGAATCCATTGATTCTTCCCAGTGAAATGCAGCGTTATTTCCTGCTGCTTTCCAATACTCCGTTTGCCAGCCTCCCCGAGCAGCTCAGCTTTATTAACAAATAAAAGTTTGCAGTCCTGATGGCTGGAGAGAGACAGCAATATGCACAAATTCAGCAGATTTACACAGTGAACGCCAAATATTTTAAAATTTCATGAGTTTTGGAGAGCAGTTTTTTGATGTTCTAATGCTGGGCTAAGCGATAACAGAAAGATCCAATAATTTCATGTTGTTCCTTCATTTCTCCTGCTCTGGCTTTCTCCCTGCTCCAGCCCTACAGCCTGAGCTGCTTAACCCAGAAACAAAGTCCTGAATTGAGTTTGCCATTGTACTGCCAAGGCATGGAGGGACAGGAGTGATTTGGCTTCTGTGCCACTCGTTGGGAACTGAAGCTGTGCTCACCCAGGGTTATGTCACAGAGCATGGAATGGTTTGGGCTGGGAGGGACTTCACAAACCATCCAGTGCCACCCCTGCCATGTCAGGGACACCTTCCACTGTCCCAGGCTGCTCCAAGCCCTGTCCAGCCTGGCCTTGGACACTGCCAGGGATCCAGGGGCAGCACAGCTTCTCTGGGCACCCTGTGCCAGGGCCTGCCCACCCTCCCAGGGAGGAATTCCTTCCCAATATCCAATGTCCAGCCAATCCAATTCTCCTTGCTATCAGGAGAGGTCATTCCACTGTGACCTTGTGGGAATCATCCCAAGCACAGGTTGTACTTGGAGGTTTTTGCAACCCAGAGTGATGGAGCTGAAATGTGAACTGGAGAGTAAACACTCACCCAGGACATGGGGTGGAGAACATCCTTCTGCTCTGCAGCCTTTGGGATGTTCTCTCTCTGTCTCTGAGCCCTCTGGGGACACTTCAGCCTCCTCTCAGCCCCAAAGGCTGGCTCAGGAGCTGTGCAGTGGCTATGGCACTGTGGCACATTGTACAGTCCACAGCTCTTACTCTCAATCCTTCTGTTCTTGGCACAGAAACTCTCCCAGGATGGTCCTTTTGTCCATTCACAGCCCTGAGGGAGCTGTTCTGCCTCCCCTGTCCCAGGGCCCTGCTGCATCCCCAGCACCTTGTGCTACATACAGGCAGTAATCCATGTGGGAATCTGCCTCCCTGGCACTCCGTGGGACTCTCCAGCCCCAGGCTGTTCACAGGGACAGAGCAGGATGTGATCCATGGCCCTGGGCCTGCTGTGACTGCCATGTGCCACCCTGGGGACTGATGGCAAAGGGGATTGATGGCAAAGGGTTCTCAGCACAGACCTGAGGTGTTTTCTGGAAAGAGATCTCTGCTCCATCATCCCCTGGCTCTGGGAATTGCTCCTTCCTCCTGAAGCTTTGCCTCTGTGTCTCACTGCACACCCAGACCTTCCCTGGACCCAGCAGTGCTCTGTCTGTCCCAGGCAGAGCTGCAGGAGCAGCTCAAGCACAGAGCTCCAGCAGCAGGGGCTCATCTGGGGCTGTTCAGATCTCCCAAACCTCCTCAGACCTTTGGGAGGAGCTCAGGTCCCTTAGATTTGCCTCTCCAGCCCTGTTTGCTCCCTTGGCAAGTGTCACACCCCAATATTCCTCCAGTGCTTCAGTAGGAAGAGCCCAGGGTAAGACACAGGGTTTTTCCTGCACTGCCCTCCCTGCACAGACACTGTCCCCTCTGTCACCACACCCCAGCTGAGCCCTCTCTGTAGCTGACCCAGGCAGGGCATTTTTGTGCCGTTTTTATCAAGCTGATGTTTTGGAATCTCCACCAATGCCCACCTTCAGGGGCTGAGAGCCAAACACCCACCTCATCCCTCAGAGGGACCTTTCTTCCATCAACTGTCCTTCAGCTCATTTTCTGCATTTTTAGTGAAACCTCCACAGCTTTACCTGGCACTGGAGCCTCCCTTCCTTCACACTGAGTCCCAGGTTTCTTTTCAATGCCAATTAACAGTTTTTCTCTTCCCCTCACTAGGACGCCCTTTCCCTTGTAGTTTTCCTGCCCTGTCCCAGTGCTCCCAGCAGCACAGATGCTTCCTGCTGCCAGGGGAAAGCAAATTAGAGCTTGTCCTGTCTCATATGTCAGTGATAAGTGTCAGGGGAACCTTTGCTCCCAGCACACACAGGGCCATATGTTTGGTTCCCAAGCCAGAGCAGCAGCAAAATGCTGCTGATGGAAGCAATGCTGGCATGCATTTAATTCCTTCAGTTTTGTGCCTTGGCACTCCTGGATAATCCTTTGTGCTGGGTGCTCAGAGTCACTCCTGTCTTGAAGAACTCACAGATCAAGGAGGGCAAAGCCAGAGTGAGGGGAAACTGCAAATCAGCAGTGAGAGGAGCAAACCTGGTGTGTGTTAAGCAGAGCAGGAGCTGCACCCAGGGCTTGGCTGGCCAAGGTCAAGAGGCTCTTCAGGGAATCAGAGAAGAGAACCACAGAATCCTTGAGGCTGGAGAAGATTTTCAGGATCATCCAGTCCAGCCTGTGAACTGATCACCACCAGCCCAGAGCACTCAGTGCCACCTCCAGGCCTTCCTGGGACACCTCCAGGGCTGGGCACTCCAAACCTCCCTGGGCAGCCCCTGCCAATGTTTAACCACCATTTCCATGGAGAAATTCCTGCTGCTGTCCAACCTGAGCCTCCCCTGCCCAGCCTGAGGCTGTTCCCTCTCCTCCTGTCCCTGTTCCCTGGAGCACAGCCTGACCCCCCGGCTGTCCCCTCCTGTCAGCAGCTGTGCAGAGCCACAAGGTCCCCCTGAGCCTCCTTTGCTCCAGAAAATCAGAACACATTTGTGAGTAGATGTGAGCAGGGTGAGCTCCACTCCTGCCCAGGCAGCTCAACTTCCTCTGCACTGCATTTTCCCTTCTCCTGCCCCCAAATCCCCACCACAGCTCAGCTCTGCTTGGGATACACCACACCCTGCACCTTTCCCAGCCTCCTTTCTGTTGTCTCTCCCTGGCTCCCCATCACCAACTCACACAAGGGAGCCTTTGCCACTTTCCTTGATTCACAACTTCAGGGTCTCCTTCAGACAGTGCAGATAAAAGTCTACATGCACATGGAATTTAAATTTTCATTTCACTACCAAACTGCCCTCACACTGCTGCTGAATAGGTGGGGTTGGCTTGTAAATGCAGTATTTTGCCTCTGCAAAATATTGCCTGAATATTTGTGGCTGAAGCAGAGCGAAGCAGTTCCAGAGAAGCAAACATTAGAACTATAAAGGTTAGAGCAGGAGTGCAGCTTTGAAAGGGAACCAGAGCCTGCAGATAGAAGGGGAGATTTGTACAGTAGAATTTGTGTTTAATTTCTGCTTTATCCAAGCTTTTATTTATGCTAAATCGAGTTAGCAGGGCGGCGTGTCTAACAGGATAGAGCATGGAAATTAGGGAAAATGCAGGGAAATCAGGGAGAGGCTGCAGGGAAATCGAGGAGAATGCAGAGACTGTGGAAGGAAATCAGGGAGGCTCAGGAACTGTGTGGAAGGCATGAGTTTGTTCCCTGGCACTAAGGAAGTGTCAGCCCTGGCTCAGCAGAGAGCAAAAATGAACCAGCAATGCCACGATGGGGTGAACATCCCTGTGGAACCCAAGAAAATGCCTGGTGTGTGGGGAGCTGGATAGATGGGGCTGCTCCACACTGTGCTGCAAAGATGTGTGCAGCTCTGGGTACTCATGGTGAGACAGACATGGAGGGGCTGGAGATGTCCAGGGAAGGGAACAGAGCTGGGAAGGGTCTGGAGCACCAGGAGAGGCTGAGGGAGCTGGGAAAGGAGCTCAGCCTGGAGCAAAGGAGGCTCAGGGGGACCTTGTGGCTCTGCACAGCTGCTGACAGGAGGGGACAGCCAGGGGGTCAGGCTGTGCTCCAGGGAACAGGGACAGGAGGAGAGGGAACAGCCTCAGGCTGGGCCAGGGGAGGGGAGGTTCAGTATTGGGGAAAATTTTTTTCTGGGAAAGGAGGGACAGAAGCGGTGTGACTTTTCCTGTACCACACAGGACACCTCACTGGGGAGCTGCAGCTCAGCCCAGGCTGGGTTATGTCACAGAATCACAGGAGGGTTTGGTTGCCAACACTGGCAGAGGCTGCCCAGGGCAGGGGTTGGGTCACCATCCCTGGTAGTGTTCCCACAATGTGTGGATGTGGCACTCGAGGACAAGGAGCTGGGGCTGGCTTGGTGGTTGCACTTGATGATCCCAAAGGTTTTTTCCAACCTTTAAAATTCTGGTTTTTAATACTGTTGCTAGAGTTTTACCTTTTAATATTAGACAACAGGATCAGGAAGGGATGAGCCAGCAGTGCAGCAGGAGCAGGGCTGGAGCTGCTCAGGGAGCAGGACAGAGCCCTCAGCTGGTGCCACCAACCTCCAGGGGCTCAGCATTCCTGGGTGAACAAACCCTACCACACAGCCTGTCCATGCTCCGAGATCTCTGGCTGGGAGTTCACACTGCAAACCCTACAGTGTCTCTTCTGTTCACAGTTACTCCATCAGGGGTAACCTGGGCCTTGAAATGGCACAGAAATCAGGAAAATGGGGGTACATGGTACAGTCCTGAGTGAAATGAGCTCTGGGACAGAGTTTGGCATTAAGGCTTAGCAGGATGAGCTGAGGGATGGAGCAGCTCTGCTGGGAGGAAAGGCTGGGAAAGCTGGGATTGTTCAGCTGGAGAGGAGAAGCTTTGGGGTGACCTAACTGTGACCTTCCAGGACCTGAAGGAGCTGCAGGAAAGATGGAGAGAGACTCTTTACAAGGGATGGAGGGACAGGACACAGGGAATGGCTTCTACTGACTGAGGGCAGGGATAGATGGGATATTGGGAGAAATTTCTCCCTGTGAGGGTGTTGAGGCCCTGGCACAGGGTGCCCAGAGAAGCTGTGCTACCCCTGGATCCCTGGCAGTGTCCAAAGCCAGGTTGGACATTGGGGCTTGGAGCAGCCTGGGACAGTGGGAGGTGTCCTGCCATGGCAGGGGTGGGGCTGTATGGATTTAAGATCTTCCCAACCCAAACCATTCTGTGATTCTGTGACTAACAGCAGTAATTTTCTCCTTCTGCAATCTCAGTTCAGCCACTGAATCCTGATTTCCAGAAAAGAATTATCTAAGAACTCTAACAAGAGACTGCAGTGCTCTCACCCAGCCCCTTCTCCAGGGTCATGTCCTCTAACAGGAATCCTCCATGTTCACAGGGTGTCTTCCCCAGCCCGAGCTCTTCCTTCATCTGCATTAAAAAGAGCTGCAAGGCTTTGAAACACCTGCTGCTGCCCTGGGGCTGTGATCGCCTCATTCACATGCAGATCCACCTCCCGAGGAAATGACAGGATGGCTTCCCGAGTTCAGCGGCCTCTGGACCAGCCTCTCAGGGAACAAATGAAGCAAATACTCCTCCAAAAGCCACTCCAAAAAAATGATTGCCTCACTCATGTTAAATTGTGGCGCTCAGGCCACTGTTTCTGGCTGGGATTCTGGCTCTGTACAATCACACTTTATTGTTTTCTAATGAAATGCATGATCAAGTTAAATGAACATGAATGGGAGCAACAGTGCTGTAGACAAGAAAGCAGGAGGGATATATAATTAATGTGATCATCGGAAAAAAGCTGTGTGATATCATTCCATCAATTATCAGCCTCTAATAATTCTGTCACCAAGTAAATGAAAGCATTTTATCAATTAGTGCCAATCGTTTCCCCATAAAGAGAACTGAGTGCTGCTGAAAAGCAAATCATAACTGCAGCAATGGAAAAAGAAAAGATAAAAAAGCACAAGATGAGTCTGGAGATGGTGATGGCCCTCCCTTGCAGTGGAGTCACTGAACCAGGTCCACTGAAGGGGGGCATGAGGAAGAGCATTCCCAGCAAATCAGGGGTGATCCTGCCCTGTGCCCAGCCCTGGAGCAGCTCTGGGTGATCCTGCCCTGTGCCCAGCCCTGGAGCAGCTCTGCAGCACTGTGCCCAGCTCTGGATCCTGGTTGATGGAAAGCTGGATCTGAGTCAGCCCCTAAGAACCACGGTGTTTTGGGGGCATCAGGCCCAGCATGGCTGTCCAGGCAAGATAGGGGATTGTCCTGCTCTGCTCTGGGCTGGGGCAGTCTCACCTTGAATGTTGTGTGGAGTTTTGGGCACCACGATACAAGAAAGACCTAAACTATTGTTTAGGTAGTGTCCAAAGGAAGGACACAAAGACAGGGAAGGTCTGGAGAGGCCATATGAGGAGCAGCTGAGGGCACTGGGGATGTTCAGCTGGAGAAGAGGAGACTGAGGGGAAACTCATCAGTTACAAGTTTCTTGTGAGGGGGAGAGGAGGGGCAGCTCTGATCTCTGCTCCCTGGGACAGGGACAGGGACAGGGACAGGGACAGGACAGGGAATGGCTGGAGCTGTGCCAGGGCAGGTCAGGCTGGAGATCAGGAAAGGTTCTTCCCCCAGAGGGTGCTGGCACTGCCCAGGCTCCCCAGGCAATGGGCACAGCCTGAGGCTGCCAGAGCTCCAGGAGTGTTTGGACAGCACTGCCAGGGATGTACAAGGTGGAGTTGTTGGGGTGTCTGTGCAGGGCTGGAGTTGGACTGGATGATCCTTTTGGGTCCTTCCAGCTCAGGATTTTCCATGACTCTGTGATTCTCTGGCTTTGTGTCCCAGAGCAGGAGCTGCAGCTGCTCCTCTCCCCAACAGCCTGAAGCCATGCAGGGATGTCTGAAGCTGCTGCTGTGGCTGCTGCCCCTGCAGGGGCTTGGAACCCTCGCTGGAGATGTTTGTGAGCACTCAGCAAGAAGCTGCCTCTTCAGAGGGATTTTCTTTGCTCCTCTCAGGATGGGAGGCTGGTATTTGACTACATTATTTCCTAACTTAAAGTTCAGGCCATCTGGCATCCCAGTGTGCAAACAATCTTGTAAATTAAGGGGAAAAATATGGTCCTGATTCCCTTATGGCTAGAGGCTATTAAATAGCTGGAGATGTGCAGGGTGTACTTGCAATGGAAGAAAGTTGGTTCTCAGCATTCCACCCCCAGCAACTAAGGCAGCATTTTAGGTACAAAGAAACTGGAAATATAACTGACCTTGTTCCTTTCTGGCATGTTTTCCTTCACTGACCTATCCATGGAATGCTGATCCTCCTCAGGCTGGATGCAGTGAAGAGGTTCAGCCATGATTTTGTAGCTCTGGCCTTAGGGCTTTATGCCATCCCTTTGTTAGAATTCCCAGAAGGTTCCCTCTTTACCTTTGCCCAGGAGCTAATTTTGCTCTGTGCTGAACCCACAAAACTTTTTCCACTTGGTTTTCTTTAACTAATCTGAAAAACTTTCTTCATAAATGCTTTTAAATTATCACCCTCTCACTCCTTTCTTCGAAATCCTCCCTGGTATATTTGGTGCTGTGCTGTATTTTTCACAAGGCTTCTATTTTATTTAAGACCATTAGCAGTTTCAAAAGTTATATAAAGATGAAAGATCCTCCCATGTTTTAATGAACCTCAAAATGAGCTTTAGAACAATTTGATTAGAAAGCTCTCAAAACGTCAAGCGCTCCCTTGGGATCGAGCTGTAATGAAGGTAATAATTAGCAAGAACAAATTTTAGAATTACTTATTCCATAAATATATGTTTTACTCCTGGTACTCAGAGCCCGAGCCAAGTAGGCAAAGGTCTGGAGAAGTGGAACAAGGCTAAGAACATACAAAGACATGAAAGTACAGATGTTCCTGTTCCTCCACAGGAAAAATAAAATAAGGTGGGAAGAGACAAGGAGAGCTCTGTGTCCTGCTAAGGAAACCAAGGTGGGACTGGGAGGAGAGACATCCAACCCTGACCAAGTGCTGAGGATGCAAACACAGGTGGTGACCTGGCATCCCCATGATAAACAGGATTAACATGAGGGAAGGAGCTGCACGTGGATCTGGGCACCCCTGGGGTCAAGGAGCAGATGGAGCAGCCCTGGGGACAAGGGTTTGGGGTGAGCTGGACATGAGCCAGCCCAGAAACCCCAACCCTGGGATGGGAGGGGAGGGAGGATTCTGCCCCTGTGCTCAGGTGAGACCCAACCTGCAGAGCTGCCCCAGCACAGGAAGGAACTGGAGCTGCTGGAGAGTCCAGAGGAGACTACAGGATGATCCAAGGGATGGAGCAGCTCTGCTGGGAGGAAAGGCTGGGAGAGCTGGGATTGTTCAGCTGGAGAGGAGAAGCTTTGGGGTGACCTCATTGTGAACTTCCAGGACCTGAATGGAACTGACATGGAAGATGGAGAGAGACTCTTTAAAACGGATGGAGGGACAGGAAAAGGGGTAATGGTTTCCCACTGCCAGAGGGCAAGGGGAGATGGGATATTGGGAAGCAATTGTTCCCTGGCAGGGTGGGCAGGCCCTGGCACAGGGTGCCCAGAGAAGCTGTGCTGCCCCTGGATCCCTGGCAGTGTCCAAGGCCAGGTTGGACACTGGGGCTTGGAGCAGCCTGGGACAGTGGAAGGTGTCCCTGCCATGGCAGGGGTGGCACTGGGTGATCTTTAAGATGCCTCTGAACCCAAACCATTCTGGGATTCTCTGCTGCCTTCGGAGGAGCAGGAGGTTCCTGTGCTCCCTTCTCTGTTCTGACTGCCCAGGATGAGCAGACACAGCACTGCTGTTGCACTGGATGATCCCTGTGGGTCCAGCTCAGGCCATGCTGTGTTTCTCTGACCCTCTGACCCCCATCTCTGGTGTGCACTATCCCCCCATCCCTCAGGAAGCATTTCCTCATGGATTGCTCCCTGTGCCACAGCCCCAGCTGCACACAAACCTGGCTCCTGACAAACAGCAGCCAAACCTGACACCTCTGCCCAGCACGGGGGAGAGGAAGCTCCCCAGATTGTGTGTTTGCTTCAGAGTTCCTCAATGCTGTGGCAGAGACTAATCAATCACGGCATTATCACTGCTCTGTCATTTAACCCCTTGTGGTGCTCAGTGCTCCTGCTGTTCCCTGCCTGGTTAAATGATCTTCTGCAGCTTCATGCACTGCCTGAGCTTTGTGCCATCACAGTTTGTCATATTTTTAAGCAACTTTTCACTGGTTTGCTGCCTGCCTGTCGAGCTGGTGGTGCTGGATCCCCTGTGAATGGCTCACAGGAACGACCAGCCCATGTTCCCAGCTCTTCAGCAATTCTTGTGCAGCTCCAGGCTGAGGTTTTGCCCTGTGCTCAGCAACGAGGCTGTTCTGACACAGCAGCTTCAGGGCATTGTGAGTGCCCAGCGATGGGAGGCTGTGCAGGAATCACCCCCAGAGCTGCAGGATGGAGGGAGAACTCCTGCAGGAATGGTTATGTTGGTAATTAAATCCCAGCAATGAGGGCACCAGATGTGTTCACCTTCCCCAGTGCCATTACTCCTGAGCTCACAGGAGATGCTGCTGCTGCTGCTGTAAAAAACTCTTGGAGCAGAAGTGGATGGAAATTTTTCCTGCACTTGTAAGAGAAGTGCAGCTGGGGAGGCTGAGCAGGTAGGATAAATCTAAAGAAAGCATCTCTGATTATCAAAGGAGTGATTTGGAGTCTCTTGTTCATGTAACAAAGCAGATCATTGCTCTGGTTTCCAGCATGACTCAGGACTAGAGCCAGGCTTTAACTACGACCAGGACCTCCAGGACCAAACCAGGCTCTCACAAAACTTCTCCAGACTCCCCACAAACGTGTGGGACTCATTTTCTCCTCAGACTCTATAAGATATGGCTTTTCTTCTATACTCAGCAGGATACATTCATGCTTCCAACATTTCTGGGTGCCAGGTATGGAAAATACCCTCTGGTTTTATTTGAAACATTCCCTGTTTAGCCTTCTGCCATAATTTAAACCCCAACATGCAAGATCCCTTTCTCCAAGCCACATACCTTTAATGTTTGGTTGTTTTCCTTTAAGTCCCTGGCCTGGCTCCTGGGCAGGTTTGTCCTCAGTGGGAGCTCAGCTCTGAGATATCCCCAGAGCTTCTCCTCCATGCACCTCCATGTGGCAATTCCCAGCTGTGTGGGTCTGATCTGATCACTGTGGAAGGGTCCTGAGCACAGATCTCAAAGGAAGGGGTTGCCTTTTGTGGCAAATAAAGGATTATCACCCTTCATTCTTAGTTTTATTTCTACTTTTATACATTTCTCTGTCTGTCCCACCATTGTTTTCCTGGTCCTTCCCACCCTGGAGGAGGCAGTGGGATCCCTCTGTGCCCCTGTGTGCAATGTTATTAAACACAGTGCACAGAAATCTGCCCATTCATCATTCCCTTCTGCTGCACACAAAGTCACCATGGATGGGCCTTGCAAAGACAGAAGTTTTTCTCTCCCTATGAGCAAATGACCTTTGGGGCTTTGCAAAGCCACCTGGAGAGAAGGGCAGGGACAGGAGAAACAGCAGCCAGGAGGGGTCTGGGAGAGACCAGGGCCAGACTGCACAGCTCAGCCTCTGAGACCAGGAAAAAAGGGACTTTTCAGGAATTAAAGGGCAGTTGGTGCTGCCCTTGAACTGACTGAAAATACAGCCTGACCACTGCTGCTCTAACACATCCCAAATGACCTCCTCAGAGCCTTCCAGGCTGATTCCAGCAAAGGGAGAACCACTCCTGCTGCCTGGGGAGTTTCCTCTTGGTGGCTCTGACTTGAATTCTCATTTTCTGCCCTTCTTGAGCACCCTGGCACCAGCAGACACAACACACATGGATTTGTGAGGGAATGGAAAAGGGAACAGTTCAGCTCCAGTGCTCCCTCGCTGGGATGGCTTCGTGGAGACCAAAACCAGGCATTGTTTCAAAAATAGGATGATCCAATTTTGACATGAAAAAGGCTCCCTGCTCCATCTTGGGTTGTGCATAAAATTATCTTGGGTTTTTTTTTTCTCTACCTCTCCTCCTCATCAGAAAAAATCTCACCCCAGGCTATTTTGAAGCTCCAGCGTGTTCCTTTTCATTCATATTTTTCAGTGTACTACAGAAACATTTGCACTTCTGAAATCTCCTCTCTGGAATGTGTGAACTGCTCTCCACTGAAAGGGAAGCCTGGATTTCCGTGGATCATTTCCATTTGTCCTGTTTGGAGGTGAAGTAGTACAGGAGAATGCCTGAGGCATTCCCAAAACACAGGAAACGTCTCAGAAATGAGCAGTGGGCATGAAAATCACAGGATCAGTAAGGCTGGAAAAGACCTCCAAGAGCTTCAAGTCCAGCTTGGCACGAGGAGTTCTTAAATGGGGATTTGAATTCAAGGAGAAATACGGAAAAGCTCTTGAGCCACCACTGAGAGCAGCCTGGGAGAGCACTGAAGACTTGAGTGGGAGACAAAACTGAGGAGGGAAATCTGGGAGAGCTTTGCTGAGGAGACAGAAATGAGAGGGAGGGAGGAAGGAATGCCATGCAGGAAAACTGTGAGATGCCAAGATCAAAGATCCCAGTGACAGAAGTCTCCTGTCTGCCATGGGAGAGCTTGGCCAGCTCCCACCATCTCCACCTAGTGCATTAAAACTCCTTCTTTTAGTGATATAAAATACAGGACTATTTCTGTTCCAGTAGCCATGGTCTAGAATGAGTTGTGCTGCAAAGAGATTGCACAGATTTTAATCCATGTAATCATCTTTAACCTTTCCTGCCTGGTAAATTGGTTCATTTCCTTTCATTCATGGCTCTCAATTGATTTTATGTAAATATATACTTTTCTTGGTTTCTTTGCATGCTTATTTTTTTTCTTTAAAAACAAAAGCAGCAATTAAAGAATGATAAAGCCATTACTAAGTAGATCACGTGATGGTTTTCCTTTAGAAAGGAAAGTGTCACCACTTTGTGATTCAGGGGACTTCAGCCACAATAACCCTGAGACTGAATTCAATGTTTTGTAAGCTACTTGTATTAAATTTCCTGAATCTCCTGCTAAATCCCAGGCATTCCAGCTGCAGGCAAGGGAGGAGTGTGAATACTGCACAAGACAAGGGACAGCCAGTTCAGGGCTGTGCTGGGAGCAGGGACAGTCCCTGGGGGTGACAGAGCACTTGGGGGGAAAGCAGGACTTTCAATAAGAAAGGAAAATTTTGGGGACCTTCCTGATTTCCAGTAGCAACCCCAGGGGATGGAGTGATTTGAAAACTGCTTTGGCTTGGGAAGGAAAAACCTAGAGAAGGAAAGCATGGGGAAAACAGTGTTTGGGGTTAGAAAAGGGGAGAGAATGAAGCTCCATGGCCAGAAAGAAGCACTGGAGGGGTCTCATGGCCAAATCCACACATGGCAATAGTGCAAACTGTTAGAAGGGATTTAGGGCAGAAGGAACTCAGGACAAGGAGATGGGAGGTTTCATCTCCTGCCCTGGGACCTCACCATGCTTTGGTTGCTGCCAGCAGGTCAAGTCTGATGGTGCTCTTTGGTACAAGCTCCCAAATGTATTTCCTCATCCAGTTTTTGAAATATTTCCTCATCTTTCTCCCTCTGAAAGGCCTCCAGGAGCTGCTGCCTTGCCCCAGCTGTGGCTGTGACCTCCCCAGGCCCCACAGGCAGCAGGACACATGGCTTGGCCATCCACACTGGGCTGGACACTGCAGCCAGAGCTGCTTCCACCAGCCTCCTGGAGTCCCTTCTCCCACCCCTGCTGACCTCCAGGTGACCAAGGTTTCCCCAAACACTCCTGCTCTGATCCTCCTTTTCCCAGCTTTGAAGAGGAACCATTTCCCAATATGTGACTGCAGTCTCCTTTCAGCTCTGAGGACTCAGCACTGGATAAGGAAATTCAGACACTTCCCTTGCCTTTCCCTCTGTCCATCATCAGAGTTTTGGGCATTTGTCACCCTGTGGGTGACACCTGGGATGTCCCACAGGGCTGTGCTGAGCAGGAGCTCCCTGGCCATGTCCCCTGGGGCTCTGTGCCCTTGTGTCACCAGGGCCATGTGCACACTGACAGCTGGGGCTGCTTTTGCAGCCCTGTCTCCTTCATCTCTTCCCCTCCCGTGTCTTCAGCACCTCTTGGGCTGGTTGAACCCCCTGGAAGATCCTCCCAGTGTGACCAGAGATTGACTCCCAGCTCTCTCCATTGCTCTCCTTGCTGGAGCTGGTGTGGCTCAGCCCTTTGAAGCATGAAGGCTCTCCTGGAAAATGACTTTAAGTCACACCTGCAGTGTTTCCTTCTCCTTGTGGCCCAAACATTTTCCTCTGCCTGGGTTTTTGGGAAGTTTGAAGATGTTTCTCCTGAGATCACAGCCCTGTCCCCCAGGGAAGCCACCCTCTGGCAAGCCACCTGCTGAGGTACCTCTGGGACAGACACAGAGCAAGGAGGATACGGTGGAGAGGAAGGAAAAGAGTTTTTCCCCAAAGTGGCCAGAAATATGGTGTTTGAAGACGGGCAAACTCTGGGTGGGCAATTAGCAGATGGCACTGCTAATTGTTCACCTGACTTCCTCCAGCCCTGTCATTACTGATGCAATGAAAGG
The DNA here is from genome assembly GCF_008360975.1 of Lichenostomus cassidix. Taxonomy (NCBI): domain Eukaryota; kingdom Metazoa; phylum Chordata; class Aves; order Passeriformes; family Meliphagidae; genus Lichenostomus; species Lichenostomus cassidix. The sequence continues at coordinate 10,293,488 of NC_139498.1, forward strand.
CTGCCCGGGATGAGGCAGAGAGAGACAGAGAGGCTTTAGAGGTTCCTCAAAGCCCCTCCTCCCTGAGCACTCATTTCTCACCAGCAGCAGTGTCCAGGCTGCTTCTCCAGGACGAGCCTGGAGAATCCTGGGCTGGCTGCTCTCGGGATGCAGCAGGGACAGGGAATGATGCTGACTGGAATTCCAGGGGTCCCTCAGGGTGTTAACCCCACCTTCCACTGCCTGATCCCTGCAATCTCCCTTGCAGCTCTCTCCACAGCTGGCACTGACCCAGCGCTCCCCTCTGTGATGTGGCACTGTCACCTCAGCCACGGCTGTCCCTTCCTGCCAGCAGCAGGGGACAGGCAACAGGGGCTGCACTTCCTGTGCTCAGTGGGCTGCAGTGTGGGCAGGGCAGAACTAATTAACCCCCTAATTAAAGCCCCTGTTCATATCAGGGGACACCCAGAGTCTCTCTGCATGCTGGGAGCAGATGTTGGCACTCATTGCCACGAGGGTTTGGTGGATGTGACCCTCTCAGTGCTGCTCAGGTGCCCAGGGCAGCAGGACCAGCCCTGTTAAAGGGCTGTCCTGACCAGGAGGGCTTTTCCTCAATGCCTGACTCACTCCAGTGGGAATCACACCAGTCCAGTCCATCCCATTGCCAGGAGATGTTGATGTCCAGCAGACAGTGCTGCACAAACCCACAGCTGGAGCCCCAGGCTGCATCCCTGGCCCAGGCTGGGCTGCTGCCCAACCTTCCAGCCCTGTCCCAAACCCCCATGGCTCCAAGGCCCAGCTCCTGACTCTGTGTGTCCCCCCAGCTCCGTTCCCTGACTCACTGTGGCATTAGCACATAACAGAGGATGTTCTCCAGCTCCCAAGTTGTGATTTATGAGGCTGATTGGGAAGCTACATTGCAAGAAGTTCTCTGCATGGGCCTGCCCTGGGGAGGCAGGAGCAGGGGCTCTAAAATGGTAAATGACAGAGGAGGGAGTGAAGACAGATTATTCACACTTTGTCAAAGGCAGGCGTGAGAGGCCACCCAAGGCAGGGATCAGTGCTGGGAGTTTAAAGAACACAGAAGGAAGCATTTTCTCAAGCAATGCCTGATTAAACTGTGAAACTCACTGCTGTGGAAAGGGAAAATTTAAAGAAAGGCAAGAAAAGTGCAGGGAATTGAAAAGCAGATCAGACAGGCAAGCAATGACATGAGAGTCCAGGTGCAATGTCAGGTGTAGGAATCTCTCAGTGCCTTGTGAGGGGGCTAGGGGGAGATGGGAAAGAGAATTCCCAGTGGAGAATTCCATTTTTTCCTGAGTCTCTCCTGTCCAAGGGGAGTTGTGGGGCTGCATGGGACTGGATGGGTCCATGGCAGTTTCCTGACCAAGGCAAACCAGGGCTAGTAGGAAGTGGGGCATCCAGAGAGCTCAGAAAAAGGGAAATGCTGTCTGCAATAACTCAGGAAAACCAGGTCTCTGGGTGGGTGGTTTGTGCTGACAGCAACAGATCTAAATTTGATGATAATCCCCATAAAGAAATCACAGACCTAAAATTACCTTCTGTTCACATTCTGGCATATTTTTGATCCACACTGCAGTTGGAAGAGTCACCTACAGGGAGCTTGTAGAAATAGTAATGTGATGATTGTGTCTTGACACCCATTTGTGGGCTGAGTAGAGACTTTTAGAGCTGGAAGTCACTGCTGAGAGACAGCAGCTCCACACCAGGTCTGTCCCCACAGCTCTCACCCAGCCCTGCTCCCAGCAGGGACAGGGGCACAGGCAGGGGACAAAGTGCCCTTTGGACAATGTTGTCTGTCCCAGGTTTTGGATTGGTCACTAAATCATCTCATCCAGGCATCACTGAGGCAAAAAAGTCCTTCTGAGTGCTCCAGCCTCCTAACCAGCCTGGAATTTGGGCACACAAAATCCACTCAATTATAGTGTGGGAGAGCTGGATGTTATTCCAGAAATGAGATTGTGGAAAGGTTGGGGAGGGCAGCAGATGGTGGTGACCCCTGTGGACACCAGACCTTCCCCAGCTGGGGTTTACACTGGTGTCCCACAGCCCTGTCTTTTGTCAGACAACCCTCCAGCCCCACAAGATCCCCACATCCCCTCTAGTCCCATAAACTCCTCATATCCCCTCCAGCCCCACAAGGTCCCTGTGTCCCTTCCAGCCCCACTGACTCTCCCTATCCCCTCCAGCCCCACAAACTCCTCATCTCCCCTCCAGCCCCACAAGCTCCCCACATCCCCTGCACTTGGCTTTCACTCACAGGAGAGAGGAAAATGAGAGGGATAACTCTGCTTTCTCAGGTGAGAGCTGCTGGATGATGTATGATGAGATACTTGCAATAACCAGCTTTTGCTATTCAATAGCTGAGCCAGAACCACCTGATCAATAGCTGGCTGGGAATTGCTTTAGGAGCTCGTCAGGCCCTGGATTGTTGTTGCTGCTGTCCAGGCTGATGTGGCTGGTGTCATTTTGATCACAATAATCATGGACTGTGTGTGAATTCCATGAGGCACAGGACTAATGAATGTCTGCAGGCTGGAGAGGAAATCACAGAGCAGAGAGACAGACAAGTGGATCTTTAAAAGAGTCCCCAAAGTCCTTAGCAGGCTCTGAGCACAGAAACAGCCCTTGAATGGATGGGTTTAAGGACAAGCAGTGAGTAATTAGGGCTGAGGAAACACCAGCAGGCTCCCATCCCTGGTGTGTGGATTCACTGGATTGGGGTTGATTTTGCACAGATTGGTGCAGATTCCCTGTGCTGGTGGCTGAGCTGCCCCCTGGACTGGGGAGAGGCAGGGAGCACAGGGGATGGGTGGGAGGCAAACATTCTGAAGAACAGAACTGAAATCTATTTCCATTGCCACCTGCATCAGAGGCAACTGGGAGGGCCTTGTCCTGAGTTTCTTCCCTCTTTCTTCCAAAGAAAGAAATCCCTGTGGCTGTGGAGACTCAGCAGGGCTGGACGTGAGGGAAAGAGATGGAACCAGGCTCTTCTCATCAGTGCTCAAAGGACACCGAAAAGTGAATGTAAAGCTGAACTGCAATATAAATTCCATTTAAACACAGAAAAGCTTTTCTCTTGCTGTATCCTAAACCCATCTGGGCACAGACCTGGCCAATCAGGGTGAGGTGAACCTGCACTGAGCTGGGTGGCACTGGGTGATCTCCAGAGGAGTCTCTGTTCCCAGGCTGAGGTTCTGGAATAGAATCCCAGAATCACTCAGGTTGGAAAAGATCTCCAAGATCATTGAGTCCAGGCTGTGACCAAACCCCACTGTGACAACTAAACCAGAGCACATCCAGTCCCTAAACCTCACATTCTGCCAGAAAAGCCACGTTCTCCTGTCGCATTTCTGGAGCAGAGGGAAATGGCTTTGGTTACTGGGGCTGGACTAGGATCAATCCCTCCCTCCCCTTTTATCTCCCAGTTCCTTAAGATCAGTTGCTCCCTTTATCACCTGACAGCTGAGATCCAGGATCTCTCCTAGCAGTGATGCCACACAACAGAGCTGTGGAATTTTCCAAGCAGTCCAAGCCCTACTTGGCAGCCCCTGGGGACAGAATCCAGACAAACTGGATCACTCTGGGTTACTCTGTGCCCAGGTTCTGCACTGGCTGTATGGGAAAAATATTTTAAAAAAAGCAAGAAAGGGGAGAAAAGCCCCAGAGGAGGAGGAGGTGGGGTTGTGGAAGGCTTCCCATGCTTACCAAGCTCAGCCCTTGCAGAGACTCTAACCTAAATTAATAGATCCTCTGGGGTGTGCAAAACTGGGCTAATATTTTGCAAGAATAGCTCTCCCCTGCCTCTTGCCCTCCAGTATGATGAAGACAAAATGCCTTCATTATTGCAGCATTTAACAGTGTGCAGTGTTTATGAAGAGGCTGGAGGATGTGAAGGAATCCAAACCAATTACATTAATCTCCCGGCAAATAAAGCTGCAAATATTTACCTTCACTACACTGCTTTATCTTATTGGACAAGCTCTTGAATTAATCTAAATCCAGTCCTTTAACCTTGCTGGATGGATTGTTCTCACTGACATCAGGAGGTCAGCCAGACTTTACAGCTGGGCTGCACAGGCAGACCCCAGCTCATCCATCAATTGCATTTGGGGCACAGGCAGCCTGTTGAAATCTCCTCCATCCATGGCAGTGCTCAGAACAGCTCTCCCTGGAGCTGTTGGGGGCTCAGGGTGATGCTGCAGTGAGAGAGAAGTGCAGAACAGCCCATCCCATGGCTAACAAACAGGGCAGCAGAGCCAGATGTTGTGCAAGTTTTATGGAGTGATGCTGGTTTGTCACCATGAAACCTTTCCTCACTGATCCAGCCCAAACTCTCCCTCTGCCTCAGGCCAGTCCCATGTCTGCTGCCTGAGGAAGGCTGGATAAACTCAGTCTGCAATAGTTCAGCTTGGGTTTTTTCTTTCTTTTCTTAGATTTTTTCCATGTGACACCAAATTCAGAGCTTTGGCTTCAGCAGCAGCAAGGGAAGGGGGAGTAGGACATGAACTCATGGTGCCCACAGGATAAAAGCAGCCAGGACACCCCAGGGATGGACAGAGCTGATCTGTTATTTACCCTGTGACAATCCCTCCCAAGCTGCAGCTCCTGCACCCTCCCAGAAACCCCAGATCTCTGACCTGCAGGGCTTCCTACTCTGCCCAAAACTGCAGGGCTGGGTGTGCTCATCCCAGCAGGGCTGGGCAGGACCAGCACTGCCAGCCCAAGCTCTGCAGACAGTCAGGATTTGGAGTCTTCCTGCCAGTGAGAGCACAGAAACTGCTAGAAAAGAGCTGAAGGGAGGCCTCTCAGACCTTCCTGACCAGAAGCCAGGAAATACATTTCTTCCCATTACCAGTGAAAATCTTTCTTTTGATCTCAGACTGGTCTGGGTTTATCCCAGAATCACAAATTCATTAAGACTGGAAAAGAGCTCCATGCTCATCAAGTCCAGCCATTCCCCCAGCACTGCCAAGGCCACCACCAACTGTGTGCCCAGTGCCACATCCACTCATGTTTTAAATCCCTGCAGGGATGGGGACTCCACCACTGCCCTGGGCAGTCTTTCAGTAAAGGAATTTGTCCTCATACCCAGTGTAAACCTTCCCTGGTGCAAATTGAGGCTGTTTCCATGTGTTACCTGGGAGAAGAATGACGAGTACATATCAGACAGCTTCTCTAGGACAGTTTAAATTGTTTTATTAATTAAGTTTTTTCTCTACTAGGGTTTTCTCTACCATTTTGTCATTTTGGACAACTAGAAGTTTAAATTCATACACTGAATTCTGAGTCCTGTGTATGTAAAATGCAGCAAAGTCCTTTTGCCCATCAAAATCTTTGAGTGTGATGCTGCCCTGTCTGTGATTTCAAACTCCCCAGGTGTGTCCAGGTGTGTGCAGCAATTCCTGGGATGGTCTTTCATGGAATCACAGAATCTCAGAATGGTTTGGGTTGGAAGGGACCTTAAAGCTCATCTCATCCCACCTCCTGCCATAGCAGGAACACTTTCCACTATCCCAGGCTGCTCCAAGCTCCATCCAACCTGGATTTTGGTGCCAGATTTGGGGTACATTCTCTGGACTGGCCTTTAAACACCCTTGTTTAAAGCCCATCAGCACAAGTTGTCCTGAAAAAATGTTCCCTGAGTGTTCTGGAATATCAGAGTTTCCTCCAGCTCAGCTCTGCCAGGCTGTGTAAGTCAGCCCCTGGAGAGCTTTTGAGTTATTTTGTGTAAACACTTTCAATCTCCAGAGCTTGGCAATTGGTGCTTTATTTATTTAATGTCCCCTCCCTACACCTTGGAACAGCATTTTGCTTACACAAGTCCCAAAGCAGAAGAGGGAAAAATCATTCCAAAGGTGCTGCATAACACCTCCTTGCTGTCCATTTAGGCAATTTATAGTGAAACCAGATAGCTCTAAGTAGACAAATCCATTCCCTCAATAGTTTATACCCCATCATAGTTTCTTCCTCTCATAAATTCAACTTACGTATGAGAAATCACACAAATTCTCCAAATATCCTGTGAGTTTCATTGATGGTTAGGAGAGTGATTTGAGCACAACAGAAAAGCTTCTCGAAATGCCAGGAAGATGCAGGGAGGAGAAGCAGCAATCTCAGGGAGGAGAAGCAGCAATCTCCTGCTCCATCCCTGTTCCTCCCTTGGCAAAGGGTCCTGGGCAGCACAGCCTGCTCATGGTCTGGGGGGCCATGGGAAATTCACTTGAATTTCACAATTCAGGTGAAAAATGGGAGCTGAATCATTGAATTTATCAAAAAATAAGATTTGCTATGAGACAAACGGAATCCACAGACTCCTACAGCGAGGAGAGCTTGGGAATGGGGATGTGCTTTTGTCAAATAGGAAAAGGCTGCCCATGAGGAGGAGCTGAACCTGGGACCAGATGTGTTCCCACAAGTGTGGTGCAAATGCACACAAGTGAAGGAGACTCCCAGCAGGAGTAAATAATCTGGGCATGGTGTTGGGTCTCCAGCAGATGAAAGCTCTAAAGCAAACCCAGATCAGAGAATCCCAGAATGGTTTGGGTTGGAAGGAATGCTAAAGATGATCCTGTCCCATCCCCTGCCATGGTAGGGACACCTTCCACTAGCCCAAGTTCTGTCCAGCCTGGCCTTGGACACTTCCAGGGATCCAGGGGCAGCCACAGCTTCTCTGGGCACCCTGTGCCAGGGCCTGCCCACCCTCACAGGGAGGAATTCCTTCCTAACACCCAATCTAAATCTACCCTCCTTCAGCCCAAAGATGCTCCCCTTTGCCCTGTCCCTCAGGCTCTGATCCAAACTCCCTCTCCAGTCTATTCTGCAGGAATATTTATAAGATATCCTTCCAGAGCAGCACCCTCACTCCAGCAGAAGCCCAGCACTGCTGCAGAGTGGTAAGGAGAGTCTGAATGCAAGATTTCACACTGAGGAGTCCCTGTGGTCCCTGTGGCTCCCGGCAGTGCCTGGAAATGCTGATCCAGCACAGCTCCAGCTGCAGGGCTGGGAAGAGTCAGCTCCCAGCACAGCTCTCCCAGCCCTGGTGGCTCGAGGACAGGCTGATGATGCTGCTGAGCTTTCTGCAAGGAGCACAGGAAGGAGCTTTGAAGTGTTGGATTGAATATTTCATGTGCTCCCCTGAGGCGCTGGGTGTGCACTTTGAACTGAAGAGCAATCATTGCTCACAGCTCTCAGGGCTCCCAGCATGGGGTGTCCTCCCCAGCAGCACTTGGGGCCTCTGGGCTAGAAGGACAGTTCTTTCTAATTATTTCTCCTTCCCAAGGTCACTGCAAGGTGTGGCATCTTCAGCCTTCCCCACAGCCCCAGGGATGCCAGGTGTCCCACGTTCCAGCAGGGACAAGGTCCTGCACTGTGTCCTGGTTGGAAGAGGTGTCCCCTGGTCTGAAGTGCCTGTTAAACACCTAAGGATGACCTCAAAGCACCACAGGAAGGTGCCAGGCTGCTTTCTGCTCCAACCACAGAGTTTTTATTCACATTCTGCTCAGTACCTGCCAGAAAGCCTTTGTCCCTGGTGTGCTTCCTGACCAGCTGTCCCTCTGCTCCACCAGCCCAAGGGGAAGCTGTTGGGCTGCAGGCTGGGCTGTGCTGACATCACCTGAACAGGGCTTGGGAAACAGCTGAGCAAAATCACAGAATCTGCAGGGCTGGAAAAGAGCACCAAGACACAACCAACCCCACCATGGACACTGCAACATAGCATGGAGAGCCACAGCCACTTGGGCTCTGAATGTCCAGGGATGGTGACTCCACCATGTCCCAGGGCAGCCACTGCCACTGCTGGGTGAGGTGTCCTGTGAAGGATGGTTGGATTCCAGGGATGTTTAAGGGGGAGTGACAGAAGGAATGGCCAGGCTTGCCATGGAACCTGCAGGGAGTCTTGGGGGATTTTTGGAGAGCATAGGTCAGCCAGACCAACAAGATCTGCACAACCATATTTGTAAAATTATATAAGGTCAGCCTACTCACACCTGTCCCAGAAATACTAGATTTTGGTGCATGTGTTGAAAAACTGACACAAATGGGGAAAGAGTAACATTTTATTTGAGATGAGGCTGGGGTGGAGGTGCTGCAATATGAGGGTAACAGAAAGAATAATCAGGAAATGAGAAAAACCAAAAAAGACAATTATGCAAATTATATGATTGATTCTCTCCAAGGGCACCTGGTGGGTAACCCTGCACTTGACCACCACAACTGGAGCAGAGCAGTGGGAAAGGTTGGACATTGGAGTCTGGAGCAGCCTGGGATAGTGGGAGATGTCCCTGCCATGGCAGGTGTGGCACTGGATGAGCTTTACTGTCCCTTCCAACCCAAAGCAGTGTGGGATTCTGTTTCCATGAATCCCCCACCCCTGTGGGGCTTTACAATCTGGTTTAGATGCTCAGAGCAGTGGGGTGGGTGTAGGTGGGAGCTTCACCTGGTGTCAGGTGACAACCTGGACACGTTGGTGCCGTGGTGGCTGTGTTGTCCCCAGCCTGGTGGCACTGGCAGCTCTGGCAGCTCCCTCCAGCTTCAAAACACAGGGGAGATGGGACAGTGAATGAGCAGAATTCCCTTAACAGATTTGATGCCTCACCATCCTTTAAAAACTGTTCCTTCACAGAGTTTCCTCTTCCCTACAGATGATCAAACAATATAAAACCCCAAGCAAGAGCTTTTCAAAAATCTCTCCCTGGATTTTTTTCCCAGTCTTACTGGCTGGAAGGATTGGACAAGTGTAAAATCATCACTGCTAAGGAGAAATCCTGATTCATACTGGTATAGGATGATCCTCCTCCCTCTGCAGTGAAGTGCACATCAGCCAGGGGAACCTTGGCCCCACATCTGCCCCATCTCATAATTCCCTGCTGGGTACAGCTCCAAATGGAACTTGTCCTGCATGCAAACCCACTTTTCCTACACCACAGCACACAGGGAAAGCTCCTCCCTGGAACTCTTCCAAGTCACCAAGAAGGAGCTCTGAGAGGTGGCAGAGGAACTGGAGTTGTGGAGTTGAGGAGCAGGAAGGAGGAAATGCATCTGGAATTTAAAAATCCTCAGGAAGTGTCTTTGTTAAATGCAGTGGAGCTGGGATATTTGCAGCATCTTGCAAATGCCTGAATTTTTTATTAAAAAAAATGGCAGAATCAAAACCATTTTATTAACTCATCCTCGTTTTGCTGATCTGTTTAAGGCAAAGAAAAGCAAATAAACGATTCCCTCCACTCCAGATGAAATGTTTTATATCGAGGTCCTTCAGGGGAAGTCATTTGTATTTTCATTCAGAGCTAACTCATTATGAAACATCTTTCAATTGTCATTTAAAGAAAAACATGGAATTTGCAATGAAACACATTGTTAAACACAAACCAAAAGTCTCCCAACTGGAAGGAGGAGCTGATTCCAGGCAGGCAGCCCAGCCCAGCCCAGCCCAGCACTCAGCTCCTGCTGGAGCTCTGCTCTGCACCCACAGCCCAGGAAATGCCAATCCAGGGATATCTCCTGAGTGCTGACAGCCAGCAAGAACCACAGGGCACACCAGGGGTCAACAGCCAGGCTTGAAGGACACAGCAGGATCCAAGGAAGGGTTAAATCCAGCAGGGAATTGCACCCAGCATTGACAAAGGTGGGACACCTGAATAAGCCAGGCTTGGCCTATTAATTCCTCCTGATCTGACTCCATTCAAAGGCTCTGCAGGGACTTTCTGCTGCTTTTTATTTTACTGAACCCAAACATTTCCCTGAAGTTCCCATTGCTGGTCACTCCAAAGGCATTTTTGTGCCATTTCCCCAGTGAGATCCATGTTTTCCAAGGGATGGAGGGACAGGACACAGGGAATGGCTTCCCACTGCCAGAGGGCAGGTTGGATGGGATATTGGGAAGGAATATCCTGGGAGGATGGGCAGTGACTGGAATGTGGGCTCAGCCAGGTAACCCCGAGCTCCCCAGAGAGCACAGATCCACTCAGGAACCAGCAGGAGAAATTCAATCCCAATTCAACCCCAAATCCCAATCAGTTCTGCCTCCAAGGCTCAGCCAAGCCCATGAGGTGCTGATCACCCCCAACACCAGAGCCCCTCTGCCCCCCAGAGCACAGAAGCTGCAGTTGCTTTAATTGCAATATAAAAATGCCTGAAATTCCATCTCCTTCCCTCCAGACATTACTGCCATTCCTGTATATGCCATTTGCTTGACCAGCTCCGGAAACTCCAGATTCACACACTTCACAAAAAATAAATCAAAAAAATCCCATTCTTTTCAGAATGACCTTTACTTTAAAAATTGCCCAATATCTGCATTTTATGTACGAAAATGCAATTCATTCAGCCATAATAAATATCCAGGATTGTCCTGAGAGACCCCATACATTTGGATCTGGCCAGATCCAGGCAATGAATTTCAGTTTAATATTGCAGGCTTATTTGTTTTGCTATTAATTCCAGCAAGGACAATTGATCAATTGTTTTAATTTTAAATCAGAGAGCTAATATCTGACTCTGGCTTCCCTTGTGGTCATTCAGTCGCTGCCTCTGAGCTGCAAAGATCAGATTTTTCTGGTTTCTAGGTAATTCAGCCACACTGTGTAGAGAACATCAGCTGCCCTTTCCCCGCGAGGCTGGAGGTGATGCAGCATTTCAAATGTGGGGTTCAGGGGGCACTGGGAAGGCAGAGGTTTGGCAGAGCCCTACAGGGTGTGCAGAGCCTCAGTTTCCCCGTCTGGAGGTTTGGAGGTTGTGACCTTTACAGCCCCACAGACCCTTCTGCCCTGTTCTCAGTGTCTGCAGGCCAACTGTCACCCTTTGCAGTAAACATGGCCTGACCCACTGGCTCTGTTTCTGGAATCCTCTCCTGCTTTCTCTCTCCCCTCCATCATTTTCTGACCTTCCTCAAGATTCTCTTGCTGTCTGCACTGCAACTTTGGCCCTTCTCCATCTCAGGGTGGTTGCAGGTCTGCAGCTCCCTCCACCTCCTTCGCCTCCTTCTCCTGCTGTTTTTCCACCTCAATCTCTCAAAACCCACACCCCACATTCTGCCCCCAAGTCACAGAATCCCAGAATGGTTTGGGTTGGAAGGGACATTAAAACTCTCATTCCACCCCTGCCATGGCAGGGACACCTTCCACTGTCCCAGGCTGCTCCAAGCCCCAATGTCCAGCCTGGCCTTGGACACTGCCAGGGATCCAGGGGCAGCACAGCTTCTCTGGGCACTCTGTGCCAGGGCCTGACATCCTCACAGGGAAGAATCTCATGGAATTTTTGCCAGCTCCTCTACAGATACAAAGTCAAGGTCTTAGCTGAGGTCACATCCCACTCTCCTCTCCCCCTTTTTTTATGAAATGGTGTTTCCAAATGGTGGTTTTGGAAGTAAGAGTGTTCTGCAGAAAGAAATTTGTTGGGCTTTGTTTGCTGTGCTCCTCCTTCAGAATCAATTATTCTTGCAATTCTCATTTGTTAGCAGATTCATTGCTTTGATTCCTTCCTGCATACTGATATCCCCAATCCCAGTTCTCCAGGTACCTGGAATGGTGGCAAAATGCCTTTGTGCTTTGTGGGTCAGAGGCTGCAGCTCTGATCCTCGTGGCAGCTCTGGAATGTTGTGATTTCATTTCAAGTTCTGCACATTTTAAGTTCAGCCTGCCCCTTCCCTTGACACTTTTGGCCTGGTCTAATTGCAGTCCCTGCAGCTTTGCTCTGTTCCACTGAAAAGCTCATTTTCTGAGCTTAATTGAACTGGAGTTCATTGTCTGTAGCTCATTGTGCAGCCAGAGCAGAGCACAGGGGCTCTGTGGTCCTGCTGATCCTCAGCAGGCAAAGCAGGCCAGGCAGGAGCAGGACGAGCAGGGACATCTGCTGGGATGGGAGATCTCCACTCAGTGCTCCAGCTGGGTCACTGGAGATGACCCACAGAACATGTTGTCCTTCCCTGCCAAGCTGCAGGATGCTTTGGGACAGGTTTTAACTTCCTGTTCCCTCTGGCCATGCCAAAGGCCTTGGGAAGCATTCCAGCATGGCCTGGGGGCTCCTTTCCATACCCCAAAGCTCTCCCTGCTCCAGGGTACTGTGGCTCATCCCTCTCTCCAAACCAAGCCCTGCAGTGCCAGGCTGAGGCTCCAGGCTGACCCCAGGGCAGAGCACTTCATTGATTTGCTCACTGGCTCCCTGCAGGCTGGAGAAGGACCCTGAGAGTTGTCCAGGGCTCATCCCAGCAATTTCCCTGCTGCTTGGAGGACACTTCCAACAGCACTGGGAGCAGGGGACCAGAAACAGGTTTGGTAAAAGCCTCAGCTCCTTCTGCCTTGGGCTCAGCAGCTGGCCTGGGAGCCACTGCTCCAAATTCCAGACATGTGCTGGTCCAAGTGAGACTGCAGCATGGCACAGCCTTTGGAAGGCAAGGATCTGCACCAGAGAGGGCCTTGGGCTGCAGTGTGAGCCTGGGCAAGGCTCTGGGCACATCTGATCCTGCTGCCTCCCTCTGGGGACGACCAGGAGGGGCTTGGGAAGGTGCAGGTGACATTTGTATGAAGCTGCACTTGAGCTGTGTGGGAGATGCTGAGCACAGCCTGGTCCAACAAAGCTGGGAAGACACGTGTGGCCTTGGAAATACTGAAATAATGGATCTAATTATTCTGGAAAATGCCTGTGTCACCCTCATGCCATCTCTGTCCCATCACTGCTCCAGCTCACTCCAGCCACTATCACCATCACCACACTTGGAACGCTGGGATAGCACCTGAAATCCTAAAGGTGGGGCATGTGACATAAAACCCAGTTATATAATGGTTTGCAGGATACAGACAAGGCAATCACATCCCTCTCAGTGCTCGAAATCCAGTGGGTACCTGGAGCAGGTGCCAGGTGATCAGGACATGGCACAGCAGACTCCTGCCGTGGTACAAGCACTGAGCACAATAGAGATGGTGCTGGGGGTGACAGTTTGTGTCCTCTGGCCTCAGCTCTGACAGCTTCTTACAGAAATCTGTATTTATTGCAACTCCAGTGAGACACAGGAAACAGGAAAGGAGCCCCAGGCAGGAGCTGGAGCGTTTGCTTCGCTCTCACTGCGCTGTCCTGCAGGCTGGAAAGTGGGAGAGATGAGATAGAGAAGAGATAGATTGTCTTCTGAGCTCACTCTTTCTCTGCCATTAATCAGCCTCTCTCCTCAGATAATTTGTATAGAGTATAACTTAAAGCAAAACAAAGCCCGAGAATGATTTCTGCCCTTATGAATTCTTAATCCAAGCAGGACAGCAGATAATGTCTCTCAAAATGTTGCTGCTGCGCTTTACAGCAGTGGCCAATTAATTACTGCAGTTATGGTGTTCCAGGGCCTCCTCATCTCTTCAATAAATCTCCTGTGTCCAGTGACAGGAAGAGTTCCCATTCCACAGGCATAACACAGAGGGACAGCTCTGCCCTGGAAGGACAGCTTTGTCCAGCAGAGAGATGCTGCTGCCAGGAAGGACCCAGCCAGACTCTGAGAACAATTTCTGCTTGTTCAACTGGAGTTTTGTGTGGCACCCTTTGCCCTGTTCAGCATCCCTCCTCCCTGGGCTCAGAAAGACTGGAATTTGGTCCTTGGCACCACCTGGAACATTCCCTGCCCTGTCCTCATGGCTGAACCCTGTGCTGGAGCGAACCAGGGGCTTAACTGGATCTAAATCTGCATCCAAACCCAGGTTCCCAGTGGAACAAATAAAGCACATTTGCTGTTAGGTCTTAGCATTTACTTCCAATTGAGGCATCAAAATATTGAGCCCATTCTTCAGCGTCCTACAAAAGGCCTGGCCACAGCCATTGATGTGGAACGGTAACTCAATCACCAGCACCCTTGGGTCAATAAACTTTCGACATTATCTCAACAGAAATTTAAATCTCGGGTTAGTTTCCCATCTGTTTATTTAATACCAATGCATTAAGAATGTTTTGCCCTTGGCAATCAATGAAACCAAGTCTGCCGTGGGGTTTGGGCTGAGTTCTACCCTTTGAAGTGAAGTCAGGTATAGAAATCTGTCTGCAGTTCCCTCTGTAACAGTTTGTTCTAGAGGAGGAAAAAAAAAGTTTGAATGTTATGCTCTGATTCTGATACAGAATTCTCTCTAAACCTATTGTAGTCCAAAAAAACCCCTTACAGCTGAAAGCAGCGCTCAGCTCGGGGATTTGGCAGGTTTTTCTCACCGATACAAATGGGGATTAATGAACAACCTCTCGCTGCCCTCAGAGCCTCCCGGGTGCCAGCCCGACGTGGTGCCTTTGAAAATGTTCCAGTGAACTGCAGGCAGTGGGAGCTGTGGGTTTGGGATTGGAGCTGCCAGAAGAAAGATGCCCATGAATAACAATCTGTAGCAGCTGCAGAATTCCCGGCCCTTCGCTCGCTCCGGCTCTTTGTGCTCCATTACGTAAGCCTGGTGCAACTCTGGAGTGCTCCCAGCTCTGCACCCACTTTGCAGGGCAGGAAATGGCAAAGCAAGGAGGTCAGGCCAGGCAGGCTCCTCCAGAGCAGCCACGGGAAAAGTGCCCAGGGGTCCTGACTCAATTCCAGCTGAGGAGAGGGAAATAATGGATGGGGAGAAACAAGATGATGATAAATCTCGTTCTGAAGTCTTTAATAATGAGGCTTTGTTGTAAATCCATCACAAAGAAACATTAATATGGAGCCACCAAATAGGTCAGGTTAATTACATCATCTGAAAATGCTGTGATACCTCCAGCCTTCAGAAAAAAAGGAATCAAATCCCCCGGGAGTGGGAGAGATGGCTTTTTTTTAAATTAGTTGAGTATTAAAATCTCTGTGCTAACATCTCCCAGTACTCATCTGGCTTAAGGAAGATGCTACATTTCCCCTCCCATTTGACACAACCAGCCATTTTCAGGTAAGCAGTGATTAGGGCTGATTATCTGGGTGCCATTTTGCATCCTGCACTGCTGGCCCATCCTGGAGTCATGGAAAGGCTTCCTTGGCTGTCCAGGTTTTGTGCCAGAAGACATTCCTGAGCCCTGGAGTGAGCACCTCCTCACTGGATGGAGCCTGTGCCTCTATTCCCTGTTCCCCATCCCAGGGAACACCAGCCTGTCCTGTCTGGATTCATGGCAAGGAGAGAGCTGGGAGCTCTCAGCGCTTCCTTGGAGTCCCTGCATGAATTTAGGGAAGACACTCTGGACCTCCCTCTGGCCACAGTGCTGCCACTTCCCAGCTTTTCAAGGTCAGTTTGGCTCCCAGTTTCCCAAACTCTCCCCAGACCTGCATTTCTAGGGAAAAAACCCAAAAGCTGCAAGACCCTTGAGCTTTCCAGCTCCAGGAGAAGATGATCCACATCCCAGGAGTGCCAAGCTGAGAGCACAAAAGACAGGAATGCTCCAGAGGTGGAGCTCCAGCTTGGTACCCAGCAGATGCAGGTTTACCATAAAAATGGGAATATTCCCACAGCCAGCTCGAAACAGGAACACTTCCAGGCTGTGCTATGCTCAGGAACAGCCCAGCTCCCCTTCCTGAACCTCCTTGGGTTTTGCTTTCAGCCACAACCAGCTGGACAGGGCTGCCCATACCAGTTTTGGAAGGGAAATAATCTTTTCAAAAGGAGCAAACATTTCCCTTGAACAACTAAATTCCTTTTGAAATATCCTCCTGTTGGGTTTCGTGTTTTGAAAACTTGAAACATTTTTTAATTCTCAAAACGCCTTTTTTTTTTTTCTCACTTTTCATCCAAAAATACACTTTTCCCAGGAACTGTTATTATATTATCACAATACCTTATCCCTCCTCGTCTGTAAAATATCAGTGATGTATTACGGAGTTATATTAAAATCTCTATTTATACTTTTGTCACTTCAAGCCACAGCAATTTTACCAAGCAGCAGTGACTCCAGCAGACCTACCCTCACTGGCAAGATGTCACTGAGGCTCCTGCACGGCAAAAAAAAGTTTGTTTAAGCCTTCAGTAATTGTTTTGAGCTAATAATTGCCAGGTGGGAGAGCTGTGAGTCACCCAAGCACTACAATCCTGTGACCTGCAGAGGTACCTGGAGGAGGCAGAGGTTATTGAAGAAAGCAACACTTCCCCTTGCTGGTTAAATGCAATTTCTTTGTGTTGCCGTGCCACTCACGGCGTGGCTGACGGAGGAGTGCAGAGTGTGACATGGGAAAGTGGTAGGTGTTGTTACTAAGCACATTACACTGACAAGAAAAACACAGGGCTCAGAGACAGCTGAGAGGCTCTGCTGAGGCTCGCCGAGAAAAACAAGCTGCTGACAACTCCTGCTCGCCCCAAGGAACATCCAAGTGCAGGCAGAGCTGAGGAGCACAGCTCTAAAAGGCTGGACAACTGCCCCAAAGCCAGGCTTTGCTACAGTAAGGAAGAGCTTAAAGGGTTCTGTGGGGGAAAAAAATTAAGAAGAAGAAGAGAAAGAAGGAAAAAAAAAAAGGAAAAGATTGCTTTCTATAAATAAATGTGGGCAGGGAAAGTGCTGGGGAGGGAGAAGATCTAACAGACAAACTTGGCACAAGAACAAAAAGTAGGCACTAGCCATGAATAAATTGCGAGTGGAAAACTGAAGGAAGTTTCCATCCAACAAAGGAACAAAAGCCTGGAACAGGCTGGCACAGGGAGAGGAGAAGTGACTGGAGCGAAGCTGAAGGGCAAGAGAAAGGCGTGGGGAGAGCAAGGAGCTGCCCAGGTCATGCTGGGAGTCCTGCACAGCTCCCAGAGATTTTGGGATGCTGCAGCCTCACCCTATCCCAGGGGAGCTGGGTTTTGGGGAGCTGAATTTTAGAGAGATGGATTTTGGGGAGATGGATTTTGGGGAGATGGATTTTGGGGAGATGGATTTTGGGGTGCCCACAGTTCCCATCCATCCCTCGGGAATCTCCTTCCTCAGAGGCTGACAGGACATTTCCTCCCTGACATTTCCCTTGCTGTTCCCTGGCTCAGGGACACTTTGCCAAGGTCAGAGCCGTTCTGGGGCTGCAAAGCCTTTGCAAGCTCATTTTAATGCCCTCAGTGGGAAAGGGGAATGGCTCTGACAGCTGAACTCAGGGCTTAGGTATCAAAAGGTTTTATCAAAAAGGGGCTTCTCTGAGAAATCCTTCTCCCTGCTCTCCAACAGGAGCCTTACCTAAAGCCTCTTTTTGTTCTCATTTATCCCATGCCCTGGGGTTCCTGTCCTCACGAGATAATGGGGCAAGTGAAGAGGGATTTTTGAACTGTGAGGTTTTTTTATCAGTGGAAAAAGCTCAGGACAAAATTAACAATAAAGTTATTTTGGAAGGATCTGAAACTTTTCTTTGGAATACAAAATCAAAACAAAGCTGTCTGGGATCAAATGAAAGTGGTGGTTTTTTCTGCTTTAAAATTTGAAATTAAGTTGAGATGGAAGCATTTCAAATGGAAGCACATTTCCAACGGAAAAACTGAAATTCAAATCTGCAAAACAAAACATTTTCACCCGTTTTATTAACAGTTCCCTCCCTTCTATCCCAATCTAACAGACTTTTTCATGACCATTGATATTTTATCCCATTAAAACAGTTTTGCAGAAATGGCTTCCCTCTGCCAGAGGGCAGGGCTAGATGGGATGTTGGGAAGAAATTGCTCCCTGTGAGGGTGGGCAGGCCCTGGCACAGGGTGCCCAGAGAAGCTGTGGCTGCCCCTGGATCCCTGGCAGTGTCCAAGGCCAGGTTGGACATTGGGGCTTGGAGCAGCCTGGGATAGTGGAAGGTGTCCCTGGGCATGGCAGGGGTGGGATGGGATGGGATGGGATGAGCTTTGAGGTCTCTTCCAGCCCAACCATTCAGTGATTCCATGATTCAATGAAAGACCTTTTCCCACAGTTTCAGCTTTGGGCTCCTCAGGGCTGTTCAGTGAAGCAGGACTGAAGGAACCCCTGGTCACAGTGAGCACCAGGACTCCTGATTTCCCCACTGCTGCAATCCCCAGCTCCAGAGATTTCCTGATTCCTGACAGGGGACTATCTGCCTTGTCCTGCCCTCAGCATTTCGATCATAAATGCAATGGTAATTACTGCTATTGCTGCTTTTATTATTTCTTTTATGCAGCTGATTTATCTGATGTGTGCAGCAACAACAAAAACATGGAAACCTGGGAGACAAAAGATGTGGATCAGAGCCTCTCAAGGAGGGAGCAAAGAGAGCCTTTGCAAGCTTTATTTCTTTCTCCTGTGGCTGTTCAGGATTCAGCAGAAGAATACAGATATAACCAAAATCAACCATTCAGAACATGGATGGACATGGAATAGCACAGGGTCAGTGCTCTGCACTAGAGATCCATTTTCGGTGGACTTGCAGGTGGGGATGTTGTGGAATCAACTCTTAGATACAGAAACAGCAGAACAAAACCAAACCTGAACCTGAAAATTTTCACAGATCAGAAAGCAAAATAAGTTCCCTGCCAAAGGAGCCTGGAGGTGGCTGATTTGTTCCATTTGAGGTGATAAGGAATTCACACCTGATACCTGAAGGCTCTTTGTTGTATCAAACATGTTTGGCTTTGAGACTGAAAACGAAATTGAAAGTAGAAGATTTGGAACAAGAAGCACAGAGAGCACTTCAAAAAGAGACCAAGGGAAATGTTTGTGGAAAGGTCAGCAAGAGACCCCCCGAGCTGCTGCTCAACCCCTCTGCTAAGCTTCATGCAGATCCCAGGGTCAGAGCGCCCCAAAATAATGCCCTGAGTTCACAGTGGGCCTGGAAAAATGTTCTGCTCTTCTGCAGGAGAAAAGCCTCGCCTTGAAATGCACAGGGAGTCTTCAGCTCAATTTCCTGATATAAATAGGGCAGCTCAGAGTCACAGTGAATACAGAAAATGTTTTCTTATATGCAAATGAGAGCTCACATTATTTCATAGAAGGAACTATAATAGTTGGAAATTAGCAAATGTTTCCAGATCCTTGTTAAAGGCAAGGGAAAAAAAAGCAGCTCATCTAATGTTCCCGGATAAAAATGACATTAATTGAAAGTTTGATTCTATTCCCTAATGAATTTTCCTGTTGCATTGTAATTAATAACTACTTACATCCAAAAGAACTCGATATCCCTTCAAATTAGGGCATTACTTATAAATATGGTAATGGTTTAAGAGCAGTTCTAAGAATGCCAAGCATTGCTCTGAGAATGGCTGTGAGGAACAGGAAAAAAAACCTTAACAAACCCTTCATGGGCTGCAGGGCTGTGGGGAGCCATTGCAGAGCCTGAATCCAGAGCCTGAATCCTCTCCCAGGACCTTGAATCTATCCTATCACAGGAACCTGAATCCATCCTCTCCCAGGAACCAAAATTCATCCTCTCCCAGGAGCTCTCCAACCCAGGACCTTGTAGGATATCCATTGGTGCCTCAAACACACCAGGTCCTCCAGCAAACCCCACAGGGGTGTTTCCACCCTGAGATTTGGGATTTGTCCAATACCTGCCATAATTTATCATTCCTAGGCCAGGCAGGATGGATGGATGGATGGATGGATGGATGGATGGATGGATGGATGGAGGCAGCTGTTCCTGTCCCTGTGGGATTTCTTTCCAGGTCACTTCCAACACATCCCAAAGATAAGAGAACCACAGAATCATGAAATTGCAGGGCTGGGTTGGGAGGGACCTTAAACCCCATCTCATCCCAGCCCTCCCACCCCCTGCCATGGCAGGGACACCTTCCACTATCTCAGGCTGCTCCAAGCCCTAATGTCCAACCTGGCCTTGGACACTGCCAGGGATCCAGGGGCAGCCACAGCTTCTCTGGGCACACTGTGCCAGGCCTGCCCTTCCTCAAAGGGAAGGATTTTTTCCCAATATCCCATCTTTCCTTGCCCTCTGGCAGTGGGAAGCCATTCCCTGTGTCCTGTCCCTCCATCCCCTGTAAAGAGTCTCTCTCCATGTTTCTTGCAGCTCCTTCAGGTCCTGCAAGGCCACAGTTAGGTCACCCCAAAGCTTCTCCTCTCCAGGATGAACAATTCCAATTCTCCTAGCCTTCCCTCCCAGCAGAGCTGCTCCAGCCCTCGGATCATCCTGGTGCCTCCTCTGGACTCTCCAGCAGCTCCAGCTCCTTCCTGTGCTGGACCCTGGAAATGCTTTGGCCATACTTGACCTCTAAACATGCCCTTGAGGCTGCTGTTAAAGCATCACTCGGATGCATGAGACTCTTTCAAAAG
The DNA here is from genome assembly GCF_008360975.1 of Lichenostomus cassidix. Taxonomy (NCBI): domain Eukaryota; kingdom Metazoa; phylum Chordata; class Aves; order Passeriformes; family Meliphagidae; genus Lichenostomus; species Lichenostomus cassidix. The sequence continues at coordinate 10,313,639 of NC_139498.1, forward strand.
GGCCTCAAGGATATTTTTTCCTTGTTCCTGGTAAAGAGAGAAAGGCAGGGAAATGAAAACACGGCAGGAATGAGCTGACACGTGCAGGCGCCTTCCTGCGCAGTGTCTGTGCCACTGTTCCTGCTAATGCCACACACACCCACGGCCAGGATGGTGCTGCAGCTTCCAGCCTCGTGTGCAGCAGGATCCAGGCCATTCCCACCCCAGGCAAGCTGATTATTTGGCTTAACCCTGTTTCCTTCCAGCTCCCGCATTCTTTACTCCAGTAGTTACAGTAACTGATCTGAACGTGAATCAAGAACCTCGACCACACCCCAACCAAAACCTCCACCATAAAAAACCTTGGGTTTGCCTCCTTCACTTGAAATAATTCCTTTGAGTGCTGGAAAGAGAATTCCCACTCATCCTGCCTGGCTGGGGAACCAAGAACCACTCAGGTATTGGGATTGTCACCCAGTGGAGGTGACACTGTCCCTCGTTGCACCCAGCACAGGCAGCAGGGGTTTGTGGGGAGCTCTGAAGTCCAAGGGGGAGAAGGGTGGAGAGGAGGGGTAGGGGAAGTGCTTCCATCAATCCTGTGATGCTTCCAGAGGGAAAACAGCTTCTGCTGCACAGGAGGAACCCAGGAGCCAACACCAGGGAAGGGATGGCATGGAGAGCTTGGATGGAGGTGACATCATAGAATCATGGAATCCCAGAAGAGTTTGGGTTAGAAGGGACTTTAAATCCCATCCATTTCCACCCCTGCCATGGGCAGGGTCACCTCCCACTATCCCAGGTTGTTCCAAGCCCCATCCAACCTGGCCTTGTCCTGGCAGTGTCAGTGCCCCCAGGAAAGGGCTGGAGTCAGTCCTTCATGAACCTGGTTTTAGATTAATGAGTGTTTTACATTTTCTTTCTTTCTTTTTATTGTTACCTATTTTGGAATTATGTTCTAGTTGAAAACAGCATTATGGTCCCATTTTCCCTACTGTCAGGTAAAAAAGGGTCATAGAATTGTGGGGATTTTTAACTGGCTGCTTCCTTTATCCAGGGAATGAAGGTCTTTGCCAGAACACCTCTTGTGAGCTTTGGTTTACATCTAAAACTCATCCTGCATATCAGTACTTCTGGATTAGCCTTTCTCTCCTTCCACTATCCAGAAACACAAATTTCCTGCTTTGAAATGACAACAGCTTTGCTTCCCATGATAGCTCAGAAACCCAGAAAAGAGCTTTTTCCAGAGCAGCTTGGGCTGAAATGCCTTATCCCGCCCCACCACACACACTCTCACACTGCTGTATTTACAGATCCGGAGCTCCCTGTGCAGCTCCAGCTCCACACCCGCAGCTCTCAGCACAGCAGGGTCCTGGGAGCAGCCCAGGATGTCCCCCTGGAGCTGGGGCAGAGCTCATCCTGCTCAGCCAGGCTGCAGAGCCTGCCGATGGGATATAAAAAGCTGGGGATGGATGTGTGCCAAGAGGTAGTAAACAAACTGGGAGCTCTGTTTTTCCTCTGGCTTTCACTCCAGAGCCTTGTCTGTCTGTGGAGGAGAGTGCCCGGCTGCGCTGGGCGGATTTTTCGGATTCTAAACCTGGCGCTTTTTTGGGGGAGAGACAGGGAGGGGCTGTCATTAACCCTGCTCTCCAGAGGGCCAGCTAGCAGCAGGAGGCTGCCTGGACTCTGGATTCAAGCCCCAGCCGGTGAATGACACGAGAACAAAGTTCAGATCTGCCCTCCAATCTCATTGCCATCCTGCAAGCATGAAAGCAGATGCACACGATGGATGAAAAGCCAAACATATCGATCACTCCGTACATCGCTGGCAGCCAGCTGTTCTGGCAGCAGGCAGGCAGGGCTGTGCTGCAGTCAGCCACGAGGCACTGAGCAGGAGCACAGGAGCTGGGACCGGGTGGGTTTCATTCCTGGGAGCTCCGTGCCTGTCGCCACCCCAGCCATGCTGCTCTGAGCCTTCTCAGTGCCCATGCTCCCCGTGTGGAGCCAGCAGCCGTGCCTGGCTGTGTGTCTGCTGTGTGTCTGCAACCTGCTGCTCCTCTGCCAGCCTGTGACAGTGACAGTGTCCCTGCTGCTGCTGCTCTGCCAGCCTGTGACCGTGTCCCTGCTGCCGGAACGCCGGGACATCGCAGCTGCCCTGCCCAGGGCCCACAGGGTCTCAGCCCTGCTCAGGCCCCACGACCCCCGGAGCTCGTACAGGCAAGGTAAGGCACAATTCCCGTTATTCTGGGCTGGGCAGTGAGGCAGGAGGAGGTGGCTCTGTGCTGGAGGAAGCAGAGGCCTCTGCAGGCGCAGGGAGCTGCAGGAGGGGAGGATGTGATGCTGCCGTGGGAGGATGCAGGGATGCTGTGGGGGGGACGCCAGGCAATCCATCCATCCTGCTCTGCCTCCTCCCGCCGTGCTCTGGCTCAGCTTGAGCTCTCCGGCCTGTGCACGCTGCATGCTCCCTCCCAGCCCCCCAGCTCTCCTCCATCCAGCTCTGATGCCCTCGGGGATGTTTGCAAACCTCTGCCCCATCTGTCTGCCTGCATCAGGAGCCAATTCCCCACGCAGATGGAGACCACGAGCCCCAAGCTGGGCTCACCATCCCCTGGGAACCCACCCAGAGTCCCCGCGGGCACAGCAGGACACAGCCACTCCGAGGCCCACAGGACAGGGACCCTTGGCCTGATGGTCACCCAAAGTACCCAAAGTCCCTCACCCTGTTCTGCAGCCCCACAGAGAAAGGGGAACACAGGGACAGAGCTCCTAGAGGATGCTTTTCCCATGGGACTTCCTTCCCAAAGCCCCCTTTTGCTTGTTCATCTGCGAAATTGCACAGAGAAAAGAAGGCAAACGCAGCTCACGGCTGCTGTGGCAGCAGGGGTGTTCAGCCTTCCTTTAGAAGCACCAAAGTAGAGACAAAAATAACCCAAGACAATGCAGAGGAGCTGTTTGTCCCTGCCTGAGGCCGGGGCCAGCTCCCTGCCCCTGCCTGTCCTCAGAGCTGCTTTTTTAGGGCTTCACAGGCTGCTCCAGCTCCTCCCTTGACCTTCCATCTGCACATGGAGAACTGTCCTCCAGGGCCAGTCCCTGTCCCTTTGATCTGCTTCCCTCCCTGCAGGGATGTTTTGTAGCTCATTATCCATGTTATCCATGTCCTACTGGAGCCTCTCCCCTCTCCATGGCCGAGGAAGGGTTAAGCCTCTCCATGCTCTGGATCAGCCTCCTCCTGTTCTCACTCGGTTCCATATCATTTCTTCTGGGGGGAAATGTGTGCCCTGCAGGTCCTGAGGCCTCTGTGCAGCTGCTGGAGAGGGCAGGTTTGGATTCCATGGGCACACAGTGCCCCATGAAACAGGACTGCTCCGTGTCCTCCCCCTGCTTGGGGTCGCTGTGGCTGGGAGATGTCTCTTCCATTTGTGCTGGAAGTTTGAAGGAGGATAATAACAGATGCAGGGAGTGCAGGGAGACAGTGATGGGGTTGTGTTTGGGGAGCTGCTCTCCAGACCTGGAGCCTGTCTCTAGGCCTGATTCCTATGTGGAGTCAGATGAATCCTCACCCCATCCCCACATGGTCACTTGTTTTCCCTTTTTTCACCTCTTGGCACCTGCAGATTCATTTGCAGAATCTTTAGCGCTCACAGCTCTATTGTGTGAGGTTTTGTTTTCACCCAAACTATTCCACAGACAGGATGGGATGAATATTTTCCTTGCAGTTGCTGATTTTTCCCCTGAACCATGCAGGCTGCTCCCCAGTCAAACAACTCCTTCCCTGCCAGCTGAGGCAGAGAGATGGATTGTCCCTGCTCTGTCACTTTGGGGATGGGGATTTTTCACTCTCTGCTCTGCAACCCTATTGTCCTTTGCTGTCACTAAATGATTATCCCTTCAGTGCCAGGGTTCTCCATCTCACAGAGTACAGTTCATTGAACATCACAGAGCTCAGAAAAACCTACAGTCCCAGTCAACAAATAATGACATCAGCAAAAAACCACCCCTGAACAGCCAAGAGCAAAACCAGCCTAACCAAAGAGACCAAAGAAACCCCAACCCTGAACAAAATCTCTGTTCAGTTTTCGAGTCCAGAGCTGGGAAATTTTAAAGGCAACAAAACTGCAGGAAATTATTGTGAGAGAATTTGGAATCATACCAGAATCCCAGAAATGTCTGGGTTGGAAGGGACCTAAAAGCTCATCCAGTGCCACCCCAGCCATGGCAGGGACACCTTCCACTGTCCCAGGCTGCTCCAAGCCCCAGTGTCCAACCTGGCCTTGGACACTTCCAGGGATCCAGGGGCAGCACAGCTTCTCTGGGCACCCTGTGCCAGGGTCTCTCCACCCTCTGAACAAAGAATGTTTTCCTCCTATCCAATCAAAACCTGCTCTGTTTCATTTTGAAGCCATTCCCTCTTGTCCTGTCACTCCATCCCTCGTAAACTCTCTCTCCATCTTTCTTGTAGCTCCCTCCAGGCACTGGAGGGCCACAATTAAGTAGAACCCCTTAATTTAAATCTCCTTTGTTATATGTGTTTCATTACATAATCCATCAATAATTATCAGTATTAATTAATTCCCCACCACATCGCACCATTCTAAATTTGCCCAGAAATGCTTCTCATCTATAGATGTGCAGAAGGAGACAGAAAGGAAAGAGGTAAAATGAATCCAGGGAGAGATGCCACAAAGAGTTTTGCAAATGATGCCTTTAAAAACAAGAAACAGAATGAAGGTTGAGGCTGTGCCTCAGCTCTACCCCCTGATGCCTTAAGGGATGATGTCTCGTTATTTTGATCCATTTGGGATTTAATGTGCTGTGGAGCACAGCTCCCACCATTAATCCCAGCTCATGTGGGGGAATTACAGCATTCTACCTTGGATTTGCTTGGAATTTCACTGCTAAAGGAGCCCAAGAGAACAGGTCAGGCTGGAAGAAAACCAATTCCTAGAGACTTTCTAAAGCCTCTAATGAGAGGGACAGTTTATCAGGGGTTATTTTTACTGCAGAGAAACCCCATTTGGTACCTTTTGTGGGTTCACATCCCCACAGAGGTGTGGAAAGATACAAGATCTCTCTAAGACCTCAAGAGCAAAGGCTTCCAGAGCCTCATTTCATCCTCAGGATTCAGGTCTGTGGCAATAATCAGAAAATATCAATTGCAGAAATGTCCATATTCCAAGAGAAATAAGATTTCCATCATTAAAGTCAATCTGGCAGGGTTGGAAATCTCCGGCTAGGAAACTTTGAATCCTTCATTTCCGGTAATTTGGGCTTACTTCTTGTAGCACTCTGAGGTGATGGGAGGAATCTGAACACCTGATGGAGCTCCATCAGGAAAAGCACGTCTGGCACACGACTGTGTCTGTGTTAGATGAAAGCAGGGAGCAAGGAGAGAGGATCAAAGGCTCGGGATGAAGCATCCCAATGGTCCTCCTTCAATCTCACAAGTGTGAGACTCCTCACAGACCTCAGGGGCTGAAACAATTTTGGTGTGAGTTGCAAAGAATAAATGCGAGGCTCCCAGAGGTGTGGGATGGGCTTTATCCATGATTATGCTCCTTATCCCTGTGATTTGTGCAGATATGGAGCACTAGAGGAGGGAGCAGAATAAGCCATAAACTTCATTCTCTTTCATGCCTGTCCCCAGTAGGAAATGCTCAGTAAACAGGAACTGGGTCATTCCCTCTCTCCAGAGAAGTTGGTGTGAGAGAAACAGTTAAAAAATAATTATGCCACATGAGCCACTAGAAAGTGCCTTTTCCGAGCAGCTTCTGAGAAACGTGGGAACCTCTTTGGCTTTTCAAACTCAAAGGGACTTTGCTTAAGTTCCCTTCCAAAGGAAACTGCTTCAGCTCATTATTTGCAGACAGCATCTGTCACTTTTCTATGCCAGTGGCTGCTGATCGTCCTCAAAGAACATTGTACAAATGTGCAGACTGCTGTGTGCCGAGAAAGGACTGCTATTATATCAATTTTCCACTTGAAAGCAGCAATAACAGCAAATAAAGCGGGAGCCACATGACTCTGCTGGATCTGGGGCACTCACGGAGCCATTCACCCTCCCTGAAAGATGAGAGCCTCCAAGGGGCCGTGTGGCAGCCACAGCACTGCCGGGTGCCAGGACAAACTGGTTGTACTGGTGGGCGAGGCAGAGCCTTGGGGAGCTGCCCAAGGAGCTCCTGCAGTGCCTGAACCCCAGGTGACAGCTGCTGGTGTCTGTCTGTCCTGGAGCCAAAGCCACCCAAAGTGCAGCTCCTGTGAGAGGTGGGTGTGAGGGACACAGCCAGGCCTTGGCCAACCACCATTTGAGGTGTGCTCTCCTGATCAGCAGGAGCTCAATCCACTTGGATCAGCTCCTTTTCCAGGGCTGATTCCTGCTGTGTGTTCCCTCCACGGAGGGACAAGGGCACTGGGACATCCCTCCTTCCCTCCACTTACCCTGCCAAAGCCCCTTTTGCTGCTCAGAGCTTGTCAGCTATGTCATCTTCCAGTTCTCTTCCCACCTGGACTCGTTCCTTCCCCTGGTTTGTCCCACGTGCTTTGGTGGCACAGTGGGATTCAGTCAAAGCTCAGACTGGCTCATCTTGGAGGTGTTTTCCACCTGAATGGCTCTGTGATTCCATGGGCAATCCACAGCTCCCTGGTGAGGTCAGCCCAGGGCTCTTCCCTCCATGGATAAGTCTGGCACAAGCAGATTTGTCTGGGATATCACATCATAGCTTTGCCTGTAACCAGCGAAGAAATAGCTGCTGGTGGCTGCTCTCCAGCTGTGAGCAGCTGCTCCTGGAGTGTCCTGTGTCCCTGCTGGGGACAGAGCATGGAAGGACTATTGGATCCTCACAAGGATCTGCAGGTTTTTTTGGGAGAGGGGAGCACAAGCTGTCCTGAGGGATGAACACGGATCACCCAGAGCTGTCCTTTGTGAGGCCCCATGGAGGTGTAAACATGGCTCAAATGGCATTTTTTTCATGAGTTTAGGGTGGGGTTTGGGAGAAATTTTACCAAATGATGACTTCAAAAGAAATTTGGGCATTTTGCTGTGCCAGCATTTCTCTGTTACCAGTGTCATGGGGCTTCTTTGCCAGCTGCTGTCACAACCCATGGTGATGTCACAGCTCATGGTGACATCACAGCTCAGCACAGCATCTCCATGGGCACCAGGTTCATTTCTGGAAACATCTGTGTCCCTCCAGACTGGTTCTGAGGCTCCAGCCCCACAGAATTCCCATAATGCAGCCAGGAAAGAATGGGATCATGGATTCATGGAACAATTTGGGTTGGAAGGGACCTTAAAGCTCATCTTGTTCCACCTCCTGCCGTGGGCAGGGACACCTCCCACTAGCCCAGGTTGCTCAGAGCCCCATCTGTGCTGCAGCTTAGCCAAATTTACCACCCTCCTGCAGGTTTTGGTGACTGTGGGACGTGAAGTGGCATTTATTTCATGGCTGCTCTCACCTGCATGGAAACAGGAGTGAGAATGGATGCCAGGGATGCAGCCAGAGACCAATCCCACCACATCCAGCTGCTCCTGCCTGCACAGCACTGGGATTATTTCATCCCTGCTCTCACCCACTTGCCTGGACTCCCTTATTCAGCGGACTCGTGGTTCATTCTGTGCATTTGAGGCACTTTAGGTGGCTTTTTCCCAGGGACTCGTGAGGAGATGAGGTGGCTGAGGTTGGGTGAGGTGACCTCCCTCCCTCCCTCAAGTGGGGAAATAAGGGGGAAATGTCAAGCAGCTTCATGGGCATGCCCTGACTCTGTCCTAAGACCACTTCATCACACATTCCACATCCTCCAAAACCTCTCCAGGAGGACCTGGCAGATTTCTTGGGAGGCTTAGAGCTGGAATTGCAATAAGACTGGGGCTTTGAGAAGCTGTGAAACAGGGAAATATCATCATCATTCTCACTGCTCCCTCTTGCCAGGCCCTGGTGGGAAGGCTCTGGCCATACTGGGAGAGGTGGAACAGCATCACCCCACAAACTCCCAGTTCCTCTCTGTGCTGTTCCCAAGGATCTCTTTGCACCCACAGAAACAGGGAGGGCAGCAGCCTGGGCCAGCCCTGCATCTAAAGGAAGGACAAAATTAAACCATCTGCTCCTCTGGAAGAGTCAACAATGGGGAAAGTCAAAGAAAGTCTGGGTGAATTCTGACCCTGTGACCCTCAGCACTTCCTGGCAGGTTTGAAAAATCCCCACATTCCCCAAAATAAGGTGCAGATCCCTCAGAGTGATCTGTGCAATTGAGACCTGTGTTTTCCCTATGAAAGAAAAATTGGAGCTTTCCCATGGAGGAGACATTTCAATTTTCATCAGTGAAAAATTACATTGTTGAAATAATGGTGCTGCAGGAGGAGGAATGAACTTTCTTCCTGTGACTGCCAAGTGCAAACAGGGGACAGGATCTCCTGCCTTCTGATCAGGATCCCCAAACTGTTTTTTCCTTGGATATGGGGAAATGATGGGATTGCATGAAATGCCCCCTTGGCAAGAAGCAGCTTAAAAGTGAGCAAGATGTGATATCCAAAAACCCAGCTGAAGGATATTCCCTATTACCCCAGCAAGTGCTGAGCAGGGAACTGACCTCCCACAGCACAGGGAGAGGTGAGAGGTTATGAAGGAACATCCCTTGGAATCCTGTGTGTCCACATTTGCCCCAGGAGCAGCTCATCCCATCCTGCTCCCAGAAGGAAAGGAAGGGAGGGAGCTACACACCAACAAGATTGGCCAAGTTTTGATTTTGCAGGAGCCTTTTTCAGACACAGTGCACTGACTTTTGAAAAATATTGGTGGAATGTTTTTTTAAAAGGTTGGTTTACTTGGAATTTAAAAAGTGTATTTCAGTGTTTCCATACCGAATGGATTTCACACAACATCTCGAGTTCATTTTAAAGGCCTTAAATATCTGGATGCTTTTCAAAAGTTGAAAATTCCTGCTTCACTTCTGTCACAGCTCATCTTTTCCATTCATTATGTTTTGCTTAACCTTTTGGATAAAAATGTCGTCATTCTCCCAGGGCTTCTGCAGCATTCTAATAGAAAGTGGCAGATTTGGAGAATATATATGGATTTCAGGGAACAATAATTCCATCTCCGTTGTATTAGACTGCAAACGGCCACTCCATGTGCTGCATCTGCTCCAGAGGGATCCAGATGGAGAATTAGATGGTCCTTTTTAAACATTCAGCCTAATTCTGCTCTTACTAAAACCAGTATCAACTGTACTGCTGACTGCAGCAGGGAAAACATGGGATTAGTGGTCCCAGGATGTCACACTGCAGGGATGTGCTGGAACATCCAAAGGAGTGTGGGCAGCAGGGCCAGGGGGGGATTGTCTCTGCTCTGCTGAGACCCCAGCTGGAACAGTGCCCAGTTCTGGTGTCCCCAACGGAAGGACAAGGAACTGCTGGAGTGAATCAAGAGGAGCCCATGAAGTGGCTAAAGGGCCTGGAGCAGCTTCCCTGTGGAGCCAGGCTGGGAGAGCTGGGAATGTTCAGCCTGGAGAGGAGAAGGTTGTGTGGAGACATCAGAGCACCTGCCAGGGGCTGAAGGAGCTCCAGGGAAGCTGGAGAGGGATTGTTCATCAGGAACTGGGGTGACAGGATGAGGAGGAATGGGTTCAGACTGACAGAGGGGAAATTTAGGTTGGATATTGGGAAGGAATTGTTCCCTGTGAGGGTGGGCAGGCCCTGGCACAGGGTGCCCAGAGAAGCTCTAAGTGTCCAAGGCCAGGTTGGACATTGGGGCTTGGAGCAGCCTGGGACAGTGGAAGATGTCCCTGTCATGGCAGGGGTGGCACTGGATGGGCTTTGAGGCTCCTTCCAACCCAAACCATTCTGGGATTTCATGATTCTACCATCAGCATTCCCAGAATCTCCAAAGGTGAGCATCCATCACACCTGAGGTCCCTTGCACAGCTCTCCCTCACATCCTGCACTGGGTGTCTCCATGGGATCCTTTCTGCAGGCAATGCCACATCTCTCCTCAGCAGGCTTTCAGCAGTTTTATCCATGTCAGAACTGGCTATTGAGGTGAAACCAACCCTTCCCAGAGTTTGCTCCTCAGAGCCAAGGCTGTGGCAGCAGCAGCTGAGCACTCACTGCTCCCAGCCAATTCACCTGGACAAGGCTCTGGAGCAATGTGGGGACAAGCTCCTAGTGACACTGGGGACAGGGCTGTGGAGCAGACCTACATCATCCATGCCCACAGTTTTCCAGTCACGGAAAAGCTTTGCTGAAGGCATAAATGAGCACTACAGCTCTTGGCTCATCCATCATTTTAAACATTCACCTTTTGGAAAAGATGGGAAACAGCAAAATCAATGGAGGCTCCAGTGCTGGTGTTTAACCACGTGGGAGTTATTGGATGAACTTGCAGAGAAATCAGAGAGGCAGGGATGGGTTTGGGCTAAAGAGCAGCTCCAGACAAGTGTTAAAGCCCCTCTGGATGAGCCTGGCTCTGTGGGAAGGGGGAGGGAGGAAGGCTTGGAGGCAGGACTTGGCCATCAGCAGGGTGAGCTCAGCCAGGGGACCCTGCACCCCCAGGCAGTGGGATGGGAGCCCTTGACAGCCATGGATCCCTGTGCCAGCACTGTGGAATGCAGGTACTTCCTAGAAATTGCAATGCCAGGAAGAGCCTTTAGTTTCCAGCAGCAGTTTGGAATCATGGAATCACAGAAGGTTGGAAAAAACCTATAAAATCACCAAGTCCAACCATCAACCCAGCCCCACCTCGATGGTGACCACTAATCCATGTTCTCAAGTGCCACATCCACACATTTTTGGAACACTCCCAGGGATGGGGAATCCAACCTTCCCTGGGCAGCTTGTTCCAGTTCCTGACCATCTTTTCTGTGAAGAAATTTTCCTCATATCTATTCTGAACCTCCCCTGGCACAGTTTGAAGCCATTTCCTCTTATCCTGTCCCTGTGAGCACAGCCTGACCCCCTGGCTGTCCCCTCCTGTCAGCAGCTGTGCAGAGCCACAAGGTCCCCCTGAGCCTCCTTTGCTCCAGGCTGAGCTCCTTTCCCAGCTCCCTCAGCCTCTCCTGGTGCTCCAGCCCCTTCCCAGCTCCATTACCTTCTCTGGACATCTCCAGCCCCTCAATGTCTCTTATTCTCAATGTCTTAAGCCATTTATTTAAGGCCTGGGATTTTAAAAAATTGCATTTCAGTGAGAGGAGACATGTCAGGGAGATGATGTGTAGGATGGACAGGAACAAACAGGGTAAACAACTGCCTGGCTCTGCATGTGTAGCTCAGGAGGAATTAGGAAAACAGCTCTGGGATAACAGGCATTGGAAATGTTGGGAGTTCTCCCAAATCTTCAGGAAATCGGGCAAAGTGACCTTGAATATCCTGAAGAGCTGGGGTTTGCTCCTGAAGCTGCTGGTAGACGAAGATGATGCTGGTCTGTCTGCTCTAATTAGGTTTTTAAGTGCTTCGGGGTGAGGACTGACTTTTCACAGGGGATGTGGCAGCAACCAGCACAAGGGAGCTCTGAAGCAAGGCAGAGCATCTGGCTTTGTTAGCTGAATAATGGTCAAAACAGAAACAGCATAATAAGGAGACAAAAACGCTGTGTTGGAACAAGAATAATACCAGTAATATGATAATAGCAATAATTACAGCTGTGGTATTAATTGTGGTTGTCTGAGCAGAGCTGAGCAGAGGGCTGAGATCAGAAGGGGAATGAGCCCCAAGAGAACAGGTCCCATCACCCCTGTGGGAATGAGGAGCCCTGCAGGAGGTGGTGGCTCTGGAGGCTGCAGTGTCCCCAAATGTCCCAGCAGCTGCAGTGTTTGTGGGGGGAAAGACAGGAAGCTCAGCTGGGGTCACAGCTCGTGGCTGGGGTGGAGCAGGGGGTGACTGAAACTGCTCCCCTAGGAGGAATTTCCCTGCCCACAGTACCTCTCTGAGCATGAGCAGCCCCATCTAAACCAGTAACTGCAGATTCTTTGGTGCTGGTGAAGGGGAATTGGCCAATTTCAATCCATCCCACCCTGAGCAGAGTGTCTGAGCTCAGACTTGGGGCCATTTCAGCTCTCATGTGCTCAAATTTGGTGTAACAACACTTCCTGTGCCATCGCCACTGAAATCCTCAGCACTGAGAGGAGCAACTGTTTTTTCCTGGAGCCACATAATGCTGGTACAAGAAACCTCTGATCTCACTTGGGTTCTGGAGGTCCTGCTGAAGTTCCATTACTCAATAATAATAATAATAATTACAAATGAATCATAGAATCACAGAATTATTTGGGTTGGAAGGAACTTCAGAGCTCATCCCATTCCACCCCTGCCATGGCAGAGACACCTTCCACTGTCCCAGGCTGCTCCAAGCCCTGTCCAGCCTGGCCTTGGACACTGCCAGGGATGGGGTACTCTTCCTTAGACAAGTCCTGAGCAATCCCAATCTCTGGTTTCTGTTGAATAATGTTTCCCAGGCAGATAACACCACCTGGGATATCAGTCAGCTGCAATTTATATTGTTGACATATGTCAGAAGTCAGCTGGCACTGCTATATCCCACTATGGATACAGCACTGACCCTGGTCTAGCTGGGAAGTTTGGAACTGAAAGTGGATTTCTAGAACTCCCCTTGTGGCAATCACTGCCCTGGTGCAACGTCCCAATACAGAGAAGAGGGATGGGAACTCCCCTGAGATATTTCCCCTTGGGAAGGGACTGAATGATGCTGAACTGCTGGAAACAGAGAAAGCCAGGTAGGAATGTCCTGTGCAAGTGCAGCCAGGCACAGCTTCACTCCTGCTGACGTTTAGGATCTTTAGCTGAGGAGTGATTCTCCTGGGGACCACCAGAGTGATCCAGGGGACTCTGCCCAGTGACTCAGGGCACTCTGGAGTTTGGGACTCCTCACTGTCCCTGCAGTGAAATCAGGGAGCTGCATGCAGCTCATTGGAGGAGGGTGGGGATATGGAACGTCCTTTTTCTGAGCAGGCCTTCCAAAACCTTGCTTTAGCACTCGTCCTTTCCTGGATCAAATGGGAGTGGCTGCAGGTGGAATGGTGCCATTGCCAAGTGCCACTGTCCCCAGAGGGCTGTGACTGGAGCACTTGGGTTGAATCCTCTCAGACCTGGCTGGTGAGCATCTACCTCTGGGGGCCTGACCTGGACCAACCTCTCATCTTCATGACCTGCAGATTTCTCTGAAAGAATTACTTTTAGGGGCCAAATTTTTAATCTTCTTTAAATTTTAACCCAGTGAATCCCAGAATGGGTCAAGTTGGAAGGGACCTCAGTGGGTCCCATCTGTGCCACCTCCCTGCTCCAGCAGGGCCATCCCAGAGCTCAGGGCTCAGCATTGTGTCCAGGCAGCTCTGGAATATCCCCAGGAAGGAGACTGCAGCCCTCTCTGGGCTCTGTTCAGGGCTGGCACTGCCCAGGGAAGAAGTTGTGCCTCCTGTGCAGTGGAGCTCCCTGGGCTCAGTCCCTGCCGTTCCTCTGGTGCCATTGCTGCCCCAGACAGTGCACAGCTCAGCCTCAGCTGCTTCCCTCATCTGGTTTTGCCTCAAGTGAACTCCACTGACCACAGACTGAGGCATCAAAACTCTCAGGGTTGTTTTGGAGACCATCAGCAGTAAAACTGAAGCTGTGCCAGTTATTCCTCCTCGGAATCAGGGTAAACAAGGAGCTTGTGATGTGGCTCTGTAACATGAGCTTCATTGGCAGCCTGGGAAATCAACTCCTCTCTGATGCAGGAATAATGTGATAGGCAATGTTTCCTCCAAAAGAAAATTGAGACTTAGATGAAAGTCACACATTTTTTATGTGAATGACATTTTCAAGGGAAAAGTGGAAATTTTTTTATTCTGAACTTGTTGCTATTTCTGTGGTTTTATCCCCCATGTCTTCTGCCTTTGTATTTTTGTTCAGAAAAGTGTTTTGTGTGTGAGTGCACATGTGCATGCATGAATAATAGATGTTTTCTAAGTGGGATTGTTCATTACTCTCAACCTCCTTTGTAATCCTCTAATTTCGGCATAAATGTGTTTTCCCTCAATGCTGGATTGGTCTGACCCCAAATTAATACAGACCAAGGGTAACTTTGGGACTAAATTGAATGATGTCTGTGGAAATGGAGAATGTATTAGTTATGTTAGCAGCCACATTCCCTGACAGCAGCTTAAACTGAGCACTTAAGAACCCTCTTCAGCATTTTATTGTCTCTGATGAGATCATGATTCAGACTACTTGAGCAGTGTCTCAGGAACGAAAGCCCTGGGGGAGTGGAGCTGGATATCAGGGCAGGGTTTGATGCATGGGCTTGAAAGGAATTCGGGTTTAATGTGCTCGACTCTGCCAACAGAGAGAAAAGTGTCAAATGAGCCCAGAAATGAGGATGGAGACAGTGACAGCCAGGTGCCAGTGACAGCCACAGACAACAGCACATCCAAACCCAAAGGCTGCTGTCAGACAGAGAATCAGGGAATCAGGGATGGTTTGGGTTGGGAGGAACCTTAAAGCCCATCCAGTGCCACCCCTGCCATGGCAGGGACACTTTCCACTGTCCCAGGCTGCTCCAAGCCCCAATGTCCAACCTGGCCTTGGACACTGCCAGGGATCCAGGGGCAGCCACAGCTTCTCTGGGCACCCTGTGCCAGGGCCTCACATCCTCCCAGGGAGGAATTCCTTCCCAATATCCCATCCATCCCTGCCCTCCTTCAATTTAAAACCATTACCCTGTAGCTCTTTCAGGTACTGGAAGGAAAACACTCCATGCAACAAGTGAAGTGTTGCCATCTATGTGAGGTAGATCTGGAAAAGGAGAATTCCAGTGGCATTTGCAGCCCCCAGTGTCACAGACACAGCAAAACTGTGGGGCAGAATTGAACCCAGGGCATAAAATCATTTCCTCCCCTGCTTCTCCATGTGCTGGGGGGAATTCTTGGAGAGGAGGTTTCAGTAGTCGTTAGGGTCAGTTTAAACACCAAAGCCTCCTATAAGTCTGTCTAGCAGCTCCTCTTCACCTGCTGCTAGGTGATAATGACTTGAAAAACAGAATTAATTAGGCTGAACCCTTCTGTGCCTTTTGTATCTCTCAAGGTGGATTTTTGATTTTTACTTTTTTAATATTCAGGGGGGAAAAAATTCATCCTTTTCCAAGTAAGAAATAGCAAGGAAAGGATTTGCCTGTATTTTATTAACTATTTAATTGTTTTAAATGAGGGTTTGGTAGGGCACCTAGGGTGTGAATAAGTCTTATTTTCTTCTACCTTTTAGTCTTAGACAAAACTGATAAAGCTCTGAACGTCCAAAACTTGCTCAATAAAACTCTTTAGAGTGTATCACTGGATTCCCTAAGGCTGTTCTCTGTCCTAGGCCCTGTGTCCCTCAGGCCCCTCCATGGCCAGGCTGTCACCTCCATGTGGCCTGAGCTAGGTGTCACAGGGATGAGGCTGTTGGCTCCCAGGGCTGTGTCACCAGATCTGTGTCACCTGTCCTGGGCTCCCCATGGCAGGAACTGCCTTTCTTGCCATGAACACTCAAAAACTGAAGTTTGTCACCAAAAAAAAAAAAAAAACCAGTGAGAAAAGGAGAAATCAGACACAAATTGAGAGAAGAGGAAAATGAGCTGAGTGGAGCTCAGGCAGAGAGAGACAAGAAAGACATTTAAGATGGGAAGGTAGGAAAGATCAGATTCCATGGGATGATGGAACATTCCTGTCCATTGGAGATGGGATTAGGAGAAGTACAGGGGAAACAAGAGGAGAAAAGCTTTGGGCTGGCAGGAGAACAAGGCCTGGGAATTGGCTGAAGAGAGGAGCAGGAGGGCAGCAACTGGGGACAGAGCAGAAGGAAACCAGAGATCTGTGGGAAGAGGGGAAGGTTCAGAACTCCCCAGAACAATGCAGAAATCCAGAATTGATCCTCCAAGCCCCAGATTTTAACAGAGCTGTTTGCTGAGCCTATAAGGGTCTGCCTGCTCCCTAGGGTGCCATAGGAACTGAGCACCCAAAGCCTCATTCCTGGTGTTCCTCTGGGAACCCAAAGGTCCCATAGCTGCTGTTGGCCTCTGTAGAACAAATAACACCCTACAGGATGGAAGAGACATTTTCCAGGTTGTTTGTTGTCTCCAAATTGCACTGTGATCCCAAATCCCAGAACTCCAGTTAAGGTGCAATGGAGTTGTCAAGCCAAGATGCCAAAATGAGGCCTCTGCAAAACCAAGCTGCTGCTCTTCTGCATTTCCTTCATGCCATCAGCTTCTCTTGCAAGCAGCACATAAATTTTGGGAGGGATTCTCTGCCTTATCCAGTGAAAAGTGAGCTCTGAATAGACTCCAAGCAGATTTGAAATTTCAGGACAGCTGAAGGAAATGAGGATGAGCACTTCTGAGCAAAAGAAGTGCCAGAAAAGGTACAAGCAGAATTTTGGAATATTTGACAGTATAAAGAAAGGACTCAGTGTAGGGAATTCAGCTGATAAAAGAGACACAGGAATAATAATCTGGCATTAGTAAATTGGTTATACTGACAACTTGGGCTTTAATCTTAGCACAGTTACCTGGTTGCAATAAAAATAGAACTTCTCCTAAAAATGGTGTGAGAGAAAGTTAAAAGTGTTATGAGAGGATTAATAAACATCCTACATAGAAAGAAGCAGGAGGAAATTGATATTTCTGTGATTGCAGCAGAACTGGGGCAGGAGATGGCAAATCATGTCTGGCACCAGGAGCACATGGAGATGTTGTGGAATTGGGAGCAGGATGGGAGCAGAGCTGTGGGGGCAATCATGTAAAACCTCAGGCAGAAGATGCACATGTCAATGAGCCCAACGTAGTTACCTCAGGTCTGTCACCCTCACTTGGAGATGTATCCTTGATATTCCTTTAATCCAGCAAGTTTAGGATGAAAAAATTGCATGTTCAGTGCACCTTTGCCTGGTTTAACAACTCAAACTGCTCATGGCTAATGCTGGCTGTTTGAAAATCTGGGAACCACAGAGATGTAGAATCATTGAGGCTGGAAAAGACCCCTGGGATAATCCAGTCTTGTGTCATTGCAGCACTAAAACTTGCCCAGTCACCACATCTGAACATCTTCCATCCCTCCAGGGCTTGGCACTACAAAGCTCCCTGGGCAGCTCCTGCCAAGGCCTGAGCACCCTTTCCATGGAGAAATTCCTGCTGCTGTCCAAGCTGAGCCTCCCCTGGCCCAGCCTGAGGCTGTTCCCTCTCCTCCTGTCCCTGTTCCCTGGAGCACAGCCTGACCCCCTGGCTGTCCCCTCCTGTCAGCAGCTGTGCAGAGCCACAAGGTCCCCCTGAGCCTCCTTTGCTCCAGGCTGAGCTCCTTTCCCAGCTCCCTCAGCCTCTCCTGGTGCTCCAAACCCTTCCCAGCTCTGTTCCCTTCCCTGGACACCTCCAGCCCCTCCATGTCCTTGTGGTCACAAGGGACCCAAAACTGGACACACCCTGAAGGTCCCCCCGACCTGCTGTGGTGACAAGGTTGGCACATCTGGGCCACGTTATGGCAACCCCAGTTTTAGGTTTTGTTCCTAGGAACGATTTATAGCTGAGTTCCCAAACTGAGCCAGGCCAACCCTCCCCCAGGCCCTGCTGGAGCCTTCTGAGACCTCTCCTTTGCATTTCCAACACACAGCAGCTAATTCCAAGCATTTCATTGTCCCTTCTCATGCTCAGCCCAAGCCCAGATCTTCCTGCAGCAAACTGTCTCTCCCACACTGGATTTTGGGAGAGCAGGAAGATCTCAACCAGGATCTCTTTGACTTTCTGGGGGTGTCTTCTTGCACAAGAAAAGCGATGGGAAGGTTTCTCCCTCTTCAGAGGATGAAGTGTGACAATAAGCCAGGTGCTGTCCTTGTGTGAGATCAGTCCTGAAGGTAAAACCCACCAGGACAGGCCTCCCCTATTCCCCTGCCCCAGACTTCTCTGGGATTGTTTTGTCAGTAATTGCATTTGCCAGGAGCAGTATTGAACCTTGGCAGTATTTTCCTTGTTGAGGAAACTTAGCAAAGGTTGGGAGTGTCCCTGCTGGGGTGTCATGGGGGAACAGAGAGGGGAAATCACTGACAAGGAGATCACTGAGGCCACTCTCCCTCACTGCCTTCCCCTCTACTCAGCAAGGCTGGCCAAGAGTCTTGCTGTAATCTTATCACTCTTGAGTGATGATATTAGCAAAAAAGTGTTGATTTAGCCATCAAATGCAATAAAAGTCACCCTTTGACATCTCCTGAGTAACTAAAAAGCACCCAGTGAAATTTTCAGCAGTGCTCTGAACCTGCAGCCAAAAGCTCTTTGCACTTTCAGCTGCCAAATGTGTTAAGGATTGGAGTGCTTTAAGCCAGCTGTATTTATTGCTTTTAATCCCAGGTATTTGAGGTTGCTGAAGCTGAGATAAGGGCCAAGCCTCTGCTACAGCACCTGTGAGGCTTGGCCAACACAAGGGACATGCTGGTGGCCTTAGCAGTGCTCTGAATCCCTCTGGGTGCTGCACGTGTCAGCTCAGGAATAAAGCCACCTCTGCAGTGGCACCAAGGAGGTCCCAGAGGGACTGGGGGACTTTCACAGCTCTGTCCCCCAAAGCTGGGCACTGCTGCTGGGCACAGGTGGCTCAGAGGGCTGTGAATGTCCCCTGACGGGAGTGGGGAAGGTGTTTTTGATTTTTCAGCTTTTTTTGTCTTATGGCACTGCTTGAAGAAAGGGGTGAAAGACAAAGGGAATGTGGGAAATGGCATTAAGATGAAGGAGGGGAGAGATAGATGGGATGTTTGGATGAAATTGCTCCCTGTGAGGTTGTAAGGCCCTGGCATAGGGTGCCCAGAGAAGCTGTGCTGCCCCTGGATCCCTGGAGGTGTCCAAGGCCAGGCTGGACACTGGGGCTTGGAGCAGCCTGGGACAGTGGAATGTGTCCCTGCCATGGCAGGGGTGGCACTGGATGGGCTTTAAGGTCCCTCCCAACCCAACCCAACCCATCCTGGGATTCTGGGATTCTTTGGTGCCCATGTCCCCAGAGGACTCTGCTCTGTGCACAGCTGCCTTCCCTCCTCTGCCACAGTCCTGCTCCCTCCTGCACACCCAACCTCACAGAACCTCTGTTTGCTCAGAGATCTCACTGAACACAGCTCCTGCAGCTCCTCATGTCCTGTGCCAGCCTGCTGTGGGGCACTGCAGCCCCTGCATGGCTCAGGGCTGATTTCCATCCCCACAGCTCTGTGGCTCCTCTGGAGCTCCATGACATTGAGCTGGGACATTTCCAAAGGGCAGTGGCTCTGTTCTCTGTTCTCTGTCTCGTGGCAGTGCCAGTGCCAGTGCCATCCTCAGGGCCGTGCAGGAGGGCTGGGTGCACATCCCAGCTGCAGCTGCTGTGTCCTGGGTGGCTGCAGGTCCTGGGCTCACACTCATCACTCATCTGTCCCCTCATGGAGCTGCCCTGGATGTCCCACCAGGATGGGGCTTATTCCATCCCTCTGCTCAGCTGGAGCTGGGGATAAATCAACTCCAGAATGAGCAGAAGCTGCTGTTGGGACAACCATAACTCCATCCTCCCTCCAGGAGGCTTTATTAGCCTGAATAGCTGCTCAATCACTGGGAATTGTGTTGGGAGCCTTTCTGACTTGTTTATTTATTAGATGACCTCCCGTGATTTCTGTGTACTGCAGGTTTGTTATCTGAGACAATGCTGATAAGAGCACTGGGATAACAGGGATGGCAGCACCCAGAATGGATTAGCTCTGCTCTCCTGGGACAAGTGATACCTCATAAAAGGGATTTTGCACTCATACAATATTTATTCTTGAAAGCAAATCCCAAAGTTACGACATCAGTACTACACAATTCCTTTCCCTGCAGCAAAAAAGGGCAGCCCTTGGAGTACAGCTGGTCTCAATTTAGCTGAAATGTGATCACTCCAGAGGTGTCTGGGGGCCTCAAAACCCCCTGACTGCCGCTGAGAGCACGGGGAGCCAGAGAACAGAAATCTCCTGAAATTCCTGCACACTGCCTTTGCCTACAGCAGGCACCAGCAATCTTTTATTTTCCTGCTTTCCAGCCCAAATTTTTCTTCCCTAATTGAATGTATTTCCTGCTTACATTTGCCTGTATCAGCCTATACGTTATGGAAATATGACATTTATTGTTCAAGAAGCCCAACACGTGTACAGTCATCACTCAGCCTTGCTAATGAGCAAGAACCACCATTTGTGAGCTGCTGCTGGGCTTTCAGCTCTGGAAATCTGGCAGTGATGTTCCACTTTTCTTCACCCCCTAGGGTGGTCACTGAAGAGCTGGGTGGCTTCTCCACAAAGAGTGATCCTGAGCTGGGATCAGACTGGTGGAACACACAAAACCTCAGCCATACTGGCATTTCCTTTGCCCTGATTCCTGATCCAGGCATTCTGGAGGCTGTGTTTGCTCCGTGAGCTTTTCACAGGGCAACTTAAGCTCTTGGATCTCTTGCAAAAATCCCTGTGATGCAGAGAGGTCTCAGATTTCTCTCAGCACTGCTCAACACTGGGTTTCACCACCCTCTTTGTGCAAGACACATGGGACATGTCCTGTGACTGTGCCCTGGGCTCCATCTCTCCAATACTGCCCTGAGGACATCCTAGGGTGTCTCAGCTGGGATCAGTGAGGGCTTGACAGACTTGGCTGGAGTGCAATTCCCACTGAATTTCCCCCTGCAGCCCAGGGCTGAGCGTGGCTGGGTTGGTGGAGCCTGCAGGAGTCCTGCTGGTGCTTTCCCAAGGTGCTTTCCCAGCTCCTGCCCACACCACGAGCTCATTGCCTCTCTGTGCATGGAGACAAATCCCAGCAGTTCCCTGGGCTCTGCTGAGCTCTAGGACTGGGGCACAGAGCGAGGTGAGGACACGTGACAGTGGCACCAGTGGCACCAGTGGCACCTTCTCAGTAGCAGCACAAGTGAACCCCCACGTGGCTCTGGTGTCACTAGCTGTGCCCAATCCATGCCTCACCAAAGGCCATGGTGGAGTCACCACCTCTGGAAGTGTTCAGGAGGCACTTGAGGTGTGATTTAGGGGTGATTATGGTGATCCTGAGCTGATGGTTTGACATGATGATCTTGAAGGTCTCCTCCAACCGTGACAATTCTGTGTTCTGGAAAGGCCAGGAAGGCAGGGATGGTTTATCAGCTTTGAGGTCTGAGATGCTGGAGGTTCCCTCAGAGTCCTGCAGCTGGGAGGACAACTGGCTCAAGGCTGAGCTCTGCCCTCAGCAGGACCTGCCTCTCCCATTCCCTGCCAAAGGATCTTATCCAGCAACACCAGAAAGCTCCTCAAGGATCCATAAAGCAGGATTTGACAGGAACCTTCAAAGCATGATGAGAAACAAGACCTGTTGAGTCTTTACCCCAGAAATGAGGCCAAAGTCCAATTTCTACACCCAGATTTTGGGGTGGATATCATTAACTCCTGGCCTGCTCTCCTGGGATGGTTCATGGCATTGGGAGAGGAGAAGGGAGCCAATGCTGGCACTTTGTAGCACTTTTTTGCAGCTCCTTCTGATCTGAACTCCTGCAGATCATTATCTGGTGATAAGATCATTATCTGGCAAAAGCCCAGCTTTTGCTCTTCCCAGTCAGCACTCATCTCCAAGACAATTTGAATTAATTGTGTGAAGGATTTCTCCAGCCTGGAATGTTGAGAAACATGCAGCTGAAATCAAGGCAGACTCTGATCCCACTTGGGCAGAGCTGCAAGGGACTGATGGGGTTTTATAGTTGCTCCTCACCCTGAGGGAGGGAAAAGCCTGGTCCTACTCATCTTTGTGCCCAAAATTCCAGCATTTCATCAGCAGAACATCTCTCTGCTGGGTGCAATTTGGCTTTTGAAGGTCTTTCTTTATCCTCTAAGACTATTCTGTACCTTCCATAAAAGCATAGATTTCCACCATTTTTCCTGTAAATTCTGGTTCCCGTGGCTGTTCCCCAGAGCTGGCAGAGGTGTGGAATGCTGACCAGCCAACTCTGCTGACACACCAGGTGCATGAGACCCAAATCCACTGAGCACACACAGACAGGGCTGGGAATTGTCTCTTCCCCCAGGGAACAGAAACTCAGCAAACCAAATTTCTCCACCAATACCTCCCCACCTGCCCTTACCACCAGAGATATTCTCCCTATCTGGCTGATGACAATGCTGATAATGATAATAACCATGGTGATGACAGTGATCACAATTAAGATCTTACTTTGAGTATAGTCTGAGGGATCCCTATTTCTCCATGGCTGCCCCATAACAGGGGCAATCAAACCAGCTCTAAGAAAATTCCAGCCCCCAAAGGGAAGCTTGATGCCAGCTTTTTGTATAAATTTTCTTTGTGTAAACTTTCTTCCCCCTCCTCTCTCCCTCCTGCCTCTCAGTTCTGCAGCATCACCCTGTCCTAAAGGTTCACACACCTGAGAAAAGCAAAATAAATCTGAGGTTTGCACTGAGTGTCAGCACAGATCAGAGGCTCCAGTCACATCTTTAGCATGGTCAGGCACTAAATGCAGTCTGAAATAATTAATATTAATCATTTTAAGGCATGCCAGGCTAAAACTCAAGTTTGAAAGAACAGATCAGAGCAAAAATCCTTTTAAAGCCTGTTAGCAATAACCAGGTTTGAGTTTTGTTTTTAATTAAAACAAATTTCCTTGACTAATATTACCTTTCAGTGCACAGCAGGTTCAGATTTTTTTTTAAGGAGTAAAATTAATTTTTTCTAAATATTCTTCTGCCTCAAACTCCCACTTCAGCCCTCTATGTGCACAGCTCAGTGGAGGCTGTTTGCACTTGATTTAAATTCCTTCCACTGAGCCATCCGTTCTGGATTGCACCATTTCATTCCAGATGTGCAGCAGGACTGAGCTTCCTCTGCTGCTCCCTCTGGATTCATCCACCTGGAAAGCAGCTCCAGAGGAACAAAAGGGCAGGAAGATCTTTTTGCAGGAATTCCTAACTTGTTGTGGCTCTGTTTCCACCCCGGGGGCTGCTGGAGCCTCTCAGCATTAAACACAAACTCTCTGCACTCTCCATGTGAGGGATCCAACAAACTCAGATTCCCCTTGCACTTTCCTGGATAAAAAGGCTTTTGTTTTAACTAATCTTTCGTTCTCAGGGGTGATTAGGTGCTTTAGCTAAATGAATCCTATTATTTAAAGCCTTCTTGCCTCCTCCTCGGCGTGCATTCTGACTCACAGACCTATTTTCACATAGGGATTGTGGAAATAAGGTGGATTTTTGCCTTTTAAAAATAGCAGTGGGCAGGTTTTGGGGCTGAGCCTTTTCTCTGTGGATGGCCAGTGGTTGCTCCCATCTTAGCAAAAAGAACAGATGCTCAAATCCCTTGGGTGCTTCTTGCTGGTCATGTCTGACCACTGCAGAAGAAGGTGCAATGGAAATAGAATGACAGAATCATGGAATGGTTTGGGTTGGGAGGGACCTCAAATCTCATCCCAGTTTTCCCCCTGCCATGGCAGGGACACCTTCCACTGTCCCAGACTGCTCCCAGCCCATCCAACCCAGCCTTGGACACTGCCAGGGATGGGAAGTCCTCATCCTGTGCCATGGCCTCCCCACTCTTAAAGAATTCCTTCCTAAAATCCATTCTAACTCTGCCCTCCTTCAGCACTATGGTCCTTCAGACCATTGCAGATCCTCACCCAGATTTTCTGGCCTTTATAAATTAGAAGATGCATCTTAAACCAAAAAAACCCACAGCCAAAATGCAGCAGTGTATTGCCAAAGCCAATCCAATTGCCAAAGCCAGTCCAACCCAAGCTGGCACTCCCTGGGCTCCACAGGACACAGGGGACACAGGGATGGCTCTGGAGCTGGGGGGGTTGCCGGGATGGGGACAGTGAGTGATCTCAGGGCTCCCAGGAGCACAGAGTGCTAGCACAGGGGGCAGGAAACAAAACTCTTTGCTTCCTCCTGTTCCTCAGAACAGGGCAAGGCTGGAGGCTGCAGCCCCAGGAGCAGCGAGCTGAGGTTTTCCATGGGCACAGTCCTGCCCCACCTGGCTCAGCTGTGTTCCATGAGGTGTTCCATGGGCACAGCCCTGCCCCACCTGGCTCAGCTGTGTTCCATGAGCTCCCCCTGCACCCCACACCCCCTGCTCCACGGCAAACCATTCCCTCTGCCTCCCTCTCCCAGCCCAGCCCACGCTCCTCGTGAACTCGGTGCTCCCCAATGGCATTTTTAGATTCCTCATTCCCCCAGCAGGATAAAGAGCTCCTTGATCCAGGAGCTCTTTGACTCAACTTTCTGCAGCCCAGGGTTCCCCAGATCAGCTGCAAAAATAACCACATGGACCTGGAGTCAACATCCAGAAAAGATCAATTAAGGAAGGAGCCAAAAACAAAGAGCAGGGGGAGGGAGAAGGAACAGGAGCCAGGAATTTGCATTCCCACGACTGAGGAGATTTATCTGCATTTCTAGTTAATAGAAGACATTAATTGATTCATGTTTTTTATGGCTGCACACTGAGCTATTTCTGTCTGGAAGGAGACACTCTTAAATGGAATGAGTCAGACCAGACCTGTTATGTCACCCTGGGACCCTGAAAGACTTGTTAATAGCTCTGAAGAAATCGAGTTGCTTCACAGGGCTATTTTCTCTTGAGACATCAAAAGCAGAGCGAGAAGAGAGTAGTTCTGAAGGCTGAAAATGATTTTTTACACGGTCCTTTGCATTTGACAAATAGCAACAGGATAATCAAAGAGCTTTGCTCTGCACAAGACACTTGCACAGACATCCCAGCAGGGTTTATCTGTCCAGCTAAACATGAGCTCCTGAAAACGTGGCTAGGGGAACTCCTGGCAAGTCCCAGCTCCTCAATTCCCTTGCTTCCAGGTTCACTTTGCAAATCAAAAGAGAAGGAAATTCTGTATTTTGCCTCTTAAAAATATTACAAAAAACATGGGAAGGAATTGTTTCCCCTGAGGATGGTCAGGCCCTGGCACAGGGTGCCCAGAGAAGCTGTGCTGCCCCTGGATCCCTGGAAGTGTTCAAGCCCAGGTTGGACAGGGCTTGGAGCAGCCTGGGACAGTGGAAGGTGTGGAATAGGATGAATTTTAAGTTCCCTTCTAGCCCAGCCCACTCTGGGATTTTGTGATATTCTTCCTCTAAACCCTTTTTCCCTACAATGACACCTGTCCTCTAGACAGGAATAAATAATTATGTTATAAAGTGGAACTCCAGTGCCCTTCCAGGTGACACAATGGCTGTTGTGACACATCCTGGTGGCTCTGCCCAGGGGGAGGGGAGCAAGGACAAGTGCAAAGGGACAAGTCCATCTGTAAGATCCCCCACTTGTGCCTTCAGCCCTGTGCCAGCATTCCCACCTTCAGTTTGGAAAGGTAATCAGATAGTTTGGAACTTAAATGCTTTGTGTTTCACCATTAGACCATAGAAAATATCTGTGGGAAATGTTGACAAATTGAAAGTATTTGTCATTTCTGCTTCTGTTTCCCTGGTGACAAAAAAGGAAAAGAAAAAAAACACCAAAAAACTACAGCCCCCTCCAGTTTTTCCAACCTGCAGTTCATGGACTAGTCCATTTTATCCTGATATTTGCCTTGCTCACTTTGGTTAAAGCAGCACAAGGCTGGAATGGGCCTCAGCCTCTTCTGGAAAGCTGAACCTCTTTGCCAAAACCAGCTGGAATCTGTTTGCCTCCCTCCAGGCAGGAAAATGCTACCTGGCCCAGGCTGTTCTTGCTAGAATAAATGCCTGCATTGGCCTCATCCTATTTAAGAAGTGAGAGTAGTGCTTCATTCCATGGCAGCCTTTGCCAGGGAGGAATCATCCCTCCCAGTGGTGCTGATGGGACATCTGTTGTTTTCTCCAGCCCTTCCTTTGGTGTTGCTGCCTTGAACATTTTGCAGCTCGTGGACACCAGAGGAGCTCATCAGAGGGCTCAGTTCTGTCTTACAGACATGCCAAGTAGCACCCTGGGTTTCTTCTGAGCTCTGCTGGCACTGGGTGGTGACACTGTCATCCTTGGGTGTTTGTCACTGCCTGAGCAGCCCTGCAGGGTTTCAGGAGCTGGCCTGGAGTGTGGAGGTGTAAAAGTGTAAAAATCCTTACAGTTCAGGCAAAACTACCTCCAGCCACATCCACGGTGTTATCCTTCCTAAGGACAAGGCATGGGAGAGGGAAAGTGTGCTAATTTTTTAGCTGAATGGCTCCTGTCTCTCACTGTTGGGCACAGCAGTGGCTGGAGCAGGGAAGATGCCCTGAGAGAGGCAAACTCCCTCTCCTGGCTGTAGCTTTGGAGATGTCATTTTAAACTACACCCAAAACCCTGTTTTTAACTGCACACCTGGTACACAAATTCCAGTGTGTCACCTCAGTTCTTATCCACACCCAGGAGCTCACCTGTCTTAGGGTGAGCTGAACCACTGCAAAAACACCCCCTGCCCCTTCCCTGGAGAGCCCAAATGACTAAAAGCCAAATGACTCAGACTAAAAGCCCCATTTTTAGATGCTAATTAAGCTGAGATGAGCCCCATCTCTGTGACCCATGTGTGAGTTGTGAGCCTTTCAAGGGATGGGATCACCTGGCCAAGGAGGGTGAGTGGGGCAGTTCAGGTGTGGACTGCCCTCCCCTTTGTCTCCTGACAGGATTTTCTCCCCTCTCTGGAGAGCTCTGGAGGTCTGACATTTGAAGCACAGGACCTACCCTCGCCAGAAAATCAGAGGAGAGAAAAGCAATGGCCTGATCTGTTTATCTGTGAGTAAATCAATTCCTGCAGAACGAGGATGGGAACAGACACAGCTCAGGGAAGGGCTGAGCAGCTGGAAGCTGATGGACTCAGAGCTCTGGCAGCTCCTTCTTGAGGGATATTATTTGTGCTTTCAGAGCAGAACTACAAAGGCACAAATAAATCCAGCTTCTCTGCGAAATTGTCCTTTATTCTGCTCCCCGTCAGGCACTCGGGGTTGCTGGAACAGTTTGGTTACAGAAACATTGTCCCTGCTGGGCTCCAGAGCTCCTCAGAGAGTGCCAAGGGAGGAAAAGGGATGCATCCTCCCCTCCTTGGGGCAGAACTGCTGGGACAGAGTGTTCCTCTGGGGAATGACCAGTCTGTGCTACAGAGCTGTGCCTGCACAGTGCCTGCACTGAGGGGAGCCTGCTGAAATTCCAGAATTTCAGAAAATTTCCAAAGAAATCCAGCTCAGACCTTCCCACCTCCCTCCCAGGGTCCATGCAGGACAAAACCCCACACTCTTGGCTTGTGCTGGTGTTGTCCCTTGCTTTGCCTGTGACCTCCCCTCCCAGATGGTGAGCCTCCACAGTGATGCAGGACGATCCCACATCTCCCAGTCCTCCTTTTCTGCGCTGAAAAAGCTGAACTGTCCAGCAGGACAAGCCCTCCCCAGAAAATCCTCTTTGCAGCCCAGCTCTGCTGCAGGATGAATCAATCTCCCTTGAATGGAGCAGAGGAAGAGCAACTTCTGTGTCTCCTGCACCTCCCGTGGGTGATTCCTTATCTAGATAGAGCTAAAGAATAGCCCAAAGACACCAATTTTTATGCCTTCTGTCTGTTCCCTGGTGGATGGTTGATATCCAGCCTGAGGGCTGCAGGGTGTGTGATAAATGCAGTGAATTTTTAAGGAACTGAGGATCATCCAGCTGGAGGCACTCAAGAGGTCCCCCTGTGGGTAAATCACCCTGGTGGGTGGTAGAGGAGTCAGACATGGTTGAGTCTCCTCTGGAATTCTCTGGGATCAGGATGTGCCCCACAGCAGGGCCTGTGGCTCCAGGGGACACTGAAGAGCAGAGTCACCATGAGTGGCCTCTGGCTGTGTTTGGTCTGTGCTTCCTGCCTTGGGAAAAAGGGAAGGGAAGGAGGAATATCTGCTGGAACTTCTCTGTGCCTGGGAAAGCTCCACGAGCAGCATGTGCCCTAACTGTGGGCTCCTCTCCCAGCAGGAATGCAGCAATTCCCACTCCATGGAGCAGAAGGGATCCTAACCCTCAGCTCCACCCTGAGCTCCAGCCTTGGTTCACTGCAGGCTGAAGATATGGACACTGCTAAGTTTCTGCTGATAAATATCCCTGCATTTCTGCAGACCTGGGGCTGCTGCTGGGAATTTTCAGTTTTTTCAATTTTCATCCACGTCCTGCAAGATGAGGAACAGGAACCTGAAGAGCACAGGGTAACCCTGCTCATGCTCTCTCACTCCTTTTCAAATGCTGCTCAACATTTGCTGGGGAATCCCTGGTAAAAAAGGTCACTATTGCCAAATCTCAGCTTCATCAGCACTGTTCCTGCATTCCAGAGGGCTGGAACAGAAGGCTTTCTGTTGTAAAATCTGAAACAGCCCTCAGCAGCCTCCTGAAGGAGGGAAGTTCACTCCTTCCTGTGGGCTGGAAGGGACTTTAAAAACCATCCCATCCCATCCAGTGTCACCTCTTCCATGGCAGGGACACCTTCCACTGTCCCAGGTTGCTCCAAGCCCCAATGTCCAACCTGGCCTTGGACACTTCCAGGAGTGGGGCAGCCACAACTTCTCTGGGCACCCTGTGACAGGGCCTCACACCCTCCCAGGGAACAATTCCTTCCCAATATCCAATCTAAACCCACTGGCTGTCGGTTTGAAGCCATTCCTCCTTTTCCTGTCCCTCCATCCCTTGTCCAGAGGCACAGATGGGAGGGCAGCAGCCTGGAATGCCATGAGCTCTGCTCCCCCCGTGAGCAATCTCATTTGCAGTGGGCAGGGCTCAGAGCCCACACAGGGATTAAACATCTGAGAGCAAGAGGAGCAGCGTGGGTGCTGCAGATGAGGTGCTGTGGGCTCTGTGGGTTCATTGTTCCTGTGGGTTCTGTGTGGTACTGCAGGGGTGTCACCCATTTATCCTCTCCCTCCTGCCCTGCTCAGACTCCTTTCCTTGCTGCCCTGTGCCTGTTTCCAACAGCAGCTGCTGGAGCCACGATCTGGAGCCTGCAGCAAGCAAACACCTCCCTGCTGAGCCACTGTGGCCACCAGGGACCACCATGGGCTCAGTCTGGGCTCAGCTCTACACCCTCAGCACCCCTGACTCGTTGTGCCCTGAGCTGAGAGCTCTCAGCAGCCACAGCTCTGGACTCGTGTGGGGCACAGCACAGAGCTGGACCTGGGTGAGTTGTGGCCCTTGAGCTGCAGGGAGGTCAGGGAGCCCCAGGAAGGAGAGGCTGAGGTCACCAAGCTCAGCATGAGAGCAGTGACACTCCCCAGAGCCTCAGGGAGCTGTGGGTCAGCTGTGCCTCAGCCCAGGCCACAGGCAGTTTGTTCCCAACCCCTCCCTGTGCAGTTCCTGCTCCCCCTGTCCATGTCCCATTTTCCCTCAGCTCCCAGCAAACTGGAGCAAGCTGAGGGTATTTCTGGCAGCCTGTGGGTGCTCAGCAGGAGCTGCTCCATGGAATGAAGCCCTGCCCTGGAGCTGAGGGGATGGCAGGAGCTCAGGGAGGTTTCTCCAGTCCCAGGAGTCTGAAACACTTCATCCTCAGCACTGAACTGGCTTCCCTCACTCCTCTGGTAACTCTGGCAGTGACTTTGCCTGTCTCCTTCTCCACAAAAGCACCAGGAGCTGTGCTCTGTGTCCTGCACACTCCTGACCCCACAGCACCCTGGGACAGTGACACACATGGCTGATGCTCCTCCTGAGCCAAAAGCACTGCCTGCTCTCCCTTCTGAAGGCAGCATTTTTCAGTCGCTGCCCTGCACACAGAGAGGAGGAGCAGCACTCCCCAGACTGCCCTCTCTGGCCCTAATCTGCTCCACAAACTTTTATCCACAGCTCCCTCCGAGCAGAGACACCTCACCAGGCACTTTGAAAGTCTTAACTCCTGTTCTACCTCCTCATGCAAACCTCAGGTTGTTCTCATCACCTATATTTGAACTGGCTCTATTTTTAGTTTCCTGCTTTAAAATGAAGATGAGGACATGCCTTTTATAGACTGTGCACTCCTGCTATCTGAGCAGATCTTAAATTAATACCAGTTACTTATACCTGGGAATAAAACATGGTGCTACGTTTCAAACAATAGAGGCAGTGTGATGACAGACAAAGAAGAGATAAGAGTGGAGCATCTTAGGAAAATGTTGAAGGGCTGTGTTTCCAAAGAGCAATCCAGGAATTGGCCACACACAAAGCTCAGCCCTGCTCAGAAATGGGGTTTGAAGGACAGCTTTACTCAGCAGATCTGCAGCTCTCCGGCTACACAAACATTTTTCTTTTCGCAGCTGGAAGGTGATCCCCGAGCTCACTCTGTGTCCTGCACTGATCCCAGCATTTGAAAAAACTCCCACCAGCAAAATCCTGGAGCCAGGTAGCAGTTATCACCCTGCAGGGACATCCCTTTGGGGCACATTGGACATGCATTTCTTCAGCGGAGAGAAACTAGGGAAGAAAAGGAAAAGGAAAAGGAAAAGGAAAAGGAAAAGGAAAAGGAAAAGGAAAAGGAAAAGAAAAAAAAAAAAAGAAAAGAGAAAAGGAAAAGAGAAGAGAAAAGAGAAGAGAGAAGAGAAGAGGAGAGGAGAGGAGAGGAGAGGAGAGGAGAGGAGAGGAGAGAAAAGAGAAGAGAAGAGAAAAGAGAAGAGAAGAGAAGAGAAGAGAAGAGAAGAGAAGAGAAGAGAAGAGAAGAGAAGAGAAGAGAAGAGAAGAGAAGAGAAGAGAAGAAGAGAAGCTCTAATATTTCTTTAATGCATTCCTGGTTCAGAGGGGAGATGCAAACCCCCTTTTCCC
The DNA here is from genome assembly GCF_008360975.1 of Lichenostomus cassidix. Taxonomy (NCBI): domain Eukaryota; kingdom Metazoa; phylum Chordata; class Aves; order Passeriformes; family Meliphagidae; genus Lichenostomus; species Lichenostomus cassidix. Next base: position 10,344,322 of record NC_139498.1, read on the forward strand.
CAGGGGCAGCTGTACAGCAGCACCGTGGGCTGCTCTGCATTGCACACCAAAGTTCATTTTCTGCAGCAGGTCCAAGGCAGTGCCATTGAAATCCATCACAAACTCCCAGCTATTGGCAGGAAATGGGCTTGGGCTCAGCTCTGAGCTTGAGGAGCTGGGCTGTGCTCCAGGGGCTGTGGCAGCCACAGGAGTCACTGGCAGCCCCCCAGCTCTCTGTTCATTCACTCGCTGGCAGGACTCTCCAAGAGGCAGAAGAACTGCCATGAAAAGATCTGTCCCTGGCCAAAGGCTCCCTGCTCCATGGATCCTCTTTCCACGGGCTGGAATGCTGCTCCCTGCTGTGCAGCCACTCATTGAGAACGAGAGCAATGGCAAAGAGCTGCTCCTTGTCTCCACCTGCCAGACAGAAAATCCCAGCTTCAATCCAAGCCCCAGACTGCCCCAGCTCCAGGTCCTGGCAGCTCTGCTCCAGGAGCCCAGCACAGCCTCCAGGCACTGCCTGCCAGGGATACTCTCATCCAGGAGAGGCTTTGGAGAGCTGATCCTGATAGTCTTTAGCTAAGGAATGAGGGATAAGAGACCAGCGATGTGTTTTCTAGGAGTGTGATGGGCACTGCACGAGGGATTCCAGTGGGGAGTTTGAAAAGCACTGCCTGAAGAGTGAGGATGACAGAATGGGCTTAGTCCAGTTGTGGGAGGGATGAAGATGCTGACAGGAAGGAAAGAGCTGTGCCAGCAGCATCAGGAGCTGAGCAGGGGGAAGGCTCAGCCCTCTCAAAGGGTGGCTCTGGCTCTGGGGCTCCCAGTGCAGCTCCCCTGGGTGGATCCTTCCCAACACAGGGTGGCTGGCAGAGGGGCAGAGTGCAGGGCTGCCTTTGGGAATGACAAAGGCATGTTCCACTCATCCTTCAGTCCCGAGCCCTTCCTCACATCCAGCACTCTCTTGGAGAGCCCAACAGCCTCCATCTCTGGAGAGCCTCTGGGCTGCAAATCATCTCCATCTGCAGGGGAATCCCAGCTGAGGGCTGCACATCCCTTCTCCTCAATCCTGAGGGGCCGTGGGGCTTTGGCTCAATGCCCACCCACTGTGGGGGCAGCAGGAGCAATTCCTGCCCCAGGGGAATTCCCAGGGGAATGAATCCATGGCAGCCTCCAAGCCCTTACAAAGGACTTCATTCTGATCCTCCCTTTCTGTTCTCCCTGCTCCTTGGGAATCTTGCACTTTGGGTTTGTGGAGACCAGGAGCAAATGTTGCACTGCCCAGGCTTCCCTCCCCTCTAAAACAGATCTGCTCCACTCTGATTTCAGACCCAGAGCTCAATCCCAGCAATGTCCCTCTGGTAGGGGGGAATTGCTGAGCTCTGTCTCTCCTTGAGCCCACAAGGAGCAACTCAAATGCTGGGAATAACTTCTGGATAAAGCCACTCCTTTCCCCTGTGTGCCAGAGAGAATCTGCTCCTTCTTGGAGTGAAAACCAGGGTTCTGCTCCCAAACTTCTCCTCCAGCATACACTGAGCCCATCCAGGCCAGCAGAGCCTTGGCTGCTGTGGGCACTGAGCCTCCCACAGCCCAAGGCTGCAGCACTCCAGGGATCCTGACACTTCATGGACAGCAGGAGGGCAGTGGCCATCGTGGCCCTGTTGGTGGCCCTGTGACATCAGGGGGGATGAAACAGAATCATGGAATGGTTTGGGTTGGGAGGGACCTCAAAGCTCATCCAGTGCCACCCCTGCCATGGCAGGGACACCTTCCACCATCCCAGGCTGCTCCAAGCCCCAAAGTCCAACCTGGCCTTGGACACTTCCAGGGATCCAGGGGCAGCACAGCTTCTCTGGGCACCATGTGCCAGGGCCTTACAACCTCACAGGGAAGAATTTCTTCCATATATCCCATCCATCCCTGCCCTCTGGCAGTGGGAAGCCATTCCCTCATTCCTGTCCCTCCATCCTTTGTCCCCAGTCCCTTCCCAGCTCTCCTGGAGCCCCTTCAGGCCCTTAAAGAGGCTCTGAAGTCTCCCTGGATCCTGGAACACAAATCAGTCTGAGATTCTATGATTCCAGGGATCATGGTTCCCATCTTCAACCTGTGGCCTTCAAACACTACCAAAACACACACTGGTCATGGCCAGGGCCCCACGTGCTGCACAGAGATGGAGATGAATCTGTGTCAGAGTAAAACCAGTCAGTATTTTCAAGTCTGGCTCCCAGGAACTGTGCAGCCACCTCTGTGGCATTTGCTGGGTACATCGTGACTACTGAAGGATAAAAAGAAGCTCCTAAGACCAAATAATTCCCCTGGGAATGAGCACCATGCCTAGAAATTCCATCTGGAAGGCAAACCTGAGCCCTGTGTCTCCACAGACACTTCTCTGATGATGAGTTCATCCCAAGGAGTCCCTCCCAAGGAACTTTAGCAGATAAACTGTACAGAACACACTGGCTTTGCTCTAGCAGTAGATTTTTGGGAGTGCTCAAGCTCTCCATCTGCCAAACCCTGACCATGTTGTAGTGGAGAGATCACAGATGCTTCAGAACCACAGATCCCTCTGCAAAGTTCCCTATCTGCTCCCAAAAGCCTCCAATTCTTTTCACAATATTTGAATTTCTTATTTACATCTGGCAAGCAGAATAAAGAGTGAATGCAGCCCTGCCAAAAGCTGCCAAAAGCACATCAATCCAGCTCTAGGATGAGCCTTCATTTGGGTTAAATTCCCCATTTGGGTACAGAACCAGCCTCAGATACTCAGTGACACCACAGCGAGAAATCATAAGGGCTTTTTATACACCAGTTCTTGATCATAAATAGAGAAAAACACGTTCTTCAAAGAGGAGCTTGTGGCAAGCAGCTGCAGCTCCACTTTCACAGACAGCTGGGCTGTACCTGCCAGCTCTTCCCCAGCTCTCAGCTCAGCTTTCAAAGGTATCTGCCAAAACATCCCGAGAGCTGACAGACTCGCTGTGAAAGGGTGGCCAATAATAGGCAGGGCTGCTTTCTTCTCCTCTCAGCCATTGTCATTTATTTTGTTATCCTGTTAACGCACAGCAGAAAGAAGAGGGATCCATCTTGGAGTTCCAGGTTATTGAAACCCATCCATGGAACCCAACAGAGAGCTGGATGCAGTTTGTAGGGCTGGGCAGCAGCTTTGGCTGCAGCTGGAGGATCAGTGGAGTGATAACTTCTGGGATTTACCTTGTCATGGGAACAGGAGGTCCTCAGCAGTGGCAGTGGGGAAGGTGAGTCCCAAACTCTGGGTCTGTCACAGGGACCACACACAAAGCCAGGGATGCCCCAGGACCTCTCAGCTGCCAAAACACCTGGAAAATCCCTGGATGTGCACACACAGAAAGGTCCAGGATGCCTTTCCCTGCCTCAAACACAGCAGTCTGGCTTTCAGCGTCTCTAAGAGAGAAAGAAGAGACAACCCCAGCCCTGTCCTTGTCCCTCAGGAAGCCCCTTTGACCAGGCCAGGTTAAAAATGCCAAAATCAATGGATGGGTGAGCAATGGGATCTCCAAGTGACAAACAGTGTCTCCTGCCCTCCCCAGGCAGGCTGTCTGTGGGAAAGGCTCCTTCCCTGCTGCAGGCAGCTGTTCCCAGAGCACAGCTGGCTCTGGAGCAGCCCAAGGGCTCCCTGTCCCGGGAATCTCCTGGATCTCCAGGTTCAGCAGGGATCTGTGTGCTCCCTGCCCAGCTTGGGGCCATTTCCCTGCTGTTCCAAGGGACAACAGGCGTGAGGGAAGCTCTCAGATCAGCTGCCAGTCCCTATGCTCCTGGCTGACAGTGTGGGACACTCTGCTTTGAGAAGCCACATCCCCAGCCACTCCCTGCAGCTTTCTGCCCAGGCTGGAGACAGAGGACAGGAGCCCTTCACCTCTGTTCCTTCCCTCCCCTCTCCTCCCACCCGGCTATTCCGAGGGCTATAAAAACCAGAGCTGTCCAGACTCTGCTGAGAAATGGACCGGCCATGTCTGAGGGTGATTAAATAATTCACAGCGGCTTGAAATGTCCTATTGCGTAATGGAATCTTTCTGCAGAGCTCCCAGGCCCCTTCCACATCCCAATGATCCTATTTTCCAGTCAATACAATTAAGCGTCGGAATATGCAGCAGTTGGAATTAATCTGGAATCAGAATGCGAGTGATCTTTCGCACAGGCGCTGCAAGACGCCATCCAAATCATCTGATATTATCCAGGATAAACACCAAGTGATTCATTGGGATGCAGCAGGCTGGGGCTCCACAGCTCTCCATGGATGGGATGTCTAACAAGTGGTTAATGAGCAAAAACCCAACACACCTAACCCGCAATTTTTGCGAATCTATTCACGGCAAGTTACAGGTGCAGGTAGGAAAAAAATGATCCTTTAAGTTCTGCCTTCGCCTGTATTAATGAGTCTGCTGCAAGTGTGGATTACTAATGATGGGGGCAGGCAGTAAATTCCAGCTCGGAGCTGATTCACTGCGTGTTTTGTAGCTGCGCTGGGCCGAGGAAGTTGTGACAGATGTAATATAAGACCCCAAAATAACAAAGTGAGGGTATTAACCAGCACTTTGGGAAAGAAACTGGAACACAAAGCTGCAAGCCAAGCAATGGGGAGCCAACCGTGACAGCAGGGAACCAGGGCAGTGTTGGAGGGAGGAATCAGAACTCTCAAAGTGCTAATGAGGAGCAAATTAATAAATCTCTTTTCTCCCATTCATCTCTGAATTGTATTTACATGCCAGTGGGGCAGTGACAGTGCTGGTCCTGAGCTGGTGGCTGTAAAAGGGGCTCAGTTTGGGTGTCCCAGAGCAGCAGGGGTGTGTCAGAGGGGCAGTGTGTGTGCAGAGGGAGGAAGTGGTGGCAGCCCCAGTGTCCCATCCCGGTCTCCCCCGCCGTCTCACGTTCAGTGGGAATGCACAGCCTGCAGCAGCCCAATATGATAAATCAGCTGAGGTGTCTGCACCGAGATTAGTTTGCATACAGATCTGTCATTGCTGAAATACAGAGCCTGTCAGAGACACTCCTCAGCCTGCAGAAAATCCAGTGAAGGATGTGCAGATGAGAGAGCACAATGGATGGGGAGATCAAAACATCTCAGGGAGGAAATGACCTGCTCCTCGTGTTGACACAGGATGTCCCCAGCCCTGCCGTCAGTGACAAGCTGTTCTGAGAGTCACACAAACACAGCCCAGCGCTGCTGGCTGGGCAAACACAGCCTCAGCCCTGAGTCACTCGCTCTGTGCTTCCTCTCTCCACACACAGCCAAGGCATCGCTTCCAGAGGGAGCAGCTGAGCTGTGGGGTTGGGAGAAGTCCAGATCTTCCAGAGTAGGAAGGGATGGACAGTGGAGCTGCCTGGAGCTCAGCTGGAGACACCAGAGCAGTGCAGGAAGACCTGATTGCTAAGTGTGATCTAGAGCTGCTTTTGGCTGTCCATGGCTACCTTTGGAGGAGCTTTTTGATGTCCAAGCCTAGAGGCTGAACTGGCAGATGAGACTGCTGCTTCACCCCTGGCTCTGCCTGAGTGACCCTTCAGACACCCTGTTAGTTTGTTGGGAGTTTCCATACTTGTGAGGCACAACAAATGTGCTTAACCAACACCACAGACCACGGTAGGAACATCAGGTGTGACCAACCACAGCCCCACAGTGTGAGCACTGATTGGTTCTAATCATTGTTTTACATTTATGTAATTTGTTTTTCACCTCTAGTTTAGCTGAGTCATTCCCAGAATGCTTTTCTAGTTAGCCAAAGTAACAGACATGAGCAAGGATTTCACAAGGGCAGCAAAACCCTCACTTTGCAAGGCCTGTCTGCTCCACAACAATACCTGGACCCCACATCCCAGTGCTGCCCATGGCATCTGACTCTCCAGCAGGCTGCAGGGTGCAGGTTGGCCAAGGTGCCAGCTCAGAGAGGAGGTGTTTCCCTCAGCATTTCAGAGCCACTGACAGATGAGCAAGGAGAGAAGCCATGAGACTCAGCTGCCCCCTCACAGCAGCCACCTTCCCTTCCAGCCTGGCTGCATCTTCTGTCCTCACAAATTCCTGCAGCTCCCAAACCCTGACCCCACGAGACAGCCACCTTCCACTGCTCTGGCTCCAGGAACAGATGGTCTCTCTGCCCTCATGTCCAGGGAAAATGATCTGTTTTTAAGATGGGGTGAGATCAAGAACACTTTTCTCCTTTTGAATACACACAAAACCAGGGAGGGAGATGTTCCTCAGGAGATGCCAGGGCTGATGCTGGCTCTGAGGACTGCTACCTAGCTGGCTGTAAGGTCCTGCTAGGGGACAAACACCATGTTCCCACCCAGCAGGCACAAACCCAGCTGGTGCCCCAAAGCAGTGCCCTGAGCCTTGTGCCCATGCACGAGGCACAGAGGAGTGAGAGCAGAGGCCCAGCAGGCAAATCCCGCAGTCAGGCTGCAAATCTGCCGTAGCTGCACAGAGAATCACAAGATCAGATGTGCTGGGGGAGCTTTTCCTGCTCAGTCACCAGGCTGGCTTCTCGGCTCGGCTCTGCTCTGCCCGGCAGGTTTGCACCTTGCCCACACTGAGGGTGATGCCAGCACACAGAGCTGGGGCTGCACAGCCACAGCCACAACCCCAAACACATGGCTCATCCTTCCCTCCCTTTCCTGCCTGCTGGTGCTGCAGCAGAACATCCCCAGAGCAAATTTCAGTGGGACACTCCAAGCAAAGAGCTTCCTGCAGATGGCCTGACTCAGAGCACACCTCCCAGTGAGTCCAGGCACAGCCCTGAGCCAAGAGTGAGAGGTTCCATTTCTGGAAGTGTTGTTGGCCAGGCTCTGGGGACATTGGACTCTTCCTGAGTTTTCCCCAGAGCTCTGCCTCTGCAGCTCCTCAAGGATCTGGCATGAGCTTACAAGGAACTAACACTGTAGGAACAGTTCTGCTTTTCCCAATGGGATGACCCTGTAAGGTTTAGAGGAGTCTAAAACCCCCTATTCCTCCTGCTTCACTGTTCCCAACCCCTTGCACTCAGTTCAACTGGGAAATTATGATTTTTCCAGACAATAACCTCCCTATTTTTCACACTCTTGCAGAGCAACCAGGAAAATGAAGAGGTTGTTCAGTGACGAACAGAGATTATCATCTGCTCTACAGAATTTCTGCTGCTGTTCCAGACTGCTGAAACTCAAGGAGCTCAATTCCAATCAGAAACGATCTTCAAGGTCTGACACTGAGAGTAAAAAATACCCCAAAACCAAAATAAAAATCACATTTTTACCTGAAAACTCAGCACTATGATGTGGAGTAGGCAGTGTGGAGTGAATGTGCTGCTCTTCCAGCCATGTTCCCTCCCTGGGGGTGCAGCTGTGTCAATCCCCTCCAGGCTGGGGGACTGTGCAGAGCTCTGGGGAGCCCTGGCAGCACTGAGGGCACAGCCCAGGCCACCTGGGACACCTGAGAGTGCCAAGATGCTCAGAATGGGCTGAAAAAGCTGGGCTTTCAAGCAGGTTAGGGCACAGGGGGTGAGCTGGCTCCTGTCACCTACATGTGTCCCTGGAGCACTGAACCCTCCCAGCACCTCCCACAGCACTGGGAGCAGAAGGTGGATCCATCCTCCTTCTCTGAGGGCTGAAAGACCCTCTCTGGCTGGAGGGGGCAGAGGTGCCCCATGCCCACCCAGTGAACCCATCAGAGGTGCCCCCAGGTGCTTCTACATGGAATTAAAAGCTGCTACCTCAGAATGAACCACCCAAGTTCCACCTACCTAACGTTAGATGAGATCAGCCCTGCCATGTGCCTCACCACAGGGACTTCCATGGCCTAAAGAGCTGAGATCCATCCCTGCATCATCCTGACAGACTGACAGCATGACTGCCCATGGTTGGGAGAACACATGTTGTAATGACTTTATAGCCTTTAAATGCCAGGCAGTGATGCATTGCCTGGTGGAATGTCAGAGAAAAGCCATAAATCCCCATCCTGCAGGAGCCTGGGCATGTCAGACATGTGAATATGCTGATTTGGTATCCATGGTACTTTGGCATGTCTCACATCTTTGTCTTCTGCCCAAAATAGATGAGCTCTTAAATATTACTCAGCACTTGGAGTTCTGCCATAGCATAGAAGACAGTTGAGAAAACACCAAAAATGTGTCTCCCAGTGCAAAGAAATATTGAGAGAAACTTCACTGGCTTTGTTCAGTCCGTGGGCAGAACTCTGTGCATGGTGGTGGAACAACAAGGCAGGGTGAGGTTATTTGGCTGAAGTGGAGGTTGGAACACAAGGACTGGAACTGAAATAGAACAGAACCTGCTCATCTAAATAGGAATGGAACAAAATAGAACAAAACCTACTCATCTAAAGCCCTGGCTGAAGCTCTCACCCCTCCTTACAGGTACTGGGTGGTCACACCAAGCTGAACACAGGAAAACTGTCACACAGTATTTCCAAAAATCCAACCATTTCGGGCACAATCCTAACGACAGAACCCCTCAGTCCTCTGTGCCACCTGAAATCCCCACTGTCACAGCTCAAACAGACAATCAGATCATGTCACAGACAAAGACAAAGCCACACACGAGCACAAGCAGCTCCTGCAGCAGTGAGATGTTCATCACTCTCACCACTCAGCCGTGGGGGAATTTGCCATGAAGAAATTAGAAATGAACATTAGAGCACTGTTGAAAACCAGGTGAATTTAGCTGAAAGGTAAATTCTAAGGCCAGTCCATTCTGATGTCTATAAACAGCTGAGATATTGTTTAATTTCTTCAGAGAACAAGAGCCTTTTATTCACTTTGGGAAGCACCCCTGTCTGGTGGCTGTGGTGTATAAACACTCTGCACTCCCTCTGCCCACTCTCCCACCTTCCCAGGGACAGGAAATGGGCTCTGGAAAAGGTGTGGAAACCACTGGCCCACCTCCAGGAGAGCAGAGCCCCCGAGACTTTACAGCTAAAGAAGGAAAGGAGGTTTTGTTCTCATCTGGGGAGCAGCTGGGAGAAGCCTTTTGTCCACCAAACTGCTGGGAGGTGACTGAGGTGGGGATAATTCACCTGTCTGAGACCAAGAGCCAGATTTACAGCCCTGCTCAGGGTTATCCACAGGCTGGGTGCAGCATCTCAGGACACCCCACTCCATGGACCATCTCTCCTGGGGTACATTTGCTACCTGACCCTAAACACACTGCTGCTGTGACAGGACATGACTGTAAAACTCCTTTGGGATGGGGACACCTTGTGTGACATGCCACCCACAGGTCCTTCCTTGAACCATTGCAGCTCCCAGCCCACCTGAGGTTGGAAGGTGACTTCCTCTGCTTCCCTTCCCCCTGGGCAGAGCCCGACTGGGATTGTGGGGTGTTGGATTGCAAGAGTGGGATTGCAAGGTGTGGGATTACAAATATGGGATTCAGGATATTGGATTATAAATCTGGCATTGCAGGGTACTGGATTACAGGACTAGGATTGCAGGGTATTGGATTAGAAGTCTGGAATTGTAGGGTATTGCATTCAAAATCTGGGATTGCAGGGTATTGGAATACAGGACTAGGATTGCAGGGTATTGGATTCAAAATCTGGAATTGCAGGGTATTGGATTACAAGTCTGGGATTGCAGGGTATTGGATTACAAGTCCCACGGGTGCTGCCTCAGCCTCAGTAAACTTTATTTAAGCACACACAGACATACACAGACAATATACATATATTTGTTTCTTCTCTGACAGTTCTACAGGACCAACACTGCTTTGGATGACACTCGTGGAGAATTGCAAAAAGTGCAGGAAATGTAGGAAAAACCAGGTCTTTTAATCGTTTGTGAGTTACGGTCATCCACAGAAACAACAGAGGAGTTCAACCAGGCGAGCACGAGGACACAGCTGCACATACAGTCCATTGGTCTACAGAGGGATCTCCACATACATTGTGTCTAGAGGGTACAGCAGTGTGGGGCAGGAGGACACAAAAGGGCACTGGGATGGCACATGCACCCCCAGGGTCACAGCCAGGGCACCGGTGGGGCTGGGGCAGGGGGGACAGAAGGACACTCCAAACACATCTCACTGTACACTAGAAAAACTCACCAAATAGGCACAGCGTCATCAGGGACCATCCCCGGGGTTCTGGTGTCACCAGGACACAGCTTTGGTGTCACCAGAGCTCCTGGGATGTTTGGGTAGTTGTCTTAAAGAGCTACAACTGTGTCTCCACATATATTTATATACAGTACATATACACAGAACATACACAGAGCAGTATATGTATATTTTTGTGTTTTCCTGTTTGTACATTATATCACAGATTATAGGAACACATAAAAGATAGGCTTTAGGACCTATGAAGAAATAATTTTATAAAATATTCATCATACCCCCCATCCAGAAAAAAAAAAAAAAGAAAGAAAAAAAAAGAAAAAAAGCCCAGAACTCAAGGAGAAGAACTCCAGACCCACAGTCTGGAAGTGGTCACTGCCTGCCCTGGGACAGCTGGACATTCCTTCCCTTCCCTTTGGGAGCACAGCACAGGGTGGGGGTTGCACCCGTGCAGCCAGGAAAACACAAAGCTGTAGAACAGTCCCACTGCAAATGCAGAGTGGATGCACCCTGCCCTGCCCCTCCCTGCCAGCATCCCAAAGGTGCTGCCCCAGCCCAGCACTGACATCTCCTGGGCTGACCCACAGGCCAGCACTGCCAGCTCAGGCCGCTGGCAGCTCACAGCTTTGGATTTAAAACAATCTTTTGATTTAGCAAAAAATGGTTTCCACTGTACCCTTCGTGTGTCCTCTTCCTAACGTGACAAACCCGGAGGAGATGAAATTGTGGAGATCTGGCCCTCCGCTGCGATAAATATCCTTTCCATAGTGACCTGCCAGGGAGAAGGAAACACAGCTGCCTTTAGTCAGTCTGCACGTGTGGATATACATAGATTTATATATACATGTGCTGTACAGCCCTGCTGCCACGCTCACAAATGTACCACAAGGTGCATTATTAATGGCACCCCGAGGGTGTCACAGAAAACAATTCCTATGGCAACGTCAAAGCCTTAATTCTTTGTTGGCAAGAATTTACGAAGAACGACAACTGCGTGTTTTGGAAATTGCTGAGGAATGAACAGAATCTGAGAGGGGAAGCACCAAAGTGCCAAATCAAACAGCTCAATCTTCAGGAAATTGGCTCATCCCTGGCTCACATCCAGGTTTGCTCTCCCAAGGGCCTCGTGTCACTCAGACATTCAGGATTAAGGAGATAAAGGAAATCAGAAGAGATTCCAGCAAGAGCCCTGAGAGCATCCTGGTGGCAGAGATTTTGTCCCAAGGTGCCAATGTCACCCCTACCCCACATCCCCATGAGCAGCAGGACAGCAAACTTTGATTTTAGCTTTGATTTGCTCTGCTCCATGCATGGCATCCCTGGGTAGTTCCTCAAGTGCAATAGACTCCTCAAAACACTTCCTCAGAGCTTTCTCAGCCCCTGACAACAGAGTAGATTCAAGAGACACCCAGCTTTTTAATATTTTAATACACTAATAAAAAAAAACCCTCCTGCCTCCCTGTTACCATGCAAAGCTCTGAAATGAGGACACAGATAATTTTTCAGATACTCTTTTATCATCCCCTCCCTTTTCCATGTTGTTAATTTTTCTGTTCCTGTTATTTCAGGGCGAGGCAGAGATAAGATAGGTGCAGGGGGAGGGAAGGGAGGTGGCCTCGGGGGCCAGGAATGCAGCTCAGTCCCTGTGAAATTCCACTTCTCCCTGAGTTCCTGCCCGAGCTGTGGTGGCAGATGGTCCAGAGGCTGGGCTGGAGCAGAGCTGGGTCAGGCAGCTGTGGGCAGAGCAGGAGAGCATCCAGGATCCAGGTGGGAACAGCCTGGGGCTCTGTCCTCCTGGCTCAGCTGCCTCTCCCAGGTACCACAGCCCTTCTCTGTTTTCCAAACACTGACACCAAATGCTGGTTGCTCCCACCCAGTTTCAGCCTCTCTGGCAACTCCGTGTAAATCAAGAGAGACTTTGGGACCTCCTCAGTCTGGGAAGTTTCCCTTTTTTCTCTGGAGAGAGTCTGTCTCTCCCAGCACCCAGCAGTGGGCAGTGGCTCTGCAGGGCATTGCTGCCTGCTCCTGGTCCCTGAATAGCCTGAGGGGAGACACCAGCTGCTCCCCAGGGTCCCTAAATGTCATGGAGTCACTGAGTGGTTGGGCTGGAAAGGACCTTAAAGCTCATCCATTGCCACCCCTGCCATGCCAGGGACACCTTCCACTGTCCCAGGCTGCTCCAAGCCCCAGTGTCCAGCCTGGCCTTGGACACTGCCAGGGATCCAGGGGCAGCCACAGCTTCTCTGGGCACCCTGTGCCAGGGCCTGCCCACCCTCACAGGGAACAATTCCTTCCCAATATCCCATCCATCCCTGCCCTCTGACAGTCTGAAGCCATTCCCTGTGTCCTGTCCCTCCATCTCTTGTAAATATTCTCTCCCCATCTTTCCTGTCAGCTCCTTCAGGTCCTGCAAGGCCACAGTCAGGTCACCCCAAAGCTTCTCCTCTCCAGGCTGAACAATCCCAGCTCTCCCAGCCTTTCCTCCCAGCAGAGCTGCTCCATCCCTCTGATCATCCTGGAGCCTCCTCTGGACTCTCCAGCAGCTCCAGCTCCTCCCTGTGCTGGATCAGCTCTGCAGGTTGGGTCTCACCTGAGTCTGCCCCAGTGGGTCTCAGCAGCTCCTGTTCCTGTCCTCAGCAGTGCCAGGCCAGGAGAGGTTGGCACAGGCTCTGCCATGCCAGCAATGGTGCTGGAGAGCCTCAGAGGGACCTCCCAGGGCAGGCAGGAGATGCTGACATTTCTGACAAATGTTTATTCGTGTCTAACAGAAAAGCCATCCCCCTCCCTTCCCACACGGTGTATTTTCTGGTCAAGGTCAGCCAAGTGCTCCCTGGAAATGTCACCAAACACACACAAAGTGTTTGCACAGCTTTGGGAGTGATGGAGCTCCCAGTTTTCTCCTTACAGCTGTGGCAATTCAAGGTGGTGACAAAACCCTCCAAATGTGGAGGCATCCCTCAGAAATTCCCTGAGAGGAGTTTCCAGAAAAAGTAAAGAAGGATTTTCAACTTCAGTGGGAAACATCGTGGGCTCTTTGTCTTTTCTTTCTGCCTCCCTCCTGCAAACTCTGGATTTTAGATTCCTGGAAAAGGGTGGCAGAGCTCTGAGGCTGCAATTCCCAACTGGATTTCCTTTTCTTTACCACTCTTCCAAAATATGCTGCACCTTTGCTTCCCACTGAGCCAATCTTTGCTGGAATCCCAGGAATTTCTGTGCACTCAGGGCCAGCTACTCTGGTGACTGCCATAAGTTTCCTGGTTTAAAGCAGGATAAAAAAGCCACACAAATATTGCTGCTACCTCCAGCTGAAATCAGCTGTCTTTGACAAGTCCCTTCGGAGAATCTGCTTAAGACAGAGATCAAGAAGGGGAAGTTTATAAAAAAAGCAAACATTTACTGGCAGATTGAAGATTGTTCGTCAGCCATTTGCTCTCTGAACCTTGTTCTGCCCCTGCTTATGGAACATTGTAGTTCAATTAAAACATCCCTGTGATAACGAGCCATTAGCATTTGAACAGGAGTTACATTTTCCCAGGAGAAACTTGAATTTGCAGACTTCAAGTAGCATGACTTTTCCCTTTTCACGGATATATTACAGGATGCTACGTCTGCTTTTTGGTTTTTTGGTGGTTTGTTTTTTGTTTTTTTTTAATTCCTGCTCACTTGTGATCATTTCTCGCAGCTTTGCAAAATTCTGGGACACAGCTTTTCCTTCCCTTGCCTTACAAAAGTGCCTTGGGGGCTGCTGGAGGGCCAAATCCAGGTGTTGTTATTCAATTTATTTGCCATAATCCCATCCTGAGCAGGATATTTCCCACTGGAACTGAAGAGTCACTTGGAGCAAACCCAAGTGCAGGTGCCCAGCAGAGCAGTGGGAGCACAGACAGGGCTTTGCCACACCAGGAAATTCCCTGTTTCCTTCTCCACTGAGACTGTTCTCTTTTCTGCCTCCAGCAGTGCTCTCTCCAAGGTGCTGAAAGTCCTTTGGAGCTGCTGGAGTGAGATCAGAGCTGCCAGAGAGGGCTCAGCCCAGAGCTGAGAGAGCTGAGAGAGCTGAGAGCTGAGAGAGCTGAGAGCTGAGAGCTGCCTGTCCCACGGGCTGGGAAGCAGCTCCTGGAACTGATCCAAATGTTCACCCTGACTGGGCTGAACCTCAGTGTTACACTCTGCCCTATGGTGAGAGAGCTAAAAAATGCTGAATTCCTCGGAAAACAGCTGTAATTTGAGTGGTTTTCGTTTTCTTTCAGGCTTCAGGGATTTTTCATGGAAACAAAATAGTTTGGATTGGAAGGGACTTTAAAGGTCTTCCAGCCCCACCCCTTCCCCTGTCCCAGGCTGCTCCAAATCCCAATGTCCAGCCTGGCCTTGGACACTGCCAGGGATCCAGGGGCAGCACAGCTTCTCTGGGCACCCTGTGCCAGGGCCTCACAACCTCACAGGGAACAATTCCTTCCCAGTATCCAATCTAAATCTGTTCTCTGTCAGTCTGAAGCCATTCCCTGTGTCCTGTCGCTCCATCCCTTGGAAACAATCTCTCTCCATCTTTTTTGAAAGCTCCCCTTAGGCTCCTTCAGGCCACAATGAGGTCACCCCAAAGCTTCTCCTCTCCAGGCTGAACAATCCCAGCTCTCCCAGCCTTTCCTCCCAGCAAAGCTGCTCCATCCCTCTGATCATCCTGGTGCCTCCTCTGGACTCTCCAGCAGCTTCAGCTCCTTGCTGTGCTGGGGCAGCTCTGCAGGTTGGGTCTCACCTGAGCACAGGGGCAGAATCCATCCATCCCTCCCCTCCCTGCTGCCCCTGCTGGGGCTCAGCCCGAGGCACAGGGGGTTTCTGGATCCTAGCTCTGAACAATCCTTCTCCCAGAGCTGCTCCCTCTGCTCACCCCCAGCAATGTCCCCATCCTGTCACCCACCAGTGCAGCAGCCATGACCCCTCCATGTCCTTGTTCTCCCAGGAGTCCCTGCCTGCACATTTTGAGGGGTTTGGGAATGAATCCCCTGCCCCAGAACTGCCCCGATGGGATCCCAATCTGTTCCCAAAGCACAGCAGCCACCCCTGCCTGATCCCACAGCACTCCCTGTGCACACAGATTTTGTATCTCTGCTTCTCCTGGCTAGGATCACATTCAAAGTGCTGCTCCAGAGCACTGTGTGTGACCTTCTGGAAGAGGCTATTCTGCTCTTTTGCTCCCTGCTCTGGCTCAGGCTCAGCTCCATGTGCTCCAATGCCTGTAAGGCCCTGCACTCAGCACATGCTCCCAGGGAAAGAGCAGAGCTGTGGCACAAAGCAAACCTAGCTGAACACTTACACAACTTCAAATTCCCAGCAGAGACTGAAACAAGGTGAAATTTTACTTCTTCCCCCCCTCTGCTCTGTTTGCAAGGCACGGCCAAGGCAGAGAGCAGAATGCTCTGCCTGCCACACAATGAAGGCAAATTCTTCAGGGCACTGAGCAGCGAGGGAACATTTCATCACAATGGCATCCTACAGAACACACATATGGAACAACCTCAGCCACAAACTGCAATTACAAGCCCAGCCCTGCTTTAACAGAATTATTAGAGCTGAACTAAAATGCTGTTATCCACCTCTTGGAAATGTTATTACTGAGCACAGATTACATCACCCCGAGAAGGGCAGACAGGGACTGGCATGGACAGACTTTTGCAAGATGCACAGAGATCTGACCTCAGCCTCCTCACAAATTGCCTTGGGGAAAAAGGCCTGCAGCCAGGGAGGAGTCCTGACATCCAACTCCTCAGCACAGACATTGTTGTCAGACAGATCTCTGTTGGAAAAGAAAAAATCCTTTTATTTTGGGGGGTTGGATTGGAAGATCCACAGCCTCCCTGATTCGGATGCTGCTCATTCCTGCTGGAGTGATTTTTTTGGGGTTGTTTCCCACATAACAGAGCAGGAGTGATCCTTTGGAGCTGTTTGACACAGGAAACAGCCCTCGACCGAGGGCAGGAGGTGCCAAAAGGGCAGGAGGTGTTTGCAGGGTGCTCTGCACACCCTCTGTCCTGCCACTCCCCCTGGGGGACCTTGGGATGTGAGGGAGGCTCAGCTCCAAATCCAAACCGATGAATTCCTGCCCGAGAGGTGCCCAGGGCAGGCAGCAGCACCTCCCATCCAATGTGGGGGAATTCTCAGGAATTTGTGGGTGTCAGACACTTCCACAGGACTGAAGGAAGTGTTTGCAGCCAGATCAGGCACCTTGGGGGTTCCTCTTGGGCCACAGTTCAACAGAGATTACAGAGATAAGGGACATCCCAGGGATGTCACTGAGACATCAAACATCCCCTTTTTCCTTCTCCAAACAACCCAAAAAGCAGAAGCCAGCTGGCACCTCTCACACTAGTCAGAAAACAACACAGCAAGGGCTCCACCATTGAGTTTTGCCTGTTTAACACCATCCTTCTGGCATTGCTGCCTGTCCAGGGCAGGAAAATGTGCACAAAAAAGCAGCTGGAAGGAGTTCAGTGGTACTTGGGGTGAGCTGTCAGTGTTGCACAGCCAGACATGAACAGGATGAAGTCCAAATCAGGGCAGGGAATATCAGATTTTTCCATGTCCTACAGACATTTTCTAGCTTAAATCACACTGGGAGACTAACGACAGCCAAGTTCCCTGTCCCAGGAATTACAGAATCACAGCAATATTAAGGTTAGAATAAACCTCTGAGATCACCAAGTCCAACCACTAACCATTTTCACCATTTAAACCATGGCCTCAAGTGCCACACCTGCATTTGCTGACCCCCCCTAGGCAGCCTGTTCTGGGGCTTTGCAACCCTTTCCATGCAGAAATTTTCCCTGTTATCCAATCTTAACCTCCCTTGGCACAACTTGATGCCTTTTCCTCCTGTCCTGTTGTTCCCTGGGAGCAGATCCCCCCTGGCTGCACCCTCCTCTCAGGGATTGTGGGGAGCAGTAAATGTGACAACCCATCATTTCACCCTCCTTCAAAAGCATTTCTTCCTTTATGCCCCTTTCCCTCCTGCCAAGCCTTTGGAACATCCCTTCCTGCTTCCTCCAGGTTTGTCTCCATGCCAGGGGAGTGCTGAGCCCAAACTGCTGAAATCACCCCGTGGGGACACATGGCTGTGGTCAGTGCTGGCCAGAGGTTGGGGTGGCTTTGTCCATCCCATTCCTGCATCTCTGCCCAGGGCACCTGGGAAAGCTCTGCTGGGGCAAAGGAGCTCTGATCCCTGCAGGTTCCCAGGGGTTGGGCAGTTCCTGTGCCCCAGGGCTGGCTGGGCTCCCCTTGCATAACTGCCTCAGGAAACACAGGAACAGCTCAGGCCAGGATCACTCCCCAGCCAAGAGGGAATTTGGGTTCAAAATAGAGCAAGAGGATCATTCCAGCTGGAAAACTGAGAGATCCTTACTTTGCCTTTTGATTTATTCCAGTGTGACTTTTGCATTAGCAGCCTTCAGGGGGCATTTGCATCACTTCTTCCTCCCTTCCTTGCAACCAGGCCAGGTAAAAGCTCCCTGTTCCCAACCGAATCCTGGAACTTTCAACTCAAATGATTGGCCAGGAGCTGGGCTTTATGGAAAATGACACATCCTGGAAGAGTTCCCAACACAAGGATGGGGAACAGTTCCCTGGCACAGGGTGTGGAGCAGTCCAAACGGGCAGCCCTGCCAGGAATATGCCCACTTAGTGCCCAGCAGAGCCAGCCAAACCCAGAGCACTGAGCTGCACCAGGCCAGCTTGGACTCCTGGATCTGCCTGGCACTGGAAAAGCTGGAGAAAGTGAAGCTAAAAGCTGTGCTGGCTGCAGTGGCCCAGGGAACATCTCCTTTGTTAATTGTTTACTCCGTTAACTACAGCAGCTGTCCTTGACTTTGAACCCCCTGCGAGCTGGAACAGGCTGGAAGAGGCTTCAGGAAACAGCACTTTTAGGTTCTGTTAACTTTAAAAAATGACTCTGTGAAAGCAAAGCCCAGGAGTGCAGCGCTCCAGGGTCTCCCCAGCAACGTAGGCTGACAGAAATACAGTCATGAGCTCATACTCTGCTCGGATAAAAGCACTTTCAAAAGGAGGGGATTAAATGGGGAAGAAAATAAAACACAGCCCCTCTGCAGCTCTCCAAAAGCGTATTCTGGGCAGCACAAAACCCACTGAAGGGCTGGGACAGCCCTGCTCCCACGGGCTGCTTCTCCCCAGGGATACATGAGTGGTTTGGAGCTCTAAAGCTTCCCAAAAGGCAAACTTAAAAGCCCCTAAAGCCACTAAAAGTCACCCTTTTGCTCTGCAGCACAGCAGGAGGAAGGAGCCCCATGGATGTTGCCCTTTACAGAATCCCAGTGTAGTTTGGGTTGGAAGGACCTTAAAGCTCATCCCATTCCACCCCTGCCATGGCAGGGACACCTTCCACTGTCCCAGGCTGCTCCAAGCCCCAATGTCCAACCTGGCCTTGGACACTGCCAGGGATCCAGGGGCAGCCACAGCTTCTCTGGGCACCCTGTGCCAGGACCTGCCCACCCTCACAGCCAAAATTTCCTTCCCAACATCCCATCTAACCTGCCCTCTGGCAGTGGGAAGCCATTTCTGCAAAACTGTTTTATTGGGGTGTCTGTGCAGGGCTAGGAGTTGGACTGGATGATCCCTGTGGGTTCCTTCCAACCCAAAAATTCTGTGGGTCTGTGATTCTGTAGAGATATTTCATAGCCTTGATTTGTTTGCACTTTCAGTACATTTTATGGGATGCCCTGGCACAGGATGCCCAGAGAACCCCTGCATCCCTGGCAGTGTCCAAGGCCAGGTTGGACAGGCTTGGAGCAGCCTGGGACAGTGGAAGATGTCCCTGCCATGGCAGGGGTTAGAAGAAGATGAGTTTCAAGGTCCCTTTCAACCCAAACCATTCTGGGATTCTGTGACTCAATGGAATGAGAAAAATTCTCTTTCTGGTTCCTTTCCCAGGCCCTGAGCTCCTTCTCTCACCCTGAGCACTCTCATATGCTTAACACCCTCAGGGAAAGTCCAGACCAGAGGCTGAGGAGTGTTGTGTCATCCTGCTGGCTCCTGGGGAAGGCAGCAATGCCTGCAGGTTAATTTAAGGTGTTCTGGACAGAGAATATCAGTCCCCACTAACTGCTGCAGCTTTCCAGCCCTGTGACACAGCTTCACCCAGCTCAGTGCTTCCAGGCCATCTCTGCCCTCAGAAGAATCAGCTTGAACTCCTTTCTGCCAACTCAAGGCCACTCTTCCCTCCTGGCAGACTGTTAAACACCAGGATGGGAATTTGGAGTTGGGACTTCCCAAAGTCCCATTTCTCATGGGAAGCTCAAATGTGTGAAAACAGCAGTGCTTGGTGCTGCCCTGACATGGACTGAAATCCAAGAGGAACAGCCTCAGGCTGGGCCAGGAGAAGCTCAGCTTGGCCAGCAGCAGGAATTTCTCCATGGAAAGGGTGCTCAGGCCTTGGCAGGAGCTGCCCAGGGAGGTTTGCAGTGCCCATGGCCCATCCTTTATCCATGTGGCCCCACAAAGGCAGTGGTGACATCCACAGAGTGCCATTGTCCCACATCCCCTGTGCTGGCACAGCTGGGCACCAGGGGAGTTTGGTGACCTCAGAATTCATTTGTACTTCAAGCTATCCCAGCTGGGGATTCCTGTCAGGCTCCAGGGCAGGAATCTCTGCTGGGCTGCTGGGAGTGGTCCTTAGCCATCCTCCCTGCTTACTGAACAGCAGGGAAGGGAAAGAAACAGAAAAAAGGGGAAAATAAAAGAAACACAGAAGAAAAAGAAAAGAAAAAAGAAAAAAAAAAAGGCAGAGGCAGCAGTTCCCTGGCAGAAATCTCCAGGGAGCAGTTGCAGGGCTGTGACAGAGCTGATGGTGGGAGAAGCATCAAAGCAGCTATGAACTCTGAGGTGTCTTGGCTGCACCACAGCCCTGGGTGGCTCTGTGACTGTTCTTGGTGGCTCTGAGATTGCCCTGCGTGGCTCTGGGACAGCCCTGGGTGGCTTTATCCCCGCTAGGCCCAGCCCCTGGTGCTGAGTGGGGCTGGTGCTGTTTCCAGGGAGATCCCCAGCCCTGCACTGCCCCTGGCTGTGGGTCTGAACTAGGCTGGGCTGGGCTGGGCTGGGCTGGGCTGGGCTGGGCTGCTCTGGCTGCTGTGACATCCCCACAGTGTCTGTCACCCACCCGGGTTGGCTCCCTCGGGGACAGAGGTGACACCAGCCTTACCAAGCCATCCTGGTGACAAAGGGATGACCAACATGGCAGGAATGAGCACAACTCCAGAGCCCCAAGGGCAGTAAATAAACTTTACAGATCCATTTTAAGGGTGGAACAAATGAGTCTTTCTATATTAATTTGAACTGCGAGCTCTGTTAACTATTTCTGGTGCTCTGATGAGAACATTAAAACATTAAATAACAATAAACACTCAGCTCCACACCCGAGGTGAGCTCCTTTGGCTCTGGAGGATGTGCAGAGCTCTATCCATGCAGCCTGGTCATAAATCTGCTTCCCTTCTCCCAGCCCTAATTCCCAGATCAGTAAGGAAGAAATTAAAAAGTTTCCAGGCAGAGCAAATGCCAGCTTCAATACACATAAAGCCTTTTGGTTGACACATTTAGAGAAACCATATTAATTAATTATCTCATGAATATCTTGGCTGCTTTTCCTGCAGCACTGTTGGATTTCCTGCCCATGAGCTGTCCCAGCAGGTGAGGGCTGAGCCTCTGCTGGTCCTACTGCTCTGCTGGCAGCTCCCAGTGCCCCTGCTTGTGCCATGCTGGAGGTGGCACTGCCCAGGGCTCACTCTGACTGCATTTCTGCCTCACAGAGCTGAAACTCCACTTGCTGGGACACCTCCAGTCTTCCCTCTCCTCCTCTCTGTGGGGAACTCAGAGTGTCTTGTCCTTTTTGTGCTCAAAGCCATCACAGAATCCCAAATCACTGAGGCTGGAAAATCCCTCCAGGACCATCCAGTCCAAGCTGTGCCCAATGCCCACCTTGTCCCCAGCCCAGAGCACTCAGTGCCACCTCCAGGCCTTCCTGGGACACCTGCAGGGATGGGAACTGCAAACCTCCCTGGGCAGCTCCTGCCAAGGCCTGAGCACCCTTTCCATGGAGAAATTCCTGCTGCTGTCCAAGCTGAGCCTCCCCTTGCCCAGCCTGAGGCTGTTCCTCTTGGATTTCAGTCCATGTCAGGGCAGCTCCAAGCACTGCTGGTTTTACATATTTGAGCTTCTCATAGGAAATGGGACTTTGGGAAGTCCCAACTCCAAAGGACATATCCTGTGCTTTGCTTTGCTCTGAGGTGACCAACAGTGGTGGCAGAGCCAAGGTGACCTTGGGGGACTCCAGGGACCTCAAACGACCTAGAGGCAACCACAGCTCAGTCATTTAGGAAGAGAAAGGTCCTAATCTGACCTTCAGCATTATTTGTTTTTTCTTTTTTTGTTTTTCCAGGTTCCTATTCTGACCTGGGGCCACTGCTCCTGAATAATAACAAGAAGAAGAAGAAGAAGAAAGAAGAAAGAAGAAGAAGAAAGAAGAAGAAGAATACTTCTACTACTACTGCAGGTCAGAATAGGACCCTGAAAATAATAATAATAATAATAATTATTATTATTATTATTATTATCAGTATTATTATATATTTTTTCAGGGTCCTGTTCTAACCTGGGGCAACTGCCCCTACTATTATTGTTGTTGTTGTTGTTGATGTTATAGAATTTACCTATTTATTTCTACAATTTGATTGTCACATTCCCTCTCTGGAAGATTTTGGCTCATTTGCCATGGCCAGGGGACAAACAGGACAGAGCTGCACACCCACTCACTGCTGTGAGAGTTTTTCCTTATTTCAGCTGAGAGATTCCAGTGGCACCTCCAGCCCTGAAAAGGGGAAGTCTCCAAAGGAAAAGGATCAAACACAGGACCTGTGAGTCTGGTGTTGGGATTTTGTGCAACTCCAGCCCTTCATTTCCAAGTAATAACATCTCCTGAGGTAACTGAGGGAAGCTGCTTCATCCCTGCAGCCTTAACTGCCTTTAGAGCTGCACTTTTAATTCAAGATGGAGATATTAATTTCAGAAGTGCTGAACATTTCCACATTCACATTCATCTTCTTGAAGAAAGAAGCTACAAAACCTCAGCTACACTCCCCAAACGCATCTGGCTCATGAAATTACACCTCAACAATCAGAATTTTTAGGAATACACGGTCCATGTGCACATTAGCTGCAGCCTGCACGTTGTGGGATGACTTTCAGGGGAAAAGGATGATGACAACTGAATTTTCCTGCTGGGTGGGGGAGTAAAAGGGGATGGACCTGCTGCTGCCTCAGTTCATTCTGCAGAGCTGAGTTGAAAGCACAGGAGCTTAGGAAATCTCTGGAAAAACAGGGATAAAAGGAGAGGAAATGACTGTGAGTATGTCTTAGTCACCTTCTGAAGAGACTGATCCCACCACGAGGAGCAGGAGGGGCACAGGATGGAAAAACACAGGTTTGTCAAGAAAAATGAGATTTGACTATTAATATTTGCTTTTTTAGTTCTGGTTAAGATGGGAGAAAACTTTCTTTTGAAAGACAGAAGAGAATAGAACTTAGTGAGGCAACGGAAACAAGAATTCATGAGGGAGGCAAGGTGGCTGAGCAGGTGATGGGAGTGATGAAGGACTTTCCTCTTTGCAGGGGGATGAGGAAAGGGAAAGGCTCCCTTTTCTTGCAGGACCACAGAGAAATCAACCCTTTATCTATCCTGGATCTCCTCTGAACCCAGCCACACCCTTAATGCTGTGGGGAAAAGCAGCCTGGGGAAAAGTGGCAAAGGAGGCACTGAACACACAGAGAGCAGCGAATTCCTGAGGATTCCTGTCCGGAGTAGTTCTGAAGTGCTCATGAACCTTCTGGTGCTGCTGCTTTTTGTCTTTATGACGGAAGGGGAAGGAGGCTGAGGGTTCCATGCCGGGATCAGGAGGAGCTGCCTGCCTGTTGCCTCCCCTCTGCTGGCTCCCAGCAGCAGCAATTCCATTGACACGGGGGGACTACGACTCTGGCTGGGCACGAGGAGCCACCAGGACATGTCCCCAGCCAGAGGGGACACCTGGACACGTCCCCAGCCCAGGGCTTCCCAGGGCACACAGGTGTGGAAAGCTCCTCAGCTCAGCAGGGAGCAGTGAGGCTTTGGCAGAGCTGCAGATAACCAACACCCAGACATTCCTGCCGTGAGCCCTTCAGCCCCCAAGGGGATTACAGAGGATGGATTTTTCACAAGGGCAGTGACAGGACAAGGGGGAAGGCCTTAAGGTGAAGGAGGACAGGGTTACAGTGGATATTGGGAAGGAATTCTTCACGATGAAGGTGGGGCAAGCACTGGCAGAGTTGCCCAGAGAAGCTCTGGCTGCCCCTGGATCCCTGGAATGCTGAACACTCCAGTAACACCCACTTTTATCGGGGTCAGATCTGCAGGGATAGGACAGGGAGCCACTCCCAGATCACACTGAAGGAATCTGAGGGCCCAGCCTGTGCTGCTGTTAATGAGCCTCAGCAGCAGCAACTCCCTGTGTCCTGCTTTGGGATGACTCCCGGGAGTGGCTCTCAGCAGGAGCTGCTCCCAGCCCTGTCCCCTTGCCCTGCTGTCCCCGAACACTCTGTACCCCTGGAGCTGAGCAGCTGCTCAGGGCTGGGCAGCATCACAGCCAGGCAAGCTGTGCTGCTTCTGCTGGAGCTTTGCTGATCTCATTTCGAGAGGGCCTAATATTCCCCTCCTAATTAA
This sequence comes from Lichenostomus cassidix, assembly GCF_008360975.1. Taxonomy (NCBI): domain Eukaryota; kingdom Metazoa; phylum Chordata; class Aves; order Passeriformes; family Meliphagidae; genus Lichenostomus; species Lichenostomus cassidix. Next base: position 10,368,113 of record NC_139498.1, read on the forward strand.
TTTGTTCTCTTCGCCTGCGACCAAGCTGCCTTTTGTTCTTTGGGAGCTCCTCAAAAATTAGCTGCAATACCTGATGGAATTTAATTATAGAGGCTAAGGGAAGTGATTAAGGGCAGAGGGAGAGCTGATCACACCTCACAGGCTTCAAGGGTATCAGCAGAGGGGAGGCAGAACCTGCTTTTCTCAGGTGGAGGAAGAACACTGAGGAGTGAATGTCCCAGCAGGGATTGAAGGTTGGAGATAAACATTCCCTGATATCAAATGCCTTTGCAAGGGTCAGCTGGGTCTGACTAAAGCTGTCCAGATCTGCTCAGATACCATTCCAGGGAAATTAGGTCTGCACATCACCCCTGGCCCTGCGTGGAGCTCTGGATTCAGATGCACTTGGATTCCCTTGGGAGTTGAGTGAATGGAGAACAGGCTGCAAGAGAAGCATCCCCAGCAAGCTGAATCAAGGCTCTTGCTCCTGATCTCTGCCAGAGGCTGGGACTCCATATCCCAGTGCTCAGGGGGAGAGCTGAGATGCCCAAGCTGCTAAACATGAAGGGAATGCAGGAATGGGGGCTCTTGGGCCAAACTTCAAAGGAATTCTGTAAAACTGCACAATTCCAGCAGTCTGGGCACCACAGCCATGCAAATCTCTACTCCAGGGCAGAGAAATAACCCTTATCCAGAGAAAAGTACTGGAATTTCATAAAAGGGTGGCTAAGGAAAGCGAGAGCAAAATGAGGAAGAGAGGGGAAAGGAAGAACTGATCCAGGAAAACATGGAGTTCCACTCCTGGGAATTGCTCCCATCACACAGCTGAAGGTATCCAACCACAGTGAGTGACCAGGCTGGGAAAAGCAAACTCCTTCCCAGGCACATCCTGCATTCCAAGGTACTGAGCAGCCCTGATGTTCAGGAGGTGCCAGCATGTCCTCTTTGGGCTCTGAAACGCGGGCTGAGAGGTGGCCTGGGATCCCTGGTGATCCAGAGGCACCCAAAGGAATAACTCCACTGTGGCAGGAGTGCCTGCAGCCCCCAGGGGCACTGCCTGGGCCGGGACAGGCTGAGGGGACAGGAAAGGACAGCAGGAAGGGCACAGGAAATGTCTGCTCCCAGCCTGCAGCACCCTCCTGGGAAGGCACCCTGGGGATGTGGGAAAGGCTGCAGGTCCAGGATCTCCTGGAGGAGTGGCTGGGCTGTCCATTCCCACCAGAACTCACCATCCACCCGAGTCCTAAAACCACCACAAACGGCAGGAAATCCCATCCAACCCCTTTGCCTCAAAACAGCTGTGCAAAGCTCCTGCCACATCCCAAGGAAAAGCTTCCCAGAGCCAACACACAGACCTGGTTCTGCTCAGGAAACAACTCCTCCCTCGGGAATGGGGCAGGCAGGGCTGAGGGGAGCAGGGCAGGAGCTGATTGTGTTCCCAGCACAGAGCAGGGAGCTCAGGGACTGCACAGAGCCCTTGGCTGGTGGGGACATCCCTGTCCCTGCCCTGCTCAGGGATCATTAACAGCAGCTGGCTGGGGGCTAATGAGCTCCCCAGGGCAGTGATACAGACGAAGACTTTCCCTGAGTGAGGAGTCAGAGCAGGACAGCCCCAGAGCCACTTGTGTCACTGATCACCTCTGTCTGACTGAGGAGCTGATGGGAGCACTCAGAGCCAGCTCTGCCACAAAACACAGCTCTGTCTCCCAAAACCACCTTTGATTGATCAATTAATGATCTCTCCAAACTTCCCCAAGTTTGGAGAAGTCCATCAGGAGCTCTGTGATGATGCAGCCTTGGCCAGGCTGGAGCAGCAGCTGGGCAGGCTGGGAGGTGAGGCTGTGCTGAAATTCAAGGTGAAGTTCAAGAGGTTCCTGACCCTCATGGAGCTCAACAAGGCCACATGCAAAGGGCTGCACATGTGTCAGGGCAATCCCAAGCACCAACACAGGCTGGGGATGAGCAGAGGGAGCAGCCCTGGGAGAAGAATTTGGGATGCTGTGGGGCAGAGCTGGGACCCAGAAATCCCCTGTGCCCTGGGCTGAGCCCCAGCATGGGCAGCAGGGAGAGGAGGGGGGATTCTGCCCCTGTGTCCCAGTCAGGTGAGATGCCACCTGCAGAGCTGCCCCAGCCCTGGGGAACAACATCAGAGGGACCTGGAGCTGCTGGAGAGAGTCCAGAGGAGGCACCAGAATAATCCAGGGGATGGAGCAGCTCTGCTCTGGAGCCAGGCTGGGAGAGCTGGGGGTGTTCCCTTGGAGAAGAAAAGGCTCTGGGTGATCTCAGAGCCCTTCCAGAGCCTAAAGGAGCTCCAGGAGAGCTGGAGAGGGACTGGGGACAAGGGATGGAGGGACAGGACACAGGGAATGGCTTCAAATTTCCAGAGGGCAGGGATGGATGGGATATTGGGAAGGAATTGTTCCCTGTGAGGGTGGGCAGGCCCTGGCACAGAGTGCCCAGAGAAGCTGTGCTGCCCCTGGATCCCTGGCAGTGTCCAAGGCCAGGCTGGACACTGGGGCTTGGAGCAGCCTGGGATAGTGGAAGGTGTCCTTGCCCATGGCAGGGGTTTAAGTCTCTTCTAACCCCAATCATTCCATGATTCCATGAATGTTCCTCACTCTGTAGCCAAGGTGTGGCTCATTGGCTTTTCCTTGCCATGGGAATGGTCTCTGATTCCACCCCCAGCATGGACTGCTTTGGTCTGTTCCAGTGTCTGAAATCTGGATTTTGGATTTGTGCACCAGAGCTTAATGCAATGAACTTGCTATCCTGAGAGAGAATTGTGAAATGAGGACAATGTGTCAAACTGGGAAGCCTGAGAAGGAAAAACACTGAGTGGATTCAAAACTGAAAGAGATCCCACACTAATTAAAACAGCCAGATTTGGTAATGATTGCTAATGGCACATTGAGCTGTCTAGTCTGAGCTAGACATTCATTTTGCTGCTTCCTGGGTTGAGTTTGCTGTTTATTTGTTTGTTTATTTTGCTGGTTTTAGGGCTGGTGGCCTCGTGAACATGACAGTCCTGTCACAGCTCTGACAGGGGTGACACTAATGACCAACAATGAACTCTGGTCACTAGGGAACCCCCCAGAGTGCCTGTGCCTGGCCTCCCTTGCTGAGTATCTTGTGAAAAGGTGAATGAAATTGAGTATGGGAAGAAAGAGGCAGACTGTTTGAAAGGAAGAAGCAATTCAGACTCCAGTTTGGTTTGGGGATGTTTTTCCTAAAGTTATGGCAGGTTTTAGGAGGAAATCAGGGGTTTCTGGGGTGGTTGTGGCAATGTCACTCGTCCTCATGGCTTTATTTTCTACCCATGCAGTCCTGTGGCTCTTCTGAGCTCACACAGCCCAACCCCAAATGCAATCCTTCCCTTTTAGAGCTGTGGAATTGCTCCCACCCTGTGTCACCCCACAGCAACACCCCCTGTGCTCAGGGAACTGGCACTGAGGGCAACATCAAAGACCAGCTATTGGAGACTCTGCTGTCTCCATCTCTGCTGGCTTTAAGGGACTTCCAGCTGCTGACTGGGTCAGATTTGCCTCTCTGGACCTGACCTGTGAGGAAAAGAAAGAAAATAAAAGAATCCCACAGTCCAATCAAACACTTCAGTCTGGACTCTTATTATTTTTATGCTATTTTTAGGTGAGAGCTTGTTGAAGTCCCAACTTGTTTTGAGCAGGAACTGTGTCTCTTTCATTTGGAGGAACTCAACATTAAATACACCAGGATGTTAAAAGTGAACCTCAAGAAACACAAATACACCAAAACTGTCTGTTTTTCACAGTGAGGTCACTTTCACTGTGACATCTCCCTGGGAAGGAGGAGCTGGTGACTGCCAGGGTCACACCTGGGACCAGAGCACAGATCTGAGCAGGCTGGAGGTGCCAATGGTCCTGGAGGGATTGGGAATCCACCAGGGAAAAATGGGAAACCCCATTTGATCTGCAGCTCTGTCACAGACTCTTCACAAGGACTGTGTGACCTGTGGGTGGCTCAGGGGAGGTTCACCAAACCCCTGAGGTTCCTCAGGCTGGGAATTCATGCTCGAGGGGAACTTGGGCTGTGCCTGAGCTGCTGTGCCAATGGTGGCAGTCATGTTGTGAGCTGCACTCCTGCAAAATGCTCCTGCCCATATCCATGGCACTGTGGGGTGGGGAATGACCTCCAAAAGCTCTAAATCCAAGGCTCATGGGGACCACAAACTGCAGGAGCTCCTCCATCCCACTCAGGTCCTGGTGGGAGCTTTTGTGTTGCTGAACTTCTTGAATTTGTGCCTCTTGACTTCTGTGTGTTACTGGAGGGAGAGGAAGTACTTGAAGGAGAGGTAAGATGTGGAAATGGGTATCCCAGGCCTATGGAATTGGGCATTCAAGGCCTTAATGCACAAGTGGTGCTCAGCTGTAAGCATTGAGAGCCCAGGGCCAGAGGTCACACACATCACAGAGCTGTGGGTCTCACACCCTTGGACATGCAGCAGGTGCAAGCCATTGATTAACCCCCAAAATGTGAACTAGTTAGAGCTGGAGATATGACATCATCATCATCATCATCATCATCATCATCACAATTGTCTCAGAAGCAAAGGAAGAGCTGGGAGCTCTGGGCAGGTCTCTGCTCTGCTACAGCCTCTGCAGGGATTCCATTGCCCCTGGAATGCAGGAGGGAGGGAATGAGACCCTGGGGAGCCCAAACCTTTCCAGGAACAGCAGTCAGTATCAAAGTGTGATTTCATATCCTAATGGGAAATATTCCCTTCCTAGGGAGAAAGCTGCTCACCTTGGGTGTTCTGCTTCCTGTCACTCAGAGCAGGCAATGGACCTGGAGCAATGGGACCCAGCAGGGACTGCTGAATGCAGCTGGATACAGCTGGATGCAGCTGGATGCAGCCAGAGAGGTGAGCTGTGAGTGCTGCTGAGGTTACTCCAATGTCACTGTCCCCAAGGTCCCAGTCCAGTGGGGTGGCACTGCCCTGCCCTCTGGCTGCACTGACACTTTGTATTTCCATTCTATTCTCTCCTAATTCCTCAGTTTCAGGCATAGACCATCAAATATTTCCAGGAGATTCTCTGACTTTTCAGGCTGGATCTTGGCAGAGCACAGGGCAGGTTTGCATGGTTCCCTCCTCACATTTCCAACCCAGAGCCAGGGATGAGGAGGAAAGAGAATGGAGGGTGAGACTTGGGAGGGACAGGAGAAAGGAGAAGAGAGAAGGAGGAAAGGGGACAAAGAGATGAAGGCAGGAAAGTGAAGGAGATGGAAGCAGCAGATCGAGGGAGGTGATTCTGCCCCTCTAATCACAAGACTCCACCTGCAGAGCTGCCCCAGCACAGGAAGGAGCTGGAGCTGCTGGAGAGAGTCCAGAGGAGGCTCCAGGATGATCCAAGGGATGGAGCAGCTCTGCTGGGAGGAAAGGCTGGGAGAGCTGGGATTGTTCAGCCTGGAGAGGAGAAGCTCTGAGGTGACTGAATTGTGACCTTCCAGGGCCTGAAGGAGCCTCAAGAAGGATGGAGAGAGACTCTTTCCAAGGGATGGAGGGACAGGAAACAGGGAATGGCTTCAGACTGCCAGAGGGCAGGGATAGATGGGATATTAGGTGTGTTTCTATTGATTTAACCAAAACTCCTTCCCAGGAGGACCTCTAACCTCTCACACCAGATTTCAGACTGCCCTGGGCATTCCTGAAGGGAACAGGGCAAGGGGAAGGGACATCTCACAGCTCTCAGGTGGGAAAGGTACATCATTGACAGCACTGGGCAAAGGTGGGAATGGGAAATGGGAAATTATAGGAAATGTCACATCCCAAAAGCTTTCCCATTCATATCCTCAGGGTGTGTGGAAGTGGAAATGGTTTGGGTTGGTCAGAAGTTGTCCAAGGTTTCTGTTCTCATGGTGGTAAGAGCAGAAGAGCAGGAACATTTCCAGGAAGAGGCAATTCAATGTCCACATGGATCACATTGGGATTTTTAAATCCTGCACCACTCAGAATCTGGGACAGGTGTTTGCACCAAAACCTTTCCATCTCAGACACAGTGACAATTTTCCCTTCTGTTTTTAGGAAAGAACAGAGTTTTTTCCAAGAAGCTGCCAGTTTCTTGTAGCAACCCACCCTGGCACTGCATTCCTCTGTTGCACAAGCAGACCCAGCTCTGTTTGCAGCAGTTATTTCTGCAGATGGAGCTGGAATGCTGAACTCCACAGGTGCCTCACACCTGGGATAATGGGAACACTGAGTCACTTGTCTGCCTCAGGATCCTCTGTGCTCTCCTTCAAACCTCTCAAAATCCAACACAGCTCTCTTTTGAAGCCCAGGAAGACACCTGGCAACTTCCAAAGGATGCCAAAATGTCATTGTGAAGGAAGATTCAAAGTTTCCATTGGATTTCTGATGTGATGCTCACACTTCTTCCCAGGCATTAAGAAAGGGCAATCTAAAATACCTTGCCAAGGTCTGATGTCACTGCTGTGCTGAGTGACCTCAGCCAGCTCTGAAGGGTCTCTGGATGAGGCTCTGAAGATCCAGCCTCAAGGAGAGCAGGAACACTTTGTCATTCCCAAATGGATGCCATGGCCTGAGCAATGCCAAGTGCTGTGGGAACCTCTGATAAATGAATTTGCCCTTAGAAACTCCAGGTGTGTCTGGGTGAAAAGCTCTCCTGGCACATCCTGCTGTGCCCTAGGAGGGAAGATTCCTTCATTCCCCAAATCCCTGCCTGTGCCTGGGCTCGTTGGGCTCAGGGATGCTCCCTGTGGCTGCATCCTCCAGTGGTGCCTGCCCAGAGCACCAGAGGGGAGCTGGGCATGTCCCAAACTGGGGACACCACATCCCTTTGTTCTGCTGAGCTGCAGACAAGGTTTTGGGTGGGTTAAATAGGAATACCTGGATGGCAAGAAGCTGGGATTCTTCCAGGGCATGGTTTAGCTCCTGAAAGAGTGGGACAAAAGCAGTTCTGCCATTCATCTCTTGTAACCTGAGCCAGCAGAGTGCCCTGGGGGCCAGGGGGATCCTGGGAACAGGAGGAGGAGCATTCCCTGGTCAGGAGTGACCCTGTCCCTGTGCTCTGCTCTGGAGCTCTGTCCAGCCCTGGGCTCCCCAGCTCAGCAGTGACAGGGAACCACTGGAGAGAGTCCAGTGAGGACATGGAGATGATGAGGGACTGAGGAGGGGCTGAGGGAGCTGGGGCTGCTCCTCCTGGAGGAGAGACAAGCCAGAGGGGACTTTTCCATGAGCACAAACACCTCAGGGGCAGAGCAGGGCTGGACTGACCCCAGCAGTGCCCAGAGACAGGACAGACCCTGGGCACAAAGTGACCCCAGGAGCTTCTGGTGAGCTTGAGGAGAAACTTCTCCTCTGGGAGGTGACAGAGCCCCGGGCCAGGCTGCCCAGAGAGGCTGTGGGGCTCCTTGCCTGGGGCTATCCAAAACCACCTGGATGGGATCCTGAGCTCCAGGTGACCCTGCTGGGGCAGAGGGCTTGGAGCAGATGATCTCCAGAGGTCCTTCCAGCCCCAGCCATCCTGAGATTCTGTGGTGTCAGCCTGCCTGGTTTTGTTGGATAAATCGTGCCTCTGCCTGTGCTTCAGTCAGAGAACTGGGAAATGGTGATAATACTGATTTTCTCAGCTGGGCCTTGGGAGCCTCCTCATAAATATTTATGAAGTGCTCTGTTTATAATTGTGAGTAAATAAATGGGTGTATGGAATTCACAGTCCAAGGATGCAAGTTGTTCTCTTTCACACCCTCAAATGGAGTCATTTATGGTTTCTGCTTTCCTCTGGAAGCAAAGGATTTGGGAAGAACAACTTCAAAAACTCTCATCTCAAAGGGAGATGCAATTAGGAAAGAAAAGCCAGGACTTGAGGGGCAAATCCTGCTGACGTCAGGAAAGGCAGGGAAAGGCTCCTGTAGGTACTTCATGTTCCTAAAGATGGAGATGGTGCCTGTTGGAGTTTAAAAAGTGCTGAAGTGTCCAGATCCTTTCTTAAATCATTTCAAGAGGGGACACCATGCTCAGAAACTCGGAATCTCTTGGGATCTTACCCACTCCTGTGACACTAGAGTAGGTTACCTTTGGGGACCTTCTGGGAATCCTCCTGGCTGTCTTTTGCCTCTTCCCACCCACTGTGTCCTCAGCAGCAGTTGTCCCTGCATTGACCTTGACTTTGTCCTTGACCTTGTCCCTGCACTTGTCCTTGACCTTGTCCTTGACCTTGTCCCCGACCTTGTCCCCACCCTTGTCCTTGACTTTGTCCCTGCCCTTGTTCCCGACTCAGCAGCTGATGGTGCACATTCCCAAAGAACCCAGAACTGTCTCTTGGTTCTGGTTTGTCCCCACGATGGCTCCTTGACTCTAGGGATTACTGCACAACCTCCTCCTGACTCAGTTTCCCCAGAAATTGTGGATGTTGGTTCTCTCCACCATCCCTTAAAAGCAGGGGAGGTTTGTTCTGGAGGGAAAGTGAAGACTGCTTTACAAATGGCTCTGGAATAACAGGCATGCAGGTCCTGTGTGATTATCAGAGATTCCTTCAGCGATTATATTTTCATGCTTCCCTGGGTTCCTGGAGCTGGAGTGCTCTGCAGCTGACCCATGAAAACAGCTCCATCCCTCACTGGGAGGGCAGGGGATGATCCTTGCAGACTGCAGAGGTGCTTCCCAGCCCTTCCAGGATCCCAAAGCAGAGATCCCCAAGTGCCCTGCAGCTCTGACTGTCCCTGCCTGCACTCAGATCCCACACAGCCAGCCCAGCAGGGACTGCTCCAGGGAACTCCTGTCCCCCAGATGGTCTCACCACCCTTTCCTTCACCTGAATGGGCAGCTGGAAACAAAATGCCCCAGGCCCTGCCTGTCTGCCATCACCATGGGAATGCTTTCCTGCCCATGCTGTCAGGAGGTGGCAAGGAGCTAAATCGCACAAGACAGCCACTGATGGATTATGGCACCCAAAATTAACAGGAGGGATATTTATATTTTCCCTGCCCAAGCCTTGGAATGAGTCCCTCTGTGTTTGGCAGCTCTCCCCCAGAGCTGCTGAGGGCTGAGGCAGATGCTGCAGAAAGGAGTGCTGGCTTTGTTTACGAGAGAGTTACTCTCACAGGGAGGAACTCAGCCAGTTGCTTTCATCTTAAAGGTGACACCATTGGTTTTGTGCCTCTCTTGAGTGACAGTGGGCTCAGCCTTGGCCCCTTCTGCAGGCATTTCTACTGTGGGGCTGATTGCTCAGTCTGAGTCATAGAGTCATAGAATCATGGAATCATAGAGTCATAGAGTCATAGAAACGTGGAATCATGGAATCATAGAGTCATAGAGACATGGAGTCATAGAATCATGGAGTCATAGAATCATGGAATCATAAAACCATAGAAACATGGAATCACAGAATCGTAGAGTCATAGAATCATGGAATCATAGAGTCATAGAGACATGGAATCATTGAATCATAGAGTCATAGAATTATGGAATCATGGAATTATTGAGTCATAGAATCACGGAATCATAGAGTCATAGAACCGTGGAACCACAAAACCATAGAAACATGGAATCAGAGAATCATAGAGTCATAAACTCATGGAATCATAGAAATGGGGAATCATAGAATCATAGAATCGTAGAGTCATGGAATGGGTTGTGCTGGAAGGGACCTTAAAGCCCATCCTGTTCCACCCCTGCCCTGGCAGGGACACCTTCCACTCTCCCAGGCTGCTCCAAGCTTTGTCCAGCCTGGCCTTGGACAGCCACAGCTGCTCTGGGCACTCTGTGCTAGGACCTCTATACTCTCACAATGAAGAATTTCTCCCTGCCATCCAGTCTAAACCTACTCTGAGTCACTCTGCACCTGTCTTTTTCTAGTCCTGGGCCACCTGTACATATGATTTTGGTTGTGTCCTGTCAGGCAAAACTGTCAGAGTTTCTTGGTACCAAACCCTTTCCAAGGCTTGGTGGTGGCTCAGTACCATCCCTGCAGTGACAGGAAGGATGCCCAGGCCAGTGGTGATCTGAGCTTTAGCAGTTCCCTGAGGCAGGCTCTGGGCAGGGTGTCCAGGCAGGGTGTCCTGGCAGGGATGTGACAGGGATGTCAGCCAGGCTGGGATGTGCCATTGCCACCCCTTGCACTCAGCCTGTTCCCTGGCAGTGAGGGCTGCAATACCTTCCTCTCCTGCTGCCCCAAACCAGAGCTCAGCAGCCTTTTAACGTGAACAACCACTGGGAGTGAGAAGGTTTAACCCCTGAGTCAGTGAGAACTTTGCCCAGAGTGTGATGAGCAGCACAACCCTCACCCAGAGCTGGGACAGCACCTGCAGGACCCTGAGCCCTTGTGGGCAGCACAAAGTGTGGCTTTGGCCCTCACTGGACAAAGTTGTGTCCAGCTGCCCTCCAGGGCTGGCTTTGCTCCCCTCCCTGCCAGCCAGCAAAGAGCCTTCAGGGCAGCCACCAGGCCACCTTGCTTTTTTGGACTATTTTCTGTTTGGCTGAATTGCTAATGCCAGAGTAATTACTTAGGAAAATTCCTTAATCGAAATCACATTTGTGGAGGTAACAAGCAAATAGGTCAAGGAGAGAGCAACGTGCCTTAGGAGCAGGAGCTGCTGCCCTGAGCTTCTGCAGAGCCCTGGGGAGGTGCAGGGCCAGGGCTGGGCTCCAGGGCTGTTTGCAGTGCAGATTCAGCCCAGGCTGCCCTTTTGGGTGCTCTGTGCTCTGGGGAGGCTGCAAACATCTCCCAGGAGTTCTCTGTCCTGGTTCTGAGTGCTCTGAGTCACTCATCCTTCCAGGAGCATATTGCTTTTACAGGGATGTCTTCAGCCTCTGCATGGATCTGATCTCAGCACCCTGAGGTTTGGAGCAAACTTGGTTGATAGAAGCTGCCCTGGATTCTCAGAAGGGTGAGATCCACCAGAGACTTGGATACAATGAAACACTTTAATCACAGAAAATATTTACTCTGAGAATTTGTGTTTTAAACAACTAAATACCAAGAAGAAGCAGGTGCTGCTGAGACCCAAATGCCCAGCTAGGAGCTGAGCTGTCCAAGGGACAGCTTGCTGACCTCCCTCTGGCTGGCGTTGGAAAGCTTCTCACCAGACTGTGATCCTCACACAGTTAAGTCCATGATGTCAGCCTCAGGTTTGGGAGTTTGGGATAACTGTACATCACACACAACCTTTGGCACCTCCCTGTGCATCCTTGCTGGATCATTCAGGAACACATTGAGCAGCCATGGCCCAAAACAGATCCTGCAGGACTCTGATCCTCCAACCCCTGCCAAACCCCACTGTTTGTTCTCATCCATTACCTCCTGTCATTGAATTTGGTATCAATACTTGGGCAGACCTTTCCTCTCAGCCCATGCTGCTCTCCAGCACTGCTGATGAAAGACCTCACTGGCAATTCCCAAAGAAAAATGACTGCACTGCCTCGACAGCTTCACTCCATCCCACGGCAGCCACAAGGAGCCCTCCTTTCCAAAAGCCTCTCCCACTTCATTTTCCTGCAATCCCTCACGGTGCATCTGCTCAGCAGCTCATCTCTCACAGCCCCAGCTCCATCTCCAGAGCCTCCCTAAAGGTGAGCATTGCCTCCTTCACTCACAGAGGCTGATGGAATGGATGGAGCAGCTCTGCTTTCAAACCCCTCCACTGAATATTGTCTAGCCCAGGTTACTTTTTACCATTTGGCTGATAAGATTTTCTACAAAACTTCACTGGTTCTTCAGTTTCAGGGAGCTCATCACAAACAGCTCCTCCACTGCACAGCAATCTCCTGTCCTCCCCCTCTACAGGGATTTACAGTGCAAAGATTAAAAAGTTAAGGGTTTGTCTTCCCTGAGCATCCTCACATTCTGAAGACACACTTTGCCATCATTTTCGAGCAATCTCTGCCTAAAAGATTTCCCTCCTTTAGATCAAGACATCAGATTACACCAGAAAAATACAACATTTTTTCTGTTGCAAAAACTCCTTTCATCTTGAGATGATTCTCTGGATGAATCTCAACAGAAGAGATTCTTGAAGCACATCTGGGAGAGAGAGCTTGGCTTTGTCCAAAACAACTCCAGGCAACTCCAGATTTGAGCCTCTGCAACTCTGATAGTAAAAAGGAATTTTGTTGTTTGCATGGTTGTTTTTACATCCTTTTCTTTAGCTATGATAAAGGAATTGGCAAAAATTACCAACAGAAAACCAAGAGCAAAAGCAAAATCTTCCCAAACCTATGGAAGTCAGATATTCTATGGCTGGGAGAGAAGGAAAACAGATTCCAATCCAAACTGAGGTTAGTCCTGGTCTTTAATTCTCCCTTGGGACCTGATGTCCATTCTGAGTTTAGCCTTGTCCTGGGGAGGATTCCCTTCCTCCAAAAACAACAGCTGCACTCTGTCCTGTGTCTCTGCCCACCCTGAGCTGAGCCAGCACCCCTCAGTGAGACACCTGCATGCCAAGAGATCAGTGCCAGGATGAAAGGAGTCACCCTCTGAACTCTGCTGCTGTCCCCAAACTGAATGCAGAGTCCCCAAGGTGTGAGCTTGGCCACAGCCCCACAGCAGTGCCACCACACCCTGAGCTCCTGGCACACAGCAGGGTGGCACTGGGGACCCCAGGAGCACTGAGAGGGTGGGATGGGGACATCTGGAAGGGCTGCTGGAGGGTCAGTGTGGCCCTGGGTGCCCTCAGAAGCAGGGCAGATGAGTTGTTGCTAATTACAAGTGGCCCAGCAAAGCCCTGATTGAAGAAGGGCAGTGCAATTAAGCCTCATAAACAATTCAGGAGAGTAAATCAGGAGCAGGCTGGCAGTAGCCAGTGAAACATTAATGGCCTGACAGCTGCTCCAAGGTAAATATTTCATCAGCTCCACCAAGTATCACTCTGACAATTATGTTAGAGGGATGTTCACAGGTGTCACCTGTGACCAAACCCGGGGCTGGGGCTGGGGCTGTACCAGCAGTGAGTCCCCACGGAGTGACCAGACAGTGGGCACCTGGGAGCTCCTGGAGACACAGCCTGGGCACATGGGGAGGTGGGAGAGCAGCAGCACAGCCCAGAGGGGAGAGCAGGAGCTCAGGGAGCAGAATCTGTGCTTGTGGGGAGAACTCAGCACTCCCCAAACTGCCAGAGTCTCACTGAGCACCACGGGCAGGAAAGCAGCTCCTCGGGGGAGGCTGGATTGAGGGTCTTGGAGGGTTGGATTGAGGGTTTTGGGGGTTTGGATTGAGGGTCTTACAGGGTTAAATTGAGGATCTTGGAGGTCTTTTCCAACGTTAATTCAATGATTCACTTTGAACTCATGAACACTGACGAAGCCCAAGCATGGGAGGACCAAATGTCTCAAGATTTTCGGAGAAGGAATCAGACCCTTTGTTCTTCTGGCTACTGAGCTGCACAGCTTGAAAGGAAGAAGGTCCTGGCGGTGTTCTCAGTTCTCACTCCACCATGCTGGTCACTGGCACTGCTGCCCATCCTCTTGAGGAAGCAGCAATGAAATGAATGCACCAAGAACAGAGAGGATGGAGAAGAACTTTGATGAGATACACACTATTAGAAGTGTGCCAGGGCTGGAAAGTGGCTGAAAGTCAGGAGGGGCTGAAAGAAATGGTTTTCCAGGGTTTTTGGCTAAAAGCAAGCAGAACTTGAATTCTGGTGTGGGATCTACAACTGGGCACTGCTGGAGCCCCAGGAAGGCTGAAGCAGGAACACTGCTGGAAAATAAAACTGGGTGTTCTTCAGGAGAGGCAGAAAGAAAGGTGGGAGAGGCAATGAGTGCTGGGGGGGAGATAAAATTCAATTTTCTCAGGAAAAAACCCAAATAAGTTTAAAATATCAGCATAGATTAACAATAAAATAAATAAATAAATAAATAAATGTCTGCTCCAAACCCATGGATAAAAGAGCACGAGGCTACCACAGGACCTGGTGATCACTGCAAACCTGCCCAATTCCAGCAGAAATCTGTGTCAAGTTCTCAGCCATCCACCACAGAGATCTGCATCGCTGGGGGACAGTTTGGCTTCCATCCCCAAGCCAAAGAAATACCAAGAAAAAACAGCAAAGCCCTGTTATTTCTGTCTGTACCAGCTGACAAGTCCTTCTAGTAGCTGGGGGCCCATCTGAGCTTGTGCTGCCTGGCACTGCAGAACTTCCAAAGATGTTGCAGCCAGAATTGAGGTGGAACTTGACTTCAGAAGACCAAAATAAATTTGGGAGACAGTCTTGGACTACAAAGGACCAAAGAGCTCTGAGAAACCTGGAATTCCCTCCAATCTTGAGGCTAAAATTACCAAACCAAGTCAAACTGAAGGTGTTGGTTGTGTCAAACACCCCAGGATGCTCTCCAAAGCCAAGGTCTGTCCCTCCTTCAGATGTGAGACACTTTGCCTCCTAAGAACAGCCCAGGAACCTGGGGGAAGCAGCTGTTCCTTGCTGGGAAGTTGCAGCTGTATCTATAGGAGGCTTTGAGGGATGCTCTGCTGCTCCTGCCCTGTCCCTGCAGATAGGAGCAGTGGGAGTTTCCCAGGCTGGCTCTGCACAGCCCAGCATTCCCAGGGCTTTGGGAGCTCCTGCTGCTGCTCCTGCTGCCCTCCCCAGCCATGGGCACACAGAGCTGCTTTGCTTCTGTGCCAGTCCAGATCTTACAGCCTGGGAATCATCCAGATGCAGATGCAGATGCAGATGCAGCCCCCATGGGTTGTGTGCCAGGACAGCAGTGCTGGGGCTGCTCCTCAGGGCTGGCACAGGACACTGTCCTTGCTCACCAACAGCCTCCTGAGGGATGGCTGATGTAAGGGATGTGACCTCACAGATGTGGAGTGACAGCCAAAGTGCTACACAACCACTCCCCTGCCTTCCAGAAAGTTCCACAGCAACTCAACCTGTCCAAGCTCCACTCCAGCTCTCCTTTACACCAGGCAGAGAACATTCAGCACTGGTCAGATCCCACAATGACCCTTTGTCCTGAGTCCCTTGATGGATAAATGCCCTCAGAATCCTGTCAGGCAGGTGGGGACAAGTGGAGAGCTGAGTGGAGCCTCCAGCTCCTTGTGCTGCTCTTGGCCCTAGCATAGGGTTTGGGGACATAAAGGACAGCCAGCAGTGACAGGAAAGCTCTTCCAGCTCAGCTCCTCCAGCTGTGCCACACCTGGAGTCCTCTGGGGTCACTCCTGAACCTCTCAGATTTACCAAGGAGAAACACAGAGAGAGCAGCTCAGAGAGAGAGAACATCACTGACTGTGCTTCTGGGTCTGCCAGGGCAGCATGGCTGGGGTGCAGAGAGGGCTGCAGCTCCTCCTGAGGGCAGCTCTGATCTCTGCTCCCTGGGACAGGAACACAGGACCAGGGAAGGTCTGGAGCTGTGGCAGGGCAGGTCAGGCTGGAGATCAGGAAAGGTTCTTCCCCCAGAGGGTGCTGGGCACTGCCCAGGCTCCCCAGGCAATGGGCACAGCCTGAGGCTGCCAGAGCTCCAGGAGGGTTTGGACAGCACTGCCAGGGATGCACAGGGTGGGGTTGTTGGGGTGTCTGGGCAGGGCTGGAGTTAGAATCCATGATCCTTGTGGTTCCTTCCAGCTCAGGCCATTCTCTGGTTCTGTGCATTCCTGCAGTTGGCAAACTTTGGGTAGAAAGCCACACACTGGAGATTTAATATTTATCTCAGTGCTTTGCGGAGAGGCACCCTGAGCCCTGGGGCAGAGCTCTGGACTGGCAGTGGTGGAACATCTGTGGGGTCCTTTTACAGAGCAACTCTTATCCCCAGAAGTGACTTAACACCAGAGACAGAGGCGTTGGCACAGCTGACAAACCAGACACAGATCTGGGGAGAGAGCTGCAAAAGGCCAGCCACAGATTTTAGAATTATTTTCCTGAGGAGGATTTGATGAGATGTGAACTTCATTATTTGCTAATGTTGCAGCACAGAGCCTTGTCCAAAGCCCAGGAGAGTCAGAAGGAATCTTTCCATTAACTTCACTGATTGTAAGTGAGATTGTGACAGATGTACTCCCTTTCCCTTCCTCCTCAAATATTTTAAATCAAACAGCAAGAGCAGTTGGATGTGTCCTTTTCTGGAGGAGGGCATCATTCCTTCTTAGGGCTGCTTATATAAATAACCCCAGGGGAGCCCTTCAGGTGCCCATAACGAGTCAGATGGTCTGAGGGCAATAAAGCTTCAGAGAAGGAGAAGTGAGCAAGAGGCACTAAATTCCCAAAGCACTCCCATGGCTGGAGGGCCAGGAGGAGCAGGGCCTGCACCAAGGATAAAAGCTGTTTGCAGACAATAAAATCATCCTCAGGCCTTCAGCATGAGCCAAACCTTCCTGCTGTGTGTCAGCCTAGAAAAAAACCTTCTGAAAGCCACCAGAAGACACCTTTGGCACATCCCAGCAGGAGGGAATGGCCTGGAGATATGGGCTGGAAGGGCAAGGCAGAGACTCAGGCTCAGCTCTTTGCTGGGGCTGAGCAGAGTCTGAGAGCAGCCAGGGAGAGGCACTGAGCCCTTGGGGATGGAGGTGCTAAACCAGAACATCACCAGTGGGGTTTTCAGAGGCTTCAGTGGTGTCTCCTGCTGGTAAACATTCCCACTTCCCCTAGCCAGGGTCCTGCAAGGTGTGTGGAAGCTCCTGGCTGGTGTCAGCTGAGGCACTCCTCACACACCCAAGGTCTGGCTCACTGGAATTTAACCAGGTCACGTTCCCAGCCCCACCTGCACTCTCACCCACGTGGAATCTGAGCTGGTTTGCCATGGGGAGGCTGCAAGGGGCACTCAGAGCTGTGCAGAGCCTGTGGCCACTGCTCTCATGGGGGCTTTGGCCAGCGGGCAGCTCTGGAGCTCACTGCCCCAGGCAGCAACGCCAAGAATAAAGCAGAGAACCTTTGTTCCAGTACATTTTGGTGTAGTTTAAAGTCAAAAAGACCCAACTGGGAGCTAAAGGAAGCTGATAGTGATGGCAGCAGAGTGTAGATTGAGTTGCAATATCTGGGCAGGGGTCCAACAGGAGGGGAAGGGAAGTTTGCTGATTCTGGCACGCTCTTAATGGAGCATTGCTTGCAGCTCCTCACCTCTGTTTATACTTCCATGGAGTGTGATAGGATCAGCAATCAGGAACCAGGAGAGGCTCAGCACGCAGAATGTGCTTATAAAGATTTCATTCTTCACAGTGTCAAAAGCAACTTTCTGGAGGCCAATTTAATTGTTGTCAATACCAGTTGCAAATTGGCCTTAACATTTTTAAATTGATGTTTTCTGTAAACTGCTCTGATTAATGGAAGAAAAAGATTGTGTTTCTGCCTTTCTTCTGAAGATCTAATGGAGGTAACAAACCATAATTGATCCAGCAAGACACGGAGAGGCAAACAGGGAGAGTCAAACCTGCTGCAGGAATGATTTTCCATATCCACAGAAGAATGGCACAGGACAGAGCAGCTGGTTAAAACGAGGGCTTGGTTGGGTTTGTTCCCTGAGGAAACTCTCAGCAGCTTTAACTGAAGTACCTGATCTGCAGGCAGAAGGGGTTTGACTAAATTGCCACCATGGTGTCAAACCTGAGCCCTGGAAAATCCCAAACCTGCTGGCCTGAGCCTCAGCCCACATCTCCCAGTGCCTTCAAGATGCTGAGAGTCAATCCCAGTCGGACATCAGATTCCCAGAGCATCTAAACATGTGGACCTTCTCACAGGAAACCCTAAAACCTCTGCTCAAGTGTGAGGGACTCAGCTCTGTGGCACCAAGCAGCCCTCCCTGAGCAGGGCCATCCCTCTCAGCCCTGCTCCTGACTGCACTCCCACATTTCAGCATCTCACCTCCTCCTCCTGAGCTGGTTTTGCTGGTGAATGAGCTAAACCAGCTGATGGAGGAATGTGAGAGCTCCGGAGTCAGGAGAGGAGTGGCCATGGCAGAGGTGTGAGAGGGAAGGGATGGAGCCCTCAGTTCCTTCACTGGTCTGAAAAAAGCTCCTGGGAAACTGGAACTTGGGAAGTGTGACACTGCAGGACAGGACAAGGGCACCTGACCTTCCTCCTTTTGGGTGTTATGGTCCAGAGCTGTTCCCATTTCTGCTGCTGTGTGCTTTGAGAGCAGCATTGCTGTGCCAATCCCAATCCCACTGTACAGATCCAGGAACTGGGAAAGCAGCCAAACGTATCAGGTTGGACCTCCTACACACAGAGAGCCTCCATCCTCCCTACCTCCATCCCACTGCTCCCTGGCAGTGTTCCTGTGACTCCTGCATCCACCCAGCCCACTTCCCAGGATCCCATTAGCCCATCAGCCCAGGATTTGCTCCTAAACCCAGCAGCTGTTAAAAATACCTGGCAGACAGTTGTAGAACAAGGGGAATGGTTTTAAACTAAAAGAGGAGAGATTTAGACTGGATATCAGGAAGAAATTCCTCCCTGTGAGGCTGGGGAGGCCCTGGCACAGGGTGCCCAGAGAAGCTGTGGCTGCCCCTTGGTCCCTGGCAGTGTCCAAGGCCAGGCTGGACATTGTGGCACCCTGGGACAGTAGAAGGTGTCCCTGCCATGGCAGAGGTGGCACTGGATGATATTTAGGTCCTTTCCCACCCAGGCCACTCTGGGATGCTGAGGTGCCAAAGCCTGGCTCTGGGAATCAGGCCTGGTGCTCCCAGTGCTGGGGGTGCAGAGGGGCTGGGAGCTGCTGTGGGGCGATTTGGGATCATTCAGTGTCCCCAGAGCCCCTCAGTCCCTCCACCGTGTTGGGTACAGCCTGCACAGGTTTCCCTGACTCTTTCCACATCAGTGCCCCTTCTCCTCTGGAGCACCATGCCAGAAAATCCTGCTTCAGTGCACTTCCACATTATCCCTGTGTTTCGGTGTGGAGCTCTCAGCAGGCTGAGTTGCACGAGGAGGTTTTGTTTCAAAGTAAATCTGTCGGCTTAGTCCTCCCTCCTGCTCACAACTTCCATTAGTCTGGCTTTAGAAAAAAATAAACTAAAATTTGAAACGCTGTTGCCATAGTAACCCCCAGTTTGCAGATATCACCCAGCTGATAAGCACCGTGCTGGCCTCGTGGCTCTGGTCCTGCACTGCCCAAGGAATGCTGAATTCCCCCAAAAGCCTTGCAGCAGGCACCTGGTGTTTATCCCGTGGCTCTGGATGTGTGGATCCTGTGAGTGTCATTATCCTCTCTGTGTACACAACTCACACCCCCCACCTCCTCCTTGTTTCCCCACAACAGCCAGACTTTCGGGTTTATTTTTTTAATCTCTTTTTTTCAGATTTGTCACTGGTTAGCTGCTTTAACACACAAACCCTGCTATCAGCCACGGCAGATATCTGGGCGTGAGACACCAGAAACCACCACAAATATTTCTGCTTTTCCATCCCCACGAAATTCACTGGGAAATAAATTTGCACTGGGGATATTTTGTTGTCTTCTGCATCTTGTTAGTGGGGCAGAGTTTTCCCAGAGGTCCTTTTACACAGATTACCCTAAAACTTTACAGCTCAGGAAAAGGCTCAGGAGAGCAGAATAAACCAATATCCAGAGGCAGCAGCCGGTGTGGCCCTGGGAAGGAGGAGGCTGTGGGAGCTCAGGCTGTGCCCCTGGGCAGCCAAACCTCTCACAGCTGGATATCCCCCAACATCTGGCAGCCACAGGAGAGGAAGGATGGTTGTCCAAAGCAGCAAGATTAGGAAAGAATAAGCAAAGAAATATTTCTCCATTAAACAAATCCATTTGGAATCAGGGCAGTTAAGCTCTCTGCATTCCAGCTCCTTCTCCTGGCTTGCCAAGCCATTCTTCTCCTGTGTTTCTGGGCTTTGAAACTGTTTGGGACAAAGTCTTTGCTTTCCAGTGCATGTTGGGAGAGTACTGAGAGCATCCAGCCCTGGGCAGAGTACCAGGGCATGCATGAGTGAGGATCCTAAATCCTCCACCCCATGGAGAGCAGCTGGTGTCCAAAGGGAGGATCCTAAAAACTCCACCCCACAGGAGAGAGCAGCTGGTGTCCAAAGGGAGGATCTTAAATCCTTCACCCCACAGAGGGGAGCAGCTGATGTCCAAATGGAGGATCCTAAATCCTTCACCCCACAGAGGGGAGCAGCTGATGTCCAAATGGAGGATCCTAAATCCTTCACCCCACAGAGGGGAGCAGCTGATGCCCTCTCAGCTCCCCCATCCCAGCAGCATCCACCTCTCCCCACTCTGCTGGGCTGATCCTCCTCCTGGCAATGACATTTTTTATGCCAGGACACCGAGTAACTCTTCCTTTCAAAATGTTCTGAGACAGAAAATCTGACATTTTCGGGTGGCTCAGAAAATGCATTATTAACCCATTTGGGATTTTCCTGGGAGGGAAGGCATTGGGGCTTTCCATGCCATGGGATGTGCTGGCAGGAGAAGCAGATGGAGTGGCACTGACTTGCCTTAACTCCTACAAATCCTCCAGGTTTCAAAGCTGGTCCTGTTCCTTTCTTTTCAAATGCCAGGGAATGGCAAAGGGAGTATGGAGAAAAGCAAAACCCCGTTCCTGGAACACTCCGGGTGTTTTCCATGTGGTTTCCCTAATTCTTCACCCACCTGCACCTTAAGTAGTTTCTTACAGCAGAGTGCAGGGGCTGGAAAACGACCGGGGGATCGTTTTACACCTGCTTTGTATTCCCCTGAACAGCTGTAAATGCCAACACAAACTGCGAGCAGCAGGCATTGGAACGCCTTCCACACACATCCCTGCGCTGATCCTCGGCAAATTAATTCAAATAGTTGCTGGGGATTTGGGGGAGAAGCTCGCTAATTCGGTCAATGAAGAAAGGAAGCAATTTGAAGCACAGCCCAGCTGATTCGGGGGATGGGAGAGAGGGGAAAGGGGGAAGGATGGGTGAGGGGAAGGAATCGATAGCCTGCAGGGAATCTAGATCTCCCCAAGGGTTTAGGGGAAGGTATTGATAACCTGGAGTTTGCCACCATGGTGTCAAACCTGAGCCCTGGAAAATCCCAAACCTGCTGGCCTGAGCCTCAGCCCACATCTGCCAGTGCCTTGAAGATGCTGAGAGTTGGACATCAGATTGTCCCAGTTGGACATCAGATTCCCAGAGCATCTAAACATGTGGACTTTCTCAGAGGAAACCCTAAAACCTCTGCTCAAGTGTGAGGGACTCTTGGATCCCCCAAGGGTTTAGGGGAAGATATTGATAACCTGGAGGGAATCTGGATCTCCCCAGGCTTTAGGGGAAGGCATTGATAACCTGCAGGGAATCTGGATTCCCCTGGGTTTAGGGGAAGGTATTGATAACCTGGAGGGAATCTGGATCTCCCCAGGCTTCAGGGGAAGACATCAATAACCTGGAGGGAACTGGGATCCCCTGGGCTTTAGGAAAGGACTGAGCCGTTGCTGAGCCCAGGGGCAGCAGGGCAGGGCAGAGCCCCTCCCGAGGTGATGCCCAGGGTGGAGGTTGCCCCATGCTGCTCTCCCTGGCCTCGGCTGGAGGTGTTTGCTGCCATTCCCATCGAGATTAAAGACCTCTCCTGCATTTGTTCCCATTCAGAACGAGCTCTGAATGTGCCTCTGGGTGCAAGGCACTGCTGAAAGCTGCACTTTGAATGCATCCATCTCTGCAACATCCTGACTCAAATGGCTTATTAAAAGCCTTCCCCAGATAGATCAGGCTAATCAGAGCACTGGCCTGGGTTGTTTGCTGCATTCCAAGTGGAGATCCTGTCAATGAGCTGGTTTTCACACCTGCAGGTCCCCCAGCACAGGTGAAGAAAAGATTTTTAACACTGGGAAAAGTCTCTCTGTGGTCAGCCCTTCCCTGGCACTTCTGGAGCTGGATTCAGACCAGTGCATTCCCTTGGGGGGGAAATTGGATATCCTGAGAATGAAGAGGTCAGCTGAATCTAAAACTAGGCCAGAGCCTTTTCTCCAGCAGAAGAGAGTCTTGTCCTTGTCCTTACAGCCTGCTGCTCCTGCAGGTGGTCAGAACTGCAGAATTCCAGGCTCAGATTTTACCTCCCTGCCTCCTGCTCAAGCAGGGACACCTGAGGACCCTTCACTGCTGAAGGCATTTCACAGGCATGACAGGGACATCCGTGTCCTGAACAGATTTGGAGAAATCCTCCTCCCACACAGCTTCCCACATCAGGCTCATGGTCCTGAATATCCCTTTTCTCCCAGGCTGGGATTGATACCAGGGGAAGCTGTGTGGAAAAGAGTCGGTGTGGAAGAGCCAGGAGGAGGCTGAGAATAAAGGAACACTTCAGACACATGCTGTGCTGGAGGATCAGAGATTTGTACCAGCTGTGGAGCAGGATTTGAGTCCCCTTGATCCATAAGGATTTCCCAAAGCCAGCCCATGTCCCAGCACTATGACAGAACACTGATTTACACCAGAAAAACACCAAATCCTTACTTGGGGTCATCTGTGGCTTGTTCTTGGCTTGGAAAACAATAATGAGATGACCCTGAATGTCTGCCAGTCCTGAGCTGGCCACCCCTTTATTTCTGGGGCACTCAGAAAATACCCATGGGACCAGATATGGAATCTTGCAGGTGCTTTGCTTTGCCACATTTTGAGAAAAGCAAACCAACTCTTTGCATTTGAGTTCCAAAAGGCACTCAAATATCCTTTGAAGGCCAGAAATATTTCAAGTATTTTGGAAGCCAGAAGGCCTTCAAAAACATTTGCAGGCTGAAAGAGCTGAGGGTGTTCAGCCTGGAGAAGAGAAGCTTCGGGGTGACCTCATTGTGGCCTTCCAGGACCTAAAAGGAGCTACAAGAAAGATAGAAGGGGATTGTTTCCAAGGGCCTGGAGTGACAGGACAAGGGGGAATGACCTTAAGCTGAAAGAGGGTAGGTTTAGATCAGATGCATAAGGAAGGAATTCCTCCCTGTGAGGGTGGGCAGGCCCTGGCACAGGGTGCCCAGAGAAGCTGTGCTGCCCCTGGATCCCTGGCAGTGTCCAAGGCCAGGTTGGACACTGGGGCTTGGAGCAGCCTGGGACAGTGGAAGGTGTCCCTGCCGTGGCTGGTGTGGCACTGGATGGGCTTTAAGGTCCTTCCCAACCCAAACCACGCTGGGATTCTGTGCCCCACGGATGCTGTGGGAGGCAGTGATCCTGAGGAGAAGCCAGTCTGACTGTCTGCCCTGCTGCTGTCCATCAGCATCACTGTGACAGCAGTGCCCTCGCCCTCCCTGACCCAGCAGTTGACTGTGGATGTGCAGGGGAGCTGCCTGTGGCCCCAGCTCTGTGTCCTGTGCCAAATGCAGCACCTTCCTCCACGGGAGCTCAGTGCTGCTGTCTGACTGTCCCCAGCCCGTGGGAAGCTCTGACCTTTCTGCCATCCCCCCAGCCCTGCCTGGGTTGGTTGGCTCTGAGCACATGAGTGTCACTGACCTTCAGAGCAGATGTCAGCACAGATAACGTGGCCAAGGAGGAAAGGCAGGGGAACTGAGCTCAGAGCTTTCCTTCCAACACCCCCAGAAAGCCTTGCTGGGATGGAGAATTAAAAGTGCCAGTGGAGATGAGATGGATTTTGTGTAATCCCAGATTCATCAGCTTTTACCTGTTGCTCACAACACAAACACTGACCTAACCTGAGCCCTGTGAGCTGGAGGGGCACAGGATCTGCTGTGGTTCACACTGATCAGGGGGTGCACAGCTGGAGCACAGCTGGAGCACAGCTGGAGCACAGCTGGAGCTGTGCTCTGACCTGAGCCCACACCTGACCTGAGCTGCACTGCATGAAAACAGGGAACAGAAATGTCCATGGAAGTGAGCGGGGTGGGAGGGAACAAGGACTCTCCTGCCATTCCACAAGTGCAGAGCCTGATTGCCAGAGTGAATTTGATACTTGAAAGTGGCAATAACCTCTGGAGAGATGCTCTGCAGCCACTTGGGGTGCTCAGGCCCTGCAGATCCCAGGCTGGGAAGGGGATCCTGCCTCTCCCACAGACCAGGGGAAGGGGACCTTGCAAAGGAGGAGACTGAAGCCTTCTCAAAACCAGGGGCTTTCTCTGAAGAACAACAGTCTCCATGTCGAAGGCAGGGACACTCACTGCTCTTTTCCCTTAGACAGGAATTAGTTAGATCTGGGGCTTCCACATCAAAGCTCAACAGAGAAGTTAAAACCAAACCCAGCCCTGGTCCTGCTGTGCCACCAGAGAGCTCAGGGAGCTCTGAAATCACTGCCTGGGGAAATCACTGAGCACTTGGACTCATCTTGAACTCTCCCTCAGGCATCTGTGAGTGCTGGGACAGTGCCCATGGCAGGGTGGGCTGGACATTCCCACCTGTGACCCTCTGAGGGCTGCCTGAGTTCTTGGCTGAGGCCAGGCTGGTCAGGGCTTGGAGCACTCTGGGACAGTGGAAGGTGTCCCTGTCCACGGCAGGGGTGGCACTGGAGGGGCTTTAAGGTCTCTCCCAACCTAAACCATTCTAGGATTCCATGTGCTGATTTAGATGGAATATCGGGAAAAAATCCTTCCCTGTGAGGGTGTAAGGCCCTGGCACAGGGTGCCCAGAGAAGCTGTGGCTGCCCCTGGATCCCTGGAAATGTCCAAAGCTGGGATGGATGGAACTTGGAGCAGCCTGGGAGAGTGGAATGTGTCCCTGCACCTGGCAGGGGTGGAAAAGAAGATTTGTAGGATCCATCCCAACCCAAAGCACTCTGGGATTCTGTCGGAGCAGCAGCTGGCAGTGGGACATGGACTCCTCTCCACCCTTCCCTGAGGAATTCCCTCCCAGGCATTGCAGGGCTGCAGCTCTGCCCTCAGCCTTGCAGGGACTCTGCAGCCTCAGCCCAGCCCAGCCCCATTTGTCACTGTCACCTGCAATCATCCTGTTCACTGACACCAGACCAGCCTCGTGGAAAAATGAAGCCAAGGTTTATTTAGCAGGACTTAGGGGCAGCCTTCCAATTATAAGTTTGGAAACAAAAGTTCCAAGTCAAACAAACACAAAACTCAATCAGCCGCTGTGCAGCGAGGACAATCCTTTCTGGCTGCTTAACCTCTCCTCCTCTGGGCTCCTCAGACAAGCCACAGCCACAGCCCTGCTGCTTTGTACCATCCCACAAAAAACCCTACAGCTGTAGGCTCCTTGAGCCAATTTGCAGCACCAGTGAGCAGTGCCTTGCCTTGATCCTGGTATTCCATATTACTGCCTCTTTCTTCCAGCTGTCTCTAGCTTGTTCTTTTTTTTTTTTCTTCCCCTTCTCCACCCCAAAGAAATATTAGTGATTTTCTACTCCACACGAGGGCTGAGCAGCCTTATTCTATTTAACAAGCTAGGACATGTACTAGTTTTCCAATTTTTACTTCCTTCCCAACGGAAAGATTTTAGGATCCACTTCTACAATTCCCTGATTCCCACAACAACCTGAAGTCCAGCTGAGTGACCAAGTGACAGACACAGCAGAGTATCGCCCTGTTTGACCATAAAACTTTACAAGAAAACATTACAAGAAAACATGACCTGTAAAGCTGTTTTATGAGATCATGATCTCTGTAAGTGATCAGCTTTCTGCCTGATATGATCTATGAGGAGCTGCCAATGGTGGCCACAGCTGAGCCAGGAACAAGCTCTTTTGGGCAAGTTGTTCATCCCTAGCTCTGGCAGGGGCTGGTGAGAGGTTCAGTCCAACTGAAGGGTCCAATCCCTGCAGCTGCCAGGGAGGTGTGCTGGGATTTGGGAATATCTCAGAGGTGAGTTCCTGCCTGTTCCAGCCCTGGCTGGACTGTGGTGGCTTTTCCCCCTCCCACAGCCTGGGCAGACATCATCCAAGCAGAGCTGAGTCCTGTTAACATCCTGCCTTTCCCTGCTGAGCCTCTTTGCCTTGATCTCACATCCCAGTGCTCAGCAAGGACCAGCAGCTCCTCACTGGGTGCTGTCACTCTGGAATGTGGCCATTAGGTCACACTGCCTGTGCTCTGGTCCTTGCATCCTTCAGTGCCTTCACTTCCACACTAGGAAGTCTTAGGAATGTCTCTTGGAATCCTCAGCTCCTCACAGACAGCAGGCAGGAATTCTGCAATCAGCAATTCCCCTCCAAACATTCCCTTTTCTCTTTTCTCAGATTTGACACAACACCTAAGCCAGACTTCCAGCACCCAGCTGGTCCCTTCAGCTGTGAGCAAAGAATTCCTTCTGCACCTTCCTTCTGGATTGTCTGCTCTGACTGAGCAACGGGAGCCAGTGGGGAGAGACAGAGTGTCTTCAGAAGGTTTTAATGGCACAGAATCCCAGGATCATTCAGGCTGGAAAATCATTCCCAGGACAGTCCAGTCCAAGCTGTGCCGAATGCCCACCTTGTCCCCAGCCCAGAGCCACCTCCAGGTGACACCTGCAGGGATGGGGACTGCAAACCTCCCTGGGCAGCTCCTGCCAAGGCCTGAGCACCCTTTCCATGGAGAAATTCCTGCTGCTGGCCAAGCTGAGCCTCCCCTGGCCCAGCCTGAGGCTGTTCCCTCTCCTCCCGTCCCTGTTACCTGGAGCACAGCCTGACCCCCTGGCTGTCCCCTCCTGTCAGCAGCTGTGCAGAGCCACAAGGTCCCCCTGAGCCTCCTTTGCTCCAGGCTGAGCCCCCCTCAGCCCCCCTCACAGGACTCATTCTCTGGGCCCTTGTGACCCTAAAGCTGATGTCTCAGCTGTTCCCAATCCTGCCTGTCCCTGTGCACTGCCCACAATCCCTCATTCCTTGTGTTTCTATCCCGGGGCAGAAATCCACAAATCCTCTCAAGAGCCATTCCCAAGCCTTGGATATGCAGAAACATCTCCCTCATCCAGACAATTTACCTCAGGAGCTGTTCTCCAGACCAAGGCTTTATCTCACAGATCCAAATTTACACACAAAATCCCAGGGCTCACTGCCTTTGGGGTGAAAATGGGAAAGCAAAGGAATCCTTCTCAGTTCTCAGGGGCAGTGTTTTGTACCCAGCAGCAGGGGAGGCTCCCAGAGGACACTGTCACCTGGGCCTGTCTCCACAGGGTGAGGACATTGCACTAAAACCCTTCAAACAGCCACAAACCAGCCCTGCCTCAGCCAAGGGTCCTTCCCCTCCCAGCTGAGCCCACAGACCTTCCCCAGAACATTTCCCAGCAGGGACCATGAGCAGGACCAGGTGACACAGGGCAGGAAATGCCACCAGAACCTCCCAGGTGAGGCTGAGCACATCTTTGTGCAGGAGAGTCCCATGTCCAGTCCAGCCACATCCACACCCCCCTGAGCAAAGGGCAGCAGCCACAGAGCCACTGCAGGAACAATGATCCAGGATTAGGGATTATCCATCCATGGAGCATTAAATCAACCAGAACAACATCTGCAGCTAGGAGGCTGCAATCCCTGGGCCACTGGGGAAATCAAGGCAAAAAGAAGGCAACTTTTTTGACCAAAAGAAGCTGAAAACAACCCAACAGGTGCCCTAATTCCCAGGCTAGTGCTTCTGGAGCACCTCTTGGAGGTCCTGGGATGCCTCTAGGTCACCTCCTGCACTGTCCCAGCGCATTCCTGCAGTTCACCTGCATGAACACAGCAGCCCCAGTCCTCTGGAATTCTCTGTCCTCAGCTGCTGTGCACAGGGAGCCTGGAAGTGCCTCACAGCACATGTGTTTTTTAGGAAACACACAGCTCAACACCAGCTCCAGGTACAACCTGCATTTACACCTCAGTGCTTGTGAATTTTTAAAATGCCTGGAGAGGAGAGCCGCTCTGCTCAGCAGAAACCTGAAAGAATCATCACCACTGATCCCTGCACTCCCCTGCTCTGCCTGATTGCCTTTTAAAGCCATTTGCCATCCTAATTTTAGGTTTACAGAGCCTGCTGCTGTTCAGGGTGATGTTCTGCTGGCTCCTAACACGGCTCTGAGCAGAGAGAGAGAGAGCAGCACTTACCTGGGTTGCTCTTGGAGGTCCTGACTGGGGTGTAATGGTTTTTGGAAGAGGTCCTGACTGGGGTGTTTTCTTTGGGGGAGGTATCTATGGCCGAGATTGTCTCTCTTTCACAGTGTCCGATTGGGATTGGTCCCTGCTGCCTTAGGATGTCAGCCAGAGCCCTGGGGGGACAGAAAAAAACAAAGAAAACCTTATTTTCACACAGCAGCTAAAATTCAGTAAGCGTACTTGCATAGTCCATGAATCCAGAAGCAGTCAGATCTCTACCATAAACAGAGAAAAAAAAAAAGCAACAATAGTAATAATAATAAAATTTTTAAAAGTGGCTTAAAAGCTCTGTTTCTTTCTGTGAGTCTGCTGCAAGTATTTCCAAGCTTGCCTGGCTATTGTTTGGTTTCTCATCTGCTCCCTCTAATTCACTTCAGCCCAGGGTTATGTCCCTCTCCAGCATTTTCCAGAGCAGACAAACTGCTCCTGGCACATCAAGCACTGCTTCCATCAGGAGCCACTGCTGGCCACAGCCCTGGTGACTCCTAAAAGCACCACCAAAACTGCCCTGCCCAAGCCAAACTCCTTTAAAACTGTCTCAGGCCAGGAGTATGGTCCCCACATCCTGAAATCCCTACTTTTCCTGCACAAAGCTCAAACCAAAGCAGTGCTGGGAGTGTTTCTTAAAGGAGAACCATGAGCCAGAAAAAATGGATTAAACAACTTCCAGGGCTTGATGTCAACACAGCTCTGAGCCTGCCTTGAGCTTTGTGCTCATCAGGGATTGCTTTAAAGGCTGAGATCTCCCTGCTATTCCCAGGAGAAAGCAATGTCACACAGTTCAGCTGCAGCCAGTGTTTTCCCTCTGGACACTCCAAGATTTTTTCCCCACTCTGTGAATATCATGGCCACAGTGGGATAATTACAGAGTGAAACACCCTGGTTTTCCTTGGTCAGCCACAAGCTCTCTCTTGACCCCCAGGAAAAGCAGGAAGGGTGGCTTGTGTGGGTTGTAAGGGACAGTGGCACTTGAAAGCTGATGGGGCTTGAAAGGCTCTTTTCTCCTGGCTCAGGGAACATGTCTGGTGTCCCCTCGGGTAGCAGGGGAGATGTCAGGAGGAGATATCCCTTCCCTGCATATTAACGAGGAGGATGCTGGTGTTGCTCATATCCACTGGCATCCCTTAAATGCCACATTTCTGGGCTTTCAGATGAGAAATAGTTTGGGACCTGAGTCCGTTCCATTTTCCAAATCATTTCCTCTCCAGACTCCTGTCCCTGTGCATAATGGATTGCAATACTAATGTGCTCCACAGAAGGAACTCTTGGAGGATCTCAGAGGCTCCCGAGGAGGATTACATTAGTTCAGCACCATCCTGTACAGAATCAGGATATTTTTACCCTTTTTTTTGATTATTTATTGATTGTGGAGAGAGCAGACCTGGAGGCTATAACCAACCATGGAATATCTGTGAGTGCAACAGACTGATCCTTGAGGAGGGAAGGGATTGTTGTTTGCAAGGAGAGAAGAGATTGTGCCAAGCCAGGCTCAGAGAGATGTGAAGGTGGCAGCAATCAGAGGGACACTGAGCCTTGTCCCAGGGCAGGACTGCCTTTGTTTGCCCCTAAGGAAAAGAGGAACTGGTGTGAGTTTGGTGAGGAACTGGTGTGAGTTTGGTGAGGAACTGGTGTGGGTTTGGTGAGGAACTGGTGTGAGTTTGGTGAGGACCTGGTGTTTGGTGTTCTCCCAGAGCTGCTGGATTCCTTCCCCCCAGCTGGCACAGAGCTGTGGGTGCTCCCCACCGTGTCCAGCCATGCCTGAGGTGTCTGTAACTCATCCCCAACCTACAGGACACATTTGACATTTTGGCTCCTTGCCCAAGGTCATGGAGAACGTGAGTGACAGAACAAGGTCCTGAGTGGACCAAGTCGAAGCTGGTCCTGAGTGACACCAAGACACCACACAGTTCTCTCCTGAGGGGAGGACCATTCACCCCATAATCCTGGCTTTTCCAGGATTTCCAGCCCCTCCCCACTGCCTCAGACCCTGCTGCCTGGGGAGGCCAAGGAGCTCTGTCAGTCTGGCACCACCCCAGCACATCCTGTTGAGACATCCCATTTGTCACAGACAGCAGGTTGGCAGAACAGAGCTCTTGCTACGCATCTCCAAGATATATTAAGCATCAGATGAGCATTTAATGGCATCTGCAGTACAGAAACACTGCGAGCCATTTTTCAATCACACACATTGCATTAGGACCATTATTTACTGGCCCACAGTGGTTTGGGCTCGTTTTGAACACTTGTCCAAGACACTCCGAGTGTCAAGAGTGCAATCACTCAGGGAGCAGAGGATAACACTAAAGCAGGGTGGATAACACCAAAACACTCCATTCCAGTTATTTTAATGGAGCCAGCTGGACAGGAACAGGCAGGGCAAGGACTCGGAGAGGGCAGGCTGGGATGGGGAACACACAGAGATGTGGAGCTGGAGGTTTTGGGGGATAGAAATGGGAGAGTGCAAACCAGTTCTGCTCGAAGCTGAGAGTGTTCAGAGACCCTGCATCCCACCAGTGGGGACAGAGCAGGGCTGTTCGTGGAGCTCTGAGGCAAAGGAGACAAAAGGCTCGGGGTTTAACAGGAAAAAGCCACAGTGGGACAGCAAAACACTGGAACAGGGAGGCTGAGGGATCTCCACCCTTGGAGATGTAATTCAGCTTGAAAAGGCCCTGAATAATCCCCTCGATTGAAGCTGGCCTTGCTCTAGGCAGCATGAGGACCTCCAGAGGTCCCTTCCAACCTGATTTCTGCTCCCACTGAGTCAGGAGCACCTTACACTGCAGGTCAGGCTGCTTCTCCTCATTCTGCTGCTTTTCTCCTGGGATTATTACTCTCTGAATGGGGTTGGGTGCAGCCCTATAAGAACACCTTCCCTGTCTCCTGCATGGACAGTTAGCCTTCCTTCACTAAGAATAATGAAGATAATTTGAGTGAATATTCCCTGGAACAACTGAAGCTGGTGAGAAGTGAGAGTCTGAGTCCTCTCAGACATTCCCTACCAAGAGCTCAACCTGGAGCCTGCTGCCCTCAGAGAGGACAAAACTGCAAGCCCAGAACATTTCAGTTTTTGGTCTTTATCACCAAGAAAACCACAGCTGAGGTATCTGATAAGAACAAATTTAAACCCTTTTTTGGTTTTCATCCTGAAGGGATGGAAACAACAAGAGCCACTCTCTGGGTTGGTTGCTGGTCACAACCAGAAAATTATTTTGGGTGCCAGACACATGGAAGGAAGGAGACTTTTACACCCAGACATAGTGAAGAAATCCCAGGAAAGTGATGTCTGAGATAAATTGCATGAGATAAATTGGACAAAACTGTCCAAAGCAGCCCTGGCTTATTTGTGTGTGGGACTAAAGCTATGTGGGCTCAGCAATGCTGGAGGTGTCACCTTCTCATTCCCTGAACACCCCAATCTGGGTGTCCTGAGTGCTCCCTCCTCACCCTCCTCATGTCTAACAGAGGGGAGAAAGACTGTTCAGAAGCAGCAGAACAAAACATTAAAGGTGGAGGAGAAAGTCCAACTTGGATGGAGCTGGTTCATTCCATGCCAATTCAATCCCGTTGCTGTGTGGGATCCAGTTTATTTCCATAAAGCCCTCAGGTGGTGGAAGGTCAGTCCCACTCAAGTGAGGAAGGATTTGGTTGGTGAAAGTCCCTTGGGTCCAGCTGGCTCACTGCCCACTGCAAAGCTCCAGGAGAACACAGTCACTGGAATATTTGGGTCCTTGTGTGCAGCCATTTGGGTACAATTAGTCCCACTGATGTCACCAGCATCCTAATCACCTGCATAAGGATATGAGACACTCCAGAAATCTTCCTGTGACGACACACCTCTTATCTGAGCAAAACAAACCTGCCTGGCTGGAACGTGCCAGCCGTGGCGGATGGAGCAGAGTCCCTGTGCAGATAAGGGTTTGTGACACCTTTGTCACCCACGTCATCTCTGTGACAGCGACGGAGCTTCGTTCCACCTGAGCCCAGAATAGCCACAGGGCCAGCAGGGCTGCTGCTCCAGAGGGCTGGGCTGGCAGGGTGGGAGGGAAAGCTGGGGATGTGTCCCAGGGCAGGACAGCCCCAGCCAGGTTCTGCTCCCAGGGATGGCTCTTGTGGACAAATTGAGCCCTTTGGGGAGAAACCCAGCAGGATGAACATGGCCATGAGGCAAAGAAGGAGCTGTGGCCATTTGCAGAAGGAAAAATCAAAAGGTCTTGGTGTAAACTCAAAGGAACCAAGGGGGTGGTTGGTAGCAGCAGGGCAGCAAGGCTGGGCATCAGCTGGGGCCTGGTGCTGGAAGGGGAAATGACTGATTTTGATCCCAAAATGTGACTTTGTACCCAGGGAAAAGTGAGGCTGCAGAGCTGTGAGGGACCAGCTCACTGCAGCTCAGCCTGTCCTTCTAACCCAGCCCAGATCCTGAACCTGCTCCCTGAATTATCCATGAGGGAACAGCAGCTGGAGCAGTGCTGTCCTCCCCACAGCCTTTTTGGGAAAGCATTGTCCCATTTTCCCAATATCCACAGACTTTCAACACTAACTGATAGTCTGAGTGTGGGCACAGGTGTCCCTTCTGCTGAAGGCAAGGGGGCTTTGGTGACAGCTCCACCAGGCTGGCATGTGGCCTGTGGGAAACAAGATTGGAGTGGAGGGGTCTGTAGGTGAGGGATGGGAAAGGCACTGGGAAGAGCTGCCCATTTCCAGTGGTGCAGGGTGAACACACTCAAAACTTCACTGATTTGCCTTCTGAAAATCCCCTCTCATGGAGACCTTCCAAACAGGGTGCTGGAAGACAGAATTTCCTGTTCCAAGTCCCTGCAAATTTGGGAAAGAACGGAAGGAGAATGACCAAATGGGTCTGGCAGAGCACAGTGAAAGGAGCAGTGCCTGGCTGAGCTGAAGCTGCTAAAAGCAGAGCTGGGATGGAGTTGGTGGCAGAACTCCAATCACTTCAGCACAGCCAGGATTTCACTACAAGTTCGCTTTAAAAAGCGAGGTTAAAGACTCCCCTATGCTCTGTTAGCAACTCGGGAAGGAAGAGGCAGTTATTCCAGGAGATGGATTTATCCAGCCCGGAGCCAGCTCACCTGGAAGGGCCAGCTCTCTCCGAGGGACAGGATTTCAGTCAGCATTGCTCTCACAGAGGGTGGCCGTGCATTATTCATGGCTCGGTTTGGCTCCTGTCCCCACACCTGCTCAGCCTCGGGGAGCTCCAAACGCTGACCACGCCTGGGGCTGCTCAGTCCCGGGAGAATCCCACATTCCAGGGGCTGCCCATGGCATTCCCGGCTTTGTCACTCAGCAGCTGGCAGGGCACAGGTGCCCTCAGCCATCCCCCTACACCCTGACCGTGCCCAGGGCTCAGCACGCAAGGATGGGGTGTGAATTGATCACCCAAACACTCAGCAAACTGAGCCAGCAGGGAATTGCTGCTGCTGCTGCTGCTGCTCCGGGAGGCTCCGGCTGGGAGAGGCTGCCAGAGCAGAGCTTTGGTTGGGGAAGTGCAGGGGCTCAGCAGAGCCAGGGCTGCAGCAGTCCCAGGTCAGCAGAAGAGATATCCCTGGGCTCTGCAGTGCCAGGAACGACAGCAGTCAGTCCTTCAGAGCAGAAATTCCAGTGAGGAACACTGGGAATGGCTCCTCACATGCCTGGACAGACGGGTGGTGATGCCTGGCAGAGCTCAAGGAGCATTTTGAACAATGCTCTCAGGCACAGAGTGGGATTGTTGGGGTTATCCTGGAGAGCAGGGCCAGCAGTTGGACTTTAATGGTCCTTGTGGATCCCTTCCAACTCAGGATATTCCATGACTCCATGATTCCATGATTCCATGATTCCATGCCTCTGTGTGTGTGTGTACAAGAAGAGGTGAATTCACCTCATGGAGTTAAGAAGGGAAAACACTAAACACTGTGGGACACCTTTCCAAGAGTGAAGCATTTGCACCCAGCATAAATGAGGCAATATTCCTTCTTAAAGACAAACATTGCAAGAAAAAAACATATGTCTTCTGAAAAATCTTAATGTCAAATAGAAGAATTATTTGGGAAGCTCCTGGAATTTAATCTGGCTCTAATGACAAATTTCAGTGAAAACTTAATTCCAGTTGTACTAAGAGTCAGATTATTAACCCAGACTGTGGCAGCAGGATGAGGCTGGCAGCTTTCCTGGGGAACCCAAAACAAACACAAAGGTGACATAAACACATTACAGATACACAGCCATTGGTGAATGCAGGTATGTGAAAGAGCATTTCAGCTGAACTTCAAATAAACCAGGTGTTACACTGATAAATAACAGGGGAACAGCTGTGGCTGTGAGCTCATCACCTCCCCTGTCTCTATGACTGAGGTGGAATCAGAACTGAGCAATGAAGCTCCTGCCTTTGGGCCAGGAACTTTCAGAGCAGCAAACAGCAGCAGGGCTTGGGCTGCACATCTCCCACAGCCACTTCACACATCTCCCACCGATGTACAAATGGAATAAACTCTTGCTATTGCTGTGATGTGAGCAAGGAATTCACTGCAGGGACTGAGCTCACAATGGGCGACACCAGTTCCTTTGAGCACAGCAGGCTGGAGGAAAATGAAACTGTTACTGATTTGGTACTTAAAAGCTTAAAGTGAACCTTTCCAAGGGATGTTTCTCTGCAGAGATGTTACCCTGAGCAGAAAGTGTCCTCAGCAAGGGCAAGACCTGCACCTGGACCATGGTCAGGCTGTTGGGGACAGTGAGTGGCAGGAGGGAGTTGGTACCTCCAGGTGCCACTGAGGTTCAGGCTGGCTGTAGGAGGGAGCAGCCCCTGTGCCCCCCTGCCCCAGCTCCCACCTTCACCCACCCAGCTCCAGCCCCTTCTCTTCCCAGAGCAAATGGGAGGCTCCCTGGAAAGAGATGCACCCAGGAAAGACATCAGGGGCACTGGGGAGAACGGGAAGCTGTGCAGAAAAGGAACAGAGCACCCATCTGGACCACAGAAAGGAGAGAAAATAAAACCAGCAGCTCTTGCTGGCCATTCCACAGGCACGAGAGGCTGTGGGAATGCTGCTCTGCTGGTCCAGCTCTTTAGCCTATCCTGTTTGGGCACAAACCTCCTCAGGCACAAACACAGCCACAGCACTTGGTGCTCACACGGCTCTGAGAGCACAAGGCTGCACACCAGGGAAGGTTTGTGCACAAAGTGTCTGGTTTTACACCAAATCCTCTGTTGGGAGCACAATTAAGGGACTTTGAACTCACTGGAGAAAGCTGCACTGTCTCTGAAGAGCCCTAACCCTGAAGAGCCCTCGCAACAAAGGAGGTTGTGCTGAGAGCTGAACCACAGCACAGCAGTTATTGTGGAAGAATTCCGTGTTTATCTGCCTGGGGAAGGAGATATCTGAGCCCTGCAAGCAATGCAGTGCTCTCACATCTAAAGAATACAGCCAGCCCACGTGAGTGGTGGCAAAGGAAAGCAAAAAGAACCCTGACCTCATCTTCCTGAGAAAATTCAGATCTTATGTGAAACAGAAATTTTAAAAGGCATCTGATCTCCAAAGGCACAGAGATCAACTGCTACTTAAGGATATAAGAGATTACAAAACTAAAAGAAATAGAAGTTCAGAGCTACACTGGATTCCCTCGACACCTTATGATGGAGTTGGACTAATAGAAAAAGTTAATTAGCAAGCAGGAAAATATCAAATAAATGGGAATTAGAGACACTGAGAAGATTTGGTGGAGGCAGCATGGTTTCTGAGCCTGGCCTCTCATAATGGGAGAAGTTCAAAGGGAAAGGAGAAGACCCAGAAGCATCCAGAGGAAGTCAGTGGCCAGGCAGCCTCTGTGCTCTCACAGAGCCAATCTCTTGATAAAATAGACTCAGAGAGGAAAACATGGCAAAACTCCCAGTTACCAAACTGCAAACCAGAGCTCCAGACTGGAGCTTTCCCAGCACACAGAAGTGAAAGAAAAGGAAAAATATTTCATACAGGTACATACACACTAAGACACACCTGGGCTGGATTTGGCCAGCTGGGTCTGGATCTGGACAATTCACTCTGCAAACAGGACAAGATCCAGGTGTTCTCCCTGCTCAGGAGTTACCCAATCCAGCAAGGTGCAGGGTTGGTTTGAAGCAGAACTAGTTCTGAGGAACTTCTCTGAGGTCACAACTGGGAGGTGTCCCTGCCCATGGCAGGGCTGGAATGAGATGATCTTTAAGGTTCCTTCCAACCCAATCCATTCTGAGATCCTGTAATTTTATGGCTGCCCCTGTCTCTGGTTTGCCTCAATGGAGTCTGACCCGTGCTTGTGGCCCTGTATTCTGTGCCTGTGAGAGGGACAAGGCACTTCACAGGAGAGGCTCAGAAAGCATCAGGATTAAACAATACAAAGCAGGGCAAAGAGCAGCTGAAAGGCACCCGAGTGAGTCTGAGTGGAGTGAAAAAAGGCAGAGCATAAAAACACATCAGTGCAAAGAGCCCGAAAGCAGGAACAGCATCCAAGAAAGAAAATCTTCTGTAGAGTCCCCGTGGCCAGGTGTGTTCAGAGCACTCCCTCCCTGCCCTGGGGATGGATGGAGTTTGATTGTTTGGCCCCAGCAGCACTCGGCAGCAGAGAGCAGAGCTGAAGGAGCTGCCTGTGATCACATCTCAAACAGCAGGGCTGGAGAAAGGCACTGCTCACAACCTTCACACCTGAAAGCAGCTCCCCTCCAGCAACCCCTCAGCAAGCACAGGGCCCCGAGCTGTGGTGAGATGCAGCCTGCAGGAACAGAAATCCTCCTGTATTTCAAGTTAGGCTCACACAGAGCAGCAGGCTCCTCGGATCTGTGGGCAAACAGATCCAGTGCCTCTGGTTCCTGTTGGAATTCAGAGCTGCGGAGCAGAAATGACAAGGAGTGGATCAATTTAACTGTGGTCTCTACATGGGGAAAGGATGTTCCTTTACAAAAGCTGTCAGTTCTCATTCACAGAGCTGGAGATGCAAAGGCAGAGGCCAAACAGAAGAGGAACACAAAGATCTTCCCTCTTTGCTGCAACTCAGATGCTGTGGGAGGAGGGTGAAGTCAAGCACTGGGCACACAGTGCCTGCTTCCCTCAGACATCCCTTTCACATCCCTCAGACACACTCCATGCAAGGGAAGGCCTTTTAGCAGGATACTGAGCTGGTTTGCTGGGAAAAATCCTGGTGCTTCTTCCCAAGAGAGCAGCTGGGCTCCCAGCAGTGCCCCAGGGCCAGCAGTGCCACTGTGTCCCTCTGGCTTTGTCTGCCCAGTGGGAAGCACTTGGGATATTTCAATCCCGAGCTGCAGACCAAATCCAGGTTCCAATCTGTGCATTCCCAGCTCAGCACAGAGTGCTGCTGCTGAGGCTAAACAGGGGTCAAGGAGCAGTACTACATCTGTGAATTATTTATGTTCCATAGCATGGGGATGCAGGGTCATGGCCATGGAATGAGAACATTCTGTATCACCCCTTCTTGCTATGGAAAAACACATCCAGCTTTGGAAAGAACCAGCTGATATTCCTTGTTCAAAGATTCTCTAACTCATCCTCAGACTGGAAGTAAAGCAAATACTCTGCCCACTTAAGAAATGCTCGAGCAAAGAAAACAACCCTGGCAATGCAATGAAAACAAATCGTCCTCACCAAAGCATGGAGAGCATCAGCACACACAATATTGCTGGGTATAATTCTCAGAAATCAGCCCCAGCTTCTACCTGGAGCCCAGCAATAGTTCTGGCTGTGTAACCCCAAAGCAAGAGGCTGTTCTATATGGCCAGGCTGAAAGATCCCATAATTATGAAAAAATCAGTTCCATTGAAAGCATTACAAGCGTTTCTGTAAAATATGAATATTTCAGCTCCTGGTTTTCAAAGCACTTCCACTTAACTGCTCTTAGAAACGACTGTCTCAGTTACTGCCACTGCTGAGCCCAGAATCACAGCAGTGCCTGTGCTTTAAAGGGCCATGGCAGTGCCTGGAAACAGGAGCTGATTCCAGCTCGGAGCTGCACATGCAGCTCTCCGTGCACAGCCAGCCCTTCCTTCCAGGGGAGAGTGACAGCTCTCCTGGGAATTCGTAAACCCTCCTGCTATCAAAAGACATTAAATGAGCCCTGCCTCCCTCAAAATGTTCACTCTAAGTGAGTTAATAAGGATTTTCTGTAAAAGCTGGGTGAGAAATGAGCAGGGAAATAACATCCACACACAGAACTGCTCAGCGAGCATTTACGAGGAAGTAAAATTTACAGTGTGATCCTGCTCACGGTGAAGTGCAGGGAAGTCCTGACTGATCCTCCCTGGCTGTGGGATCCTGGTCCCAAGAGGCTGTTTCCAGCCCCCTGTAACAAGTTCTGCTCATGCTGCTGCTCTCCTCATCCCAGAGGAGGTTTAATGCACTTCCATCACCCCAGAGAATTATTCTGGATGTTACACTTCACTCCAATTGACGTGACCTCAAACAGACAGAAATATCCGACTCCATCCTGCTTTCCTCCTTCCCCGTTACCCCTCAGCAGCTGTCAGAGACAAAGACAAACCATTCCTCTCCTGGTATTTACATTCTGCTGAAAGCACTGATAGCGCTCAGCCCGATGCAGCCCTGGCTGCCGGAGATGCACTTCACAATATTTAAACCCTCGTGTGATGTTGATCAAGTTCAGGTAACACAGCTCTGAAAGGTATAATCTTTTACCAGCTACCATATTATAGAAGTCAATCAACTCCTTAAAATGCTCTGGAAGTCAAGCTTCCCAAGCACTCAATCTGCCATTCATACTTCTACACACAGGTGAATCATTTCACCAGAACTTATCTAAATAAAGCAAAGCAAGCATCAAAGAAATGAAAACATCAGGAATAATCCAGACAAGTCTGGCAACACTGGCTCTGATTTCCAAGGGGGAAGGATCCAACCCTGCAGCAGGCTGGAGCTGGAGCAGAAGTAACATATGGACATCCAACCCAGATTTCCAAATTTAGTGTGAAGATAAGGCCCAGGCGAAGTTGCCTTGGAGCCAGAAGAGCTGGGCAGCTGGGGAACCATCCCTCAGTTAACAAAAGACTTAAAAGAGCTGATTTTCTGGCTTAGCCACTTTCAGGACCCTTTTCTCTACACAGTTGTGTGTAGTTTTTAACACTGTGAAGTTATTTGCTTGCAGGGAGCAGGGGCAGGTGGGATTTGGGATGGAACATGAGGACCAGACCCCCAGCAAATGTAAACAAGCCTCACTGTTTGTCCTCACTGCAGGGAGGCGTCTAAATAAAACACATATTCCCAAATAAATAAAAACTGCGTCACTCATCTCTTTTTCCTCATAAAAAAACTAGTATTTCTTCCCCCAGTCTCTGTTGATTGCAATTGAAGTTCAGCCTTAAAAAATATGGTGAATGATTTCAAGAGTTTTGATTAACAATTCTACATTAAAATAATTTTTAGGAGGCATTATCTGCTAGAGTTAAGGTCTTTCCCCCTGATGCTCAGCACTGCTCTTCTAAAGAAGCCTCTCACCAATTTTTATGTTCAGACACAGGGAGCTCTTGGATTCGCAGCACGCAAGCAGCACTCATCATTTGGAGGGACTTTTTCATCATAAAATAAATATGAACCGCGAGAGAACACGCATTTGTCCAAAAGGAGGATTGCTGGAGCCGCCTGAGCTTTTGCTTTGAAGCAGGATTTTCTCTGGCACGCCGAGCGCTCGCGGCTCTTGCAGCGCTGTGTACCAGCTCTGCCGAGGGACAGCGAGCTGCCTCTCCAGCCAGCAAGGACAGAGTTATCGGCACCGAGAGAGAAAACTGAATGCAAACGGCAATGTGCAGAGCTCTGCCTGCCACCAGCGCTCCCCCACAGCCCCAGCCGCCGCCAGGCACAGGCAGCACCCAGGGGGACACAGATCCATCCCCGCCACACTTGCTAAACTTCTCCCCGGCCGGGCCAGGCAGGGCGGGACCGACAGGGTCCGAGTGGCTCTGCTGTCCCCGCAGGGGTGCAGGGGGGGCTGGGGGAGCTGTGGGGGAGACTTGGAGGGGAGCAGGAGGGTCTTGGGGTTTCTGGGGATGCCGGGCGCGGGGGGGGCGTGCTGGGGGCAGGAGGGGAGTTTCGGGGGGCTGGAGGGGGTGCAGGGCGAGGGCGTGCCGGGGAGCAGGGGAGACTCCGGGAGGAAGGAGGGGGTGTCGGGGTGCCGGAGAACAGGAGGGGTCCGGAGGGTAAGAGCGGGGGGCAGAGGAGGCTCTGGGGGCAGGAGGGCGCCGAGATGCCGGAGGACAGGGGGTCCGGCAGCCAGGACGGGGGTGCAGGGGGGCGTGCCGGGGTGCCGAGATGCCGAGGGGAAAGGGGGGCGTGCCGGGGAACAGAGGGGGCCTCCGGAGGTAGGAGGAGATGCCGGGGGGCAGAGGGGATAGGAGGGGCATGCGGGGTGGCAGAGGGGGGTGTCGGGGGCAGAGGGGGGTGCCAGGGGGGCAGAGGCGAGTGCCGGGGTGGAGGGAGTGTCGGGAGATGGCAGTGGATGCCAGGGAGCAGAGGAGGGTATCAGGGTGCCCGGGGGGGCTCCGCGCAGAGCGCCGGAACGGGCGCTGGCCAGAGCGGGGCAGCGCGGAGGGGTCCGGGAACAGTCCTGGAACAGTCCGGGAGCTGTCCAGGAGCTGTCCAGGAGCTGTGCGGGAACAGTCTGGGAACAGTCCTGAGCAGCCCGGGAACAGCCCGGAGCAGTCAGGGAGCTGTCCGGGAGCTGTCCGCGGAGCCCGTGCTGAAAGCACAGGGCGGTGACCACAAACGGGGCCACGGGAGAAGAGCCACGGGGCACCAGGACAGGCCCCGAGGGGGGCAGCGGGATGGCCCAAGGGCTGTGGGTGACCATGGTTGGACCGTGGAAAAAAGGAAGTCGTGAGCAGAGGATAGATAGGGAAAATCCTTTGGTGGGTGGTGAAAAGAGGGAACCCTTGGACAGCCTTCACAGAGTGGGAAACCCTTGGATAAATGACTCAAAGGGGGAGCCCTCGAAGCGAGAGGACAATGGGAAATCGTTTGGAAAGGTGGCACAAAAGGGGAGCCGTCGGAGAATCATGGCACGGGGGAAATCCGTGGAAGGATGGAGCAGGGGAAACTCATGGTGAGCCAGAGCAAAGCACAGAGACTTGAGTGGGTAGTTCACAGGGAGACTCCTCAGACAGAGAGTGAGGTGGGGGAACCCCTGGGCAGTGGTGTAAAAACGGAACCCTCGGACAGCAAGTCCAAAGGTGGAATACTTGGAGGGGCCATGCCATAGGAAACTCTTGGACAGGCTGCACAATTGGGAACCCCTTGGCTGGGCAGTCAAAAGGAGCACCCTTGGCTGGGCAGCGCAATGGCAAAACCCCCGAGCAGACTTTGCCGCGGGGGAACGCTCGGAGAGGGGCTGTTCCCGGGGAGAAGGGGCGCCCGAAGCAGGGGAAGGAGCGCACCTGTGAATGTTCATCTCCCGGGGCGGGCGCCGCGCCTTGTCGTAGGCCACCTTGGCAAAGACGCCGGCGATGAGCACGAAGGCGATGGCCCCGCACGAGATGTAGACGGTGGCGTTGGTGCTGTCCTTGTCCGGGTCGTACTTGTTGGCGTCCCCGTCGCCGCCGTCGCCGCCGTCGGCGGGCAGGGCGCCGCTGGCCGTGGTGGGGTGGGCCCACTCGGGGCTCTTGTAGTTGCGGCACAGGCTCTGGTTGAGCTTCTCGGCGCGCTTGTTGCAGCAGAAGCGGTAGAAGCAGGTGCCGCAGCAGTAGCGGAAGCCCGTGAGGCTGTTGTTGCACTCGAACTCCTTGTCCCACTGCCCGCTCACGTCGTAGTAGCCCCAGCACGTCTCGTGGGCCGGGGCCGAGCCCCCGCCGCCGCCCCCGCCTCCGGGGGGTGCCTTGCCGCCCCCCGCGCCCTTGCCGCGCCCGGGCAGCGCCGTGGGGGCGGCGGCCCCCGGGCCCGCCAGCGTCTGGTTGAGGAGCTCCTTGCCCGGCTTGGGGGTCCGCCGCGCCGCCGCCGCCCCCTGGGTCCGGTTGCCCTTGGCGCGGGGGGGCCCGGCCGCCTGCGCGGGCGGCGGCAGCAGCAGGGCCAGGAGCTGCAGGGACAGCAGGAGCAGCGGCAGCAGCAGGTGCCGCGGCCCCATGGCGAGGGGCGAGGCGGGGGGCGCGCGGGGGGCGCGGCGCGGGGGGCGCGGCGGGCGGGGTGGGGGCTCAGCGGCCGGGGCGCTGCCCCATGGAGCGGGGCGGGGAAGGGCGCGGGAAGGGGGTCCCGCCGCTGCCGCGGGGGCTCCTCAGCGGCGGCTGCCCGGCGCCGGGCGCTTCATGCCGGCGCGCGGCGAGCGGCGGAGCCCGGCGGAGCGCGGCTGGAGGCGGAGGGGTCCCGGCGCTGCTCCGGCGAGGGGCTGCGAGAGACGGGGAGAGGGTGAGAGCGCGCCGCGCCCCGGGCACCCCGGCCCGCCCCCGCCCGCCCGCCCCCCGCCCACGGCCTTACCATGCCGGAGCGGGACTGCAGCGGGGCCGCGGGGCTGCCCGCGCTCCTCGCCGAGCCGGGGGCGGAGCGGCGCCGAGCCGGGCGCGGAGCAGGGGCGGGCGCCGAGCCGAGCCGGGCGCGGGGAAGCACCGCCCACCGCTGCCGGGCCGCTCCTGACATCACCGGGACCGCGCCGCGCCGCTCCGCTCCGCCGGCACCCCGGCACGGCTGCCCGACCGCCCGGGGCAGCGCGGCGCTCGGGTGGCTCCGCAGAGGGGCAGGGAGCGCTCCGGGCCGGCAGTGCCCTGTAGGGGTGTGCGGGGTGCGGACCTTGCGCGCATCCCCGGGGAGCTGGTCCCGGCAGGGATGGGCAGGGATGGGGTGAGTGGCCACCGGGCTTGTCCCTGGGGAGGTGGTCCCGGCAGGGATGGGCAGGGATGTGGTCCCTAAGGTGTATGTGGTGTGCAGACCCTCTGCCTGTCCCCGGGGGTGTGGTCGCCGCGGGTGTCGGCAGGAGTGCGGTCCCTATCGATGTGTGTGGCCCTGTACCTGTCCCTGGGGACACGATCCCTGCGGGGATGCGCTGGGATGTGCTGAGCGGCCCCTGAAGCTGTCCCCGGGGGTGTGGCCCCTGTGTGGATGGGCAGGGATGTGGTCCCTATAGCTGTGTGAGGTGTATGGCC
Organism: Lichenostomus cassidix; assembly: GCF_008360975.1. NCBI lineage: Eukaryota > Metazoa > Chordata > Aves > Passeriformes > Meliphagidae > Lichenostomus > Lichenostomus cassidix. The sequence goes on from NC_139498.1 coordinate 10,411,072, forward strand.
ACTGTTCCTGTCCCTGGGATGGGGTCCCTGCAGAATGGGCAGGGTTGTGGTCCCGCTGGATCTGTCCCTGTGGAGAGGCACGGACAGCATTCCCCCGTGGGCAGACAGGGGCTCTGGTTTGCAGTCTGTATGGTCCCTGACAGTGTGAGCACTGGGTATTGTTCTCATCAGTGTGCACGAGTTTATGGATGGATGTGGGGGAATGTGGTCTCTGAAGGTGTGTGAGTGTCAGGGATGGACATGTGCAGTGATTTGTTCCCTCTCCGTGTGTGAGGGAGGTACAATCTACAATCCCCAGGGATGTGCATGAGCAGCACCTATCCATGTGCACAGATGGTTTGGGCTGGGGACCCTGGGGACACTTGCAGGCTCCTGGGGGTGGTCCTGGGCAGGTGTCTGTCCCAGTCAGCTCAGGGGCAGAGCTCCCTCACCTCTGCTGAAGCAGAACCACAGAATATTCTGGGCTGGAAGGGACCCACAAGGATTATCCAAGTCCAGCTCCTGGCTCTGCACAGGACACCCCACAGGTTGCCTCCAGGAGGTTCCTGTCTCAGTGCCTGCAGCACAGCCTGGTGCTGGGCACACCTTGTCCCCAGGGCTGTGCTGTCCCCACTGCCCTGCCAGCTCTGCACAGGGACATCCTCCATGCCTCCCAGGCTGCCCAGGGATTGCTGCCCAGCCTGGGGCTGTTGGCATCTAGTTGGGAAGGTGCATGAGGTCCAGCTGAGTCCCAAATCCTTCTCCCTAATGTGCTCAGGGTGGAGAGAGCAGCATCCCCCACCCCTGCCTGACACAATCCCCACCTCTTCCAACTGTTGCCACTCCAGGAGAGCTCTGGGATGCTGCAGGGATGGGCTGGCACTGTCCTGGGCTGCCCAGTGACCCAGGCACAGCCACCACAGGTTCGCTCTGAGCAAGGTTCCTTCAGGCACAGAAGCTGTCACTGCTGTGAGCCACAGCCACCAAGGCAGAATTTCCTCAAAGTCCTGGTGCTTCCCCCGTGTCCCACTGCAAACGCAGCTAAAGCCTTTACAAACATTTCCTGAAGCCAGGCAAGGTGCTGCCAGCTGTAAGGACACACAGAGGACAGCGAGGAATCACAGCAAGGAGGAGCACAGGAGATGGGAACCGAAGGGATGCCCTGAAGCTGCAGGCAGGCAGTTTTCAGGAGAGAAGGGAATGTGATGTAGGAGGAAGAGAGCAGAGGAAAGGGAGAGCCACCCCTAAAATCTCATGTCTTGCACCCTGTGAGTCATTTCCTCACAAGCTCCCAAGGTTTGAATGCCCATAGCTCATCTGATGACTCCCTCAGGAGACCCCACAGGCTGTGAGGTTGGCAAAGAAAGCTTTAGCTTTGCCATCAAAGCTGCTCTGGTGCTGGGGGACACCTGGGGAAATGGAAAATCCCTTCATTCCTCATGGAAAGGAGGACTGTTACCCTTCCATGGCCTCGGAGTGCTGGAGCTAAGGGAGGTGCCCAGGTCTCCCTGGTAAATCCACACCATGGGGTCCCCAGGCCTCAGCTCAAACCTGAGGCAAACCTGACCCCAAACTCAAACCTGAGGCAGAAGGAGACAGCCTAATGCCGCCATGGCCACCCAGGGGGAATTTCAGCTGAACCCCAATGCCCTGAGCCCAGCTCCTCTGGCCCCTCCTTGGGGATGATTCTCCTGTCATGAGGGACTGCCAAACTCTGACACCAAAGGTTGTAAAGCAGATTTGAGTGATGTAGAGAGGCCATCTCCAAACACTGTGGGCCTTCCACATGTCCTCATCGAGCTCACCACAGAAAGCATCTTCAGCCTTGGGTTGCCTTGAAACTCTGTTCCTGCTTCTCCGAGGCTTTGCAAAGGGTGGGAGGCAGCAGGATGGAACAATCCATGTCTTTCCCTCACCTGGCTAAGCCCTGCACTCCCACCCAGGAAACGAGGTCTCTACAATGGCTCTGCTCTCCCAGGTGGGCAAGGCTGCCTGCTGAAGGCAATCCTTGGGCAAAAAATCCATAGTTTTTGGGCCATAAACAATTGTCACAGCTCTGTCCTTAAACCAAATGTTACAGAAAATGCCTAGTGAAGCACTGTCTCCCTGGAGAGCAGCTCGAAGTGTCAGCTATTCTACCCCCAAAATCATTTGGGGTCTGAGATTTGCCTTTCCCTCTCCAGTCCAGAACTTGGGCTCCTCATGCTCCTCTGATGCCACCATGGCTTTATCACACCGAGGTGATGATGCAACCCCACCCAGATGCCTCTGCCTCCTCCTGCTCAATTTCTCATCGCCACCAGGCAATCTAAAGAAGGACAGAGCTTCCCTGGATCCCCAGCATAATCCCATTGCCTTGCCTGGAGCCAAAAGCCGGGAGAGAAAAAGCTGAAGCAAATGTGAAAAGAAGGAAAGAGTCCCTGAGGAGCAACGTCAGATTTCTGGGACTTTCCTGGGTTTAGAGCCGCGTTGCTGGCTGTGGAAGGGAAGGACAGAGGCTCAGATGCTTTGGGAGAAAATGCCAGTGCTGCTCTCCTCCCCATGCCGGGGAGCTGTGTGACAGTGACTCGGTGACAGCTCCTCTCCCCAGCTCCATCCCCTCCTGGAAGTCACTCCAAAACCTCCAGCGCTTTCTCTTTTATCTCCTGTCCCATCCTGCCCAGGTTGTTTTTGGCAGCACGACTGTTCCAGAGCTGTTTTCTTGTTTATCTTCCTCGCCGGGTGCTTTCATCTCTCTGCCGGAGCTGCCGCGGCTGCAGGCAGGGAAGGGAAGTGCAGCTTCAGAAACTCCTGAAATCCAATTCCTCCCCAGCTTCGTTCCCCTTTAGCCCCTTTTCCTGCCACCCCTCGTCGGCCTCTGATGACTTTGTGAGGAGTTTGTAATGAGTCTGATGTGCTCAAAAGCTGATTCTTGCCCGTCAGGGGATTCGATTGTGACCGTGAATCTTCATTAAAATGAGCCCAGCACTTCGGACCTAATTTTTCTTCTAAAATTAATGCAGCTACAAAAAGCTCCTAATAGGAGTTTGGGGGATTATTTCTGTGGAGCTGCATTCCATCTTGCTGGAGCAGGAACGGGTGGATCCCGAGTTTGTTTCAAGCAGGAGGATGATTATTCCAGGTCCAAGACAGGCTGAATGGAAAGCAGGGGAAAAAGCAGGGACTGCAGGGCCTCACACAGGCAGGGCCAGATGTGATCAGGTTTTTGTGCAGCTTCTGAGCAGCTGTTTCAAAGGACAGGGCAAGAATGTGGAGCAGAACAGGGACATTTCACCAGCTTTTTGCTGTTGATTTCTTCTCTGGTTTCTGAGAGGATGCTGTGGATTTTATGGTTCTGTACAGTTTGAGGAGCTGGGATTCTCTTTCCCCATGGGAACATCTTGTTCCTTCCTGCTCCTGGCCATGCCCTCAGCCCCTGGCTGTGAGTGTCACCAGCTCTGTCCCACAGCAGGGATGTGTCTCTGTCTCCTGTTGTGTCTCAGGCAGGGCTGGGGGAGGAGGCTGCCAGGCCAGGAACAGATGGGAGGTGTGCCCAGCTTTGCCAACAAGGTGCCACCTGGGCAGCAGTGCCACCAGCACTCCTGGGAGAGGTGCAGGGACTTCACTGAGGTGTCCCCAGCATTGGCCAGGCACTTCAGCAACGCCCTCTCATCAAGTGGGGCCATCTGTAAACAGAAGGCAAAGAGACTTCTGCAGCAAACGAGAATTTTGTCATTATTTATCCAGCTCTGCTCACAGAGATGTCTTCAGAAAAAGTGCTTTTACCACTGCAATTCTGCAAAGCCCTGCAGGGTCCTGTGGTCAGTGATGGACAGAGGCTCGGTGCCTTCTCCTGGTGGAAGTAGCTCTGAGACAAAACTGAACAGCCAGACCCACAGAGTTCCCCCAGTAATGCTCTGTGGGGTGGAGGGGACAGTGCTGCTGCTGCACAGTTGACATATTTGTTTTCTGCTACTTTTCCTTTTCATCCCAGTTTGAACTCCTCGAAAATGCACTGACCCAGCAAACTGTGGTGTGGGGCTAGCAGAGGTGTTTTGTTCCTTCCTCCATGTGTGGAAGAAGATCTTCAGAAAGACATCTCTGAGGCCACTCTTGTGGCTCTTTCTTACTGCTCCACCCCAAACCTGTTCACCTGGCAGTGTTCATGCACTTTGTGGAATCTTGTGATGCCTGATCATGGAATCACAGAATCCCAGAGCAGTTTGGGTTGGAAAGGAGCTTAAAAATCATTTAGTTCCATCCCCTGCCATGGGCTGGGACACCTTCCACTCTCCCAGGCTGCTCCAGGCTTCATCCAGCCTGGCCTTGGACACTTGCAGGGACCCAGGGGCAGCCACAGCCTCTCTGGGCACCGTGTGCCAGGGCCTGCCCACCCTTGCAGGGAAGAATTTCTTCCCAATATCCAACCTAAATTTCCCCTTTTTTGGTTTGAAGCCATCCCCCGTTGTCCTATCACTCCATCCTCATAAACAGACTCTTCATTTTTCTTGCAGGCTCCTTCCTGCTATTAACAGAAAATCCAGCACAAGGGAAACCCTCCAAGTATTCTCTACAAACTGTGACAACCCCTGGGGATCCAGGGAGAAAGAAGAGAGTGCACAGACCTCAGCATGGGCTCCTCCTTCACTGGTCTCTCCTGGGTGATGGTTCCTCCAGGCCTGCCAGTTTGGGAAGCACATTTGGAACTGCTTTGCCTTCCTACCTTTGTCACTTCAAACTGGGGCTTCTGCAGGGTGGATGTTCCTCCAGGGCAGCACACCCCTGTGTGACACCTGCCTGTGCAGGACCTGTCCCTGCCGGCATACCAGGGGTTAATTCCCTTTCCCTTGCTGCCTGTGCCCAGAAGGGAAAGCAGTGTGAGCTTCTCTTTTCCGTGTCATTACTGTCCCTGTTGTTATTCCCATCACCACCATGGCACAACCTGTCCCTGCCAGGGCAGACTCCTCTCCCAGCACCCAGCCAGGCTCTGCTCCATCAGTGTCCCAGAGATCTGAATTTTCCTGGCTCAGCTCTTCCATTCAGATTGCCCTGCAGCTCCAGGCAGCTCATCCCCAGCCAGCCCGAGGCAGGAGGATCCATCCAAGGCAGCAGAGGAGCAGATGGAAGGAGCCAGGCTGAACATCCACACCTTGCACTGTCATTACCCTGCCTGGGCTGGAAGAAGGTGATGGTCCAAGAGAGATGAGAGCAATTAGCACTGATTTGATGATCCCAGGCTGCCTCCAAGCCCAGCCATGTGGCACTCAGAGAGCTCCCAACCATCCCTGCATCCATACCCACCTCACCCAGGCCACCACGGACAGCTCAGGCACGGACAGCTGGAGGGGATGTGAATGGGCATTTTCCTTTTCTCCAAACATCTTATCCACTGGCTGTCACATTTTTATCTGGATGTGTTCATTTAGCAGCACTCAAGGCCACACAGGAGAGCATTTGCAGCCTGCAGAGCTTGGAAGATGTGGGATCCCAGACCTCACCTTCTCACAGCTCACCCAGGGCTATCTCTCATCTGTCTCCCCCTTCACACCCCACCTTTAGCCCGGGAAGAGCCCAGAAACCTCAGGACAGCCCCTCAGGAGGGTTGTGGTTATGGCACTCCCAGTCCCATGAACCAAACCCCTTCCACTGCAAACCAGGAGCCTCCCAGGCTCCAGCAATTCCAGTCCATATTCCTGCAGCCATGGAACAGAGAGTAATCCCCCAGAATGCTGAGGTTCCAATGTCATCCCCGGGATCTAAACAATGTTATCCTAAACAATGTTATCCTAAATGTACTTAATCAGCCTTGAGGTTCTGACCTGTGTTGGGATTGGGTGGAGGGCAGAGCACAAGGGTCACACAGTGGCAGCTGGGACATCAGCTGGACACCACGAGTCCCCACAGCTACCTGTGCTACAGACCAGGGGTATTTCCCCATCAGCCTTCTCTGCTGTCCCTGGCACTTCCCAAACCTTTGTGCCATTCCCAGTCATTCCCACAGCTCTGGGTGCCACCACCCATTCTGGGACTGGACACTGCTCCTGGAGAGAGCCATCTACTGCTCCTCTGACAATATCACCCCGTCTGGAGGCCCCTTAGGGTCACCTTTCAGCAGCTTCTCTGCATTCCTGCACCTCAGCAGAGACCTTGGAAATCCTTCATCTCCCAAAAGGGAAAATCAGGGCATTAACACCAAGTCTTAACCATTCCCTGAGCAGATAAAGCCAGGCTGTAGGCACCATGCTGTAGGCACTGTGGGAGCAGAAGGATCTGTCAAGGCACTTGGATTCCTGTATTTTATGCCCAGTCTGTCAGACTTGCTTTGCAGTCAGTCCTCAGAGCCAGAGGAGGCTGTGCTGCTTCTGCCATGGCACTTTAAGGAGAAACCAAACTCCTGGGAAGAACAAAGTCCGAGGCAGGGACAGGACGTGTCACATGGATGACAACTGCTGGGGCTGTTCCCATCGTGCTGAGCCTGAGGCTGAGGCAGAGCCCTGGGCAGGAGCAGGGACACAACAACAGGCTGGGATTGTGTCCTGTGGCAGTGGGGCTTGGGTTGGAGCATCAAATAAATCCCTCTTTCCCCATGGAGAACAGAGCATTGTCTCTCTCTTTCCCCTTGGAGAACAGAGCACTGTCTCTCTCTTTCCCCACAGAGAACAGAGCACTGACTCTCTTTCCCTATGACAGAGGCAATTCCTGCTGTTTAGCTCACAGCTGGAGAGCTGAAGTTTGGTGCCAAGGAGAAGCAGGGGCTCTGGAGCCTCCCTGGAGGACCCTGAATGTCTGCTCTGGACCTGTGCCCATCCTCTCCCCGGGCTGGGCAGCAGCCTGGGCTCTGCCTGGCCCTCACCACCAGGGAATTCTGTGCCCTGGGGGTCTCCCTGGGCTCCCACGCTGCTGGTGCTGAGATGAGACCTCTCTTTCCCATGGCAGTAGGATTTGTCCCTTCCTGTCACCTTCCTGGTGCCTCCTCACCGCTGCCTACCAAAGGGGGGAGCTGCAATGAGACCCTGGAAGAGCAGCCTGAGATGGTTCCAAATGGCAGAGTCACCCCTGGAGGTGTTCAAAAACGTGGGGATGTGGCACTTGAGGACATGGAGAGGGTGCCGTGTTGGTGACTTTGGAAATCTTTTCCAACCTAAATGGTTCTGTGAAATCTAAGGATCTAGAGACTCTCCCTGATCTAACAATAACTACGACTTTTGTAGAAGGTCTTGCATTCCCATGATCCTCATATATCCATGATTCTCAGCTTCCAATCTGGATAGGAATCAGAGAATCACAGAATCATTTAGGTGGGAAAACACCTCCAAGATCCTTGAGGCCAACCTTTGACCAAACCACCTCCATGTCAACCAGAGAGGAGCACTGAGGGACCCAGTGGCACTGGATGATCCTTGTGGGTCCCTTCCAGCTCAGGATATTCCATGATTCCCAGCACAGGGCTCATGCCATGGCCTGATCAAGACACAGAGGTTTTCCAGGAGAGGTTTTCCAGAGGTTTTCCTGCCTGCTGCAGCCCTCCCTCAGTGCCTGGGCCAGGCAGGCAGATTTGTGCAGAAGGCAGATGAGTTCCTCATGGATTTCAGAGTGTGACACATCCTCTCCCAAGCTCCCTGAGCCCCTCTGCTTCTCTTCTCAGGTGAATTTTATACCTTTTCGAAATTCCTCAGGGTTGAGCCAGTTCTTCCCAGTCATTCATGAGCCAGGTGAATGACTGGAAAATGGAAGGATTCCAAAGTCCTTTGAAAAGAGCTGAGAGCTCTCTGAAATTAGGATATTTTTCAAGGCTGAGAGGGAGACCAAAGAAAGCTGAACCCCAGGCTTGCACAGCTGAGCAAAGAGTGTGGGATGGGAGCACGGTGTGCACGGCAGGCTCGGGCAATCCTTGCCATGGGCAGGAACAATCGCAATTCCCGAGCAGGGGGCAGTGGGAGGATCGGCTCTGGCGTGCTGGAGGCAGGCACTGCTCAGGCAGGGTGCCCCCGGCTTAATGGGAATTCTTTTCCTTAGATCTTTGTGCTGCTGCCAATTCACGCGTCTGAGCAGACAAAAGAGCACTTCAAGAGTCCAATTGCTGCTGCCTGCAGCCAGCACCGGCCCTGGAGCAGCCCAGGAGAGGAGGAGGGAACATTCCAACCGGGCAAGAAGCACGGGGAGGAGCATCCTGTGAGGACTTCTGGCCCTGTGGACTTCAAAATTCTTCAGAAAACTGGGTAGTTACAGGAGAAATTATCATAAAATCATAGGATTGTTTGGGATGGAAGGGACCTGAAAGATCATCCTGTTCCACCCCCTGTCAGGCAGGGACACCTCCCACTGTCCCAGGCTGCTCCAAGCCCCAATGTCCAACCTGGCCTTGGACACTGCCAGGGATCCAGGGGCAGCACAGCTTCTCTGGGCACCCTGTGCCAGGACCTGCCCACCCTCACAGGGAACAATTCCTTCCCAGTATCCCATCTATCCCTGCCCTCTGGCAGTGGGAAGCCATTCCCTGTGTCCTGTCCCTCAATCCCTTGTCCCAAGTCCCTCTCCAGCCTTCTTGTTTGACCCTTTCAGCCACTGCAATCATGTCTGAGAAGAAGCAGGGATGACAGGAAAGCTGCATTTGGGGTTTGCTCTGGGGGGAAGGTACAGTCCATGCTCACCAGCTTTGTACTTGAAATTCCCTTTCACTCCCTGCACACCCTGCAGGATGTGTGCCTGGAGAAAGAGGACAAATCCAAGCCATGCAGCACCAGGGAGATGTGGTGGTGTTTGCAGGGGATGTTCACATGCTTCAGGGGCATTTTTTGCCACTGGAAAGTGTCTCAGCAGCTGTGAGCAGTCACTGTGTGCTGAAGAAACCGCATGGGCACCACCCAGGGCTGTCCCATGGCTGACACAACAAACTGGGCTGCACCAGGGCCTCTGAAACCACCTAAGGGAAAGAAACCTGATGTGAGAAACCAGACCCTGTAATGACAGAAAACCCAAATGGAAAGGTAAAGGATTCATGGACAATGTGACCAACAGCAAAGAATTCAGCACACTGAGGAGGTAATCCAGGATCTCCAGGAAACAGGAGGAGTCCCAGCTTTTCTGTCAGGCAGAAGTGGTTAAACCAACTCTGACAGCACAGAACACTCAGAATGGTGGATAATCCTCTGCTCTGCTCTGTCTGGTGCTCTGCAGTCACAGCCTGGCCATGCAGACAGGAGGCTCACTCACTGCTCCTGCCCTGCCCAGGACACAGAGCACTCCCTGTCCCCTCCCTTGCCATTTATTCCACATCTGTCACTGGGGTGGGTGCTGGACACTCTCCCCTGCCCAAACCCCCTGCTGCAGCTGCCCCTGATCTGGAGTGACCTGCATGGATTTGCTCTACCTTGGTTTCCAAAAGCCAGGACAGCCCAGGAACCCTTTGGCACAGGGACATCTCTGGGGTGCCAGGCAGTGTTTGTCCCTCACTGGAGGAATTCCTACTCTGGAGCACTGGTGAATCCGTGGGCACATCCCACCGGCAGCACAACAAGGACCCCACAGTGTGCAAAGGGAGCCACACTGAGTCACATCCACAAATCCAGGGCTGGGGGGCCAGAAGCCCCCATTCTTTAAAGGTTTTTCTCTGCAGAGCTGTGTGTAGAAGGAACCATGGAATGCTGAGCACTCATCACTCCAGCACTCCCTTGTTCCCACCACACAGCCCTTCCACAGGATCTGCACCTCCCTGCCTCTCTGTGGGAGCACAGAAGGAGGTGTTGGGACCACAGGCTGCTCTCCCTGAGCCTGGGAAACGATTAGCAAACATGCCTGGATTTGAAACTTTCCCATTCCGTTTTTATTAATTCTCCCTTTGCAATAATCCTCAATATGCTTCGTTTACATTCAACGAGCAAGAGGGGAGCACTGCCTTAGTTAATTTAACTCCCACAAATTCCCATCTCTGCTGGGGAGAGATTGTGCTTCCTCACAGATAAAGCAGCTTCTTCATATTTCAAAAGGTTAGAGATTAGATCTGCTTACTGCTATACTTTTATTAAAATTCCTATTTACATTTTTTTAACATTGATACAATTACAGAGAAGGTAGAAAGAAAACATTTGAGTCAGAGCAATCCCTGAACACTGGAATATCCCTCAGCCTGTACAGCCATGGTCATGGCAGGTGAGAGCTCTGCTTGCTGTCCCTGCAGATGGGCAGGAGGAGCTGCCTGACCTCCTCCACCTCCTTCTCCTCCTCCTCCTGCTCCACATGCTGAGGGCTCAGAAGTAGCACAAAACCTGACCACAAAACCTGATTGAATTCTTCAGCAAGAGGGAAGTTGAATGAGAAGGCTCCAGGGTGACCTTATTGAAGCCTTTCAGTGCCTAAAGGAGCTCCAAGAAAGCTGGAGAGGGACTGGGGACAAGGGATGGAGGACAGGACAAGGGAATGGCTTCCCACTGCCAGAGGGCAGGGAGAGATGGGATATTGGGGAGGAATTGTTCCCTGTGAGGTTGTGAGGCCCTGGCACAGGGTGCCCAGAGAAGCTGTGGCTGCCCCTGGATCCCTGGCAGTGTCCAAGGCCAGGTTGGACAGAGCTTGGAGCAGCCTGGGACAGTGGAAGGTGTCCCAGGCAGGGGTGGCCCTGGATGGTTTTTAAGGTCCTTTCCAACCCAAACCCTTCAGGATTCTGTGATTCAATGACTGAGAAGCAGCAGCAGCTCCAAGTCCCTGCTCCAGGGGCATCCAGCTGGAATCCATCCTTGGTCACTCCAAGGGGCTCTGGGCAGTGCCCTCAGGCCAGAGCACTCTGGCCAGGCAGAGGGAATGCAGGGCTAGCTCCAGAGCTGGCCCATGGCTGGGAATTCACTCCCTGGGCTGGAGGAGGAAGCCTTTAAAACTGCAGGAGCCTCAGTGAGCAGCAGCTGCTGCTGGCCAGGGGAGCTGCAGAGCCTGGGGGCTGCTGGGTCCCTGTGTGGGGACCTTGAGGTGACACCCCACAGCCCTCAATAGCAGCTGTTGGTTGTGTCCTGGGGACGTGGAGACACTGCTTTCAGGTTCTGGGGTGCCATGTGGGGGTGGCTGTGGGGTGACTGGGAGCCAGAGGCTTCCTGGCTCTTCATGGCTGTTCCTTCCAGCTGGGTGTCACCAGCCTTGGAGTGACAGAGACTCTGAGACTGCAGGGAAAGCATTTGGGAGTGGCTTCTCCTCCCCACTGCCCTCCCTGGGGTGTCACACCGAGCTCTGCCCCTCCCTGTGGCCTTCTGGCAGCACCCAGGCAGTGGCACAGAGGGAATTCTCTTTTGGAGCTGTTTGTCCATTCCCTGTCTGCCCACAAGAAACACTCAGCTGGAATGTTTTGAGCTGCATGAAGATCATGGGATACCCTGGGCTGGATGGATCCCAACAGGATCCAGGGAGGTGTGGCTGGATTTGATCTTGGTGAACACAAGGATGGAACTACAGCTGCACAGCCTCCATCCTAGAATTCCCATCCTAGAATTCCCTTTGCACCTCCACAGCAGCTTTCTGTGGGAAATCACCCATGGAGTGATCAGTGCAGAGCATTTGGTGCCTCATCAAATGTGCTCTGGGAAGGACAGAGATGTCTGAGGGCTCTGCTTGGGACACTGTCACTGCACTGAGCACAGGAGAAAAGAACAACACCTGTAATTGACTCGGGGGGAGATATTTAGGTCAGCAGAGCTGTAATTACCTGTGCTGGAGGCTGGCCAGGACTCCAGCCTTACCACCCCTGCTTGCAGGAATCTTGTGGAACTCGAGTAGAAAATCACAGAAGAAACCCCTGTTTTCCTTTGTAGGGCTTCAGAGATATTTTTTTACAATTTGGCTTCTCAGAAAAGGGGTCAAGATGTCTTCCCAGTCCTCCTGGTTTTTATCAACAACAAAGAAGCTCTTTGCTGTCTGTGAGGGGAAGATCTGAGTCCTCAGGAGCAGCAGAAACCTTCCAAGGCATTTTGATGTTTCCTAAACAGAGTGGGAGGGGTGGATCTGTGGGAGCTTTGCCTGTCTCCCCAGTGTCACCCCACAGATTCCTCCCAGAGAAACTCATCTGGGCGTGGAGAGGAGAGAAAATGAGGTGGAAGTGTGTGGAAGCTTCTGTAAACCAGGAGTGCTGGGTGGAAGTCAGAGGAGCTTTGTTGAGTTTTTATGACTGCAAATCGGGGGTGATGACAGTCAAAAATCATGGAAAAGACTCAGATTAGGAATGGAAAAGGTTTAGATTGCATGTTGGGAAAAAATTTTTCCCTGTGAGGCTGGGGAGGTCTTGTGGCTGCCCCTGGATCCCTGGAAGTGTCCAAGGCCAGGTTGGGGCAAGCTGGGATGGAGGAAGGTGTCCCTGCCCATGGTAAAGGGTGGAATGGGATGAGCTGAGGCTGCAGCTGATGCTCTGGAAGGGTCCTACTGTCAGTGAGGAGTGAGGAACCACCCCTGACCCTCCAAGAGCAGCTCAGGTTTCTCCCCCAGCTCTGAACCCCCAGGACCAATGGAATCTCTCAGGAGAAAAATGGGTGCTTTGCACAGAAATTTTCTGAGGTGTCCTCAGATTTGCTCTGTAATGCAAAGCCAGCAGGAAAACAAAATTACCTAAAGGAGCATATATTGAACAGTGCTTTTGTGGGGAACTCACTGCCACGAGAAATACAGACAGGTTTAAAGGGCTGCCAGACAAATCCATTCCCAAAAACACCCCCAGGGCCATCAGACACCAGTGCAGCTCCTGTCTGAGGAGATCTCTGCAGCTCAGCCTGCCTGGAGCCTGCAGGCACACGAGGAGCTCTGTGTTCCTGCTTTCCTTCTTCTCCTTCCCTAAGAGCTGCAGCTGGATTATGTAGAAAACTCCCAGGATTTTGTCAGGCCTGAGGCTCTCCAACGTGCTCCTCAGTGCCAGGGCATTTGTGCTCGACAGGCAGCAACAGCCAGGGCTTTGCAGGCTTTCTGCAGGGTGTCCTTTCCTCCTGGAAAGGAGGTTTTGAAACGGGCAGGAACCACCTGGGAGCTCTGTTGGTCTTCCACCAGAGAGCAGCAGATCTTCCCCCAGGGGTTCCCATGCCTTTCCCCACCCTGGGCTCAGTCCCTGTGTCACCCAGCCCTGCCCTCCCTCTCTCACAGCACTAATCCACAGCCAGGCTGGCAGGGAGCAAACACATCTCGGTGCTCACAGCCCTAACACCACCTTAATTAAGTTCTTTGGAGGAGGATTTCCTCGGACTGTGAGTTCTCCTAAATGAGAGCAGACAGGGCTGAGGAGAAGAGGCCACCAGACAGGATGTCTGGGACAAACCCTGGCTGTGGCCCAGGTGAGCTCAGCTTTGCCCCTCAGGTGTCAGTGCCAGACAATGCCAGCCCTGACTGACTCCATGCCCCAGGACAGAGCAGCTAAAAGGCTTCTTCACCCCAAGGCCTGACCATTTGTTTCCACTCTGTCGCCTGCAGGAATAAAAGCTCTGACCTCTGCTGACAAATCCTTTTTCAGGAAAAACAGCAAAACTCCTGAGGCTGAAGGGGGACGAGCCGTGCTGATGGACACTGCCCACTCCTCGAGTTTTCAGCAAGCAGAGCGAGACTGTTGGTAAATGTTATAAAACACAAAAGCTATTGGAGTAAATCTTAGCTGTGATGGAGTGATCAACTGTGGGATGAGTTCCAGGGACAAAATGCCATCAGCACAGGCAATGTGTTTCTGCTCTTCTCGGAAGAGCAAGCACGAAGCTCCCTTCCCACCCCCGAAAATAACCAGCTGGATTTTTCAGGATGCACAAGCAATAGGTCTTTTTGAGCTTTACTAACCCCAGGATAATGATGGTCTCTTGATCTTCATTTTTCTCTGGCAAAACAAACAAAATTATACACATTTAAAGTCCTCCCTTAAACTCCCAGGACATTCTTTCTCCTCCACCCTTTCCCCACCAGCCCCAGCCTCATTCTCTGCCTGCCTGCATTTATTTTTCTATTTATGTTTTAAGGAGATGCATTAAATTTTCAGGGATTCTCCAGGGCACGGCAGAGGTAGTAATTTGATTTATGAAATTCATTTGCTGGCGGTTGCGTGCCAGCAGCTCGTCCCCAGCTCTGTGTCACAGCTGCTGCCCCTCTGGGCTGCAGGGACACATGGAGAGGGGCAGGTGTGTGGGACAACATCCCCACTGCTGCTGCCCAGCTCCTGCTGCATTCCCTGCAAAGATCCTGCTTGCTGCATCCCACACGGGTTTGGGTGGAGGGGAAGAGCACAGAGACTGAGAGAAGAGCCTCCTTATCCCAAAGGAGACAATGCTGAGGGACAGAGCCCTCTGTCCCCACTGGGAGATGTCCCTGCTCTCCTTTCCTTGCTGCAGCACCAGGATCTTGCTGGGAAAGCCTCCCCAGGAATGTGGCTGCTGCTGGACAGGGCTGATGTCACAGTGAGCCACCTCTGATGGAGCTCCAGCAGGGCAACATTTATCTGAGGGAAAAGCAGATGTGGCACTGAGGACCCTCCAGCCTGTGCCCAGTGGCAGCCCTGAGTCTCCCACAAACACCTCCTGGAAGTGGCAATCCAAGAGCTCCAAATCCTGCCAGCAGCAGCTGCTCCCTCCTCCCAGAAGAAAGGAGTGTCCTGGGATAGGCTGCAAAGCAGCAATACACTCCAGCAACAGGAGAATGCTGCTGGAACAACCTGAGCTCAGCAGGCTGAGAGCTGGGAAACACCTGGAGCAGGGATCTGGAGACACAGTTTGGGATCTCCAGCTCTGGTTGAGCACAACACAAAATACCTTCATCTTGCAAGAACTGCATCAAGCCTGTGCATCCTGAGAGGCTGAGAGAGCTGGGAAATTCAGCCTGGAGAGGAGAAGGTTGTGTGGAGACATCAGAGCACCTTCCAGGGGCTGAAGGGACTCCAGGGAAATGGGAGAGAGACCTTCATGGAAGAACTGGAGTGACAGGATAAGGGGGGATGGGTTCAGACTGAAAGGGGGCACACTTAGGTTGGATATTGGAAAGGAATTCCCCACTGTGAGGGTGGGGAGGCCCTGGCACAGGGTGCCCAGAGAAGCTGTGGCTGCCCTTGGATCCCTGGCATAGTCCAAGGCCAGGCTGGACAGGGCTTGGAGCAGCCTGGGATAGTGGAAGGTGTCCCTGCCATGGCAGGGTGGATGAGTTTTAAGGTCCTTCCAGCCCCATCCATTCTGGAATTCTGTGATCCCCACCCACCCAGGGGAGGCTCTGCCTGGGAGCTCAGCCTGAGCAAGGGAGAGGCTGGGCAGGGGACAGGTGACTTGTGTCCCTCTCTCCTGCTCTTTTCAGATGCAGAGCCAAAGCCCAGATGGTAACTCAGGAGCCTCTCCGCCTTGGAATTTCCTCCTCACTGAGCTCCCTGGGTTAGTGATGTCCTGCAGAGCTGCCAGCCAGCTCAGCTTCGATCCTCTCAGTGCCACCAGGCAGCCACAGGCTGCTCCCTCTTGGGGACTCGGGATGTCCCAGTCAGTGCCACCCCTCAGCTGGATGCAGGGGCTCAGTGCCTTGTAGGATGGTCACTTGGTTCCTGTTAAAGCCCAGCAGGTTGTCACAGGGAAGGTCCCCTCGTGCCCAGGGACAGCAGGGGACAGGGCAGCTGCTGCTGAGCTGGCTGGAGCTGCTCAGTGCCTGGCCAGCCCCACCCCATAGCTGGTGGCCCCAGGGCTCTGTCCCCAGCAGCTCCCCACATCCCCTGCCCTTATTGCCAGGCCTCGATATTCAGCCATTAATTAGTCCTTGCCGGTACTATTTACTGATCAGCTCGTTATTAGTCACACACAGCCTGTCCCCTCAGCACTTGCTTTGTTCTTGCTGGAGATTATATCAGCCTGTTTGTTCCCTTGTTTACAGACGTGGTGTAATCCCAACTGCCTCCCTTCCGTGTTTAATGAAGGTATTTACTCTAAATTGTTTGCCGGGATTTTCTTCTACAGTTGAGGGATAAGAAGGGCTTGGAGCACGTTATTTCATTCCAGTGGTTTGTATTAATTGGTATTTTAGATCAAATGGAGGAGACTCAACTGGCCTAAGTGGTTGTTACCTCTCAGTCAGCGGCTCTTCTTGGAGGAATGGAGCTGATGAATTTTGTTGCAGATACTGACAGGAATGTTTTGTGCTCAAATAACAAATCCTCAGCTCAGCCACAACTAGGAGCATCAGGAAATGAGCCTGGAGATGGGAATGAGCCATCACACCCCTGCCATAGCCCACACAGGGCAGGAGAACTGCCCAAGAGCTCCCTGGGATAATCCACCCTGGGTGTCATTCCCAGCACTGGGAAACATTTGGAAAAGTTGGTGCCACCATGAAGCTCAGCTGCCAACAGCCAGCACTACCTCCTCAGCTGCCCTGCACCCTGCTCAGCCTGGCCAGCAGGTCCCACTCGAGGGGACACCCCTGGCAGGAGAGGTGGTGGCTCCTCCTGCTCAGGGGAAGGTGCTGTGTGTGCCCCAGCTCCCCACCAGAGCTGTCACCTTCCAGCTCTGCCTGATGGGGTCTGGCCCTGGGGACACCCCTGGGAGCAGCACAGCCTGGTGGGGACACCAGCTGTCCCCTGGCTCTCGGCAGCTGGGACAAGGTTGCTGTCCCTAGGTGACGATGTTGTGTCACAGCCCAGGGAGTCCTCAGCAGCTCCTAGAAAACGGAGCAGCAGCTGAACCACAGGCAGTAAAACAGGATCAACCCCTGGTTCTGTGAGCTCCAAAGCCAAGCCAGCCCATCCCCCCAGGGCACAGCATCCAGTGACAGGGCGCTGTCACCTCCCCTGAGCCGGGACAGCTGCATTCCCCTCCCTACACCCCACAGCTCGTGGCTTCCCCAGCTCCGGGCACGGCTGGACACCTCCAGACAGGTGTCACCACAGGCTGGCAGGGAGGAGTGCATCCAGCCAAGTGACAAAAGCGTTCCCAGGCCCGAGCCAAGAGCAGGATTCCATGTGTTGATGAGTAAATGCCTGTGCTAAGAATAGCTCCTTCCAGCTTCGCTGCTCACCCACCTTATCCTGCTCCAATTACCTGCCTTAATTTACTCCAGCTGTTCCTCCAGAGCTCCATGATCTATTTTCTACCCCCTCCTGGTTCCTCCTTGATTTCCCTGTATATTTTAACATTCCCCATTCGTTTCTGTCTGGAAGAGCCTCTCCTGACAGGAAGGCTGCTTCCAGCGCCGCTGCATTCCCGGCCCTTCCCTCTCCCATCCACTCTCAGCAGGCTCTGCAGCACATCCAGCTGCTGGCAGCACACTGGAGCCCTGCGGAATGCATTCAGCCCAGGAAGCACTTGTTCCTGAATGAAACTTATTGTCCTGACCCATTCCCGTCTCTCTCAGCAGACAGGTTTGAGGAGGAAAATCGCAGTCTGAATTCCTGATGCTCCACTGAAAACTTGCCTCAGCTGTTATTTCCCAAATAAGGGAAATTTCTCCTCTCGCAGTCCTGTCTGGGTGGAAATCCTTGTTCCCAGAGCGGGGCCATGGCACTGTGCTGTCACTTGGAGGGGCAGGACCAGCCAATGGTGCTGTTCCCTAATTTCATATTTTGAAAGGGAATATGAGAGAGAATATTTAGTATTTGAGAGTGAAAAAATGGTGACAGGGACAGATTTTGGTACAGCTGGAGCTGCAAAGCTGCCCTGTTCCGTGGCTCAGTGTGGATTTGATCTTCCTTCCCTCTCCACAAGCCTTTCACTGGCAGGCCCAGGAGCAGAAGGAAGTGAAACAATCAGATTCCAGAGGGGAGAGGCTGAGAGCAGGGAGCAGGTGTGAGCAGGGAGCAGTTGGCTGGGGCTGGGATAGGGATGGGATGGGATGGGATGGGATGGGATGGGATGGGATGGGATGGGATGGGATGGGATGGAAGTGAAATGCAATCAGGTGGGATAGAAGTGGGATTAGGTGGGAGCAGGTGGGAATGGGTGGGAGAGGGATGAGAGCAGGATGTGATCAACTGGGATTGGGTGGGATAGGGATAGTGTGGGAATGGGAGTGGGTGGGATAGAGATGAGATTGGGGGGAGCAGATGGGAATGTGTGAGAGTGGGATGGGATTGGGAGAAATTGGGTGGGAGTGGTAGGAGTGGGAAGGATTGGGAGGGAGCAGGTGGCAGTGGGATGGGAGTGGGTATGATCGGGTGGGGTGGGATCAACTGGCATCAGGATGGCATCGGGTGGGGTCAGTAGAGATCGGGAATGGGATCGGGGTGGGATGGGGATGGGATCAGATGGGATGAGGTGTGACGGGCTGGGGTCGGATGGGATCAGGGATGGGATCAGGTGGGATCGGATGGGATCAGGGATGGGATCAGGTGGGATCGGATGGGATCAGGGATGGGATGGGATGGGATCAGGTGGGATGGGATGGGATCAGGAGAGATCGGATGGGATCAGGAGAGATCGGATGGGATCAGGAGGGATCGGATGGGATCAGGAGGGATCGGCGGTTCCGGAGCACAGCCCGGAGGCGGCCCGCGGCCAGCGCCGCTAGGGGGCAGTAATGCACCGCCCGCGGCACCGGCCGGGACCGAGCGGGGCGGGATGGACCGGAATGGACTGGAACGGACCGGACCGACTGGAATGGACCGGAATGGACCGGACTGGACCTACTGGAATGGACCGGAATGGACCGGACCCAACCGAACCGACAGGAATGGACCCAACAGGGCCGACCGGGACCGAGCGGAATGGACCGAACGGGACCGAACAGAACTGACCCCCACTGACCCGCACTGGCCGGCACTGAACGGCAGCGATCAGAACCAGCCCGCACTGACCGGCACCGACGGGCTTAAACCGACCGGCACCGACGGGAACCGCCTAGCACTGACCGGCCCAGCACGGCCCGGCTCCGCCACTCCTCTGCCCTCCCCGTTTGGAGCATCCCCATCCCGCCCCGCCGCGCTCCGCCGGGACAGCGCAGGGACCGCTCGGGGACCCTCGGGCTCAGGGTCCCGGGCACGGGGCGGGAGGGGCCGGAGGGTGACCCCGAGCATTGGCCGCAGCCCGCCCTGTCCCTGCTCCCGGCTGCTCCGGCCACAGCGCTGCCGCTGCCCTCGGGACACCGCGGGGACACGGACACGCTCAGCTCTGTCCTGGAGCCTGCCTAGCCAGGGCTGGACACTCCCAACACACCCCGAATGCAGGACGGGGATCCTGCTGGGGAGTAGGAATGTTCCTAGGGACCAGGGATGCTCCTGGGGACCAGGGATCCTGCTGGGGAGTGGGAATGCTCCTGGGGGTCTGGGATCTGCCGTGGGCAACCACTGGCACTCTTTTCCCGCTGTCCCAGCATCCCAGTGACAATCCCCCGGTGCTGTCCTCTGAGCCACTCCTGATGGTGCACCCGAGCAGGAAATGCTGTCCCTGATGCCAGTAGATGTGGCAGAGACTTCATTTCCTTGTTCTGTATTGGTTTTGTTCACAAGGTATCCAAAGGTGGCAGAGACAGCCACTCCTCTAAATGGGAGTTTTTAGCCAGTTTGAGGGTGTTCTACCCCACTTCCCCAATCTTCCTGCACCCTATAGAGTGTTCCATCCCATGGTTTCTCAGTAACACTCCAAAGCCTCCACTGCACATCCATAAATATTTGCTCCTTTAGAGGCATCTGCTCCACCCCACAGCTCAACTCCCTGCCATGCAACAGCTCTTCCTCTGCAAGGGCTGTTTGGGCTCATGTTCTTCCAAAGGGCAAAAAAATGGGAATTTTCTGAGGGAAACCAGGTTATTTGGGACAATCCTATCCAACTCTGCAGGCTGGAGACATCGCTTGCTGCAAGATTGGCAGCTCCCTGTCAAGCAGCCAAAGGATTACTGCTTCCCTCCCTGCTAAAGCTCTCCGGTGTTTGTTCCCTCTCCATCCCTCCTATCTGGAGCTTCACACACCCTGTGCCTTTCATCTCCTGCAGGCAGGGTGATCCAGGTGCCTTGGAGGCTCTCCAGGCTCAGCAGGATGATGTTGGGCATTGGTCCCACCTCAGCAAGGGTTTCCTTGTCAGCTTTGGACAGCCTGTCCCACAGCACCCACACGGGGAGATGCATCCCTGGCGTGGTGGGTGACTGTTATCCTCAGGAATCCCCATTTTCCCTCACTGAGCAGCTGGGTCATGTGGGTTTCCATGCTGTTTGAGATGCCCAGGAAGGCACAGCCACAGCAGCAGCTGGAGGGAGCTTTGCGTTCTGTGCTGTAGGGAAGTCCTGCCAAAACCTCACTGTGGAGCAGAACCACCTTGGCTGGATGAGGACACTGAGCCAAAGTGGTCAGAAGTCCTGCTGGAGGCTCTGACTGCAGCCTCCTGCTCAGGGACACCCTAACTGAGCTGTCTGACCAAGAGGCTGAGGATTGAAGCTCCTTAGAAGTCCTGAGCCAGAAGTTCAGTCCTGAACCACGGCAGCAAAGCCAGCAGCAGTTTCCAGAACAGCCAGCCCTGAGCTGACCTTCTCCCATGACTCACGTCCCTCCCATCTGCTCCCAGGACCTGTTTCCCAAGCAGAAAAGCAGAGATGCTGGTTTGTCACAGCCCTGTCACAACTGGGAAGAGGTGACAAGGGCCTGGTGACTCCTTCAGCACCTCACTGAAATCAGGGCGTGGAACCAAACACAGAGATTTTAACAAGAATTTCAATCCGAGGGGATGGGATGGGATGGGATGGGATGGGATGGGATGGGATGGGATGGGATGGGATGGGATGGGATGGGGGGATTGTGCCCCTCTGCCCCTGTGCTCAGGTGAGACCTCACCTGCAGAGCTGATCCAGCACAGGAAGGAGCTGGAGCTGCTGGAGAGTCCAGAGGAGGCACCAGGACGATCACAGGGATGGAGCAGCTCTGCTGGGAGGAAAGGCTGGGAGAGCTGGGATTGTTCAACCTGGAGAGGAGAAGCTTTGGGGTGACTTAATTGTGGCCTTGCAGGACCTGAAGGGAGTCTGCAAGAAAGATACAGAGAAACTCTTTACAAGGGGTGAAGGGCCAGGAAAAGGAGAATGACTTCTCATTGCCAGAAGTCAGGGTTAGATTGGATATTGGGAAGGAATTCCTCCCTGGGAGGGTGGGCAGGCCCTGGCACAGACTGCCCAGAGAAGCTGTGCTGCCCCTGGATCCCTGGCAGTGTCCAAGGCCACTTGGACATTGGGGCTTGGAGCAGCCTGGGATAGTGGAAGGTGTCCCTGCCATGGCTTTAAGGATGGCCTTTAATGTCCCTCCCCACCCAACCCACTCTGGGATTTCTGCTCTATGAGGCCCCACAGCAGCAGCCCAGGGTGGCCTCATGTCCTGCAGGGGACCAAGGGCTCCCTCCTGGTGCCACTGGGTAGGGATGTGCTCAGTGTGGGTATCACCATGAGCTGGAGCCTGCACAGCCTTGAAGAGCAAGCAGAGGAATCCCAGCCCAGCTGCTAAGCCAGCCTCTGGTCAATATTGGATTTTTGCTCACTAGGTATTTTAAAACCCCACACTCCAAATATTCACTTCCCAAACCTTAAAGACTTTAAAACGACATGAAAATACACTTACCTAGGAAAAAGAACCACAAGAAAGGTCACTTTTGTTTAAAAGGCACCAGTCACTGTTTTGTTTAACTCTTAAAGGATCGTTTAAGAACACACAGGAGGAGCCTGGATTTGCAAGAGCTTGTTTGATAGCACAAAGGATTTAGTCTGAATTCCATCAGCTGCACAGATTTTAACCTGTTCCTGCCTTGGTGAAGACCAAATCCTCCACCCAGAGATTCACCCATTTTTCCTGGCTTTTCCAGGCACTGAGCATTATAGTGGATAGGAATTCTCAGTGCTGGAGGGCAGAGAAGAACAGATCTTGTTTCTGGAAGGATACCAGAACTTTGGCTTGTGTCTCACTGGGATTAAAAAGTACCAATTTAAAAATATTCCATGAAGAAAATTCCCTGCTTTTTTAACTTCTAGCTTTCCTGGATTTTTCCCTTTTTGCTCCTTTGGGTGCAGTGCCACTTTCCCTAACTGCTGTCATGTTCTGAGCAAAGAGGAGGACTGCTGTCACTGCAGGCCCTGCGGCTGTTCAGCGAGAGCAGAGATCCTGCAGCCACCCCTCCTCTGGCGCTGCGTCACATCTGCCAGCCCCGAGCGGTGTGTCACACTGCCCCGGGCACTGTCACTTGTGGGTGACTGACTCCCTCCCCGAGCAGCCAGGCAGAGCGTTTCCACATCACCAACTGCACTCGCAGCAAATGGAGAGCAAATCCAGACTGATTTCATGCCTCGCCTCGGCTCTGCTTGGTCACGGGTGGGAGGGACGTTTGGAGCAAGGGACACTTTCCTTCCCACAGCCCAACTGCCCAGCCCTCAGTGCCAGCACAGCTCCCAGCCTGGGTTTGCATCCCAAAAAGCTCGGGTAGAGGCAGTGGGATTGTCCCACAGCAAGGCTGGTGATCCAGCAGCATCTTCTGTCCTTTCTCCAGGCTCCTCCTGCAGCAGGAACAGCCCTTCCCAGGGAGCTGCCACCCTCCCAGCACTGGGGACATTTCAGAGGACAGAGTTACAGGATCATTTCTCAGAGTTCTGCCATGCCTGGAGGGAGGTGCAGCACCATCTCTGCACCACCAACATCCTGGCACAGACGTACCAAAGTCACCTTCTCCACCAGGGATTGTCCCAGGTCTGTGCCAGCACAGCCAGATGGTCCCAGATGTCACTGCTCCTCAGCCAGACACCACACACCCCTCCTTGGGACATGGAGAGACTTCTTACAAGAGCATGGGGTGACAGGACAAAGGGGAATAACTTCAAACTGACAGGGAGTACATTTAGATGGGATATTGAGAAGGAATTCTTCCCTGTGAGGATGGTGAGGCCCTGGCACAGGGTGCCCAGAGAAGCTGTGGCTGCCCCTGGATCCCTGGCAGTGTCCAAGGCCAGGTTGGACATTGGGGCTTGGAGCAACCTGGGACAGTGGAAGGTGTCCCTGCCGTGGCAGGGGTGACACTGGACAATCTGTAAGGTCCTTCCAGCCCAAGCTGTTCCATGATTCTGTGATAGGATCATTAAGCACACATCAGGGATTTCACAGCAGAGAGGATCCAGATGTGGGAGCAACTCCTAGATTTTGTTACTTCAGCTGTGACAAGCTGACTGCTTCCAAAAGTCCAGTTCTGGATTCTGGTCCTTCCCTGGTTCCCTGTGACACCTGTGAGTCACCCAGAGCTGCCACCAAGCTGAGCCTGGCCTGGTGTCACCTGCCTGTCACTCTCACATTGGTCAGGCACTGTTCCTACACCACCCCCAGCTGTCTGAGAGCAAATATTTCCCTGTCAGGAACCCCTGGTGTGTTTGTGGCTCACATCAGGAGCCTTTCCCAACTTATTCACCAAGCAGACAGGACATGACTCTCCTGCTGGCACTGTGGGCACCAGCAGCTCTCAAGCTGGCTGGGGGAATCCAGGAGCTCCTTGGGAAGAGCAGGAAGCCTGGATGCCACAGGAATCAGAGCAGACAGGAGGTACCTGTACCCAAATCTGGGTCCTCACAGAGCACCAGGGATGGAAGTTTGGAGCAAAGCCTGACTGCAAACCCCGGGGCTGTCTGAGCATCCTGACAGCGATGGGTGGAGCAGAGAGAGTTCTGGGGACTGAGCTGTGACTCGAGAAAACACAAACACAACTGGCTTTTATCTCTAATCAGAACCTGACCTGCAGCACTCACCTCCCAGCCTCTCAGCACAGGAGGTGTTTTTTCATCATCATTTATCCTAAAATCCCTCTGGTGCACGAGGTGGTTTTCAGGCTCAAGAAGTGTTTCAGCATTACAGCCCCAGCCATGCTCAGCCTTGCCTGGGCCCCAGGAATGGGTTTCCTCCTCTGGGAAGCAATTTGGGGTATGTTAAAACACTTGGCAGTTCTGGGCTGGGCTCTTCTGCCCATGCAGTGTTGGTGGGAGGCTCAGTGGGAGTGGAGAATACCCATCAGGATGGGCAGGAGGAACCCCAAAAACCCCCAAGGAGGTGTCTGGCACTGCTGGAAGACCCTGGGTGTCCAAGGATCTGTGCCCAGGGCTGCTGGATCCCAGATGGGACCTGTCTGGGGCCATCCTGTCCTGGCCCAGCAGCAGGGACACCACAGCACCCCAAGTGCACTATGCTGCCCCATTTCAGTATTTCCATCCTCCTCCTGCTCCTAGATTTCCCAGTCACACTCCTGCTGCAATCCAGAGTTTGGGGTTTGCCAAGAGCAGCCCCAGAGGCTGTGACAGCAGTGTCACCATGCTGTCCCCTGGCTGCAGCTTGGTGTCCCCAGTGCTCCCAGTGTCCTGCAGGAGCTGCATGGAAACAGATCCCAAAACAGCCTCCTGCCCAGCTCTCCATGCTCCACCTGGGGCTGCTGGGAGTGGCAGCTGCTCTGTGCCAGGTTTGAGCTCTTTTGTCACTCTTAGAAAAGCCTGTGAGAAGCAGCAATCAGCTGCCCAGGAGAATTAGGAATGGGCTGGGCCAGGCAAGGCAATTTCTGTGGGGATTCTGGGTTCTAAATGGGAGCTCTCTCCACCGATTAGCAATGCACAATGGATGAAGAAGTATAATTTCCCTTCCACTTTTCATTTCAGAGGCAGGATTTCCTCTCAATGAGCAATCAGAGCAGCACTGAGTGACAATGCTCCATGCAGAGGTCCTGGAAGCATGGCCAACCCTCTCCCAGCCCTCCACAGAGCCTGGGATGGCAGGGATGCTGCAGGGGGAGTGTTCTGGGGGCTGCCCGGGTGCTGGCAGAGCCCAGCTGTCCCTGTCACAGCACAGAGCTCAGCTGGGGATGCTGAGCGAGGGGTGAGCCCAGCAGAGCCCTGGGGCTGTTCCCTTCACTCTGGCTCCTGGAGACACTGGTGCTGGAACTGGGAAGGGACACCCAGGGAATGATAACCCTGTTCCCAGCCCTGTGTCAGGCTCCGTGGGGACAGTAAAAGCTGTGCTCTGTGTCACTGGGTGTGTCAGGACAGGCTGGTGCTGCTCAGAGGGGGAACAGCAGCAGGGAGGGCTCACAGCTGCTGCCCCTGTGCCCTCAGCCCGAGCTCTGGACCACTGCTCCCAGGAAGTGTTGGAAAACATCCCAGTTTCAAAACTTAATCAGGTTTGGTTTACCTTTGCCTTGGGAAAAGGAGTTTTTTAAAGTTTTTTTAGGAGATGTATTATCACTCTGCGGAGATGAGCTTAACATCTTACAGACTGGGAGTAGCCCAAAGATACCCAGAAAGAGAGCAAACATCCACAGAGCATCAGTAGAGCATCAGTGACATCCATGAACATCTACCCCAGACCTGCCTCTTGCACAGCTGGAGACATCTAGTCCAGAAAAGAATGATAAGAAATCAAGGAGTGAAGACCTAATTAGCATCAAAGGTGAAAAAATCCGGATCCAATAAGCTATTCAACTTCAGACCAATGAACATTAAACCAATGAAGTTCTATGGATTTATACTGTATAAAGTTAGGGGAAAATCCTGTAAAATCCATGTATCATGGAATAATTCTCCCTGCACACCCGGGCTGTGTGTAGATGAGATGATCTCTGTGGTACATCCTGGCCAGAAAAACATCCTGGCCAGATAATAAAGTAATGCCTCAACTCTCTAACATAAAAATGTTGTTGGAGGGTTTTTGTTTTTCCTCCAGTTTTGGTGGCAGAAGGGCTGGGTGGGAATGCAGCATCCACAGGAGCAGCAGGGTCCTGAGCAAGGCACAGACACTCAGGAGGTGACAGCCCAGACACTCAGGAGGGGACAGCCCAGCCTCCCTCGTCAGTCACAGGCTCTGAGCAGGTCCAAAATGCCTCCACCAAGTCCATCCCTCAGCCCAGGCCACTGCTTTGTACCTCTGTGATTTCCTCACCCTCTCCACCCCACACCTCCCCCATCCCACCTGGCACGAGGTGTCCCCAAGGTCACATCTGTAGGTCCTGCTCAGGAGAAGCTTCACCCCTCGATATCCTTGCCAAGGTGGAGCTCCTTCCCCTCCAAGAGTGGTAGTTTGGCCAGCTGAGGTCCTTTCCTTCCAACCAGAGTCACCCACCTGGGACAGCACAGTGTCCCCCTTTCACAGGAGGTGACACAGGCTGCTGGCCAGGCTGGCCCAGCACCACCAGCTGGGGAGGCCCATGGGGAACCCAAACCAGTCATGGACTGGCCCAGGACAGCCTTGCAAGGCTCAGGGGGAGTCATTTTGGGGTCTTCCTTGTCCTAAAATGTGGAGCTGCCCCAGCCCTGTGTGCTGGTCAGCCCTGCTTAGCTGGGACCTTCTGCCCTCTGCCCTGGGCTGTGGCCTGGCACCCCAAAAAGGTCCCTTCTCCCCCTGGGGTCAGCACAAGGCAAGGGGACTGTATTGGTGGCAAAGGTGCCCAGTGGATCCAGGGCTCAGAGTCTGGAAATCTCCCAGGGAGCTGGAATTTGTCCTCAATCCATGGCAAAGCATCCCCCAGCAGAGCCCTGCAGGATGTGCTGAACAGGGAATGTCAATATTTCTGTCAATATTCAAAGGAGACAAGAGTGGAAATGTAAAGGCTGCCAGTGCTTCCCATTTCCCAGCCCTGCCCTCAGCTCCCTCCTCCTCTGCCAGACTTGGATCTTTGGGGTGGAAATTCTCCACACTGGGGTTCTGGCAGAGGCTGAACCATTCTGCTGTGTTTCATCCACACAACTCTGCTATTGCTGAGCCTGAGCTGGAGACAAAAGGCCTCCTTTTGATAAGACAAGGAACACTGGAGACTCATTCTCTAAATAATTCCATCTCTTCAGTGCTTTGGAGCAGGGGCTGGAAATTTCACAGAAAGCTGAAATCTTTCTTCCATTTCTTCAGTGAGAGAAAAGCATTGACTTGAGTGTTCTCCAAGGAGCTGGTGATTTGTAGCTGGGCCTTCTCTGCCTGGAGGCAAACAGACACACCTCTGGTATGGAATATTCCCTCCCTGCTCCTCTCTGCATCCCTGCACCACAGCATTCCTGCCATGGATGCAATGCCAGCTGTGCCTGTGCCACCTTTCCCAGTGCTGCTCAGGGACATTTGGGACAAATCACTGTCCATCCCACTGCAGTCAGCTAAGGGCTGCCCAGGCAATGGGCACAGCCTGAGGCTGCCAGAGCTCCAGGAGCCTTTGGGCAGCACTGCCAGGGATGCCATGGGGGGATTGTTGGGGTGTCTGGGCAGGGACAGGGGTTGGATTGATGATCCCTGTGGGTCTTTTCCAACTCCAACAGGACATTGTGTGGTTTTTGCTGTTCCCTGAATTGAATCCCTGCTGCTCAGGGCTGCAGGAGCCCAAAAGGAAGGAGTAAATCCTAACCTTGGTGGGGAGGAGAGAAAGTCTGGGAGGTTTTAACCAAAACAGATAATGCAGGGAGTGAGGGCAGTGGGAGGCAGGGCAGTTCTGCTGCAGCTCCTTGCTGGGGGAGAGTCAAAATCCATAGAAATGTATTGGCTCAGTGTTCATTGGACTCAAGTTGCTTAGTTCTTAGCATTTGGTTTCCTGTTGAATCCAGATTTTTGCCTCCATGCTAATTAGCTTTATGTCTCTTTTCTCCCAGACCAGGTGCATCCAACTACACCAGGGGTGAGGTTTGGAGCTGATGCTCCATTAATGGCTTTTATCTTTTTGGGTATCTTTTGGGCTACTCCCAGTCTGTTGATGCATTAAGCTCCTCTCTGTAGAGTGGTGCTGCATCCCTTAAAAAAAACTTTAAAAATTCCTTTCCCCAAGGCAAAGGCAAACTAAGCCTACTGGAGAATTAAAAAAATTTAAAAGTTATGTTGTTTCCAACACATGGGCTGTGCTGTGGGGCTGCTTGGGGCTCAAAGGGACAGACCAGGGACTCCAGGGACACCAGGGCTTTGCAGGACATCTCTGAAGGGGGGAGGAAGGCAGCAGGGCCTTTACAGCTCTAGGGAGGTGCAAACTTCCCAAGAAAGTGTGGAAAACATAGCTGGCTCTGCAGTGACTGGTGGTGCCAAAGGCCTGCTGAATGCACAGGGAAAAGCAGGATTTCTTCTGGGATATCTGCTAGGAAACTACTCACACATCCCTGGATTTCATAGCCATGATCCTTCCCAAGGGTCCTGAATGTCCCTGTGTGTCCCTGGGTGTCTCTGGGTGTCTCTGGGTGGCCCTGGGTGTCTCTGGGTGTCCCTGTGTGCCCCTGGGGGGTCCCTGGGTGTCTCTGGGTGTCTCTGGGTGTCCCTGTGTGCCCCTGGGTGTCCCTGGGTGTCCTACATGTCCCTGGGTGTCCTGGGTGTCCCTGAGTGCCCCTGGGTGTCCTGGGTGGCCCTGGATGGCCCTGGGTGTCCCTGGCTGTCCTGGGTGTCCTGGGTGGCCCTGGATGGCCCTGGGTGTCCCTGGCTGTCCCTGGGTGTCCTGGCTCTCTGCAGAGGCTCCAGGGGTGGCACAGGAGATGCAGCAGTGCTGCACCACATCCCACACCTCACATTCTCTCATTCCTTGGGAAAATGTCCCTGATCCCAGCAGAGACCTGTGGCTCCCACCCAGGGGTGAGACCTGTCTCAAAGCATTTCTGGGTGCCCATGTCCCTGTGCTGTCCCTGTCCCTCAGGGCTGGCCTGTCAAATCACAGAGCAGCATTTTTCCCCTCCATTCCTGGGATGAAGCTTCCTCCCTGCAGGCCAGCTCTTTAGCTAAAGGTTGCTGGAAATGCCTGTTTATTTTCATTAGTGGTGCCAGCCCCACTGCCCTTAATCCCTGGAGAGTGGCTTTCATTGCTTCATGATAGGGCCTGTCAAAATTCTGCCAACAAGAAAAGAAAAATTGGATTTTCAGCTGCATTTTTTTTAACAGATACTGTCAGGTTTCTGAGGGAAAAAAAAAGACCCAGAGGAAACTCAAAGAAGCTTTCTTTTTACTGAGCATAACAAAAATCCATCTGAGCAATATAAAAATACAGGGCTGGATTCTAGCTGAAGTGTCAGATCAGAAAGGTCTGTGATTTCCACTGGCATGGGGATTAAAAATCATGTCCAGCCCACTCATCCCACACCTCTGTGATGAGCAAATGCCACCTGGAGGGAAGGATTTGGGGAGAAATGGCAGAAATCCTAAAGGGTGATGATAGCAAAAGTGTGTGTGAGTGTTTGTGGAAGGGACAGAGCAGGAGGGAGCAGCATGAGGAGAAGGGAGAGTGGGGAGGGAATTGGGGAGGGAATTGGGGTGGGAATTGGGGTGGGAATTGGGGAGGGAATTGGGGAGGGAATTGGGGTGGGAATTGGGGTGGGAATTGGGGTGGGAACTGGGGTAAGAATGGTCATCCCAAGAGCTGAGATGAGCCAGGACCCCTCATCCTGCCCATCTGCAGGAGGTGGCCTCAGTGAGAGCTCTCTGTCCCCAGGCAGGGCACTGTCCCCAGCCCCCAGAGCTGGCAGGGCTGTGGGTGGTGCTGCTCCTGCCTCTCCCTTCTCCTCAGGCAGAGGCAGGATTTGAAGGAATGTGCTGCCAGCCTGCTCTGGTGTCCTCAGGAGAGGGAGCCACCAGCCAGCCAGGACACAGGAGTGGCCACCCTGGAGTGCCACAGGTGCACACTGGGAGGGTGGGGCAGAGGTGAGGAGCACTGGCCTTGTTTTGGCCAGAAAGGCATCAGAGCTTGAGGGCTCAGCTTTGCTGCTCGGCCAGCACTGAGGACCAAGTGACTGAGAGCTGGCACAGAGCTGAGAACTGGGGCTTTTCAGCCTGGAGGAGACAAGGAGAAACTTTAGAGACCCTTCCAGGACCTGAAGAGTCTCCAAGAGAGCTGGAGAGGGACTTTGGACAAAGGCATGGATTGGTGAGAGGAGAGGGAATGGATTTAAACTGAAGGAGAGCAGATTTAGATTAGATATTGGGAACAAATTCCCCCCTGTGAGGGTGTAAGGCCCTGGCACAGGGTGCCCAGAGAAGCTGTGCTGCCCCTGGATCCCTGGAGGTGTCCAAGGCCAGGCTGGACATTGGGGCTTGGAGCAGCCTGGGACAGTGGCAGGGATGGCACTGGAGGGGCTTTAAGGTCCTTTAGAACCCAAACTTCTGGGATCCTGTGACTCAGGGCAGCTCACTGACTCAGTTCCAGACATACTTCTTGCCTCCTGCCAGGCATTGAGCTGTTCCTGTCATTTACTCCTGGAACAAAGGGCTCAGTGAAGGTCTCCAGAGGTGAAGATTAACAAAGGAGAATATGTGAGCTGTGCCCCAGCAGGAGTGGGGACAAGTGGCAGTGGATGCTCTGACTGACTCTGCTCTGTCCAGCAAAGCCAGATGGACCCAGAAGGACAAGAAGGTGACAAGAAGGTCACAGTGAGGTGCAGCCCTGCTTGATGTGGCCCAGGATTCAAGACAGGAGCTCACAACCCATCAGGTCAGGCTGGGACAGGGCTCTCCTGGCTGGGACACCAATTAAGGAGTAAATGATGCTTTGCCTCTTGGTGACTTTATTTCTGTTTTTAAACTCTGGTGCTTCTTCCTGACCTCTATGACCTTGCAGGGAGCCCCAGGGTGCTGCAGGGTGGGAAGGATGAGCAAGGTCCTGAAAGGATGAAATGCCCTTCTCCCACTTCCTCATGTCCTGCTGGAATGTAGTGCAGAATGAAATTTCAAGATGTGACAGTGGATCCCAGGGATGAAATGTCCTGGGTGGGAGCAGGGTGGCCAATCCCTGATCCCCCACTGTCCTCCCAGAGGCTCAGAGCTGTCCCCCTCCAGTCCTTCCCTGGCTCCCTGACTGCTCCCAGAGGGTTCTGCTCGAGGCACAGTTTGGGAGGTGACACCTGAAGCAGAGGACACCCCATTCCACAGGAACAGTGTCTGTGCCACATCCCACTGCTGGATCAGCCCCAAGGGACAGGAAACAGCCTAGGGTGGGGCTGGGACTCTCTGCCTTCATCCCACAAACCCTGAAACTTCTGGAGAGTCCAGACTCCCATGGGACCCTCTGACCCTCATAGCCTGCACAGGTGTCCCTGCAGTCCCTGGCCTGTCCCCCCTGGTCCCCAGCAGCCCCACAGCACAGTCCATGGTGCTCCCCAGCTCCTGGGCAGGGCAGAGCTGGCAGGTCCCCAGCTGTGAATCCAGGCCAGAACAGCACTGCTGGATCTCCACTGCATTTCCCTTTCCCTCCTGCTCCATCCCAGTGCCTCAGGCTGCTCCCAAGATCTCTCCAGGCTGTCAGTGCAAACCCATGGGCTCCCCCTGATCTCTGTCAGCTCATCCTGCCCCTCATCTCCCTCAGCAAAGGAGCTGCAGCAGAACTGCCCTGCCTCCCACTGCCCTCACTCCCTGCATTATCTGTTTTGGTTAAAACCCCCCAGACTTTCTCTCCTCCCCACCAGGGTTAGGATTTACTCCTTCCTTTTGGGCTCCTGCAGCCCTGAGCAGCAGGGATTCAATTCAGGGAACAGCAAAGAACCACACAATGTCCTGTTGGAGATGGAAAAGACCCACAGGGATCATCAAATCCAACTCCAGCCCTGCCCAGACACCTCAACAATCCCATCCTGTTCATCCCTGGCAGTGCTGCCCAAAGGCTCCTGGAGCTCTGGCAGCCTCAGGCTGTGCCCATTGCCTGGGGAGCCCTTTGCTGACTGCAGTGGGATGGACAGTGATTTGTCCCAAATGTCCCTGAGCAGCACTGGGAAAGGTGGCACAGGCACAGCTGGCATTGCATCCATGGCAGGAATGCTGTGCTGCAGGGATGCAGAGAGGAGCAGGGAGGGAATATTCTGGGCACTACCAGAGGTCAACCTTGTGCCAATTTGTGGGACCAAAGCAGAAGGGAGGTGAGCCCAGAGCCCTGAGCAGAGCTGGTTCTGCCTGGAGAACAGTTTGTTCCACTCTCC
Organism: Lichenostomus cassidix; assembly: GCF_008360975.1. Lineage (NCBI taxonomy): Eukaryota > Metazoa > Chordata > Aves > Passeriformes > Meliphagidae > Lichenostomus > Lichenostomus cassidix. The sequence goes on from NC_139498.1 coordinate 10,442,812, forward strand.
TGGCACAGCCAAGGCACACAAGGCTTCTCCCAGGGCTGTTCTGCTCCAGCTGAGCTCAGGAAGGGTCATCCCTGAATGCAGCAGGGAGCACATTATCATTTACCTGCTGGCAGGGCTGGGAGCTTTGTTTATTGAAAATAAAAACACACACACTGCTTAAAATGCCGTGCAAAGGTGAGGCTGGGGACGAGCAGAGCGCTTCGCCTCTCCTTGATAAATTACCTTTCAGCAGCACCTCTCTCCTGCAACAACCACTTCATAGCAGAGCTGCTGCAGAGCTCTCATTACTGGGGAGAAAGAGGAGAGGCTTTTCAGAGCACCTCAAAGCACACAGCTCTCAGGGCTTCACTTCCTGGGCTCCTCCAACACAAATTATTGAATCCGTTTCTCACCCAAGCCGTGGCTCAGGCGACCTTCAGAGCCCTGGCTGCAAACAAAACCTGAGACACACTTGGCAAAAGAAGCGAAAAGCAGGGGGGGTGGAAGGGAAATTAGAAACGTGGAAATGTAATAACTTTCCATTATGCAAATTTGATTTAATCAGAGATGAAGTTGGAGTGCAATAAAAACATACTTTCATTAAGTTTATGACTTTCAGACTCTATAATCCCCCAGAAATGTCAATTATAATGTTACCATAGTGATCCAGGGCTACAACATCCAAGGGATCCGTTTTCCCACCAGGAAGGGCACACTGGAGATTGGCCTGGATCTGGTTTCTCAGCTCCTTTAAACTGATGAGGGCCAATGACAAATGATTTTTTCAGTCTGGATGAGTCTTAGAAGTTCAGCCAAACTCAAACCATCTGAGGCCCCAATGGGATCACCCTTGTGGGATGTACAAGGAATGGATTTCAGTTCCTGCTGCTCGAGGTCTGTTGGGGTTGTGCAGTCCCTGAAAGGAGCAACCCAGGAGGGACCTTTCCCCAGGAATGGGCAGAGCAGGAGGTGTTCAAACTGCATCCTTGGTTTCCAGGACCTGAAAGGGGCTACAGGGAAGCAGGAGAGGAACCTTTCATCAGGAGTTGGTGTGACAGGACAGGGGGAATGGCTTCAGACTGGAAAGAGGGAAATTCAGGTTGGATATGGGGAAGAAATTGTTCCCTGGGAGGGTGGGGAGGCCAGAGAAGCTGAGAAGCTGTGGCTTCTCAGAGAAGCTGTGGCTGCCCCTGGATCCCTGGAAGTGTCCAAGGCCAGGCTGGATGGGGCTTGGAGCAGCCTGGGACAGTGGAAGGTGTCCCTGCCATGGCAAGGGTGGCAACTGGGTTGGCTTTCATGCCCAGCAAAGCAGCCCAGGGCTCTCAGTGGCTCAGCAGCTCTGGCTGGATTCTGTGGCTCCTGGTGAATTCCTGGCTGGGGTTTAAAGGCCTCCTTGGCCAGGGAGCAGCAGGACAGGCTGCTCCCCAGGCAGGAGCTGGGCACAGCTGGCAGGAGCAGTGGCTACAGCAGCACAGGGGTTCTCCCCCCAGTGCTGAGCAAAAGGACGTGCAGTGTCCATGGCCAGGCTCAGCCAAGGGTCAGCAGTGCCAGAACAGACCATGAGTGGTTGCAAAAGTCAGGATCAGAGTCAGGGTTGGGAAGAGCATCCAGGATCAGTCACTGTCCAGGGCTCACCAGCCAGGTCTGCAGTGACAAGGACAGTCTGAGGTCCAGCTGGGCCAGCCAAGCTGGGCTTGGGAGAGCCTCAGCTTAAGAGCAGCTTCCAGAAGAAGCAGAGAGAGACCCTGCTGATGTTTTGGAGCCAATCTGCTCTAAGCTTTTTGCCCAAGGGCTCCAAGCTCCTCTGACAGCTCCCAGAGAGCTGCCCAGGCACAGCCAGCTGGACTAACACTGCCAGGGGGTATTCAGAGCCCTGACCCCTCTCCAGTGCCCTACACACCCCACAGCCCACCCAGGGGAGCTGCATATGCCCCTAAAGCACAGGATCTCCTACTGCTCCCTGGGCTGCTTTTCCAGCTGGAAGAATAAAGAGAAGCAGCTCCTGAAAGCACACAAGATTCTGAGTCCCACAGTCCCACAGTCCCACAGTCCCACAGTCCCAGCACTGCCAGGTTTCAGTCATTTGGAGAGCTTGGGTTTGCTAAGCCTGGAGTGCAGAGCACAGCCAGAGACAGTCAGAGGACATCCATGTGGGCAGGCTGGAAGGCTGATGTTCCTTAACTCCTGCTAAGCATCCCTGCCAGGCTCCCAGTGCTCCTGTGGTGGCTCAGGGAGGTGACAGGTCCCCATCAAGCCCCTGCTTGTAAAGCAGCAGTTTCTGCTTTGCTGGGGGAGATTCCTTAACAAGGTGGCTGCAGAAGTGATGAGAAGCCTTCAGCTCCTGTGGTTGTTCTGAAGTGAAACCCAGCTGGCCACGACCACTTTAAAAATCTCTTTTTCCTGCATGCTGTCAGGCAAATGAGGTGTGTGTGTCCCTTCTGTCCTGCATTCACACCTCACCCAGAGCCCAGTGCCACTGGGCAGCAGTGAGGATGAGAAAGGGATGTGTTTGCACAAACACTGCCCTGGGGAGCAGAGCCAGGGATTCCTTGGTGTGAAACACTGACACAGCTCCTACTATCAGCAAAGGCATCAAGTCAAGTGGAACACCAGGGTGAATTCCTGAGGAAGTCATTTTAGCCTCTTTTTAAAGGTTATCATCTAAAAGTTTACAGCAACTTCACCCAGCAGTCCCCAGCAGTCCCTGTGATTGTCTTGAGCAAACATCTCTGCTAGAAATGCCAGCACAGGGAAATTCACAGGGAGCTGCATTTTCACCTCTCCCAGCCCCTAATAAGGCCTGAAGCTGCTTGGTGCTAATGAGAGAAATCTCTTTTGCCTAATCTTGTTTTGAAGCAAGTCCCCAGCGAGGAGCCAGAGCACTCTCAGAGCCCAGCACACTGTGGCTGGTGGCCAGCTGCTAAATTCAAAATAAATAAATGTATTGTGTGTAGATGAGCAGTGATGGGGACAGTGTCACCTGTCCTTCCTGGTTTGCAGCATGGCAGGAACTGTCCCTGCTCTGGGCAGTGACACTCAGGCCCTTGCACTGCCCTTACTGGGAGTGAGCACTTTGCCACCTTCCCAGGCTGAGCCTTTCAGACAGGTTCTGTCACTGCTGGCCACAGCAGCATCCCAGGGAAGCTTTCCCAGATTCCCTGCTGCCATTGATGCTGGAACAGAGCCCTTCAAGGTGCTCTGGGCTTCATTTAACTCTGGGGATGCTGCTGGGGCTCCTCACCACAGGTCACACTCTCCTGGGCTGAGGATTTAGGCAAAGCCCTGCAAGTCCTCAGCCAGGTTTGTTAGAGCTTCCCGAAGCAGTTGGAATCATTGAGGAAAACAATTCCACCGAGTGGATTCCAGCGTTTAGCTGGAGCTTGGCGTGGCTGGTGCATAAAAAGGTGTGAGAACAATCTGGCTTCCTGCAGGGCAAAGTGCTCACTGGAGCTGAGCTGTGCCACCTGGGGACAGGGACGGACCCTGTGCCCTCCTTCTGAGGGGAACAAGGACAAACCCCTTCAGCCTGGGACAGGGAAAGGAGATTAGAAGCCAGAAATCAGTGCTGTGCTTGGAAGAGTGATGTTCACCTCGACAGGGCACAGTGCTGGATCAATCTCAGGGTAATCCCACCTTCACCAGGGGATTTTGGACAAACTCACCAGTGTTCCTCATTTTTGGTGTGGTTTTTTTTTTCAGTTGGTTGTGTTTTTACTTTAATTTCTTTGGATTTTTGGGGATTTTTTTTTTGTTTTGCACAACCAGCTGCTCTCACCACTGGCAAGACCTTCAAGAACCAGAACTGGTCAGTGCATTTCTCATTGGCACAGGTTCAATCTTGAAGGATCCACCCAGGCTATGACAGATCATTGGTCACTAAGCCAGACCAAACCAGCACTTTGTGCTGCATTTTAAAGTGAAATAGGGCAAAATGCTGCTTTCTATGTGGTGCAGAACTCCCCCACTGCCTGAACAGTCCACCTTCCAAGTCAGAATGTGACTGAGTCTCCAGCTGCAGACCCAGGGCTGTCAGTGAAGGCTCTGAGGAGGACTTACTGCCAGTGGATCTCATTTCCCAGCTCCTGAGGCTGTGGTTCTCCAGCAGGGAGGCTCAGGAATGCACACCTGGATCCTCATCCCAAGCTTCCCCAGCAGCAGGGACCATCCTGCCCCTCTGGCTCGGTGTGCACACCCTGCAGAGCTCTGTGCTGTGGGATTTGGGAAGGGACTGCAGCTCAGAACAACCACACAGCACCAGGGATCTGCTCCTGCCTTGGCTCTTCCCGTGGAGCTCTGCAGGACTGAGGGATCTGGGCCACGTTATTCCTTCCTGGGAGAGTCCTTTACAAGGAAACCTCCCTCTCATGATCACCAGGAGTGGTTGGAGGGTCAGTTTGTCCACATCAGATCTTCCATCAGGCTGCACTTGGGAATTGCATGAGGTTTAACAAGGCCAAGGGCAGAGCTGCACCTGGGTCAGAGGAACCCCCCAGGATCCATCCAGAAGGATGAGCAGAGGGAGCAGTCCTGGGAGAAGGATTTGGGGGTGCTGTGGGGCTGAGCTGGAGCTGCCCCAGCCCAGAACCCCCCATGCCCTGGGCTGAGCCCCAGTGTGGGCAGCAGGGAGGGGAGGGAAGATTCTGCCCCTGTGCTCAGGTGAGACCCAACCTGCAGAGCTGACCCAGCACAGGAAGGAGCTGCTGGAGAGTCCAGAGGAGCTCCAGGATGATCAGAGGGATGGAGCAGCTCTGCTGGGAGAAAAGGCTGGGAGAGCTGGGATTGTTCAGCTGGAGAAGAGAAGCTTTGGGGTGACCTCATTGTGCCCTTCCAGGACCTGAAGGAGCTGACAGGAAAAAGGGAGAGAAGCTGTTTCCAAGGGTGCCAGGAGTGCCAGGATATGGGGGAATGGCTTCCCACTGTGGGAACGTAAGCTTAGATTAGATATTGGGAAGAAATTCCTCCCTGTGAGGTTGTGAGGCCCTGGCACAGGGTGCCCAGAGAAGCTGTGGCTGCCCCTGGATCCCTGGCAGTGTCCAAGGCCAGGCTGGACATTGGGGCTTGGAGCAGCCTGGGACAGTGGAAGGTGTCCCTGCCTGTGGCAGGAGTGGCACTGGATTATCTTTAATGTCCCTTCCCACCCAACCCATTCTGGCATTCTCTGCACATTTCCCTGTGACAGGAACTTGCTGGTGTGTCGCTGCAGGGCCCCTGAGGTTCCCTGAATGCTGCATTTCCCCAGCCTTTGCAAAGACTGGGATTTCGTACAGACACAGAGCAGGGCATTGTCTGCTGGATTAGGGCCTTGATATTTCTAATCACACCCTGCCTCATCCTCTTGGAGTGCTCAGAGCCCTATTCAGTGGCATTCAGTGGCTTCTCTGGGTGCTATTTCGGATGCAGAATAATTAGCAACATGCAGGAAAAGCAACAAAGCCATGAATGGTATTTAGTGACAATTATTCCACCGAACCATTCCTTACTATTATAAATGGAGCTTATTAGCACGAAATTGTTTCCATAGGAAGCAGCATCAGCAATAAAAAGAATGGCTGCAGGCTGGCTCTGCAGCACAAAGGAGCTGCCCATCTCCTCCTCGCCGCAGGGCACGTGCAGGGACAAACCCACACGGCTTGGGGAGCATCAGCTCGGCACTGCCAGCCCTGCCCCAGCCCTGGCACAGCACGGTGCTGCTGCTCCCTGAGCTGGGCAGGGCTGGCAGCACTGCAGTGAGCTGGTCTGCCGTGGGGATGGACAGCTGGGGGTTCACCTGGCAAAGAGAAGCTTCAGGGTCACCTCAGAGATCTCTGCAGTGCTGAAAGTGGCTTCAAAAGAGATGGAGAGGGGCTGGGGACAAGCCCCTGGAGTGACAGGACACAGGGAATGAGTCCAGACTGAAAGGGGAGAAGTTAAGGTTGGAAATATGGAAGAAATTCCTCCCTGTGAGGGTGGCCAGAGAAGCTGTGCTGCCCCTGGATCCCTGGCAGTGTCCAAGACTAGGCTGGACATTGGGGCTTGGAGCAGCCTGGGATAGTGGAAGGTGTCCCTGCAGGGATGGCACTGGATGGCCTTTAGTGTCCCTTCCCACCCAAACCATTCTGAGATTGTCTTATTCTCTAATCCAGCTGATAAAATCATTTGCCTCTCTACATTTAATTCACAGGGAACTCCAAATGTCAATGAGAGCATTTGAGCATTTCTCATCTTGGAGGTGATAGTAAGGCCTGGATGACTTTAAATATTTTCTATACTTTAAATACTCATTTATTTAATGGATTTCCCTCAAATCCCGCAGGAGGATGTAGTCTCTGTGCACTGCTGGTGTCTGTGGGGATGGAGATGCTTGAAGAGACCCCTCAAGGGCTCCTCCATCCCCTGCTCCTCTTCCATGTGTGCACCTTCCCTGTTAGGAGGGGTCTGATATCTGGGAGGTAATTCAGAATAAGGCATGGACAGCATTCTCAGCCCTGCTAACCCTAACCCTAAACTTAAACCTAACCCTTACCTTAATCCTAACCCTAATCCTAATCCTGACCCTAACCCTAACCCTGCTCAGCAGGAGAGAAGCAAACGAGGCTCCTCCAGCAGAGCCTTCAGCTGTGTGAGGAACTCACTGCTGCCTGGCTGGACACACTCTGCAGGCACAGGGAGCTGGAATCCCGCAGTTTCTGAGGGAGGCAGTGGAGATTTAAAGATCAGCCCCCAGGAGCAGAGGCCAGCAGTCACCCCCTGTGCAGTGGAGTGTGACAGCCCTACAGATTTGTGACAGTGTTTGCTGCACGCTTCCCTCCTCCTCCTGGGGATTTACTGGGTGCTTCTGTTCATCCACTGCTCCAAATTGGTGGGAAATTCCCTCGCTCTCTCCATAAAATAGCACTGATGCCATCTAGAAAGTGTGCACCACACACCTGTGAGAGCCACAGCAGTAAAATCAGTGCTGCTGAGGGAGCTCAGGTGTCTGTGCAGGAGAACATTCATTTCCCTTCATTGGAAATTTGATTTCCCTGCTCTTTATCAGGCTGTGATAACAGCAGCAAGCCCTGCAGAGAGCTTGAAAGGCTCTGGATGGATCTCCCTTCTGGCTTGGGAAGGTCTGGGATTCTCTGCAGGGCTTGCCCTGTGCCATAAGGGATTTCCCCTGTCAGCCCCTTCATTCTCCCACTGGGATGTGCAGCAGCAAAGTGCTCAGCACTGTTTGCCCTGCCGTGTTCAGCAATTAGGGGCATTCATGAGTGACAATTTGGAGGCATTTCTCAGGCAGATCAGGGGGTGTGACCGAGTGTCCCTTGCTGGTGGCCACTGCCTGACCGAGCATGGAGGAAATTCTCATTGCTCCATGAATTGCACATGAACATTTGCCATCCCTTCAAGCTCTGCAGATGAAGAAACATCTTCTGGAAGGGGCGGAGGGAGTCAGGCCAATTACTGGTGCCTCAGTGAGCGGAAGGAGAAGGAGCTCCACGGGTGGCCAAGGCTCCCTCAGTGCTGGAGCAGCGCAGAAATTAATTAGAGCTAAAGAGCAGCAGCCACAGAAACTCCAGGAGCAAATGTCGCTTCCAAAGTAGGGCAGGGAGGTAGCTCTGGACTAATTAGCCACATCTGCACTGCAGGAAAAGGACACAACTGCCGGGGCAGCCTCCTGTGGGCACCCCAGGCAAGGCCACCAAGGGTCAGCATGGACTGAGCCGAGCAGGAATCACTGCTGTCTTGCAGGAACAACTCAGAATTCCAGAGGAGCTGTGCTGGTGCTGAAGCACAGCAGAGCCCTGCACATCTGTCACACGTGCTGTCTCCTCGTGGCTGTGCAGGGCTGCTGTAAATAATGCTCATAAATACCATAGCCAAGTGAATGTTTCCTCCACTCTCCCGTTATTTGTTATTATGCACAAGTGCTGGATTCAGGCAGAGTTGTCTGCAAAGTCCCCTGGCACGGAGCAGCCAGAGCTGTCAGGCTGGGGGTGCTGTGGGAGTGCAGCCTGGCAGGGTGGCAGTGGCATTTGGGATCACTGCTGTTCCCCTTTGTCCCCAGGACCTCCTCGTTCCACACGTGGGAGGTTTTCCCATGAGAAATCTGTGCAGAGGATTCCTTCCAGCCAGGGCTGGCAGGAGCAGCCCAGCAAAGAGCCCACGAGCAGGGAACACCCCCTGGATGGCCATGAAGGCTCCTCCAGGCAGGTGGGAGCAGGGACAATTCTGCCCAGTGTCCCTTCAGCTGCCTGGGCTGGGGGCAGTGACAATCCAGGAAAGCTGTGGAAAAGCAGCATTGTCCCTCATCCTGTCCTGCCAGCCTGGAGCAAGCACAGAGCACAGAGCCTCCTCTTCCTCCCTGCTGCCCTCTGCCAGCCCTGTGGGCTCCCAGGGACACGGGGGAGGGGACAAGGGGACAGCTGGTCAGGCAGGGCCATGTCCTCAGCATGGAGGGGGCAGTGCCACAGTGCCCCAAGCAGGCAGGGGCTGGCAACAGGGACAAGGGCCAGCCAAGAGCCCAGGGATGGCCAGGAAAGTGCAGAGTGATGGAGCAGGTCAGGGGCACAGCCTGAATCCAGGGGAGCAGGTTGGGCAGCAGGGGAGTGCCCAGAACCAGGGGAGGCCTTCCCACCTGGGGCTCCCGTGGGCAGCACCCCTGGGAATGCTCTGGGGGTTTGCAGGGCTGTATTCCCAACAGCCTGGACCCACTTTGTGCACCATAAAACAGAGCTGGCTCCATGGAGGGTGGGCAGATCCCTGAGAGGGAACAGCAGGGTCCATCCAGCCACCTGACTGGCAGTGCCAGCTGTCTGCTCTCCAGAGTTGTGGAATATTCAGGGTTGGCAGGGACCCACCAGGATCATCGAGACCAGCTCTGGAGTGAATGGCTCAGGCAGGGATAAACCCCACAGCCTTGGCTTTATTAACACCATGCTCTGAGCTCGTCTCAGGGGCTGCTTTGGCATTTCTCTCCAACCCCAGGAATGCCCACAGGGAATGGCTCTTGTGGCACCTGGGGATGGTCTGTCTCTGAGGAGGTGCTGTACCAACATCTCTTGCCTTCTCAGCTGTCAAAAGACCAACATCTCTCTCCCTCTTCCTGTCAAAAGACCTACAAACCAGGCAAATATCCATGCTCAGCCCAGAGCTGCTGCTTCCAGAAGGGCTGCAGAGGATTCCTCTGGGATCCCAGAGAACAGGCAGAAGCTGCTAAAAGTGGGGTGCAAAGCACACCTTTGGCTGTGAACAGCAAGGAAGCACCCTCCCAACATCTGGGGACTTCTGCACGTGGAGCTGAAAGACTCTCTCGTGTTTTGAAGGCTCCACATCCCGTATTTTTGGAGGGCATGTTGCGTTTCCTGCCCGGCAGTTGATGAATGGTGTGTGCACGTGGCTGCTGAGCATCCAGCAGGGATTTCATTATGCAGAACGTGCTCTGAGCTAGCCAGGGAATCATCCCTGCACATGGGCTTGCTGCAGGAGGGAGGGATGGATCCCAGCCCTGGCAAACACCAGGGATGAGCACTCCTGATGCTCCTGCTTGGTTAAACAGGGGGGAAAATATCAAACCCAGCCTGTGTGGAGCTGGGGGAGGATGGCAAAGGCTGGGAGGTGCCTTTGTAGTGAGGAGTGAGCAGCAGAATGTTGTAGGGGGGTGGGGAAGGCTCTGGTGTAGCTGTTCCCTCACACTGGGATGGGGGTGGCAGTGCAGGGACACCAGGGACAGCTCCCAGAGGAGGGAAATGAGCTGCAAACATCTCCTCCAGACAGACAATGTCCAGGCTCTGTGTCTGTGAGTGGCCAGAAGGCATTTCCAGAGCACACAGAGACACAGGGGTGGGGCAGCAGGACCAAATCCCACAAATGTGGCCCATAGGATGGGCCTTGTGTCTTCATGGATGTGCCAAACCACATTCCTGCCAAACCAGAGCCCAAAACCCCAGAATCCCGGGATCCCAGGAAGGTTCAGGTTGCACAGGACATGATGAATTGCCAGTTTGAAGGGCTGCAGGCCATCAGGGCAGGATGGGAGCAGCTGGCCCAGGGCCACCCATGGCAGATGGGTTGTCTGGCTTGGCCCAGAGGTCTCACAGCTTCAGCAAGACAGCTTTCAATATTTTTCCCAAAAAGAAGGCAGATTGAGCCCTTTGCATCTCTCCAGCACTTTTTCTCCAGTAGTCACATCCTCTGGTGTTCTCCATCTGCCCTTTCTGTTTCCAGCTTCCCTCCTGAAATGCCAGTGCCAGCTGTGCTTGAGAGCAGCCCAGTCAGCCCTGGAGGGAGGGGAAATGCCCTCCAATGCCCTCCCTGCTCCTCTGCCCCACTTCCATGTGCCAACATCCCATTACCCCGTGGCAGAGTCCTGCCCTGGGAGCTCAGTGGGATTTCTGCAGCCAAAAGCTGCAAGCAGTGCAGTTCCTGAGGCTGTTTGGATCCACAGCTCTTCTCCCTGCTTCCAGGACTGGAAATTCACTGCTCTCTGCCTTGCCCCCTGCCTGTCACACAACTTCTGGGTGCTCTGGTGTGTTTTGAAACCTGAGGCACCTCAGAGGGGAATGGTTTTCTCCCAACAGTGCAGTGAAAACTGGGAAAACAAGCCTGGGAAAGCAGAGGTGGTGGCACTGTAGATCTCATTTCGTGATTCTGAATCAGCCCTTGTGGCCCCTGTGTTTGAAGGCAGCCAGGGAAGCAGTGCAGGGCATTTACCGAGTTGGTTTTAAAGGTTTCAAGTGGTTGGTGATTTATTGCCTGCCTCAGCCAGGGCTTTGGCTGTTTAGTGAACCTCATGAGATGTCGTTTGGAGGCTGATTCTGTCGTGACAGGGCTAGTTTCAGATCTCACCCTGCTGGCTGATGCTGTCTGTGGGGACATGCCTCCTCTGACCAGGTTCACCTGTTCTGACTGCCACCTGAGGGTGACACCTCTGTCCCTCTCCCCCTGAACGTCCTGGGAGGGAGGAACAAGGTGATTTCCGTATCCCAAAAGCTGCCTTACCCAGTGGCATGGAATTGGGATTGACTGGCTTTGTCCCTGGAGAGTGGCAGCCATCCAGAAGAGCCCCCACACCACAGAAAAATGTCAAAATCTTCTTGCTAACGTGGGCAAATTCCCTAATAAAAGAAGAAAGACTACAGATAAATGAGGGAGATGGAGGATTGAACTGCTTCCAATTCCTGCTGACTCCAGGTATCCCTGAATCAGCCATTCCCCGCCCTCAGCCAGAGGTGCTGGGAGCTTCTCCTAAGGATTCTCTGCTCTGCCAAACCCCCAGCCATGGAGAGCCCACGGGAAATTCTGGCAGCTTGGAACCTGCACTGAGCCAAAGCCCAACCCTGCGCCCTCAGCTGTGAAGTTGAACATCTCAGCTGGTGGAGGAAGAGCTGCTGAGCCCAGGCAGGTCCTGCCAGATGTTCCATGAGGGCATTTCTGGAGCATCCACTCGGGACCAAGTGCCCCACACAGAGTTTGGGCTCTGGAGCCTTCTCACCACTCATGGGTGGGTTCCAGGGGTAGCTCCAGCAGGGAGAGAGCTGCTCTGGTGCTCTGGTGCTCTGGCCATGGGGACAGTGTTCCCATGGTTCAGTATTTCTGTGAGGATCTGGGACCAACGATGACATCATGGAATTCCAGTTGATTGCTCATCATATGAAGAATCCCAGTTTCTTAATGGTTTGCACCTGATACACCAGTGTTTAATCTGGGGAAAACACACTGAGAATAAGACTTTTAGACTAAGAAACCCACAGGGATCATCCAGTGCAGCTCCTGGCCCTGCACAGACACCCCAACAATCCCACCCTGGGCATCCCTGGGATCATTGTCCAAACACTCCTGGAGCTCTGGCAGCCCTGGAGCTCAGTGGAGTTCTGTGTCTCCTCCCTCACTTAATAATTTCTGTCATCACCCTCTCGATCAGCGCTTTAGGATTTTAATCTTAATCTACTTTCTTTCAAGGTGTTCCTCTTGCTCTGTTTGACCTGAATTCCCACCATTGTTTTCCCCTCTGCTCATCCCTTCCTGCCCCAGGGCTGCTTCTGCTGTGCCTGTTGGGCACTGAAATGGGGGAGCTCTGATTTATAAAGTGACAAAACAGTGTTTTCTGCTTCTCCCTCTCCTTTCTGGATGACTCCTGACATTCACTGGGATTGTCTGGCCCATTGGAGAGCCCTGCACTGGCTGTCCTTGGTGTGGGAGGTAATTCAAAGGAAACTAGGAAGTGAATTTTGCTTTTCCCCAGCATCTCTTTGAATTCCACGTGCTGCTTTCCTGCACAGTCATTCAATTAGATCCTTCATACAATTCATAGATAATTCATACAATTAGATCCTTCTCCAGTATATTTTTTTTTACTGTTCCCATAAATACTGAAGTGTCTGCAGAGCACAGCCCTTCATGGCACAGTCCCTTCTCCAGCTCCCTCAGGAATATTCTGACCAGTCCCAGCCCTGGGCTCTCTTTTCATTCATTCCAGCGATTTGCTTCCTCTTCTGATGAGTTTTTAGTCCATGCAAGGGATTTCCCTCTTATCCCACTGCTTCACTGAAGCTGCTTGTTCAAAGTTTCTTCAGAATTCCAGTGCTGTTTGATTATTCATTGATTCCTGCAGAATCCTCCAGTGGATTTCTCTGCACCACAGCTCTTCACCACTAGATCCCATTTATCAATTCCCTGCTAATTCTGCTCCTCATTATCACCTCTCTGCCTGCCTGCAGTGCAGCCCACATGCCCTCAGCAGCAGTTTCTCATGCCTGGGCCATACAGTTTTAAAAAGGAATTATGGAGTGCTTATTCCTGACTTTTCCCTCAGTTTCTTCTGCCATCAGGATGGCTGAGCACATCCCTGGCACTTCCATTCACCTGGAATGCTGAGCCTTCCCTGCTGTGACATTTTTTGGGAGAGGTTCTGTTCTGTGTGAATTTAAAAGGGATTTATCCATAGTTTGTGGTGCCTTTAGCAAGCTATTCTTCAAAGTGGTTTTTTGGGCTCTTACACTTCCTGGTCTTTGAACACCTCTCTCTCCAAGGGAGCTGGAGAGGGATTTTGGACAGGGATGGAGGGACAGCACAGGGGGAATGGGTTCAGACTGACAGAGGGGAAATTTAGGTTGGATATATGGAAGAAATTCCTCCCTGTGAGGCTGGGCAGGCCCTGGCACAGGGTGCCCAGAGAAGCTGTGCTGCCCCTGGATCCCTGGCAGTGTCCAAGGCCAGGTTGGACATTGGGGCTTGGAGCAGCCTGGGACAGTGGAAGGTGTTGCTTCCCTCTGGAATGAGATAATCTTTAATGTTCCTTCCCCAAACCATTCTGGGATTCCATGGTTGCACTGGGAAAAGCAGACAAATTTCTTTGCTTCAAGAGCAGAGAAATCAAATCCAGCCTGTGGGTAGCAACTCTCTGTGTTCATGTTCTGGGCTTAGTTTTGTTTGCATCATAATGAAAGGGAAAGAAAACTCTCCAAACCTTTGCATATTTCCTTGCTGATACAAATTGCTGGAATATTCATTTGCAAAGTGAAAAACGAGGTTCCAATGTGATTTTCTTCACTAAAGGAACCTTGAAATTGAGAAATCCTCTGCCAAAACTCTGTTAAATCCGGGGATATGTATCCCTGGAATATTCAGGCTCTCAACTAAGCATTCCATGGGGATATGTTTTGTCAAATCTTCCCACCAGTTCTAATTGGAACTTGTTCCTTCATTAACATGCACTCATTTGCTTCTGACAGCGTTCAGATACAGGGGCTGGGGATCCAAACCCATATTCCAGCTGAATGCTTAAAAAAAAATCAAATGGATCAAAAGGAATTTTTTGTCAGCATTGAAATGAAACCAGAAAGTCGTATCTTCCTTTGCCTGCCAAATGGGAATGGAGATGTTACCATGAATATTTTCACTTGAATGCTGAGTCTGAGCTTTAAGGTCCCTTCTAACCCAGCCCTTCTGTTATTCTGGGATATTCTCTTTGTGAGGGTCAATCTTTGAGCCCAAAGGTGCAGGAAGATCTGCAGAACGAGACATTCCACACCTCCACCTCATCCAAAGGCTTCCCAGCTGCCATGGATATGGAGGTGTGCAGAGAGGAGTGGCTCTGCCCTGAGCTGAGCCCTTTGGGGTGAACGCTGATGGCACAGAGGCTGCACCTTCCCTGGGCCAGGAGAAAGGGAAACCTCCCAGGAGTTTGTGCTTGGTTGGACACTTGGGACTGGGAACAGGGCCCAGCTCCTCTCTGTGACTGGGATTTTGGAATTTTGGAGCAATCCAGACCTTGGGAGAATTATCCAGAGCTCTGCCTTTCCCTACCAAATCCTCAAGGAGGGCTCAGGGACTGTTCCTTTGCTCCTGCAATAAATCTGGGAGCAGTGCCTGTCACAGCCTCCCAGGGCTTGCACAACTCCCCAGGCTTTGGAGGCCACAAGGGTGATTTTGCAAAGATGGTTTATTGTAGAAGTTATTGATAAATGGGAACAATGAGCTGTAATTACACTGTAAAGGCAATAAAAGCAATCCTTACTCCCTAAAGGAAGGTGATGGGAGCAGGGGGAGGTGCAATCCTTGTGTAGCTGTCCTGAGCTCCTTCAGTTCTCCTCATCCTGGACTTTCCACAGGGCAGGTGAGGCCTCAGGCAAAGCTCCTGCCAGGAAAGCACTCAAATCCATCTGGATCTACCTGGGCTTTGCTCAGATCCTGCTGCTGCTTCGTGGTCACCCTGGGGCAAAGCAGAGCAAAGCCTCAGGTACCAAACATGGAGTGCAGGGCTGAGGGCAGTGCAGCTGAGCTGTCATCTGTGCTTGTGGAATCCCAGAATCCCAAATCACTGAGGCTGGGAAATCCCTCCAGGACCATCCAGTCCCAGCTGTGCCCAGTGCCCACCTTGTCCCCAGCCCAGAGCACTCAGTGCCACCTCCAGCCCTTCCTTGGACACCTCCAGGGATGGGAACTGCAAACCTCCCTGGGCAGCTCCTGCCAAGGCCTGAGCACCCTTTCCATGGAGAAATTCCTGCTGCTGGCCAAGCTGAGCCTCCCCTGGCCCAGCCTGAGGCTGTTCCCTCTCCTCCTGTCCCTGTTCCCTGGAGCACAGCCTGACCCCCCAGCTGTCCCCTCCTGTCAGCAGCTGTGCAGAGCCACAAGGTCCCCCTGAGCCTCCTTTGCTCCAGCCTGAGCTCCTTTCCCAGCTCCCTCAGCCTCTCCTGGTGCTCCAAACCCTTCCCAGCTCTGTTCCCTTCCCTGGACATCTCCAGCCCCTCCATGTCCCTCTTGTCCTGAGGGTCCCAGAGCTGCCCCAGCACTGGAGGTGCCCCAGCAGTGCCAGCACAGGGGACAGGCACTGCCCTGGCCCTGCTGCCACCCCAGAGCTGGGACATCCCAGGTGCCCTTGGCCTCCTGCCCAGCTGGGCATGCCTGGGCTCATGTCCAGCCTCTGTCACCAGCACCCCCAGGGTCTTTCCCAGCTTTCCAGTCCCACTGTCCCCAGCCTGTAGTGCTACAGGAGGTGTTGCTTGATTCAGACTCATTATTTGAAGCAACAATTTCACTGCTATGGGTGCTTTTTTTTTTTTTGTATTTTTAATTACAAGGGTTATTAAATTTTATGAATGAAGTATCTTTGTTCCTTGAGTTCCTGTTAATTCACTTGAAAACCTATTAGTGATAGAAGGATCCCGAAAGGTTTTCTCATTCCAGTAAACACTTTGAAGAAATCCAAATAAAAATTGGAGCCTCAGGTTCCTTCAATGGGAGTAAAATGCAAATCCAGGTTTCTGTCTGACCCTGTCTCTCATTCTGCCCAAATTCCCAGAGGAGTCAATTCACTGGCCTGGCCTGGGGCCTCCCAGGCTTTTGGGTCTCTCCACTTTGGCCATCAAAGAGGAACTTCAGAGTGTCTTTATCATCCTATTGCTTGTAAAAAGGAACAGAAGATTCCCAAGCCTTGGACTGGCATGGACACAGCTGGATCTGGCTGAGTTGGCTTTCTAACAGATTTAGAAAGTCCTGATAAAAGGAAGAATTAGAAGAAATCAGCCTTTGAATGTTATCAGAGTTTGTATCAAGGTTTTCAGTAAAGGACTCCTCACCCAGGGAAATGAATTCACATTGCCAGAGAGGAGGCTTAGATAGGATATTGGAGAGGAATTGCTCCCTATGAGGGTGGGCAGGCCCTGGCACAGGGTGCCCAGAGAAGCTGTGCTGCCCCTGGATCCCTGGAAGTGTCCAAGGCCAGGTTGGACACTGGGGCTTGGAGCAGCCTGGGACAGTGGAAGGTGTCCCTGCCATGGCAGGGGTGGAATGAGTAGATTTTTGAGGTTCCTTCCAACCCAAACCATTCCAGGATTCCATGGCTCAGGTGACCCCAGTGACCCTGATACCCAAATCAGTTCATCCAGCTCTGCCTGGGCTGTCAAATCCTGCTCCTTGTCCTGGCTGTTCCTTCCCATGAGATTGATCCACCTTCTTTGTGGGGTCAGAGAGGTTCACAAAGCTGCATCCTTGTCACCTGTCCCTTTATCCCAGAGACCCTGCACCCTCCAGCCCTGCAGAGAGGCTGCAACACCCGAGGGATCAGGGGAGAAGCAAATCCAGCTCCTGAAACATCTGCTGTGGTTGTTTCCCCTGCAGCTCTGGGGACATGCTGGGGGGTTCAGAGCTCTGGTGTCTGTCCCTGTGTCCATTGCTGTGCCATCTCCCTGGAGCACTGGGATGATCCCCTCATTGCCAGGGAGCAGTGTGTCCCACCAGAGGGCTCTGAGGCAGAGATTTAAGGGAGGCATCAGCAGCTAATCATCAGGTAATTGCTAATTTTCCTCTCGAGTTCCTTCATTGTGTGCCATGTCCAGGCAGGGTGCAAACACTGGACAAGGGAACTCTGTCCTCTCCCAGGGTGTGACAGCCAGGGAACAGGGAGAACAGTGTGAGATCAGCAGCCCAACTGCAGAAAAGGCAACCCAAACCCACGTGGGGATGGTCCCTAACCACAGGATGAGCAGCCATTCACACCAAGAAAATGCACATGGGAAAACCAGGGCTTGGAAATCTTTCCTTCTTAAGGCTTTGCTGGCTTTAAGTCTTCCAAGGCAAATAAAATCCTTGCTAAAAACCCTCCCCAGAGGCAGCAGGAGGGCAGGGCAGGCCCAGCTCTGCTCCTGAGCTGCAGGAAGATGCACTCAGCTCCTTGGCCACCTCTCCAAAGGTCACTCCTGTCTGTGCTGAGGAGCCCCAGGCATTCTGGAGAGGCTTTTTGCTTTCTGCCTGGATGAGGCAGGAAAATTCTAGAGCAAAAAGAGCAGCTTCTCCCATATTTTCCCAACATTGTCTCTCCTTAGAGTCACGGAATCACAGAATCACAGAATCATTAAGGTTGGAAAGACCTTTAAGATGATCAAGTCCAACCATCAACGAGCACTACCTTGACAGGGCTTTTCCTGAGAAAAGCAGAAGCTTTATTTCAGGTTGGATTTTTTGGGCAAACTCACTCAGGGCAGTGATTGGAGCCCACCAGAGCTGCCATGGAAGGGTACAGGAGAGGTGGTTTTTCTCCAGGTAGAAGAGAGATGGTTTTTCTCCAGGAAAAATCACGCAGCAGCTATTGCTTGTGCTGGGAGAGAGCCCTGAAGCCCAGCAGGAGCCACTGCCTGTATTCCCAGAGCAGGAAAATGTTCCCAGAGCCATGAGCTGTCAGTGTTGCTGTGACATGGCACAGGGAGAGCTCCCACCCTCCTGTGCTCTGTCATGGCTGGGATTGGATGCTGCCAGCAGCTCCTGATTTCCCAGTCACCTCCAGGGATCCACGTGTGCAGTAAGGATGGAGGGAAATTGCTGCTCCTTGTCTAACAGCATCTGGGGCTTTCCATTGTTGGGAAGGAGATGAGTTTTGCACTGGAGTTTTGCTTGGATGAGGGAGGCAAGAGGAAAAGTGTTGTTAGTGTAGATAACAAGCGGGAAATGGGCAGACTGAACCTCCAGCAGCTTGGAAAAGCTCCCAGGAAAGCAAAGCAGCTGCAGGAGCTGTCTGGAAACTGGGGCAGGACAGAGAGGAGGGATGAGGGAATTTAATTTAGGGAACTAAGTTTTGAACATGGCTAAATTAGGGCAGGATCCTGCTTGGGATCTGACTTCTGGTGTCATTTTCTGCTGAGTGACATGGTGGGACATGGCAGGGGCTGGGCTGGAGCTCAGAAATCAGACCAGGGCATTGATATTGCAGGACACATGGAGTGATGGGTCATCTGAGAGTCTCAGAATGACCTGAGCTGGGAAGGAACCCACAGGATCATCCAGTCCAACCCCTGGCCCTGCACAGACACCCCAACAACCCCACCCTGTGCATCCCTGGCAATGCTGTCCAAACACTCCTGGAGCTCTGGCAGCCTCAGGCTGTGCCCATTGCCTGGGGAGCCTGGGCAGTGCCAGCACCCTCTGGGGGAAGAACCTTTCCCTGATCTCCAGCCTGACCTGCCCTGGCACAGCTCCAGACCTTCCCTGGCACAGCTCCAGACCTTCCCTCAGATTGTTGAGGGATCCCTTGATCTCTGTGCTTCACAAAACCAGCCCTGTCAGAGCCTGGCACAGGAATCTCGATTTTGTTTCCTGCAAAACCTTGAGCTTCAGCTTTTAAAAAAAAATGCCCTGAAGGAAATGTCCCCCTCAGGGCCTCATTGCTGCCCGTGCTGAGGGGCTGCAGGAACATCTCTCACTTGTAATGACCTCCAGAGGGAGGGATGAGTTCTGCTAGAGAGCAGAGCACACCTGGGCTCCCTCTGGCCTCTCCAGGGAGCTCAGGGTGTGTTTGGTGGCTGCACTGAGCAACAAATTCATTATGGAGCTCCCTGGTGTGGAGAACAAAGGGCTCCCCCTTCCCACTCCTCACTCCTCTTTAGCACAGGACTCATTCTTTATTCCCCATCCGTGTTTTCCCAGTGAAATCCACTGGAATCCTTGTGGAACACCAAGGTCCAGCAGCTGTTGGCCACAGTGCCAGCAGGACTGGGCAGCATTAACCCATTCAGTGCTGGCAGGGCAGTGCTGGCAGTGTTCCTGTGCCTCAGTGATCTGCTCTCCCTGGGACACTTCCTTGGCTGCAGCCCACAAAGCCTCCTGCAGGACCTGCTGATAAATTCTCTGTCAAACGTTTTCCAGGGGGTGATGGGATTCCAATACTTGTTTTCACTTTTCTGAAAAGACTCCATTTTGCCTTGGGCTCGGGGGAGAATATTTGACCTATATCAGATGATTTCATTTCTTTATTCAGGCTGAAGTGCTTTGGATCAAATTAATTCAGGATGCTGTCAAACAGAATCTCTCTGCTGCTCAGTGGCTGACAGGAGCTGCTCTGCTCCGAGTCCCCAGCTCCTCCTCTCAGGATACTGATGGGCTTTTTCAGGAGAAAGGGAAAAGGTTTTCAGCCCCCATGAAATATGAATTGATTGAAGCCAGTGGGGTGATCTTTTCCATGGGAAAGGGTGACATTTTCCAACTTTAGGAGTGGTGTAATTGTCATCTGTGATTCCATGACTCAAAGTGCTGGCAGAGGATGCTCTGGGTCCTGATATGGTGATAATTAACAGAGGGAAAAAGCAGGAGGTGATCCTGGGCATGGATATCACTGCAAACCCACACAGGGAATTTCAGGCTGCCTGAGGAAGGGAACTGGAGCTGTAATCCTTGCCAGTGTGGAGTCTCAGGGTGCTCAAAGCTTTTCTCCTGGCAGAGCAGTGAAGGTCTTTGGTCAATTCTCCCAGTAAGCAGTGAAAATGCAGCTGTTAGTTCCTTCTGCTGGAGAGGCTAAAAAGCAGCTGGAAAACAGGAACCCACCCCCTGAGCTGCTGTGGGAAGGGGGTTTTGGGCTTTTTGCAGCCTGAGCACCCCCAGGCTGGGCTGTCTGCCTGGATCCTTAACCCTGCTCCTTCCCTGGGGGTGACATGGATGCATCAAACCTCAGGGAGCCCTCAGGGAGGAGCTGAACCTCTTGCAGGTGCCTTCTGGGATCTTTCTCCCTTTAACTGAGAGGATAAATGTGGGACCAGCTCTGCTCCCAAGCCCAGAGCTTTCTGTGGAGCACATCCCACATATCTGGGCAGCTCAGCAGGTGTTGGGATTTGTGTTAGGAGCAGCTTTAACCCTGGACTTGCTCTGCCAAATCCAACTTTGGGTTTGGTGTGGTGCTGGGATCACCTCGTGCATTCCACACAGCTGGAACTTACTGGAATAAAAACCCTGAAACTCTTGGTGTGCTGCACAACCCCCTTTGCAAACGAATCCTTGAAGCTCCAAATGAAATTTCAGGATGTCAGAGCCCCCCGTGATGATTTCCAGGATGGATTTACTGGCTTTGATTCACAGAGATGGAGGGAGCAGCATCCAGGTGGTTTTTTTCTGTTTGATTTAATGTCACTGTGTCAGTAACTGATCCCAGGTGAATTGCAATCAAACAGAAACGAGGGTGTCTAGACAGGGTTTGCATAGCTGAGCAGCACAACTCCCCTTGATTGGATGCTGGTTTGAGCACAGACCCACCAGGAAGGACAGCCACAACCAGTCCCTGCCAGCAGGAGTGACATTGCACCGTGCAGGAATCCTGGAGAGGGGGAAGAACCTCGGGAAAGGTGACTGCAGGGACAGCAGGGAGCTGGGAAAGCTGAGCTGTGATCCTTCAGGGTGTCCTTTAACCAGGGGGACTTCCTGCCCTCTGCCATGGCCTCCTGCACATCCCTACCTGAAAGGACACAGCTTTCCTCCTGCCTCATGTGGAGGGAGGGGACAGAGCCGAGAGAAGCAGAGAAATAAAACCCACACACATCTGACAGAGTACAACCAACCTCAGCTGCCAGAGGAGCTGCTAATTAGCTCAACGAGATTTCTTGGAACGAGGAAATATTACTTATTTCATTAGCTGCATGACAATTGTGCTTCGGAATGAAGCGAGAGATGAATCTGAGAATTAAGATGTAAAAATAAAAAATAACCACTTGCCAGAAAAGTGCTTTAACCCGGCAGCCAGGTTAGGTTTAATATCCAGGAATAGTGTGGGATTGTTGGATTCCATGGCAAGTGTGGAGAGCTTCTCCCCATGTCCCTGGGGGTTCCAACACCAAGGATTTCTGCTGTAGCACTTGGACCCTGAGCTGAGCCTGGATAACCCAAAATGTGGGGTCCTGAGTGGTCTTGGAGCAGAATTCCTGGGATTTTCAGCAGCACTGGGGTGGGGGTGAGCACAGATCTGGGGACACACCTTGGGCAGGGCTGTCCCAACAGAGCCCTTGGAACTGAGGGATGTCCAGAGGGTCAGACACCTCCACGGGTGGGTTTGTGGAGATCAGATCATTTTTTGGACACTGGAAAGCAGCAGGAGCTGCCAGGTTTGGGATGCAGCTGGTGGGCCAGCAGAATCTGGTGGATAATAGGAAAATTACTCCATGAATAATGGGCATATTGGATGAATAATCCCTTGGCAAATAATCTGGGATGTGCCTGAGCTGTCAGCAAGGGCTGTGTGCTGGGGAAGGCGCTGAGGAGTCTGCAGCTCTGGATCCAAGCTTTGTTCAACAAAGCCAAACAAAGCCCAGATGGTTCGTGAATAGAGAAGGTTTTCATCCTGTGGGAGAAATGCAAACGTGGAGTCGATGGTTCTGCTGAGTGGGGGTGGGGAAGGGAGGGAAAAGAAACCCAACAATTCGAGTTCACTCTGCAGTGGGACTGAAAGGAAAAATGCAAACAAACGAGGGCTGGAGCAGCTCTGGGGTGAAGCAGAAGGTGCAGAACATCAGCAGAGCTCAGAGAGTCCCTGCACCTCCTAAACAAGGGACCAGGGATGGAAGAGCCCAGAGCACTTCACAGAATTCATGGAATCGCACAAGGTTTGGGTTGGAAGGGACCTGAAAGCTCAGTTCATCCCACCTCTGCCATGGCAGGGACACCTTCCACTGTCCCAGGCTGCTCCAAGCCCCAATGTCCAGCCTGGTCTTGGACACTTCCAGGGATCCAGGGGCAGCACAGCTTCTCTCAGCATCTTCTCCCGACCCTCACAAGGAGGAATTTCTCCCCAATATCCCATCTAATGATGCCCTCTGGCAGTGGGAAGCCATTACCCCTTATTCTGTCACTCCATCCCTTTTAGATTGTCTCTCTCCCTATCTCCTGTAGCTCCTTCAGGCACTGGAAGGCCACAGTTTGGTCACCCTGAGGCTTCTCTTGTCCAGGCTGAAAAACTCCAACTCTCCCAGCCTTCCCTCATTGTGCTGCTTGACCATGGCCCAGGGCACGGAATGGCACAGGGAGTGGCACAGGGAGAGGCACAGGGAAAGACACAGTCCCCATCACCCCACACTGCTTCCATGAGGGGAGGGCTGAGAATGCACTAAAGCCACTCCCAAACTGCCCCAGGACTGGGCCACTGTGACAGCACAGGGATGGTGTCACAGTGAGAGCCCCAGACACGTTCCTGGGGAAATGCTGCCTTTAATGGGGCTGGGGAGCCAAGCCTATGGGAATTTCCAAGCATACCCACAGTGTGGGATGGATAAACCCCTGCTCTGCTCTCACCCACCCAGGCTGGCTCTGCTCTGGCAGCTCATGTCACACATGTGTCACACGGGACACACGGACACAAAGCCATCCCCTCTCACTGCTCCTCTGCCTCCTGCCCTGGGAACAGCCAAAAAGGGCAGGGACTCCCCTGTGGCATTGCCCTCATGGCCTGAGCTCCCCATCCTCCCTCTCCCTTCTGCATTCTTGCAGCTTCTGTGCCACATCCACCCCCCTGTGCCATCCATCCCTCCATGCCACATCCACCCTTCTGTGCCACATCCATCCCTCCATGCCACATCCACCCTTCTGTGCCACATCCATCCCTCCATGCCATCTCTCCATCCCTCTGTGTCACATCCATCCCTCTGGTGTTTAAACCTTTCCCACATCTCTCTGAGCTGCCCCTCTACAATCCCTTGGCCACTCCAAGCCAGGCTGAGGAAATGCTTTTGCTGCTTGGGGCTTAACCAAAGAAAGCAGGATCTGTGCTGGAAAGCAGGAATCTCCCCCGTGGGGATGTGCTCCTGAAGTGGCTCCATGTTTAGGGGTGATCAAACTGCTTTCCAGGCCAAAATTCAAGCCAAAATCTATTTTTTTTCCTAAGAGAGCGCAGAGAATGGAGAGAGCCCTCCCTGGTGTCACAGCCTGGCTCAGTCTGGGGGTGACATCAGGGGACATGAGCTCATTTCTGTCCCCATCTCCTCCCTCAACCAAAACCTTCTGCCAAGTTCATTTCAGTTCTAAACCTTCCTTTCAGGATGTGTCTCCAGCACAAACCCTGTGCTGAGCTCCTCAGCCAGGGCTCTGCAGGATCCCCCAGGTCCCATGCCACAGCTGGGACACAGGAGCCAGGGGACAACTCCAGCTATTGTGGCCTTCAGTGCCCCCAATTCTGCTGAGCCTGTCTGCATCGATGGTTCCATTTCTGTGCTGCTGAACAGACAGGGCTGAGTTCCTCCCTCTGCATCTCCACTGCACTGCTCTGGGTAATGCACACTTGGAAATTGAGAGCCAGCAGCTGCAGGGCTCCTTTGGTCCCCTGAGCTCCCAGCTTGTTTAATAAACTTGTATTTTTGTGAGCAGCACAGCCAATTGTGAAGGTGAGCTTAAAGGGAAAACTGCCTGTGAACAGAACTGATTAAATAGCAGGAAATACAAAGCAGCCTGAGACCCAAAAGACAGAGCCACCCGATGGAAAATCCACAAAGAGATTTTAATTAGAATTTATTACAATGGGCAAAAATAAACATCTAAAAAGTCGAGATTAAATCCTTCAATCAATACAGAACTTCACACAGAGAGAGGACTCTTCTTCCTTTCCAGCATCAGCCCAATCCCTTCTCTGAAGGCCCCTGGGAACAGAAACAAAGGAAAAAAGAGCAGATGCAGCAGATTTTAGAGCCAGGTGTAACCAAACACCCTCATCCCACCAGGGTGTCCATGACAGCACAGCATTTTCAGGGTGACAGGCTCAGCCCTCAGCACATCCATGTCCTGGATCAGTCCATGCTCTGGATCCATCCATGTCCTGGATCAGTCCATGTCCTGGATCCCTGATTTCTGATGTCCACCTGCCCCTTTGCCACAGGAGATATTTGCACCCAAAGCACTGGGATGCCTTCACTGAGAGCTTCACTTCTGCCAAATTCTGCCTCTGTTGTTCTCCTGCAGGGAGGGGGATGGGATTTGCTGGAGCTGGAATGTTCTGTGTGTCCATCACTCATCACGAGGTGACCCCAAATTCCTGCTGGGCAGCACCATCCTGCTGATGCTGTGTCCCCACGAGGGTCCCAGCTCCTGCTGTGTCACCTCTGTTACAAACCACCTCTGAGGCTGCTTCTGTGTGATCCAGCTGTGCCCAGCTGTGAGCCCAGGCTCTGCTGTGGGGCACAGGGACATACCCAGTGCTCCCCAGCCCCAAACCACAGCCTCTGGCCCCGGGGGTCCTGCAGAGTTCTTCTTCCAGGGATGCTGGGGAGGTCCTCAGCCTCTCCCAGAGGGACCAGCACACCGAGCAGCTGAGCTGCTTCTGCTGCCATCCTCTGGCAGCTGCTTTTCCATGGAACACTCTGCCTTTGGACACCCCAGGCCAAGCTCCAGGGGAGCAAAGAAGCCACTGTTCTCCCTCCAACACACCAGTTTAACTTTTCCCATCTTCCTAGCAGACGCAGACAGGACATCAGAGGTCACATCTTCATAGCAGGACATCAGAGGTCACCAGTTTGGCACCTGGGGCACAATTCCCAGCAGCTGATTTCAGGGAGGGGACGTGTCCTTGTCCATCCTGGTGCAGGACAGTGCCTGAGGGACAGACAGACTCCTCTGGCACTGCCAGCCATGTGTAGGTCCAGCAGGGAGGCCTCTGGACCTGCAGAGGTGACATGCAGCCCAGATCCTGCCCAGACCCACCCAGGACAAAGGGCCAAGGTCTGTTTGGTGCCATGGAGGATTTGTTTTACATTTTTGAGTAAACAGAAGAAGTGAATTCCCAGTGTCTGACAGAATGGGATGGAATCAGCCACAGACAAGGCAGTGATTCCCATTCCATCTCCACATCCCATTGGGATCCAGGCTGGAGCTGGGCTCACCCAGTGCCACTGGGGCAGAGCTGGGGGACACTGCCAGGCATCACCCCTACAGGAGTGGGAGCAGAGCAGACTGAGCTGCAGCATTTGCATGGATTTTTTAATGTTCTGACTTAAAACATCTTCTTGAATTTATCTGAGTTTCTCCTCCTCACAGGTTGTGAAAAGCTTCCCTCTATCTTTGGGATGCTCCTAACAGGATCCCTGGGATTTGGCTCAAGGTGTTTGGTGGAGATCAGGGCAGGTGACAAACACATTGCTCTGGTGACCTGGGAGCTCAGCAGCTCCCCTGGCTCTGGGGGAGCTCTGGAGGTGCCTTGCTGAGGTTGGGGGGTTGAGACCTGGGGAAATTCAGGATCCTGTCACTGTTGTCACTGGGAAAGGAAGAGAAAAGCTGGTTTCTCTGCAGCTCTGAGCTGGCTCTGTGCCAAGCAGCCTAGATCCTTGAACAATCCTGACAGTGCAGGAAAAACCCCTCCTGACAAGCAGATAATCCAATTAGCTCCTGGTTTTCACATCAGCTCACTCTATCTGTGAAATTGCTTGTCATTTATCCATCACTCCAAGAGAATCCAGGATCCAACTGCCTTTCCCGAAGGCAGGAATGAGGCACTGACAACAGGACCCCTTGGAGATGCCATTCAGGGCTTTATTGCTGCTCTCTCAGGTAATGGATGAAGGATTCAGGGCAGTTTTTCCTCTGCTTGGAGCCTCTGCAGGATCCCCCGAGCCAGGCAGAGGCAGAGCCTATAGAAAATTGTGTCAGGATAGGCAGCACAGCTCCAAAAACCCACCCACCTGGAGCAATCCTGACTTTTCATTCTGCATAGCTCGAGCCACCCTTTGTCACTGCAGGAAGTGTCTCAGGGGACAGCAGAGTGTGCAGCCTCCAGAAGGAACAGAACTGGGATTTAAGGCTGTGTCCAGTGAGGCCCCAGTGTCACAGCAGGGACAAACAGGGCTGGGAGGGGACAGACATTTCCTCATTGTTGAGGTTTAGGTACCTGAGGACACCCCGAAAACACTGTGGATCCAAGTTTTCTTGTCTAGGATAGCCACAGGAATTTGCAGCCCAGAGTTCATCCCTTCAGGATCCAAGTTTCTTGTCCAAGACAGCCACAGGAATTTGCAACCCAACATTCCCTCCTTCAGGATCTGAGTTTCTTGTCCAGGACAGCCACAGGGATTTCCAGTATCAGAATTCACCCCTCACTGTGCTCCCCAGGAGGATCACAGCAGGAGATGCTCAGGGAGCACCAAGGATTTGTGTTTTCCACAGCATCCTCTTCACAGTGGGCACAGCCAGGATGAGGCCCCAGGTAAAAGAGGGATTTAGAGAAATTACCAACCCAACTTCTGGCCTCAACTGAGCATTGCCAGAGCCCAGCAGGTTTTGAGGTTGTCACTGCTGAGGGGTTTCCCCAGGATTAGATCAGATCAGTAACTGTGGCCATCCCTCCTCTGGCTGGTTTTGAGTTTTCCTGGGGAAATCTCTCTGGTGAATCAAGGAAATCTCTGTTTCTTTCCCACCCAGGGAGCAGCGCCCAGCACCCCAGCTGGATTTATTATTCATAGAATCTCAGAATGGTTTGGGTTGCAAGAGACTTCAAAGATCAACTCATTCCACCCTTGACATGGGCAGGGACACCTTCCACTGTCCCAGACTGCTCCAAACCCCATCCAACCTGGCCTTGGACACTGCCAGGGATCCAGGGGCAGCCACAGCTTCTCTGGGCACCCTGTGCCAGGGCCTCCCCAGATGATCTTTTCAGATCCCTTCCCACCCAGCCATTCTGGGATTCCATGACTCTGTGACATAAAACCATTCCATGTGACCAGCACCCCACCAGGGAATCTGGGGTTTGAACAAGGAATGTGCTCCTCTCACAGACTCCTCAGCAGCTGCAGTGGGAAATGATTCCCAGAACCTCTACAGGGAGTGATTTCATCCATGGGAGAAAACACCACCTTGCCCATGAGTGCTGTGTGAGCACAACAGGAGTTACAAACTGGGGGAAGGCTCCATGTGAATCCTTCCTCCCTGTGCCTTTCAGAGAGGGATTTCATTTCTTCAAATATTGGCAGTTTGGGCTGCAGTCAGGAGCAAAATGGAAAATGTTTGGAAGGAGCAGGAAACCCCTGGTGCCTGTGGTTGCTGGGCTACAGTGGGGGCACTGTGCAGATCCCATAATCCCCATGTTTCTCTGGCACTGAGGGGCTGTTGGGGCTTCTCTGTGCACCTGAAACCTGCTTTGCCAAGGGCAAGAGAAAACTGGGAGGTGACATTTTACAGAGATCCAGGCTGCCCAGCACTGCTGGTCCCTGTCCTGGCCATGGAGCCACTCTCAGGGTGTACCACAGCCCTGGGGGATGCTCAGCTGCCCCTGGGCACCACCTCAACTCCTCTGCAGTCCCTGGTTGCTTCCAGCCCCAGCTCCTTTCATCTTGAAGAAAGCAGAATTTGCTCTGAGCTGCTCCCAGATTTGTGACAGGGAAATGTCTAAAAGGGTTGCTGAGCATTGTCTGTTTGGTTCTAGGAAAATCCCCATTTTAGCCTGCTGAAGCATCTCAAGATGAATTTCAGTGGATATGTTTCTGTGGCATCAGCTTCCTGCCAGCCCAAAGCTGTCACTCCTTTCCTGCCACTCCTGGCAGCTCTGTGTGCTCACAGCAGGAGGATCTGGGCAGATTTGGGTGATGAAAGGTGTTCAGTGCTGCAGAGCAGTCCTGAGTCAACCTCAGCATCCTCCTGGCACATTCACTCCCAAAGCATCACTTCAGTGCAGGGCTTTGCTCACAGCTCTCAAGGGTCTCAGGGGTTTGTCCTGGTCTGAGCCACCTCAGGGTTATTTCCCTGTGATGACATCTGTAATTCTCACCTGTCCTGCTTTAACTCCATCCTGGCAAAGCCCTCACAAGCCCTCTCTGGTCTGCACAGCAATCCACAGCATTTTTTGTTTAGGGAGCCAATGGAAGCTCCTGAGGCTTTAGCTGGGAGTCCATGAACAGAGAGCAGACTGTGACCTGAAAATGTGTAAAACCAGCCTCAAGCAGATCTGAGAATAAGGAGGAAGAAATCCTCACCATGAGCTCTGTGCTTCTCTTGGAGGAGAGCAAATTGCCATAACCTGTGACCTGAGAGTCACAGCCAGTGTGAACATAACCCACCAACCAGACTCTGCTGCTGGGGAGTGTGTATGTAGCATTTAACCCTTTCATTGAGGAGGCTTTTCTGTATTAGAAAACTTGGGCTGTCACACTACTAAAACTTTGCCCAAATTTACAATAAAGTCTCTCCTCCCCGTGTAAGAAGCGTTTCCTTTTGCCCACAGTACTGTTCTGACTGCAGCAATGTGATTCCAAACCCTCCTGCAGACGGGAAGGAATCCTGCCAGGAGGCCCTTTGATGTCAGCTCCACTCCAGAACAGAATCAATCTGCTGAGCAGGTCAGTGCTGCCCTGGGAATGCTTCTGGTTTGCTGCTTCCAGGGGAAGTGAACAAGGTGTTAACAAGGGCAACGAGCCCCGGGATGAAAGGCAGGGAGTGTGAGGCAGTTTCCAGAGGCAGGCCAGAGTTTTACGTGTTCCCAGCCCAGCCCAGAGCAGGCAGCCCTCCTGGGCTCTGAGGATCAGCTCAGCCTGCTGGAAGGTCAGCTCACCCTGGCTTTGGGGTTCAGTCAGTTGAAGGTGACCATGGTTTGGGTGTTTGCTGTGCTGTGGTCTCCTGGGTGACTCTGAGCATTTATTAATAGGAGTCCACTGTGAGGAGATTTGCAGATGACACCAAGCTGGGTGTGAGTGTGGATCTACAGGAGGGCTTTGCAGAGGGACCTGCACAGGCTGGATCTAGGGAATGAATCCAGCAATGGGAGGTTTAAAAAGACCAAGTGCAAAGTCCTGCACTTTGGACACAACAACCTCCTACAGGGCAGGACTGCAGGCTGTGGGACAGAGGGGCTGGACAGTGGCCAGGCAGAAAGGACCTGGAGGCACTGATGGACAGCAGGCTGGACATGAGCCAGCAGTGTGCCCAGGTGGCCAGGAAGGCCAATGGCACCTGGCCTGGATCAGGAATGGCGTGGCCAGCAGGACCAGTGATTCTTCTCCTGTATTGGGCACTGGTGAGGCCTCACCTTGAGTGCTGTGTCCAGTTCTGGGCCACTCAGTTTAGGAAGAATGTGGAGATGCTCAAGTGTGTCCAGAGAAGGGCAACAAGGCTGGGGAATTGCCTGGAACACAAGTCCTGTGAGGAGAAGCTGAGGAAACTAGGGGGGCTCAGCCTGGAGAAGAGAAGTCTCAGGGGAGACCTCATCACTCTCCACACTCCCCGACAGGAGGGTGCAGCCAGGTGGGGGTTGGTCTTTTCTCCATGGCAGCCAGCAATAGGACAAGAGGACACAGCCTTAAGCTGCTCCAAGGGAGGTTTAGGTTGGACATCAGGAAGAATTTCTTCATAAAAAGAGTGATTGGGCATTGGAATGAGCTGCCCAGAGAGGTGGTGGAGTCACTGTCCCTGGAGGTGTTTCAGAACAGACTGGATGTGGCACTCAGTGCCATGGTCTGGGTGACAAGGTGGTGTTGGGTCACAGGTTGGACTCAATGATCTCAAAGGTCTTTTCCAACCTGGTTAATTCTGTGATTTTGTGATTCATTCCCTCCTGTCCTGTCACTTCAGACCCTTGAAAAATGTCCCTCTCCATCTTTCCTGTCAGCTCCAAAGCAAAGCTCTGCAGCACATGAAGGACAATCAAGGTCAGGATGTTTCAGAGAGCCACCAGAGCCCTCCCTAAAGCAGGGACTGTTGGGTCACAGCTCTGACTGAAACCAGAGGCAGTTTTCAGCCCAGGCAGCATTTCAGGTCCACCAGCACCTCTGTCTGCTGCCCAAAATGCTCAGCAGGTGCAGTCAGCAGCTGGAAAAGCATTGTTGTGACAAATTATTGTCAGATTTTTGCAATGAGCCAAAATAGGGGAGGAAAAAGAGAAATGCAGAGAGAGGGAAACAGTTCTGACGTCATTTTTCTTATTAATGGATCAGACTCACCCAAGGTCATTTTGTGCCTTTGGCCTGGATACAGAACGATTTTAAAACATCCCAAATCTTTGCTCTGGGCCAGGCTGGATCAGCATATATGGAGGGCTGTGCTGCTCATCTCCATTCCACTGGTGGCTTCACCAGCTCACTGCCACCTCTCCCTCTGGGACACAGCAGGAGGGACTCTGCTGCAGGAAGCCTGGTGGCATCTGGTGGCTTCCAGAGGATTTGAGTCGTATTTGAGTCAGCTGCCAAGGGTCAAGAGTAGGCAGTGTTTTCTCATGGTGAGAAACTCTCCATGGCATTGAAGAGGCTGATTCCAATTCGGGCACTACAGAAGAGCTGTCTGGAATATTTTCCAAGTCCTTTATTTTGCTGGGAAGCAGTGCAATGTATTTTCAAGCAATCCCTCCTTTCACCCGCTGATTCTTTGCTGCTAACATGGATTTAATTCCAGAGCAGCGTGTTCCCAGAGTGTCTGGAAGGTAAATGACAAACTTCTGCTATTGAGAAAGAAAATAAAATGTCTTTCACAGCTGCTGCCTATTCTTGTGATTGTTGCTACTCCAAACAAGTTTGCCTGCAATGTAAAAGAAATGTCCTCATTTACAATCCTTGGAAATCACAAAAGAAGCAGGTGAAGACTTCCTGGGAAAGAGAGTGCAGGAATGAGAGGGACAGCAATCACAGAGAGCTGGGACTGAGATGCTTTGGGATGAGTTTGTCCTGGGAAAGTGGAAATGGCCATAGCTGGAACATCTCAGGAAGGGCACAGTCCTGGAGATTCCCTTCTGACCTGATCCAAAGGATGCCCACAGGGATGGAGCAAGGGCAGAGCTCTGAAGGATCATATTTGGGGCTATTGTTTCAAAGGGGAAGCATCAGCATTAAAAATGTGGATGGAAAGTCACCCTTAACTTGTCAGAGACACTAAAATCAACAGCAGGTCGCTGTGATGATTTCACAGCCTGTGAGGAGCAGACTGAGGACAATCCCATCCTCCCAGGGCTGCCCAGCTGTGTTTCCCCATGGAAAACAAAAAACCAAGTGGCCAGAAGTCTCCAGAGGGAGCAAATTCTCCTCTTCCTAACCTCGAGGGAGGATCATGTGTCTTGGAATGAGATTATTTGCCTAAAAAAGAAGTTAGAGGTCAGTGAAATGAATGCTGGTATTCGTGGTCCATGAGAAAGGGACAGGGACTATCCCAGGCACAATGGGAGCTTTGGATGAGGTTTCTTAGGGACACCCTTCCCCTGGGTCACACGGGGAAGGAAGGAACCCCTTGCATCCCAAATTTCTCAGACAGGGGTCTGGGTGCAGCTGGATCCAATCCCAATCCCAGATTGGTCATTACTTTATGTCTATAGGATTATATATGTACATATATATATGTTTTTTTGTTTATATTATATATATATGTATATATATATATGTGTGTGAACAAAATCAATGATTTATTTAATTTAATGATAAGGATTAGACTGAGAGATCTTAATCAGAATTATTTCCTACACAATGTAGGTAGCTATAAATATTAGTATAGTGCATTACTTATTGAAGCAATGCAAGTTGCAAAGTAATTTAAGTTTGCAAAATAATTATTATTAGAGATTGATTCAGACCAACACCCAGATCAACAACTGTGGGCAAATCTCCCCTTCAGCCCTGAGGAGTGACCTTGAGACGCTGTGTTTGCATGGAGTGGCCTAAGAAAATTCTGCTTTATTTCAGCTTTACCTTTGGCAAAAGATCCTGACATTAATTCATGAACGTTTGCAAAATACTTGGAACTTCTCTGACAAGAACCTCTATAATAGGCATCCAATTCAATGGTTCAATTATTAATTGCTGCTTTCAAAACTTCAGGCATTAAATTATTAATTGTTCTGATGATTACTGTTACTCAGACCTGCAGAGAGCATCTCCAGGTCCTGCCTCCGAAAATTGTCCTCCTTTGGGAAAGAGCTTGCACATGTTGGAGCACCAGGCTGGCACAGCCCTGACTCCTCTCTCGTGACCTAATCCTGAACCTTGGCTCATCCTGAATGAACAGCTGAGTTCTGAGCATGTTTTACCAGCTGGGAGGACAAGGTCCTTACAAACCAAACCTGATGTTCCCTCAGTTCCGCGGATGAAAGTTTGGAGTTTGATTCCTTGTGAAGCAGAGAAATGATTTTACAAACCATGGAGCAGCTGGGTGATATCCAGGAGCACTTGTGGACATCTATGGTTTATGGATCACGTCTAAAAGCTGTGATTTGTGTCTAGCAAAGCCCTTTTCATGATGTTGTGGCTCAAGAAGGACTTGTTTTCTTCACACATGTGCTAAAGGTGACCCAGCCTGAGGGCAGATCTGTTCACAGGGACCTCAGCATCTGCACATCACACTGACACTGTTTTTGTCCTCCTCAGTGCTGCCCTGGAGCAGCACAGGCTGCAAATCCTCCCCTTTTCTGCAACACCAACAAACCTTCCCCACAAAGCTGAGAGCAGAGAACTCAGCCCAAGAATTCAAAATGTTTGCAAGAAGAAGTAAAATTCAGGGTCAAAATTATTTAAGTGGCCTTAAATGTAGCAGAGACAACCCCAGGAGGGTCTGGAGAACTCCTGAGGGAGCTGGAGGGGCTCAGTCTGGAGCAAAGGAGGCTCAGGGGGACCTTGTGGCTCTGCACAGCTGCTGACAGGAGGGGACAGCCGGGGGGTCAGGCTGTGCTCCAGGGAACAGGGACAGGAGGAGAGGGAACAGCCTCAGGCTGGGCCAGTGTCACGATCCACTCCTAAGTGGACACATGATGGTTCATACCAGCTATGATCTCTGAGTGCAAAAAAGAAAGTAAGGCAAATTATCCAACAAGTCAAGGGAGTTCAATTTCAATCCAAACAGGAACTTTATTAACTGTGCCCATAAAGCAGCTTGCAAGAGAGAGGGAGAGAGAGAATAAAGGAAAAGACAGGGAGAAAAGGGAGAAAAGGGGTTTATAGCTACCACCATGGGTCCACAGACATCCAGCATCTCTGAGGTCCCATCCAGAAGGCATTCCTCTGCTTCTGTCTCGATTGATGTGATCTCATCAAGTTGAGAAGATCTTCAGAATTTAATTATTCCAGAGCTGTCTTTTATGCTAGTCCACACACCTGGTCCGTCCTTGCAACCCACCTTTGCTCCCCCTTAATTCCTGTGGAGATGTGGCAACACAGATTCTTTCCCATGGGAATTTTCTCTTCTTCTTCCTGTGTTTTTATAAATAAAGATAAAGTTTAGATGTTATTGAAACGGTCTTTGGAAGATAGGCGGCTCAAGCCTGGCCAGTCGGCCTAGGGGGAGGTTTTGAATTGGCCCAATCCGAACGACCTGTGAAAGTCTATATACGTTCTTAAAATAATTAATAAATTCAGAATTCTGTTCACCTGAGAATCTCTCTGGACTCCTCACTCTGCTAGCGGTTCAACAGCGACATGGAGATATGCCAAACTCCACCTGGCAGGCCACACATGCCAAGAGAGGAGTGTCTGAGGTGTGCTCAGCTTTGGAGGCAGCTCCCCTCTTCTTGCCCATGCTTTGTTGGGGTATGGGTCTGTGGTAAGTCCCATCATTTTTGCTCCATGGATCTTTCACAATAGTGGGTGGCAGGGAGTCTATGGCTCTGTGGTCTTGTCTTGCTTCATGGATCTTTCACAATAGCAGGGACTTGGAGAAGGGTGCAAAGCCTTCGTCACACACCAGCTTTGGCAGGAACAAGGCCTTTGTTCTGTACCAGCTCAGGCAGGTGCAAAGCATTTGTTCTGTACCACCTTAGGCATGTACAAAACGTTCATTCCTAACCAGCTTCAGGTAAGTACAAAGCATTCTCTGTGTAAATCCTGCACCTGTGGTTTCTGATGAGAAATGTTGAGACAGAACTCGGTTCTTTGACTGACCCTTACACCACCCGGTGGCTCAACATTTATCTTCAGGATCAGTTGTCTGTGTGATGAGTTGTCTTCTTTGTGATGAGTTGTCTTCTTTGTGATGAGTTGTCTTCGGGACCACATGGCAGTAGCACTAAGAGAGGGAGAGAGAGAGGGAGAGAAGGGAGGGAAAAAAGGGAGGAAAGATTTTGCATGACTTATGAGTTATGTTCATTCCAATAGACACAGGCACTAACTCAATAATCTGTGTAAAATTAGTTTTCAGAATTTGGTGGGAAGTGACTGCAGCTGAGTAAGAGAAGTCACCTCCCGCAATTACAGTAAAATTACAAACACAAGAATTCATGTGATTACTGATATAAACTATTACATTTCCTACTGTGATATTACTACAAACAGTTCTTAAGCATACACAACCTCTGCCAATATAGATTATTACAGTTTTAGGGTTAACCTCAGGATGAACTTCAAAATGGCAAACCTTTTGGTCAGTATCTAAACAAAAATCTTGTTCTGATGGTGTTACTTTCAGAGATAATTCCTAGTTGTTCCCACACAATGCAGGACTCCAGGTCTATCGTTTGCCATTTATCATTCACCTTTTGGGCCCATGCTCTGTGCTTGAAAGGATATAGTCCCATTGTGGTTCAAGCCTAATGCAAAAACATGATAAATCAAAATACTGAAGCATTGTGAAAGGTTAACACATAAGCTGTGACAGTGTTATTAACAGGATCATAGGTAAAATTTACCAACTTCCACCAAGATAGGAGGTTCTTTCCAAAATTGTTAGCACTATCCCAAATTATTTTCTGGATTTCTGTAGGAAAAATGTCTTCTTTGCCTTCTCCAATGATTGACGTGGCCACTGACACGTTCCCAAAGGCAAAAGGGAAGATTGAAAAGGCTGTTGCATTTTTGCCAAATCAAAAGCTGTAGTAAGAAGGAGAACAGGCAGGTTGAATTTCCGAGATACTATTTTGCATCAGCAATTCACCCCTTTTGAGAAACCATTCTGGTTTAAATAACATTTGTTGTTGGCCAGTGTTTCCAATTACAAAAGGTCCAACCTCATAAATCCTTGGTTGAAGTATTAATTTTGGGAAGAATCGTAGGTATTAAAACTTCTATTATCAATTCCCCCCAATATCTGATGTTATTTTTTCCACACGTGACCATATGGGAAAATTTTTCTGTGAAATTTAACCAACAGTCCAAATTTTGTGTTCTGCATGTTAGAATAAGGCCATGTGGTCCAATTCCTTAGCTGTTTGCTGGTTCAACAAGGGATTCAGTCATTAACTGGCATTTTATATAAACGTCATCACCTTGAGTAGGGACAAAAAGAGAAACTGTTTCTTTATTGTTTAAAACAAGGGAAATATCTTTGCTTTGGTGTGTGAGTGTTGCAACAAGTTTTGGTTTAGTTACAACATTTATTTTGAATTTCTGAGTTAAACTTTATAATGTCGGTCGAGTTTTTGGGTCAAATCTCCAATTGCACACCACATAGAAAGAATTAATCATAATAAAATTGAACCAGCAAACACCTTGGTGTTTCTCACAAGATTTGGCAACCTGTACATTAATGTCACTCGGGTTCCCGGAAGTATTGTTGCCGGTAAATTTCTGGCAGCAACACAAGATAAAAGTATCTTGTCTAATACATTTCCAATCCTTAGTAGGACATATTTCTTCCGAAATGCTGGGGTGAATTTTGGATGTCATACTGAAATCTAAAAAATTGCCAAAACCTGTAATAGAAGAGGCCTTTTCATATTGAAAACCAGGTTCCACTTTTCTGCATCCCACCTGAATTTGTTCATCAATGATACTGGGTAGAGTTCTAACCCACTCATTCTTATCCCAGGCGAATGGTAAACTTCGTCATCATGCATGACTACAGCCAAATTTAGATGGTTATTTTTTGGATAGTTTTCAAAAGAGCTAGAATGTCCTATGAAGGCTTGAGATCAAAGCCATTCAGTATTATTTTGGTTACAGCTAGGAGGTGTAATGCAGAAAAGTATGAGCAACCTAATCAAAATTTTGTAGGCCATTTTCAGATTTAAGTCTTCAATTTCTATTCATGTTTCTTCTGTAGAAATTCTTAAAGTCCCACGGGGTTCTCCTGCAAAAACAAAAATAAAAACTTGCCCTTTTCAGGCAAAAAGGGATTAAAATGATGAAACAATACAGCAGGTATAAATCTTATGTTCCTTTCCCAGGGCATTGGTGGCTATCCATGCATATTTATTTAAAGGGGCGTTCAGTACCAATGGTACACTTCCCACAGTAAGGAGTTCCACCAGACCTGGTTGTCCTGAGAAATAAGATAATTCTTTAGAATCATTAGGTTCTTTTACAGATGGAGTTAGAGTAGGAGCTTTTGGGCAAAAAGCAGTGATCTTTGGACATCCATTTACCCCCCAATGGTCATTCCCACCTTTGACAGCTTCCCACAGTCCAACATTCCAATTCCCCTCATGAGGTCCCAGGAGTTGTTTTAGAAGGCCATTGGTCCTTTCTACTATTCCATTAGCTTGAGGGTAGTAGGGGGTATGGAAAACCCACTTAATCCCTTCAGTCTTTGCCCACTCTTGCACAACCTTAGCAGAGAAGTGAGAGCCATTATCAGACTGTATTTCCTGAGGTTTCAGAAAAGTTCCAAACCACTCTTTCAGCACTTTCATGGTGTTGTCTCCCGTAGCCCTCTTAAAAGCTTCAGCCTAGACTAACCCTGATGTAATTTCAACACCAACCAGCACAAAATATTTTCCCCCTGTTCTTTTAAAGAGACCTATATAATCCACATGCCAGACATCCCATAAGCTTTTACCCTCTCTCAAATGCAAAGGATCATCCTCTATGATGTATGGTGTCTTTTGAGTCGTGATGGACATTGCTCTCAGGCTGAGATACAGGTGTTACACATTTCTCTGGTAATTGGCCAGCTATGAGTGAGGACTTCTCCATACAGGTCTTTAGCACTGGTGTGCTCATGTTTAACATGCAATCACTCAAGCAAGTGCTCCCAGTTCTCAGAGCTTTGGTCCTTTTTCATA
This sequence comes from Lichenostomus cassidix, assembly GCF_008360975.1. Classification (NCBI taxonomy): domain Eukaryota; kingdom Metazoa; phylum Chordata; class Aves; order Passeriformes; family Meliphagidae; genus Lichenostomus; species Lichenostomus cassidix. Next base: position 10,479,866 of record NC_139498.1, read on the forward strand.
GGAGCAAGTCTAGCCAGTTCATCAGCTTTGTTATTCCACTCTCCTGCAGTGCTCCCATCTCTCTGATGTGAAGCAACCCAGCCTACAGCAAAGTTGCCTTGGCTAAAAATTCTCAGAATCTCTTGGCACTTTTCCTTTTGCCACACTCGTACTCTGTTTACTTCCCATTCATTTTGCTTCCAGAAAGGGAGCCATTCAGTACATCCTTTAAACACAGCATATCCGTCTGTGTAGATATGAATGGGAGAAGTGGTTTGGGCTTCTTGTTGGAAAACACTCCATACTGCAATTAGTTCACCTACTTGAGCACTGCCCAGTCCTTCCTCTGTTCATCAGAAGAAGTGTGAAGAGCAACTTCTCTATATTTCCACACCTTCCCCTCTCTTTTGGCAGAAGCATTGGTAAATTAAGAATTTACAGTTTGGTGTTGGGAAAAAGTGGGGGCCACCCGGATGACTGAGGCAGGTTTATCTTAAATGATATCCAGACTCTCCATTTCTTGGATAGAAAGTTTCTTTGAGGCTCCTTCTGTTACAGAAGATACACTGCAAAAATGCTCAATCTGCGCACCTGTATCAATTAAAAAGATCACTGGTGCACATTTAGATCCTACAATAGCTGTGATTAACAAATCTCCTTTTTCTGTTTTAGTGAGCAGTCAAATATAAATCCATTCTCCATTTCCCTGACCACCACTAGGAATTAGAGATCCTAGTTTCCCTGTTCTGGAGAAAAAGTTTGCTTTGATGTCTTGTCTGCACCATCAGCAAAAGGAGGGGCAAAAGCTGTGACGGGTGCACTTTCTTTCACAGAGGAAACACAATGTGGTTTTGGCACACGCCACTGGGTTACCAGTTTGCTCAATTTTTCTAGAGGTAAACCATCCATTAAATCCTTAGGAATTCCTTTTTTAAGCCCTAAACGCCACCACTTAATTCGGACTGAAACAGATTTAGGTTGTGACTGGTTTTTGGCAACATCTGCAGTTTTGCTGGGACTGGGGAATGCGTTTTTACCTCCTACATGTTGGATGCCTCTTGATCTTTCTTCTAAAGGCTTCACAAGACAGTATTTTCTACTGTAATCAATTAATTCTTGTGCTACCTCCCCCCATGTCCAGACTTTAGACCTAGGGTGAGGTCTGTTACCTAGCAGGGCTGGTGTTGAAAAGTCGGAGGAATTTGAGTAAGAGTCTGTATTGGCACTGCCTGTATTTCTGCTATTATCCCCCCTGCACATAAAATTCTCTAACCTCTCTACAGGACCCATTGACGCCATGGTTCTCTGGAGACTTATCCCCGTGGTTTTGAGTGAATGGGGGAGCCCCCTTATTAAGGGAGTCATAATTTCAGGGTCAACAGGCAACATCATTGGTGATTCACATCCAGGAATTAATTTTCTCTCATGTATCATTTGCAGGCAAGCAGCTTTGTGTACACTTTCTAGTAATTGGTCAGCTGTGCCTGTTATTGCCAAGGGGTCTCCCCTGTCCAGAGGGTTTAACCCTCCAGCCCAGTAAGCAGCACGCTGAGTTAGAGACCATGGGGCATGGTGATCACCTGTTGTTAAGAAAACTCCATGTCCCCAATAACCCTCAGCCTCCTTTTCACTCAATTGTATTTGGTCACCCCCAGTTAAAGACACACGCCATACATACTCTGTTGCAGATTCTTTGATAAGACGCCCATATTCCCTTTTGAACTTTGCTAGTTCAGTGGCAGAATAGAGCATTTCTTTGGTGGTTATATAGAGGTCTATGTCTTCATCATTAAGATAAGAAAATTCTGGTTTGATTAAAGGTCTTAAATGAGGGGAATTTTTATCCAGTTTTCTCATTTGTTCCAATTCCTTTTGTGGATACATTGGGCTAATTGATCCCAATGATACTATATTCTGTGAACTAGTGTTCTGTGAATTAGTGGTACTCATGATAGGATTTACTTCAAGAGCAACCCTTAATGAATGGATTTCTTCCTCCTTGCGCTCCAATTTCTTTTCCAGATTAGAAATTGTTGTTTGGTGACAGAGCATCAGCTTTCCTAAGGATTCTATGAGTTTTTCTTCGTCACTACGCTGCCTATGACAGTCTTCAATGGCTGCGACCAAGCTGGCACCCAAAACAGAGCAGACTATTGTCTTGCTTTTTCCTGGTAGTAAAAACTTGACCTTAGCCTCATTCTGCAGTAAAGAAATTTGGTCCATTATACTCTGCAAATTTTTCCAATTCTCTCGAGCCCAATCTTCCCCAATAGGAGAGGGTCGAGCGTCATATTTAGCCAAAAATGCAAAAAACAATTCTCTATCATTAATCAACTGAGAATCTCTATTCTCCTGTTTTTCACTCATTATTTTCCCTATCCTGACTCAGAAACAAAACAATCTCAAAAACCAACCTCACAAACAGCAACAAAAAATAACTCTTTGACCCAGAAAAAAACAATCTCAAAAACAACACAACAACAAAAAAACAACTAAAATCCACTTGAGAAAGTTAAACACTTGCCAATGGCCACTCTCACTCTTTCTCAAGTGTCACTAAAATAAATATTCAACTCCCCTTTCTTGCACTCTAAATTCCAATAGCTGGAATCCCAACAGAGTCCTCAAAAATTAGTTTGGAGGGCTTTTCACCCCTCTGCCTCTATCAGGATCCTGTCTGTGACACCAGTTTATGTCACGACCCACTCCTAAGTGGACACATGATGGTTCATACCAGCTATGATCTCTGAGTGCAAAAAAGAAAGTAAGGCAAATTATCCAACAAGTCAAGGGAGTTCAATTTCAATCCAAACAGGAACTTTATTAACTGTGCCCATAAAGCAGCTTGAGAGAGAGAGGGAGAGAGAGAGAATAAAGGAAAATATAGGAGAAATAGGGAAGAAAAGGGGTTTATAGCTACCACCACAGGTCCACAGACATCCAGTGTCTCTGAGGGTCCTGTCCAGAAGGCGTTCCTCTGCGTCAATCGATGTCATCTCACGGTGGGGAAGATCTTCAGAATTCAGACATTCCAGAGCTGTCTTTTATGCTAGTCCATCCACCTGGTCCCCCCTTGTGACCCACCTTTGCTCCCCCTTAATTCCTGTGGAGATTTGCCAAACTCCACCTGGCAGGCCACACATGCCAAGAGAGGAGTGTCTGAGGTGTGGTCAGCTTTGTAGGCAGCTCCCCTTACAACAGTAGGTGGCAGGGAGTCTGTGGCTCTGTGGTCTCGTCTTGCTTCATGGATCTTTCACAATAGCAGGGACTTGGAGAAGGGTGCAAAGCCTTCATCACACACCAGCTTTGGCAGGAACAAAGCATTCGTTCTGTACCAGATGTGGACAGGTACAAATCACTCATTTCATACCAGCTATTGCAGGCACAGAGCATTTGTTCCATATCAGCTTTGGGAGGTACAAAGCACTCTTTGCATACCAGTTTAAGTCCTGGCTCCTGTTCGCTCCTTCCCCATCCTGCATTTCCCAGGGGGTGACCCTGCAGAGACTCTGCAATTCCTGGGAATCTCAAGGGCTTTGGGACATTGTGGGAACTCCCCCAGCAATGCACACAGAGAGGTCAGTGCCCTGGACACCCCAGCTGGAGATCCCAGGAGATGTTTATCCAAAGCAGATCAGGTCTGACACGCAGGTTTGGCCATGGTGACAAGGCAAAATGGTCCCTTAGCAGGGTGAAGGTATTTCCCATGGAACACAGGGAAATGCAGGGAGGTGGGATTGTCCAGCTGGAATATCTTCATGGGATCACAAAATCATTAAGCTTGGAAAAGACCTTAAAGATCCTCAAGTCCAACCACTACAGCACCACCACAATGTTCACCACTGATCTGTGTCCTCAAGTGCCACATCCAAACATTTTTTGAAATTCCAGGGATGGTGACTCCAGCCCTGCCCTGGGCAAAAGTGGTTTTGAAATGAGGTGTTTTATTCCATGAAAATATAAAGTGGTTTTTGATCCTCTGGGAATAAAGCATCTCCAAAGCTTGGTTTGGTCCCAGCTTCCTTTGGAGGATTATTTCACATTTCTGAACGTGACGATAACAAGGGAGAGTCCAACCTGTGGTGGGTGAAGGACTCAGGTCTGCTGGGAAAATGGGCTCCTCTCTGGCCTGGGGCTCTGCAGGGATGGGATGGGATGGGATGGGATGGGATGGGATGGGATGGGATGGGATGGGATGGGATGGGATGGGATGGGATGGGATGGGATGGGATGGGATGGGGAAGGAAGGTGATCACTACCAACATCTGCAGGGCACAATGTAAACCTTCCAGGATCTCCTACCTCCTCCTCCCACCCAATTCCTGCTTCCCCAAGGGTTCATGGCTGCCAAATTCCAACAATTTGCAGCAAGTTCCCATCTGGGCCTCAAGCTGAACTCGAGTGACTCAGACACTTCTCCTTGGCATTTGGATTCCTCATCAGGCCCTGTCCAACCCCAGCCAGGCTGCAGCAGGCACTGCTGGCACAAGCCTGTGCTGTCTGGAGCTAACGAGGCCCTGATTAATTGGGGTAAATATAAACCTGGAGTAAAGGCTCCTCTTCACAGACAGCAGCTCTCACTCCCAACAGAACCCCCAGAATCCCAGGAATTCAGCTCCCTGGGAGAAATCAATCCTGCTCTGGGTGCTGTGAGGGAGGAAATCTGTCCATCTTGTGTGATCCTTGTAGGATCACCATGTTTTTAGGATCATCATTTAGGATCATTATTAGGCAACTTCCCCAGTGGGTGCTAATTGCAGTAATGGAGGGTTCTACAAACCTATGTGAGGGTGGAGTAATCAAGTCAATATTTCTGTCTCAAAACCTCTGCTTTTAGCACCAAATCTGAATCAGACATTTTGTGCTGGAAGTAATTACTCCAAGAGAGACTCTGTACCATGAAGTGCAGTTTCCCACCCCTCTGCAGGGACATGTCATTAACCACCACACCCAGAGCTATTTGTAAAATCACAGAAGTTCCAGGGTCTTTAAAATAATGCCAGGCTGATCCTGCTCCCGAGGAAGGGCTTTCTGGGAACAGTTGGAAGCCTTTTCCTTACAACATTTTCTTTCCCATGCAGTGAATGACAAAATCTCCTGTGCACAAAGCCAAGATGTCAGAGCTGCTTTCAGACATCAATGAGCTCCATGAATCCTCCCTGCACTCCTCCTCCGTTATTTTTTTAATTGGAATATTTGCTTCCTGGATCTGTTCAGGGCTGGGCAGCACTGTTTGTGCAGGAGTGACAGCCCAGAGCATCCCAGGGTACCCAAATGCAAAACTCAGGAGGGTCTGCAGGGCCTCCTTTGCTTTGTGGGAATCCTTCTTCAGCCAGAGCATCCCTCTGGGCATTCAGGAGGCCAGGGTGACCTCCAAGGTCACCTCCCCTGAGGCTGGAGGGGTTGGCACTGGTCATGTCCCAGGAGGGTGCTGTGGGGGGCTCTGGCACTGTGGGCTTTTCAGGAGCAGTGGCAGTGCATCCCAGAATTTCTCAGGTGAGTTTGGAGCCTTTGCAAAGCCCTCACAGGTCTGAGATATTCCTCCTCCTGACCCAGCCCTCTCCATGGGACATTTCCAGTGCTGGGATGGGAGCAGCTGCTTGTCCTGGGCCCTGGAGCTGTGTGGTGAGAAAGTCTGGCAGAAAAGCTCCTCATCCTGCCTCCCATCCAGCACTCAGCTCCCAGCAACCTCTGTCCCTCCTGTGGGGATCATGGAATGGCCTGGGTTGGATGGAATCTTAAAGCTCATCCAGTTCTACCCCTGCCATGGCAGGTACACCTTACACTATCCCAGGCTGCTCCAAGCCCCAATGTCCAACCTGGCCTTGGACACTTGCAGGGATCCAGGGGCAGCACAGCTTCTCTGGGAATCTTTTCAGGGGCTGAGCCGCGGGACACAGGCAATTTGGGAATGCCCCATGCAGGTAGAGGTGGATCTGCATGCAGGGATGTCCCTGTTCTGGGAAATGAGTAGGACCAAGATAATCAAAGATTTCTAAATAGCAGAAAATCCCTGTGTTAATTCATAGACCAAGGAAAATCAAGGAAAAGGTGGGGGAGAGATCAGGGAGGAGAGAACTGTCAGTGACAGGGCAGTGGGAGGGATGGGCTTCCCTCCTGGCTAGTCCTTGATTCTTCAGATGAGGGAATCTCTTCTCCTGGGAAAATAATGAGGAATGAGTAACAAAACCTCTGCTTCCAAGGATTAACAGAACCCCATGGAGTTGGAGTTATTTGCATAAGCAGCTCTCCTGAAATGAAGTTATAGAAATCATTTCCTGGCCTCCCAAGTACCTGGGAATCAAACCCTTGGGACAGTTTTATTCCCAGCAGTGTCTCCCTTTTTCCCTTTTTTTTATGTGATCCAGCTCATGGCTCAAGGGCCTCAGCTGTCTCTCCCTCAGGGCAGGAGGGAACACCAAGCCTTGGTGTCTTTGCTTTAACAAATCTGGAGGGAGACCCTTGGTATCTAACTTGAACCAGGAATTCCATGACTGTGTTGTAACCTCATGTTTTAACACACCAGCAACAGCATTTCCAAACAAACCTTTCATTTCATTTTTTCCCTTTTTTTTCTTTTATTTTCTTTTATCCCCTATTTTGTTTCTTTCTCTCTCCTGTTATTACATTTGTCTGTCCAGCACCATCACAAAGTGCAGTTTATTTGAGCATAATCCACTCAGAGGCTGGGCTGAGACCTGGCACTCTCTGTGCAGAAGTGACAAGCTGGCACCTCTCCCAGCACTGTCCCATGTCTGAGGTGTCAGGAATACACAATTTTTGTGGTCAGAATGGTGCTGCTTCAGTAACTTTACACAGTATTTCTGCACAGTTCCTGCTTTGCTGTGGGAAAAGGCTGAGAGAGCTGGGATTGCTCAGCCTGGAGAGCTTTGGGGTGACCTCATTGTGGCCTTCCAGTGCCTGTAGAACCTACAAGAAAGATGGAGAGGGAATATTTCCAAGGCATGGAGGGACAGGACACAGGGAATGGCTTCTACTGACTGAGGGCAGGGAGAGATGGGATATTGGGAAGGAATTCCTGGCTGTGAGGGTGGGCAGGCCCTGGCACAGGGTGCCCAGAGAAGCTGTGCTGCCCCTGGATCCCTGGCAGTGTCCAAGGCCAGGTTGGACATTGGGGTTGGAGCAGCCTGGGACAGTGGAAGGTGTCCCTGCCATGGCAGGGGTGGCACTGGATGAGCTTTAGTGTCCCTCCCAACCCAAACCATCCCATGACTGTGACACTGCTGAGCACAGAGGCACTTCAGGATGACCCAGTGCTGTGTCAGCCCTTCCCTGCCTTTCCCAGCAATGCTCCAAAGGGCTGGCAGTGCTCACAGGGATGCTCCTGAGTCTCTGCCCCTGGTACTGTAATTACAGCAAGATCTGTGGCAATTCCTGCTCAAACCTTCCCCTGTTCTCCTGTAAATGGAACATTTTTAATTAACACACAATTTCAAAAGCTGCAAGACTTCCTAAATCAATGGAAATTCTGTGTTTGTAGAGGAGGAGGAGGAGGATTGCAGAGCCCCACTCTGTGAGGAATGAATATCATCTCATGGCCTCGGCTCAGTGCACAGATGTCTGCTCAGGAATGGATTTCTGGCCATCAAACATTGTCTTTGATGCTGTCAGACAGCTTTGCAGTGTTTCATCCTGATTACCCTGAGCATCCCACCGTGGGTTGGGGTGGAATTAGATAGGAAAGGATCCCAGCAATTTATTCCACATAATAGTTGTCCTATGAAGTATTTCTGTGGATGAAGTTACAGCTTGGGCAGATTTCAGTTCACAAACATTGGTGTTTCAGCTGGGGGGTCCAGGATTAGGGAATTCTCCCTTGAATTCCCTAATCTTGGACCTGCTCCATGTGCCTGTCAGGGTGGGGAAATTGAATCTCCAGAATCCTGAAAATAAGCAGAGGAAGAGCAGTTTCTCTGCTAAAATGTAACAAGAGGGAGAGTAGAGAAGCAGGTGAGTGTTCATTCACTGCCTGCAGACAAAGGGAAAATCATTTGGATTTTTTCTTTCTCCTTAATTATTTTTAAGGAGAAAGAAATTAATTCTTTCTCCTTCTCCTCCTTCTCTAAAGGAAGTTGAGGAAGAACAGCTCAGACCTAAACCATCAAAGCTTGAGCTCATACATTTCTGTCCCTGTGCTCCTCCTGCTGCTCACAGCTGCTCCCAAAGGAACATCCTGCACCCAGCTCTAGGCTCTGAGCACTGCAGCTTCTTCCACACTGGGGCAGAAGCTAAATTCCAGCCCCAGCTCTGCAGACCCTCACTGGGAATGCTGAGACAGGCTGGGCATGGGACATGGAACAAACCTTGCTGAGGTCACAGAATCATGGAATCACTGAGGTTGGAACAGAATTTGAAGGTTGTCAAGCCCAACCACCCCCCCAGCACCACATTCCCCATTAACCTTTGTCCCCAAGTGCCACATGCAGTTGTTTCATGGACATTTCCAGCAATGGTGACTCCACCACTGCACTGGGCAGCCCATTCCAATGCTTGACATCCCTTGCCATCTCCTCATATCCAATCTAAACCTACCCTGACTCAACTTGAGGCCATTTCCTCTTGTCTTTTCACTGGGAGAAGAGACTGACACCCCCTCACTGGAGCTCCTGTCAGGGACTTTTATGTGAAGACCAAGGTAGGAGGTCAAAGGGGGAAAAACCAGGCTGAAGTTCCCTCAGGTGTGCCCCAGAATGCCCAGAGGAAGCCACAGCAGCTTTGGGGTGAAGCTGGAGAGGTGGGATGCTCCAGGCAATAAGTGATGGACTGATACCTCTTTCTGTTTTAGCTCCTGCTCCAGGAAAGTTCAGAGGGCTGAGGAGAGGTGGTGTTTGTGGGGTTTCTTGGCTTGGTCTGAGAGAGCCATGCAAAAGCTCATGGAAAAGGCCCAGGGTGGGATTGTTGGGGTGTCCTGGGCAGGGCCAGGAGTTAGACTCGATGATCCTTGTGGCTCCATTCCAGCTCAGGACATTCCATGATCCCATGAAAAGGATCTTTGGATATCTCTGTCCGTATTTCCTCTCAGAGCAGGACAATCTTCAACAGCAGATCAGGTCCTCTGTGAATCCCAAAAACTTCCAGGGGCTGGCACACGCTTTCCCTGGGTGTCCTGCTTCAGGGCTGTGCTTCAGGGAGGATTTTCCATATTAAAAAGAGGGAAGACACAGGGAAATATTGGTGTGTCTTCCAATTCTTTGGAAGTGTCCAATTCTTTGGTGTGTCTTCCAATTCAAGAGGTTTCCCAAATACTGGTTAAACCAATGGATGAAACTTGCTACAGCCAGATCCAGATGTTCCTCACAGCTGGGACCATAAAATCTCGTGTGCTGGTTTTCCATCATGTCCCAGTCAGACCTTGCCCAAGTTTTAGGAATATGCAGTTCCGTAGGAGTGAGCAGTTCTTGGTGTTTGGAAGTGCATAAAACCAGCATTGAAGGGATCTCATTCTTCTCATCCCCTGTTCTCCATGAGGGAGAAAATACAGAAATCAAAGTTCTCCTCATCAGTCTCAGATGAAGGAATGTATTATCCATTAAAAGTCCCAGATTTAATGATCCTGCTTTGTCTGCACCTCTTTGGCTCATCACAATATTGTCATTTATATTTATGAGATTAGAGAGAGATTTAAAATGTTATGAACTTCCCAAATCCTCAGATTAAGAAGAAAAAAAAAAAAAGGAAGAGCTTTTTGTTTTGAGTTTATGAACAAAACAAACCAAGCAAAATATCGAGGGGGGAGGCAAGAAGAGTGAGTCCTGGTGGGCAGAGAAAAGTGGAGAAGCACAAGTCCATGCTGGCTTCAATCTGGGAATGTCTTTCAGGAAGTCTCACCTGTCAGGATTCTGGGAAAAGCCCATAAGGAGCTCACAGTTCCTCAGAAAGCTGTTCTGGCTGTGCAGAGAGGTCCTGGACATCCAGGAATGTCCTTTGGGGTCCCATGGATGGCACAGCACTGGCAGTTCCTTTATCAGACTGACCCAGTGCTGGCACAGCCTCTGCTGTCCCATTGGGTGGCTGCAGCAGGGCCATGGTCCCTCCTGGGCACTGACACCTCCTGTGCCCAGCTGGGCTCCTCCACCCCAGGGGTGACCTGCCAGGACCTCCCCATGGGCAGAAGGTGCTGAACAGGAATCCATGGGATTCTGAGGGGCAGCTCTGATCTCTGCTCCCTGGGACAAGGACAGGACAGGGAATGGCTGGAGCTGTGCCAGGGCAGGTCAGGTTGGAGAGCAGGAAAGATTCTTCCCCCAGAGGGTGCTGGCACTGCCCAGGCTCCCCAGGCAATGGGCACAGCCTGAGGCTGCCAGAGCTCCAGGAGTGTTTGGACAGCAGTGCCAGGGATGCACAGGGTGGGATTGTTGGGGAGTCTGTGCAGGGCCAGGGGTTGGACTGGATGATCCTGGTGGGTCCTTCCAGCTCCATGATTCCATGACCTCACAGCAGGTTCAGCCAGGAGCTGGGGGTCACCAGGGCACAGCAGGACACCCATGGCTCACGGTGACAGCACAGGACTTTCCTGGAGAGATTGAGTTTATCAATGCCAGGCAAACTGCTGGGATTAAATGGAGCTATGGAGTGATCTCCCTTGGACAAAACACCTGGAAAACTGCAGGTTTTGGCCTCCTGAGCTGAACAGAGCAACGATGAACATTCCTCCTAATTGGATGATTTCCCCCCTGTCTGATGTGTCACCAGGAACTCCTGTTCCTTTACCAGAACTCTCTGCCAAGGAAACCTTCCAGGCCTGTCACATGCTGTTTTGCTTCTTCCCACTAATCTTTTGGTCTTTTTCCAGGTTTTTTGGTCAAAAATATCAGAAAATCCTATTAAAATGGTCATCCTATGCTGATGGCATGGATGACTCAGAGCCAGGCTTGTACAAAGGACAGGAGCACTGAAGGTCCCAGCCTTGATTTCCTCCCTTATTCACCCACTCCATTCTACCAAACCACTCTCTGTGGCTTTGACCAAAAGCATCTCCTGAAATCCCAAATCTTGGAGATCCAAAGCCTTGAGTGAAATGCCCAAGGTCTGCCCACCTTCTCCTGCTCATGCCAGGTCCCACAGCCACTCCTGGGAGACTCGAGGCACATGAAGGTCTTGTGACAAGTCTTCCATGCCAGGACCTGGGACAGGGACATTGGAAGGGACACAGAAAGGAGGGAGATGAATTCTGGATTCTGGAGCTGGTTGAAGTCTCACCAAATCTCACAAAAGCTGTGTCCTGACAGGCCTGCCTCTTGTTCATCCTTTGCCTTCTGTGGGTGCAGCAGCCACAGTTCCCCTCCAGACCTGCAGTTCCTTACCCTGGGCTCAGGCAGTCCCTTCCCCACCATGGCAGCATCAAGGACATCTCCACCCATCCTCCTGGGCTCTCCTGCAATCCCTGGAAAAGCACTGGCTCTGTTTCTGGGTCACAACCTGTACAAATCAGCATCTTCCAGTCATGGCTTTGAAACCTTTGATGCTGCTAGGCCTTGATCTTCCTCCTTTGCCTTCTGTGGGTGCAGCAGCCTCAGCCCTGCTCCAGACCTGCAGTTTGAGACCTGAGCTCCTAACCTGGGCCCAGGCAGTCCCCTCCCCACCATGGCAGTGTGGAGGACATCCCCTGCTTCTTCCAGACTCTCCTGCAATCCCTGCTCACGGCATTTTTGGTTCGGTCTGGAAAAGCACTGGCTCCGTTTCTGGGTCAGGATGTGTGGAAATCAGCATCTTCCCCAGTCGTGGCTTTGAAAACTCAACTCCAGCTGGGAGGGGAGTGACCTTTCCAGGGCAGAACGATCCTTTCTGAAGCAGCTAGGAGAGCATTTTGTTCTCTGCACTGCTCAGGCCTCTCACAGAGGATTCTGGGCTGACGTTTTTCCTGCCCCTCCTTTAATTATTTTCCTTACCTTGAGATGACAGCCAGACTTCGAAGAGAAAAGCAAAAAATAAATTTCTTAGGCAAAGTGTGATAGAAAACCCAGTGAAGTGGTGCAGAGCAGGGCTTGCCTGATTGACCAGACCCTCCTGAGGCTGTCCAGCCCTTCCTGGAGGGACATGGAAGGGAACAAGGAGCCTCTGTGTGACTGGAACTATTCCTTCTCTCCATCTCCACATGGACCATCCTGTCCTCACCTGCAGTGGCTCCACAGGACACAGGACCCTGCCACCCTGACAGCTCTATTTTGCTCCCACTCCAAGATGATTTGCAGCCAAAAATAATTAAAAAAAAAAGCTAAGATGCAAAAGCAAGAAAATGGTGTCAATGGTGTTTGGCTGTGGCCCAAGCCCAGGAGCACAGCAGGCGTGGGAGCTCCCTTGGATGTTTTTGCTTGATGAACTCCCACTTGAAACAGCTGAGGAATTTCAATATTTGGACAGATGGCTGGATTCCCAAGGCTGAGTTTAAAATACGTATGGAAGCTCTGCAGAAATCACAGTCTCTTCCTTTGCTGGGAGTTATTTCTTGGAAGAAAATATTCTTCCTTTTTTGTTATTTGAATGACAACAGTTGGAAAACTCTTCCCACCATGGACTGCATCAGACCTGAGATCATTTCCTTACTTATGTTCCCTCCAGGATAGTGGGAAGGGCTGAACTTGGGATCATTGCCTCTACAACAGCCTGGATTTTGTCTGCAATCAAGGAGAGCTCTGGTATCACCAGGTGACAAACTCTGATAGGTCCATTCCACACAACTCCTATCCAAATTCTCCATTTCCACACAACTCCCATCCAAACACTCCATTTCCACACAAATCCTATCCAAATTCTCCATTTCCACACAACTCCTATCCAAATTCTTCATTTCCACACAACTCCCATCCAGATTCTCCATTTTCCCATAAATCCTACCCAAACCCTTCATTTGGCCGCACTTGCAAAGGAAGGAAGAAAATTATATAAGCACAAAGGGGTTGTAATGATAAAAAGGGAGGTAGAAAAACAGAATTCTGGTGTGAAAAGCCAATCACAAACACTTAACCTTCCTCCAAGTCAGCGCCATTCTTCTGAAAACAGGAAAGAACAACAAAACTAAAAGGGAAAGAAACTGTAGATCCTACAGATCCTACAGATCTTGTGGAGCAGAAGGAGCTCTGAGCCAGCCCTGCCCTCCAGGCAGAGTGGGACACTCACAAGTCACCCCTTGCAGACAGAATCTCACTGAGCATGAAGATATTTTCTCTGTTAGCATGGAAAACATGCACTCCAAGTCCCGTTGGAGTGTCAACTGCCTGGAAGCTCTTTTTGTCCCCAAGGAATGTATTTATTCAATCCCTCTTTGATCATCCAGGGATAGAAGCCTCAGCTATGTCTGTGCACATAAAACAACAATTTTTTTGTTGCAGCGACCCAAGCAGGTTGGTTTAGTGACAATGATTTATGGAGAGCTCCCTTTTTGGAGGCTATAATGTTAATTAATTGCTTCTGGAGGACTTGGATAAAAAGCATATTTACTCCTGCCACAGTCAAACGCTCAATATTTTGTGCATTCCCCAAATCTTTCCAATGGATGTCCACAGAACAATGGCTCAGCAAACGAGGCAGCTGCAGGAGGAGATCAGACACACTTCTGAAATAGTCAATTATTCAGATTAATTAATGAGTAATGCCTCTGCATGCATTTTGCATGTAATTTGAATATTCCAAAGCCAGAGCTTTCAGCTGTTACAGTGCCTTGGGCAGAGCCATATTCCTTCCAGCAATCACAGGGAAAGCTGCTCTACAGAAACTTCAGGATTTCTGTGTGCCACGAGTCCTTGGGAAATGCAGCAGCATCTCTGTGGAGCAGCAGAGATTGGTGTTGAAACAGGTTCCAGGGAAGAAAGAGCTCTGCAGGTATCTCAAGGAGCAGGAAGGCACCCCTTGGGATTGGTTCTGTAAATGCCTGGAACCCACAGCCAGATCCTTATCTGTATTCAGGCACCTCCCTCCCACAAAATTACCAGGGATTATGTGCTTTTAAAAATCCTACCGGGTGCTTATTTGCATTTTTATGTGCCTGGCTGCATTTAAAAAAAAACATTCTTGGCAGCCAAGTGTAAGGGAATCCAAGGGGAATCCCCTGGTCTCTGCTCACTCCAGGATTTGGGACAGATCCACGTGTTCAGTGCCACTCTCTGCTCACTGCTGGCCTGGGGGACCTCAGGTGACATTGCCCAGAGATCCCAGGATGGTTTGGGTTGGGAGAGAACTTAAGGATCATCCAGTGCCACCTCCTGCTATGGCAGGGACACCTTCCACTGTCCCAGGCTGCTCCAAGCCCTGTCCAGCCTGGCCTTGGATACTGCCAGGGATCCAGGGGCAGCACAGCTTCTCTGGGCACCCTGTGCCAGGGCCTGACCACCCTCACAGGCTGCCACTGCATTCCAGAGGGAAAAGCTCCTTGGGGATGGTCTCTGGTCCATTCTCTCTCTGTCCAGGACACACAGGTCAGCACAGCTCAAACCATGCCATGGAGTGTGCTAATGAGCAGTGTAATAATAATCAGGGTGCTAATGATCAATTCCCAGACCATTCCCTGGCTTTACTGAGCTCCTTAGTCTGCATTCAGGCTGAAATTCCCCAAACCAGGCAGTTGTTACTGGGTTTTTCCCCATCCAAGCCTGCAGAGCTGTCCAGAGAGCCAGGGAGAGAGGCTCCTCCAGGCTCCATGCTGAGAATCACAGAATTGTCAGGGCTGGAAAACACTTTTAGTTCTTCATCAAGGCCAACTGTCAACCCAGCACTCCCAACCAAGCAATTCCTTCCCTCTGCCTCACCAAGACAGAGGAGGAAATCATGCCAGGAGATGTGGGAAGACTCCTTATGCCAAGGCAGCCCTCAGCTTTCAGAATTCTCCTTCACAAAAGGACTGGGAAAAAAAAAGTTTTGCTTAAAAATGTCTAAAAACTAAAATGGAACCTGCAGGAACCCAGCCCAGAAAGCCCTGCAAAGGCTGAGGGAGCAGAGAGACCAGGCCAAAGCTCTTTCTGGAAGCACAAATGCTCTGCCTTGCCCTGGAAATGTCCTTTAGGAGCAAAACACAAAGCTGGATATCGAGGTCTCTCAGCTCCTTTGAAATGAGATGAGATGGGGAGGGTAGCACAACCTTCCAGACCCTCGGGAACATCTTCTCCCTCTCCCCTGGCAGGCAGGGAGGAGCTTTACCAGTGATGGAGGTGATAACACCTGATACTCTCAGAGGGATGAAACCAACACAAAAATCCTGCTGGAATTATCTCCCATGGTATAAGTGGGGGGTGAAGCCCTCTGAGATTGAGCCAGAGGAAAGTCTGATTTGTCAGAAGCACAAATCCAAGAGAGTGGGTGCCAATTTCTTGACTGGGGCCACTGCAGCTCTGAAAGAAGCCCCCTGTCCCCTCTCCCTCTGCAAAGACAGTTTGGGAACCTGCTGTGACATCTCTGAGGACTAAAAGATCCTTTGCTGTTCCCATCCCAGGGCAGGCTCAGCATCATGTGAGGTTCTCTCATTCCCTGGCCATTCCTGAGGTGTCCCTGCTCATCTCAGCTCTCTGCAGTGACTCCAGGGATATCCTTTGCTCTCTCTGGTCCAACAAGTGAATTAAGGTCAAGCCCTTGGGCTGATTTGCAGTGAAACCATTTCTTCCCCCCCAGACCTTCAGCAGATGCAGGTGGTGCCAAGCAGAGCAGCAAAGCCAGCCATGCTCCTGGGAGGAGCAGCAGCTCCAAAGCTCTGCCTGCAGGGGAAATTCCCCTGGGGAATGGGCTGGGAGACTGATTTCCCACGGATGCAGAGGTGGGTGACAAACCTGGGGGCTCCTGGTGGCTTCTCAGTGAGAGCTGTCACGCCTTCAGCTGCTCCAAATAGTCCCCATGTCCCTCCCCTCCAGATCTTCTCCATCCCACAGAATTCACAGGCCAGGAGCCAGGTTTGGCTTCTCTCTGTTCTTGAGCCTCACCCAGGCAGGGAGGGAAGGCAGAGCTGCTGAAGGCTCATTTCTGAGCACACTGGAGTATCCTGCACTCCCTCCTGATGGGTTCCTTCCAGCCTCTCTGCATCTCCTGTTCTCCCCAAAACTGCCTCAGGCTGTGTGTGACCAGGGAGTGACCACAGCAGGGAGGGCTCTCTGCTGAGGAGAGGCTCTGGCAGGTGTTTGTAGGGTAGGTTTGAGATGTTTGCAGTAGGTTTGGGATACTCAACAAAACAAAACCAAACAAACCAAAACCAAAACCAAAAAACAAAAACAAACACAAACAATACTTGCAGTAGATCTGGGATATTTGCAGTAGGTTTGGGATGTTTGCAGTAGGTTTGGGATATTTGCAGTAGATTTGGGATACTTGCAGTAGGTTTGGGATGTTTGCAGTAGATTTGGGATATTTGCAGTAGATTTAGGGTAGCCCAAGCCCCATTCAAGCACTGGGGTTGGGCACTGCATCAACTGGGCCATGGAGATCTAAGCTCAGGTGTTCTCACAAGAGCCTATCCATGGAAAAAGCCAAATCTGATGGAGAAAAAAGTTAATAAATAGTTTAATAGTCTTGCTCAGATTAATTCTGGGTTTCTATCTCCTTGGATTCACCTGATCCAAACAGAGGCTTAAAACTCCATCCAAAGCCAATGTGTAAATTTAAGAAACACCCTCCATAAACTGCAATTAATTGGAACAAAAAGAAGAACCCACCAGGTCTCCCCTGATGACCTGACACACAAATTCCTATAAATGGGAGCTGATAGAAGTGGAAAAGGTTGATGAGTTGGAAGAATATTCCTGTATTGAGGCAGACATATCTGTGTGGAAGTGTCACCTCCAGAGGACACTTTTCGAGCTGCAAAAAGGTTAAGTTTTGAAGTCCAATCCTCTGATAAATAAAATATTCCTGAACTCTGCAATACTGCAGGAAGAGCTGGGGATCAGCATAGCCTGAAATGAAAAGCCAGCCCACATGTGGGTGTGGAGAGGGGGCTGTGCCTGACACATCCTGGGGATCCTGAAAAGGCTCCAGGAGAAAAGGCTCAAGGAAAGCCTGAAGGACTGAGGAAATCTCCTCAAGCTGGACATGCCTGGGATGCTGGATTTGGGATCTACTGGGTATCTCTGAATGCTTTGAAGGCTGAAAGCAAACCTAGCAATGCTCCCCCTTTGACAGGAGTCCCATTTCTGTGTCTGGAGCCTCCCAGGGGTGTCCTGTGCTGACCAGCAGGGCAGGATGACCCCTGGGACAGCAGTGGGGTCACCCAGATAAGTGCCTGTCACTGTTTGAGACAGCGTGACACATAAAGACATTACTCCAGGCCAAGCAGAAAAGAAAGGCAGAAGCCCCATTTATTACTACAAAGTCTACTTTATACTATTTTCTAACCTTCATGCCATATAACTATTGGTTCATAACCTGTTATTGTACAGCACCATCGACCAGCTATTCCTAGCACACATGTTCTGGGAACAACAGACTCCCTTTTGCAGGTGTTGCATCCCAAGTTGTTTTCCTGGTCTTGTTTTGGCTTTTTGCTTCTGTCTCTCATGGGTACAAAGCTTTTTGCAACACAGTCGATGTCTGTGAGCAAAGACAGGCTGGTTGTCAGTTCCCACATGTGCCCAAAGCAGCTCCCACCCAGGAGCTTCCCAGGCTCTTCCTCAGCCCCATCCATCCTCTGCCAGATCCCCCCAGTGACCCTGGCTGGGCCCAGTGCAGGTGAGCAGAGCTCCAGGGCTCCTTCCCACTGGGATGTGCTGAGAGCCACTGGTGGCACTGACACTCCCCATGGGGACAGAGATTGTCCTTCCCAGAAGCTGACCCATGCTGTCCACACCTTTATCTCACATTTTATTTCACTTACAGGATGAGCCAAGAGCTCAACACTGTCTGCAACCCTCACCCTGTTGAGAAGGAACTCATTAGAAGGGATTATGGCAAATAAAGTTGAAGGAAATGAAGGTAACTCATTAAAGCAGGATGATTTTTGCTGGCAGCTTGCACCCCCTCGGAGCTCTGCTGTGTTTGCCCTGCAGAGCTGAACAGAATTTCAGGAGTCCTGGTCTTCCAAACTGCTCAGAGACACCTGGGGAGGCTTTAGGGGTTGCTGCTTTCCTTCCCTCTCCCCACCCTCACCCCCTGATTAGTGCTAAGATTAGTGATAACCCAGTCTGTGCAGCTCAAGAGAGACTTTTTTTCTTTCCTATTTTTCCATCTGGAAATAATGAGTGTCACTGATGGCTGGAGAATGCAGGGAGTGGGAAGGGCACCAGAGGACAGATCACAAAGGAATTTAAAAAAGAAAAAAAATGATGCAGCTGAGGTAGAGATCCACAAATACTGGGAGGAGAAAGCTCTGCCTGGGAAGTTCTCAACCATGAGGGTTTAAAGCCTAGAAAAAGGGCAAGTCAAGAGAGAAACAAAGAGGCAACAGGACAGGAAGTACATCAAGGGTCAGGCGAAAGAAAATGAGAAGGATTGAACCTCCAGAGCTGGGATTCCCAGCCTTTCCAAAGGCACCAAGTCCCTGGGAGTGAGGGCAGGGCAGTGAGGCACCCAGCAGCGTGAGCACACAGTGCCAGGGGACACAAATATCCGATTTATCCATCAGCATCGTGCCAGCCTCACCTGGGTTCAGCTGGGAGAGGCTGCATTTTCTTCCTCATGCTGTGGGGTTTGGGTTTAGGATGGGAATGATGTTGGCACCCCTGGGACAGTTTAGTTTGTGCCCAGTTGTGCTCACCCTACATCCAGGGCTGCACAGGGAGCAAGCTGGGATATTCCACACCATGGAATGTCATTCCCAGTGGATGGACTCGGGGAATTGGCCAGGAGGGGCTGGCAGAGCTCAGTGGGAGTCAATTCTTTATGCTGTGCATCATTTCTGGGGGGTTCATTCTCTTTCTTTTTGTTCTTTTAATTTCATTAAATTATTAAACTGTTCTTATCTCAACCCATGGCTTTCTTTTTTTCCAGAGTTTGTCTCCTTCCCACTGGGGCAGTGAGGGGTGGGAGGAGCACAGAGCTGTGTGGGACTGAATTCCCAGCTGGGCTTAAATCATGACACAGAATTCCAGCATCACTGAGGCTGGAAAATCCCTCCCAGCCCATGGAAGCCAAGCTGTGCCCAATGCCCACCTTGTCCCCAGCCCAGAGCACTCAGTGTCACCTTCAGGCCTTCCTGGGACACCTGCAGGCATGGCGACTGCAAACCTCCCTGGGCAGCTCCTGCCAAGGCCTGAGCATCCTTTCCATGGAGAAATTCCTGCTGCTGTCCAAGCTGAGCCTCCCCTGGCCCAGATAACGAGCTCAAGAGGATCTCATGGCCCCAAACCAAGAGTTGATTGAACCCTGAGCTCTCCATGTGACACACTGGGAAGGTTTTATGGCCAAGAGGAACTCCCAGAGCACTGCTGGGCTTGTGAATGCCAAGGACTGTGTCCTGACTGAACTCAAGACACATGGGATGGACTCACATGGCTGGGAGCTCTCTGAACCATCCCTGCCCTGCTCAGAGCTGCAGGAGCTCTGCAAGTGCTGCACAGAGGGAGCAGTCAGTCAGTCACTGCAGGGATACAGAACAGGCTGAGGGAGAACATTCCACTCCCGTGGAAAACACGAGATTCCTGCCTCAGGAACTGCCTCCTTGACCAACAGGAGAAGAACAGTTCCACCTTGAGCTCATTCTGCAGTGCCCAGTGGGATCTCCTGCTCGCTTCCCCAGCACAGCAGTTGCCAGGTGGATTTGCTGGCTCCAAGCTGTCCCTGCACAGTTTCCCAAGGAAGCTGAACAGAGCAGCTGCCTGCAAGCCAGGAAACTTTCAGCTCTTTCTCTTCTTTTGATCTCCTTGAAGGTTTGGAGCTCTGAGCCAGCCAGGGAATGCAGATGCTGCAGCAATTAGGAGCCCAGGACTTCCATGGAGCCATTGAACATCCCAATTATCTGCTCTGACAAAGGCTAAATTCTCCCCACATCTGTTATCTCCATTTCCAGGAGCTCTGTTGGAACCCTAGCCATGGATTGCTCTTGGCTGGCTCCTCTGGGAAATCTGCCTATGTCACTACCAGCTTTCTGACTGTCCAATTACTGCCATTCCTGCCCTTGCCCTGTCCCATCCTATTGATTTATTCCCCACTACAAGGGGGGTTTATCCAGCCCCTCAGGGTGGAACAGGATATCCCTGCCTGCAGCAAACTGTCAAAGCCAAGAGTGTGCAAGCAGGTGAGCTCTGGAAGGAGAAAGAGAGCTTGCATCCATCCCACAGGAAGAGAGGGATTAAATCCCAGCTTGGAGAGCACTTCAGGGAGTGGAACATGCAACAGAGACAGCCAGGGACCAGGACAGACAATTGGGAGTTTAGGACAGACAGTTGGGAATTTAGAACAGGCAGTTGGAGTCCAGGACAGACAGCCAGGGCCCAGAACAGAGAGTTGGGGTCCAGGAGAAAAAGTCAAGGTTCAGGACAGATATTTGGGGGTCCAGGACAGACAGTCAGAGGTTCAGAACAGACAGATGAGGTCCCAGGATAGTCAGGGGCCCAGGACAGACAGTTGGGGTCCAGGACACAGAGCTGGATTCCCAGGACAGAGTATTGGGGCTCAGGAGGGACAGTTGTGTCCCAGCACTGCTCTGTGAGTGCAGCACATCCAGGCAGGGCAGCAAAAGGACACCTCAAGGAGGACTCTGAGCTAAGCCAAGCTTGGCTTCCTGAATATCCAGGGACCTTCAGGGACTGTGGGCAGTTTGGGTGGAAAAGAAGGACCACTCAGAACACTGTGCTTGTTCTGGAAACCAGAAACCGGGTGACAAAATGTGCTACAAGTTGTTTCTTCCCCACCACCACTGCAACAAGGAGCTCTTCCAGCAGTGTCTGTCACCCTCAGCACTCCTGCCACCAGTTACACCAGTGCCAGGCCGTGCACCTTCCCAGTCATTTACAAGAACATCAAAACCAGATGCTCCTTTGTATCCCTTTCCTCATTTAAAAGCCCCATGGTAACAGTGCTGCCCTTGGTGCTGCTTTGATTTAAGTGAGAAAGTGCTCTGGGTTGTGTCATTAACTCACAGAACAGTTTGGAAAGGTGGCTCTGCTTTAAAATAAAACAAAAAAAGTAATGGATGCTGGACAGAAAGGAAGAGAAAGTGTGGAGACTTCCAGGGTAGAATCCAAGGAGCGATGGATTTGATTTCTGTAATCTTATTTTGTTAATTCAAATTCAACTTTACACCATCATTATAACCCCTAAAGGGATTATTTGTGAGGAAGAAAGACAATTCTGTTCACACACTGAAGTAACTCAGGTCTGGATGGTTTTTCTCAGGTTTCTGCCACAGCCTCAGCAGCTCTGTGGATGCAAATCCAAGGGCAGGACAGTGGGATGGCACTGCTGATCTTCTCGTTGGATTCTCTTTGGTTCTGACATCAAGACTGATCTCATTTAGTTGTTAAGTTTCATCTCCAGCCTGACCTTAAAGCCTAGGCAGGATATGAAAAGTTTCCCCAGTGCCCAGCAGTTTTCACATCTCCTCCAGATGTCAGAATTAAGGTGAAGGAAATGGAAACAGAATCCAAATAGGAACTGGATTCCTTTACAGGAGATGCTCCAATCCTGCCCAACCTCCCCTGTGCCTCAGTCACTGCTGATCTCCGAGGTTTAGACTGAGGCAGGTCCAACCAGCTGAGGGAAATCCTTGGATTAATTCACCATCTTTTCCAGCTCTGTGGTGCCAGCAGTTCTGGGATGAGGCTCTGACACCCCCAGATGCTGAGACACTCCAGAGTTTCTGCAGGAATCTGCAAGTCCTTTCTCTGCTTGGGTTGCACTGACAGCCCCTGATAACAGTGACTGTCTCCATCCCTCTGTCCCACTGGGTAAATCAGGATGCACAGGATGCCTCTGAAATCCCAGCTGACCTGAGGAACCCAGAGACTCTGTGAGTGGAACAAGCAGGGAAAGGACAAGGATGGAATTCAGCGGTTTCTGAAGAGCCCCCAGGGCTGCCTGGCTGCAGCTGCTGCACCAGAGAAATGTGGGGCTCCTTTAACCCCCAGAGTCACACCCAGAAATGACTCAGGTGAGACCCAACCTGCAGAGCTGATCCAGCACAGGCAGGAGCTGGAGCTGCTGGAGAGTCCAGAGGAGGCACCAGGATGATCAGAGGGATGGAGCAGCTCTGCTGGGAGGGAAGGCTGGGAGAGCTGGGATTGTTCAGCCTGGAGAGGAGAAGCTTTGGGGTGACCTAACTGTGGCCTTGCAGGACCTGAAGGAGCTACAGAAAACATGGAGAGAGACTTTTTACAAGGGATGGAGGGACAGGACACAGGGAATGGCTTCACACTGCCAGAGGGCAGGGATAGATGGGATATTGGGAAGGAATTCCTCCCTGTGAGGGTGGGCAGGCCCTGGCACAGGGTGCCCAGAGAAGCTGTGCTGCCCCTGGATCCCTGGCAGTGTCCAAGGCCAGGCTGGACATTGGGTGGAATGGGATGATGTTTAAGCTCCCTCCCAACCCAAATCATTCTGTGATTCAATACTGGCTTCAAAAATGCCTCAGGATGGAAAGAACTGAACACTGGTTCCTCTCTGGTTTTTCATAAACTTCATATTCTCAGAATTTCATTCTCATTACATACAGCTGCTTCTAGACTTGCTGATACCTTCCGGTAACAGAAGTATCTCTCAGTTTATAAAAATGCCAGTTCAATACATTTCTACAAAATATGATGGGACTGGAATTGAATCTCCTGCTTGTTTGGGTTTTCATTCTGTTATCAAGCAACTTGGCAAAACTAAGCACATTTATTTCATATATTTAGTGCCACTACATCTCCATTTACCTTCCTCCTTCCACATGGAGCACGGCAGGACTATTTAGTTATTTTCAGGTGGACTCAGCTCCTTCTGGTGGGTCCTGGGGCAGGAATTCAACAGCTTCACCTGCTCTGTGAGGGAAGCAAGGGATGCAGCATGCAGTGCTGGGCTGGGAGCTGTCACTGCCTCAGGGACAGGAGGTGGCACTGCCATGGCAGGTCAGGGATGTGCTTCATTGTCTCTGGTCACCGAGGAGAGGAGAGGAGAGGAGAGGAGAGGAGAGGAGAGGAGAGGAGAGGAGAGGAGAGGAGAGGAGGATGAAGATGAAGTTTTCCAGGATTCCAGGAGCAGGACAGACCAGCAGAGACCAGTATTAAGGGCAGGCTCCAGGATTATCTCCATCTCTCAGTACTTGTGGCTGTCCTGCCATCACACAACTGCTCCCTGCATTCACTGGGGCAGGACTGTCACCATTCCTTGTCCCTTCCCTGGAGCAGCTGGACAGGAAGGTAGGGATGGTGCTGGAGAGGGAATTGCACCTTGTTCCCCCTGCCAGGCCCTGCAGGGAGGGGTTGGCACAGAGGGGACAGGGAAGGAGGGACAAACCAGGTGTTCCTCAGACTCTCCTGGTCACCTGCACCACAGGAGTGTCCCTGGGGAATAACTGACCTGGGATTCCCTGAGCCTGTGGCTCCCAATTCCTGCTGAGCCCAAGAACTGCTGTTCTAGGAAGGAAACACCAAACAGGAAGAAAAGTGCTGACAGTTCTTCTTGATTGTCCTTTCTGTCTCTTGATGAGCAGAGCAGGGAGATTGAACACACTTCTCTGGCACTAGGGAACTGCAGCAGAGCCTTGGAGTTGGTTTGCACAGTTCCCTCCTCACACCCCTCACCTGCTCCCTTCTGCAGGAATTTGGGAATGTCCAGAGGAGCCATACAGAGGTGAAGCCTCCACAACACCCAGAACAGCTGCCCAAACAACCACAACAGGGTTGAATGGTTTCAGGCTGACACAATTCCTCCTTGACTCGATTCCAAGCCTGTTCAAACTCAACACCATTCCCAAGGAGCTGTTCCAGGACTTAGAGAGATAAACTCACCTTCTCTCTCCCTGCCTGCATGTGGATAAGGCTGTGATGAGTCCCAGAGATGCAGGGAGCACCTGGGAGCTGCAAATCCATGGGAACAGCTCCTTTCCAAGGGACCAGGCTCAGGTGTTCTGCATACCAAGCAATTCCTTCTCCTCTGCTGACTCATTTCCCTGGGTGAGCAGCACGAGGAGCAGAAAAGCCCTGCCTGCATTGTTAGGTCAGTCCCTCCCAAATTAATGATTTTTTTCTTACAGCTGACACTTGCTGTGAACACCTGGAGCTGCCAGAGGCTCTGTCAGGCTGCCAGAGGCTCCTGGAGCTGCTGGGAAACTGAGCCACTCCCCAGTGCTCCTGTCAGACTCTGCCCAAAAGGAGCAGCTCAGGAATAGTCAGACAGAACTTCCTGGGAGGAACAAGTGCAGACAGCTCCAATCCCCCTGGATCTGCTCAGCACTGCAGGAGATCTGGAGACTCTGGCTGCTGCTGCTGATTAGCCTTTAATTTGTGATGCTGTAATTAAGGGCAAATGTAGGGAATTCCTAATGATGCCACAAGCCTCGAGACCCTGAGATGTGAGAGTGTATGGAAGGCAAAAAATTCTTCTGCCAGTGCCAGGGGAGTTGTAGAACAGTTAAGGGACACTCCAGGCTGATTCCTTCTGGGCAGAAAGGGAAGCTGCTGGTGCTGAAGGATAAATTAAGCTTTGGGTGTTTTCCAACACCAAGCAGAGCAAAGCCACTGCTGCTTCATGTGAGTCTGACTGTGGGTTCTGAGCTCTGCTCTCCTGCCTGGAATGAAACCACAGAAGCCTGGAGTACAACAGATTGGAGTTTTCCTGGAACAGGGGGTCACTGATGGAGCACAGCTCTGACTTGAGGTGGCTGCATCCCTCTCTAAAGCCTCACTGAGGGACTCAAAGTGAGGCAATCTAGTTCTTCTCCTCTCCCCACACCACCCTGGCCAGGAGGAATCCATCCAACAGCTCATCCCCAGCCTTAAATCAGGGATGTGTTTGCCTCAGTGAGCTTTTACAGTTTTTTTTAATGCATTCAGCTCCCTGTAAGTAGTGTCTTTTAATTTCTCATGAATAATGATTAGTCTATAACTCCAATCAGTTCTTAAGATCCTGCACCTCATCAGGAAGTTAATTACACTTAGTTAGCAATTGCAACAAAAGACGTGCTTCTTGTTGACTCTGCTCCAAATCCTCATTTCGTCTCCTGATAGGCCTTGTCTTATCTCTCTGGGAAACATCTTGGCCTCCATTTATTTACCAGACTGTCTTTATTTCAAAGAAATTCTGAAGTGACCTGACAGGGAGAAATCTGAGGAAATTATGAGGGAGGCCTGGCTGATAGTAAAAAAAACAAGCAGAGATTTCCAGTAATAAGTGTCAGCTCGAGCAATGAGATGTCAGATCAGCTCGTTTGAGTGCATGAAAGGCTCCCTTCCCTTCCCTTCCCTTCCCTTCCCTTCCCTTCCCTTCCCTTCCCTTCCCTTCCCTTCCCTTCCCTTCCCTTCCCTTCCCTTCCCCTCCCCTCCCAGCCTGGCTATCCCCATTGCTCAAGGACCGTGATGGGATTGGTTTTGATCCCCTGATTTGCACTGAGAGCTCCTGCAGCTTCCTGAGCCAACTCCCTGCAGTGCTCTGCCTGCCCTGATCCCTCCTGGAGCATCAGCAGCTCCTGAGGAGCTGCTCCAGGCCCTTTTCCAGCTCCTGGGACATCAAACACTCTGAATGTGCCTGGAGGTCTCCAGAAGTGGGGACAGCCCTTGGCCACCAGCTCCATCCCTGCCATGTGTCACACATTTATTCCGAGGAGCTGCTGCCACTGAGCTCTCTCCCCAGCCCAGCAGCTTAGGAGGGAAGATTCCTTTCAACCCCTTTTTCTCTTATTTTTTTCTATTTATTCTATGCCCTTTACAGGCTTGGATTCATGGATAGCCTGTAGAGGTGAGTCCTCCTTACCGTTAAAGAAGTTTCCTACCACAGTGACTCCACCAAGTCTGCATTCCCAAGGGGCTGCTGATGTGCTAAAGGTCTCTGCTTTCCTCTTTGCAATGCTCCTAAGGGGCTCTGAGGGTGATTTAAAGCTACCTGGGAGTGGTTTCTCTCTTAAATTAAGGATTATTCTCCACGTAATCTCCATCTTCATGTTGTCCTGTGGCTTCTGTAGTTGTGCCTTTTGTCTCTTTGTGTTGCTAATTCTGATTTTTGCTTTATTTGCATCTCATGTTGTGCTACCACGAGAAATGCTTTGTCTTCACCTGCCTGGTGACAAAGAAGAGGCAGAGAAAAATCAGAGAAAGCTTCCTTTGGTGTTCCTGAGCACTGGAGTTGTCCCAGGGGGCTTAAAGGCGCTCTGTCACAAGGAAAGGGTGTGTTCTGGAATGTGGGAAATGCTCCTTTCTTCCAGTATTTTGCTTTTCTATCAGTATTTTAATACCTGGTACATTCATTATGGAGCCCAAATTACATTTGCTGTGAAGCCATCCAGCCCTCCCTGGGGTTATCCCTAAACAGGGAGGTTTCACCTGGATTCAAAGACCTGTCTGTACTTCTGATTTTTAGTGGAAAAGGAGAGGATGCATTTTTCTAAAGGTTTTGCAGCCCACCCTCCCCAGGATGGAGATTTACAACAGATTTTCATGGAGACTTTTAGTGCCTCTTAGCCTGCATGATATCAATGGTATCCCTCTGCACAAACTGGTCAGGAAAGCTGGGATGAAACCAGCAACTAACTGGTCAAAGGAGGGAAATCTGCACTGCAGGCCAGGAGCTGAGGCTGCTCAGAGGATTTAGGATTTTGCTGATAGAGGAGTGATGTTTGATGTGACTGTTGAGGTGATTGCACCTGAAAAACTGCCAAGAGTGGCCAAGCCTTGTCCTGCTGGGGAATGGGACTGGAAGTGCTGCAGGAGGGACCTGGCCAGGAGGAGCCCAGGGCTGGGAGGCAGCACAGCCTGTTCCTGTCCCTGTCCCTGTCCCTGTCCCTGTCCCTGTCCTGGGAGGTCACCTCCCATGGCTCTGTGTCACTGCTCAGCCTCTGCCTGGATGGGCTGAGCACAGGCAGGAGTTGCCTGAGGCCTGATTTCAGCTGCTATTGAACCTTTTTTACGGTTTATGACCCTGACACTCCTTTGTGTGCCTTGGGATGGGAGCTGGCTCATTTCCCTGCACTCTGAGCCTCCTCTTGTCCCTCAGCCATCCCCATCCTCCTCTGTCCCCACCCAGGGCAGGCGTGTTGCCTTTCAGCTGCTCTTAGAATCATGAGGTGACACAGTTAAAGGGGTAAAAGGGCTTTTCCTTGGGATTTTAATAGGATCCTGGATGCACAGCTCTTCAAAGGTGGAACACACTGAGATGCACACACTGTACAACGTGTATACAATTATTACAGATATTTGTCTAGGATTTTCTAATAAGAAGCTTAATAAATGAAATAATGTGCCCTTATTCTACAGAAACCTTTTCCAAATGAGGCTAGAGCTCAGCTTATAAAATATATTTTAGAGAGGTTTCAACCAAGTTTAAAACCTTGAGTTCTGAGGTAGCACAGAGCTCTCTGGCTTCTTACTGTGAATGTTTGGTTTTTCTGCCTTGCAAAACCCCAAAACTAAGCTAGAATATCAGACTGCAAAAATTACAATGTATAGGCTAAGGGTTCAAAGAATGTATAACAGGTACAGAAAATACATAAAAGGATAAAAAAAATATATAAAATGGTATATAAAAGGAAAAGGCAAAAATCATCAGCAGGGCACTGATCCCATCATCCCAGCAGCCTTGTTTGGGAAGTGCCACCCCCAAACCTCCTCAGCAAAACCCTGGTTTGATCCCTTCAGCCTCCTGCCATTCCCAAACCCAATGGCTTTACCTAGACCTCTGCACAGCTCTGGATCCAAACCCAACTGCTCCTCCTTCCCTCCCAGCTTCCTCCTCCTGTTTGTTTATAAAAATTCTTGCTGGCTTCCACATTCATTAGCAGTTTGCCATCTGCTGTCTTAATAAAGTAATAAATGAGTGTCGTGGTGAGTTTCTTGACGGGCTTGAAAGCTTCATTTGCATAAGTATTTTCATCCATCTCTTCTAATTCTGCTCCCTTTCATCTGCAATGTGTCCTGACTCTCTGTTCCTAGAGGTTTCTCCCCAAACGCTGCTAATAGGGGGACAGGTGTTTCTGAAAAATGCCATTGCAGGATCCCAGATTGATCTGTCCTCGATGACTTTCAGAGTGGAGCTGCTGCTTTCAGAGTGTTGTTCTTCTTAAAGCAAGAAGAGGCATCTTCCCACCACATCTGCACCTTCCCACCACATCTGCACCTTCCCACCACATCTGCACCTTCCCACCACATCTGCACCTTCCCAGACCTGGGGCTCAGGCAGAACAGGGTTTTCTTGGTTTCCAAGCAGAGCAGCACCAGGGTGTTCTCTGGGTGCTGCTAATTTTAGGTCAGGCATGTAAAAAAATACCCATTTTAGCAGCTGTCATTCCTTCCTGCCTTTGGGTTCATGCAGCAGGGAGGAATAATCCACTCCCACAGCACTTCTGAAGGAGTTCATGACACGAGCAGAAGGTGCAAGACTTGTCCCTGCTGGCTTTCTCTCTGCTTGTCAATAATTTCTCACCCATGGCAAGAGTGGCCCTGGCTGTGGATGGGCTGCAGTGTGTAAACATTCAGCACAAGGCTCCTCCAAGCTTGCACTGAGGCAGGAATCTCTTTTTGCAGGCAGGCTTCACCTCAGGTGTGTGAGGGAAGGGAGGGAATCACCTGCAGTTACAGAATCTCTCCAAACTCAGGCAAAAGGAGCTGCACAGTGCAGTGTCCCTCTCTGCACTCCTGTTTTAAAGGCTGTTTTCATGGAATTTCATGGAATTTTCTGAGCTAGGAGGGATCCACAGGGATCACTCAGTCCAACTCCAGTTGATCACTCAGTACAACTCAGTACAACTCCAACCCTGCCCAGACACCCCAACAACCCCACCCTGGGCATCCCTGGCAGTGCTGTCCAAACACTCCTGGAGCTCTGGCAGCCTCAGGCTGTGCCCATTGCCTGGGGAGCCTGGGCAGTGCCAGCACCCTCTGGGGGAAGAACCTTTCCTGATCTCCAGCCTGACCTGCCCTGGCACAGCTCCAGTCCCTCAGGTCCTGTCCCATGTCACACAGAGCAGAGGTCAGTTCCTGCCACTGCTCTTCCCCTCATGAAATTTGGGATTTTGCTGAGTCTCCTCTGCTCCAGCTGAACAACCCAAGTACCCTCAGCTGCTCCTCGTGTGGTTTTCCCCTCTAGAAAAGGACTTTATTCCCTCACTTTAGAGAGGCTGTTCCAACAGAAGTGCCACCACATCCTCTCCCTGCCAGAGCCACCCCTGCCCTGGCTGTCCCTGGGGTGTGGGGCTCCCTGCACCCCTTGTCTGATGGATTTGGGGTGTGAGAGGGCAGCATCTCCCTCAGGGCACTCTCTCCAGCAGGACCCGAGCATCCTCTGCATCCCACTTGGAGTTTCCATCTTTCAGAGAGGCTCAGTGTCCAGATCAGAAGATGGGAACATCCTGGGATCACCAGGAGCTCCTGATCCTGCTCTTCAAATGCACCCATCGATGCCAAACAGGGATTAAAAGTAGCCCCCATGAGCTGAGAGTCAATCACATCTGGCCTTCAGATGGTTCAAGGACTTGGCCACAGCAGCCATGGGTGACATAAACCTCCCAAAAAAAGCTGTGATATCTGTGGTGTTTGTCCCACACCAGGCAATTCCAGGTAGGGGCTGAAAGCAGAATGTGAGACAAACAGCTGGGTGGTTTTTTGCATTGGTTTTGTGGCTTTCTTTCTTTTTTTCTTTTTTTCCCCCTGACAAATAGTGGATGTGCTTAAAAAATGCAGTTTCAGAACTTTTTGTGAATCAGTAAATAGTTTCAGCTGGGGAAAAAAAAAAGAAAGAGAGTAAAAGAGAGAGAGATGAAACAGCCCAAGTTAAAGGAAAACAATTTAATTCCAACTTTTTTCCAGACACACCATTTGGTTTGGAAATCTGGCTATAAATTATCATTGGAGGAAAGAAAGAAAAGCATCAAGGTTAATTGCAGTGAGGTGAGGATGTGTGGGGGGTGTGTGGATGTTTTATTCTTTTCTTCTCCTATCGTTCCTGTTCATCCTTTGATTTTTGTGAGGAAGATGATAAGGCATTGCAAAAACTCAAGCTACCAGACAAAGCTCTTTTCCTGATGACTGATCAAAAATATGTGTTTAGAAAGTCTCCATGGATGGAGTGGAGAGAAGAGAGGCTTTGGGTTGGAAAGGGCATGAAAGATCACTCAGTGCCACCCCTGCCATGGCAGGGACACCTTCCACTATCCCAGGCTGCTCCAAGCCCCAATGTCCAACCTGGCCTTGGACACTGCCAGGGATCCAGGGGCAGCACAGCTTCTCTGGGCACCCTGTGCCAGGGCCTGCCCACCCTCACCCTCAAATCCTTGGCTGTGTCACTGAGCAGCATCTTCAGAGCTGTTGAACATTTCTGCTGTCCCACTCTTTCCTTCAGCTCTTTGCCTTTCCACCTCAGAAACTCCAGAAAGTTTAATAGGGGAAAATCTCTACTTTTTATTCAAAGTGCAAGGTGTTGAGGCTGAAATTAAAGCATTTTCTTGTTAATCAGGAGGAATTTTATCCACAGAGGAAACTTGTAGGCAAAAGAAATACTTGAGGGTTTTCCAGGCAGGAGACTGGAGCTCTGCAGTCCTCATCTCCATCCTCCACAGCTCAGTCCCCCCTGAGGGACTTCCCAGGGGCATGGGGACAGGAATGTCACCTCCCTTTGTGGAGCAGGACAGCATTCTAGGCAGCACCCCAGGGACAGGGAGGGGAGCATTTCAGTGCAGAAGGAGATAAAAAGTTGGTTCTCCTGCTGGGTTTGCCCAGGAAAGAAGGATGATGTTGGCACTCTTATGCATTCATTCTGGCCAGGAATCCCTGTTCTCCACTCCTCTGGGGATCCACCAAGGAGGTTCCACCACAGGTGGCACTGAAAGATTCCGAGGCACCATGGAGCTGGAAGGGAACCATCCCAGAGGGGCAGAGAGGCTCTGTGAGGATCCCAACACCCCAAGGCACCTCTGTGAGCTCATCCCAGCACTGCATCCCAAGGATTCACCCCTCCAACAGCTCTGCTCTGCTCTGCTGGCCAGCAAACAACCAACCCACATTCAGTTCAATCCAGTTTAGCAGTCTTGGATCCCATTTTCTGTGGCAATCTGTGCCAGGGCCTCAGCACCCTCACAGGGGAGAACTCCTTCCACATATGTCATCTAAATTTCTCCTCTTTCAGTTTGAATCCATTACTCCTTGTCCTGCCACTCCACTTCCTGGTGAACTATCCAACCAGGGCTTGGGGACTGAAGTTTTTTCCGAATTATCCTGCAAAATGCAGAGGCTGCAGCAAAGGGGATGGTCTGGAGCAGAGCAGAGCAAACATAGCTCTGCAGGAGCACACCTGGAGCAGGGCCTGAGGCAGGACCTGGCAGGACAGCAGGAAAACAGGGAACTGAGATGAGGGAGGGAAGCTGGGATAAGGACGAGGGATTGAGGCTGAGGAAGCAGAACAGGCATTTCCCCTTTTTGCTGGCACTGTTCAGGGCTGCAATCCCTGAGTGTGCAAGAGAAACAGAACCCCCAGCAGAACAATTCCTTGTTTCATCCTCTGAAGAGCCAAGCTTTTTGTGGTTTTCCTGGCTAAGCCTGGCACAGGGGAGACTCACCCCAGTTTCTCTTCCAGGGATGATCTGGTTGCACTGTTCCCCATGCAGGCACCAGCAGGGGAGGTGAGAACTGCTGCAAGGGTTGTCCAGAGCCTGGAGAGGGAGCTGGGATGTTCTCCTTGCTATGGGAAGTGGCTCAGGGATTGCAAGGCACCTGGATCCCTCCAGTCTGGAAATCCCTGGCATGGGAATGCTCCTGCCAACACCTTCCCAGCCCCGGGATAAGCCTGAGCTGGGGGAAGGAGGGTGGCAGTGCCCGTGTGATTTAGGAATTGTTTCATGTTTCCATGCCCCATTCCTGCCTCCTGGCAGCCCAGGGAGTGTTCTCAGGAGATCTGTTGTCCTTCTTCTCCCACTGCCCCATGCCTGCCCTCCATCCTTCCCCAGGACCTCACTGCTCTGTTCCAAGGCATCACAGCTGGGATGAGGGAACTGAACAGGGAAAAGAGAGCTGGCATTTCCAAGGGATGGGATTTGGGGTGCTGAGGTGCTGTCACTGCATCAAACCCGCCTCACCCTCCATAAACAGCTCCCATGGGGCTCCTGGGAAGGGGGCAAACATTCCAGGGGATCCCAGCTCTGTGCCCAGGAGAGTGGGGAATGAAGCTTCTGTTCAGGGTCTGACACCTT
Organism: Lichenostomus cassidix; assembly: GCF_008360975.1. Taxonomy (NCBI): domain Eukaryota; kingdom Metazoa; phylum Chordata; class Aves; order Passeriformes; family Meliphagidae; genus Lichenostomus; species Lichenostomus cassidix. The sequence goes on from NC_139498.1 coordinate 10,512,078, forward strand.
CCTGCTCTGGACAGGGGCTCAGGCTTCTCTCAGGGAAGCACCCTGAGAGCTTCCCGTTTTCCTCCTGGACATCCAACACCTTCAAGGAAATGTGGGAAGTGCCAGGATGGGCCACAGGCAGGGCAGATTCCCTGACAGGAGCAGAGTGCTTGGACCCCCAGCTCCTTCCCAGATGCTCCAAAGCCAACATTTCCCTCCCCTGAACACCCAGGGACTGGATTAGAAACGCCAGCTCTGCTTTCCCATCCATTAAGTGTTGGGCTCTGGGAGAGCTGACAAATCACAGAGGTTTGCAGTGCACACAGATTTCTGCTGCTTCTGCAAACTCCAGTAGGATAAACAAGGGCATTTTTCATCCACTTTAGGAGCACTGATGGCAACTTTTGATTTTAATTTGAACTGGGATTTTCCTTGTTATACAGCCTTTGACTCCTACAGCTCTGGTTCTGTCTGGAAGGGCTCTGAAAAGCTCCATTCAGAACTTTCATCCTGGTGTATTTTGAATTCCCAAATGTTGAGAGGTGATGTGGTCAGCAGATAAATGTGCTTCAAAGAATCCCCATTTTTCAGGGTTTCAGGCACTTGCACCCTCAAACCCTCTCAGTTACAAACCACAAGTCAGAGGCAGCTCTGCATTAGTGCCCAGACAGCAACTGGCAGGATTGAATAGAATTGACAGGATTGAATAGAATTGACAGGATTTAATAGAATTCCCTATCACCTCAGGCAAGAACAACTCAGACATCTCAGATATTTGAAAACAATTAATAGCCCTGGCTGAGGACAGGCTGCTAAAAGAACAGCTCACAGCAGGGCTGCAATGTTTCAGTGTGAGATGTACCAGGGCAGCCTCCCCCACTCCAGAGGCACTGGCACAAGGATCCTGGTCCCAAATCGACCTGCAATCAACATTTCTTCTCTCTTTTGCTTGGTGAAAATCATGTAGGTTTATCTGACCTCCATAGCTGGAGTGAGCAGTGAGGGAAAATCTTGGAAGGTGGAGAGAGGTGGTAAAAAGATAAAATTATGAAGGCATACCAAAAAATAGCATTCAGAGTTGTCTTTAGGGGGAGGCGTGTGCTGTCCCTCTATGCACAGAATCATGGAAGCTCCTGATTGCAAAGAACCCACAGGGATCATGCAGTGCAGCTCCTGGCCCTACCCAGACTCCCCAACAGCCCCACCTTGTACATCCCTGGCAGTGCTGTCCAAACTCTCCTGGAGCTCTGGCAGCCTCAGGCTGTGCCCATTCCCTGGGGAGCCTGGGCAGTGCCAGCACCCTCTGGGGGAAGAACCTTTCCTGATCTCCAGCCTGACCTGCCCTGGCACAGCTCCAGCTGTTCCCTGTCTTCAGATGTTGATTGTTTCCTGTTCAGCACTTCCTGTGAGGGTGGGCAGGCCCTGGCACAGGGTGCCCAGAGAAGCTGTGCTGCCCCTGGATCCCTGGCAGTGTCCAAGGCCAGGTTGGACATTGGGGCTTGGAGCAACCTGGGACAGTGGAAGGTGTCCCTGCCATGGCAGACTTGGAACTGAATGGACTTTAGGTTCCTTTCCAACCCAAACCAGGCTGGCACTCAGCACAGGCAGAAAGGCTCCAGCCCCACACCCAGCTCTGGGTCACTCCCTATGGGAAGGAATCAAGGCTACAAGGAATGGACATTTTCCTTGGCTTCCTCCTGGAGTTCTTCTGAGCCCACACTCCCCTCCTCTCCCCATTCAGGTCAGAATTTGTCCCCCAAAGCTGCTCTTACACTGATTTTGAAGCAGGCCAAATGCCAGCACCTCGCAGGGGGAGGATGAGGAATGACCTTGGCCAGGGCTCAGAGCTCCAGGGAAAAAACCCTTTTGCATTTCAAGGCATGGATTTCCATCTCCTGAAGAAAAGCAGACTCATATCCTGCTGCAAATGGCTGACACGCAGCTTCCAAGGGCTAATGAATTTCCTGAGAACTCATTTGTAAATCCAATAATTAGTTTATGAATAACAATTAATTAAAACTTGGATCCCCCAAGAAATGTAACATGTCATCCTGTCATGGGCTCTGATTGATCTTCCCACAGGAATATTGCCAAGGTCTGAGACACATCTATGGGAAAAATTAACTGGAATCTGGCACAAAAGCTATATTTTAGTAAAAATTGATTGAAGGGAAATGCAATTATTAATGATTGCCATGGATAATTGCTGTGATTATGGGGAAAGGACACATCATTCAGACAATTGGCACATCAGAGAACTCCATTTGTCACCAGCTCGCCCCAGGGCTGGACAGATCAGGAGTTCTGCCAGGTCACCCTGTCCCAGCCAGTCCCCAAAGGGTCAGCATGGACCTTTGGGAAGGGAACTGAACTTCCCAGCCTGGAGCTCCTGCTGGGAATGGCTGCTGCTGTCCTGGGCTGGTGAGGCCACAGAGATGGGGATTGGGGTCATCCTGACCCAAATCATCTCCAAACATGGTCAGACTTTATTGTTCTTGTTTTAACAAGGAGTGAAAGCACAAGAAACCTGAAATTCTCAGGAGCAAAATCCATTTGAAAATGAAAATAAATGCTCCAAGACTTTCCCCTCTCCCACTGAAGGAAAAACACTGAGCAGGAGGCCCAAGTTCTGAAAAGGAGACAAACATTTCACTTCATGTCAATGGTAAATTTTAGTTGACTAAAAATAGTGTTTTTAAAGGCAGTGCTCATCCCACTTACAAAGAAGCAGCACCAATCTTGTTTCAATGTGACATGTGCCATTTTGCTTCTGAATTTTTTTGGTGCAGCAGCTGAAGCAGAATATTCATTATTTCCCCAATCTCTATGCAACCAAGTGTTAGTTTAAAAAATTAAGTCTGAGATAGACCAATACCTTTTGTCTGCTTTTCAGTAGCTGAGATAAACCTAGACCAACTCACAGCTGTACTTGCTCTGCTTTTCAGTCTGTCACTGAATCTGCCTTTATTATTTTCAAGATGATTTCAGGCTGATTCTGCATTTCTTCCCATGCTTAAAAAAAAAAAAAAGGAGATAATTTGGGTTCTTGATTAGTTTTTGTGTACAAAATTTTAAATTATTTCGAGTAAGTGAGGCAATTCCCAAAGAAACAAACAGTAACAAGGGAGAAGGGGCTGTAGCAGCAGTCAGGCTTTATCCCTGCTGATCCTGCAGCCCAGACTGCTGAGTGCCCTGAGCCCTGGACAGGCTAAACAAGTCCCTGTGAGGGATGTCTGACATTGATCCCAGCCCTGGGGAGGTGAATCTGCACTCCTGGTGATTGTCCCACAGACAGCCTTTTACCTGGAGATTTGAGCCTAAAAGAGCTTCCCATGTTGATTTGTAGAAAGTGGCTGGGCTGGGACTCAGGGAGAGGAGCCTGGGCACAAAAACCATCTTCTAGCAGCTGGACCATGGCCCAGTGTCCAGGAAATGTGGGGATACAGACCTCACACGATTCCTCATGATTCCCATGAGGAGCAGGGATTGCAGATGGAATGAAGGTTCCCCCTGACTGCTCATCCACCCCACAGCCCCAAGGCCAGGGATGAGCTCCAGGTTCTGCCCAAAGCTTTGTCCTGGTGACAGGGGAGGGGTGACAGGGACAGGAGCCAAGGAACAGCTGGAGCTGTGTCAGGGCAGGTCAGGCTGGAGATCAGGAAAGGTTCTTCCCCCAGAGGGTGCTGGGCACTGCCCAGGCTCCCCAGGCAATGGGCACAGCCTGAGGCTGCCAGAGCTCCAGGAGTGTTTGGACAGCACTGCCAGGGATGCACAGGGTGGGGTTGTTGGGGTGTCTGGGCAGGGCCAGGGGCTGGACTCCATGATCCTGTGGGTTCCTTCCCAGCTCAGAAAATTCTGTTGATTCCATGATTCTCTGACCCAAAGCTCTCCTGTACCCCAGACACTCAGGCATGACCTCTGTTATCAGCACTATTCACAAGTTCCCTTTTTCCTTACAAACTTTTGTGCTCACTGTCCTCAGCTTTCTAAAACCTGAGAATTCTAAAAGCTCAGGAAAAGCTGAGAGTCCCCATTAAACACCAGCTCATAGGAATGTCAGTGCTCAGAGCAGAGCCCAGCACACCCAGATGTGCTCAGAAATGAAGGCTGTGCTCACCTGGGACTGGGCTGGGGATTGCTCCCAGCAGGAATTGCAGGGAAACTGCACCTGGGGGAGCTTTCCCTTGCCTCCCAAACCATTTTTACAAACCCAGAAATTCCCAGTTTCTCACTCCAGGGAGGAGAAACGCTGGCAGGCTGCAGTCCAGAAAAGCACTTTTAAGCACTGAAGCAGTTTTAATTCTGTCTTTCAGTAATGATGAGGAATAACATGTTATTGTCAGAATGCTTCTGAGATCACACACAGCCAGGTTTGAAAGTTTATTTGATCTTCTCCTTATTTTTCTCCCAGTCCTTAAACTTGGTGCTCCTTCCTCCATGTGAAGAATTCTTTGAACTGCTTGAATAGGACAGGCCATGCCCTCCTTCTCTGATGCCAGTGAAAAACATCACCCCGAGCTTCAGCCCCTCTCTGATTGGCTTCCTAATGACCTGGAAAACTGTTGCTCCAGGCATCTTCCATTTCTCCCCACTCAGGCTGGAAAATAAGAAAATAAACACTTGTCCATCAAAGGAGGAGAGAGGAAGATGCACACAAATTATCCACAGGGGTTCCTGGAAGAGTCACCTGAAACCAGACAGGAGGTGAGACCCAAACACAAGAGTTCTCCTATCTGGGTGTCTTTTCCTTCAGCTCCACAGCCATGGGAAGTTTATCAGTTCCCAGAAAACTTTGTGTTCTGAGTGGTTTGGACACAAATCATGGGGAGAAGATGGCACAGCCCAGAAAGCCAAACAAATCCTGGGCTGCAGCCAAAGCTGTGGGCAGCAGGGCCAGGGAGGGGATTTTCTCTCTGCTGAGACCCCACCTGGACCAGTGCCCAGTTCTGGTGTCCCCAACAGAAGAAGGACAAGGAACTGCTGGAGTGAGTCCAGAGGAGCCCATGAAGTGGCTAAAGGGCCTGGAGCAGCTTCCCTGTGGAGCCAGGCTGGGAGAGCTGGGAATGTTCAGCCTGGAGAGGAGAAGGTTGGGTGGAGACATCAGAGCACCTGCCAGGGGCTGAAGGAACTCCAGGGAAGCTAGAGAGGGATTGTTCATCAGGAACTGGGGTGACAGGACAAGGGGAATGGGTTCAGACTGACAGAGAACAGGTTTAGATGAGATGTTACGAAGGAATTCCTGGCTGTGAGGGTGGTCAGGCCCTGGCACAGGATGCCCAGAGAAGCTGTGCTGCCCCTGGATCCCTGGCAGTGTCCAAGGCCAGGCTGGACATTGGGGATTGGAGCAATCTGGGACAGTGGAAGGTGTCCCATGGCAGAGGCGACACTGGATGGGCTTTAAAGTCCTTTCCAACCCAAACCATTTGGGATTTTATAGAAAATCTTTTCCTGCACAAATATTTCTCACCAGTCTGTGCACAGCTCCTGAGCTGGTGGAATTTGGATATCCAGCTAGGAATGAGCCTCTTCCCTGCTTTATTTGCCCCATTTGCAGTGCTTTAGGCTGCAGGAGAAACACCTGAAGTTCCACCTGAAACTGGGGCAGATTTCAAACCCTCTGGTGGCCTTTGCAGCTCTGAATTTGTGAGGAAAACAACAAAACCAAGTTTACTCCTCAGGAGCCCCAGGGAGTCACCAAAAAGGTTTGGAGGTGGAAGGGGAAAACAAGAGCAATGTCCCACTGGCAGGAACAGGGGACATCCCCAGAGGGGAGTTTGGGCTCCAAATGCTGAAGATGTGGATCATTCAGTGAAGACTCTCCAGCTCTTTGGTCCAGGGCAGTAAGAGGGAATTTTGGGACATCTGTGGGTCAGCAGTGCCCAGACCCCAATTTTATCAGTGAGCAGGGGGAGAAGAGCATTCAGGTGGTGATGGCTTTGAAAATCCCCACTAAAGAATCTGTAGCCCCTCAGAACCTCAGTGGGAATTTATTCCAGAAGGGAGAGACACGAGGTTGGTGGGAGGGCAGAATGGGGCCCATCTCATCAGAAAAAATAAATTAAAAATACTGGAGCAGATGAGAAATTATTTGTCAAAATGGGTTTATAATGACAGGTAAACTACAAGACACCAGGTAAAAAAATATTCCATGAAAATACACTTTATTTTTGGAAAACAGGCAAACAGAAAGGCAATTTTTTTTCCTCAGGAAAGGAGTTTTTCTGAAACATCATCTCTGAACATGAGTATTTCACTGGAAAGTGTTGATCTCAAGCAGAAATATTGACCCCAAATATCTATTTGACCACCAAACAGATGCTTTGATTAAAATGACAAATTAATGCCATTATTTTGGGGGTTTTTTTTTCACCCACTCAGGAGGATTCCTCAGCCTTGTTCTCCAGCCTGATGGGATTTTAGGGAGTATTTAGAAATGAACAGGAAAACAGGACAGAGTTGCTGCTCCTGGACAGATCCAAACTCTCTGCCATGAATACAGGTCCAGCCTGGAGCCAACTGCTCTGGCCTGGAGAAGTTTTATCCTATTTTCCTCCCTTAAAACCAGGAAAATTCACTTTTCCCTCCATGCTGCCTCCACTGCTAAAACAGAGCTGAGATTTTCACCTGAATGGATGTTCATCCTGTTCCTTGAGAATTTTGTGCTTAAATAAATCAACTTCGTATTTATCTGTGAGAAATCCAGCTTTTCTCTTCCTTTCCCTAAATACCACACTTCTTCTCCGAGTGCCAAATTAATTGTATGGGCGTTTAGTATTAAATATGTTAATTGGTTTATGATTTTAAATTAATTAAAGAGTGGTCTTCTGGGAAATTTAGCATCTCCTGTCAAACCACTTTGTTGTTTGTAATGAGTCCAAAATCAGAATATCCCATCCTTCTTCAACTTTCTGCAGAGTTAAAGCTCATTAAATTGTATTAATTTCTTTATTTTTAATTTAGGCATAGATTGACTTTTTTTTCCCTCAATAATTGGCTGCAGCTGTTTGGTGCCTTTGTCACCACAACCAAGGATACAGTTGTGTTAACAGAGAGGAATTCTTTGTCTTGCTAAATCTGTCACCTCATTTTGGATGGAGTTTGGGGTGTGGATTCCAACTTCAATCCATGCCTTTGAGCCCCTCCAGTATTCCTTTGGGAGAGAGAAATGCCTTTCATCCCATCCTGTGGCAGATTTCTGAGGGAGGTCGAGAGGGTAAAGCTGAAATTAGTTTTCTCTGCTGACAAAAAAAGAGATATCAATAGGATATCAACAGAGGTATCGAAGGCTGCTGAGATGAGCCCATTCCTGAGCCAATGGGGCAGCACTCCCATTAAAGCAGGGATTTGGGATAGATCTGCCCACACGTTTTCTGAACAACTCACAAACAAAACAAAATGCTCCTTGAGCTCTGAACTCTGTCTCATCTGAAGATAAATTAGAAAGAAAACCAAACCAAACAGTGAACGGAACTTGAATCGCAGCAGTTCTGCTCCATGGAAAGGAACATCTCCCTGGAAATGGCACAACCAACACCCTCAGCCCATGGAAGGGTGGAGAGGAGCCTGATCCCAGCCTTGCTCCAGTTCAAACCTCTGCACAAAACCTGCAGAGCCCATGGCACCCTTTTCCTACCCAGGCTGAAGTCACCATCCCTGGGAGGGTTCAAACAACGTGTGGAGGTGGCACTTGAGGATGTGGGTTAGTGGTGAACATGGTGGGGCTGAGGTGTGCTTGGACTTGTTGATCCTAAAAGCTTTTTCCAGCCTCCAGGACTCTGTGATTCTCTCCCTGCTCCTGCCAGCTCCAGGCTGTGCCTCCTGTCCTCTCCTCCTGCCTGTCCTACCCCAGCTCCAGGGCAGGGCTGTCCCAGGGATCCTCTGGATGCAGCACGGAGCAGCCAAGCTCCTCTGCACACAGAAAAGTGGGAAAATGAGCTTTTCTTCAGATATTGTCCACTGGAGAAAACAATCTTTTCTTTGCTCTCCACCAGCAGGCGAATAGCTCTGAGTTCTGACAACAGAGCAGCATCTCCCCACCCAGGAGATTAGCTCTTCTGGCAGAGAACAATTCTCCCTCATGGACGAGATAATGGAAAAATAACAAAAAAAGAGGAGTTCCCAAGTGGCACCTTTCTTTATTGCCTGGTTTAGACTCTTGGCCCGAATCTGAGAGAGTGAGAAGCTCACAAAGCAGGACTTAAATCAAAGTGTGTGTGGCCCACAGACAACAGCAGTGCCCCATCCTTTGTCCAAGAGTCATTTTAAAATCCTCTGGGATCCTCCTGCCACACCAAAGCTGCAGTCTGAAATGAGATGGAGAGGCAAGAATAATCTCAGTTGTGGTGGTTGAGAAAGGACCAGGCTAGAATATTTCTACCCTGACTTAACTTCGTTAGGAATCTTAATCCAGAGATATCCTCGTCAGTCACAGTTTGTGCTGCAGGGAGGGAAGATATCAGGAAGACATTGAAAATGCTTGGGAAATGAACAGATTTTGAGGAAAACCCCATAGCCTGAGGTGTGGAGTGGCAAAGGTTAAATGTGACCAACTGGTTCCCAGCTTGACTTTCCTTGGCTTTAGTTTGTCACTGCTGTCCTCTGGCTTTGGCTTCTCAAGTGACATCTCTGCCCTCAGCTTCTGGAAACCTCTTCCTGAGCTCAGAGTTAGGCTGAGACTAATGAACTTCCACAATCAAACCGAGGGTTCCAATCTCTCCTTGAGCAGGGCTTTCCTGATCCCAGTCCTTCCCAAGACTCTGTTCTCCAACCTTCCTGGGTTTCCTCTGCTATTGCTTTCCTTGAGGGCAGAGCAGAGTGTCCTTTAGAGATGTCACTGGCACCAAACAAAGGGGATCACAAACTTTGTTCCCCATCACTTGACCTCTTTGGATTTCTGTATCCAAGGATCTTGCTGGCCCCAGGAAACCCAGCCAGGGATTTAAAGCTGTTTCTCCTCTCTGTGTTCCAGGATTTCTCTCAGACTAAGATTTCATTCTCTGCCTTGATGCTGTTTCTGACAGGCCACTTAGATCAGCTCCTACAGAGCAGTGTGACGAACCCAGCAGCACCCAGAAGTAAATCTGGATCCCAGAACGTCCCTGGGGTTTGCCTCTGGGAAGCCTTGAAGACCCCTGAGGGTTCAGGTTGGGTGGATCTTCTGTTTGATTGCACAGCCCCAGGATGTGGAAAGTCTCACTTTGCCTTTGTCCTCCAGCCCTGAGTCACCACTGAGCACTGTGATCTCATCTGCTGGGTTTGCTCTAAACCTCAACAACCCTGTTCAGTCTCAGCTCCTGCCAACAGCTGATGATGGGGAAAAATCTGGGAATGTCCCTGAACTGCACAGGAGATGGACAGGCTGAGGCTACCCCACAGGTAGGATCTGGGGGAGCATCCTGGGTCTCCTCCTCCTCCTGCATTTCAAAACCAGGCTCAGAGGTGGCTCCAAACCTGATGCCCAGCAGGGATGAAACAGCTCAGGTTGGGAGGAAGAAGGATTTAGGATTTACCTTCCTCTTACAGGCATCAGCCCCAGTCTGGCAGTGCAGGGTGGCTTCACCTCAAGCCCCTCCTGTCCCTCAGACACTGGTGGCCCCCAAAGGTCTCTGATGCCTATCCCACCATGAGCTCTGCTCTAAAGGAGCTGCCAGTGCCTCCCACATGGGCACAGTTCCTCTGTGGCCCTGTGAACTTGGCCAGCACCCCAGGACAGGGGGATGGTGTTTCATCTCCTTCCCATCAGCCCTGGGGGGGACAGAGCAGTGAATTCCAAGGCAGAGTGCACAGTTAATTTCCAGGGAAATTGTCTTTTCTCGTGGTTGGTTTTGTCTCGTGGCAGTGCACAGAGGCAGCTCCATTATCTGTTTGTGCCAGAGCTTCTGGTGCTGAAATGTCTCTAATTAAAGGCAGGCCGAGTTGTAGATACAGGAGATCTTAATTACATGTGTGTGAATAAAGCATTGAACAAGATGTGAGAGGCCTTCCCTTCCCCTTGGAGCCAGCAGATCAAAGAACAAACCCACTCCCTTGGAAACACAAAATGTGTGGTTCCTCCAGGGCTGTTTTGTCACCAGACTTCGCCTGGGTTGGTGCCAAACTTGGAATAAATCAAATAAAGAGGGCTGGGGCTGCAGCAGGGAGAGCAGCCCTGCTTAGAGGGAGCCCAGGGATGCCCCCAGTGAAAGCTCAGCAGGGCAGGGGCTGCAGACTCTCCCTGCACAGGCATTGGCACATCTGGGAGCTCCAGCCACACCTGGAGTGCCCAATTTGCAGCCAGCACCTGCTCAGGGGGATAATCTGAATGGTTTCACTCCCTGGCTCCTGCTGCCAGCTGGGAAGAGGCAGCTCTGCCCTGGTTCTGTCCCCCTGGGCTGGGGACAATGGACAACCTGAGCCCTGTCCCTCAGGAAGGTCCCACACTCACAGGAGATGTCCCACTGCCAGGTTCCCCCAGGCCCTGCCCCAGGGAGAAGCTCATGCCCATGCCAAGGATTGTGTTCACACTGTGGGCTGGCACAGCTGGAATACAGAGGTTGGGATGAGCAGGAAAAGGGATCCACGAGCTGGGATTTGGCCCTTGGGCTGTCCTTGCATCATGTTCTTGATTACTGCTGGAGAGGAGGTGTCAAACAGATGTGCTGGGAAGCTCTGCCCACCCCTGTCCACAGATGGCCAGATGTGCTCTGCAAGGACATTGATCAGGGATCTTGCTTCATCCCCTCAAACAATTTCAGTGCAACAGGAAGAAGAGTCTGATTTCAGGTGAGGCTGCTGAGAAATGGAGAGGATGTTCTGGAGGAACAGAGAGTCCTTTGGGGTCTTATGCTGGATTGTTGGTACAGCTGAGGAGGGAAGGAGACCCTGGGTGCAAAAGCTGGGAGTCACTCTGAGATGAGGGAACCAAAAACACCCTCAGCCAACTCCTCTGCACTGCAGGAACCTTTTATTGCAATGCTTTTAGGGCAGCTCAAACTCCAGCACAGCAGCCCCGAGCAGAATGTGACAAGTTTGTGTGACAACATCTCCAGAGCGTTGCGGCTCTGGGCAGCACAGGAATGAAACACTCCATCCACAGCAGCTTGGCCAGACAACAGCAATTAAATCTCACCAGGCTGTTTTTCCTGCAGAAAGCTCCAAGTGGCCCTGAGAGGGTTTCCAGAAGCTTTCAATCAATTGTTCTCTGCTGCATTTCATTTCCAGCCAAACACCAGAGTTTGGGAGAATCCCTGGATTGAGTTTAACCTGGAGAGGTGTCCAGGGCAGTTTGTGGCTTGAAGGGAGTTTGAGCAAAAGCAGCACCTAGAATCTGGCTCTCTGTGAAGTGCAAACATTCCTGTCAGCCAAAGGTGAGGTGAAACAGATTTCTAAAGCATTTCAGAGACTTTTCAGCTTTTTAGAATGTGTTTACCCAGGGAGAGGTGCTCAGGCCACAGCAGTTGTAAACCTTGCTGGAATTTGAAGGAATAACACAAGGAAGGTATAATTCAAGCACTTTGGGAAGTCTCAGCTCTGCTCCCTCCATCTCCAGCGAGGAAGAAGATGCTCTAATGCCAGCCCTGCCTTCCATGGGAGAGGCAAGTCAGCAGCCAAGGTCACTCATTCCTCAGCTTTGCTGCATCCCTGGCCAGGTGCCACCCCAGTGTCCCTAAATGGTGCTACTGGACAAGTGTCCTTGGCAAGAGGGGAAGCACTCTTGGCTTCCAATGCCTTTGCCTTGCCAGGGGGAATCCACTGGGAATGAGAGTTACTGGGAAGCTCTGGGAGCAGGGGAAGGAATTCACAAGCTTCATGCAAATCTTAAACTGCTCTGATTGCAGCTCCTTGGATTTTTATGTACTGGATACAAAACAAAGTAAACCTCAACACAATCCAGTACAGCTGTGCCCAGAGGTGACTGGGGAAAATCCCAGAATCCCAGGATGGGTCAGGCTGGAGGGACCTCAGTGGGTCCCATCTGTGCCACCTCCCTGCTCCAGCAGGGCCATCCCAGAGCTCAGGGCACAGCAGTGTGTCCAGGCAGCTCTGGAATATCCCCAGGAAGGAGACTGCAGCCCTCTCTGGGCTCTGTTCAGGGCTGGCACTGCCCAGGGAAGAAGTTGTGCCTCCTGTGCAGTGGAGCTCCCTGGGCTCAGTCCCTGCCGTTCCTCTGGTGCCATTGCTGTCCCTGGAGCAGAGCCTGGCCCTGTCTGAGCTCCCTGCAGCCAGGGACAGCCAGGGACAGCCAGGGCTGAGGGCTGCTCTCAGCTGGGCTCCTCTGGAGGCTGAGCAGGCAATGGAAAATCCAGTTTTCCATTTAAGTTAAGTGTTTTGCCTGTTGGGAATTCCTGATGCTGCTCTTGGGAGGGGAAGCAGAGATGCAGACAGGGGGATCTTTTGATCTTTTGTTCCCTGGTATGGTGGGATCTCACTTCCACCAGGAGCAACTCAGACCTCACCAGGTCTTTCATTCCAACATGAAAGCTGAGACACCATGAGGCTTCCTCGGGCAAATGGAGGGGAGGGAATGAACCCACCTGGGCTGCTGGGATTTCCATCTCCACTTTCTGAGGGTGAGGTTGGTTACTGACAGAGCACAGACATCTCCACTCTCTTCTGGCAGGAGTCCCACCAGGATGACCCCAGCTGGACAGGAAATCTCCATGGTCAGACATTCCCAAAATCAAGGCATGGCATTGCCAGTGCCCAGCCAATCCTGGTCAAGCTCCCAGGAACTCCTCAGCCCCTCCCCATGCCCTGCCCCATGTGCTCCATCACCTGCAGAGCTCCCAGGCAGGAATTTGGAGCTGCAGCCCCATTCTGGGATGCAGAGAGTGAATGGAGCTGCTCAGGGCAGCCTGGCCCAGCCTCCCCCTGCAATGCTCTCATCTTTCACCAACATAATAAATAACAGCCACCCCTATTTCCCCTGAGTTTAGATAAGCTTTCCCTCTTCATGGCATTACTGTTTTCTCATGGAGCAATTTCTCCCCTGTCTTGGCTCCTCTTTGCAGCGGATGAGGTTGTTTTGATTAAATGAAAATGCTGGAAATTACCAGAGAGGCTCAGGGCTTCTGGATCATCCAAACCCCCTGCAAGGAGCTGGGAGGACACTAAGAGCTGCTGAGAGGTGCAGGGAGCAGGGTTACACTGAACATTCATCCCTGCACTTCATTAGCTCACGGCCATAAATCCTGTGCCTCAGCTCTCTGTTTTATTGCCATCAAACATTATGGACTCTTTCCAAGCTGAAGCCGTGGCGTTGGGAATAATCTGTCCAGCAAGCAATAAAGCAAGGTGCTTTTAAAAAATTTACTCCATTGCTTCCAATCCAACAGAAGCAACCTTGCCTGGAATAACTGCAGGGAAGCAGGGCTGGGAAGTGATGAGTCAGCTGGGGGTGCAGGAGGAGCTTTCGGGGCATTCAGGCTCCGTGTTTGTCTCATGTGAGATGTAAAAAAGCAGAATAGCTACACTGTTGCCATAGTTACCTGAACACTTTCTAATCATCAATAGATTTGTCCTCCTTACACAGCACTGTGGTCAGGGATTGATGCCATCCCCATTCTGTGGAAAGAAGCCTCAGGCAGAGTCCAAGGACACTCAGGAGCTGGGGGAGAAAGGCAGCAGCTGAAATACAGCTGAAGGTCTTTGGTAGACACTAAACACAGCATTCTTTCCTCTCCTCTGAGATGGTGTAAATCCAAAGGAGCTCCACTGAAGCCACTGGAATTAGGGATATGGAACTGGGGGGCTGGAGGGGTCACTCCTGGCTCTGCCCTGGTGCTCTCTCGTTCACAGCTCTTCCTGCTCCCAGTGTCTCCAGTGACTCCCCTGGATCCTTGAAGTGTCCAAGGCCAGGTTGGATGGGGCTTGGAGCAACCTGGACAGTGGAAGGTGTCCCTGCCATGGCAGGGGTGGCACTGGATGGCTTTAAGGTCTGTTCCCAACCCAAATCCTTCTGGGATTCTGTGCAGATTGAACAACCCCAACTCATCAGGTCCCTCCAGAGGTTTGGGTCCATGGCAGGGGGTGGCACTGGACAATCTTTAAGGTCTCTCCCAACCCAAACCATTCTGTGCTTTTATGATTCTCTGGCACTTCACTTGGCCCTTCTTTGATGCTGAAAATGGGTTCCCTGCCTGCTGCAGGGACATCCCACTTGGGAAATCCTCTGGCCTCCTCCTTCACTGCCTGTTCCAACAAAGAACAATTCCCCCCCTGCTCAGGACAGGGCACAGGCAGCTGAAGGCCTTCAGTGAGGTATTTTTCTCCCCAAATCCATCTCTGAGCTCCATCTGGGAAAGTTGCAGAGCACATCATAAATCACATTTTAAATATTCCTGGCTATGCCATCTACAGGGGTCAAGGGAAAGGCTACCAAAGCATTAGCTCTGTCAAGAACAAATATCACCACCACTAAATCATATTTGTCTGGAGGTTTCTAAAACAGAAAAAAAAAAGAAAAACAACCTTATTTTTGTTGTTGTTTCACCTGGACTTTTTACAGCAAAACAAGCTAAATTTTGCCATCCAGAAGACAAATTGAGCTCAAAGCCTATTGCAAAGTTCAGCCTGGGAAGGTCTATTTGCCATAAAATTCTCTTCCTTAGTGGAAGTGGTGAATATTTCTTCTTACCTCAGATTAATGCATCAAGGTGGAAATCCTGTTTAACACACACACACATAATATTCTTACAGATAAAATATATTCAGGTTTTCCAATTGCCTCTACAATTGCAAACTGACCCTTAGAGCCCTGAGAGGCCATTTCTGAGCATCTCTGGCATTTACAGAGAGTGAAACACTTTGAAAATCCTCCTAATTCACAGCTACATTTTGAGACCTCCAGATAACTTAAAAAACCCCATTTCCATGTCTGTGCACAGCCAGGGGCTACTCAAGCATCTAATTACCAAAGCAATTCTGTAAGAGCTGGGAAGAAATCATTAATTGACTTTGGACTTCACTTCCATTCTTTCTTCTCCTCTGAGATGGTGTAAATCCAAAGGAGCTCTACTGAAGCCACTGGAATTAGGGATATGGAACTGGGGGCTGGAGGGGTCACATGGGACTGGAGCAATGTGACAGCTGTGACAATGTTCTTCAGAATTTTGCCATAACATCCAGAGTTCTGCATGCACATGGAAAAGATCCTGCCTGGCAGGAGCAGGCTGAGTGAGGAGGCAACCTTGGTAAAGGCAGAAGGGTTTGGGAAAAGAAAGCTCAGAGAGAACTTTCTCACTCTCCACAAATCCCTGACAGGAGCTGGAGTGAGGTGAGGGTCAGGCTGTGCTCCAGGGAACAGGGACAGGAGGAGAGGGAACAGCCTCAGGCTGGGCAGGGGAGGCTCAGCTTGGACAGTAGCAGGGATTTCTTCACTGAAAGAGTGGCCAAGCCCTGGCACAGCTGCACAGGGAGCTTTGGAGACACATCCCAGGGTGATCAGAGGGATGGAGCAGCTCTGCTGTGACTAGGAGCTGGGATTGTTCAGCCTGGAGAGGAGAAGCTTCAGGGTAACCTAACTGATGCCTTCCAGTGCCTGAAGGGGATCCAAGAAAGATGGAGAGGGACTTGGGACAAGGGATGGAGGGACAGGACACAGGGAATGGCTTCCCACTGCCAGAGGGCAGGGAGAGATGGGATATTGGGAAGGAATTGCTCCCTGTGAGGTTGTGAGGCCCTGGCACAGGGTGCCCAGAGAAGCTGTGCTGCCCCTGGATCCCTGGAAGTGTCCAAGGCCAGGCTGGACATTGGGCTTGGAGCAGCCTGGGACAGTGGAAGGTGTCCCTGCCGTGGCAGAGTGGATGAGAGGACTGTGAACTCCCCAGTGTCTCATGAGGAGGATGAAGGCATCTCTGCACAATCCCAACTAAAGCAGAGCAGCAATTCCAGAGAGAATTTGCATCCCCAGCCAAAGCTGGGTGCTGCTCTTGCCCATCCCAATGCAGACCTAAAGATTTCTCTAAACCCCAATTTTTCATTAACCTCTGCCAATCTTTCCTTGCCTCTTTAAAATTTCCCATTCAGCACTCAGGCAAGGGTTGCACACAAACCAGGTTAAATCCTCCCTCTTTATCTTCCCCTTGCATTTTGGGAAAGGTTCCCTGCATGGCCCATTTCAAATACAAATACTGGCTACTAATTTTATTCCATATTAACTGTCCTGCAAAGTAAATTTCACAAGTCTTTGCACTTCATCAACAACACTCAAACAGTTAAGGAAGGGATTTGCTGATGGAAGATGTTAAAATGTCTGTCTTTAATTAATCCTGGAAAGAACATGCTGAAGTGGAGAACCTTTGCTTCATGTCAGCATTTCCCTGTCCACGGTGACATTAATTCAAGGATCATGGATTGGGATAAGCTTTAGTGAGACAGAGATTGCTGGAGCTCTGCCATTAATGCAGCTTGCTCTGGGGTTGTGGGGAGAAGTTGTTCTCCACACAAGCAGGGGAGCACTCATAGTCCCCAAAAAAAGAAATTCAGGGTTTTCTAGTGGCTCTTCAGGATTCCAGTGGGTGAGGAGAGATTTATGGGATCCTCCACTGCCAAGTGTGTGTGGGGCAGACAGAGGTGAGACCACAGAGGAGAAATATTGCAGGAAGGAAGAGTCAGATGCTGGCAGCATCAACCTGAGATGAAGGGAAAGCCCCAGAACTGAAACCAGAGCCATGACCTTTGCTGGGTTGTGTTTCTTGATGTCTAAGAACACAAAAACTGGTGAATTTGTGAATAAAAGAATTGGCATCTCATGCTCAAGTACCATTTCCCTCCCTCCCCAAACAGAAGGGATTTGCAGGATTTAGGATTTCCCCTGAAGCTGGTGGTGTCCCAAACCCTGCAGAGCTGGGATCCCCCTTGGCTCCCTCTGTGCTCCCACAGGAGCTGCCAGGGCTGCTTTGGAGAACAACAAACAACTGATTTTGTAGGGAACAGGCTGGGAGGAGCCCTGGGCTGGGAGATGCTGTCTGACCAGCATCCCTGGTCAGGGAGGATGTGATGGGAAGTCATGGATTTTCCCAAAGGATTTGGGCAGACAGGCCCTGAGGAGACCCCCAGCTCCTCCTTGGAGCTGGAACAAGGATCAGGCTGAGCACAATTCTGTGTTTGCTCACCATGTCCCAGAGCTGGTCAGGCTCAGCCCCAGCTCCTCATTCCCCCAAACTTGCCTGTTTGCTCCATTTCTGGTTGTTCTCCAGCCTTCCCTGGGAAGGAAGGAACACAAAACTCCTGGATCAGAGCAAGTGAATCTGCAGAAAGGATCCCAGAGAGAGGGAGGGAGCACAGTGGGGAGGGGAATGGTTTCTCCCAGGAGCAGAATGTGTCAGGTGTCACTCGGTGGGAAATGGGACATTTTTCCAGGTCAAGGATTTCTGTCTGCTTTGGTTGAGAGGAGCTGCAGAGCCAGAAGGGCACAGAGCAGATAAAAAAATGAATAGAATACTAAATGTTATCATATACCAATAATGTAGATACTAATAATATACTAATATACTATATAAAGATAATATATACTAATGAAATACTAATATACATAATAGAATACTAATGAATAGTATGAAAAATATTTAAAATATATTAAAATAAAATAAAATAATTGTATTGTATTGTATTGTATTGTATTGTATTAGGTTTTTTTCAAGCAGCTCCTTTCAGAAGTGAGAGCCACTTGTGATAAGTTGAGGCCTTGCAGGCAGCTGACCAAAGCAGAATGAAGATCTCTCCAGCAGCTCTCAGGCAAAGCTCCATCCCTCTGGTGTGATTCCCCCTCCCTTCCCCTCCATTCCCACACCCCTGGCAAAACAGTGATGCTGTAAATACAGACCAGCATGGAGGAAGGCAGGAAGAGCCAGGATGAGTTACTGAGAGCTACAAAAGAAGCCATAAAAATGATCATTAAAAAACCCATTCCTGACACAGGAGAACTGACACTGGGTGCTGTTGCTCCATAAAATTGGCAGCTGGAAAACATGAAAAAATTGAAAGAAACCTCATCCAGCCTGTCCCTCCTTGGGATTTACAGTCCCTGGAGAAGGGCAGGCTGAGCTAGAGCTCAGGGCCAGCCTGGGCTGAGAGAAGTCACTCGGTGGCCAGTGATAGCCACAGCAGATAGGACCTTTTCTTTCCCTTTTCCCTTTTCCTTTTTCCCTCTTCTCTTTTCCTCCAACACAAGGATCCCAGGGAAGCTAAAGCTGGCAAAGCCCACGAGCAGCTGAAGGAGTCGGTGCGGTGGTGTCCCCAGCCAGGAGGGGAGAGGCTGAAGGGCAGCAGCAGCTCCATGTAGCTGCCAGGAGCTGCCCTGGGAGCAGCCAGGGCTGCACAGGACTGCAGGTTTGTCCTGCCCTGGGAGCAGCCAGGGCTGCACAGGACTGCAGGTTTGTCCTGCCCTGGGAGCAGCCAGGGCTGCACAGGACTGCAGGTTTGTCCTGCCCTGGGAGCAGCCAGGGCTGCACAGGACTGCAGGTCTGTCCTGGCTGCTGGCACAGCCCCGGGATGCTCCGCTTGCTCCCTGGGTCGCCAATTCCCCCGCTAAGGAGTCGATTTAAATAAGAACATCTATCTTCTAAATTGTGTGTATCAAACAATCAATCACTGGGAGGCTGCAAACCTCCCCAAATCTGTAATTATGGTGTCACAGCTGATTGTGATGAAAGTGGAGCTGTCAGGGAGACATTTGGGAGACAAACACGCTGCTCCCAGCAGCTCTCCCAGGAGTGCTCGGCAAAGCGCCGCTGCCATATGGGGCCGTGATTAATAGCCCAGCCTATATGTAAATATTTAGCTGTTTAGGAAGCAACAGGATCCAATTACCTTTCATCCCATCCCTCTCCTCGTGACAGAGCACAAAGCAGCATTTCTGCTTGGTTTTTTCCCTTGGAAAAAAGATAAAAAAACGCCCCGATGAGTCATATTCCAGCGCTGATATTAAAGACATCCTTCTCCGCAGCCGAGGTGGCACCGGCTGGGAGCTCAGCTGGGCAAGGCAGCTGGAATTTCGGATTTTCTCATCACTTTGATGTCCCTCTCCAAGGAAGGGGATGCTGGCACTGGCTGCTGCTGGCCCCTCGTGACTGTCACCGTGACAGTGGCCTGGGAGCAGAGCTCTTGCTGCCACACGATCCAAGCTGAGGCAAAGCTCTCATCCTGATTCCTGGAGTTTTAGGACAATCCTTCAGCTCCCAGCTGCTGGGAGGAACAGCAGCCTGAGCACCTCACCGTCCCCAGGGCACAAACCAGGCATTTGTGGCTCTCACAGCAGCAGGGCTGGTTTGAAGCTCAGCTTTAGGATGGTGCAGAGAGGAGAAAAATGAGCCTCCACAATAATTTCAATTTTAAAAAAGAATTTTATGACTTTTCTGGCAAGATCAACATTTTTGACTGTGGTCTTCATTCCCAGTGAAAGGAACAAGAGGGAGATGTCTTTACAAACAAACTGTGAGGGCTGCTGGTAGATAAGGCCAGATACTGATAGGTGAAAGAAGCAATGGCAGGAACCATAAATTCCATAGGAATTCCATTAATTGACACAGACTGTTACTCACCCAAGGCCGTGCTAAATCCCTGGACTTAAAGAATAGAGACACAAAGAAAACAAAAAGTGTGGGGGGATGTACATTAGAAGGAGATCTGTATTAGGCAATTCAGGAAGTCTGTACCTCTCGAGTACCTCAGCCAAAGGGGAAAGAGAGAGGGAACTGCGGCCAGGAAATTAGGATAAAAAGGAGGCTACATCCTCTAACAATCTGAGAGACCCCAGGGGAAATGCCCATGACCTCTCAATTTATTCATGAATAAAGTTACAGGACTCCTCTGTCTCCTTTTTGGACATAAACCTCTGGTATTTGTGGATTAATTTTCCTGACACCAGCAGGACTATCCATTCCACATCCCAGCCTTCTCCACCCTCTCTTCAGAGCTCCAGCACATCCCCTCCTCCAGGAAATGCTGGAACCTCTCTTGGCAGGCTGCAGATGCTGTTTGCTGCCTGTCTTGACTCCATGTGTGAGTGTTAGCACAGCCTGGATCACCAGGCTTCTCCAGCTCCCAGTTCTGAGCACAGATTCAGGACTGGTCTGCTGGGAAACCCTCCCTAGTGGAAGAATTCCCAGGGAGCTGCTCCATGGAACGTGGCTCAAGGCAGAGTGTTCCAGTGCCTCACTCAGCTGTGTCTCAATGCCAATGGGTCACAGGAGCCATCCAGAGCAACCATTCCCACAGCATCCCTCCCTCCCCATCCCCGGGTTTGCACAAAGCAGGACTCAGCTCAGCCTCTGTGGTGTTTGGGGTGTTCAGGGCAGAGCTGTCACTGCAGCCACAGCCCTGGGACAGGGAGCAGTGTCCCCATAAAAGGGACAGAATGAGCTGTGCCCAGAGATCCAGCCTGGCACTGTGGGATTTTCACCTGCAGGACCTGGAATGCTGCAGCTCCCCCTCAGCAAATGGGTGTCTGCTGTCCCATGGGATCCCATGGCATCAGGTGGGAACTGGCTGGGTGTCCCAGTCCAGGCTATTTCCTGCACTGGTCCTTGGGGAATACTGCCAAGGAGTTCCCAGCACGGCTGGGAAAGGCTGTCCCTTGGCTGCTGGGAATGTTGCTGTGGCTGTGCCAGAGCTTTGCCATGAGGCAGGGACATCCAGGGCCTGAGCTCCTGCCATGGCCTGGCAGTGACTCCCAGCCCCTCCCCAAACCTGGAATCAGTGCTGGGAGTTGCTGTCCTGCTGCTCCTACACCAGGGGCTGCCCAGGGAATGGTGCCTCTGGCTCAGGGATTCCATCACTGCTGCCCTCCGTGGGATTAGCTCTGATCCTGCACATGGATCAGGAGAATAAAGCTCTCTGTGCTGCTGGGGGTCTCTTCCAGGGCAGGGGGCTCAGGATGCAGAGATGGACACCTTGATGAAGGATCCCAGGACAGAGCTGGAAGGGTGGGAGAGGAGGAAAAGCATTCAGTGGAGTGGGAACCAGACCTGGGCTATAACTGGGAACCTTCCCAGAGAAGTTTCCACATGGGATCAGAGCAGCTAAAGCTGCACCAAGGTGCTTTCAGAGCAGCTGGGAGGGGCTGAGCCTCACCCACACCTGCAGGGCCCTGTCCCTGCCATGCCCAGCTCAAAGGGGACACCCAGAGCACTATGTCCCCTGTCCCTGGGCTTCTAGGAGGGCTGGACATTTCCTGGGACACTTCCCAGTGTCCTGGGACAGTTCCCACTCTGCAGGCTTGGTCCCTGGCCAGGCCAGTCCCAGCACAGGCTGTGGCAGGAGGGCACTGCCAGGGGAGAGAGCTTTTCAATGGCAATTTATGTCTAACCTGGGAATTGTTTGTTTTATGAAAAGGGATATTATTGTCAGGTCAGCACCCAATAATTGACTTTTTAGCAATTTCTGGCCAATCTGAGCTGCATTTTAAGCAAGATGGTTTGATATAAAACAGGACGCTTCACCATTACTAATAAAAGGGCCAAACAGGATTTAAGACAGAAATCTCTGCCCTCTGGAAAGACCTTCCTTTGAGCATTATTTTTGAGTCAATCACTTTTGTTGCATTTTTCAATTAAATTGGAATGATTTTTACATATATAGTGTGGGAGGATTTTTCCCATCATGGACTACTCTTGGAATTCAGAGCTAAAGTCATTTGGCTTTTTGGGATAAAATTCTTTTCCTTTAACAAGCTTGAATTTCTTCTAAGTGCAACATTCCCTCTCAGTTTTCCAGTGTTACGATATTTTATTCAGGGGTAATTATTGCCTTTTTCTGTCATGTGTTCCCCTGGGATTGGTTCTTCCTAATTACACTTTGCTCTACACTGATCCTTGGAGATATTTGCAGCCCGACTGGGCAGGGCCATCACAGTCCTCGTGTCCAAACTCAACCATTCCTTGTCTCTGTTTCCTGTGAACATTTCCACTAGAAATGTTGTGGAAAATTCTTCATTAATGTGTAAAACTGCTGGTTCTTTTTTTTTCCTACTGCAAATGGATGTGTGCAGGAAAAAGGAATTTTGGATCCATGAGGAAAAAGGAATTTGGCATCCATGAGGAAACTGGGTTTAGCTTTCCCTGGATCACCCCATGTACCTGGTGGTCTCCTGAGCTATTCCTGACTTGTGCTGATCCAGACAGACCCCAAACACAGCCAGGCAGTGGGAAAGGCTTCCAAGAGAGCAAGAAGGAAGGCAAGACAATGGCAGCAGGGAAGATCCACGCTGGGAGTGCCTGAGGCTGGGGAGGTGGAACTGGAGTGGAACCAGAGACTCAGGAGGTTCCAAACCACTTCCACCCAGGGCTGGCTCAGCACTTCCTCCTTGGAAGGATCCAGGGCAGGCTCAGCCCTCTGGCCAAAGGACATCAAACAGCAGCACAGGGACACTCCAGGCGCTGAGGTTCCAAATGTTCCAAGGGAAGATGTCCCTGTGGGTTGGCCCTGGCTGGTCCCTGGGATGTTCTGGCCATGAACACACCAGGAGGATCTGTGGATGTCCTCAGCAAGGTCTGGAGTCACCTGTCCTGGGAAGGGAGGGAGTGATCCACCTGAGGGCTGTGCTGCCATGCCATGGGACCTGGACAGGCTGGAGAACTGGGCAGGGAGAAACCATCTGGAGTTCAATTTTGGAGTCCTGGAGTGGGGAAGAACAACGCCTAGCACCCACAGAGAGCAGAGAAGGAGCTGGGGGTGCTGCTGGGTGACACACTGTCCATGAGTGGGGCCAGGAGGGACAGTGGGATCCTGGGAGACATTGGGAAGAGTGAGGCCAGCAGGGCAGGGAGGGGAGCCTGACCTTCTGCTCAGCCCTGGGGAGCTACAGCTGGAGTTTGGGGTCAGTTCTGGTCCCTGCAGCTCAACAAACACAAGGAGATGCTGGAAATGGTCCAGCAGGGTCACAGAGATGATTTGGGTTCTGGGTGGTCCTGATGAGGAGAGATGGCAGGGGCAGGGCCTGGTCAGTGTGGAGAGGGGAAAGCTGAGACGAGATCCCATCAATCCATACAAACATCCCCAAGGAGTGTCAGAGGATGGTGCCAGGCTCTGGTCAGTGGTGCCAGTGACAGGACAAGGAGCAATGGCCCCAAATTAAAACACAACAAGTTCCACCTCAACATGAGGAAGAACTCCCTTCCATGGACAGTGGCAGAGCTCTGGAACAGCTGCCCAGGGAGGGTTTGGAGTTCCCACTCTGGAGACATCCCAAAGCCACCTGGATGTGTTCCTGTGTCACTGCTCCAGGTGACCCTGCCTGGGCAGGGGTTGGACTGGGTGATCTCCAGAGGTCCTGCAAACCCCAGTGATTCTGTGTCTTTGTGACTTTGGGATTCTGTGGATGCAGAAGGGGAGCAACACCCCATAATGAAAACTCCAGGGGTGGGGGCCCAGGACAAAGGAGATTTCTTCTGGGGGCAGGGGAGCCTCCAGACTCCTCTGGCTGCTGTGCCCAGCTGGACATACATCCTGAGGGGACAGAAGTGACTTCAGCATGGCATTTGTCACTGATAATCACATTTTAGAGCTTTTGAATGGGCAAGGATTGTTCTCCCTCATCAGTATGAGATCACACAGTGGGATGAAAGCACCTGGGACACAGTGAGCAAGGAATAAACTTCTCCAGGCTTTGCCCAGCAGAGAAAGGTCCAGCATCACTGCACTGGCACTGATCAAAACTGAATGTGCTGTTTGCATGAATATCTCACATCCTGTGTCTGCAGAAGAAACCCACAGGTTCTTTCCCCACATCCCAAGTGCTTCTGCCCACCCACTGCTCCTGCCACTGCTGCTCTGCTCCAAGGTGCCACAGGGACAGGGAAAGGCTGCCCCAGGCCATTCAAGGTAGAAGGAGATGGTTTAGCACCACAGAGCTGCCCAGGCAGGGATTCAGGTGTTGTGTGGGACAGAGGGGAGATGATCTCCCTGCAGCCTGGCACACAAAATCCCATCCTGTCACCCTCAGGAGTGAGGTGGGGACAGTGATTGTGTGACAGAAATCCTGCCACAGTGAGCAATTCCCTCTTGGGGAAGTTGAGATTTTGGCATCCAAGCCTGCGGGGCTGCAGAGTGAGAAGCAGAAGGTGGAGATGTCATTAGACTATTAATAACCACGGGCAGGGAACAGGCATTGCAAATGATTTGACAAAATCAGCATTTCCAGGATCAAGGCCTCCTGCTACTCCTTTGAATGGAGCATCAGGAGCACTGGCAAAGGGCTCTGTTCCTGCTGGCACATCCCAGTGTGCAGCCACGGCCATGGCCAGGGGGAATTGTCACTGCTCTGGGTCAGGAGCAGGACAGGCCAGCAGGTGCAGTGCTGTGTGCTGGGAGAGGCTCAGCAGCAGAGGAGGACTTGTGCTGTGCAGAGTCTTTTCTTTCCATCTTTTCCAGCTCAGTCCAATGGGGTGCTGCTGGAAGGAGCAAGCCTGGATCCTGGAACACTGGGTTTGCTCCTTCCACCTTCCCTCTCCCTGCCCCAGCCAGAGGCTCTCCTCCTCTTTGGATGTCCTTTGCTGGGACCATCTTCCCATGCTGCACTTTCCTTCTTCAGATGACAAACCTGCTGCAGAGGACACAGCCAGACTTCCCAGGCTGCACAGCCCTGGCTTGGCTGAAAATACTTGCCATAAAACCTCTCGTGGTACCTGAACCCTGATAATCACAGAATCATGGAATTCTTTGGGTTGTAAGGAGCCTTGAACCCCATCCAGTGCCACCCCTAGCCGTGGGCAGGGACACTTTCCACTGTCCCAGGCTGCTCCAAGCGCTGTCCAGCCTGGCCTTGGACACTGCCAGGGATCCAGGGGCAGCACAGCTTCTCTGGGCACCCTGTGCCAGGGCCTGCCCACCCTACAGGGAACAATTCCTTCCCAAAATCCAACCTAAAATTCCCCTCTTTCAGTTTGAACCCATCACTCCTTGTCCTGTCAGTCCAGTAGTCTCTGGTGTCTGGTAAAGAGTCCAATCCTGATTTTATATCTCCTAAAGAGGAAATTCCTATTTAAATGAATAAAACCATAAACCCTGTCCTGAAAAGTGCTGCAATGGGTAAAACTCACCAGCACCATTCCATGGCATCACGTTGTGCCTGGGAAGGTTCAGATTACATATTGGGAGAAAAATCTTCATGGAAAGGGATTTAAAGTGCTGGAACAGACTGTCCAGGGCAGTGGTGGAGTCACCATCACTGGAAGTGTTCAAAAAATGTGTGCATGTGGCACTTGAGGATGTGGCTTAGTGGTGAACATGATTGGACTTGATGATCTTAAAGGGCTTTTCCAACCTGAATGATTCTGTGATTCCATGAGTGACTTTTTTGGAAGAGCCAATTGCCATCTTCTGTCCCAGACACATCTGAGCAAGGGCTGAGCTTCCCTAGGGTGCAAACGAGGAGAGAGGACCAGCCTGTGTTCCTTCTGTCAGCCACAAGGAACAGTGCAGCCAGATGTGCATCCAGCACGTGTTGGTTTGCATTTCCAGCTTTTCGGATGGATCCTCCAAACCAGCACAAAGTCCATCAGTTTTAACAGGGCAAAATCATCTTGAGTGTGAGTTATTCCTGAAGATAAGTGACTACAAGTTGGACTCTCTGCTCCAAGGCATTCTCCTGATAAATAAGCAACAACAGCAACAAAGCTTTATTGCAGGCTTCCAAGGAAGTGAAATGCAGAATGCTTTCCCACATCCCCATAATTCAAAAATAGCCTGTCCAACTCCACACTTCCGCATGGAGACAAAGCACTCTGCTCTGGGCTGAGCCAGACATGAAAAATAAGATGCAGGTTGGAGCTGTCATCAGAAATTTAGAGGAATGATGTATTTAAAATTAACTTACAGTGGGTTCTTGTGCCCTTGGTAAGAGCTGGGACATGGCTGTGGAGCACTTTGGGGTCTCCTGATGAGAGACAGGGCTAGAGGGCTGGATGCTGGTGCACTGCAGGCAGAGCCAGAAGGAAATTGCCTTTGTTCAGCAGCCAACAGGCTCCTGCCTCCTCAGACCAAAATCTGCTTAAGCCATGTGTTTCTTTTCTTCCCAGAATGAGCTCAAAAACCAAAGTATTTGAAATAAGGAAAAGATTGTAGGAATTATCACATAAAAATAAAAAGGATGAGGAATGTGTGAACAGCAGCAGAGACCAATCCAAGCTTTTCCTGTTGTGCAGATCTCCATGAGTGAATCCAAGCTCTGTGTGACTCCCAGGCACACATCTGTGATTATTCCCATGGGGATGAGGTGTCATTCCAGCCTATCTTATTCCAGCCTTTATTGTCCCTCAAGGCTGCCAGGATCTCACTGCTCCTGAGCCATTCTGTGGCACCTGGAGGTGCTGGGGCAGATGAACAGATTGGTGACACCAAAGGAGGGACAGAAGGTGGGGAAGGGTCTGGAGGGGCTACAAGAGGAGTGGCTGAGGCACCTCCAGTGCTGGGGCAGCTCTGGGTCCCTCAGGACAAGAAGGACATGGAGGGGCTGGAGATGTCCATGGAAGGGAACAGAGCTGGGAAGGGTTTGGAGCACCAGGAGAGGCTGAGGGAGCTGGGAAAGGAGCTCAGCCTGGAGCAAAGGAGGCTCAGGGGGACCTTGTGGCTCTGCACAGCTGCTGACAGGAGGGGACAGCCGAGGGGTCAGGCTGTGCTCCAGGGAACAGGGACAGGAGGAGAGGGAACAGCCTCAGGCTGGGCCAGGGGAGGCTCAGCTTGGCCAGCAGCAGGAATTTCTCCATGGAAAGGGTGCTCAGGCCTTGGCAGGAGCTGCCCAGGGAGGTTTGCAGTTCCCATCCCTGCAGGTGTCACCTGGAGGTGGCACTGAGTGCTCTGGGCTGGGGACAAGATGGGCATTGTCACAGCTTGGACTGGATGGTCCTGGAGGGATTTTCCAACCTCAGTGATTTGGGATTCCTGGGAGCAGGCGAAGGACTCACTGTGTGACAGCAGTGCTCTGCTGACTAGGGAAGGTCAATCACACCTGGTTTGTCTAAGGGTATGTAAGAGTTGTGTTTTCTCCTAGGATATTCTCTCTGAGAAAAAAAAAAGAAAAGGGTTGAATCAGGCAGGATCACACATAAAAAAACCAGTGATGACAAGCAGAAAATTGCAAAGCTTTGGAAAGTTACGGCCAGAGAGAAACCATCCAGCACAGAAGTCTTTAGGTGACCTAACCCAGCTGCTGCTAATGTTCCAGCAGTAATGAACAGGAGCCTCTTCCCTGGCTCCTCTCCTTTGAGATTCCCCACTGCAACACTGGTTGGTACTTGAATTCCATCGTTTATAGCAAAGCTGTTGTCTGTTATCACAAACACAGGGACATTATTACAGAATTCACCCTGCAGCAAGATATGAATCAGAGTTAACCTTAGCAGACAGCAAATATTTACTTTAGAAAAGGCAAAGATATTATTTCATAAATCAAAAATTGTTCCCTTGGCCCTTAAAGGACGCTTTGAAGCAGACTTGTAATTACGCAGCACATCCTATAATGCCAAAGCAATTGAATCCATGGCTGCCCTGTGGGTTCCCAGCTTGGCTGTGCCTGAGGCCCTGGATGGGAATCCCTGATTCCACTCACTGGTGTCGTGCAGTGACAGGAGTGGTGCTCACTGAGAGGTTGAATTGCTCTGGGAATGAAGTGAGGTGGCTCAGAGGTGGAGCCTGATGAGTTATCAGCAGCCTCTCTCGTGAGTTGGAGCTTCCAAAAATGAGATTAGCCTCAGACTCCTGCTCCAGACCCTTCCCTGGCCATTCCTCTGCAGCAAAAGGGACAGAGAGTGGCTTTCTGTCATCACACTTGTGTGCCCAGTGTCTATCCCATGGACAAATCAACAGGGACAGCCCAATCTCCTCCTGAGAGCTTTCCAAGGGACCTGTCCTTTCCTTGGAAATGGCCCTGCCAGTGCCCTTCAGGACCCATCACCCTTGGAGGGGAGAACAACAGAGCCACTTCTGGGAGGAGGACACACCAGACTCCAGGGGAAGGGGAAAAGCCCAGCCAGGGGCCAGCCTAGAGCAGACGAATTCTCACAGCATTCAGCCCTGAATCCCACAGGTTCATTCCTTCCCACTCCTGCCCTAGGGGGAACCAGCAAGGTGCTCACCACAGGGCTTTGGAATTCCACCTTGGCACACCAGCAGCTCTGCCTGGGCATCACAGCTTCCCAGTGGATTGTAGGAATCTGCATTTAGACCTCCAAACACAGAGCTTTGGGTGCACAGCCCTGGGCAGCTGATGTCCCTGAGATGCCTGGACACTGCCACCTGCACTTGGGTGTCATCATCTCATGCTCATGGTGAAATCCTACCCCAGAAGCTCTTGCAAGCCTCTTCTTGTGCTGCTGGGAATATCCTGAGGGAAACAGTGACATTGGCAACCTGAACCTGTGTCCTTCTGCTGCAGGACCTCTCTGGGGCTGCCCTGGTGACACAGGGGGAGCAAGAAGCCACCAAACAGCCCTCAAGACACATGAGCTCTTACCCTGGAGCGAGGGGCTCCCATCCTGTCTGAGTCTGCATTTTAGACCGATTTTCTGCAGCTCTCCACATTTTTCCCGTTGCTTATTATGCTTAGAAATACTTAGTTCCAGGCTCTGCATGTTAATTCTTCCCTGCCACACTCTCCCTGCTCCTGTGCCCCTGGCCAAAAGATCCCAAGGTACAAATCCTTTGTTTCTCAGAGAATACTCGCTGGCAGAAGCTCATCTTTATTTATCAGGAGTTGTGTCAGCAAGCCTTTAAAAACCCAGCTGATCTCCATTGCCTGCTCTCTGCAAATCAAAAGAGCCTGCAGGAGATCGGGTAGAACAACCATTAGATGAAATAAAAGCTGCCCCTCCGCCTCCTGTGCTTCCCTAATCCTTTTCCCAGCAAGTGTAATGCCCACTGTGCTAATCCACGGGACACAGGGGGCTGTGGGATCGTGGGCTGGAATTACAGCAACTGCTCCACGGGATAACTGAGCAGCACAGTTTATTGTCCTCATCATTTTCACAGCCTACGGAGTGTTCAGAGAGAGGTGGGGCAAGGGGAAGGGGAGGGATTTTCCACAGAGCTGGAATTACAGTTCCTCCCTCTGGCTCTGTCTGTGCCCAAGGTGTGCCCAAAGGTGTTCCCAGCAGCACTGCCCTGTGCCACAAGCAGCAGGGAGCAGGGAAATTCCAGCCTGGGTAATTCCCACTCTCCTCACCTCCAAAGTACAGGCAGCAGCCACGACCCAGCTGAATTTTTTGTGGAGCCAAAAGTTAAAAGCCAATTAAAAAGTCTCAATAGAAGCCACAGGACCTTCATTTCTGGGAGCACCAGAGCTCTGCAGCTCTGCTCTCATTCCTTCAGATTTGGAGCCCTTGAGGCTCCAGCAGCAGAGGAGGGTGCCTGCCTTCTTCCCTGGACTCTAACCTCTCATTGCCATGTCATTTTTCCAGGTGATGTTGGTTTTCTGCACTTCTGGAGTTCAAATTCTCCCTTCTCAGTGCTGTGTGCTGAGCAGAGCCGCAGTGGTAACAGAGCAGAGTGTCCCAAAGGCCTGGGAAGGGACAGAGATGTCAGTTCTCAGTCTGTCCCCATTGCACAGGTTTAACAACTGCAGGGTTCATTCTGGGCACAGGTTCTCTTTACCTCAGTAACACTCTAAAGCTATAAATGCTGTAAGCATCCCTCAGAGTCCAAAGCTACACCCACCACACACTTGGGACAGGAGGATTCTCTTTCTTGGCAAGTTCCTGACCTGCTCAACTCGATGGGAGGCAACCAGACCTTACAAGACAAGAACTTGCATTATTCCTGCTGCTGTTAGCACTCAACCCTCCCTTGTTTAATGTGTTGAGTCCTGATCTCTTAGACCAACACATCCTGAAGCTTCCCTGGATCTCAGCCCTGCAGTGTGATGGTCACTGTGGGCCTGCTGAGCTCCCCAGTGCTGTAGGACTAAAATCACACGGGAAAGGTCATGGAACCTGAAGGTGTCCCTGGTGCTAGCATAGGGAAGGTCCAAGCCTGAGGAGCCATTGGAGAGCCAGCATGCAGCTCACTTTCCCTGCTTCACTGTGCTCTGGGCCCTGCTGGAAAATGGGGAGGAGAGGATAGGAAGGCCTGTTAGCAGTGAAGTAGAGATAAGGGAGATAAAAATGATAAAGAGCAGGAGATCTCAGCTCCAGGGCCACCCAAGCTGTAGCTGGCTGGCTGCTACCAGCCCTGGTGATGAACACTGAGAGCAGAAGACCTTGGCTCAGCCCCTGCCCCACACTTCCCAACTTGTGGGCTGAATCTGCCTCTCCCAGGGATAAACCAGAGCATGGGGATGTGCCACCCACCCAGGGACACTGGCCCAGGAGCCCCTGGCACTGCTGTCACTCCCTCTCAGGCACACAAGCAGTTTGGATTTTCCCTTTGGACACAGCTCACCCTCCTCCTGTGACTTGAGCTTCATCCACTACTTGCATCCTTGGGTTGCCTGGACCTTGTGGGGGAAAAACTGAAAGGATTTGCAGATGTGAGCAGTGCTGTGGGCACAGCCTGACAGCCACATCTCCCCGAGCCAGACCCTGCTGCCGAGGGAGGGGACAAGGTGTGAGCCTGGCACAGCACGAGCCTGGATGGCATGGGAGAGGAAGGGGCTCTGTGCTGGGTCTGACCCCCTGTGCTTCCCCAGGTGCTCAGAGCAGATGCCTCCTCTGCCCCAGGCCCTGGCAGATGCACCCAGCCCTGCTCCCTTCAGCAGGACAGTCTGCTCTGTGACATTTTCCCTGGCATGGCACCAAGCTGGCCTCAGCTGTGAGGCCCTGGTGCCCCTTTGCCCTTCCCCAGCCGAGGGCAGGGCGAGGGCAGAGTGCCCAGATGGCTGCAGCACGGAGCCCCAGGGCAGGGGCTGTCCTTGAGGGAGCTGCTGGTGTTGGATGTGCCTGGCTGGGCTCATCTCAGCTGCAGCCCTTCAGATGCAGAGCTGGCACCCGATCCCTGCTCCCTGTGCACAGGGAGAGATTTATCCCTTTTCCATGGCTCAGGGTTTTTATTTCTAACTGCAGAGAAGCAGCCCAATAAACCCAGCAGCCCTGCCTTAATCACCTCCACAAGTGACCCACACAACACCCTCATCAGCTCCAAACAGGGCTGTATTTCTGGTTTAGCCCTTCAGCCAAGAATGACAATTCCCAGAGTGACACCAATGAGGGCTCTGGCACACTGAGGGCTGTTCCCCTTCTCAGGTGGGTTCAGGGCTATGAATCACTCGAGTCTCAGAGGTTTAGTCCCTGCTGCCACCAGGTAAATGCATTTTGTGACAAGTTCATTACTCTGGCTCAGTGCAGTGACAGAGCTTGTGAGGCACAGTGGTTGCAGTCCCAGAGCTGTTCAGCTCGATATCGTGGTGTGATCAGATTCCTGATCTGATGGCACTGAGCAAGTTCACTGCCTTGGAAATCAGCCCGAGTTCACCTGAGTGCTCCTGCTGGCTGAGAAGGAAACAGCTCCCAGCAGAGCTCCCTGTGCCTTTGGGAGGGCTGAGAGTCTCAGGGGATGAATCTCCTTCTCTCTGACATGATTTGCTCCCTGTCAGAGGTCTCCCCTGGAGGGACTGGGCTGGCCCAGGCTCAGGTGTCTGACTTCAGTCCTTGTTCAGATGGGGGAATCTGACCACAGCTCAGACTTGGACCCTCTCAGGGTTCACCAGAGCTGACTCCCTGACCTCTCACAGGGACCCCAGGAGAGGAAATCCCACTCCCCAAAGACCAGGGTGCCCAACTGCAGAGAAATCTTTTCCAGCCCTCAGCAGCTCCCTTTGTGCAAACTAAAGTGCAGGTTCCACCAAGTTTGCACCTCAGGCAGTGGCTGTGGCCAGTGCTGGCCATGGGACACAGTCCTGTGGGCTGGGGGGACACAACCCCCCACTCACTGCACCTTTTACAGGTGCTTGTGCTGAGCCCAGGTGAGCTCCAGCCCAGGGCTGAGCTGTACCTGCCACACTGACAGACAGCAATAAAAATGGTGGTGTAATAGAAACGGGAAGGGTTTGAGGTGAGAAGAATTGCACTCAGGCTGTAGGATAGCAAAGGGAAAGTGGGGGACAGTCAGCTGGGAATGCAGAGGGTTGAGGAGCAGGGTTGGGCAGAGTTCATGGAATGTTCTGCGCTGGAAGGACCCACAGGGATCACTCAGTCCCACTCCTGTCCCTGCACAGACTCCCCAACAACCCCACCCTGTGCATCCCTGGCAGTGCTGTCCAAACACTCCTGGAGCTCTGGCAGCCTCAGGCTGTGCCCATTCCCTGGGGAGCCTGGGCAGTGCCCAGCACCCTCTGGGAGAACAACCTTTCCCTGATATCCAACCTAAACATTCCTGGCACAGCTCCAGCCAGTCCCTGGTGCTGTCCCTGTCCCTGTCCCAGGGAGCAGAGATCAGAGCTGCCCTTGGGAGGAGCTTCAGCCCTTGGGGAGGTCTGAGCTCAGTCTGCTCTGCTCCTCTGAACAAACCAAGTGCTCTCAGTTGTTCCCCGTGTGGTTCTTCTGAACTCTTCCCTATCTTCACATCTTTGGATATTCTCCAAGAGCTATAGATCTTCCTTACATTGTGGTGCCCAAAGCTGCCCCCAGCCCTCGAGCTGAGGCCTCACCAGCACAGAATTGTCCTGCCCTGGTTCTCTGCAGGGACACAAAAGCTTCTTCCATCAGCTCATCCAGACCCTTCCCTGGGAGCTGTCTCTGCCAGGAGAGCAGAAGTTAATAGAAAAGGAGTGATGTTCTGACCCCTTAGAGAGGTGAGGACCTTTGGCTCCAGCATTCCCAGAGGAAGAACATGTCTGGCCTCTGAATGGAGCTCAGCATCTTCAGGTGAACCTGGCAGAAAACAGCATTATTTTTGGTTTCTTCTGAGCATTTTGCAATGCTGGGGTTGGACAAAAGGCTTTGTTCCCAACTGTCATGGAAAAGAATCAAATCCCTGTGCTTGCTGTGACCCTTTTATGTGCCAGAGCATTAATTCCACAGGATGGGATCTGTGGAGACTCCTCTGATTACACTCCTGGGCCAGGTGGGAAAAGCAGCCAGGCCAGAGGGTGGCTATGGGACAATCTTCAGGGAAAAAAAATGACCAGGGAAAATAAATTACCAGGAGTGAGATCCTTCACAAAGAGCCAAAACCCCACAGATTTTGTTCCTCTGCTGTGGGCTGTTGGAAACACAAAGCAGAATTATTTCCCACAAATCCTGTGTATCATAATCCCATTTTCTCCTGTCATGCCTGGATTTGCTGCAAACTTACAAGGTTATTTTAAACATATCTTTTAAAATAAATGCATTTGTTTATAAGTATTTTATAAACACACACCTCTGTATATTTCTTTGGATTTGGTCTCTTTGCCTTTTTGTGAGGGTGAATTTTTGGATCATACCTATGGAATTTCCAGTTTTCCCAGTGAAGTTATGAAAGACAGGCAATTCCCTAAAATACAACTATAAATCAGTGACAGATGAGATCCTCCTGGGACACCAGGAGTCAGAAATCTGGGCTTCAACTCCCCAGATCTCCAGTTCTCCATTAAAGATTTGTATCTCTCTGCAGAGGTCACCAAGAAGTGTGATTTTCACTGGGGTTTAATTCATATAGGAAATGCCAGTTTTATGCAGGAAGCTGATTTTTAAACACATTTTGAGAGTAAAGGGACCTTTTCCTCACCCAGGAATTCCCAACCACACCTGTTGTCACTCAGCAGAGTGCCAGGCTTTTCCTCTGATGTTTTTAGACAGCAAAATCCCCATCACACAAAGCCCTCATCTGGGCCAAAGCAGTCACAACTAAAATAACCCTGCTGGGAAAAAACCCTTCTTGGGTAATACCTGCAACCCCTCACTTGTCAGCAGAGGCCTGAGTTGGAAGTACATCAGTTCATCCAGCTGCTGCAGTACCCCAAAAGCCCCAACCAGCACCCCAAAAGCTGCCCTCACTTGGAGCAGAACAGGATGAGCTGGACACTCATCACCGGAGTCCCACTGAGGGTCACAAAGTGCCTGGGGTGACCCCCTGAACACAGTATTTGGGGTCTCCTTTCCCAACTTTCACCACTTTAATCCCATCCCTCCTTTTCAGTGCCTGTCTCCTCTCCACCACAGACCCCACTGGAGACTCTCTCAGCCCCAGGATGTCCTTCCTGGGACAACAGCCTGAGATCAGGACATCTCCCTGTGCCCTCTCTGTTGTGCTCTGCTCAGGGTTAGGTGCTGAGGAAACCCAGGATTATGGCTTTCCAGCAAAACTGGGCATTTTCGGTCATCCCTCCCTAATTTCCAGGTCATGGATTTACAAATAAACCACAGTGAATGCACAAGAAAAGTTTCACACTGCCAGGGTGTGTTGGCATCGGGCTGGTGGTGCTGTGACACAGCAGGTGGCTCTGGGCTGGGAGGGACAAAGGGATCTCTTGGGGCTCTGCTCTTGTATTCACCTCACTCAGGACCTCCAAGGACTTTAGAAGGTCTCATTACTTACTTGTAACTCAATCCATGGCTCTGAACTGGGAATGGGCACAGCCTGAGGCTGCCAGAGCTCCAGGAGTGTTTGGACAGAAGTGCCAGGGATGCACAGGGTGGGGTTGTTGGGGTGTCTGTGCAGGGCTGGGAGCTGGATTGATGATTCTTGTGTGTCCTTCCAGCTCGGGATATTCTGTGATTCCTGCAATGAGACTTCAGGACAGTCATAAAACAGCAGAGATCTGGAGAGCCCAGCCAGGAAGTTCCAGTCCTGTCCCAGGGGTCAGGATCCAGCCCAAGCCCCCTACTGTCCCCCACAGCCCCTGGGACAAGGTGAGGCAGGAAAGCATCCTTCCCACCACATCCCATCTCCCTAAGGATGTCAGGGACCATGGGGGCTGAAAGCAGGAGCAGGCAGAGCTGGAGGAGGGAGGTGAGCACTGGGATCCTGTCAGACAATTTACACTTCCCAGTAAATCGTTCCTGCAGTCAGCAACCACCCCGGGATCAGAGCATTTCTCACAAGGAACAACTAAATTATCTCCTTGCCAGCATTCCTGGCAGGAGCAGCATTAGACCAGGTATTTTTTATTCCTGGTTTTGTTTATTTGCACTGCTTGGGAGAGCTTTCAAGTGCGTGTGTGCAAGTGTGATGCGATTCACCAGGGAGGTATCAAAAAGTGAAGATGAAAGGTTTTGCCTTTTTTTTTGAAGGCAAAGTTCATCTTTATTTGGTCTGGCAGCACAATCCACAGGGCTGAGATGTTCCTGAGAAAGTCTCCATCACAGCCAAACCCTCGTGGTCTGGGAATGGATTAAAGGGAATTGGAGCAGCTGGGAAGCCACCTTAGCATCAGAGTTTTTGAAATGTGGCTTTTGAGACATTTGTTTCCAGGTCACGAGCAAACCCAGGGACCTGAGATGAGAGCAGCAATGCTGGGGGACTTTGTGCCATGTGCACTGAGTGTAGGACAAGCAGTTTTACCAAAAACCTCAGTATTTCAGTGACTGTAGAGGAGGGGAGAGAAACAACAATCAGAAATTGAAAACCAAACCTCACTCAGTTGAAATGAAGGGTCATCAGCCCAGAGCCTCAGGCACTGGGGGGTGAAGGACTATGGCACCACAGGGACTCCACAGCATGGCCAGTCCCCCTGTTGAAGCCCCTGTGGCACACAATTCCTTTGGGAAATAAATCTTCACCATTTTTGACCCCTGGTTCTGGTGGAAATAAATCTCTACAACTTTTGGGCCTTGGTTCCAGGCCCTGTTGGGGTGCTGTTCTCTCAAAGGGAAGGGGTTCCCCTCAGAACAAACAAAATTTGGGTTGTTTATCTGCTTAATGTGTTTCCCCACATGGATGTAAAACACCTCTGCTAGTGCTCCTTCCTTTCTGACAGTGCCCAGAAAATTCCTTGGAGCC
Source organism: Lichenostomus cassidix (assembly GCF_008360975.1). Classification (NCBI taxonomy): domain Eukaryota; kingdom Metazoa; phylum Chordata; class Aves; order Passeriformes; family Meliphagidae; genus Lichenostomus; species Lichenostomus cassidix. The sequence continues at coordinate 10,547,883 of NC_139498.1, forward strand.
CACAGATATCAGCAGGAGAAGACCCAGAACCACTGAATTGCAGTCCCCAGGGAATGTTCAAATCTGACTTAAATTCATGCTTTTCATGTTTCCAACCTTTTGTTTTCCATGACCCAAGGTGTGAGCAGAGCTGGGAGGTACAGGAGAGGCTGTGACACTTGTGACAAGGTCAGGGAGGAGCACCAGCTGTTTGTCACTGACAGAACTCTGTGCTCCGTGCCTGCCTGAGGAGAATTGGCCCAAATCCCCCCAGGATGGGCTCTGGATACTGAGTTCTCCACTCAATGCATTAAGAAATGCCCCAGAGAGGGTTTTCTTTGGGTCCCAGGACTTCCAACAGCTCCTGGAGTTCTCTTATTTTCCCCCCATCACGGATATTGTCAGGGGACGAGTTGGAGCTTCAGACCAGCCCTGCCTCAGCCTCTGATTTGGCAACAATTTAAATTTCAGGAATCACTCTGTCCTGCAAGTCCTAACGGTGGCAAATCAGGTCTATTTATAAAAATGAATTATTTATTAAACAGCTGGGAGATAACAGATGAAAGATCTTAATCAGAGTTAATTACTACACAGTAAAGACCTCCTGGTAGATTAGAGCAGAACATCAAACAGTGCCGATATCAAGGTGCCTGTATTAAAGCTGGCAAAAGAAATCATATTGATTAGGAGTGGAATGCAACTTCCCACCAAAAATTATGATAATGTTCACGGATTCCACTGCCAGACAATGCATCCATGATGTGCAAAGGACAGCACTGGATCCACAACACCTGCACTGCCAGAGCCAACCCTGACTGGGCTTTGGGAGAGTTCCACAGGCTGGGTTCTCCCCAGTGTGGCCCAGTTAGCACTGGCTGAGTTGCAGCAGCACCTCCTGAGCAGGGAAGAGCAAAGCCCAAGGTCCCAGCAGTTTGTGCTGCAATTGCTTTGTTGCTGAACATCATCATCACAGTCCCAGGGCGCTACTGTCAAGCTGGAGTCGGTAATTTTTCTGCAGCTGAATGTTTAATCCAAACAGAAAACATCCCATCTCCCTCTGAGCCAGACATCAACCCTTCACTCTAAAGGGAAAGTGTCCCAGGAATGGAGCTGTTGGCTGAAGACATGCTGCTGTGGTCACCATGTGTCCCCAAGCACAGCAGACACACAGACCTTGGCCTGTGCAATCACCAGCAAGGATTCCGAAGCAGAGCCCACACACACCTGGGAGGGAGAAAAATCTGCCCTTTCCCAAATGCACAGGGTGTGGGGAGGAGTGAGAGGAGTCAGAGAGCAGTGGAGACAAGGACAAAGGACAGCCTGGGGTGCTGGTGTGGGGTGTGGGACACAGGCACAGGGGACAGGGCAGCTCAGGGTGGGACATGGGCATGGAAAGACTGGAATGGAGCAGGAGATTGGAAGAGCTGGAGGGTGGAGAGGGGGGTGTTAAAATGAGGCTGCAAGACCCTGGAGGGGCCCAAAGGGAAAATGGACTGGAGAGATGAAGTGACTCAGAGAGATGAGTGATTCAGAGAATCCCAGAGTGGTTTGGGTTGGGATAGGCCTTAGAGATCATCAAATTCCACCCCTGCCATGGCAGGGACACCTTCCACTATCCCAGGCTGCTCCAAGCCCCAGTGTCCAACCTGGCCTTGGACACTGCCAGAGATCCAGGGGCAGCACAGCTTCTCTGGGCACCCTGTGCCAGGGCCTGCCCACCCTCACAGGGAGGAATTCCTTCCCAATATCCCATCTCTCCCTGCCCTCTGGCAGTGGGAGGCCATCCCCCTTTGTCCTGGCCCTCCTCAGAAATACTCACTCTCCATCTTTCTTGTAGCCTCTTCAGGCACTGGTAAGTGCCATTAGGTCACCCCGAAGCTTCTCTTCTCAACTATCCCAACTCTCCCAGCCTTTCCTCCCAGCAGAGCTGCTCCATCCCTTGGATCATCTTGGTTTGCAGCTTTCCTGGAATCCAAGGAAGCCTTTCTTAGGCTCCACTCTGGCCTCTGATCCAACAAACTCAGCTGACCCAGCCAGCCCTGAGCCTGGAGAGGAGGGTGAGTCCCAGCCCCTCATGGGCTCCAACATCAGCAGCAAGTTCTCAGCACTTTATTTTGCTTTGTTTTCTTGGGTTTTGTTCATCCTCTGCTGGAGCTTCCTCTGGTGCTGCCACCCCAGCTCTCTACACAGGTGAGGTTTTATGACTTCTGGAGGTTCATCGCTGTTGCTCAGGATTGGGAGATTTGTTGTAAAACAACTCCTGGAGAAACTGTGATGAATGAAAATTTCCATTCTATGTCTTTCAATTTGAAAACGCTGGTGGGAAGAAGCCAAGAAAAATGTTTCTTGGGTTTTCTCTTTTTCTCCAAAAAACTGGAGATGTCCAGTTTTTTCACCTGGAAAATGAGTGTCTTGGCCTTGACTTTCTGTGCTCATGACAATGTGAAGAAAGTATTTCATGCAGAGAGAGAGCAACAGGCTCTCCACAGTGCAAAAGGGCTGAGGATTTATTAGGAACCTTCCTTTTCATGAGGGAAAACGTTGTTATTTCTTCAGCTGCTCTCCCTGTTTGTCTGTTTTTTCTGTGCTTTCTCACAGAGGGAAACACGGAGGAGGCAATGCAAAAACTGAACTTTTCCGTTTGAAAACAGAGCTGGAAAAAAAAAGGGAAAATCCTGGTTTGGTTTCAAGCTGCTGCCTAGAAACTTAAATGCAGAGCAAATGACAATTTTGTCTCACTTAGAAATTTCCCTGGGGAAAAACTCCCAGTTCTCCATCAGCTCCGCTTTTTGAGCTTCCCAGAGCACTAAAACCTCCCCTGACAAGTTGCTCCTGGAGGGGTTTTCATAATCCTGGTTGTGAATTGTCCCTGTCACAGACCAAAGCCACCACTTCCTGCTCCATCGCCACCAACAAAGGGCAGTAATTGATTCCTGGCACATCCCACCCACTGTTTGTTTGAAACCCTTTGTACCAGAGATTGATTTTAATGAAACGTTCCACTCTTACACACATGAAATACAGCAAATTGAGTTTTTGGATGTGAAATAACAGTTACCAAGTCCTGCCAAAGCCAGGCTGGCAGAGCAGCACAGATGGAGCTTGGGGGTGCAAAGGGGACAGGGACCCCAATGCCTCTTGACCCTAATATCCCCAAATTTGTACATTTTTATCCCAGCTCTGAATTTTGCCTCTTTTTTGGCTTTGTAGGACTTTCCTGGCGATGGCACATGGGTGAGAAATTATTCCCCTCTTCCCCAGGTACCTTGTCTGAGGTGCAAAATCCTCATTTCCACCACAGCTTAATGAAATAGGGGGTTGGTTCCTTGTCCATTCCTGATTTCACAAACATCATTTTATACAACCTGGAAGAACAGTTAAATATTGATGGGAAATATGCTGCTGATATTGGGGATTTAGGAAATACTGGTTTGTTTAAGGTGGTGAACAAGAGCTGAAAAGGGAGAATTGCAGGCAGATTTGTCACTGGTCAGTGAAAATGGCTTCTGAAATCCTGGGTATATAATTGCACAGGAAAAGTTGCTTGAGGAAAAATGCTCCTAAATTTACTTGTTTATAATGGCCTCAAACTGAAAGAAGACAGGGTTAGATGGGATATTTGGAAGGAATCCTTGCCTGTGAGGTTGTGAGGCCCTGGCACAGGGTGCCCAGAGAAGCTGTGCTGCCCCTGGATCCCTGGCAGTGTCCAAGATCGGGTTGGACATTGGGGCTTGGAGCAGCCTGGGACAGTGGAAGGTGTCCCTGCCATGGCAGGGGTGGAATTTGATGAGCTTTCAGGTTCTTTTCAACCCAAACCATTCCATTCTGTGTAAATTGGTGAGGTCTGAGGTGGGCTTTGAGGCCTTGGAAGGCTCCTGGGTTTGTCAGAGTGCAGTCCTGGAGGTCCCAAGTGTTACAGCAGAACTGGAAGGAGCTCCAAGGGCAGCAGAGAAGGTTAAAGATGCAGAAAGGCTTCATTCCCATAAAACCTGAGATCCTGGGACTTCCCAGGCTGGGAGAAGACTGAAGGGAAGGCACTAAATCCGGAGTTACTGAGGGAGGATGGACAAGGATCAACTTCTGTGTCTGCTGGAGCTGAGGGCCATCGGGTGTAGCCAGTAACAGACAAAAAACTCACAGTGGACCTTCTTGATGCAGTGGGAAGCAAAGCTCAGGATTTTGTAGAAAAAACAATAGCAGCTTAAAAAAAGAAAAGCACAAAATAATTTCTGTCTGTTGAGAAGGGATGAAAGACAGAATTGTTCTGCAAGCACTATGGTGCAACATCCCACTCACTCATGGAGGAAAAGTGAACAGAAGGAGTCCTATCACAGCTCCTCCCCTCCAGAAGGCTCCAGTCATGCTGAATTTTAGCTTTCATCACTCCACTGTGGATTTTCAAAGACACCTGTCAATGGATTATACTGTAAAGGTGATGAAAAAGGAGCCTTGAACTGGAGGTTTTCAGCCATAGTACAACTGAGGCACACGACTGGAATAGTGATTTTCCTTCCACAGAAGAACCAGGAATGAAATCAAAAGTCCTGATTTTATTTGGCAAAAAACCTGAGCCCATCTCCAATTATCTGAGTTCTTGTGCAAAATTTCCCTCTTATCCATGAAGCCCAAATATCACTGGTGCTTTCTTATCCTGCCTGGGAAGGAGTAGGAAACACTTTGGGGTTCCTTATCGTGGGGCAAAGGAAATCAGGATTGTAGGGGAATGCAGGTCCACTTGAGGATGTGGTTTAGTGGCGGACATGGTGGTGGTTGGACTTGGATGGCAACCTCACAGGTCTTTTCCAGCCTTGGTAATTCTGTGATTCCTTCTGCAGAGGTCTCCTCACCCAAAATCCGTCTCAGTTGTTCAGACTGGACCAGCAACAATTGCTGTGAAACCAAAATGCCTGGGACAGAAAATGTTCATGGGTTGTATCTCTCATCTCCCATAGAAAATGGGGAAAGCTGCCACTGAGGAGGACCAACACATGGAATGCAAGGTTTGCATCAATCTGAATACATTTCCTGCCCTTGAGACAAATTTCTGCCAGTTACTCTTGAAGAGGCAGCTTTAAGATGTGGTTTCCAGCACTGTGGGTCCTGCACTCCCAGGTGAAATCATTAACTCAGCTGTCAGAAGCCAGAGAAGGAGGGAAGGGAAGAGGGAAGGAAGGAAGGAAGGAAGGAAGGAAGGAAGGAAGGAAGGAAGGAAGGAAGGAAGGAAGGAAGGAAGGGAGGGAGGGAGGGAGGGAGGGAGGGAGGGAGGGAGGAAGGAAGGAAGGAAGGAAGGAAGGAAGGAAGGAAGGAAGGAAGGGAGGAAGGAAGGAAGGAAGGAAGGAAGGAAGGAAGGAAGGAAGGAAGGAAGGAAGGAAGGAAGGAAGGAAGGAAGGAAGGAAGGAAGGAAGGAAGTCTTTCCCTGTGTCCTCTCTTTGCTTTCAGTCTGTAATTCTGTAATTTAGGGAGGTTTGAACAAGAGGTTATCAATTACTATTTAACAGGGTTTTAATTGCTTCATGAATCCATGGACCTTTTCACAACTCAAAACATCTTGTAGTAAAGAGTTCCACAGTTTAATTAATTCGAAGCTGAATGGAAAATACACTTTTTCTTCTCCCCCTGACTCACAGATGTGTGTTACAAATTATTCCTTCTTGACTTGGGGTTATGAAAATCAGGCTAATAATGCCCTTTTCACCTGTTTGGTGCCACTTAGAGATTGAGGACTGTTCTTATCTCCCAGGATATTTTTTTCTGATGGAGCAGCTCCCTTCAGTTCCATCTTCCCCTATGGAGATCATAGTGCACTTTAGAACATTCTTGCTGTTCCCTCTGTTTTCTCCAGTCTGTGCCTACTTCCACTTGATTCTGCTGAAATTTTTTGGATAATCCATTGCTTCAATCAAATCACCCTCCTGCAAAAGCTCTGTTCCTCCTTTAAAGAGCACTAATGGGTGTGCATGGCAGCCCCTGCCCTGATAAATGCCATGCCAAAGCCTTTACTTTTATCATATTTATCCCCGAGCCTGCCACTTCCAAACCCCAGCAGGGATTTCAGAGTACTCATTTCCTTAATTTGAGACAGTTCCTCCAATTCTGAACCCATAAAGAAAAATTCCATTGACAGAATTTTCCTCAGTTCCTCCCCAGAAAACATCAATAGGAGGAATTCATCTGGATTTTCTGCTCCAGTCTTATCTGCCTTGAGCCTTTCCTTTCATTCCTCACGCATTTAGTGGCCTTGGAGCCTCTCTGGCAGTGTTCCTGCTGCTGCTGCTGCTGTGTTTCAGAAGAATTTGTTGATATTTCTTGTACAGTTAGCAAGTTGTTCCTCGAAATATTTCTTGGCCTGTCTCATTAAGATTTCCCAAGGATCTTGCCAGAGCTAATGTTCTTTCCCTTTTCCCCTTTTAGACATAACACACAATTGAGGACTTGCAGGAAGTTAATGCTGTGTGACAGGAGTTACAGAGAGGGAAAAAGCACAGCAGGTCCTGAGCAGAATGTTGTCACAGGATCCCTCAAAACCTGGATTGGAGGTGGGAGCTGCCAAAGCTGTCACCAGCGCAGCAGGAGCAGCTGTCCCCGTGTCACAGTGGGGATGTGGGTGAGCACTGTCACAGGGAGCAGCCCTGGAGAAAATCCAGCCTGGAATTCATTGACACACAAACCAAGAGCCAGGCACTGATTTCCTGCCTTTATGGATCAAATCAATCACACCCTGGGAATGCTGATGTCCCATGAGTGACTCCAAAGGGATCAGAGCTCAGAGATTCCCCAGCACCCTTGGAAACTCCCCCCGTCCCCCATGCCAAGGATGGCTCCATATTCCATGTTCCATCTTCACCTCAGGGAGTGCTTCAGGCTAAATCCATAACACAAAGCCTCGAGGGGACAGGAGGAAGGCTGGAGCTCAAACAGAACCCTCAAGGCAGTGTGTGTGTGAAGGTGGCACAGGTTCCAAGCCTCTCTCATTTTTTTGTGGAGGAAATTCTAGGATGAAGACTTCTTTCTGAAAGGCTGATCCCCCAGGGTGATGCTGGTCAGATGTTCTGACAGTTTGAATGCTCCTGAAGGAGGAAGAGGCTGCGCAGGGCTCTGCTGACACCATGGAACTGGGTTACCTACATTTGCACTTCCTAATTGCACTTCATTTCTCCTCTAGCTTTTTGCCAGGAGTTCAGGGTGATTTCAAGGTAACAGGAGGGTGTTGGTGCCTATGCAGCTCTGAAGATCCTTCCCTGAGCTCCCCAGCCAGGCTGTTGCTCTCTGTCCCATTCTTTTGCCACCCTGGTGGTGCTGCTGTGTCCCCTCAGCTCTGCTCACTCCTCCAGCCTGATCTCCACACAGGAAGGTGTCACCTGCAGGGCCTGAGCTGAAGAGGCTGTAACTAGGTCTGGGGCTTTTCCACACAATTCCAAGCCTTTCCCACCACGAAGGGAAGGTGTCCTTTCCCATAGGAAGATCAGGCAGGGAACTCTTGTGTTGATGGAAATGATACAACTTCGAAATTTTTTTGTCAGTGTGTCCTGGTTTGAAAGACAGCTGTGTGCCAAAGGAAGGCAGGAACCTCCCTTAGAATAGAGAACATGACCCCCCTTTGTCGCTGTTGAGCCGCTAGCAGAGAAAAAGACATGGATTCTCAGCGTGGCGTAAAAAAAAGAGAGCTTTTATTATTTGATTCCAGCTTATATAGAATTTTCAGAGGTCACCCAGATTGGTCAGTCAGAAACCTCCCCCTAGGCCTGATTGGCCAGGCCTGAACTGTCCAAATCTCGCGGCACTGTTTTAATAACATCCAAACTTTATCTTTGTTTATAAAACACAGGAGAAAATTCTCATGGGAAAGAGCTGTGCTAGCCACACCCCTTCCCTCCAAATTTTTATAACTTTGAAATCAAGGGGCTTTCAGGCAAAGATATGGAAAAAAGGAATAACAGTTCTTTACTAGTGTTTATAACAAGGCAATAATACAGAAACAACAGTTTAAACTGACAAAGTCAGAATACAACCTGCCGCCCTGTTAGTCAGGGTGGTGCTAGCAGTCTGGTTCAATGGTGGCTGCAGTCCCGCTGGAGTGATGGATGTTGGTCTTGTGGAAATGGTGATCCTGCAGAAAGCTCTGGTCCATCTCTGGAGGTCCAGTGGTGACTCCCAAGCTTTTCTGCTCTGGGAATCCAGTGGGTGTCATGCCTCAGTGTTCCAAAGTCTCAGCTTGTATGCAGGTAGCAATGTTCAGTTCCTCCCCCCTGGGCATGGCATCTCCCAATGGGATGATGTAATCTTATGAGTCATTCCTGGAGACCTTGATGTCCCATTAGCAGAGATAGCCCCAGTTGGTGTTATCAGGGCTGAGTTGGGCTGACAATAAAGACCACTGCCTCACCTATTTTGAACAGATTATGAGGATGGTAATGGAATTCATACTTTTGGTTACACTTTCCATGTAACCTAAGACACAGGGGTTTGTTCATCTTTGCCCAGGGGGAAGGGAATTGCAGTTTCTTTTCAAAAGGCTCTGTTCCCTGGGCGAGGGATGATGAGTTTAACATCTACAGACTGGCTGTAGCACAAAAGATACACAGGAAATAAGTGACCATTAACGAACACCAACAAAAATCAATGCCCAAACATCCCCCCCGGTGGGTCAGACACACCTGGTGTGGGAAAATATCTACAAGAGAACAAAGAACAGGCACCAAATTAGCATCGAAGGCAAAGGGATCAATAACCAATAGGAAACTAAATCCTACGAATTGTGTAATTGGGGACCAATGAATGAGAATTGCTTTGGTTTTTCACTGTATGTGAAAAATCTAGTAAAGAGCCATGTGTGATGGAGTGCTTTTGTCTGCACAACCCGGGCAGTGTGTGGATGAAATTATTTCTGTTGCACATCCTGGCCAGAACAACACTGTGGCCAGAATAAAGTAATGCCTTGATTCTTTAACATGAAAAATGTTGTGTGAGAGTTTTTGTTTTTCCCGCAGTTTTGTTGACAATTGCTAGTCTCTGTTCCTGCAGAGCAGCTGTCCTGGCCCAGCAGAGGATCCTCCATTTCTGTTTACAGCAAGATAAACCAACAAAATTGAGAATTCCCAGCTAAAACCTGTTCAGAAAGAAAATTTAAACTCCTGAAAATGTGGGGATGAGAAGCCAGTTCTGGGCAGCAGCTGCAGTGGGTGTTGGCAGAGCCCTCAGGGAGCAACAAAGTCCAGATGCTTTTAGAAACCTCTCATCTCTCTTTTACAGATACTGCAGCTTGGCTGGAGCTGAATCCTCTGCTAATGGAAAAGCCACAGGAGAAAAATGGTTGCTTACCTGGGAACTGGGAGTTTCTCCAGGATATTAACACAGACCTCCCCTGTCAGTGGCTCCATCTCGTTTTGCTGGTGGAAGATAAGGATTGGGAAGGGTTGATTCACAGGGGGAAGAGCACTAAGATATGTTAAGCATTATCTCTGCAGCTGTGCTCAATCCTGGTGGGTTTGGACTTTTCTGGAGTTAATCAACCTGTTGCCAGGGAGGTTTGCAGTCCCCATCCCTGAAAGCATCCAAGGAACACCTGGATGTGGCACTGAGTGCTCTGGGCTGGGGACAAGGTGGGGATCAGGCACAGCTTGGAATGGATGGGCTGGCAGGGCTTTTCCAACCTGAATTATTCTGGAATTCCGGGATTCTGCAATTCCATTTTATAAGGGTTTGGACTCTTTCCAAGAAGGCAAAGCTGATCAACAGGAATATTCCAGACTAAAAGAGATGGGAATGGTGCTGCATGCAGGCATTATTGGAGGAGCCTGGTAGGATCCTTCCTCTCGGAGCATTTTCATCCTGAAAATCTTCCCCAGCCCCATGGTGCCCAAGAGAGGCCATGACACTCAGAGGAGCAGGCATAGCCCACAAGGAAAGACCACACCAAAACACACCACCAACCCCAAAACCCCACCCAACACCAAAAAACCCAAACAAACCAGGATGTGGAGTCCAGTGGATGGTCCATATGGGGATTGAACCCTGTGTGGAGCAGAAATGGGGCTGCCCCACCAAGGGAACAAAGTGGGAGTGGCACAGGACAGGTGGGGACAGTGTCCTGAGTGTCCTGAGGGGAGGACACTCCCCCAGCAGCCAGGCAAGGTGAGCAGAGCAGGTCAGGCACAGGCTCAGGCAGCATTCCAAGGATCGTCAGGGAAGTTCAGAGAGACAGGAACTGCTCCAGGGTCAGTGCAGGAAGGTCCATTAGCTGAACAGGATGTGCTAACCAGGTCAGAACCAGATCAGGCATCAGTTTTCCACCAGCACAGCTCAAGCTGAGCTTCAGGGACTCCCCAGTTCCAAGGGATGTGTGGGAAAGAGGTTCCTCAGGAGGGTGGCCAGGATATTACAACTTGCTGGAGCATTGGAGGCCCCAGCAGCAGGGGTAGATCCTTTCTTCCCATCTCTGGTGGGGAATCACAGACGTTTGTCATGAAATAACTGCTCCAGAAGGGCTGAGGGCAAGCAGGAAAGGGACTGTCATGTCCCCAGGCTGGGGACAGCTGTTGGCCAAGGTGTCTCCAGCACATCTCCAACTGTGAGGAGGGGAAAGCTCCCAAGATCCTGTGTGGGCTTTGAATCCTCCTGACAGACCATAGGCACCTTGGGTCCATCTGCTGCTGCCAGAAGGGACTTCCTTAAAAGCAAGCAGTCCCTGTGCATCTCAAAGCTGTTCCCCAGCCTCCTTCACCCTTCCAAAGCTCCTTTTCCGTGGCTTCGAGCCAGAGGAAATCTGAAGGGCTTTAACAACCATTTGCAGTTAATTTGGTGAAGCCTCTCCAGGTAATTGGCTCTGAGGGCACTCCCAGCACTCCGGGGCTACCTGGGCTCTGCCTGGCACCCTGCGGGCACAGAGTCACTGACACAATTAAGTGTCCAAGACAATTTAAAATGAAGTGAAAATAAATGTAATTCGTTATTACAGTTTATTAGCAGCTCATATCCTTCGGCAGATCCTGTCTTTATTCGGTATTTAATGAGATTAATAACTCCTTAAGCAGGCATGTGACAGCCAAGAGCAGTGAAAGTCCACAGCTGGGACACAAACACTCTCTTGCTCCTGCATTTTCCCCCCTTTTTTTTTTAAAGAGGGACATTTTTTCAGGCCTCTTCTTGCCAACTTGTTGGCGTGTTGACACAGTAAATTATTGATTAGTTATGGGGACAGGAAGCTGCTGCTTCAACTCACCTAAACCATGTGGGATTCTCAAGTCAGGCAGGATCAGGCACAAAACCCACTCAGGGCATGCTGGAAATCCAGAAGTTTCTTAACCAAAGTGTCTCATTCTGCCATATCCTGGTGCAAGTTGGCCTCTGCTTCTCTCCCCTTGTCCAGCAGAACCACAGAATGGTTTGGGTTGGAAGGGACCGTAAAGGTGATCAGTGCCACCCCCTGCCATGGGCAGGGACACCTTCCACTATCCCAGGCTGCTCCAAGCCCCAATGTCCAGCCTGGCCTTGGACACTGCCAGGGATCCAGGGGCAGCCACAGCTTCTCTGAGCACCCTGTGCCAGGGCCTCACAACCTCACAGGGAGGAATTCCTTCCCAGTATCCCATCTAATCCTGCACGTTGTCAGTGTGAAGCCATTCCCTGTGTCCTTCCCATGACCTTGTGGGAAGTCCCTCTCAAGCCTGCTAGAGCCTGCTAGTGTTGAGTAGTAGGTGGTGAGGACCAAGGTGTCACCATTTATCTGCTTCATTTATCAGGTTTGTTTTACAGTGGTGAAGGACAAACCAATCACTGAGGTCAGAACACTGATAAAAGATTTGTATCTCAATTCAGTCCAAAGGTTGGAGAGTTCCAGCAGATACTGAACTTTCTAACTCAGGAAGATGCATAAGATTATGAAATACAAGAGGAAAGTAAATGCCTTGTGGCATCTGTGTCCAAAAGTTGAGTGTAAACAACAAAACAAACTCAATTCTGCCTCATCTTCATTTGTTCTTGACAGGCCAGCAAACAAGGAACTCTCCAGCCAAGCCAACAGGAAGGAAGAGCAATAAAAGCAAAGCAGGGCACACTGCTGCCTGCAGAGCAGGGTCTAAAAGGCTGGGCAGGGAGAGCCAGGTGCTTGTTAAAGATTCATTTGCCCACACTTTGCCCAATTTCTCAGCAAGGAGAAAGTGTCATTTGGCAAACTGTCAGCAGCCCTGGTTCTGTGCACTGCTCCAGCTTTTGTTATTATTGTGAACTCCATCGTTGTGAGGCACCTGGGTGAGCTTGGAGAGCCCATGAACAGCCCATTAGCAGTGCAGACATTCTGCAGATCAGCACTGCAAACAGCTGACGAGGAGCTGAGATCCTCCTGAGCACAACTGGCTGCTCGCGGGTATGGGGAGCTCTCCAGGCCTGGGAAAGGGCAGGGGAAGAGGAGGGAGGCTCAGGAATCAGCATCAGCCTCCCAAACACAGCAGTGGGCTGGGATGGTGCAAACCGAAGGCAGCAGTCAGGATCTCACAGCAAGGAGTTCAGTCCTGCTCTTCAAGGCTGGAAGCATCAGCTGTGAGTTCAGCTCCAGCTCAGGCCATCTGCACCTCAGTGTCCAGCTTTGGGCTTCTCCTGCTGCCCAGCTTTGCTCCAGAGGGGCAGCTGCTCTGGTGACTCAGCCTGTGCTGCAAACACATCAGGCTCAGCATCCTGCCAGAGCCACAGCCTGCAAACCTGAGGCTTCCATCACCACCTCACCTGCACTGCTGCTCTGAGCTGCTTTAATTGATTGACTGCCTAATGAAGCTCTGCATTTCCACCTCCTGCTGCCCTGAGCATGATGCTCTGTTACACCAGCTCGGTGGGATCTGTCAGGGTCACTTTGGAGGGATATTACTCACCAGACAAGGAGAAATCTCCAGGAATTAACAATCATTGAGGTAGAAAGTAATGATGGCAGGATCCTGTTTCAGCCACATGAGCCCCAGCCTGGGCTGGATGGGAGGTTGTTCAGCAGGGGCTGCACAGCCCAGCTGCTCAGAGGGCACATCTGGCTGCTCAGATGGCACATCTGGAGCTCAGAGGGCACATCTGGAGCTCAGAGCCAGGCTCGGGGCACCTGAGCCTCTGGGCTGCAGTGCCAGACTGGGGTGAGCTGGCTGAGAGCTGCCAGATATTCAGTGGAAAAAAATCCATCATCTTCTGGGTGTTTCAGTGGAAGGTGTGGAGGGCGATTGGGACTGGATGAGCTCTAAGGTCCCTTCTAAACCAAACCATTCCATGAACCCATGATTCCATGTTTCTGTGATTCTTTCATTCCCTAATCCCATGAATCCCTGATATTCATGTCTGTGTCTGAGGTACTGTGTAGATCAGTCCCAGGGGTGTTCAGCCAGAAGTGCTCCAGCTCTGGGCTTGGCTCCCCCACTGAAACTGAGGCAGAGGAATAAAATCTTTCAGCCCCAACAGCAGCAGCTGAGGTGGATGTGGCAGCAGAACTCATTCTTCTGGGAGCAGGGTAATTTCAGAACTCTCCAAACAGTAAAGGAAATGTCCTTTTAACAGGAGATAACCAGTAAAATGGTAACATTTCCTAGAAGACAGTGAAATGAAAATAATCTTGGCACTGCACATGGTGCAGGCAATCCACCTCCTCTCTGTGCACTTCAGGGACACATGAAGTTGTTTATTCACACCTGGTACTTCTGCCAACACATTTTGTTCTATTCTCCAGTTTCCCTGGTTGATTTTCACACTCTTCATGCCCCCCCAAGACCTGGCCTCAGCCACTGCCCTGGGCCACACTGCCCTCAGGATGGGTCTGGCTGGGAGCTGTGCTCACACACACTCTGCTCATTTACAGGCTGCTGTGTGCCTCAAAATCCTGGGCTCTGAGGAGTGTTTTATACAATATTTATGTTTCCCTGAGACATGAGAGGTCACTCAACCTGACAGAACTGAAGCCTCTGCCTGTGGGAGGGGGTTTTGCTGCAGCATCAGCAGAAAGTAAATGAGCTCCCAAATGAGAGTTCAGAGCATTCTGGCTGTCATTTCCATACAGCTTTGGACTCTGCTCATGGCTTCCTTCTTGTTGGGAGGAAAAGTTCCTGCAAGTGTCTGCTCAGCACCAGGTTGATGCTGGAATAGAGCACCAGGGGGGTCAGGGTTTGCTCTCTCAGAGGTGCTGCAGCTGCAGCAAGGCTCTCCTGGCCAGTCCTGCTGATCTGGACAACTCAGGAAGGAAATCCTTGCCCAGAGCAGCAGAGCAAGGGTGAACTCCTCCATTTGCCACCTGGATTGTTCCCACAGCTCACCCTTCCCTCCCTGTGCAGCAATTTAAACTCCTGAACTAGTGAAGTCCTGCATTTCTTCACCTCCATCCTCCCTGCCAGGACCCTGAGCACAGGAGGTTAAATGAGACCTCCAAGGTCACCAAAAGGAAAGGTGCTGATTTTAGCTTTCCCTCCCCAGCACTCAGCTGCCTTCAGGCTGCTCACAGGATGTTCAAGGAAAAAAAGAGTCATGAGCACCCTCGAGGAGCTTTGCTGGTTAAACTGAGCCGTGTAAAAGGCCAGAAAAGATAGATGATAAACATTCCTGATCTGGAGGCACTTCAGAGCAAAACATCTGCTTCCCTGGAGTGGGGACTGATTCCCTGAGCTGTGACAGTCGCTGAGGTGCTCAGTTCCCACAGGGGCTCAGTGCCTTTTCAGGAATCCTGGAGTAAGCAAGACAGAAGCCTCAGGCTGACAGACAGGACAGGAGGCTGTGCTTCCGCAGAGCCAGCTGGAGGAGCAGCAGGATGTCCCAGGGCATCCCAAATGGCAGGAGCTGCCTGAGCCCTACCTGCAGAGCTGCAGAGGGACAGGCAGTGGCACTGACTCCTTCCGGAGCCGCTGGGATCCATCTGGAGCCCGGAATGGGAGCTGGGCTTGGCTGAGCTGGGCTGGCTGATCCCCTGCTCCAGCTGCTGCTGAGGGCTTGGAGTCAGCCAGGGCATGGGGACTGCCCTGCAGGGTGACCAGCAGCAACGATTTCACTCTCTGAAGTGTTGTCTCACTGTCCTGTGTCACCCTCTGTCCCCTGAAGGGGTGCAGTGACACCTCTGTCCTACACCCGTGGGACTGTGCTGTGTTACAGTGTCACACATGGGACACTCCCCACCAGAGCAGCTCCATCCCCAGGGACCCAGGACAGTCCTGCTGTTCCCACAGAGGGTGTCACACGTGGGACACAGCCCTGGGAGCAGCTCCATCCCCAGGGACAAGGGACAGTCCTGCTCTGTTCCCACAGGAGGTCACACAGCCTGACCATGCAGGTCCCTCACAGCTCTGCCCTCTTTAAATCACAGTGCACAGCCCAGTTTTCCATTCCTGTGCAGGAAGGGTCAGAGAGCCCCAAGACCCTGCTGTGAGCAGTGGCACTTGTGTCAGCACGGCAGGATCTCAGCTTTCCTGCCCACGAAACTGCACATTTCTGATCTTTCCTCTGTGGTTTTAAAGGAACATTTGGCTTCAGCCCTGCTTGTCCCTTTGATTATTCCCATCCCTCTGCCCACACCCTGCCCTGAGCACTGCCTGTGCTGCACTGACATCCCAGCCACACTGGGTTTAGAAATTTCTCCCAGTTCTCAAAGCTTCTACTTCTACATTGCATGGATGGTTTGAAAGAAAAAATTTAGGATCTTCTCCTGAATCACTGGCATCAGCCTTCCCATTGAGCTTCTCTATTAAAGGGCTTTTAATGACTTGGAGGTTTCCTGGGTCAGTCAGAAGAACCATCCTTGGACTGGAGCAGTTGGAGCATGATCAGAGCAGTCAGGATTGAGGCACATCAATCCCAAGCAAATGCTTCTCTCTGTGTGCACAATTCATTTCTTTGAAACTTCAAATGTGAGTGTAACCACATCCCAGAGGGACAAGAAAAGATCCCTGAGCACAACCTGATCACTCTGTAGATGCCCTACCTCCTCTCAAAAGCAGGTTTTGTTTTTGGGAATAGAGAAACTCAATATAATGTTTATTTTGGGAGTTCTGGTGGATGATGGGCTGTCCATGGTCACTGTGGCCAGGGGACAGTGGGATCCTGAGGGGCATTCCCAGCAGGTCAGGGAGTGATCCTGCCCTGTGCTCAGCCCTGGAGCAGCTCTGCAGTGATCCTGCCCTGTGCCCAGCCCTGGAGCAGCTCTGCAGTGCTGTTTGCAGCTCTGGATCCTCAGCCCAGCAGCACAGGGAGCTCCCAGCAGGGCACCTCTGGTGCTGCAGATGTTGGGAATGGACAGGAGATCCACAGATCCATTGGAAGATGATTATTCCAGAGCTTCAAAGCCAAAGAAGCTCAGTGATGCTTGCAGTAAAAGGAAATAAGAAAGGAAATACCAGAAGCGAAGGAGTTGCTCTGGGTGTATGGCTGCAGAGAGCTTTTCAATGAAGAGGTGGAAGAGCACAACCTTTTCCCTCTTGACCACTTCCAGCCTTGTCCTGAAATCCCCAAGGTGCCATAAATGTGGAGCTGTGCTCCAGTACCAGCATCACTCCAGTGAATGTGGGCAGCTCTGCCTAACCCTGGCTGCCAGGACAGATGTATCTCTGAAGCAATTTCCACACTGTTTCTCACTGCCCAAAATATATTTTTGTTCTGTTTGTGCTAAAACCCAGAAGAACAATTTTCAGGGAAGATTCAGCACATGGCTTGTTCATAGTCAAGAGGGAATGAGGTAAGAAAATGGTTATTTCCCCCTGCAGATTGTTGCCAGCTCTATTTCAGAGGAGCCAACCTGTCCAGGCACCTCTGTGGCCCCTTAAACAATTTCCACACTTATTCTATTGCCTGCAGCATGGTGTTAACCTAAAGGCAATGATGTGGGCAGCAGAAGTGGTTCCACATTCATCCAAGGAGTGAAAGGGCAGAATTACCTGGAATGCCCCTTGAAACAGCAAATGTGGCATGAAGAAACACACTCAGCTCTCGCCGGGGATTAGACAGGACAGGAAAGCAAAACTTACACAAATTTTAGCTGAAGCTGTTGGCAAAAGCTCAGTGAGCATTCCGAGTGGGAATAGCAGCACAGGCACAGGTAGGAGGCACAGGGAATTGGTGTTTTCTGTCCCTTTTGGAGCAGTGTGGCCAAGCCTGGGCTGCACAGCAAGGAAACACTGTCAGTGTCCATGGGTCACTGCAAACAGCTCAGGGATGGCTCTGCCCTGCAGCCTCCAGCCTGGAGGGGCACAGGAGAGCAGAAACACCTGGAGTTCCCTCCTGTGAGAAGGGCAGCCCAGAGGGTGAGTGCTTGGCAAGAATTCCCTGGCAGATCAGAGGGACTCATCCTCTGAAAGGAGCCCATAAGGGGTAGGGTTAGCTCTCCACCCTGCAGCTCCTGGGGACCCTGGGAGCACTCCAGACTGGGCATGGTGTCCCAACTGGTCCCTTCCTGGCTGAGGTCCAGGTGTCCTGAGCCCTGCCTACAGCCAGGACAGTGTCCACCCTCAGTGCTGGGGGGATGTCACACCCTTGTGTGATCCCCACTCCTATCCCCAGCTAAAAGCAGGGCTTTACATTGTCCTTAGTGAATTCTGGATTAGAAGTTTTTTCCTTTTTTTTATCTTTCCCACAGTCTCAAGGTCATTTGAAGTCCTTTCCAGCCCCTGACCAAATGCAAGGGACAGGAGCATCTTGTGTTCTCCAGCCCAGCTCATGGATGGGGATGCTGGATGACCCCAGGCCCAGGGAAAGCCTTATGGATCATCAGCCTGAGGCAGGAAAGGTTCCTGGGGCTGCTGGGTGATCCTGCTTGGCTGCCCAGCTCGGCATCCCCATCTGCTCCATTCATCTCTCCCATATTTCTTGAGCTTGTTCACGGAGATTTTATGACCAGGAGAGTTAAAAGTGTTGCTGCACCAGAGCAGGAATTATCTCTTGCCCTTGCACTCAGGCTCTGACGGAAATTAAATGGGTTTTACACAATTCATTTCTGATGACCAAGGCTGACTATTACTCACCTCCATGCATTTTCCTGGTACTACTTTCCTTAATGATTTTTCCAGGAATTAGGGCTCAGTTACAGGATTCCAGTAGTGAGACACAGCACCTGCAGTGCCCACTCCTTTCCCTGCTCCAGGCTTGAACTTCACATGCAGCAGGACCTGTGTGGAGCCTGAGGTGGCTGAGGATGCTGTCCCTGTCCCCTGCTCTGTCCCCACATGTCTCCAAAGCTGGAGGGGTGCAGCAGTGTTCCACAGTGGGAATTCTGGCTGTATCCATGGAATTTATCCCAACAGAGTGCCCCCTGGTCTTGATGTGGGCTGAGCCCCTGGATTGCACTGCCTGCAGGGAATGGCTGTCCCATGGGTGTCACCTTGTGACCCAAACTGCTGTCACTGCCAGGTGAGCAGTTCTGCCTTCTCCCCTCTCCCCTCCAGCCCTGGCAGGCAGGGCTGGCATTAAGCTGTTCCTTGAGTGGAACAAAGCCTGTAAAATCCTGTTGGAAAACTCTTGGAAGTTCTTTTAAGTCTACTCACATCCCCAGTGCTACACAGCCTTGAAACTTCCCAGCTGATTTATGGAGCAGTCACACACAGGCTGCTGGGGAGGGCAGGGAGACCTTCCTTTTCCTCCCCAGCCAGCACAGTGAGAGCAGTGTGAGGGCAGATTCCGGAGGCTGACAGCATTCCAGGGGCTGTATCCACAGGCTCCCAGCACCAGCAATCCCTGTTTCACTTCCCAAGGGTCTGGCCATGCTCTCAGACCTCCTCATCTCCCATAAGTTCTTGTCCCTCTCACTGTGTGTCATTGGCTCCACAGTGCTTCAGCAAATCTGGTCCTCATGGGCACTTGAAGTAACAGAAAGGGTGGAGAGACCTTTCCATGGATTCTAAGTCTTGCAAATATTCCCACAGGCTGGAATTTCTCTGATTTCTCTGACTCTGGAGAGTTGTCTATGTCTTTTTTACCCGATTCTGCCCCTTGACTGCATCTCCTCATTGATATTACTGGTTTTGCAGGGCTTATTTCCCATCAATAACTGGTAAATGCTCCCCTCCTAATTCCTCTGGAACAGTTTTCTCCTCTGCCAGGGACACAGCTGCACCAGACCCTTGACAGAATTCCTTTTAACCTCATTTCAGGAGCTCTGCTCTTGTTTAACAATAAACCACACACTCCATTTACTGTTATCCTGTAAGTAACACTCCATGATTCAACTCAAATTTATTCCATTTCGCACTGGAGCAAGCCAGCTATTCCCCAGCCTATTTTCTCATGAGCCTAAATGACAAATTAGCAAGGTTGAGCACTGTTTTAATTTCAAACTAAATAGGAGAGAGCCCCTTGCAAAAGGAGCATGAACTGCTGCAGTCAGGCAGCTGCTCTCATCTCAGGGCTGGAGCTCTCATTTTTCCCTGCTCCCAGGGGTGGGTGAACAGGGAGAGTTTCACAGGGGGTGTTTTACACCAAAAAGGGCTCTGGAGAAGCAACCTGAGGGGTAACAGGAAGCTCAGAGCTGCAGTGTTGCTTCATTATTATTTTTTAGGGGGATGGTGTCAGTGCACTTGAGCCAAGCATGAAAGGGTAAATCCTGCAGCCCTGAATTCCAGAGGAGCTGGAGGAGGCAGGGAAAGGTCTGCCAGGCTGTGAGGAACTGTCCCACTCACCTGGCAGGCAGGGAGGGATGAACAGCAGGAGCTACACAAATTCAAGAGATCTCCACAAATCTGTAGGATCTCCACAAGTTTGTGGGATCTCCAGAGCAAAGGGAGATCAGGCCTAGGGACAGGGCAGAGGATGAGCTGTGAGGGCACAGTCCTCCCCTAAATAAGAGATTTACAATCATGGAATCCTGGAATGGTTTGGAAAAGAACCTTAAAGCTCATCCTGTTGCAGGGGCAGAGACACCTTCCTCAACCCCAGATTGCTCCAATCTCCATCCAACCTGGCCTTGGACACTTCCAGGATCCAGGGGCAGCGACAACCTCTGTGAGCACCAGTTGCAGATTTCAGCCTCAAAAATGGAAGTTCCAGAAAGAGGGAAAACAAAACCCAAAAGAAAGCCACCCCAGAAGCTGCCTGGGGAGCTGGAATTACTCCTTGCCTGTTGCAGAGGATGCTGTGGCACCTGCAGTCACTGCAGCCACCATTTGCACACCAAGGCATCAAGAAACTTCTCAAGCAAATATTTTTCCTTCTCCCAAACCCACAAATGAACCCAGCTGCAAAGGACCTGCAGGGAGCTGCAGAGGGCTCTGATCTGCTGGAGAACATTCCTGAGGCTGAAAACCAAATTTTGCAGTGCAGAACTTCCCCAAAATGAGCAGGGTTGTTAGATTTATTTTTAATTCCACATTTCTTTGAAGCTTTTTTTTTTTTTAAATATCTTTTCATCCCCCTTTTACTCTGCTAGCGGGAAGTGGTTCCATATTTTCCCCCCTTTTTGCCTTTTTCAAATTCTGGCTGGTTTGTGGTGGCAGAGTGACAAGAGAGCTTTGAAACTGCACAGTTCTGCCAGTCTGCCAGTGCTGGCAAAATTTTGCAGGAATATAGAACAGTGGAAATAAAAATTGCAGAGAGGTGGGGGGCAGAGGGGAGGAAGAAGCATTTTGTGGTGCTTAAAAATGTAAAGAACTTGCCTAAGAAAAAAATCTTCCAACAGGTGATTTGAAGGCTCTGAAAAGAAAAAAAAGGAAGGAAGGAAGGAAGGAAGGAAGGAAGGAAGGAAGGAAGGAAGGAAGGAAGGAAGGAAGGAAGGAAGGAAGGAAGGAAGGAAGGAAGGAAGGAAGGAAGGAAGGAAGGAAAGAAAGAAAGAAAGAAAGAAAGAAAGAAAGAAAGAAAGAAAGAAAGAAAGAAAGAAAGAAAGAAAGAAAGAAAGAAAGAAAGAAAGAAAGAAAGAAAGAAAGAAAGAGAAATCACCCTCCTTCAGCCATTCCCTGTGTCCTGTCCTTCCATCCCTTGTCCCCAGTCCCTCTCCAGCTCTCCTGGAGCCCCTTTAGGCACAGGAAGGATCTCCTTGGATCCTTCTGTTCTCCAGGTGAACTCCCCCAGCTATCAGATATCACAAGCACTCCGTGGGGGTGAGAGTTGTTCCCTTTCCACACAAAAGGGGAATGTCTGAAGGTGGTTGTGCAGTGCTGGAGCCCCAGCTCCTCCCAGCTGCTGCTGAGCTTTGCCAGGAAAGGTGAGCAGAGCCAGGGCCTGCCTGGGAGCTGGGATATCCTGGGGGGAGTTTTCATTCAGAGCAGCACTGTGGTTTGGTGTCAGGTGGAGCAGGAAGAACAACCTGTTGTTATCCACCAGCATCACCACGGGCAGCATCTTCCACCACTGCCCATTCCACCCTGGTTTTGCCAAGCAGCAGATTTGGGGATTGGGAAAATGAGTTCTCTGCCTCATTCACTCCAGAGAGCATCGTGAGGCTGCTGGCAGCATCAGCTCTGCTCTGGGCTGGGGTTGGGCTCTCCTGGTGTCCTGGGGCACAGGGACCTGGCTCTGCCACTGTCACCCCAGCCCAGGCTGCCCTGCCCCCACCTCAGGGCTGAATCAGAGAAATAGAATACAGAATCCCACATGGTTTGGGTTGGAAGGGACCTTAAAGCCCACCCAGTGCCACCCCTGCTATGGCAGGGACACCTCCCACTGTCCCAGGCTGCTCCAAGCCCCAATGTCCAGCCTGGCCTTGGACACTGCCAGGGATCCAGGGGCAGCACAGCTTCTCTGGGCACCCTGTGCCAGGGCCTCACAACCTCACAGGGAGGAATTTCTTCCTCATTTCTAACCTAAATTTCCCCTCAGTCAGTGTGAACCCATTCCCTGTCACTACAGTTTCCTCACTCAGCCCTGTTTCAACCCCAGCTTCCCTCAGCTGAGCAGTTTGGCTGCTGCTGGCCTCTTGTTTTCACTATTTTCTCTTTCTCCACCAAGGGAGGAATGAGCATTCTCTATTGTCTCTTGTGCCTCCCAGTTAGCCCTGACAGCACAGAGACTTAGGGCATGGCAATGACCTTTATTGCTCCTTTTTTTGCCTGGGATGTGTGCAGATGTCTCTGTGGTGAGCCTGGACCTTTCTGACTGCTGCTCTGAGGTTTGGACACCAGGAAAGTCCTGCTCTGGGCTATTCTCCCTCTGCAGCATGGTCAGGAGAGGGGCAGAGCTGGACACTGCCTCTTCACCTTCTCCCACCCTGCTCCTAATTCCCTCTCCTGACAGCCACATCACACACAGGGCTGGCAAAGATCAAAGAGGACAAGGGGGTGGCAGGCACCTTTATTATTTTGGGAGTTGAAAGGGATGTTTACAGCTCCCCAAGTGAGGTTGTGCCTCTGAGGTAACATTCCCTGCACTTTCAGCATTGTTGCTGTCATCTTCCAGGAGAAAACTTGTTCCCTTTTGATCCTTTCGAGCAACAGGATCAAAACCAAGCAGGCAAAGGCACAAGATCCAGAAGTATTTAGTCAGCACCCTGTTCAAAGGCTTTCCTTTCTTACTGAGGGAGGGAAAAACCAGCACAGAAAATGTGCAGACAATGAATAACAAAGAAAACAGATCCTAAAGAGGCAACAGAGAAATCATGGAGAGAACCAAATCATGGAGACAACCAAATCATGGAGACAACCAAATCCTGGAGACAACCAAATCATGGAGAGAACCACGGTCCCCATGTGTGGTTTGACACTCAGCTGAGGAGATTGCAGCTCCAGAGAGGAGTGGAAGCTGAATTTGAAGGATGGGCAGAAATTGAGGAGTTTTCTGCTGAAGTTGAAAGATGCTGAGCTCGATAAGCAGCTCAGTTTCTGTCTGCACCAAGGGAATAAAAATTGCCTCCTTCCAGAAATTCTCATCACTCCGGTGGAGAGGCTTTACTGGGATTATGGGAAGGCATGAAAATAACAGATAGCATAAAAATATCTTATAACAAACCTGTAACAAGCTCCCCAGGAGGATCCCCTTAGACCAAGCTTGTTGGCTCCTTCAGGAAGTGTCTCCTCCCAGTGTCACACCAGGGTACAATGTGACATGGGAGCTGCAGGGGCATCTCAGGTCAGAACAAATCAGGATGTGTCTAATCAGGTGATTTCAAATTATTGTCTTCCATGGTCTGAAAGATTTTTCTGCTGTCTTGAGAGAAATCTGGCAGGAAAGAAGAGGCACTAATGAAGCAGGGCTCAAGTAATCACAGAATCATGGAATGGGGTGGGTTGGAAGGGAACTTAAAACCCACCCAGTCCCACCCCTGCCATGGGCAGGGACACCTTCCACTATCCCAGGCTGCTCCAAGCCCCAATGTCCAACCTGGCCTTGGACACTGCCAGGGATCCAGGGGCAGCACAGCTTCTCTGGCACCCTGTGCCAGGGCTCACCATCCTCACAGGGAACAATTCCCTCCTCATTTCTAATGTAAAATTCCCCTTTCACTCTGAACCCATTGCCCTTGTCCTGTCATTCCTGTTCCTCTCCAGCTTCCCTGAAGCCTCTTCAGACCCTGGAAGATGCTGTGAGGTCTCCACACAACCTTCTCTTCTCCAGCCCCAACAGCTTGAATAATCCCTAAGAGGAAGCAGAGGGGTTGGAGAGAAGCCATGAGCTGAGATCTCTCCAGGTGCACTGCAGGTGGCAGACAGGACAGGAGGCTCCTGGCTCAGCCTCTCAACAAGGCAGATGGGAGTTTGAAGATGCTTGGAGTGAATCCTTGGCTCAGGTGGAGCTGAGGCCAACTGGCTCAGGAGATGAGACATGGCAGAAGGTGCCAGAGCAGGACAGCACTGGCACAACTGGTGAGCCTTGGCCTGGGAAACAGCTCCCCAAAAAGAGCCCAGGTCTCCAAACCTCAGGGATGTCCTTCAGGGTGAGAATTTCCTACCTCCAGGACAAGCTTTTATAGAGAATCTTCCCTGTCATGGTCTCTGTCCCCAGAGCCATGTGTGAGTTGCAAATCATTCTCATTCCCCCTTCTTCCCTCAGCAGATGTTTCCAGAGAAGGAATAAGGCTGTAAAAGGGAAAGCTAAACAGTACAAGCTGTGACACTTAGGAAAAAAAAAAGAAGAAGGAAAAGGAGGAAAAAAAGTGGTTTCAAATCTCTTTGCTCAGACAGCCCCATGTGATTACAGCATTTATCAGTGTCTATCTCAACACAGAGCAGCTCCAGCTTATAAAGAGTGACACATGCAGAGCACAAAATAACAGGGCTGCCAACAGCTCCCGAATGGAAACAAAACCCACGGCAGCTCAGGGAGGAGATGGAAAGTGCAGCAGGAGCCCCATGGCTGCACTGCTCAGCAATTACTGTCACAGAGGCTGCACAGCCACCTTCCTTCAGGGAATGGCCAAGACCAGCCCTGCCTGGAGGAGAGAACCTCCCTGCTCTGCTCTCCTGGCAGGGCAGATCCATGGATTTTCAAAGCAGAATGCCTGGAGCAGGGGACATTGAGTGTATTCACAGTCAGTGTTCCTGGAGAATACCAGAAGAGTTCATGTCGAAAAGAGGAGAGATTTAGGTATTGGGAAGGATTTTTTTTAGATGGGGGTGGGGATAGAGTGCCCAGAGAAGCTGTGGCTGCCCCTGGATCCCTGGCAGTGTCCAAGGCCAGGTTGGACATTGGGGCTTGGAGCAGCCTGGGACAGTGGAAGGTGTCCCTGCCATGGCAGGGGTGGCACTGGATGAGCTTTAAGGTCTCTTCCAACCAGAATTCTCTGTTCCTATAACTCTGCCTTGTCCTATTGGCTCCTCTTGCATTAATAGGGAGGCAGGATTTGGGTTCTGTGCTGTGGCCAGGCTGTGTTTGCTCCCCTGTGTCCACTGCCCTGCTCAGCCTGGGCTCCTGCAAAGGATCAAACTGCTGAAAGGATAAACCTCCCAGGAGAAAGGGAGTCACAGCCTCACCTCTGCCCTCAGGTGGGCACACTGACACTTCAAAGAGAGTCTGGGTGATTTAGGGAGCCCTGAGTGTGGTGAGGAGCAACTCTCCCTCCCCCTGCCCAGCCAGGCTTACCTGCAGCCTCCTACAGACATTTTCCAGATCCTGCTGGAGTTTCCAGAAGTCCTGCCCAAGCTGCCTGTCCCTCCTGGCCACCAGCCCTGGCCCCTCAGCAAACAGTCTGGGATTCTGAGGGTTCTATCCTTAGAACAAATCTGGTAAATGTGATTTTTTTGGCTCATTCTAGAGGTGTCAGTCTGTGATTTATCCTCCCTATCCCTACCTAGACACTCAACCTAACCCAGAGCCATTGAGTTTCATTTCCCACTTGCCGTGCATGACCTTTCAGGGGAGGGAAATGCTTTCCCATTATCTGGTTAAAGGCATCTTTATTTTACCATTGTATTTCTCAGCCATTTTCCTGTAAATCTCAATAAAACAGCCGGGGTTACTGCAGGAGCTGTTTTAACAATGAAAGCAGCTTCGCCCTAAAAGTTGGATTCAGCTTAATGAAGATCCATCTGCTACAGCACAAAACTCAGGGAAATAATGAGGGGAAATAGGTTTGGTGAGCACATCCTTCACTCTGAGAGCAGCCAGGAGCTCCCCTGCCTGTTGTGAAGGAATAGAGGAACATTTTGTGCCCTTTGGCTTGCAGTCAGTAAATAATGAGAAGCAGGCAGCAGCTGAAGGTTTGCCCAGCCCCAGCCTCTGCTAACAGGCAGGGCTGAGGCAGGAGCACAGGTCAGCCCTGAGCCCTGCTGTGAATGCA
The DNA here is from genome assembly GCF_008360975.1 of Lichenostomus cassidix. Classification (NCBI taxonomy): domain Eukaryota; kingdom Metazoa; phylum Chordata; class Aves; order Passeriformes; family Meliphagidae; genus Lichenostomus; species Lichenostomus cassidix. Next base: position 10,573,492 of record NC_139498.1, read on the forward strand.
AGGGCAGGTGGGTTTTGTGTGCATTAGGACTGGCAGCAGCTCTCTGATGTTGCCTGGGCCACCCTCAAAGGCTTCTGGGATATTCTGGACAAGTGGGAAGCAGCTGAAATCACACAGAGCCCTTCTCCCACCGAGGGTTCAGCGCTGGGAGCCAGCAGAGTAAAGGCAGCACTGGATTTCCATGCTCCTGGATTTCCTGGGATGCTTTCACCACACACACCACAAATTGCTCACCACATCCTCAGTGCTCATGGTCCCAAATGGGACCTTCTTGCCTGACCCATCCAAGCCAGGCTGGACGTGAGCAGCGGGGATTTCACCTCTGCTGTGCCCTGTGTGTCCACAGAACCAACTGGAAGAGCTCCAGCCACAAAGGGAAATGAAAGCACCCACCAGTCCCTGTCACCAGATCCAGCTGGCCCTATCCATGCTCTGGCCACACCTGAAGCAGCAAATTCGAGGCTGGAACAGAGAACTTGCCTTGTCCCAGCTCAGATCCAGCTGTCCCTGTCACCTGCTGAGCACCCTGGGACCTGCAGGACATGTCACTGTCCCACCTACTCAACCTGTCCACTGAAGTACCCTTGGCTCTCTGCAAACCCCAAAATGAGACACCTAAAACATGTAGCCAACATTAGGCAGAGAACAGTGACAGTCCTGTCATTAACATGGCCATTAAAACAGCTGCTGGTTCCTCTTAGGAAATCCTGGAATCCCAGGATGGTTCGGGTCAGAAGGGACCTCAAAAATCACCCAGTTCCACCCTCACAAGATCTGAGCACTTGGCAGAGGTCAGACCAACACCCTGAGCCCAGGGCACAGCAAAGGCACAGCAGGGGCTCAGGAATTCAGGGCAACACTTGACCTGCAAGGTCTCATCTCAGGGGGAAGGGCTGCCCTTAAACCAGTCAGGAGAAATCAGGAATTGCTTCATCAGACTTCCCAAAATGGCTTTTCAAAGGTCCTCTGTCAACTCTGTGTCAGGGCAAGAGAGAGACAGACAACCTGTCTGGGCATTGCCTTCTAAAGGGATTATCTGCCCATGCTGAGAATCCAAGCAGAAAGCAAGAGAGGTGATTCAAAGTTCCAAATCCTTTGTCTTCTGGCAGCCTCAATATCTGGATTTAGGTCCTGAGAGATTCATCCTTGCAAAATATCTTCAAAATCAGTGAGTCCTCCCAAGGCCCAGCTGAAAATGTCATTGTTAATAAAGGTAACTGGTCAATTTTTGACCAAAAGCATCCAAAAAAGCCCAGCCAAATCACATTTGGCTTTAAACTGTGGCCAAAAAAACCCAAAGTTCTTTCTCAGGGTCTAAATATCCTTATGGAAAAAATAGAAAGAAAAACCAGCCTTATGAAAATAGCAAGGCAGTTCTCTCTAGAACTTGAATTGCCAGAAACAAATGTCCCAACTGGTCAAAGTGTACTCTTACCCTCTGTCCTACAAGCCTTGAGTAGAAGACATTTCTTTAGGATTCAAAAAATAAAGATAATTTCCATTCTTGGGACTGTTCTGTGAAGGGCCAGGAGTTGGACTTGCTGATCCTTGTGGACCCCTTCCATTTTTGGATATTCTGTTGTTTTGGGATATTTGTCTGTCCTCAGTTCCCTCAGGGCAAACCTGAGCCCTGCAGCTCCCAGGGGTGTGCAAGGTGATGCATCCCATGGGCTCTCTGGAGCATCCCAAACCATTTGCCATATGAAATAAGCTCAGGTAATCAGGATCCTTGGGGCACCAGAGTAGCTCTAAAACTGCTGCCCTGCTTCCCCTGGCTTTGCCTTCACAGAAAAACCCCTGGAAATTTTCCTTTCCTGGTGTCTCAGTGCAAGGAACCTTCAGCCCTGCCTCATGGATATCTCCAGATGTACTGGGAGCTGAAGGTGGATTTGCTGGAGAAGAGTCATTTGCATGGCAAACCCCTTCTGAATTGCCTCCAAATGCTCCCTGCCCACACAGAAAACCCCAAAACCCCAAATGGGAAGGGCACAGCCTGGAAAAGGCCATTTTCCAGCCCCATTCCTCTCTCTCTCCCTGCTGCCATGAGCTCAGGGAGCCTCGTGCTGGGCACTAATCCCACACACCCCCAGCACACTTCTGCTTTTCTCCCTGCTCACGGCCAGCATTTCCATTTCCTCTTGCACTTGGGAAAGCAGAATTACAGCAGAGATGGGGATTGGTTGAACAAAAGTATTGGCAAGGCAGCTCCGGAGCCCATTAAGCGAGAGCTTGGGTTTCATGCTAATTTTCTTTTTAATAAAGAACAAATGGGCCAGGCTGCCACAAAAAAGCGTGGAGCTGCTCTGAAACAAGCAGGAACGGAGCTGGGAGCAGCACAGCCCTGCTGTGTTATTATGTTTTGGGGGTGGAAAACTCCTACAAATCGTTTGTATCCGTTGTCTAAATGGAACGCGCAGGGAATAATTTGAAGCAGGGAAGCATTAAGGAAGTAAAGGATCCACTTCTGCACTCGTTTGCTCGGCTTAAACTCCTTCCTTTGTTTGCTGCCCTTGTTAGAGAAATTGTGCCTTGGTTAAACTTAAAATATGAGTGTGATTATCAAACCCAAATATAAACCAATACAGAATAGAAAACACTATTCATAGCCACAGAGAGCAGGAGCTTTACATAATTTCCATAGTGTGTCATGCATTTCTAGGAAGGAGAAAAAGGTCTTGAAAAGAAGCAGCTGACAGGGAAATCATTATGAGAGATTTTTATGCTCACAAGGTAGTCTTAAACGAGAATAATGTTGCTCAGGAAAATAACACTTGCAAAGTTATTTGGGCCTAAAGTTCCCCACAGGCTCCTCGCGGGCTTTGCAGAAGTGCTGAATCAGGGCAGCAGAGGCAAAACATTTGCACAGGAGCCACGCAGAGAAATCAGCAGTTCTGGCTCTCAGCACACCTTGCCAGGCTGCTGGAGAGGATTTCTGCCTCCTCCATCCCTGGCTTTGTCTTGGATCAGGGAGCAATTCATGGGAACAGGAGCAATTCCTGGGACAGGAGCAATCCATGGGACAGGAGCAATCCATGGGGACAGGAGCAATCCATGGGGACAGGAACAATCCATGGGGACAGGAGCAATCCATGGGACAGGAGCAATTCATGGGACAGGAGCAATTCATGGGGACAGGAGCAATTCCTGGGACAGGAGCAATCCATGGGACAGGAGCAATTCATGGGGACAGGAGCAATCCATGGGACAGGAGCAATCCATGGGACAGGAGCAATTCATGGGACAGGAGCAATCCATGGGGACAGGAGTAATCCATGGGACAGGAGCAATCCATGGAACAGGAGCAATTCATGGGACAGGAGCAATCCATGGGGACAGGAGCAATTCATGGGGACAGGAGCAATCCATGGGGACAGGAGCATCCTGCTGCCCCTTCCACAGGGCTCATCTGTGGCCTAGCCCCAGGGCAGGGGCAAGGTGTGAGCAGTGCTGTCAGGGAGGTTTAACTGGCCTAAAAGAGAGGATGGGACAAATGGATTCATCCCTGGTGCCTGCCAAGCTCTCATGGGAATGGTGTGGAGCTGGGGAAGCACAACCAGCCCTGCTGGGGTCAGCTCCAAACCCAGAGCAGGGCTGTGCCACACCTGCAGCACAAGGAGCTCAGCGAGGAGAATGGCCTTGGCACTTCCTGTGCTCCACTGATCCTCCAGAAAACTCCAGCTGGGTTTTAAAGCCAAACTTTAGAGCTAGCTAAACTCAGCCATGATAGGAAGAGTGCTCAGAAATGTGGAGTAACTCAGCCAAGCCAGCAGCAGTGGTTGCTCCTTCTCCCTGCGAGGTGAGCAGAGCCAGGAGCTGCCCCAGCAGCATCAGCCAGCCTGGCCCTTTAAAAGCTTCAGTTCTGGTGCTAAACACTCACTCCCGGTTTTCATTTATTTATTTATGCTTTTAATTCTCTCCTAGATGCCGGGAAACATATTTGCATTTCATTAAAATGTATTTTCCCCACTTAGTTCTGCATTCTTTCCTGGCAAATGTTCCCTTTTTGTCATTTTCCCTGGGCTTGGAGGAGACTCAATGTGGTGCAGCTGCTTTGCTTGAGCAGCCCCTGGAACCTCGGGCTGATTCCTGATCCCAAATCCCTGTGGGCACCTCAGGAGGCTCGGGTGTGTCCCTGGAGTCGATGGATCAGCAGCTGCCACAAGCCACCACAGCCTGAGGGGCACAAAGCACCACAGGGATCCAGGAATCTGATGGATATGGGCAGGTCTGGGATCTAGAGGGGCTGAGGGTGGGATTTAGCAGGGGTTGGGCACATCTGCCATCAGTGCCAGCTTTTCTCTCTGTTGGAAGCTGGCACAGCTGGCCACCAGCACTGTGTCACTGCAGCCAAGGCCCTGCAGGATCTGGGGACATGGAAAGTCCCCAAGTCCCACTTCTCTGTCAGCATTTTCCCTGCACAGCCTCACATCCAGCCCTGCAGGGGCTGAGCCAGAGGAGCAGCCTTTGTGCCAGTATGGGAAGGACATCTTTTGAAAGCTGCCCCATCCCATCCCATCCCATCCCATCCCAGGTGCAGAGAGTGAGTGTGGAGTTCATTCCTCAGTCCCCACTGGGAATACTCCCCATCCCTCTGCCCCACACACTGGTGTCCAGCTCCTTCCCCAGCTGCAGGACACATCATTCCCAGGGGATTTCATGTCCCTTTCCCTGTCTCTGGCTGCTCTATTCCTGCCAAACAGGTCAGAGCTGTCCCAAGCCTCATTCCAAACCATCCTGGGCACCAAACAATGACCTTCTCTCTGGAACTTTCTCCCTGGGTGTCTCACTCAATTACATGCCAGCTCGAGTAACATCCATATTTAATGATCAGAGGTGCTGTTAAAGCTCCATGTCCTCCTCAGCTGAGGTGTCCTGTCCTGCTCTGCTCACCAGACCATTAAAGAGGCACGCTGAGGCTGCACCTTGGCACCAGGAGGTGAAACTCAGCCTGGTTTTGAGTGGAAGCAAGTCCAGCTAATGATTTATTACATTTTAGCATCTTGAAGATGTTAAAAGCAGCCTCCACCCCCCAACCACTTTTCCTTCCAGCCCTGCATTTAAGCTCAGCACATGAAAGGCACCAGGAATGCAAAGCATCATTAATATTTAAGTCAAGTTTGCAGAAAGGTAAATTTAAGCATTGTAGAAATTAACTGGATAAAGATAAGCATTTCCTGGAGTAAAGAGCTTAAGCCAAGTCAAACACTTTAGTGCAGGAGCACTCTCCCTTCCCCCTGGGTGCCCAAATGTTTGCTGACAGAGACAGACAGGCAGTCCTGGTCCTGGGCCAGGGACAGAGGTTTGGGCTGCTCTGGGCATCCCAAGGCACATCAGGACTTCAGCACCTCCAGGTTTCACTGCACTGTCCCTGCAAACCCCAAACAGCTCCTCTCCCCCCAAAAAGGGCCAAGGGATGGAGCTCCCAGGCAGCTCTGGCAATCTGGGCACCAGTGAAGCTCCCACTTGTGGGGCTGGGAGGTGATTCCCAATCCCCAGGGAGCCAGCAGGGAGGCAGCTCCAAACCACAGGATGTCACCGACTCCACCGCAGGAATGCAAATAAATCCCCTTTTCTTCCTGCTAATTTGTTTCCGCGCAGAATAAATTGAATATGTAATTTCATTTTCTCTCTTGGAGCATTAACAACCTTGGAATTGTTGGGATTCACAATGAAGACAACAAACAAGTAATTACTGACGAGCTGATATCGCTGTAGAGAGGAGAATGCGATTGATTTTAATTCTCGGCAGCCCTGTTTACTCTCCCCTTGCATTAGGCATAATAAAGTGTTACAGTAGATTATGTTCTGCTGTAAAATAGTTCTTATCAGCCACCACAAACTGCCTGCTCATTAGGGAGCAGCCTGCACCACCCTGCTCCTCACAGCAGCCTCTGGGAACAGCCTCACCATCCTCACAGGGAAGAATTTCTTCTTAATATTTAATTTAAATCCACTCTCTTTGAGTTTGAATCCATTCTCCCTCATCCTACCACTCCTTGCCTGTGTGAAAAGTCCCTCTCCAGCTCTCTGCAAACCCCTTTAGGTACTGGAAGGGGCTTTTTTTAGTCAAAACCCAACTGTGCAAGGCCATGAGCAAACTGCTGTCATTGACAAATCTTTTCAGTCTCCACAATCTCAGGCTTTGATGATTCTCATCCTGCAAGAATCCAGCAGAGAGCACCTCCAAGTGCAGCCCACAGGGATCCATCCTGATGGGATGGGTGGGATGTCCCTCCCAAGGCAAGCAGCTCCCAGCCAAGGCTGCTCCTCCTCAAGAGACTTTTTCTTGTACATTCCTTGGAAATTTCACCCTGGAAGGCTGTTGACTGCCTTCCCAAAATCCAGGAGCTTCCCAGCACCCTGCAGGGAGATGCAGAGCTGCTGCCCTTCGAGCCAAGGTTTGGCCCAGGTTGCATTTCTGGTGACCCCATAAAGTGATGGCCACAAAGTTGTACAACTGCAATTAATCACAGTGCAATTGATGGGGATGTGAAATTCAGTGTGCAAAACGCAGCTCATGGTGGATCCTTCAAAAGTCAGGACAGCTGGGTCCTGTTTCCTTTGCCAGCAGAGGCTTTTTCCCCAGGGAAAGCAGAACTCCTGGGTTTGGTCACTGTTTGGAAAGCTGTCCCTCATCTTTCTGTGCTTCTGGGTGTTGAGGAGAAGCAGAATCTTTCCTTCTCTCCCCAGATCTGTTGAGGAGAAGCAGAGTGTTTCTCTCTCTCCCCAGATTTGCCCACAGTTTCTGTGGTCAGCCTGGAGTGTGGAGAGCACAGATTTCCAGCTGGGAAAGGGAGCTCTGATGGGTGGCATGGAGGGTTCCAATGTCTGTGACAGGATCACAGAAACAGGGAAGTGTTTGTGCAGGAACCCCTGGAGCCTCAGCCCACACCCCACTCTGAGCAGGGTGGGCTTTAGGTCCATTCAGATCTGGAAAACTCCAAAGGATGGAGAGAGATTGCACTGCCTCTGCCAAACCCTTCCCACCCTTAATGCTCTGGTGGTGAAGACATTCCCTGGCTGCAATCTGTCCCCTCCTGTCCTCCAAAGTGTGAGAAACTCCCCTGAGGCTCCTTCAGCCTCCCCTTCTCCAGAGGGAAGCCCAGCTCCTTCCCTGCCCAAGGAATTTGTGCCACAGGGAGCTGCCAGCTCCATGAATGGTGACATCCCAATGAAACCTCTATCACCAACGTGGCACAAATTCCCTGGCATTCCCTGATCTCTGCCCTGAGCTGGGGGATTCAGGAGGTGAAGCTTGTCCTGTGTCTGTCCCCTCCCAGGGCTGGGCAGGACGTGGTGTCCATTCCAGAGGCACAGGGATGCTCTGGAATTTGCCACATTCAGCTCCAGAGAGGTTTTTGCTCCTTCTTCTCATTTGTCTGAGAGCACAACTCCGAGACAGGTGCTAGAAAAGCCTCCTGTCACTGTTTTCATTGCCTCCCCATCATCTCTGGAGGTGTTTCTGCAAGAAATTCTTGGAATGCCATGACAATGGGCCTTTTTCCACATTCCTGCTGTTTTCCAAGATCTCCCCACTCCTATCAGATCTGAACAGACGTTTGATGCTCTGCCTTAAATTAGGTCCTTGTGTTCCATGCAGAGTTCAGCAGCTCTCAGAATGATCTTTTGGAGCATAATTAATTATTTAAAGAAGTTTAAATGGTGAATGATCTTTAAAGGAGGCATTGTCTCATCTCAATTATCTTTTCAGAGCTTTCTCTGCTCTCTCTGAGTTTGGTAAGAGAATTGCCTCAGCACTGTCAGATAACTAATTCCCCAATTAATATAACTAATGTTTACACAGGGATGAATTCCTATTTTAGCAGCACTTGCAGCGTCAAGTGACCTTGCTAAACTCCCACACTGAGTATTTCTCTCACAGGACACAGATACACCGATTTTATTACACAAATATTCATCTTTATTACAAGATATTCCCAAATTAACCTCTTGGAAGAGGCTTCTCGTTTGATAAAGAGCACAGGTTGCTACACTGAGGAAAAGCCATTACCATCTAATTAAACACCAGAATTAACCAACAGGGTTTCTTGGTGTCTCCTTCAAAACTTTTTTCTTCTTTTTCAACTCCCAAAGAACATGAAAAATGGAGGGTGAAAGGTGTTCCCAAGAAATAAATCCTCTCAGGACAAAACCTGCAGCCCTTCATGAGCAGGTTTAGGTGAAAGCATTGGGATTTTTGTGTGAGGGAAACTCTGCTGGCAGAGCTCAGGAATTCTGAACCAAATTCTTCATTTCCTCCCATCCCTTAAAACTCCCTAAAATACAATTCTTGCAGCCTCTGCCACCAGAGCAGAGTCTTGTCCCCTTCAGCAGCTTTGGGGCTGTGTTGAGATGAGGTGATGTTTTTATGTTTGGCCAATCTGACAATTTATAACAGGGAAAACACTCCATCCCCAGTTTTTTGGGAAGCACAATGTTGTGACATGACTCAGGCACTGGCATTAAAGGACTTTGGAAAGCCTCTGGGATATGCAGACCCTTCAGCTACATTCCAGGACCACCAGAAGCAGGGGAGGAAGGAGGTCTGGCCCAAACCAGCAATTTTTGGATACATTTTTAGTGCAGACTGAGTTTAGATAGACTTCTCCCTGCATATACTTAATTTAAAGTCCATTTAACAATGCTAGTTTAGTGTATTTTGATTGACTTTTAATTGGTATTCAAGTGAGCTTGACACAAATTGTCAATTAAAAATGCATAACTGGGTGTGAAACGAATTTACCAAATAAAAATCCCAGTAAATTGGTGTTAAACTCCATAACTGCTTCAATATACACACATAAAGTATTTGTATCATGGCAGTGCTATGGAGTGGAAGAGCTCATGAAGGATTTTATTCACACACCCTAAAAGTTATGGAACTGGGGAGGGAAATAATGATTATCCTTGAATCAAGGACCTCCCAGACCTTCTCACTGCAAAGGATTTTTTTTTTCTCTCTGCTGCAGAGAGAAAACTGGGATCCTCAGATCTCCTGTTCCATCTGAGCATCCTCAACTCATCAGGAATTTCTCATTCCTCCCACAAATTCCTCCTTCTCCTGTTTGAGTCAACTTTTTAGCTTTCACCCAGGCCCCACCATGGCATGGGATGGAAAGCAGAAAAGGGCAAAGTCCAAGTGAAAAGAGCAAAATCAAAGCAGGAAATGGAAAAATGCCCACGAAACAAATGGGGTAGGGGAAGGGATGGTGAGGGAAGAGCACAGAGGGAAGCTCAGGGTGCAAGCACAGCTGAGGCTTCCCAGGAATGTGGCAAATAATTGGAAGAAATTCAGGGAAAACTTTGTCTTTCATGAAGGTCAGTGCAAATACTTGGCAAATGAACAAACCACACTTCTGTCAGCTGGAGAAGAGAAGAGCAGAGGGAAAGATAAATATCAGCAAGGAGCTGGGAAGTTGGGAAGAGCAGACTCCAGGGTGAAGCCCACTTGGGTGTAGTTCTAAATTTGAGGGAATCACAACAGGGATCCAACCCTAGAAAAGCAGATTTCACTGAAATTTAGCAAAACCACAACAGTTTTCTGGTGGCAACAATGTGAGATTGTTTGATGGACACTGGGAGAGACAGACAAGGAAGCTGCAGGTGACTGAGCTGTCAAAATGCAAGGAGAGTGGAGAGGAAAATCAAAAGAGGATATTCCAAGGACAGGACAACAACAAACAATTCAAGAAGCTAAAGAAAGGATTATTTATATATAATTTTTTCCCCCCAAAGAACAACATAGACAGCATCAGCTTTTGGACAGAGGCACAATACCTGCAAAAAACCCTCACAGTCATTTTACGAAGTCCGGAAGGAATGCAAATCCCAAAGCAGAAAGAAATCACAAAAGAAGAAGAAGGAAGGAACAAAATTCTGTTCAGGAACCTTCCAGGCTCTAGCAGTGCCCAGACCATGGTTCAAAGGGTGTTCAGTCTTTATTCCCATTTCAGCTCTGAGCAGGGACTGGGATTTCCCACTGCATCTCCAAGTGCAAAAACCAGGGATGAGAAAGCCCAGCCAGACTGGAGAGATCTAAAATCCAGATTAGACAATGAGCAAATCATTTCCACTGCAGGACGTTGGGAGGCAAAACAAAATCTTGGAGGAACTGGGGGAACCCAAAGCTAAAGAGCTCTCAGCAGAACATCAGCAGGACATCAGTGGCTATTGTGACCCCAGAGCACCTCCAGTAGGGGTGAAGACATTTGGTCCAGAAAGGACTGATAGGAAAATAGAAGAATGAAAAATCTAATTAATCATCAGAAGCAAGGAGATTCAGGTCCAATGGGAAACTGAGTACTGGGGGTTTGCTCAGCTTTGGACCAATGAACACTGACCCAATACATTTCTATGTATTTTCACTGTATAAAATATCTAAAAAGATCTAGTAAAATCACATGTCATGGAATGATTCTCTCTGCACAGCCAGGCTATGTGTGCATGAGATGATCTCTGTGGTACATCCTGGCCAGAACATCCTGCTCAGATAATAAAGTAATGCCTTGACTCTCTAACATTAAAAATGTTGTTGGAGGGTTTTTGTTGTTCCCACAGTTTCGATGCCAAAGGGAACCTGACCCAGCTCAGATATAAATATTTGCACTGAAGAGATCTAAATGTCTCAGATGAATCCTGCCCTGGGCCTCTCAAAGAGAAATTCTACTGCTAAGGACATAACCTCCCAAAGCAAGAGATCTGGGAGATGAAGAGAAGGCAGAACTGAGAGAACATATTATCATGATAAAGGAGAATTGAATTCCAGGCAAGGAGACAAATACTACAAAGGAAACGCAAAACTATTTTTGATACTGCTACAAACCAGGCAGAAGGAAAGGGTACAACTAACTCCAAACTGAAATTATGACTGTAAATAGGCTCTGAAAGAATCAGCTCTGTGGTTAGCCCGGGTTGTTTGGTTATATGAGGAAAAATCAATGTTTTTGCTGTTCCAGAAGGTGCTGGATCCCTCATTCCCTCAGCCTGGGCTTTATTCATCCTGGAACGAGCTGTTTTGCCATCCCAGGGTTATGAAATATTTTACCACACCTCTGTAGATATCATTACCAATCTATTTTGCATACCATTAAAAATAAAAGAGCTCAGGTTAGTCAGATGAGACCTACTTTCTCTAAGGCTGTTGACTGGTGTTAAATATAGTCCCATTTTGACAGAATCCCATCTCAGCTTTTCCAGTGTTCCCATGACTGGGCTCCATCTCCCAAGCCCCTCTGGAATTTGGCAGGGTTTTAACACCCTTCTGACCCTCAGGGATCTCCACAAGGCAACCAGCCCTTTTTGGAGTCTTCAGCACAGGTTTTTCTATGCTTGTATTATAAATATTTTCCCTGATGACAAATATTGTTTAACATCATCCTTCCCTGTCAAAGGACTGGAAAATAATTCATCCTCCTCATGTACTATTCACCCCGCTTCTTCCCAAATTCGGAACAGATTGATTTCTTTATGTTCATCAAAATTTATGCTTTTTTTATCCCTTTGTTGTGCCAGCCACAGATTTTCCCTGGTGCTCCAGCGTGACAATGATCTCCAGTTCATAACTTCTAACACACATTAATTGCCATCAGTGTTTCCATGGCTTTATTTTTATTTATTTATTTCACTCGTGCAGCTGCTGGGAATAATGGGAGCAGCTGGACAGAGGGACCCAGGGTGCAATCAGTGCTCACTCAGTGCTTCTCCACCAACACGAGGAGCAACTGAATGGGAACAAAACCCCATCCTCTGACCTGGATCAGCTCCAGTTTCTCCCTGTCCTGTGGGAACAAATCCCAATAACATCTTTGATGCAGGACAGGGATCACCAGACCAAAGCAATAGGGACAGGGGGATGACACATCCAGGGCCCCATTCCCTGCCACCCTGTCTGCTTTCCCAGGGCCCTCACACCCCCAAAACAGCCCCCAAGTCCCAGGTGAGCTTTTGGGGTTGTTGCTGTGACAAGTTCCTGTGAGGTCATGAACAGAGCAACCAGAGAAGCTGTGCTGCCCCTGGATCCCTGGCAGTGTCCAAGGCCAGGCTGGACAGGGCCTGGAGCAACCTGGGATAGTGGAAGGTGTCCCTGCCATGGCAGAGGTGGGATGGGATGATCTTTAAGGTCCCTTCCAACCCAAACTATCCTGTGGTTATTCCATGAAGTGCCAGCTCTCCTCACCCCAGGGCTCTCCGCAGACCTGAGCAAATGAGAGGCTGGAAGCTGAGAGCTTTCCAGATGTACCTGGACATGTTCCTTAACCTTTCCAACCCCTCCCAGCAGGAGCACAAGGCAGGAGGGACACTGTGGGTGTGACCAGTGCCCACAGCAGTGACAATGAGCTGGGGGAGAACTGAGCTGTTAATTACCATCATGTGGTTGTACAGATGAAGCACAGGCAGTGGGGAGCCAGCTAGGCCTCCGGTTGTCCTCCCCAGCAGGATCACTCTGGATTGTCCCTGTCCCTGTCCCTGTCCCTTACACTGCCTGCAAACCCCCCGGGCTCTGGGAGGCAGAGCAGGAGGCAGAACCAGGCTGTGATGGTTCCCAGCTCTGGCAGCTCCCGGGAAGGGCTGCCTTCATTGCGAGCAGCAGAAGGAGACTGAGAAATGCCCAAGTTTGAAAAGATCTGAGTGAGGACACGAGTGGTGTCCTGGGGCAGGTTTAGTCACACATCTGCCCAGTCTCAGCTCAGAGGGCTGTGAAAAGAACCATTTCCCTCTTCCTTGACAGGAGACCCTGGTGAGAGAACAAGGGGAGGCCAAGCAGCAGAGGGAAAGATGTTGTATTCCATACAACATTTGAAAAGCATGATTATTTTTTCCTGGAAATGAAACATAAAGCTCCAGGTTTGCAGCCAGCTGGAAACAGCACAGATAGGAAGGAGCTGGAAGAGGTACCTTGGGATCTGTGCAGCTCCTGGCTTTTGCCACAGCCATGAATTGATGGAGCTCACTGGTCCCACATCACACAGGGGATCATCCCTGCTGGGGGCTGACCTGTCAGTCTGGAGGTGTCACCAGGGCAAGGGACAGTGCAGTGGGGCTGCAGGGAGCCCCAGGGCAGGAGAGCTGCAGTGACTGTGCTGTGAGCAGTGATGGTCAGAGCTGCACCCATGGCTGGGTGGATCAGACTGAGGGTGCTGAGCACAGCTCTCCCCACAGCCATGAGCTGCACTGCCCTGGGCAGGGGGAGGCACAGCACGGAGACCCTTGGCGCTCCTTCCTCAGCAATGCCCTTGAGCTGACTCGACTTCATGCTCTGAGGCCTCAGATCAGTTTCTGCAGAAAGCAGAAAAGCAGCCCTTTTTTTGGGCACTATTTCCATTCTGGTGAGAACCTTTCAAATCCTGATCTCAGGCTCAAAGCTCCTGCAGTGCTGCCCACCTGATTCCACCTGCAGATCTCCTGAGTCCTCTCTGTTCCATCCCCTGCATTTGGAATACAAATATTGGAAAACCAAACCCAAATCAGACCATAAGGATGTCCCTTTAGCATTCCCCTCTATTTTTATTGGGATACCACTGATGATAAGTGCAGTGGTCCATGAATTCTTTACAACACTCTTCACTCAGGGGAGAGCCATCAGCTCTGACAGCACTGACAGCAGAAGGGAAGTTTTCTGTTTTCAGCAGAGGAATAACAATCCAGAGATTATGCAGATGAGTGAGCTGTGTTCATGACTTCTAAATCTGACTTAAAACTGGTTAAACTGAAATCTTAAGCAGACTTTGAGGAACTGAACGTCTGACAAACTCACAAAGCGTTACTGATGCTGAGGGGGATTTTGGGCAGCCCTATTTAAAGCCATCCCTGAATGAAAGGACACCACACAGGTTTCCCAAGGCCATGAAAGTCCAGCTCAGTTCAGACCAAGTGATTGCTCAAAACCAAGGAAAGTCAGGAGAACTGGATCTGGCCACAAGACAAGGGTCTGCTGATCCCACACCAGGTTGTGCTGAGGTTGCAGCTGGTAAATGAGGGGCTGGGAATGAATGGTCCAGGATTGCCTGCTGGAAAAGGAGCTCAGAGGGACAAGAGCTGCCCTTTTGGAGTGGTTCCACCCACAAGCACTTGGAATATTCACTGGGAAGGTCAAAAGCCCAGGTGTGCCTCTCCTCTCCTCCCCACCACTCTCAGCTGCATTCAGCTGCTGAAGGACTTTCCCTGGGCTGGGAGCACCAATTATCCCATGGAAAGGAACAGCAGGGAATGCTGCCACCCCAGGCCATCCCAAGGTCAAACCTTCCCAAGGTCCCAGTGACTCCCTTCACTCTCTGGGGCCTCTCCTGTCCAGGTGGGAGTTGTCAGCACCAGGCAGGAATGAACCTCCACTCAGCTCTGCTGATTTCCTCACTGTGCACACCTATTCCAGCAGGGATCTCTGGGATTGCTCCAACCCAGCTCCCAAGGGATTTCAATGAGGATGGAGGAATGCCACTGATGCCTAAGTTTAGGTGTTTAAATGCCATCTGAACTCAGCCTGTTTCCTTTAGTTGCTGCTGAATTTCACCAGTGGAAGAGTGGAAAACCAATCTGGCAGCCTGGGATCTTGGAAAAGATGAAGAGCACATGAGAAAAGCCAAGGGGTCAGAGACAGGCAGCAGTTCCCCATCCTCCTTCCCAGTCTGCCAGGGCAAATTATTTTCTCCTGACTGCAGCTTTCAGGACAGGAAAGCCATCCTTGACAAAGGATTGGCAACTCCCAAAGCCTCAGCCCAGAGCAGTCTGGAGCCCAAACTCATAATGTGAATTATGATCCAGACCTGGATTACATTGGCTGCACCAGAAGAAGCACCAGGGACAGGGAGAGAGAAGAGTGATGAGTCCCAGCAGCAGAGAGTGTGGAGGGTCTGGGCAGGAGTGTGAGGTCCAGACACACTCTGGGAATATTTCACCTTCCTGCCTCTGCCTCACCGGGGAAACAAAAGAGATACAGATGCTGGGTTATAAATTTTAAAGCAATTCCGCTGAGAACCTCCTTTTGAATTTAGAGGCAAATTCTTCATCTAAATGGATTGAGAAATTCTCCCTCTGAAGTCATCCATCTCTTAATAGGACATCCTGACACCAGCTGAGTCAATCCAGTGTCCGCTGTTGATTTGAGGGTGTTCATCCAAGGCTGACATGACATTTCTTTTGTTGACAGAGCTCATATGTTACAGCAGCCTGTCCTTCATATTTCTCTGTCTTTCACTGCTTCAGCAGCTGCACACCAGGAGAAACTGCTGCATTTACTTATTGCTTCAAGGTCCATTTCCTAGACATTCCTTCCTCCAGCAAAGGGCAGCATTGGTGTGTTAAATCCTGGATTTCAGCTGGAGAAGGATTTGCCCTGGAGATGATTCTTCAAAGGCCAATACAGAAAATTCTCCAAAGCACTGGAGCACCTGATTTTAATTTCAGAAGCAGATACATAATAATGATATTGTTCAGTTCCTTTCATCCTGAAGGATTCTTCTCAAAAGTTAGATTTTGACAGAGAGATCTACCAGTGGGTCTGGATGAACATAGGCAGGACTTCATGCTCCGTGGCATTTCTAGGAAGGAACAAGACAGCTAATTTGAACTTTGTCATATCAAATTCTGAGTGTCGGATTGCTGGGATGAGGATTCCAGCAGACAGCTCTGCTCTTGGAGCGTGATGGAATCTTCTTCAGTGACAGCAAATCCCATTTGGGCAAGAAATGCAGCTGTCCTGCAAGTCCAGACTGGAACAAAGCCTGGACTCTACCTCAGGAGGTGGGAAAGTGCTCTGGGAAGTATAACCTTGTCCTGTCCTTGTGTCCTGGACACTCCCTGCAGAGGGACAGCACTGGGCACTGACCCCAGCTGGCAGCAGTACCTGCTGGCATTGTCACCTCATACAGATGTGGTCAGCATGGGCAGAGCTGGGAGCACCAACACTGCCTGGCAGGATGTTCCCTTGGGAGAATCATCATCAGTAACAGCAACAAACCCACCAAACCCCACCTGCACATCACTCACAGGGGTTGGTGGCCTGGCCTGCTCTGAAACCAGAAGTGCATCAAGGCTGAAAACAAAGGACAAGGAAGGGCAAACAGACACTGGGAAGGTCATTGTGACCCATGTTCCTGCCTCATTGTCCCTGCATCCCTGAACAGGAAGCCAGGGAAGTGCAGTGGGTGCTTCTTTCTGTGACCTTCCCATCATCCTTACCATGGCTGAAGTCATCCCAGCAGCCTGAAAAATATTTCTAAGTTACTGGCAAAGATTTAAATTATGATTGATGAGTGCTAAGGGTTGTTCTTCCACCCAGTAACACATTGGTCAACCACTGCTGCCCACCCCAGTGCCACCAGTGCCACCACAGTGATTGTCACTTGAGCAAGGCAGGGTCCTGGGCTGCTCACAGATGTCACTGATGGCCAATATTAAACCAACCCCTCCTGTGTGAGCAGGAAGCCTCATGTTGGCTCTGGGAGTTCAGCTGCCCAGGCTCTGGGTGTGTCCCAGCCCTGGCTGGGTTTGGCAGAGGCAGATTTCTCTGGGTCACTGGGTGGTGGCACAGGCAGGACAGAGGAGCTGCAGCTGGCAGGAGCACTCTGGAGATGCTGCTGCATTGTCCTTGCAGAGCTGCCCTGCTGTCCTTTGCTGGGGAGCTCCTGCTCCCTGGGCTTGCAAGACAGACTGAGAAGCTCAGGAAAAGCCCTGAACTGAAACTTCCCAAGAGGAGCTGAAGGAGGATGAGAGAGAGGCACCACGAGGCTGTGCCTGCATGGGGAGAAGTTCCCAGGGCTCATCAGTGGGGCCACCAGAGCCTGGTGCTGGCTGAGGCCACCTGAGGGACCCCCTGACTGGGGATGAGCTGTGCCTGTCCAGTGGAACTGGGCACTAAAGGCCACCTGGACAAGATATTTTCTCTGGCTCTGCTGATGAGGAGCTGTGGAGAGCTCAAAAAGCACCATGCCCCAGCCTGGACTCCATCCTGTCCCCTGATCTTACACATTGCAAGGTGTCACATCACTAACAGCAGGAAAATGCCTAAAATCCAGACCCAGCTGGGGAGCAGCAGCTGGGAGAGCCCTGCTGCCTCTGCAGGCAAAGCCACTGCAGGAATGTGTTCTGCTGGAAGCTCTGCTCTCACATCCATGCTCTGCTGAGCACATGTCCAGCTCAAGGAGCACCCAGGGATCTCCATCCCAGCCCCAGGCTATGTCCCAGGCTCTGCTCCCTTTCCTGCAGGAGAGCAGGTCTCCCTCCTGGCTGCTCTGCTGCTCTTTGCCTCATGAAGTTTTATTAAAGACTTACAAGGGATTTTCTGCACAGCTGCCCAACCAATGCCCTTCACAGCACATCTCCAGCCCTTTAAATATTCACGAAGCTGGGGCTGCTGCTTAATTGAATTTCCTCTATGAATGAATCAGTTATTTTTCATCTCCTGCAGCCAAGGTGCAGATTAAGTACAAAGCTGGGATGGGAGACCAAGGGAGCAATTCCTCTTTGGTCAGTGGCTTCACCCCTGCTGGGATCAGATCTCCAGTATCATTCTTCTCTCCCGACAGCCTTAAAACCACAGATTCATGGAATAATTCATGCCAGGATGGACTGCCAGGGGTCTCCAGTCCCAAGCCCTGCTCAGGAAGGGCTGCCAGCAATGATGGAGGAGGTTGCTCAGAGTCTCAAGTTTCAAGCATCCAAGGATGGAGATCACACCTTTACTTCAAGGCTGGGTGTCCCTCATTTTGGGATTTTCATTTCCCCCTACATTTAGTGAGATTCCTGCTGGCTGTGTCTGTTCCCTTGTGTCCTTTTGCAAGGCACCTCCACCAAGAGGCACCTCCAGCCATCCCACAGCCTCCCTCAGGAACAGCAGGAGCATCTCTCAGCCTTCTGTTCTTACCACCAAACCATTCCAGCCCTCTCAGCCTTTCCCTCAGCACAACCCCATCTTGCTCCAGCCCCCAAAGCACTCACAGCACCTCAGAGGTGACCTCAGCAGTGCTCAGAGGAAGGGAATGATCCCCTCCCTCAGTCTGCTCCCTATGCTCCTGCCAGCACAGCCCAGGTGGCCTTCAGAGACCCCAGAAATGCCACCAGATCTTGGTGGCCACCAGGAGCTGGCACTGGTCACTCTGCCCCAAATGCAGGATTATTTCAGCCCCTGCTTCTCTCCTGAATGGAGCAATGGGCAGAAATGCACTGAGAGCAGCCAGCAGACCAGGACAAATTCCAGAAGCTGTCTCAGCCTCCCCTGCTGCTCACATCCCTTTTCTTGGATGTTTTGGGCCTTCCAGAGAAGTTGTTCTGTATGGATGTCTCAGCTCTGAGGTCAGCCAAGGAAGCTGCCCTATTTTCTCCTTGGCCAGGAGCTAATATCAAACTGGGCAGCAAGAAGAAGGGAAAAAGGAGGTCAGTGGCCTCAGCATTTGGGTCACAAGACCACGGGGAGCCTGAGCAGGCAGTGGAGGGACAGGGACAGGGACAGGAGGAGATGAAGAAGCAAAGGGTTATAAGGGGATTGTAAGAGGTGCCTCTGCCCAAATGAAAGTGCAAAGGACACCAAAGGCCAAAGTCAACAGAAGGGATTTATTTAACAGTAAATGAGGGGTAAAAGGATAGAAAGAAATAGGAAGAGAGAAGAGAGGGGAGAGAAGGACAGTGAGAGAGATTAAGCAGAAGATATCACCATGCCATGGATCCCACAGCTGGTCCTGCTTCACCCTGCTCTTCTCAGTGGTCCCTGAGTTGTTCTTCTGGAGGCACCACCTTTGTACAGAAATTCAAAGGGTGGTCACAGACATTCCCACAACCTGGGCTGGCAGGGGTGAGCTGTGGTTTCCTTTCCCACAGCCTGCACAGTGGAAATTTGTCCCACGTGCTAATTCCAAACCTTCACCTCTGTTTAGGCCTGAAATTAGCACCTTCCTTTTTGCCATCTGTGCTCATCTGGAGCTCCTGGTGTGGTGGTTTATCTTATGGGAGCTTCTTTCTTTGGCAGGGTTGGAGACTTCCAACTGCATTCTCTGAGTGATAGGTGGGACTGGGAGAGGACTCCTGCAGAGCCTCAGAGGCTTCACTGAGTGCTGGAATCAGATTTGAGCAAGCTCTGCATGTGGGACCCACAGCAGGAGAGTTTCAGGTCATGGTTGCCTGGCTGGGAGTTCCTTCACACCCTGGAAATGGCTTTGGCAGTTGGCTCCCAGCAGGGATGAACTCAAATAAGGTCCTAACTTGGTCTTTCCAACATCAGAAAATAAATCCCCTCCTCCCTTGTGCAGTGAGCCTGTCCCTCCAGGGCTCTCTGTTGGGAACAAAGCTGTCACCTACATCTATCCCCAGGATGGGCTCAGTTTGGCGGCACAGAACTGCTGTGCTTGTGCAGAAAATGGGCAGCAAGGAGCACAGGGGGTTTGTGACAGCCCTGTGCCCACAGATTGCATCCAGGGCCACAGACTGGAGGCTGATCTCTCCTCTCCTGCCCTCACCTGCCCCTTCCCAGCTGGAAGAGCCCCAGTGCAGCCATCCCCATGCAAACCCCCATTGACAGCAGCAGCAGAAGCCTCTCAGTAAAAGCACCAGGAAGCAGAAGGGTTGTGCATGGGAAAAAAGTCTTCCCAGAGCCAGCCCTGTGCATAATTCCAAACTCCCCCAGGCCATGGGAGCAGCTGGATCCTCAGCACACGTGAGCACGTTGCAGCACCAGCCTGTCCCAAACTGGGGTGATTTGATTGTGCTGCAGGGCTGGGAGCAGGATGCTGTCACCAGGGCCATGCAATCCAGCTCTGTCCCTGCCTGCTCACTGCCAGGGTCTCAGGCTCCACTCCAGCTGGGGTGTTTGCAGTGTAATTGCTTTTTCCACCACCTGTGACAATGGTGCTGACTGGAATAGGAGATCAACCACCCCAGAAATTGCTCTCCACTGTTCCTGGCAAAAGCTTTTGTCATTGGCCTTCTCTGCCAACTAGAAAATTAATGCTGGCAGGAATGCCAGTGTCTGAAGACATCAGGTTCTTCCACCCAGGCCTTCCCAGTGGCAGGGATTTTTGGCAGAATTAGAGAAGTGGACCCAGCTCTGGTCCCTCCTTGCCTGGAGTTCTCATGTCCCACCTTGCTGGGCTCTGCCTCTCTCAGACTTCAGAACAAGGTCTGCCAAGACAGATCCTGGTGGTGCTTCTGGCCAAGCAGGGCACATCCCAGGGCTGACTTTACACCTTCGAGGTGACAGTCACACTGCCCCACACTCCTTGTCCCTGGGGAAGCCAACAGTGTCATTCAGACAGATCTGAGTAGGGAGGAGCTGCATCACCTCCTTGGAATAGACAGGTTAGGAAAGTCAATTCCAGCCATCCTTCTGCTGCTGTCCCAGTTTGCAGGGCTGAGGGGATTCTCCTCAGCTTTAAGGACAGAACTGAGAAGAATTTGGTCCCAAAAGTGAGAGATGACACAGAAAACAACCTCCCTTCATCCCAAGCTTCTACATCTTCTCCTACACGGGCTGTTCCTGGGTCCCTGGCACTGGGGTGTCTCCCAAATGGTGTCAGAGAGGTGAGAAATGCTTATTCTGCACCTAAAAGGGGCAGTTAAGGACATTTCCTCTCTGTGCAGGGCAGGTCTGTGCAGGTCCCACACCAACATGGAAGGAAAGGCTCTGACTGCCATCCCAGCAGGGTGCAGAGATGGTCCCTGAGCTCCTGGAGATGGGAATGACCCATTCTCTACAGTCACAGCTCTAGCACCAGCCAGCACAGCTGGAGACAGCCAAACACCACCATGATGGCACTGAGAAGCTGAGGTGGAAGAATTGTTAAAGCAGCCACCTCACAGGCAGAAAGGGGGAGACATCTCAGGCCAGAGAGCTCAGAGGGATGAGCTCCACCTACCCTGGGAAGGACAAACCCCAGGTCTGTGAAATTCTGCCTTCTGGGATCTCAGGTCTTCTCCCCTGTTCTGTGCCCTGGGCTGTTCCTGGAGCCCAGATGCTCCAAGGAGGGAGAGCAGAGAGGAGAGAGCTGCTCTGCTGGGACTCGAGCAAAGCACCCTGGAGAGGGATTCCCTCAGAGAAACACCTTGGGAGAGCCATGGATCAGGCTGGAGAAGTCTCCTGTGCACAGGGATCAGCTCCATGCCTGGAGTGCTCCATTCTCAGCCTCGAGGAATGGCAGTGGGTTCATTGCACAGGACAGTCTGGGGCTGCACAAATCACAGCCACTGCTTTGACTGAAGGTCACAATTCCCAGAGGTCACTTTTCAGGCAGAGGGGACCCACTGCCCCTCTCCTGGTGGGTCTGAGCCCACCCTGCCAGGCTGAGGTACTAAAGCTGCCTCCCAGAAGAAAAAATTCCCCTTTGCAGGCAGCACAGCCCTGGGTGCTGCCAGACCCTGCCCAGAGCTGCCTGCACACAGCACAGGGAGAGATCTGTTCCTGCCCCCAGTGGATGGGACACACCAGGAGAGGAGAGAGGGGAGGTAAGGGTGAAGGACAGAGCACCAGGAATCCCTGCAGACCTTTTCCAGAGCTGCTGAAGTAGGACAGCAAGGCCTGGCCCACTCCAGGAATGCAGCCTGCTGGGTTTGAGGATAAAAGAAAGGCCAAGCCTCAGTGAGACACAGATTAACATTTGGTTCAGCTCCTTTAGTAGCATCCCTGTGGGATGTGGGCAGCAGGATGGAGCTTTGCATCCTTCCAGCAGCCATCCTGCCCTGCTGGGGGGAGCAGCACAAAAACCTCCCCAGCTCCCTGCAGCCCATCCTGAGGCCAGCTGAGAACAAGGGAAAAAACTGCCTTTTGTTGGACCCTGGGCTTTATTTCATCTCCAGGAGATGAGATTCAGAGAGCAGTGAGAGTTTTCAGTGACGATTCTGAAGGTGTTTTCTTTCCAGAAAAGTACTTTTTTTTATTTAGTTCAACTCTTCCATAGGAATGACAGCTCCCTCTCATCCAAAAACATTTTCGGTTCAAACCTGTTGCCTTGAAGAAGCACTGCTTGCCCTGTTTTGCATCTGCCAGGCCATGGCAATAACTCATCCAAAGCCTCACCTTGGTGTGTCAGGTGCATCTTCTTCGCTGCAAGTTTCACTCGAGATAGCTGCTCTGAATATCCTCTTTGTGAAGGCCAGGGCACCCCCTGACTGATGGACAGCCTGGTCCTGCAGCCACACCAAACCCCTTCTCCTCTTCCTCCTGTTTGCTCTCTGCTGGAATCTTCAGGATGAGAATCATCAAAGCTTGAGATTATGGAGACTGAACAGCTATGTGAATTTGAGCAGTTTGCTCATGGCCTTGCACAGTGGAGCTTTGAATATCTCAGAGCACCTCCCAGTATCTAAAGAGGCTCCAAGGGAACTGGAGAAGGACTTTGGATAAGGGTGTGGAGTGACAGGACAAGGGGCAGTGGTTTTAAACTGAAAGAGAGTAGGTTTAGATTAGATATTGGGAAGAAATCCTTCCCTGTGAGGTTGTGAGGCCCTGGCACAGGGTGCCCAGAGAAGCTGTGCTGCCCCTGGATCCCTGGAATGTCCAAGGCCAGGTTGGACATTGGGGCTTGGAGCAGCCTGGGACAGTGGAAGGTGTCCCTGCCCATGGGTGGAATGGGATGAGCTTTGAGGTCCCTTCCAACCAAACCATTCCACATTCGATGATTCTATGACTACAATTCTCAGGAATGAAGATCCCACAGCCATTCTGGGCTCCTGTTCTAGTGTCTGAGCACTCTCAGGCTTAAAATATTTTTCCTCATTTATAATCAATGTTTCCTGCATTGCAACCATTTCCTGTTGCCTTTCAGCCAGACTCCAGGCACTTCCAAGGGGAGTTGTGCACTGTCTTCCCTACATCTTCCCACTGGAGTTGAAAAAAGCAAGAACATTGCTCTCCCAAGCTAAAGCCTTCTCCTCCCAAGACTAAACCAGAACCATTCCTGTCTACATCAGATGCTCCAATCATCCTGGTTACCTCAACTGGACTTGCACCAGAATATCCAGGCCTTTCTTTGCAGAGTCAAAAGCTGGAGACACTTCCCAGATCACCTGTCAAGGAATAATCACTCCCTTTTCCCTGCTTGGTTCACCCTGGCTACCACAGCCCAGTGTGTTTCCAGCATCCCCAGCAGTGAGCTTGCAGTGTGCCTGTGGAGTTCCTGAGGTTCATCTGAAGGGCAGCACTGCCCTTCCTGGGGGATTGATTGCTTCCCCCATCCTGCTTTCATCCTGCTCCAGCCTCTGCTCTCCATCCTCTGCTCCCCATCCTGTCCTCTGCTCCCCATCCTCTTCTCTCCATCCTCTTCTCTCCATCCTCTGCTCCTCATCCTCTGCTCCCCACCCTCTGCTCTCCACCCCATGATCCAAGCTCTCACTAGAGACCTTGAGCAGTGCTGACATCAGGATCAGCCCAAGGGATGTTGCAGGGAGGCAGCCACAAGTTGTGCTGTGTAAGAGAGATTACAATCCTTTCAGCTGAGTGTTCCAGCCAATTTGATATCCAAATTATCATCTTAATCCAGCCTGTGTCTTACCAGTTTGCTGTAAGGTGATCTTTGAGATTTTGTTTCTCCAGAGAAGGAAGGAAAATCTCAGGCTTCCTCTCTCAAATGCTGATGTTTCTCCTCAGTGGCTTGATCTGGGAAGGCCCATCCTGGATGGATCCAGAGTCACTTCTCAGCTGTTTCCAGCCTCTGGAGCTGTTTTGAGTCTCAGGACCCCATGAGATGCATTTCACCAGGGAAGTGTTTATATCCTGACTGCTGCAGAAGCCAAGCTCCAAAGACAGCAGGAGGTTTTTAGGACTGAGTTCACCACCTTCACCTTGTCATTCCCAAAAG
The DNA here is from genome assembly GCF_008360975.1 of Lichenostomus cassidix. NCBI lineage: Eukaryota > Metazoa > Chordata > Aves > Passeriformes > Meliphagidae > Lichenostomus > Lichenostomus cassidix. The sequence continues at coordinate 10,597,266 of NC_139498.1, forward strand.
AGTGCTCAGGGAGGGTTTGAGGAGAGCACAGCTTCCACCAGGGAACTGATCCAGCATGGAAAAGCCTTCTAAAGCTTGTGCCTTGTTTCCAAAAATCTCTTGTTCTTCCCAGGAAAGGAGTGGCCTGAAGAGAACAAAAGCTTCTCACCGTGAAAGTTTGTAAAAGAAACTCTTCTCACTTGGTGTTTTTCAGCACTGAATTTGTTTCTTCATTAAAATACAGCTTGATTCTGAAACCAAACTGATTTCTGCAGCTTCACTTGCTTTTTCTGCATCTCTCTGCTCAGCCCAAAATGAATAAACTCTGCTGATGGAAACCAGCTGGGATCTTAAACACAAGCTGGGTTTGCTCCTTCTTGGAGCTTTAGTGCAGACTCTCATCTATTGGGATTCATTGGGATTGCATGAGAAGCTGTCACCAAAATGACAGATATTGCTTTGGAATCAGAAGTCCTGGGAATGGGCTGCTCCCTCTCACTGCAGCTCCTATCAGATGTTCCTCCTAAACCACCTCTCTGGTTGTGGGGTCTTGGAAGCTGAATAACAAGTGGCCTGCTTCTCCCCACACCCTTCCACACCCCCTTCCCAGGGCCTGAAACATGAACTGAGGGTGTTCTGAGGCAGTTATTAGTTTATTTTCAGAGCAAACTGAAAAACCAGCCCAGCTTTGTGTTGGGAGCAGCTCAATTCTGAGTAGCCAAGGACCAGACAGTGACCACCCTTGGATTTAGAAATCCTCCACCTAGGGCTTTATTCCCATATTTCCAATGGAATGGATGCTTTTTCCCCCCTGCCTCAGAGCTGTCCAGCCTAATTTTGGTGCCAAGGCTCCCCCTGCAGTCACTGGAGAAACCCAGGGAACAAATCTGGCCATACAAATGTTGCTTTGAGGACAGAACGACCCTTTGGAAGGAGCTGAGTCTCTCCCCAGAGGCCATAGGGCAGTCCAGACCCTCAGACAGATGGAAGGGTAATTTCCAGGGACTCTAATCTCTTCCCTGCATGGAAATGGAGCTAAACGTGAAGGAAATGAAGAATCCCTGGGTTTGTTCCCACACTGAGGTGCTACATTTCCCTATCTCCCTCCTCTTCCTTGAATTAGATATCCCAGTCCATTACTCTCCCCTCCATTGTCTGCCCTGCATTTCCAGAGGCCACTTTGCAGCTCAGCTCCTGAGAAAATCTGTGGCACAGAGTCAAGGTAATTTCTCAGCCCTCCCTTATTTGCACATGTCCATCAGTCTTGCTGACAGGAAGGATTGCAGAGAGCAGAGATGCATTTGCCTTGGCTGGGTATTTCTGTGCAGCCATCCCAGCTGGGGCTGGGAGAGCCAGGGCAGAGAATGCAGGGAGGGAGAGAGGAAAAAAGAAAAAGGAAAATGAAAAGAAGGTGAAGGCAGAGAGGCAATTGCAAAGGCAGAGGAAAGGGGAAAGAGGAAAGGAAGAAGGGGAAGGGAAAAAGAGGAAAGGAAAAAGGGAAAAGGGGGAAGGGAAGGGAAGGGAAGGGAAGGGAAGGGAAGGGAAGGGAAGGGAAGGGAAGGGAAGGGAAGGGAAGGGAAGGGAAGGGAAGGACAAAAGTTTTTTTTATGGCTTCCAGTGATTCTCTGCAAAAACAAGGAAATATTCCCGAGCAAACAGTGTTTCCTTTGAAGAACACTCCCTCCTTCCATGCTGAGGAGCATTCCAAACAGGGTTTCCATCCTAAGATCCCACAGAAAACTCCTCACACATCAGAGCTGTGCCCAGACCAGCTCCTGCTCCTCCATCCCAGTTCCCCCATCTCATTTTCTCTCTGCTCTGCTGCCTTTCTTCCCTTGACTCCTTCTCTCTGCATTCCTGTCCTGCAGCATTTCTGCCTCCCAGTCCCTGTCCTGCAGCTGCCAGGACAACTGGAGAGCCACCACAGCCTCAGGAGGTCCCTGCCACACTCCCAGTGATCCCAGCTCACAGCTCCACTGTTTCTCTTCCTTACTCACAGATATTTTCCCTTCACAAGCGAGAAATGCATCCCAGTGTTGTGCAGAGGCTGCAGGTCAGTGTGATGAGAGGAAAAACACTCCCAACACAACTTGTCCAGGGAAAACAGGTTGCCATGAGCCATTCAACAGCATTTTGATAACACTTACCTGGAAAAGATCCCTCTGCAAAACATTTTTCAGTCTTTGAAAGAAGGACTTGAAGATGTGTCAGCAGAGAGTTGAACAGGTTTGTTCCTGAATCTACACAGTTCAAAAACATTTTTGACAAAATGCTCCTTTCCAGCTCAAGTGTTTTCAAGTGAAGACCAAGACACTTTTCAACGCTCCCTCGTGATAAAAAAATTAAAGCATTCCGTAACTGAATCTTCATTTTTCATCCAAATCTCCATGTGAATACCTAAATAAAAGGCCAGAGAGCTGCCCTGTGTTGCTGCCCCATCCTTTTGGCCTATTTCTCCCTCCCTGGCTTGTTTTATCAGAAATGTGATTGTCACGTTTAAGGCACCTCGTTGTGTGCATGTGCGTTTGGCCAGTTTAATATTCATCTGCTGACAACACTCAGGGTTCAGCTGCTCTCCTAATTAGTTCCTGGCTGCAGTGGAGAGAATTCTTGTGGAGAAACACTGCCCTTCCACCCATGGGATCTCATTTTTCTTTGCTCTCGCTGGCTGGAAATTTGCAACAGAGGGATGCCTAATCCTGCCGGCCCTGCCAATCTCAGCTCCAATCTCCCTGCAAAGAAAACAGGAGTGTTGGTGCTGCTTTGCTTGCTGAGGCTGCTCAGAGAGAGCTTTATCTTTAGCAACAACATTTCTGCTGAAGATGACGTGGTCAAACTCTGAAACAGCTCAATGTGAGAGGGTTTTAGCCCTGCGGAGGTCAGGATGTGCTGGAGCATCCCTGTGGGACAATGGTCTGGCAAAGCTGCTGAAATTGGGGTCTCTCCAGCACACGATGTGGGTTGTAGGGAGCTGCTTACCCTCGTTGTTGATGCTCTCCTTTACTTTTCATTAGTTTGTGAGGCAAATCTCCTTTTAAGTGTTTTCATTCTCATCAGCCGCTAAATAATACAAATCAAACACGGGAGGTTCTGAAAGCGGAGCTGCAGAAAGACCTGTTTCCTGTCAGCCCATATGTTCCCGGCAAAAAGAGCTGTGCATCCCAGAGGAGAATTAAAGATCTGAAAGAGCATCTGAAAATTCATCAGCCGAGTTTTGCGGCAGCTCCCGCTCGCACAGAATGAAAAACCAGAGCTCGGCGCCGGTGGACAACTAAAGATCTCCACCTAGTGAATGGCAGGGACAGGGCAGCTTCCCGGGAAACCGCCGGGAAAATGGGAAGGAGAGGAAAAAATCGGTTAAATGGGCAATTTTAGGCCGGAGGTGTGGGGATTTGACACAATCCCTGTGTGGCAGCAGCAGCTCCGTGCGGGGACAAGAGGGATGCTCGCCTGGCATCGCCCCGGGCACGGCGGGGACACGGCAGGAGCTGGGCACAGCCCGAGGGACAGGACCTTTGACAGAGCATCAAACCCCTCTGTACTCCCTGCCCCCTCCCGAGGTGGGCACAGCGCTGCCTTAATTACAGCCCAGCAAATTACACGGCACATTAATGATGCCTTTGGGCTGGGGACCTTCGCAGGCGATGACATTTTTCCTATTGATGGCATTACCTATTCTGTAGCAAGCACAAGATAATTGTAATTTCCTGGACTGCTCCGAAACACATAAAGTTTATGGGTAATCTTATTAAAGCTTTCATATAGTGGGAAACTTTCTGTTATGAGCTGGGAGAAAATTAATGGCCATTCTTTTGTGGTTGGCACACAATTAAATCCTGGGGGGTGGAGGGGGTGCTGTTTCATCTCAGACACGTGATTTGCACTTTATTAAAAGCATCCCCTCTGCCTTGCAGCCACTCGGAGGCTCAGGGTTGTTTCTCCCTCCATCCTGCTGAGGTGTGGGCAGAGCTCCCAGCCCTGCCCTGCTCTCTGTGCCCAACATGTTCCTACAATAAAATAAAAAGCAGCAGCTCCACAGGGGATTGATCAGCTTGGGGTCACTGGGCTGTGGGCAGCTGAAATCCAAAAAATGTGTCTCACAAATGGCTATGGCCCTTCTGGAGACATTTCATGCTGGAGGCTGCACACCTTGACTAAGGTACCTGGAGGTCACAGACCTCCAATGCCACAAACACAGCCTCATGGTCAGACTTGGGCTGGTGGAGGACCTGTCAGGTTGTTCCCAATATGGGCCAGGCTGGATCACAGAGCCAATAAAGTTGGAAAGACCTCCAAAATAAAACCTGTAGTTCAGCCTTCAACCAAATCCTACCATTCCCACTAAACCATATCATGAAGTGCCAGGTCCACTCATTTTTTGGACACTTCCAAGGGGGGTGACTCCACCACTTCTCTTGGGAGCCTGTTCAGTGTTTAACTGCTTTTCCAGGGAAGAAATTTTATGGAATCATGGACTGGTTTGGCTTAAAAAGGACCTTAAAGCTCATCCAGTCCCAGCCCCTGCCATAGGCAAGGATACCTTCCACAGACCAGGCTTATCCAAACCCCATCCCAACCTGGCCTTGAATTTTTCTGATATCCAACCTGAACCTCCCCTGGCACAACCTGAGGCCATTTCCCCTTGTTCTGTCCCCAGTTTCCTGGGACAAGGGACCAAACCCCAGCTCCCCACAATCCCCTTTCAGGGAGCTGTGGAGAGAAAATGTCTCATTTATAAATGTCCACCTTGCCCAAATGATGCCACGGCTGGTAGATCTTCTTTGCAGGCTTCCCTGCAGGCCTGGAGGGGTTTTTGACTCCAAAATTAACAGAGTTTTCTCCAAAATGTCACACCTTGATCACTCACCTAAATGGAACTGACCACAACTAAAATGCATCAAACAGGCTGAGGAATGTGGGGCTGATCAGCCTGGAGAGGAGAAGGTTGAGTGGAAACCTCACAGAACCTTCCAGGGTCTGGAGGGGCTACAGGGGAGCCAGAGAGGGACTCTGCATCAAGAACTGGAGTGACAGGACAATGGTTATAAACTGAAAGGAGATTTAGATTAGATACTGGGAAGAAATTCTTCCCTGGGAGGGTGTAAGGCCCTGGCACAGGGTGCCCAGAGAAGCTGTGCTGCCCCTGGATCCCTGGAAGTGTCCAAGGCCAGGTTGGACACTGGGGCTTGGAGCAGCCTGGGACAATGGAAGGTGTCCCTGCCATGGCACAGGTGGCACTGGATGATTTTTAAGGTCCTTCCAACCCAAACCATTCCATAATTCTGTGATCTGCACTAAAGTGCTGCTGCTGGAGGAAAAGGAGAATCTTTTGGGGGTGGAGGAAAGGCAGCACCAGCACCTGCAGGGAATTGAGACAGCTCTGCCTCCCTCCTCAGCATGGGTGAAGATCCAGGGGAGCAGCAGGACATTGTGGCAGAGGAAAGATGTGGAGCAGCTGGGGAGTTCAGGATAAGTGAGGAGAGGAAGGCAGGAAAATCAGATCTGTGAAAGCGTGAGCTGGATTGATTTTGTGTAGGGAAGACTGAATGGAAACAGTGAATCTCCAGGTCCAACTGCAAAAAGGAACAGACTAGGGCTTCAAATCCAGCATGGACAGGACACAAAGCAAGGGGTTTCAACTGGAAAAAAAAGTAGGATACAGGCTGGGAGAGCTGGGAACATTCATGTGGCAGGGTGAAGGGCTGGATCCTGCGATCCTTTCCCACCCCTGCTCTTCTCCAAGCTTTAGTTCTGATTGGAAAACTCAATACTGTAAGTCTGTTATTAGGAAAATAAGTCTTTATTAAAAACTAAAATAATTGGCTGAATATTTTAATCATGAAAGAAGGATGTTGGAAAGTGCCGGAATCTGAGGATTCTATAACTCCATATGGGAAGAAACTCCTCTGTAGCACACTCTGGGTGACTGTTCCGGTGTCACAGCATTCAGAGATTGCAATTCCCACCCCCATCCTGGAAAACAAAACAAAGCCTGATCCCTGGGCTGAAAGAAACTCCCCATCATCCCAGAGCTTGCAATTAAAACCACCGGAGGTGACAGCACTGGAAATGCTTCAGAATAATCAAGCCACCTTCGAGTTTTCTAAGATTTGCTTGTTTGTTTTGAATGCCTTCTGCTCAGAGGGAGAGGAGGATTTCATTACAGCCTGGAAATGCCTCACGTGGAAGGCACAGCTCTGGGATCCTGCCTGAGGGAGCATGGAGAGCTTTGTGTTTCCCAATATTTCAGCCCTCCAGACACAGATGCTTCTCTTTTCTGACTTGGGAACTCAGAAAGACTTAAAGCCTAGGGGCTGCAGCCTCAAATTAATTAGGGAGAGGTTAAGCCCTGGGAAAATCTGTTTTGTGGACCTACAAGAAATACAGCCAGGGGAGATGGCATGGCATGGGAGACAGGATCTGCTGGACCTGACAGCAGATCTTCACATCCCACAACGTGGCTTGGGGTTGTGTTCTCACCCTGCCCCTCAGGTCTTCCACACCATTTAATTTGCAGAAAACAACTTGGGAGTTCACCTTCTGAATAAATTCCATCCTTCTGCTTTGGCCAGCCCTGGATGCTGCTGATTTCAAGCCTTGTCCAGGTGTATTGATTCTTCCAGCAGTGAAAACACTGGCATATAAATTGCAAATTGGAGCCAAAGGGAAGTGGCTGCATTCCGAGCACACGGAATCAAGGAGATTTATTCCAAGGGAAAGGGGGTTTATTCATGCTGTGACCTCAGGCCCTGCATTGCTGCACTCCCTGGAGAGCTGCTGGGCTGACCTTGAGGCAGTGGCTTAGCAGGGACAGCCAGCTCTTCATAAGTGACCCCAGCAGAGGCAGAACCAATTCAAGGAAAAGGCTCCAGAGACTGATCTGTCCAACCCCACACAGCCAAATGAACACTCTCCTTCTGGCCAGGCTCATTTCTTCCTGCTGATTTTCATTATTATTCTGTTTTCATGTTGCAGTAAATAATGTAATTACCAAAAGCCAAGTGCTGATTACCAGACTCCCAGCTCCCTGGCAGGGACACAGCCAGGCTGGGGACAGCAGAGCTCCTTCCCAGGGATGCTGCTGGGTCCTGTGTCCATCCAACAAAGGGACACCTGGGGTGGGCACTGCAAAGAAAGGGACTCATTCAGTGACCCACAGGGTCCTTCCAGCCTTTGGAAGCAAGGCTGGGATTTAGAGGGATTGCTGTGAATGGCAGGAGCCAGGAGAGAGGTGGCTGCAGACCTTGGTGAGTCCATGAACATGGCAATTGGGCCATTTGCTCCATTTCTCCAGGCCTGCTCATCCCCCAAGTGTCATGGGACCTCCAAGCCTCCCTCTTGTCCCTCAAGGAGGTGGTGCAGAGCTGCAGGGGAAGTGAGAGGGGACACAGGGCACAGGGGAGTCATGTCTGGCAGCCTCCCCTGTCCCCATCGGGCACAGCAGGCAGGACATTTGGAAAAACAATGGACTGCCACCACCTTTGCCAAACTGAAATGACAGATACTGATATTAATTTCAGATCTATTTAATGAGGGATAATTAACCCACCCACTACAAGGCCACAGGATACACCAGCTGGAAATTTTCCAGTTAATGCTATTTGATATTTCTGCCTGATTCTCAAGAATGTAATTGATGTCTTAATTATGAAAGATACCTCTATTAACATCATTGTGAAACAGTTGCTGTCACTGCTGTGATTTACAGAGGCTTGGGGGTCTCTCACTGCCAGTGCCCACAGTGGTCCTTTCCCCTTGGAGGGAGCTCCTGCAAATCCTTGCTGAGGCAGAGCTGGGCAAGAACAGGTAGAAGATTTGGGAAAAAAACAGGATCAGGGAATCTTTTGTTAATCCCAGGATAGAGTGCAGCTTTATGCAGGAGGTCCTGTGCAAACCCCTGTCAGATCAGAATCACAGAATCATTAGGTTGGAAAAGCCCTCCAGCCCATCCAGTCCAAGCTGTGACAATCCCCACCTTGTCCCCAGCCCAGAGCACTCAGTGCCATCTCCAGGCCTTCCTGGGACACCTGCAGGGATGGGAACTGCAAACCTCCCTGGGCAGCTCCTGCCAAGGCTGAGCACCCTTTCCATGCAGAAATTCCTGCTGCTGGCCAAGCTGAGCCTCCCCTGGCCCAGCCTGAGGCTGTTCCCTCTCCTCCTGTCCCTGTTCCCTGGAGCACAGCCTGACCCCCCAGCTGTCCCCTCCTGTCAGCAGCTGTGCAGAGCCACAAGGTCCCCCTGAGCCTCCTTTGCTCCAGGCTAAACAACCAGATCAAGGAATAAATGAATCATTCAGTGACAGGTGTGGGAGGGACAGCTTGGATGGCTCAAAGAATCATGGAATCACAGGATGGTTTGGGTTGGAAATGAACTTAAAGCCCATCCAGTGCCATGGCAGGGACACCTTCCACTATCCCAGGCTGCTCCAAGCCCCATCCAGCCTGGCCTTGGACACTTCTGGGGATAACCTTGACCTTGCAGGTCAATCCTGGCCTCACCTGGTCAAGGCTGACCTGAAGGTGATCTCAGTCAGCAGAGGCAGGTCCTGGGAGCCTAAGCCCTGGGGCTGGGCTGTTCTGTGCCCCTGTCACCTGCCTGGACACAGCTGGGCAGAGTCAGGGAGGGGAGGGGACACTGGGCACTGTTGTTTTTTTCTCCTCGTGCTGCCCAGAGCCCCAGGCTGCTGCAGTTTGGTGTGGCTCAGCAGAGGGACAGGGGTGGCAGTGGTTGGACAGGGTGCAGTGTCCAGCTGGCACCGTCCAGGGAGGGAATGCTCTGTGTTCCTGGGGCTGTTCACTCCTGCCCAACCCAGGCATGGCCCAGGGGTGGGTTTAGGGGAAAGGCAGCTCGGTGTGGCCTCCAAAGCTTTGGCTGTTGCCATGAGTAGCTCATGTCCATCCTTTCCACAACTGACCTCAACTGTCCTGGCTGGTCCCAAACTGGCCTCTGTGTAGGGCTGAGAGAAAGAAATGCACAAAAACCTGTGGCTGTTTGCAAAGACAGAGAGGCCTGAAGGTCAGAACTCCTCTTTCCTTCAGCTCAGCTGCAAATCCACCCCAAACCCAAGTTCTGCTTCCATGCCCTGGTGCCCAGGATTTCCTGGCAATGGGATGTAAGAGGTGTTCTCTCTCCTCAGCACCTGCTACAAACACAACACCTCTGCACAATCCAGCCTTCTTCAGGATTCTGCAGCTCCAAAACAGCACCACAGGATGGTCAAGATCCCCATATCAGAAGCAGAGTGCTCCTGCTGCTGCCTAAAATTGCTTGGCAAAGTCAAGTCCCTTGAAGACCAGTAGGAAAAGTCCAGGGAAGATTCCTTTGTGCCCAAATGGAAGAAAAGATGCCATTGCAGGGGTCTGCCTGGGAGGGACTGCTGCAGGTGCTGAATGATCCAATTCCTTCTGCCTTTCCAAACCCTTCCCCTCCTGAATCCCGAGGGCAGAGCCAAGACTGACCACAGCTGGGGCTGTCCTGGGCCTGGGGGGACTCAGACCCCTCCCAGCACAGCCCAGCCAGGAAGATCTCCCCACTGAGCTCAAAAACGCCACAGCTGCCACCACAATTGAAAATGCAGACAGGGAAAACAGCACGGAGCGAGCAGGGAGGGTATTTATAGCTCCTTATGTAAAGCAGATACAATGGAGCCATTTGGAGCTGGAATGGGCTCAGTTCTCCTCCCTCACGGAGCAAACTGCAGATCCCAGCAGATCCCAGCCTTCTCCAGGCTCTGCTCTGTGAACAGATCCAGCACCAGCCCTGCACAGGACACAGCCTGAGGGGTGCTGGACCAAGGAGAAATCAGAGGGTGTTGGAAAATATACCAGTTTAAAAATTTTGTGTAACTTTAGTCAGAGGATTCTGTTTGTCTTTACCCCAGGAAGAGGAATTTTAGGTTTCTTTCCAGGGCACTTCTCTACCAGGTGAGGTCTGGTGGACTCAGCATATCAACAGACTGGAGGAACCCAAAGATAAAGAGCTCTCAGCAGAACATCAGCAGACAGCAGTGGCTATCTACAAACAGCTACCCCAGACCATCTCCAGCAGGGGTGAAGACATCTGGTCAGGAAAGGACTGATAGGAAAATAGAAGAATGAAAAATCTAATTAACATCAGAGGCAAGGAGATTCAGATCCAATGGGAAACTGAATACTGGGGGTTTGCCCAGCTTTGGACCAATGAACACTGACACAATGCTTTTCTATGTATTTTTACTGTATAAAATATCTGAAGAATCGGGTAAAAGCCATGTATCCTGGAATGATTCTCCCTGCTCACCAGGGTTATGTGTGGATGAGATGATTTCTGTGGTACATCCTGGCCAGAAAATAAAGTAATGCCTTGACTCTCTAACATTAAAATGTTGTTGGAGGGTTTTTGTTGTTCCCACAGTTTCGGTGGCAACAGGAGCTCAGGTGGCTGGGAATGATGAGCAATACCAGCTCTCATCCTGCTCCACACAGACACTCCCTTCAGCCTGCACTTTCCTGGGAAGCACTAATTGCCATCACTCATCAGAAGCAGCCCGAGGCACAAACCCGGTGACCCAGCTCTCACAGATTCTCCTAGCTGATCAATGAATTCCAATAGGTCGTTCTGAAGTGCTTTAGAAAACATGCAAGCACGTGAGAAAGGGGTTATTGCTTCCTGAGCATCTCAGCCTGCTCGCTTCTGATGTGCTGGTGAATTAGACATTAAATCCACAGATGAGCTAAATGAGTTAATCGTGGCTAATGTCATTACCAGCAGTAGCAGAGGAATCAAAGATGATTAGCCACTTGTCATAAAGTCTTAGCACAGAGGACAGAGAGAATTAATTTGTCCCACTGACCTGCTTTTGCTTTCCACAGGCTTCAGATCAATGCGTGCTTGAAATACAGGAAATAAACAAGGAGAAAAGGAAATCCAGGATGATAAAACAGTTAAAATACATGGGAAATATGAGACTTGGAAGTGATGTTCTAGAAAAGAAGGAAAGGGTGGTGGTAGGGAGGCAGAGTATTGCCAATCAGCCACCTGTGCCCTCTCCTAACCTGAATTATCCCATGGCTCTGAGGATGTTCACTGTGCTCCCCCTTGGGAATCACTTCCCAGCCAGGACTCTCCAGCAGCCCTGACTCCCTTTGGGCCAGGCTGCCCCAGTGCTGGGCACAGACAGCATTTCCATGGAGCAGTGGGGCTGCAGACCTTGTCCTTCCCCAGCCTGCCTTTCCCTTCCTTGACACAGCCAATTTCCCGGAGGAGATGGATGGACCCTCCAGCACCACTGTGTATTTAATATGTGCTATTTATCACCCTCCTTGTCACCCCAATGAAAGAAGTGTGTGCCTAAAGAACAAACATGCAAAAATCCCCCTTGCATTTAGTTAATCCTCTGATGGCCATCCATAAACATCAGGGCCTTGGAAGTGACTTGGGGAGAATTTTAATAAATAAAATATTTACTTTTTTTTTAATTATTATTGTTGCTGAGCTTCTCCCCAGCCCTTCCTGTTTAAAAGTGTGTCACCCTGCAGCAGCTCATGTTTTCATTGCATCAGGCTGCCAGAGCAGGAGGAACTGTGCTGGTTCTGTCAGTGCTGCTGTCTGGGGAAGGGAATTATCAAAGGGAAATCAGTTCTCGGTGCTCTGACATAGTCCTGTCCTACAAGCTCAGTCCCAGAGCTGCCACTCACTTCAGAAACAATGTGGGACCAAAGTGGGGCTTCTGTACCTGTCAGGGCATCAGCACTGGGCTGGCTTCTCCAGCAAAGCCCCCCAGACCTTGGAATCACAGGATCTTAGGTTGGGAAAGACCTCCAAGATCATCTAGCCTCCCTTTGACCAAATCCCACCTTGTCACCAAATGCCACCTCTGCAGGGTCCTTGTGCCACAGGACACCTGGATGACCCAGCTGGGTGGGACTCCCAGTATTCTGTGTCTGCTGGAGCCAAATCAGGTTAAGAAGGACACACTGACCACTCATGGATGTGATTTCCTCTGCTGCCAGACCTTGGCACTGAGCAGGGCTTTGATCCAGCCCTGAGTCTGCACCCAGTGCCAAATGGTTCTGCCCAGGCTGGACATGAAGTGTGGTGTCCATCAGCTCCACACTCTTGGGCTCATCATGTTCTTGGCCCAGCAGGGGAAACAATTCCATCAAATCCCATCAAAACCATGCATTTGGCCAGCAGAAAGGCCCCACTTTTTTTTTTCTTTCTTTCAGAAATCAAGCAGCAACACTTTCAAAACAATTCGTGCAAAGCCCACATGTCATCACCAGCCAATTTCCTTTATAAAATCTGAAGATTCATTGTCACCCCATGTCTAGTGGCACTTCTGGAAGCCTTGCTTGGAGCCACCACCACTCCAGAACTGCCCATGGCAACATGTCAGGGGCTCCCTGACAGTTCTGCCTTACCCTGTCCTCTGTCAGTAAATCATCAAGTGTACCCCGACACTGACTCTTGTTAAATTACTGCTGTATATCAATAAATACACTGGCATGTCTCTTTTTAGGGTGAGGTGTGACTCCCTCATGACACCACCCCGTCACGAAGCAGACAAGACCCAGCTTGACCCAGACACTTTCTCCATCTCAGCCTGGCCCAGCTGAAACCATTTTCTGCTCATGAGTCATCAGCCTCTGCTGCTTTCTTGCTCCTTTCCATTGTCTCTCCTAGGCCAGCCCCATTTCTGCCACACAAATACAGTTGACTTGCTTAAGCACTGCTCAATATTTCATACAGAGACTTCTCGACATCACAGACTATTCCCAACTCGCTCTTTAATCATGAGCAATTCACTGAAAAAGCCTAAAATAGTGCTTTTTTTGCTCCTTATTAGAAGGAGGGGACCAAGTTTTTGTGGAAGGGGAGGATGAGTAATGAGGTTGTGCTGAGGGTGTTTGGACAAGCAGCACAGAACTGCTGTGAAATCTCCTGCTCTGGAAAACTTCCTGGGAACTCTCAGCAGTTTTCTTCCTACCTGAGCAATGCACAGATTGTGAAGTGCAAGCAAAGACAGAACAGGAGTTTATTTGCAAATATAAGCATGAATCACTTTTCCCTAAATGCTCCACTGGCTCAAGGAGCCATCCCATGTGCCTGTGCCTGAGTTTCCATCTGTGGAGGGAGCAGGAGCAGCTGCTGTGCTGTTCCAGGCAGTCTGGAAATGAGAAATGGCCCTGTTTGCCTTGCTCCTGACCTGATTCCCAGCCCTGTGTCCAGCCCACCCAGCCTGGGAGAATCCTTCCTGTTCCCACAGCAGATTTTGCCCCAAACAACCACTGCCTTGCTCTGTGGGGTTCAGAGCCACCCCCTGGCCAGGTTTCCAAACCAGTGTGTGAATAAACCTGCATAACCCAAAATAGGTGAGCCTTTTTGAGGTCACAGCTCACACAGAGATGTGTCAGCAGGCACTGCCTCTCCCTGGCCTGAGGAGGCAACTCCCAGGACAGGGGGAGAGGAGAAAGGGCTGATTCCAAAGGTCCTGGGTGTTGACCCAGGGCTGGAGGTTTGGCTGAACAAAGGAAAATCCCTGACACCTGGACAGGCTGCAATCCCTTTTCATTCTGATCCTGTTTTCCTTTGCACAAAGAAGCTGCAGGAGGACACACGAAGGTCACTGGCACAGGGCAGGGAGTCTGAGATAACTTTGCATGAGGAAGGAGAAAAAACCTCTCCAGGGATTACAATAAATTGCCATCTTCTTTTTCCCAGGGCTCCTCTGAAACACTTGAAAAAGTGACCTCATTAATTAATGAGATGGGTTAAGGCTCTCTCCACATACTCTACTTAATTGCAATTCTGTCATTCCCAGTGAATTCTTAAAGCCGTATTGATTATTCAAAGCTCTGTCCAATCAATAAAACAATAAACCATGTATGCTTAAAAAAGTGATTAAAGAGATAAATACAGGAGACACTTTAAAGCAGCCACGTCCTCCTGCAGCCACTTATCCAAGAGCAAGCAAAGGTAAATCTGTTTCAATGTCCTCATCTAATTGCAGGGGGGTGACTGCCTCTTAAATTTATTTTAATCCTTAATTCATGTACAAAGCAATTCCAAACAGAAATCATCCCAAACTCTAATGCTCGCAATTTTCCCTGGCTGCTTGCTCCATGGCCTGCACAAACGATAGTCATGGATGAGCAGGGTGGGAGAGGCTGTGGCCAGAGAGTGAGACTGTGGGATCCTTCTGCCTGGGCTGATAGGATGGGCAGGAGAGGCAGGAATCCTGAAGGACAAGGCTAATTGGGAAGCTGCAGGAATATGGTGGCTGAACTGGCTTTATTGCAGAACAGGCAGCTGTGTCCTACAACCTGGAGCAGCCCCGCAACATTCAGCAGCCCCACACCTCGGACCAGCCCTGGAGCAGCCCTTCAGTATGGAGCAGCCCTACACCCTGCAGCAGCCCCACACCATTCAGCAGCCCCATACCCTGGAGGAGCCCTACACCCTGGAGCAGCCCTGCACTCTAGAGTAGCCCCACACCATGGAGCAGCGCCATATCCTGAAGGAGCCCTACACCCTAGAGTAGCCCCACACCCTAGAGTAGCCCCACTCATCCCTGGCTGGAACTACATCTGCTGGAATCCAAGGGCCAGGAAAGTCCATTCATCCCTCATCTCTGGCTGGATGTGTCCTGATCTCGGTGTGGCTGATGCTCTTCCAGATTTGCTTCTTCTTGACCACAGCCCTGAGCACCCTGCACAACCTGCAGGGACCCCTGGAGCTCATTCCCACCCTGTTCTCCTGGGACATGGCAGGAAAACCTCGTGTCCCCCCAGTGTGTGAGGCTGTCCCAGCTCCCCCCAGCCTGTCACCCTGAAGCTGTGGATCAGGTCAATCATCTCCACTCCCACACTCCTCCAGAGCCCATCCCCAGATCCATGGCAGTACCTGGTGTTGCTGGAATGTGTTCTCATACTGGAGTTACTGGTGTGTCTGTTGAGGTGGGAATTGGCCTCCCCTGTCCCAGAGTGACAGAGCTGTCCCAGTCCTGTCCCTGTCCCTGCAGGGACACTCCCCTTGTGCAGGGCTGGAACCCATCAATGGCTTTGAGACTCCTCAGCAGGAAATCCCCTGTTCCCACTTTGGCCAAGCCTTTTTCTCCTTTAGAGAAACAAATGATTTGTATTTGTACAACACACCATGAATTTGGAACTAAGAGATCCCCAGGGCTTCCAACTAGAAAGGATCCAGGGTAAGGCCTTGAAGCTTGGGGGAGAAGAGGAAAAAGCACTTCTGGGCTTGAGGTGAGTTTTTTATTCTTCCTTTTCCATCTTTTTTTTTATTGAAAACATTGTGATTTAACAAGTACAGTCGTTGTTGAACATAAATAAATAATGTGGAGAACTGGGACATGCGAAGCTCTGTGATTGCATAAATATTCAAGCAGCAAAAGAAATATAAGATTTCAAAGGTGCAAACCTAATTATGGAGCTGTTATCTATCCCCCTGTAGTAATTCAAACATAAAGAACAGTTCCCTGTGGG
This sequence comes from Lichenostomus cassidix, assembly GCF_008360975.1. NCBI lineage: Eukaryota > Metazoa > Chordata > Aves > Passeriformes > Meliphagidae > Lichenostomus > Lichenostomus cassidix. The sequence goes on from NC_139498.1 coordinate 10,612,724, forward strand.
CTGGTAGGGACCACATTGCATGTCTGAAATGCTGAACCTGGAGAATGCAGCATCTTGGCACAGCTCAGGCTCCTCTCACTCACACACAGCTCAGCTGAGCTGAGGGCACAGCCTGGGCCTGTCCCCAAGTCCCCCATGAGCAGAGCCTTGGGGCTGGCAGGGCAGTGACACCTCTGCCTTGCTCTATTTGAAGCCCTCCTGCTGCAGTTGGTGTCACCATGGACAGTGTGACACTAGTGACAGACTCATCCCATGGCCCTTCCAGATGTTTCTGCCACAACTCCAGGGCATTCCCGTGAAATCTGTCTCCTGCCTCCTGCCAGGTTTGTGCCCAACCTGGGCAGGATGAGCACACAGATGTCCCCATCCTCCTGCACAGCTCCCACATCTCCTGGGAAAGCTCCCATGGGCTGGGCAAGGCTGGAAGGTGCTTCAGGTCCCCTTGGTGCTCTGCAAACACTTTACAAAGGAACCCAAAACTCACAGGATCCCAGAATCACTGGGGCTGGAAGGATCTCTGGAAACCATCCAGTCCAAGCCCCCTGCCAAGGCAGGGTCACCCAGAGCAGATGACACTGGTGACATCCAGAGGAGCGTGGAATGTCTCCAGAGAGGGACACTCCACACCCTCTATGGGCAGCTGTTCCATGGAAGGAGGTTGCTCCTCCTGTTGAGGTGGAACTTGTTGTGTTTTAGTTTGTGACCATTGCTCCTTGTCCTGTCACTGGCACCACTGACCAGAGCCTGGCACCATCCTCTGACACTCCTTGGGGATGTTTGTATGGATTGATGGGATCTCCTCTCAGCTTTCCCCTCTCTACAATGACCAGGCTCATCTCCCACAGTCCCTCCTCATCCAGAGACACTCCAAACCCCAAATCATCTCCATGCTCCCACTGGACCCTCTCCAGTAGCTCCTAGTATTTGTTGGACTGAGGAGTCCAGTTCTGGGCACAGAAACTCATCCAACTTTTACAGCCAGCCCCTTTATCCCAGGATTTGGGGTCTGAGAGCTCTCACCTTCCCTCCTGGCCCATCTCTTCAGGCAGCCAGTGCCAGCTGTGTTTGCTGCAGAGCCAGAGCAGCCACTCCAGGCCAGCACAGCCCATGCTGGGCTGAGCTCTGGGGCAGGATTGAGGGGTGCTGGCACTGTCCCTGCCTCCATGGCACAGCCAGAGGGACTTGGAGCAGGAATTTTCCCTGTCCCCTGTGACCCAGACCCTGCAGGGACTCAGAAGTGACTCTGAGCATCTTCCCCATCCCCAATACACTGCCCCAGGGGACAGGGAGTGCAGCAAAGCCTCCCTAAAATGTCTCATGTTACTGTTTGCACCCAGATCCTTCCAACCCCACTGCTCCCCGCTCTGGATTTTCAGCAAAACTGATCTTCATCCATACAAAGGCAAAGGGATTGGGCCAAAGCTTTGGCAGGACAGTGGGAGCAAGGAAAATCCAGAGAAGTGGGCTCAGGCTCAGTTTGCTGTTGCTGAGCCTAAGCAGATCCCCTTGGACACTCCTTTTCCATGGTCAGGGGCTGCAGGGTCACACAGGCCAACAGAATTCCCAGTTTCTGTTCCCATTTTTCCCTCATTTTACAAGTTTTTAGAGGTTTTCAGGCACAGCACACCCAAAACCCCAGAACGGGAGGAGTGATAGGAGAAAACCCCAACAGCTCACATTTTTCTTCAAATTTTTAATGATAAATTATATCCAGGAAGCCCCCAACACCAATTATTTGTGAAAACACAGATTAAAACTGGCAGATGAAGCTGCTGAGGAGCTCCTGTCCATCCTGGCTGTCCAGAGCAGGGGCAGCCCCAAAACCATGGGTACAGTGGGGGTCAGTAAGTTACCAATACTGGGGGTTTCTCCTGGATTTGGCCAATTCTTCCCTCAGGGAAAGTTCACCACTGAGAAACAAAAGCACCACACAGCCCATTGGCCTCCTGAGCTCCCTCTCATGGCTTCTCCTATGAAATAACTGAATATCCTGCTGCATTTTCCCCCTAGTCCCTTTTCCACATAACAGCCTCGTGCAGAATTGTCCCTTTACTATCTAGACACCAAATTTTAAATTAACCTTTGAGGTTTTCCACTGTAGTTTGACTTAAAACATTGGTTTGCTTCATTTCCCTTTTTCAGCTGGAATTTTTCAGCTGCAAAATGTGATTTCTGCATTATTGTCTCCACAGCCAAGGGGAAAAAAGAAAAAAAAAAACCCACAACAAAGTCCCTTTGCCATGAGACAGCTGGGAGAGGGATGCAGGTCCTGGGAAGCCTTGGGATGGGGGTGCTGGTCCAGCGAGGCCAACTGCACTGCAGGTTTTCAGTGACGCTGCTGGGAAGAGGGGAAGAGGGTCTGGAGAAGGCTTTTTGGGGTTCAGGTTCTCCTGCCAGAGGCCTGGGATGGATGCAGCACTCCTGATTTGGGATTTGGGATTCTTCTGCCCCTGCCAGCATCATCCTGCAGGGCAACAGCACCATCTACTGCTGCCGGAGCCAGGAGTGTGGGCATTGTGTTCTCTCTTCCTGCTGAGCACGGCTGCATCCCTGGCCCTTCTCCCTGCTGCTGGACACACCCTCCAGCAGCCCCCCAGCCGTGGGAAGGTGATCTCCTGGGAAGCAGGAAGGACTGCGTCAGGGCTCATCCTGGTTTGAGCAGCACAAATATTGGCGCCACAACACAAGAGAGAAAAGAAATGTGTAAAGTTGTTAGAGAGTGTCCAAAGGAGGGGCACAAGGGTGGGGAAGGGGCTGGAGGGGCTGCACGAGGTCACTTGGTCTGTTCAGCCTGGAGGAGACTGAGGTCAGACCTCCCCAGGGGCTGCAGCTCCTCCCGAGGGCAGCTCTGTTCTCTGCTCTGGGACAGGGACAGGACATAAGGGAATGGCTGGAGCTGTGTCAGGGCAGGTCAGGCTGGAGATCAGGAAAGGTTCTTCCCCCAGAGGGTGCTGGCACTGCCCAGGCTCCCCAGGCAATGGGCACAGCCTGAGGCTGCCAGAGCTCCAGGAGTCGTGGGATGTGGAGCACCCCCAGCACTCTCCTATAGATCTGTCCTCAGTGGGAGTATATTTAGAATCATGGAATATCCTGAGTGGGAAGGACCCACAAGGATCATCAATGCAGCTCCTGGCCCTGCACAGTCACCCCAACAACCCCACCCTGTGCATCCCTGGCAGTGCTGTCCAAACACTCCTAGAGCTCTGGCAGCCTCAGGCTGTGCCCATTGCCTGGGGAGCCTGGGCAGTGCCAGCACCCTCTGGGGGAAGAACCTTTCCTGATCTCCAGCCTGACCTGCCCTGCCACAGCTCCAGCCAGTCCCTGGTGCTGTCTCTGTCCCAGAGCAGAGATCAGAGCTGCCCTTGGGAGGAGCTGCAGCCCTGGGGGAGGTCTGAGCTCAGTCTGCTCTGCTCCAGCTGAACAAACCAAGTGCTCTCAGCTGTTCTTCGTGGGACCTCTCCAGACCCTTCACCATCTTTCTGTTTCCCCCCAACACCTTTAGGTACTCCTTGGACCGTGGCACCAAAACTTCCCCAGAACTCAAGGTGAGGCTGCTCCAGCCCAGAGCAGAGCAGGACAATCCCGTCCCTCCCCTGGCAGGCGATGCTGGGCCTGATGCCCCCAGGACACAGTGTCCCTTTGGGCTGCCAGGGCCCCCTGGTGACTCAGATCCACGTGGCCATGGACCAGGACCCCCAGGTCCCTTCCCGCAGCTGCTCGCCAGCCTCTCCTTCCCCACTCCGTGCACCCAGCGCTGCCCCATCCCAGGGGCACAACCCGGCGCTTGTCTTTGTCACACTCTGCCTCTGCCCGGGTTCCCTGACGGGCTCAGCCAGTGCCGGTGTCCCCGGGGATCCCGCAGCGCTGCCGGCAAAGGCACGGAGCTGTCGCTGTCCCTCCGTGTCCCCGCGCGGTGGCAGCAGGGACCGCGCAAGGACCGTGCAAGGGGACAAGCAGGGACAACGCAGGGGACGCGGGGCTGGAGGTGGCGGTGTGGGGCTGACCCCGGAGGGTCCCGGGGGGCTGAGCCTGCCCGGGGAGTGGGCACAGGCGGGCTGGGATGGGGAATGCATCCCCAGCGTGTGCCCGCACCGAGCGGGAGGGATTGCCATTCATTCCGGGAGGGATTCCCCGTCCATCCCGCACCTCCAGCCCACGGATGGCCCTTGGGGACAGGCGGCACACACGGGACATGCCGCACCCCAGAGGGCAGGAGCCACCCCTGGGGAATGCCCAGCTACTGCTGCCTTGCCCTTGGCACAAACGTCCCACAGCCCGAGGGCCATCCCGGGCCGGTGACCTTGCCCTTCCTGCTCCCTGCGTGGTCCTTGGGGCAGGACAGAAGTGCCAGGGACACTGCAGGGAGCACGGTGTACGTTTGAGGGGCTGCAGTGAGCAGAGCCATGCGCTGGGGCAGCTGGGTGGGCACAGGGCTGGGGGATTCCAGCAAGGCAGGAACAGCTTGGCTCAGCCTGGAGATGGTGCAGAGCCAGGGGTGAAGTGCATCCTGCTGCAGCTGAAATGAAACCTTCCCTTTATGCCAACTGCTCCTTTAGGACAAAAAACATCCCCTCATGGAGCTCATCCACACAGCTCTCCAAAGTGCAGAGAATCTTTTCATCTGTTGCAATAAATCCTGCCTGGACACTCCCAAAACACCTGAATCCTCTAGCTGCTGGTTCCCAGATCAATGGGCAATAGGTTCACCTGGCTGTGCCAGGGCCATTGTACTCAGATAACTCATCCACAGGTGAGGAGTCTGAGTTCATCCCATCCCTGCTCCAGGCTGGGAGCCTCCTGGCTCAGCTGTCCCTCCCCAAAAGCTCCATAGCCTGTCCCATGGCCACCACTGCTGGCCAGTGGTCCACACAAAACTGAGCTGAAGGACCTCAGCCAGGTTCTTGTCTTCCTGTGAGCTCCCCACACCTGGGTGAGCTGCTGTCCCCCCACACTGACCGTCTGGACCTTCCGCTTCCCCTTTCAGCCCCATGGCCAGCCTTGACCCTCGTGGGTCATTCCATGCAGATGCCCAGGAGAGCTCCACAGCCTCACCCCACCCCATCCTACTCTGGCCAGCTCTGTGGTGCAGCTTACTGGTTATTCACTGCACCAACCCCCCAAGGGTCCCTCAGGGATGGAGGTTCCAACTGGAACCCAGCCCTGGACAGAGCCATGGCAGTGCTGGATCCCTTCCCTGCCCCAGGCAGATCCACACTGATGTAAGAGGGGATTAAGGTTTGGCTGTGGGTTCCTGAAAGGAAGCAGTATTCCAGAACCACCTCTCTCTTCCATCCCTCTCCCTGTAATGGACTCAGGATGTTAATTAATAGATAATTGCTAATACTCTGCATCTCTCTAATGCCTTGCTGATGAGCTTCAAAGCACTTTGCAGTTGCTGGCTACGATTCCGTGCTCTGAGAGGGCAGAAATTGCACTTCAGAGATGTTTCAGGAACTTGCTGATGATCCAAGTCTGGATCAGCATCAACCCCCCCCAGTGCTGGATTCCTGCTCCAGGCACTGCCCCACCCTGGCACTGCCCTGCCTTCCAAACCACAGCCTTTTATCCAACGCTTCAGGCACACTGCCCAGGGGCAGGGACACAAGGGGTTAAATAATATCCTGATAGGCTGGTGAGATCATCGGAGCTGGGATGCTCCATTGTTTATTAGACTCACCAGAGCCCAGTAGACAACACCCAGAGGGATGTGGGGCTTGGGATGAGCCTGGCTCTGGAGAAGGGAGCTCCTGCTGCAGCCATCCCTCTCTTCTCACCACGTAAGTACCATGGATTTCCGTGGGTTTGGCTCTGGGGTGGTGGAAAGGGAGAGGGATCCAGCATGGCAAGTTGGGGGTCATCCTCTCAGTGAGTCCAGAAAGGGACTTGCAGGTGTTCTTTGCCCAGCAGGTCCCCGAGTGAGCTCTGGGACCATCCAGGCTCCAGGCAGTGCTGGGAAGCTGCTCCCGAGGGATGCAGACAGCCAGGCCCAGCCCAGCTCCACTCCACCAGCAAAGGAGCTCTGGCTGCACCTCAGTTCCCATCCCAGACCTGGCAGGGCTTGCAGGTGAGGTGAATTCTCATGACAGGTTGCAAGGTCTCAGGGCAGCACCAGCCAGTCTGCAGGGACAGCTGCCACCGGAGCCACTGCCAGCCTGCTCCTGAGCAGGGGCATGGGGACCGGAATGGGGCTTTAGCACCCCTCCCTGGCACCCCACCAGCTCCCTGTCCCCTCCCAGGGCTCAGCCCAGAAGAACCCAGCCCTCCTGGGCTGGCACACGGTGGCAAACAGCTGGAGATGCCCTGAGTTGCTGCTCCTGTGCCCGCAGGAGCTGGTGGTGGAGTCCCTCTGTGGTTTGCTCAGGGGATGGTGAGAGCCACCTGCAGCCACCAGCCTCAGGGACAGCAGGGACAGCAGAGGCACAGGATGGTGGGTGGGCTCAGCACTCGGTCCCTCAGTGGTTTTCGTGCTTTTCCCCCAGCTCCTCCCCATGTGCAGGTGTCTGAGGCAGACAGGGCTGTGGGGCTGCTCCTCACGGGGCAGCTGGGGCAGGACAGGTCCCCCACCTCCTCCAGGAAGCAGCCCCCCAGTCCTCACTGGGAACCTGACTGAGAGCCACTCTTGATTAAATCTGGCCAACACAAACATCTCACAAAAAGTTTCTGCTGACTCTGTGCACGTCCATCAGTGCAGCAGCCTCCTCCATTCCCATTCCATGGCCACACAGATCCCCCAGAGCAGCAAATCCCTTCTCACAGGGACTCACAGACACACTGCTGTCATCTTGAGCTGTGGTTAAACATCAGGAGTGATTAAAGAGCCCAGCTGAGACTCTCCAGAGCAGCAGGAAAAGCCATGCCCCAAAAGGCACTTCTCGGTTTTCCTCCATTCCCAGGGTTTTGGGTTTCTCCCAGCTGGGAGCCACCAGTGAGGATTTGCTGCCCATTGGGGTGACAGGCTGGACACACCTCCTGGCTGAAGGACAAACCAACCCTTTGGGTCTCAGCCCAAGGTTTGTAGAGCACTGATGCTGCTCTTTGCCAGGAGACCATCAGGAGCCATCCAGAGAGCACTGGAAGCCCCAGAGCCTGTGGGGCCATGGGACATCCTGGGGTCCCTCTGTGTGGGGCAGGGTCTCAATGTCACACTGCCAGCTGGGATGCAGGTGCCTGGAGCTGCCACCCAGCCAGCCCCACCAGTTTGGGACACTGGTGCCAGAGCAGAGCTCTCCTGGCAGGTCTGACCCTCAGCCATGGCCTGGCCTCAGCCTGGCCTGGCTCTTGCCTTCTCCCCAGCAGGAATCAGGGCAAGCCACATCCATGGAGTGCAGAGCTCGCTTCTGGTTTTCTGCAAAATTTTCTCTTCCATGACCATTAATTCCCAGAGGGATGCAGGGCTGGGGCTGAACCTGGCTTAGGAGAGCAGGAGCTCCTGCTGCTGCTCATCCTGCCCTGGTGGGGTCAGGGACTTTCTTCAGGGAAGTCACTGGAGAGCAGAGAAGGCAGCAAAATCTATCCATAAACTTGGCTGGAATTTCCAGCAATATTTGGAGGTTGGTTTGCAAAATCCTTATGTTTTCCCTCAGTGACGTGTGTGGGAAAACACAGAATAGGTGTTGCAGCCCCTCCAAGCCCCTGCACATGGCAGATCCTCAGCTCTGCTCCAACGGGGTGGCACCTGCTCAGTTCTGGGGCAAAGCAGCTCCACTTTGGGGTACTGAGAGGGCTCTTCACGAGGAAGAGGCAGCTGGAAATGAACCCCAAACCCTGGGAGAGATCTGGAGTCCCCAGCCATGCAAAGTCAGATGAGGCAGCAGCAGAAACTCTGCAGTGAGGAGCTGTAAGGAGCTCCTGAGGACCCAGGGCTGCCTCCCCAAACAAAAAGGAGGTGGCCAGACTGGGGTGTGGACTGGGAGAGTAAATCCATGGCTGGGAGGACACAGGGCTGGGCACAAGGACAGAGCCTTCACACGGGGCTGCTGCCCACATCCCACAGCCCACATGCTGCTCTCCTGCAGCAGCCCAGGGCCTGGGCTGGGATGTCAGTGCTGAGCACTGCTGGGGGCTGGCAGGTCAGCAATGCCACCCTCAGGTGAGGAATGCCATCCATGGGTTGGGTGAGGGACCTGGCACAGAGCCCTCAGGGGCTCCTCAGCCCAGAGCTCTCCCTCAGCACCCCCATGTGATGTTCCCAGATGCAGGATCCCCAAGGGTGTGCTCTGCTTTGGCACTGGGATCCCCAGCAGGGAGGCACCCAAGATTTTCCAGTTCAGAAACCAAACATCCCCACACAAAGCACTGGAAGAGCAAAGGGAGGAGAAATGGAACCCCATGAGGATCTCGGTTATGGAGAGGGGAAGGAGAGACCCCAGCAGTGAGAGCTGCCCAGGGTTTCAGAAGGGCAGCAGAGCCACCAGATGTGAAATCTGAGATGTGCTCTGGAGGCATTTTCAAGCCAGCGAAGAGTCATCTGCTGATTGTCTGCTTCCAACAATGGTTAAAAAAACTGGGAGAAATCTGATAGCACTCTCCTGCTGCTCGGTGCAGCCATCGCATCCGAGCACATCTGTGATGGATTAGGGATGGAGCAGGGGCAGAGCAGGAACTGGAATTGCATTAGCTTTCCCAAGAGCTGCAGATCCTCCCAGTGCTCCCAAACCAGCTCCAGGCACTGGCTGGGAGAGAAATCCTTCATTAGCCAAGAGTGCACAAAAGTGTGACCGAAAACCAGGCTCTGCCAGGAAGTGCTGGAAAAATGAGCAGGGTCTGGGAATTGTGGTGAGAGGGGTGGTTCTGCCAGGAAATGAGAGGGGGAATAAATCCTCTCTAGTGGAAATGCAAAGCTGAAAGGCAGCTGATGGTTTCTGCAGCAGCCTGACATTATTGCTCTGCACAACGAGGGGAAGGTGCTTTGCAGAGCTGCTGCCCTGGGATGCAGAATCAGGATGGCAGTACACAGGGAAACAGGGAATGGGATGCCTAAAATACGGGATAGGACAGCCTGCTCAGGCTGCTGAGGTGTGGGATTAATCCAGAGAATAAAGCAAATTTCCAACCACAAAGCCAAATTGAAATGATACAGTTGTTTGATCATAAAACCTCACCATGATGGATATTAGGAGGACAAAGACAAGAACTGCCAGGATGAAATGTCAGGAAGAGTCTGGTTTGCACTGGAAGAGGGGGATCAGAAGCCAGTAATGCTCCGAGTGGGCAGCTGGTGGGCAGGTGGCACCTGGAATTACTCAGGATCTGAGCACCTCCCTGCAAAGCTGCAGCTTGTGGGGTTTTTGGGGACTGGGCTGATCCCAGAGCAGATTGTGTAGGTAGAGACAGAGCCAAGATTTTGGCCCATGCAGAGCCTCAGAGTCTCTTCAGGACATCTCTGGCCATCACTGCCAGGATTTGGGGTTTGTGTCTGGAGCCTGTGGCTGCCTGGTGCCACCAGTTCTGGGTCACCTGCCTTGCTGACCTGGCTGAGGCCATCACAGTGACATCTCCTGGCACCTCGTGCTCCCCAAAGCCAGCGAGTCAGCAGGATCCACTGCAATTGTCCAGCTGGCAGAGATGGAATTAGAGCTCAAAAGGGAGAGAAACAGAAACCAGAGCTTGCTACTGTAACCCAAATTACCTTGATCATCCTTTATCATCTGTGATGAAGGGCTGGAGAAGATATATCACGTATTAGGGGAAACAGAGCTGGGAAAGGGTCTGGACCATCAAGAACAGCTGAGGGAGCTGGTGGGACTCAGCCTGGAGCAAAGGAGGCTCAGGGGACCTTGTGGCTCTGCACAGCTGCTGACAGGAGGGGACAGCCAGGGGGTCAGGCTGTGCTCCAGGGAACAGGGACAGGAGGAGAGGGAACAGCCTCAGGCTGGGCCAGGGGAGGCTCAGCTTGGACAGCAGCAGGAATTTCTCCATGGAAAGGGTGCTCAGGCCTCGGCAGGAGCTGCCCAGGGAGGTTTGCAGTTCCCATCCCTGCAGGTGTCCCAGGAAGGCCTGGAGGTAGCACTGAGTGCTCTGGGCTGGGGACAAGGTGGGCATTGGGCACAGCTTGGACTGGATGGGCTGGGAGGGTTTTTCCAACCTTGATGATTCTGGGATTCCATATCAGGATGGCAGAAATGTGTCCTTTCCCCTGCCCCTGTATCTCCTGTTTCGACAGAGAGCAGTGAAAGCTGCAGACAGGAGGGTTGCAAATCCTCTCCGCTGCTCTTGGCTTTTGTTTTGTGCTTGTTTGTCCAAGTCTGGCAAACCTGAAACATCCCCAAATATGTCAATACCAGCAGATCTGTAACAGTGCCCGTGTTAGGGGGACTAAATGATAAAATTACATCTGTCTCTTCTCTGAGTAACCACCAAGCTTGGCAGGGACACAGGTGAAGGAGTGAGGGAGGTGCTGGCTGGCACTCGGCCATCAGCATCCCTAGGTGGGCACTGAGCCCAGCATGGCCCAGCTCTGGGCAGCTTTCCTCCTGCCTCTGGAGCTGTGCCAGCCTTGCAGCCTCAGCAGGGCTGCCCTGGTGTGGAATTTGCTCCCACATGGATCAGCAGCACCAGGAAAAGAGCTGGGGCTGATAGGCTCTGGGGTCACCTGAGCCACAGGGCTGCCCTGGCACAGGCAGGGAGCAAAGCCAGCCTGGGGTCACCTGTGAGGTGCCACCTCCTGGAGAGCCATTCCTGAGCAGAGCACACACACAGATGGGGCTGCAGTGGGATGTAAATTCCCTGCTCTGGATCAAAGCCAGCTCAGCCTCAGAGCTTGTGTGGTGCTTAGGGACAGCTGTGCTGGGCACTGCTGTGGGCACAGAGCCCTGGTGGCACTGCCCACCCAGCTGAGCCCTGTGCCCAGCCCAGTGTGGATGCAGCTTGATCCTGACACAGGGAGCACAGGGAGCCCCACAGGGGCAGCTCTGGGACCAGCAGTAATCACCTGTGCCTCTGCTTGGTGCAGAAGGGAGTCGTGGGGCCCTGAGCTGCTCCAGGCCCTTGTAGCTCTGCTGCAGACCCTCCCCATGCCCCGAGGGTGGGGACAGCAGGGGACAGGGCAGGCCCAGCCCTCTGAGCCCCTGGAGAGAACCAGGCAGCTCGGGCAGCAGTTTGCTTTGCAGAACCAAATCTGCACTCTGATCCCTGGCTGTGAAGCATCCACATCCCCAGTATCCCCTGCCCTCCTCAGCCTGCTGCCTGCACAGGCTCATCCCTGCTGGGAGGAAGTTCCCAGCAGCAGAGCAGCTCTTGCAGGAGAATTCCCCAATCCAGACCCCTGGCCCAGTGTCATCAGAAGACCCCTGAGGAAACAGTGGGTAACAAAATGCTCGTCCTTTCCCATTTACAAGAAGGGTTTCTCTGTGCTAAAATAATTTTCTTTCTGGGAAAAGGTGTTTCCTCTACGAGTTGATGAAGAATTAATGTGCAAAAAGCCACACTGCTTGTCCTGCTATTGCAGGGCAGAGGGTTTGGCGCCCTGCTCTTAACCCTAAATCTGACCAGAACCCAAACACTAACCCTAAACCTAACCCTGATGGCCCAGCAGTTAAAGGGCAGAGCATTTCAGTGCCCTACTCGCAACCCTAAACCTAATTGTAGCCCTAACCCTAACCCAGCTCAGGAGCCCTCCTGCAGCCCCTGCCCCACTGACAGCTGGGGCAATGTCCTGTGGGACCAGAATTCCCCATTTCCCACCCCTGCATTTCCACAGGAAGTGAGAGGCTCCTGTGCTGGGGCTGCTCAAGGCTGGATGTGGCCCTGAGGAACATCCTTCAGGAAGCCTTCAGCCCATGGCAAGAGGCTTCCTGCTCTCCTCTGAGTGCTCCTGACATGGCACCTCCTGTGTGCCTCAGTTGCTCCACCTGAGGGACAAGAGGGACACATGACCTGTCACAAGGTGCTGGGGATGTCATTTGGGATCTGGGAGGGGCAGCAGGTCCAAGGACACAGCCAGCACCACCAGTCCTGCTTGCTTGATGGCCAGAGATGTCCTGAAGAGACTCTGAGGCTCTGCATGGACCAAAATGTTGGTTCTGCTTCCACCTACACAGTCTGCTCTGGGATCAATCAGCCCAGTCCCCAAAAACCCCACAAGCTGCAGCTTTGCAGGGAAGTGCCCTGGGAGTCCAGGAATTCAGGAGTCCCACTATCCATGGCTGGGCAGTGGAACTCCACAGACACCCTCTGCCCAGCCTGCCTGCAGATCCCATTGCCTGTTCCACCATTTCCCAGGTGTGATGTACTTTCCCCTGCAGTGACCCCCAAAACCTCCTCCACCTCCCTTAGGGCTGCACTCACTGGTGCCCAAATGGAAGCACCCTCCATCCTCCATCACTTGCCCTGCTCTGCTTTCTCTTTTATCCCTCCCAGGTCTCCTCCTCCAATCCCATCACCATGGAAATCCCCCCCAAAAGTCCTGATGGGAGCGAGAAGTCTCCCCAGTCCAAGGAGCTGATCACCAGTAACACGGGCAGCACGCTGTGCATGAGCTCCCGCAGCGAGTCCGTGTGGACCAGCGCCTCCAGGAGCAAGTGGGACATTTACCGCAAACCTGTCATCGTGGTGTCCGTGGGAGCTGTCATCTTCATCTTCGGGGCGATCATCACCAGCCTGCCCTGCTTCCTGACCGAACACAAGTACGTTTACAAAATGTGTGGCCCAGCTTTCCTGTCCCTGGGACTGATGCTGCTGGTCTGTGGCCTGGTCTGGGTCCCCATCATCCGCAAGAAGCAGAAGCAGAGGCAGAAGTCACAGTTCCTACAGAGCCTTAAGTCCTTCTTCTTCAACCGCTGAGGGCAGCTGGACCTTCCCGAGAGGGTTCCCCTCCCCTCCACCAACCTGTGCTGATCAGCCATGAAAACGAACACGTTCTTGTACTCCCTACAGGATTTCGTCACACTCAGTCTCTTCCCTACATGGTCTCCAGTGTGGAAATGAACTCTGTACTTCATCCAAGTCATCCCAGGAAAAAAAGCAGCAGGATTTTTCAGCTGAGCTCAGCAAGGCAGGTCCAAGCTCTCTGCATTGCCCTCCTGTCCAAAGAGTGAGCCAACAGCACAAACTGGGTAAAGCAAAGCCCCAAAGGAACCTGGGCTGGAGCAAAGCCCTGAAGGAACCTGGGCTGGAGCAAAGCCCTGAAGGAGCTCAGCTTCCCCAGGAGGTTCTGCAGGATCCATTAGCAGAGAGGAACCATCTGAGTGCCAAGTGTGAGCCAAGCCTGGTGTGAGCATTGCTGGCTGCAAAGTGCAGTGCAGGAGTGGGAACTGGGAGGGCAGGAGTGGCTCATCCAGAGGCAGTGGAGAGGAGAAGCAGAACAATGTAGTTCCAGAGCACTTTATATCAGAGGAAGCCACCAGGTGGGCAACACACATCGTGAAAGCTCAGGAGGACAAGATCTGCTGCCCATGGCCAGGACATTCCTGTCACCCACAGAATCCCAGAATCATTAGGTTGGAAAATCCCTCCCAGCCCATCCAGTCCAAGCTGTGCCAAATCCCCACCTTGTCCCCAGCCCAGAGCACTCAGTGTCACATGCAGCCCTTCCTTGGACACCTGCAGGGATGGGAACTGCAAACCTCCCTGGGCAGCTCCTGCCAAGGCCTGAGCACCCTTTCCATGGAGAAATTGCTCCTGATGTCCAACCTAAACTTCTGGCTTGAGGCCATTTCCTCTCACTCTGTCACTTCCTGACCCCCCCCCCCCCAGCTGTCCCCTCCTGTCAGGAGTTGTGCAGAGCCAGAAGGTCCCCCTGAGCCTCCTTCTCTCCAGGCTGAGCCCCCCAGCTCCCCCAGCCCCTTCCCCAGCTCCTTTCCTTTCTCTGGACACACTCCAGCCCCTCAATTCTCTCTTGAACCATGACTGGACCCCAGGCAGGAGAGATTTGTTGTTACCTCCACCACTGTTTCTGCTATTAAGAAATGTGTGCCTGAGACAAACCCTTCAGGAAAGCACAGAGCCTTCCTGCGTGGTTTTTGTTTTCATTTTGTATTTTGAGCAGTCCTGATTTATTTTAGAAGACAAAACTGAAATTCAAATTCTCACGCTGAGGAAATGGTCTCAGTCTGGACAGCGAGGTCTGAGTTGATGTCATGTCCAGCTCCCAGTTCTGTGTTCAGATGCTGATGAGAGGCTGATGTTCCAAAGTGCTGATCCCATCTGGATCCCCTGGCAGCCCTTCTCTGGCCTGGTGGGACTCCCCAGCACAGCAGGGACCAACTCAGTCACCCACTGGCACCCACTGTGGGGTGAGGATGTGATCAGGGCTGATCAGAAGCAGAGGAGAAACCCAGAAGAGGAGATCCCACTGAGGTGCTCTTTGTAATCTGCCTCTCTGCAGGGAACTGAGTTAGCCCTGCTGCTCCTCCAGATGCCAGAGGAGGCTGGGAAGGGTGCACAGAGGGAATCCAGGATGTGTTTGATCTTTGGCTTCAGACAGATAGGGTATGAGAACTTCCATCAGCCCATGCAAGCCCTCAGCTTTCCCTAACCCAGTGTCCCACATCTATCCACAGCTCCCAAGTAACTCGAGGAAAGCACGAGGAATGGGACTTGCAGACAATAGCATTTCCCTGTTAATGCCCATCTCCCAGCCAGCAGCAGCTCTTTTGCCCCCTTTTCCAGATCAGTTCATGCTTTCACTCTCTGCAACATCCTGGGGCCACCATCCCTCAAGCTCCCTAATTTGCCAGACAGGCTGGAGGCTCTGCACAGCATCAGGAGACACAGCAGAAGCTGAGATCCTGCAGGAGGTCACAGATCCTGCTGCTCCAGGCACCTGGCAGGGCAGGCACAAGGGAAATGTGTCTGGGAATGGTCTGAACTGCAGGAACTGTGCTCAGGGCTGAGAGCTGATTCCCTCCCAGGAAATACTCAATTTCCTGGCCATCTCCACTTGAACTCCCTCATTGCTGAAACTGGTGCCACACCAACATTTCTGCCTGAAAATATGGTCCAAGATTCCTGAGACATGACGCACCTGTGTTTCCACAGCCTGGCTAACATGGAGCTCACCTTGGCACTGGTGCCAGGCCACACCCAGTCTGTCACCAGGGCTGCCTGGAGATTCCCTCCACCAGTGTGGGTACAGCTTGAGGTGGCACATCCAGCCTGGCAGCTGGCACAGCTGGATTAGGAGTATTTGAGCACACAAGTCCCTTTGCCCCAGGCTCAGCCTAGCCCTGAGCTTTGTTTCCTGACTGGTGCAGACATCCCTGGCCAGCCAGTGCCAGGTTTGTGACAGGGCTGTACAAGATCTGGCACAGGACCCAGCAAAGCTGTTTGTTCCTTAGCCATTCCTCGTGCCATGCCGTGCTCTGCTGCTGTTTGCAATCCTGCCCTGGCACGGGGCACCAGCTGCTCATTCCGCTGCCACGGGCAGAGGATGCTCACCCAAAACTCCTGCTCAGGGGGCAGCTGTGGTCAGAAGAGAGGATGGACACCAGGATTCCTGATGGGAAATCAGGGAGTTAAGTGAAGAGCTGCCCCAGGTCCCACCTGGCTGCAGATCTGGGCACAGGTGGGAGTCCTAGAGCTGCACAGGCTGGAGGAGGCACCTGGAAACAGATCCTGCTGGAAAGAGCTGTGCTCAGCCAGGGCTGCCTGGCCAAAGGGATGCTCCAGGAGGACTGGAATTACTGAGTGGAGACAGGGAGCTCCTGCTGTCCACAGCTCATAGCCAAGGAGCAGGAGACAGGGAAATGTTAATATGATAAGAAGTCACTGAGACCAAGAATTGAATTGGATTCCAGACTGGTCATTTATAACAAGAATATGAGGTTTCATTAAAGGAAATCATTCCCAAGGGACTTGCACATGGCTGCTGTGGTGTCACATCTCTGCTGTGTGGGGAGGGGGTAGTGACAGAGTTTGGGGTGGTGTGGCAGCCACTGGGCAGGGGGGGCTGGCTCAGCACAGGGCGAGGATGAGGAGTGGGGCTGGGGTTGGTTTGGGTGCTGGCGAGGGGCTGAGTGAACACCTCTGTCCAGGGGTCAGGGGCACCAGGGTGGCACAGGAAGGTGCCTGGCAACAGGATGGAGCCTGCCAGGGAAAAGGGAATCTCCCAGGGACCAGCAAAGCTTGCTGAGGAGAGGATTTATTAGATGGATCTCACTTTTTGCTGCACAGATCTGTGGTGGGACAGGGAGGCAAAGGGACAGGAATGTTATCTGAAGGGAAAGTCAGATTAACAGCTGGGAGATAACTGGGGGGAAAGTCAGATTAACAGCCTGGACATAAGGTGCAGGTGGAAGTCCAGGAGCAAAGTGGGAACTCCCCCTCGGTAACACTGTATAAATGCCTGGTCACTGCCAGGGAGGGGGGAGCATTGGACCTCCCAACGCTGGGAATTGCATCCTCTTGATGTGAGCTGGAGCAATTCAGGAAAAGAGAGATGCAGGATAACCTGAAGGCTCTTCACAGGGTTTCTTTAGGAGCTGACATAAAATATGTGCCCTGCTGTGGCCCAGCAAACCCCCACAGGGCTGCTGAGAAATGAATTTCTGCCTCTGTGTTGTGGCACCACTGAACCTCTACCTCCCTGGGATGTGGGAGGCTGCAGAGACAGAGAGTATCCATGGGTTCAAAATTGTTCTATGGACAACAGATAAAACAGATAAAAAAAAGATAAAGAAGATTAAAAAACAGACAGCAGAAGCAACAGAGAAGTGTTTGCCCTCTAAATTCCATAACATAACACTGGTGGATGCTGCAGAAGTCCAAGGACAGCAGATTCCAGGAGGGGCTGGACTCAGATGCTGTTTCCTCTTGCCATTGCTGGGGCAGGACTGGGCTAGAGGGAGCTTTGATCAACCTATATGGAAGTTCACACCTTTGGGCCATTCCCATGCTCCTCCAAATCCCTGTTTGGCTGCTCCCTGCTGCTCCTCTTGGGTCCCACTGCAGCCTGGTTGAACCCTGCTGTGATGCTTTGGAGCAGAGAAAAACACGTTTAGAGAAAAGATCAGGTTTTCCAGCAAACATAATTATGTCTCACTAAAGCTCAGACGTGATCTGCCAGCTCCCCCAGTGCTATAAAAAGAACAGGAAATCCATTACAAAAGTCATTATCTCTGCAGAGCAGCTGAAAGAGGAAATCTCCCCCTGCATCTCAAAGGTCACTCAGCAAACCCGTCCGGCAGGCTGGGTGTGGATAACGCCCTGCTCCAGGTGTCAGCTCCTCATTCCTGAGCTTCCACACCACCAAACCTGCCCAAAGATGCTGCACACCCCTGGGGCAGACCCCTCGCGGAGCAGGTTACATCCTGCTTAAATTCCAGCACCTAAAGGGGTTCCAAGAGAGCTGGAGAGGGACTTGGGACAAGGGATGGAGGGGCAGGACACAGGGAATGGCTTCCCACTGCCAGAGGGCAGGGAGAGATGGGATATTGGGAGAAATTGTTCCCTGTGAGGGTGAGGAGGTCCTGGCACAGGGTGCCCAGAGAAGTTGTGGCTGCCCCTGGATCCCTGGCAGTGTCCAAGGCCAGGTTAGACACTGGGGCTTGGAGCAGCCTGGGACAGTGGAAGGTGTCCCTGCCATGGCAGGGGTGGCATTGGATGATTTTTAAGACCCCTTCCAACCCAACCATTCCATGATTCCATGATCTCAGTCACACTAACTGGGTTTGCCCTTGGTGCAATCAGGTTTCTGCAGCTGCTGGGATAAATTATTTAAGTGTGGAAGGAAGCAGGTGACCACTGGTGCCTGTGACCACATCTTTACATCCCCTGAGACCTTCCACCACTTCTTCCTGGAAACACAACCTCCGGCTTGTGAGGCACAACCACTGATGTGGTTTCCAGCATTCCATTCCCACTGGGATGCTGGAATGCTTGCTCCATGCCTGAGCCTGGATAATACCCAGGCTGCCAGTCCATCCTGCACCCTGAAATGCTGTGGGTGCTTCCTCCTGCCTTGGGGAGCAGATGAGATCCCACCAGGATGAGCTGCACTTGTCCATCCCTCACTGAAACCCAGCAGCCTTCCCTGTCCTTAGTGAACAGGGATGAGGGTAAAAACTTCAGGGGACACTCAGTGCTCACAGGGAGTTTGAAACCCTAAAAAAACCCTTCCTATTTCCACACTGGATGTTGGGCACACAGGAACTGTGGACGGAACAGTTTTTTCTGCTGCCCAGGGAAAACAGCACCAGGCAGGGCTGAGTGCATCCCTGGGTGAAGGAGCAGCAGAGGTGTCCCCAGGGCTCTGATGGGAGCACCCTCTGCCCCTTGGCTGCTGCTGCTGCTGTGAGTCCAATCCAGCTGGATCTGCTGAATTCCTGCTGGATGAAGCTGCTGCAAGGCTTTACAGCCCCCAGCGGGTGCTGCCCTGCAGGTCTGACCCCAGCATGGCCACTCCCCACTCCTGACACCCTGGAGTATCGCCATAGACCCACAGAAACCACGGATCTTCCAAAACCATGGACACACCATAAGCCATGGACCCACCAAAACAGCATCCATCAATGCCATGGAGCCACCAAAACCACAGATCCACCAAAACCACAGATCAACCAAAACCATAGATCCACCAAAACCGTAGATCCATCAAAACTGTGGACCCCCAAAAGCCATGGGCTCACCAAAGCCGTGTGACAGCCAGAGGTTGATGCTGGTCACAGCACAGAGCTGACAGGGGGTTCTGGACCCCACCTGCACCAGTTCTGGATGGGCTGGGCTGCCCTGTTTGGGGACATGAAGGGTCTTGCCACATGTGGGAGTTTCTTTGTGTTAAACCCCAATGAGCTGCTGAGTTGTGTCCAGAGAAGGTCAACAAGGCTGGGGAAGGGTCAGAAACACAAGTCCTATGAAGAGTGGCTGAGGAAGCTGGGGGGCTCAGCCTGGAGAAGTCTCAGGGGACTTCTCCACTTCATCACTCTCTACACCTCTGGACAGGAGGGTGCAGCCAGGATCGAGCTCTGCTCCTGGGAAACCAGCAATAGGACAAGAGGACACTGCCTTAATCTGTGTGAGGGGAGGTTTAGGTTGGACATCAGGAAGAATTTCTTCACACAAAGAGTGACTGGACATTGGAATGGGCTGCCCAGAGAAGTGGTGGAGTCACTGTCCATGGAGGTGTTTCATAACAGACTGGATGTGGCACTCAGGGCCATGGTCTGGGTGACAAGGTGGTGTTGGGTCACAGGTTGGACTGGATGCTCTCAAAGGTCTTCTCCAACCTATTTGGTTCTGTGATTGTGTGAAACAGGGGGTGTATAAAAACCCCACACTGAGTTAAATAGGGGGTGTGTAAAACCCCCATGTGCCCAGGGTGCTTTGAAGCCTTGCTGTCTGTGTGATGATTTTCAGAGCAGCAGCATCAGCCAGGGCTCAGCAAGGGAAATGCCTTGGATAACAGAGCCTTTCCCAATTCAGTGTTATTCTTGCCCAGCCACGATGTCTGGGCTCCTTTCCCAGGAGGATGAAGATGTACAACCACTCAGGATCTATCAGTCAGGGGGGAAGTGCTGGTTTCTCCATTCCTCCCCAGAGAGATGCCCCAAGAGTTCAATACAAATTGCCCTGAGCTGCTTCCATAAGATCCAGGAAGCTCTTCCTACATCCTGATTTGGGAGGTTTAGAGAGCAGCTTCGCTCCTGCAGCCTTGAGTGCTGCAGCTGAGCTATGACCCCAAAATGGTCCAGCCCTGCAGGAATGTGCTGGCCTTGATGGCGACTGGAGAGAGTCCTTGTGCCACTGGAGGGAGTTTGCCCAGCCCTGCCAGAGCTGAGCCATCTGCAGCCCCTGCATCTGTGGCAGCTGGAGCCATTCCCCACCATGGGCACAGCCAGCGTGGAGCTGTGGAGTTGTTGGAGCTCTGGAGTGGTGGAGATCTGGAGTCATGGAGTTGTGGAGCTGTGGATCTCTGGAGCTCTGGATCTCTGGAGCTCTGGAGCTGTGGCTGAGGGTCCCTGAGCTGCTCAAGCTATGCTGTGCTTCCCCTCCTCTTTCTCCTCACCATCAGGCAGATATTTCATTCCAGCTCAACCCATGCCACTGGGATTTATCCATGTTTCCCTACAGGACAGACTTTCTGCAGGCTCCTTCCCTGCTCTGTCTCCATGAGCTGCACGTGGTTTTGCTCTCTGGGCCTGTGTTTGAAGAGCAAGGTGACCCTGCAGGGACAGCAGACAGGGATCCCAAGCAAAAGCCTTTCCAGACTCATCCCCCTCTCTACCAAACATCCTCAAAGAGGGGACACCATGAGCAGCTGAGGGCTGGGTTTGACAGCAAGGGAGTTTTTGGCTGAGCATCAACAAAGGCAGATTCCAAAGCATGTTTCCTGCAAATGAGATTGGATCCTGAAAGAAGCTGAACTTCTCTCCAGCCCTCTGGCAATTATTCCAATCTGATTCTGGGCTGGCAAAGAGAAGAATCTCCACCAGGCCCAAACAAGACTATTTATTTATTTGTATATCTAAAGCCTTCACTGTTCAGACAAGAAGGAAAAAGGATCTCCTGGGAGAGGCAGAGCCTTGCTGTGGGGAGGGAGCAGCACACCCTGGAACTGAGGGTTTGCTCAGGGCTCTGTGTGTGTTTGGGAGCGGCAGGAGGGATAAGGTTGGGATAAGGTTGGGAGGCAGGAGCAGGGCTGTGCTGGGCAGCCTCCTCTGCCCTGGGCTTGCCCTTTGTGACATGCACAGTGTGGGTGGCAGGCAGGAGCAGGGTGACTTTTCACACCCTGGGCAGCAGAGGACTCAGGGGATGTCCTCCATCCCCTCACTCAGGGCACAGCAGTGGTGGGGCTGCCCAGGTGGCAGATGGGCTCAGGCAGCCCTGGTTTGGCAAGGACATTCAGAAGGACATCCCTGGTGCAACCCCTGGCACGTCCTGGAGCCAAGGCCACCTCCAGCAGGTCCCTGCACCTGGCACTGCCCCAGTCCCTGATGCTGCTTGTGCCCAACAGTCCTGTCCTGAGCTTGGGGACATCCTCTGCACGGCCAAGGCTGGGACAGGCAGCTGCCACCCTCAGCCTGTCCACTGCTGGTGCCTTGGGATGGCTTTCCCAGAGCCAAGGGCCCCCTGGGTGCTTCACCTCCCAAACTCTCCCAGTTTGCCAGGCATGCACAGACCTGGACTGGAAAGATGAGGCAGGAGAGGAAAAATGCACCCAGTGGCACATCATAACCTGGTAGCAGAAAGCAGCATCCCTGTATCCCAAAAAGTCACACTGGCTGCTCAGAGACCAGCCAGGAGCTCTGGGGAATTTGGGCTTATTTGGGGATTCCTCACTGGCTTCCTTGTGCCCCATTTTCAGGATGGGCAGTGGAGCATCTGTCTGATCTGGCTCTCCAGCAAGACTGCTCTTTGGAGGAGTTGCAAGGGTGATGTATTTTTGAAATTCTGGGGGGAATTCCCGTGCCTCAGTTTACCTATAAGGAGGGGGGAATAATAGGATGTTTCCAAGTTGTCACTGGGGTGTCGGAGTGAATGTCCTGCAGATTCTACTCTGGGATCCTCCCACGGTGGATGCTGCCCAGAAGTGACACAAGGTGCTCCAGATCTCAAATCCCAGGACTGTGAGCTGGGTCAGGGCAGATTTGTACCTTTGGGGCAGACTGGATGTGACGCAGCTCCACCTGGGCGATCCCAGAGGATCCCGGGGTGAGTCCCTTCCCTGGAGAGCTCCAGGGAATTCCCTGTGGGATCTGCTCCGGGCCAGGCAGGGGCAGGGCCATGAAACGGTTAAAGCAGTATCGTGCGCTCGCTGCCGATTGTTCTGCAAGGTGTGTTGTGACATTTGTACTTCCTCTTGGCAGAGCAGAGGCAGCAGGAGGAGCGCAGGGATGCTGCTGCCCCCGGCCCCGCCCTGAGGGTCTGGGGGAGCACCATGGGCCTACGGGGGCTGCTGGGCCGCTGTGCTGCCTTCGCCCTGCTGGCCCTGATCTGCGACGCCGTGGGGCTCCTCATCCTCCTCGTGGGCATCCTGGCTCCCATCAGCTCCTGGGACTTCTTCGTTTACCTGGGGGCTCTGCTGATCGTCTTCAGCCTCCTCTTCTGGGTCCTCTGGTACACCTTCAACATCGAGATTCCCCTCAGGGAGCTGGGGTGCGGCTGAGCCCCATGGCCTCGATGGGATCCTGCCCTCAGAGGAGCCGCTGGGAGCATCCAAAGCATCTCTCAGCTGGTGAAGAGCACCCGAAAGGGACCAAAGGGAAGGGCCTGCTGGTCCTCACAGCATCGAGCAGCCAGATGGACCCTCAGGGGAAAGGTACCCACAGCTCAGCGTGCACAGGGATGTTTGGCTGGTGTCGGGGAAAGCAGAGGTTCTGGCAGGGCAGACAGAGCTTCCTGCTGGTGACAGGCACTTTCAGGAGCAACATTAGATTTTAAAATGCTCTGGAATGGATTAACAATGGAAAGAAAGTTGGTGATGAGTTGAATGAATTTTGGGAGGGGGTTTTGGTGGAATTTGGAGGTGGCTGTTGTCTGGGGGGTATTTCCTCAGTGCTTCCCATGGTGGGAGAGGAGGGTCCTGGGGAGCTGCTGCTCTCTCCTGACAGCTTTGTGTAGCAGAGGGACACGAGCCACCCCCGGCCATACACCCTGGGCAAATAGAGAAAGTCAGAATAGTCCAGGCTGTGGTTTAGCACCAGAACTTCTGTGTAAGGTGTGAGGGAGCAAACCCAGCTGCTCCTGTTGTGTCCCCATCACACCCTGTCCACTGCCAGGAGGGTTTTCCCAATAAGGAATGTTTTTCCAGCAAATTTATGAGGAACAATGAAAATCCAAGTGAAAGTCTTGTTGCCAAGGCACTGCTCTGATGTGCTGTAAGAGCCTGGTGACAAATGCTGAACACACAGAAACTGGGTACAAAGTGCCATGTTTGAACATTGGCTCTGAGATTAGGCCTTTTTAATCTCAGGCTTGTCTAGAACATGCCTGGATGGTTTGGCAGCCACCCAAGGAGAAGAAAGATCAGCTCTTGCCTGGTCTCTGCAGCCTGGTCCTGCAGCATGAGGGACCATGGAGCACCAGCAGTGCCTGGAGGGACTGTGCTGACCTGAGAACTTCAAAGGGCTCTGTTTGGGCGCTGTGTGAGCAGCAACACCAAAGTTTAGGGGAGTTGGAGATGTCTGTGTGTTGGAGAGCACTGCTGCAGGAATGGTGTCCTCCTCCCTGCCAGCATCCCAGGGGATGTTCCTCCTGTGCTGGCTGGGATGGATGGAGAAGCCACTTAACCCGAGGTAAATAAGGAGCAGCCCCACAGTGCTTGGAGCTGCTCATGGCGAAGGGTGGTGACAGCAGGAGGACACCCAGCCAGGAGCCAGCCAGGCACCACCACTGAGAGCCAGCCAAGGAGTGATGGGTTTTAACAGAGAATGAGACAAAGAGGAGGCAGAGATGGGAAGATGTCCCCACTGACGTGTGGTGAGTGTCAGAGCACAGCCCACACTCACCTCTGCTCACTGTCAGCATCTCAGCCAGGCCAGTGCCCCAGGCAGGGACATTGCCAGGGACATGTCCCCATCTGTGAGTCACGACAGGGACTTGCACAGTTCTCTGTGAAGCTCTCACAACCAGTGAGATTCTTTTTTATTATTTCCTTATTTTTCCTTTGTTTCCTCTCTTGTTGGCAGTGACAGACCCGAGGTTTTCCTGGCTCTGCCGTGTGAGTCACACTGTTTTACAGCCCTGCACTCACCAGGATGCCATGAGTTCAGCTTTACCCTCCACCAGGGTGTTTTTCCACCCCTGTGCCCTCGGGTCCAGGTCCTTGAGGAATTTCCTTGATGCACCTCAGGATAAGAACCTGGAACAAGCATCAGTTGGATACTGCAGCTGTAGAGAAGGAAGGGCAGCAGCAACCCACACCCTCCTTTATTTGCTCGGGGATTTTTAATTGCCAGTGCTGAGCCTCTCAATCCAGCCTGTAAAACTTGGCCGAGGGCTTTGTCACCATGGTGGGTGCGTGCCTGGGTGCGTGCCTGGGTGTGGCGCTCAGGGACAACATCCAGGGAGCTGCGGGTGTCACCCAGGGAACTCATGGGAGCTGGGGTGAGGTCTCTATCCCCGCGGGTCCCTCCTGCCCCGCGGGCTGGTGGAACAGACACTCTCGAATGGAGCTTTTTGGGAGCAAAGTCACTGCCAGCACCTGCGACTGGATGATCCTGTGCACTTGACCAGCACAGCCAGAGGAAAATTTTGGGATGGTGGGGGATGGAAGGTGATTCCCACATAGGAAATCAGTCAGCCCTGTGCCTGGACCCCCTGGGATGCATTCAGGAGTTTGTGTCCAGTTCCATGGAGGAGCAGAGGCTCCCAATGCACCAGCACACCCTGTGGACTCAGACCCCAGGATCCTGCCCTCCCTGGGGTGCTCCTGCTCACACATTTTCCCCTCTCTGACCCACCTGTGGTCTGTGGCAGTCACCCAGTCACCTGGGCCATTCCCCAGCAGGATGAATGTGGGCACATGGTGCACAAACCAAACCCAAATACATCTCTGTATTTGTGTGCAAGGTGCCTCCAGCATCCTCCACCTCTTCCAGGCTGGCATGGAGGGACACAGGCACAGGCAGAGCATGGTGACTCCAATATCCCTCATGCATGAGCAGGAGCAACCAGCCAAGCTCAGAAAGAGAAGCAAAACCTCCCAGCTGGGTGTGCTCTTGGCAGGGACTGTGGGATTTCTCCTGCCCCCCTGTCCCACCCATGACCCTGCACACCCCAGCACCTCCAGAGCACCAGCTCCAATGATCTCCAACATCCTTTCCATCCCAGGGACACAGCTCCTTCCCTCTTCTGCTGTCCCCAGATCCCTGTGGCTGGACAGACTCTGCTCCTGGCAGCCCCAGTGGCAGGATAGGTGTGGGTGAGGCACTGTGGGTCCCTGTCCCTCGGTGCTGTGCAGCACTGGGAGCACTGCCCAGGCCCAGTGAGATATTGACTCAAGGGCTTATCTTTCCCTCTGGGTTTCTGTGGTTTTGTGCTCGGTCTGTTTGCTCCAGCCTGGGGGTTGTTCCAGAGCCGTGGGCTTGGCACAGCCCCTGGCCATGGCACAGAGCCCACTGGGCACTGGGAACAACAGCTCCCCTCTGCTCCCTGACCAGTCTGTGCTGCCCCAGTCACCCCACTCATGAGAGCACCCAAAGCCCAGCAGCCTCCAGCGCTTCCTGAACCCCAAAATGCTGAGGAGTGACCCCAGGAGTCCCCTCTCGTGACTTGGACCTGCTCTCAGCAGTCTGGGCTCCCTCCCACTCTGCCCTGTATGGCATCCCTGCCATGGATCCCTCACTCTGCACCAGGACAGGGACAAGGGGGAATATCAGCCCCAGCAGTGCCAGGTGTTTGCTCATGAGTCTGGATCTTCCAGGGAGGGAAAAATCCTCTTTTTGTGCCCAAATGTAACCAGCTTTACTTGTTCCTTGAGCTGGGCTGATCCTGAATATCCCTGGGCATCCTCAACATCCTGAGCATCCCTTTTGCACCCACAAGTCTGCTGGTGCTTCTGTCTGGGATCTGTCTGGTGGGAAATGGTTTGTTGAGTATCAGCATTTTGATTCCACATTTCTTTATGGAAGAGAACTTGAATTTCTTAGCTATTATCAGAATCTTTTAAAGCATTCACATCTCCTTCCACTGTCTGTTTACAGGAAAAGAGGAAAGGATGGGTGTGGATGGCAGGAGTGGGCAGATGAAGAGGAGCAGCACCACACAAGGACTCTGCTGTGCTGCTGCTGCACTGAGACCACAGCAGGAGCTGTGTCACTCTGCTGTGCTGGGCACACTGTCACAGCTACTCAGGACACCCCCTGAAGCACGGACACCCCCTTTGCATCCTCTCCAATCACTCTGCACTCACCCCCTGCCCATTGCTGGCTCAGAGGGCCCACGAGCAGCCTGGTGGCAGCAGAGCCTCTTCCCAGTGTCCTGACCATGGGCCACAGACCCACAGGGTCCAGCTGACAGCTCTGCCAAGCTCTCTGAAGGACTGTGATGGTCCAGCAGGGCTCACAGCTGGACAGACAGCCCGAGGTGCAGCTGAGTGCCCAGGCTGGGCTCCATGCACTGATGGGAGAGACAGACAACAAAATCAGACAGGATGGAGGATTCCTGAAGCAAAATCCAGCTGCTGGAGGTCTCAGATCTGTTCTGCCTAATCCCACCAAGGTCCTGGGCACTCTCTAAGTGGCACTTCAAGAAATACTCAAAAGCCCTCAGTTCAAAGAGCTACTGGAGCTGAGGAGAGTTGCAAAGTCCAGGAAAGGATTCAGTGGTTCTGCTGCCAAACCAGTGGTGCCTTAACATGGGGAAAAAACCTCCTGGCTCACTCCAAATCTCTGGGGAGAGAAGGGGAGAGGAGGCCTCCTGGTCTCCCATGTCTTCAGTCTCCTGTGTTCCTGATGCAGAGTTCAGCTGGCCATGAGGACACTTATGTAGGATGGAAGCATTTATAAAACCTCTCAGATATACAACAACCTATCAAATAGGCTGTTCAGCACTTTCCTTTACAGACACCTGTTTCAGCTCTTTCAAACTTCACCAGAATTTATTTCTTTGTGATTTCCCATCCTGGAGAATCTGCCTGTGAGGTGAAATTTGGTTCTTCTCTGCAGAGCAGCTGGCAGGACAGTGCTGGCACTCAGGGACTCAGACACTCACCTTCCCCACTGCCCAGACCCCAGCCTGGGACAGGCAAGACTTTCTGGGTGACATCAGGTCTTTGGTGTCTTTGCTGTCCCTGATTTTAGCACTTTTCCCCTACAGCAAGGGCAATGGGGTTTGGGGGGGAGTTGTTCAGCATGGGAACTGCTCTTTGGGGGGAACAAGCAGCTCTCCTCTGTCTCCAGTTCCTGGGGCTTGAGGCCGGTGGCAGGGCTGACATCTCAGCAAACTGCTGTCCCTTGTAGCCCTCTCACCATCCTGTCCCCCAGCCTGGAGAGGAAAGCTCCCTGCTCACCTCCACAGCTGTGCTGGGCAGGACCCAAAAGCACTGCAATGACTTAGGTTTGAAACCAAGGCCTATTTGTGCCCTAATCCTGCCCTGGGTAGAGCAGGAACCACTTCTCAGGTCCCCAGATCATCCCTCAGAGAGCTGTCACCCCAAGGGATGCCACCAAGCACATGGAGCAGCTACAAGGGGATGCAGAGCAGAGCCTGTGCCAGGGGGGTTGTTGTCACCAGTTTGGTGTCACCTCTCTGGCACTGTTTCATTAAAGTTGCTGCTTTCTTTCCCAAATCTGCTTGTCCCCTGGCAGGAATGGTGGGGTGAAACAGGGACCTCTGGCTGCAGTAACTGTGGAGGAGCAGCTCTTACACGAGGGGGGATGAGAGCTGGAAATTGGGGTAGCACTTGTGGGATAAAGCAGAGTCAGACCATCAGTGGCAAACGTCAGCATCATTAACCCCTCTGTGGCAGCATGGAGAGACTCCTCCAGTGCAAGGAAGCTTTTAGAAAACATCTTTTAAAAATATAGGCACTGATGGCTCTGCTGTGTTTGCAATCAATGAGGCAGTGGGACATTTATTAATTCTTTTCCCTGCAAATATGAAATCATGTCGAGAGGATGTCTGAGATTTTTGCAGGTTCCTAAGACTCTGAAAGCTGATATCAGGGGATCAGGAGCCTTATCACCGAGATAAGCAGCTGTGCTATCCCTGCAGTGAGTGTTATCCCTGCTCTGCCCCAGCACAGCCAGCCCTCCCCAGGGCAGCCACTGCCACTGCCAGATGCACACATCCGTGCACAGCTGATCCAGGAAGGAGACAGCCTGCAGCCAGGAATTTGATCAAATCAGCTGTCTGGGTAAATGCTAGGCTGCCCCTGCTGCCTCCAGGGCCACCTTTGCCTGGCAGCCCCGGGCAGAGCCAGCCTCGCCCGGGGGTTTGGAGAGGGATCAGCACCCTCTGACCTGACAGGGACCACAAACTCCTCCTGCCCCTGGACCTGCCCAGGACCAGCCAGCTGCTGGGCTGGGGGACAAGCAGGATTTGCACATCCTGGATGAACAGGTTCTCCCAGCCCCTCCTGCAGCCATCCCTGTCTCCTGCACAGCTGCACCACCCTGCAGCAGGGGATGCCTGCGCCCTGTCACAGCCCCGGCTCCAGCTGGTTCCAGCACCGCCGAGCTGGGCGCAGTGGGCTCCGAACTGGGATTTAACCCTCGCCAGCCCTGGAGAAGCCTGGGGCTGAGGGATGGTTTGGTGTGGGATCCAGCAGGAGGAGCAGCTCCTCAGCACCCCGGGCCAGCTCACTGTCCTGTCCCCATCAGGTGCCACCGCGGTTCCGCTGCTGTCACCGAGGGCCACGAGGGCAGGGGAGGCTGGACAGTCCCGGGGGTCTCACCACCCACCCCATTAACGCGGTGAGCTCCGTTCGTGTTCTCTGAGCCTGGCGGGGCTCCCGATGGATGAGCCTGGCAGTGCCAGCCAGGAGTTTATTGCTGCTCCTTTGGGAGGCACCACGCTCATCAGCGCGGGGTGGGGGCAGGGTTGGTGGCACCACGGGCTGCTGACACTACGGGCTGGTGGCACCACGGCCAGCAGAGCCTGCCCAGAGCTTTCTCACTGCAGCGCTGGGTGTGGAGCTGAAGGTCAGCTCCGGCATCCCTGGACATCCCTGGGCACACCTGGGCATCCGTGGGCATCCCTTGAACATCCCTTGAACATCCCTTGAACATCCCTTGAACATCCCTGGACATCCCTGGGCATCTGTGGACATCCTTGTGCATCCTTGTGCATCCCTGGGCATCCCTTGAACATCCCTGAGCATACCTGGACATCCTGGAACTGGCTGCTGCTCGAGTCAGGCCGGGAGAAAATGCAGCAGCACCATCTCAGTGACAGCCCCTATTGTCCATCTGGGGCTCGTGGCTACTGCTTCCCCTGAGTGGCCACCAATTAATTTGTGGCTGTGGTTACCAATGCTCAGCAGGGCCTCATGGCTGCTCCACTCATGCAGCCATTCTCAGCACAACCATTCCACAGGGAATGGAAACCTTGGGACCAAACCCTTCTATCAACAGGGTCCAGGTCTAGCTGGGGGTGACATCTCACTCCAGTTGTCCCCTGTCCCCAAGGAGATGCTCCCACAAGGATCCCTGAAGATCCCAGATTTCACAGCAGCCACCTGCAATCCCGGATTGCGCCAGGAGCTGCCAGCTCTGACCCCTGAGGCATCCTAGGAGGGTTTTCTAGGAGTCTCCACACCTCATAGTTAAATGAAATGACCCAAGCTCTCATATCCCACAGGAATGTTTTTCAGTATATAACTTCTCCCTAAACCTCTGGATCCCTCCCATCCCATGGGGGATTCCAAACCCTGCTTGACTTCAGCCTGGCTGCAGGAGGGACTTGTCAGGGCTCCTGTCCCAGAATCTGACCATCCACAGGGCATTGGTGTCCTGCACTACCCCAGGGCTGCCCAGGCACAGGTCTGCCACAGGGGAGCCTTTGCCATCAGGCAGCAGATAAATCATCCTGGAGACAAGGAAAATTGTTTTCCCAGCTCAATTTGCTGTAAAAAATGGGACATCATTTGAGGCAAAACCCGTTCAAAAGAAGCTCTTCCCAGAAAATACATTTGTTGGTCTTTGCCAGCCATTACTGGAAGGAGAGTGCAGACCTCTGATGATATTCCAGGGTTTTTTCATGGCAGATCACTGAGGTTTTGACAAAAAGGATCTGTAAGGGGAAGTGTAAAGGCTACCTAGGCAGCTGATCAGGATGTGACCAAGGTGCAGGTTCCAGGGAATGCTGAGAAGGGCAGGGCTGGCCCCACCCTCCTCTGCAGCTCAGTTTTGCCCCTCTGCCAACAGCCACAGGGACAGAAATCAGCTCCTCACCAAGGGACAGATCCAGCCCCATTCCTGTCCCCATGATCCCTCTGCTGAGGGCTCAGGAATCTCATCCCAGTGATCCCCCCTGCCCTGGGCACAGATGTCACAGTGGGGACAATGGCTGAGCCACTCAGGCACTGCCAGACCTCCAGGCTCCTTGTAGGCTCAGAAGATCCCTCTCCTCTGCAATGCCCTAGGAGAAGAGCCCAGCCAGGGCCATGGAAAGGACAGTGGAAAAGGGTGGACAATGGGAAAGGATCTTTGCCATGTGCTGGAGATGGACCCAGCAGGATCTGGGCTGGAGAGCCCCAGGTGTAGGGACAGCCAGGTCATTGTCACCTCCTGTCCACGTCCCACACTGGCCCAGCCAGGCCAGCCCTGCTCCAGCCTCCAGCTGCCCATGGCTCTCCAGGAGCTGGGCTGGGTGCAGGGCAGGGGAGTGAGCTTGGAAGAGCCTCCTCCTCAATTATTCATGGGCAGAGCTGGCTGATGGAGCTGGGGCTCTCTGAGGCTGCTCCTAATGGAGCCTGCAGCTGTGTCTGCCCAGTGAGCACTCCTGGGCCAGCACAATTCCCACTCCTCCCATCTCCATGCCATCAAAATGCCACCTTCTCCTGCTAATGATGCATTAGGCAGCCATTGCTGGGCTCAGAGCTCTGCTGCCATCCTGCAGAGCCCAGAGCTGTGAGGGTGGTTGGGCAGCATGTGCTCTCCAGCCAGGGAAATGGCACCCGCTGGGATCTGCCAGGATCCTGATGGAGAGACCACAGCCCAGCTGGGATCAGCCCAGGGAGGAGCAGAGGCACCAACAGGCACAGCTGGGGCACAGCATGGCCTGCAGAGAGCCCAGCTTTAGGCAGAGGAAGGGAAGGAGGGGACAGAGGACACCTGGGAGTGTTCCAGCAGCAGCTGGAGCCCCAGCCCAGTGAGCAGGAGGTGCTCCATGCCTCAGGACAGCTCCTGTGCAGAGGAGGATCCATAGGTGATGGGTGAGGCAGAGCTGGAGGATGACTCAGGACTGGCCAGGTTGCTGCTAGGATGTTCTGCAGGAGGAGCTGCTGGAGCTGCCTCAGGAAGCCCTGGCAGCTGGTCGGGCTCTGTCCCTTTGCTGCACTGGCCACCATTCCCTGGGATCCTGTCCTTGGCCACCATTGCCTGGGATCCTGTCCTGTCCATGAGAACACCCCAGAATTGAATCCCTCAAACTGGAGATATCACCTGCTGTTTGCACAGCTCGAGTTGCCACGCAGCCAAGGAGGGGTTTCTGAGGGTCACAGTGTCATGGCAAGGCTTGGGTTCCCTTGGATAATCCTGTGGATCATCCTTACACCCACTTTGTCTGCTGCCCATCGCTCATGGGGGGCTGTGAATATCCATCCATCCATCCATGCTCCTCACAGCCCCTCACCCTCATACAGGCACCTCCACCTAACACCCTCACTGACCTGGCATCCATGCATGCATCCATCCATCCATCCATCCATCCCTCCACCCCCATGCATTGATCCCCAGTTGTCCTTCCAGCTCAAAGCAGCGTTCCATGAGAGAATACTCATCTCTGAGCTGTATGGAGAAATGGCTCAAAGCTGGGCTGGGTTTGGTGCCCTCTCCTCCAAGGAGACCATTGTGGGGGTAGATGTACCTGTGGAAGCTCCAGGAGTGCAAGAGGTTTCTCCTTCAGGAGGGAGAGGAGAGGTTTTTGGAAAGGATTTTTATCTCTTCTTCTCATGGGAAGAGAAGCATCCTCGAAGGGCTCTGTGTGAACAGGCAGCTCTGTGCCCAAGTCCTCCCTCAGCAACCTCCCCAAGCCTGCAGCAGGTGAGAGAATAAGCTCCAAACAGCCACATTTATAATCCCCCCACTCTGGCAGAGACATCCTGGCCCCTTTTCCAGCCAGCTGGCTCCCAGGGAAGGTGCCCAAGCAGCCTGCCTGGCAGGACCCACCAAGGAGCCCTGCCGGAAACACTCAGTGCCCCAGAGCAGAGAGGTTGAGAGCTGGTTTGGGATAACACAGCCTGGTGGATCCCACAGCCTGGTGGATCCCACTATCCTGCTAGGGGGGAGTAGAAAAGCTGCTTTTGAGGCTGTCCCCAGCCTGAGCAGGGCTGTGCATCCATGGCAGGAGATGGTGCTGCTGGTGGGAGCTGGGTCAGGAGCGCAATCAGTGCTGGAGGAGACAGGAATTACCCCAGAGCAGTGAGCTGTCCCTCCTGCCAGTCGAGTCAGGGACCACATGTCTGTGATCATCATCTCAGGGCTCCTGTGAAGAGCCATGGCCTGGAGACCTCTCCTCCCACAGCAAAGGGGAAAGCAACCCTCATAGCCCAGGGTGGGCCTGGGGTCCTCAGGCACCTCTGGTCCCCACACCAGCACCAGGCTCCCGGCATCCTGCCCCACCAGAGAGCCCTCTGTCCTCACCTCGGTGTCCCACGGAGTCCCTGTCCCCTCAGGACTGCCTGCAGGGAGTGTCCCTGGCCCTGCAGCCATGCCAATGCCATTAGCTGAGATTTGACTGTGTGTACAGCCTGGCCTTCCTCAGCTGCAGGAGAGAGCCATTGGCTCCCTCCCCACACTCACATTAGGGAATAATTGCCCTAATGGGCTCCCCAGGTCCCCTGGCCATGCAATCCATTGGTCATGGCCTTGGGTGACCTCTGGCTGCTGCTGACCAGAGCCTGGACACTGGCTTTGGGCGAGGGACAGGGCTCCAGTGTCACCTGTATTGGGGATGGGAGACTCCAGCCCTTTCAGGGATGGGAAGGGGAAAGGGGGAGCAGGGCTGGGCCAGGTCAGCATGGAAGGGATTCTGCTGGGAGCCACAGGGTGGGCTCTGTGTCAGGGAGGCATTTGGGGTGCAACACCAGTGACACACAGGCACGATGGATGCTCCCAGGGCATCCAGGATGTGGCCAAGAATAACCAGCAGCTCCCAGATGAAATCCCAAGCAGATCTGTGTGTCAGGAGCCCAGAGCCAAGGGTACATGGGCCAGGTGCTGCTGGAGCAGGGATAGATCAGACATGAGGAAGGAATTCTTCCCTGTGATGTTGTGAGGCCCTGGCACAGGGTGCCCAGAGAAGCTTTGGCTGCCCAGAGAAGCTGTGGCTGCCCCTGGATCCCTGGAAGTGTCCGAGGCCAGGTTGGACATTGGGGCTTGGAGCAGCCTGGGATAGTGGAAGGTGTCCCTGCCCATGGCAGAGGATGGGACTGGATGAGCTTTAAGGCCCCTTCCAACCCAAACCATTCTGGGATTCCATGAAATCCATGTCCCAGAGCTGCAGGCCTGAGCTATCCATGGGTATCAGGTACCCATGGCAAACCAAAGCACTGAGATCCGCAGGACTGAGCTGGAAATGGGCTCAGTATCCTCTGACGGGCTGGGAGCATCTGGGGGCCATGGTTTGTTGGTGATCTGTTTGGATCTCCCCAGGGACCATCAGCACAAAAAGGCTCAGGAAGGCCTGGCTCTGCCATCAGCTCTAGCAGCACTCAAACAGGCTGAGGGCAGCTTTTCCATCTGACAGGAAGGATCTGGGAGCAGCTTTCCCAGATCCAGGCAGATTCCAATCTCAAACAGCAAGCACATTCCCAAAGGGAGCACTGAGTGTGAGTCGCATGGCCTGGAGCTGTGGGGACAGCGAGGACATGGGGACAGTGGCCCTGGGCACCAGACACGACTGTGCAGCACAGGAGCTGCCATGGGCACAGCAGATGCCACCCCTGGAACAGCAACTGGATGCTCAGCACAGCATTTCCCAGGATATCTGCAATTCCTGCTGCAGATGTTTGGCTCTTGCCCACCCAGGGCAGGGGCTGGGGACTCTGTGGCTGTCCCTGCCAGCCCTGCCTGCCATCCCTGGCCAAGCAGTGCCACCCTGTGGAAAGCACACTCCTCTCTTCCAAGGGGTGATGGCCCTGAACCCTCAGCATGGATATTCCTCCCAACCTCGGTCCCTCCTCTCCCCACTCCTGTGCATGGCCCTGGTGCAGCACAAGACATCCCCATCCCTCCCAATGCTGCCGCTGGAGCTTTTCCCAGTCCCCAGTGCCTTCCCAAATATCACCAGGGCTGCAGCCACCCTGACCCACCTCCCAGCAGCCCTGTGCCAAGGGGCTGGTGCCTTGGCACCCTGTATGAATTGCCCAGACAGACTAATAATAGGGTTTATTATTAAATAATAATAAAGCATGGGCACGTCATTATCAGGTCATCATTTCTTATGAAACAGGGTTTCCATTCCAGTGCAGTGTCTCACGCACTTCTCCCCAGTGCTTCACGCAGGGGTCAGGGTCATGGCACCCCAGGTTTGGGTGGGGACACTGAGGCAGGGCTGGGGGAGTGCAGGAACACCACTGGGAGCAGCAGGACAGCAGGGCAGTGTGACCCCAGGGATGGCTTGGGACACCATCAGCTCCTCTGCCCCACACTGCTCCCCCTTTCCAGCCCCAAGTGGTTCTTATTTATTGCCCTGAAATGTTCTGTCCAGTCCCAAAGCCACTTTGGTGGCGCTGCTGGCTGGGTGTGTCCCTCCCTCGGGAGCATGGGAAGCCTGTGCCAGCCCTGTGTCCCACTGTCACCTCCCGTGGGGGATGGTGAAGGATATCTTGTTCACATTGGGGTGACAGTGAGGGACGTCCTGCTTGCATTGGGGTGCCAGTGAGGGATGTCCTGCTCACGTTGGGGTGCCCATGAAGTGACACATTCCCGGGTGACAGAGCAAGAGCAGCACCCATGGGGCCAGGACTGGGTCAGGAGGACAAAGGTGAGGATGGTGCGGACTGGGCTGGGGACAAATGTCATGAGTGGCCCCAGCAGTGTCCAGCAGCCCCCATCCCCCTCCCCTGAGAGCAGGCACACATTCCCAAATCTCAGCTGTGCCTCACTGCTGCCCACTGCCCTCCCAAAGCAGGGCCCTGCGGTGAGAGGCTGACTCTGGGGTCCCCTCAGGTGGGACCAGTCCCAAAGAGGGCAAAGCCAGCAGGTTTGGGGGGCTGAGCAGTGCCCAGCCTGTTTGGCACAGGTGAAAATGATCCACCAGGTGTGAGACCTCAGGAGTGGGACATGGGGACAAGGAAACTTCACTGCTAAATCACAGGGCTCTAGCAAGGAGAGCAGGATGGGATCCCAAATTTGCCTCCTTCTGATGTCCAGAACTCTGGGTTACTCCCCACACCCCACCCATGTCCCTGGGTCCCCAGGGCAGAGGGATGCTGTGACATTGGCAGGATGGCCATGACCCTGAGGAGCTCAGAGAGAGGTGAAGGAGGGCATGGCTGGGACTGCCTGTGGGATGAGCTGGCATCCCTTCCCACCCCATGGCACTGCAGGGAGGCTGGCAGAGGAGCAGGTGAGCTCAGCAAGGCCAGGATCATTCTCTCCATCCTCTGGTTTCACTGCCCCTGTGCCTGGTAGCTGGAGGCTCTGATTTATCCATCCCTGGGATGGAAGCCATGAGTTTCTGCACCAGGCTGGCTGCATCACGATGATCCCAACATCCTGGGAGCCTGGGGACCTCCAGCAGCCCCACAGCCTGGCAGCCCTGCCCCTGTGATGCACAGACCTTGGCTGTGCCACAGTCCCAGCCCACCTGGAACTGGGATGAGCTGAGCAGCATCCCAGTCCAGCCCATTCTGAGGAGCTGGACAGGACCTGCACAGCCCTTTCGACCCCTGCATGTGCTGTCACAGGATGCAGGAGGATCCTCTCCACTGAGACCCTGGAGGAAGCCACCAGCAGGGTGTGATCTGCCATATTTTAACCAAAAAGGGACAGAAAATGCCACCAGTGAAACCATGAGCACCTGGAGATCTGCAGGAAAGTCTGAAAGTCCATTCAGTCCCTGGCCAGATGAGAGAGCTTCACCTGGAGCTGCTTCTGGGCTTTCTCCAGGAGTCTTTAGAGAGAGGCTGCAGCCTCAGCCGTGTCCCAGCACCAGTGACAGCACTCTGGTGTCCCAGCTGATCCCATCCCTGCTACAAATCCCTCTTTACCAGCAGCAGCCACGGAAGCACGGCCGCCAGCATGGCCACGGTGAAGATGAGCAGCACGGCCAGGGCCATGGGCGACTGGCAGCATTTCACCCCCAGCGCCGGGCTGGACGACACCGAGCTGGCCGTGTCCGCCCGGCTCCTCCCGCCCAGGGAGCCGCAGTCCGAGGCCACCAGCGGCATCCCGTGGTCGCTGATGACAAAGATGTGAGCTTCCCGTGCCAGCAGCCCCGGCAGCCCCGCCGAGCAGCGCTCCAGGCTCTGCACCGGCATCACGAAGTGACTGGGCACCACCAGCGTGTTGCTGGCCTCCGTTTTGGCCAGGTGGGACAGGGAGGATGGCGACAGGGGCATCTCCAGCGTGCGGGGGTTGGTGCCAGCCCCGGGCGGCCACAGAGCCTTCTTCTTGCTGAGGAAGGTGACATAGCGGCACACGGGGCAGATGATGCTGCTCTGGACGTGCCCGTCCAGCTTGGCCGACAGCAGGCACTTCACCAGGCAGTCGTGGCAGAAGGTGTGGCCGCAGCTGAGGCGCCGGTGGGTGCCCTCCAGGGGCTGGAACTTCTCGTAGCACACGGGGCACTCGGCCGGGGCACCCTCCTTGTTGGAGGAGGTGTCAGACATCCCTGCTGGGGTGGCCACAGGAGCTTCCCAGCTGCCGGGGAGAGGCACGCGGGGTTAATCGGGGTCTTGGTGGCTATGATTAGTGCGGTTCATCTGTTCATCTCTCCTCCTCCCTGCTCTTTTGTCACTGCCCTTAGCCCCTCACGGATGGAGGGATTGGGTAGCTGGCAGGGTCTGCACAAGGCAGGGCACTCTCAGCAGCATTAAAGCTCCCAGTGTGGCCCCTGGGGCAAGGGACAGGTGATGGGAGGATCTCAGCTCCAGAGCCCTCCAGGGCAATAATCCCTGGCTGCAAAACCACACGGGCAGAGGGGTGATACCCTGGATGGAGCAGTGTCAGCTGAATTCTGGGTACAGATTGCGTCATTCCAGGCACGGATTGTGTCACAAGTGTCTCTGTGCTCAGCTGCAGGTGCTGGGAGCTGGGAATTCCCATCCCACAGTGAAACCTGCCAAGGACAGGGAGATGCTCCCATCCCAGAGAGCACTGAGGGGCCAGGGGGAGCAGGGGGAAGCCAGGCTGGTGGAGCAGGTGGGAGCCACAGGGGATAGAGAGGGAGGGTGACACAGCCAGGGCATGCAGCAAACACCCACTGCCAGGCTCCTTGCAGGCTGCTGGGGTGTCCCAGGCTGGTGGCCAGGCCATTGCATCTCCAGGCTGTGCTCCACGCTCAGGCTGGGTGCAGCCAGCGAGGCTCAAGCCCGTGTCAGAGTTAGTCAGAGAGGAGGGCAGAGCCAGCCAGCTTAGCTGCCCCCACCCTGGCCCCGAGTGCAAGGGGAGTGTGGAGTGCTGAGAGCCCCAATATGCACCTGGGCTGGGCTGGAGCTCTACCGTGCATCTCCCGGGGCAGGGAAGGGAGAGAGGAGAGAAGAGCAGGGAAAGGAAAGGGGAGATGTTCAGCCCAGCTCCCTTCTCTCAGTGCAGGTCAAGAACCAGACCTTCATCAAACCTGCAGGTTTTTCCAGCCCTGGTGGCGTTTTCAGACCCCACCCAGCCTGCACCCCTTTTCTCACGCATGACTGTGCCCATGGACACCCTCCCAGCTGATTCTGGAGGTTCTGCCATCCCCTGCTGGGCTGCCCTCCTGCTGCAGGAGTCACCCCCGCCCCGGCATGACCCCAAGAACACCACGAGCCACCCCCTCCCCTGGCACATGAAGGAAGATCCAGGCTCCTGCTCTGCTTCAGGAGGGATCAGGGGCTCGATGCTCCCCAAGGAGCTCTTCACCCCGTGCTCCCCCATGCCCCGAAGTCCCCTTACCTGCTTAGGGCTCCAGGGCAGGGACCCCTCCATGCACGGCTGTCCCCAGACACGGGGCTGGCTGTGCCCCGGCACCGGAGAGCACCGGGACACCTTTGTGCCGCCGGGACACCTTTAGGACAACAGGTGCCGGCTGCGTCTCATGCGGGCATTGCGCAAAGGCTGGAGCGGGGACAGGGGCAGGGACAGGGGCAGGGACAGCTCCCGCCGAGTGAATGCGGAGGAACCCGTTCGGCATTTAAAGGGCTCACATTGGCCCGCTTGGCCAGGGAGTGGGCGAGGAGCTGGCGTCAGGCGTCGGGGGCAGGGACAGGAGGCAGGTCGTGCCTTCCCTGGTGTCCCCGGGCTCGTCCTTGTGGGATCAATCCCAAGGAATCGGGCACTGAAAGGATGCCGGGACCTCTCTGGTGCTGCAGGGCTGGTGAGCTGCACATCCTGCAGCAGGGCTGGACTCCTCACCTCCACTGCCCTCATCCTTCTCCCCAAGCACCCTCCCCTTCTCACCCCCAAACACTCCCCCTCAGCCCTGCTCTCCCTGTGCCATGTGCCCAGACAGGACCAGAGCCCCGGGTGACAGTGAATGGCCCAGCAAAGACACTCGAGCAGCCTCGGGGGGCTCTGCAGTTGTGCCCCTGCCCTGGGGTCTCCCAGCATCTCCCCGAGCCATGGTCCAGGTGCAGCAGGAGCTCCGTGGGCTCAGGACAGGCGGGAGCCTCATCCTTGGGTGGCTCAGGAGTCACCACTGGCCATGTGCAGATGGAAACCCACCCTGAGAAGGTTCCCTGTCACCTCACCCTTGTCCCAGAGAGCCTCCTGTCCCTCAGCTGGCCCTCAGACAAGGAGCCAAGAGGCCTCATCCCTGCAAATCCTTGTAAAAACCTCCAGCAGGCTGGATCACTCCTGCCTCACTCCCAGCTCTTTCCAGGTCCCCCTTTCACCCCCCCAGCCTGAAGTGTCACCCCACTCCTCATCTTGCAAGCAGCTCCACAGGGATCTGAATGCTGTTTGCCACCTCCAGAGGAGGTCCTGGAGTGGGCACAGTGGCCCCAGAGCACTGCCCACAGGCCCTCCCTCACTGTGTAGGTACCCATGGGACCTGGATTTGCCTGAATGCCCCAGAAATCCTGGAGTCTGCCTTAGGAGAAAGCTTCAGGAGAAACCTGGGCATGTGAAACTCCACCTGCAGAGCTGCCCCAGCCCAGGAAGGAGCTGGAGCTGCTGGAGAGAGTCCAGAGGAGGCTCCAGGATGATCCAAAGGATGGAGCAGCTCTGCTGGGAGGAAAGGCTGGGAGAGCTGGGATTGTTCAGCCTGGAGAGGAGAAGCTTTGGGGTGACTGAATTGTGGCCTTGCAGGACCTGAAGGAGCTGACAGGAAAGATAGGGAGAGGGTATTTACAAGGGATGGAGGGACAGGACACAGGGAATGGCTTCAGACTGCCAGAGAGCAGGGTTAGATGGGATATTGGGAAGGAATTGCTCCCTGTGAGGGTGGGCAGGCCCTGGCACAGACTGCCCAGAGAAGCTGTGCTGCCCCTGGATCCCTGGCACTGTCCAAGGCCAGGCTGGACACTGGGGCTTGGAGCAGCCTGGGACAGTGGAAGGTGTCCCTGCCATGGCAGGGGGTGGAAGGAGTTGATCTGTAAGGTCCCTTCCAACCCAAACCATCCCATGACAGGGTGAGATCTTGCCTTAGGACCAGGAGCTGCTCTGCAGGAACATTCCCAGGTTCAAGAAGGTGGCCAGAGTTCTGTAGGACAGGGGCAGAGGAGGTGACCCCTGGTACCCCCAGCCCAGCAGGGCAGGCCCTGCAGTGTCTCTGGGCAGCAGGGGTGGTTCCCACAGTCATGCAGAGCTCAGGCGTGGGCAGCAGTATCAGTCACCCGTGGGTGCAGTGCTTGCCACACAGGGCTGGTTTCTGGAAAGAGAAGTGTGGGTGCAGCCCCACCAGGACACCCTGGTGGCCCCAGGGGTGCCCTGAATCCCTGTCCCTCCCTGGAAGGACACCCTGAGCACATCAACACCTTCCACACCTCTCAGGCTCAGGGGCTGAACCACTCCACTTGTGGCCCCAGTCTTACTGAGAGGAGCAGAAAATGAAGGTGAAACCTCTCCAGGGACATTGTGCCAGAGCTGGGGTTGCACCCTCTCCCTGGAATGGACATTCCCATCCCCTGCTCCCTCTGGAAGCTGCTGGAGGTGCCAGGGCTGCTTGCACCCACCTGGATCTCCAGTGAGTGATCTGGGCTAGTGAGAGCAGATTTGGGACAAACATCTCCCAGCCTCACCGAGGTGGGGTGGAAATTCCTGTTTCCCATACTTTGAATGCTCTCCGCAGTCGGAAACTATGAGCTCATGGCTCTATACATAGGCACTGGAAAAACGAGTCTGCCTCCCTTTGCAGCTTGGACCACACCAAAATCAAAGGGATTTGGGCATATCAGAGCTCCAGCTCTGTCATTAGTTTCACTCTTTCCCAGGCCTGGCTTTCCTCAGTGCCTTTGCCTCATTTCCCCATGCAGCAGAACCTTTCCTGAGGGACAAGGCTGAGTCTGACAGTGCCTGAAGGACAAGAAACAAAGTTCAGGGGCAAAGCAAGTCCCTAAACTCTGCCTGTATTTTTTTTTCAAGGCTTTAACTAGTCCAGCTCATGGCCAATGTTTCAGGCCCCTCAAACCAAGGCTCCAGGATCCTCTGATCCCAGCAGGAAGGTGGCTCCAGGCTCAGCTGCTCTCCAGAGGTGAGACTTTCTCTGCTCTGAGGTTGGTGGCTGCCAGTGACCAAAGGCCATTTCTGACCCAGAGGAGGACACATCCCTCGCTGAAGGGTTTGGGATGGCCAAGGTCCTTTCCCTGCAACCACAGCAACATATGGGAAGAGCTTTGCAGCCTTTGGCAAGGACAGGAAGATGCAGAGGCAGCCCTTGACTTCCACGGCATCACCCAAACTTTCTCCTGGCCAGGTGTGGAGGAGGGACAATGAGTTATGTGAAAGTGTTTGTTTATTTTCAAAGCACATTTAAACCCAGAAGATTGCTCCATATCTGAGCCTGGTGCCAGGCAAAAAGTCACTATAGGTCTCAGTATCTCCATATCAAATCCACGCTGCAATTCCCCAGGTCCTGAATGATGACACAGGGATGTTTCCATGTCCCACATCCATGTCACATATCCCTTCACTCATCTGGGGCCAGGATTGTGGGGAGAAAACCCCAGGTGGATTCTTGGTGACAGGATGTACATGGGGAGC
The DNA here is from genome assembly GCF_008360975.1 of Lichenostomus cassidix. Taxonomy (NCBI): domain Eukaryota; kingdom Metazoa; phylum Chordata; class Aves; order Passeriformes; family Meliphagidae; genus Lichenostomus; species Lichenostomus cassidix. The sequence continues at coordinate 10,653,604 of NC_139498.1, forward strand.
TTTGCCATGCACAACCCCCGGCGAGGCTGGGCTGGGGGAGGGAATTCTGTAAAGGAGTGATTGCCAAAAGCCCCAGTGCCCACCTCTGTGTTCTCCTCTCCCAGGGCCATGCATGGCCCATGAAAGGGTGGCTGTGATGTGCTGGTGTCCCCGCAGAGTGTCCCCAGAGTGGCCTCAGAGTGTCCCCAGTGCAGGACAGGGCTGGTTGCAGTGGAGAAGGGAGGCTGTCCCTCCTGTCTTTCCTCCATCCTCCCCATACTGGATCCATTGCAGCATTTGCATCCTTTCCCCACCATCCTGGGGGTGCCTGGTGCCTGCCTCAGCCCTCCCAGCTCACAGCCAAACCTCCCAAAACCCCTCAGGTTTTCCCCTGGATAGGCTCAACCTTCAAATCTTCTAGGAGTTTCTGCTCAACTCATTCTCCTCCCACCCCTTCCCAGCCCCAGCTCAAACACAGCAAGTCCTTGGCGTTGGTGGGAATGAGGTGAAGGGAAGGCAGGAGAAGAGTCAACCCATGTTTGATCCCAGCCCAGGGAGATATTCCCAGCTGGGGAAGATACTCAGTGAAGCAAAATTAATTTCCCAGGGCTGCACTGTGCTGGTGGAGGCTCCAGGGGTCCTGAGCCCTGACTTATATCCAGTTCCATGCTGTCAAAATAAACTCACTTAGCTGGAAAAAACTTCAGGGGAATCCAAGCTCTTTAAAGGGAATCCAAGCTCTTTAAAGGGAATCCAAGCTTATCCATCTTCCCCCACGCTTGCTTTGCTTGAAATAGAGTGGGAAAATCACTGCTTTTTCCTTCTGGGGTGTCCATTCTGCTCCTCAGGCACCTGGCAGGATGGAGCCCCACTACCTGGATGCCAATTTAGCCAAAACAGTCCAAAATGCATAATAAAAGCTCCTCCTTCAGCTTCTCCTCGATGTTTTCCGCGGTGCCCAGGAGATGGTGCTCTCGGATGTGCTTTGGCAGCAGAAAGACACAGTCCAGGGTGCACTGAGCACAAGTCCAGGAGTGCCGAGGTGTGGAGGTGATGGTTCCCCCCAGGATCGATGGGATCTGCCCTTCCTCCTGCCGTTCCATGGGATGAATGCTTATCCCACACCAAGGAGCAGCTGGGAATGACCCCAAACCCTGCTCTGATCTCTGCTCCCCTGTCAGAGGCTGCAGAGGAACCTGGGTGGTGTCACAGCTCTGACTGCCCTGCCTTCCTGCTGCTGCCAACAAATCCCCTCGGCAATGCCCCTGAGCCTTTCAGGGTCCTATTGAACTCCCTTGGAGTCTTATTCTGACACCAAATATCGGGGATTTGCCCCATCCTGGCCGTGCAGAGCCACACAGCCCCACACTCCACGGGGATTCCCGTGACTGGGAGGGCAGCTCCAGTCTCCAGGGGCTCCTTCACCAATTATTCCCCACCAAAGGTGTTTATCCTTACCAAACAAGGTCACCACAGGAACTGCCTGGAGTGAGTCTGGGGGCAGCCCAAATGCAGCCCCCTGAGAGGCTATGAGGCTGCACGAACGCCCTGGATGTGGCATTGGCACGATGTGCCCCGTGTCCCCCTCCCCTGGGCCTGGGCTGCCCCCCCACCTGCCTCCCCCTGGCTCTGCACCTCCCATCCTATCCCATCCCATCCCATCCCATCCCTTCCCTTCCCGACCCCCCCGGATGTCGCGTCCCAGCGGGATGGAGCTACCGCGGTGGGAATGCCGTGTGCCTAATGGGCGAACAATGCAGCTTTGAGGGCCGCGGGCAGATGCTCGGGGACAAGAAGGGACTGTTCAGCAGCGGCAGCTGGGGCTGGCAGCTCCCCCGCCCTGCTCAGAGCCCTGCCCGGCCGGGCTGAGCTCCCCCGGGGCTCCCTCTGGGGGTCCTGCCCAGCCCCAGCAGGAAACCCAACCCGGGGGCATCCATCATCAAACCCTCCATCAAACATGGCCAGTGTCCCCTCGCCTGTTCCCCCCCCGCAGTGCCCACCCCAACTCCTTTGGGGGATCACAGCAGCCCGATGGAGACCTGGCACAGTGCCTGTGACCCTGCCAATCCATGAGCCATGTCACCCTGCACAGAGGGTATTGCCTGATTCCTTTCCACCATCCCCTCCAGGCAGCTCCCTCGAGCCTTTTTTCGGGGGGAAAGGTATAGAAATGCCACAATTCCAGGAGAAAAGCTACTGGAGTTTGGGCTTGGGAGCCTTTTACCCAAATGGGGGGTTCCCTCTGGTTTAGGCTGACAGGTGGTGTTGTGGTTTGGTTTTTTCCTTCCCGCCTTCCTCCTACAGGGCTGTGATTGCAGAATTGTTGCTGCCTTTAACGGGAACGTGTGCAGGGCAACTTTTCACCCCACAACAGCTCTGGAGCAGCACAGAAAGAAAAGGATCAATAAAAGGAGCACTAAATACTCAATTTGGGTTCATTTAATGATTTTTCCAATCATTGGACCACACAGTGCTGTGAGTGGAGAGGCTGCACAGTGCTGAGTGGCAGAGCTGCTCCACCATCCCCCAGGATCACTCAGTTGCCAACCAGAAACCCAAGTGGGTTCTTGAGAAGAGGATGCTCAGCACAAATGCAACTGCCCAGCCTCAATGGCAGAAGGCAGGAGGGGTCTGTCCTGTGGGGTCTGCTCTGCATTTTGGCTCCCTGTAGTCAAAATAAGGGAAGGATAACCCACTGGACATCAGGAAGAATGTCTGCACTGAAAGGACAGTCAGGCATTGGAACGGGATGCTCAGGGAAGAGGTGAAATCACCACCCCCGGAGGTATCCAAGAAACTCCTGGAGGTGGCACTCAGTGCTCTGGGCTGGGACAAGGTGGGGATTTGGCACAGCTTGGACTGGATGGGCTGGGAGGTCTTTTCCAACCTGAATGACTCTGGGATTCTGGGATCACCTCTCAGACTGCAGGATGTATGTGGGGCATAGACAGCCTGGGCAGAGCCATGGGATGTCCCCATCTGCAAAGCCTGGCTGGGGACAGGCTAGGGAGCACTGAGGGGCTCTGCCTGGGCCAGCTGTCCCCTCCCACAGCCATTCCTCCCCCCACAGCTGTTCCCATGGACCTCCATTCTTCAAAGCCCTTCTAGACCCCTTCTGTCTGTACACCTCCCACAGGATCACTCTGCCACAGACCTGCACTCCCTGTACTCTCCCAAATTCCCATCCCCTTCCCAGTCTTATCCCCCCTTCTATCCCTCTCTGCATCCCTCCCAATCCCATCCTTCCCAGTCCAACCCAAGCCACATCCCTCCCAGTCCCTGTGTCCCCTCATGTCTCCTCAACCTGTCCCTCCCCACCTCCCTCCCAGCCCCATCTCTCCCTATCCTCTCGCAGCCCCATCCTTCCCTGCACAATCTCCTGTGTGCTTCCCAGCCCTACACCTTCCTCAAACCCATCCCTCCTTACATCTTCTCCAGCCCCATCCCTCCCTGCACCTTCCCACTCCCTGCTCCTTTCTGGGAGGCACTCAGGGCCCCAAACCCTCTCATGGGCTCCAAACAGCCCCAATTCAAACACTGAGTTAACAATGATGGAAAGCTGCTGCTGCTGCTGCTGCTGTCAGGGTGGCACTGGGATGGGGACTGTGGTAGGTGTCCCCAGTGGGTAAGATCCTGGAAAACCCCAGTCTGGGCAGGGAAGCTGATATTGCCCAGCAGCTGCCACTGCTGAGGCCAGCACACTCATGACATGGAGCTCCTGGGAGCTGTGCAAGGCTGGGCTTTTTCCAGTGGTCAGAAAACCCCTGGATATGAGATCACCTCTCCCAAGCCCAGGAGCAGCCAGGCTTGGCCAGTTTAAGCCCTGCAAAGCTCCTGAGGTGCGATGAGCTGACAGTTCTCAGACCACATCCCGAGGGACAACACTCACAGTTCCACAGCCCCAAGCAGATGCAGATGCTGCTGCCCAGCACAGACCAGTTTCCAGCTCCCCAGACTGGTTCCCACCACATCCCAGCTTCTCCTTCTCCCAAAGCTCCCTCCTTTTCCCCCAGAGTTGCCTGTCCTGGGGGATTCTGCCAGCCCCAGAGCCTCACCAGGTCCCTTCACTACGGCTGGGGCAGCTCAGGCACTACTTTGCCTCACTGATGAACAAATCCTTCTGTGGAAGAGTCCGTGGAGCAGCCAGGAGGGTTGGATGCACTGCAGCTGGTTCAGGTGTCTGTGCAGACAGGACCAGTGCTGCTGCAGTCAGGGATGTCCCACTCTGGCTGGGCTGCTCCAGCTCTGTACCCTGAGCCTGCATGCTCCTGGAGTTGGCAGGATCTGCTGGTCCCAGACAACCCTCCAAGACAGGGGTTGCTGAGGAATTCCCTGCTCTTCTCCAAACGCCAATCCCGGTGGTCATTTCTACCTCCTGAACCTTGACCAGTGTCTCTCCGAGGTAATTCCCAGGTGTACCTGCACCTCGTAGGGCCCCACGTCTGGCTCCGTAATTCCCAGCCCATAACTCATCCCCCAGAGCCTCCGACCCACCCTGTGCCCGGTCTGTCACCCCTTGGGTCTCCCTGTACCAGGGCAAAGCCATCCCGCCCCTCATCCTCCCACCCACACCCGGACTGTGGGACACCCCCAGCTAATTCCCACACCGGTTTCTCCCACCCCTGGGAGAGACCCCCTTTTGCCGCAATCCGTGTCTCTCCCCGGCCTTTCCCGAGGGGGTTTTGGTGGAGAACTCGGCGCGGCGGGTGCAGCAGGAGCCGCATTGTGCGGCCGCTAATGCTGAGTGACTGCTCCTTTGTGCTGCCGGCAGCGCCCGGCCGCATGGGAACAGCCCCGCCACACAATGGGGGCAGCCGGGGCTGACCTCAAAGCAAACATTGACTTAAAACCGCTGTTAACCAGGCAGGCACCCCGGACCCCTGGGAAACGCAGCCCCCGCCAGCGCCGCGCCTTTGTCAGCAGGGGCAGAGCCCCGCCGGGCTGGGACAGCCGCCTCGGAAGGGTGGCTTTGATGGAGCTGTTGGCATCCGTGCCTGGCCCTGGGAAAAGAGGCACCGAGGAGCACAGGTTGGGGTTTAAAGGATCCCGCTGGAGAGAAAAGAAACCGGGGGTGTGCTGCTCCATGGGTGCCCCTTGAGGAATTAATTTGGGATTGAATAGATACAGCCTTGGCTTTTCTATAGAGAACCCCTCGTTCACAGAGCTCATTTCCAGCTGCCTCCCAAGTCAGGAACTGTGTGCTGATTATAGGATGGTTGCAGACCCGGCATAGAGCATTATCCAACAGAAAGAGGTACCCCCAAACTTCCCGGCTTCGAGCAGCACTGACCCCTGACTCCAACGGACAAATGGCCAGAGGTGCAGAGAGCCCTCTTGCCCCCATGGCCCCACAGTGACAGGTGGCTGTATCACACCTCTGTCCCCTCAGAGGGTGAGGAAAATGCTTCCCCAAGACAGGTGGGATGCACCATGCAAGCAGAGTGCACATTTTTTATGGCTTTCTGAAGTGCAGCGGGAAAACCTGGCACCCAGCCTGCTCCAGATGACAGAGGTGGCACCCAGCCTGTTCAGATCACAGAGGTGGCACCCAGCCTGCCTCAGAACATAAGAACCTGTGCCCAACCTGCCCAAGAGCCAGCCTGTGCACATGCTCGGCACCACCAGCCCTGGCTCCTCCTAACTCAGAGCAGCTCAGGGCTGAATCCTGGGATAGGACATACTCTCCCAGACAGGCCTCCAAATTCTCCACAGCCACCTCGATGTCCCTCCCTGCCCTCCAGCGAGGATTCAGCAAGCCAAGGGGATGGTCAGTGGAAGGGAGAAGGTGGCAGGTGGCTGGGGTGGTCCAGGCTGTGGCAGCACCAGCATCAGCCTCTGGGAACAGTGGAAGGTGCACGAAGGCAGACTGGCAGCAAGGCTCTGTTTCCAGGAGGGATGAGGCTGCTCCAAGGGCAGTTTGTCACCAAAGGATGACTGGCTCCCAGGACGCTGTGGCTTCCCCTGCTGTCACAGCCTCTAATTCAGGTGTCTCGGGGCCGTGCTGTGCCGCACGTCCAGGACCCAGCGCTCTGACGTGGCTCAGCGGCATTTGTGGCCTTGTGCAACACCCAGGTCACACAGGGTGACCCAGAAAGGCCCGTGCAGGTGTCAGGGGACAGCCATGGCTGGCAGGGCACCTGGCTGGGCAGACGTGTGTGCTCTTCATCCTCGGCTTGTCTGCAGCAACCCGATGGGAAAGGCAGGAAAAGCATCGGAGCATCAGCCACGGATAACCCCACGAACAAGTGGACGGGAGATAGCAGAGGCTGTGGGGACAGAGGTGGCCGTGGTGGCACCGTGCCCACGCAGGACACTGTCCCAGCTGTCCCAGCGGCGGTTTGGGACACAGCCACTGCCGGCAGATCGGCCGGCGGCAAGGGAAGCACGAGGGCATCCCGGCAGCACCGCCCGCCGCTAATGACAGCCCGGGCAGCTAATTACAGGGCAGGGAATTAAACACGCAAAGCCAGCTCAAGTATCGGGGCAGTGCCAGGGCGCCGCGGGCCGGCTGCTGGGCAGGGCCCGCCCGGGAAGCCCTGCAGAGGAACCTGCCATCCCCTGAGCACCGCCCGGGGGCTGCAGGGACACGTCGGGCACGGGGGCAGCGATGGGGCAGCGGGGAGCCCCGCCGGGGGGGACGCTGTGCCGGGAAAGCAGGGAATGAGAAAGCCAGGACGGACACGGACGGCGGGGGAGTCTGTCAGCTCTCCTAAGCTCGGCTCGGGGGCACCGGGGCTCCCTGGGGGAATTCCAGAAACCTCTGTCCACAGCGAGTTCCCTGCTCCACGGAACAGAGGAGCCGTGCGCGGAGAGAGGCAGCAGGCGCAGGATGCGGAGGAAGGAGGCGGAGCTGCCCCTGCCTGCTCCAGCGCACGCCCGAGGGAGGGATGTCCAGTGGCCTCAAGGGATGGATGTCCAGGGCCCGAGGGAGGGATGTGCAGTGGCCCCAAGGGATGGATGTCCAGGGCCCGAGGGAGGGATGTGCAGTGGCCCCAAGGGATGGATGTCCAGGGCCCGAGGGAGGGATGTCCAGGAGCCCCGAGGGATTATCCAGGTGCCCCGAGAGATGGATATCCAGGGCCCGGGGGATTGATATCCAGGGCCCGGGGGAGAGTGTCCCGGGCCCCCGAGGGATGGGTGTCCTGGATCCGAGGGATGGACATACAAGGGCCCCGGGGATGGATGTCCTGGGCCCCCGACAGATGGATGTCCAAGGATCCTCAGGGATGATGTCCAGGCACCCTGAGGGATGGATGTCCAGTGGCCCCAAGAGATGGATGTCCAGGCACCCCGAGGGACGGTGTCCAGGGGCCCGGGCCTGCGGTGCCCGTGCCTGGGTGTGCCCCTCCCGGGGTCACCGGGGACAGACCGACGGAGGACGGGCAGGGGGCGGTTCCCGATGGCGGCAAAGGGAGAAGGGCGGGACCACCTCATCCCGGGGGCGAGCAGGGGGTCCCCTAGCCGTGCGGGGCGGGGCCGATCGGGTCGCTATCGAGCGGCAGCACCGGTACCAGTACCGGCACCGGCACGGCTCCGCCCGAACCGCGCCCCGCCCCGTCCCGTCCCGCCCCGCCCCCGCGTGACGCCCCGCCCCGCCCGCCGGCTCTTGCATCACGCGCCGGCCCCGCCCCTCAGTCCCCGGATGAGGCGGCCCCGGTGGCGGCGCGCGCTGCGGCGGCTGTGACAGGGGATGCGCTCCGGTGAGCGGCGGGGCGGGCGCCGGCCCGGGGGTCCCTGCGGAGGCTCCAGCGGGCCGGGCTCGGCGCGGCGGGCGGGGGACGCGGGGTGGGCGGGGGGCGCCGGGGGTGCTGCGGGCCTCGCTCCGCGCCGCGATTGGCTGCCAATTGACAACGGGGCAGGGCCCGCCCTCGAGCCGCGCCATTGGCTGCGGGCGCGGCGCCGCCGCCCGCCATTGGCTGCGGGCGCTGTCAGTCACGGCGCGGCCCCGCTCGGCCGCCGCCCTGCCGGGCCCCCCTCAGCAGCGCGCCGGAGCGGGGCTGGCCTGGCCGCGGCGGGGCTCCGAGCTGCCCCGGGCCCTGCCCGCCGCCGCGCCCCGAGCGGGGGCGTTTGCCCGTCACGGGCAGGAAGCTGGACGCGTGGTTTGCCTCTGTTCTCGTAAAATCCCTGGTCGATGCTATGCCCGGGGCGCAGGGGCTTTTTGTAGGAAGAAATTCCTCACGGAGATGGTGATTGGATACTGGGGCGGACAGGGAAGTGGTGGTGCAGTCATCATCCCGGGAGGTGTGCGGGGAAGGCCGGTGGAGCTCAGTGCCCTGCCCTGGGTCACAGGGGGATGTTTGGTCACAGGCTGAACGCGATGATCTCAGAGGTCCTTTCCTGTGATGCTGTGATCTCTGGTGGATGTTTGTCAGTAATTCGGTGAGGGTTTTTCTCCGAGGCTGTTCTCCCCCTCTCAGCGCCGAGAGCCCTGCTGTGTTCCTGTGAACGTGCCCAGCCCCGAGCAGCCCGTGCCGTGCTGGGGTGACGAGCGTGACCCGAATTGCAGCAGACGTGCTGGAAAGGATGCCCTGACAGGAGAGCAGAGACCTTCCCCGAGCCAGCGCTCAGCCCAGTGACTCCCACTGACACATCCCTCTCCTTCCCGGGGGGAGGAGGAGAGCTGTGCTCTCCCACCCACAGCCCAGTCTGCACTGGCAGTGACTCAGGGCTTCTCTCTTCCCTCTGCCACTCTCCTGACTTGCTCACAAGTGCAGGGGGTGGAGGGCACTTCGGGATGCCTGTGGCGTTTGTTGCCTGAAAGTTAAATACAAGAAACTGCTGTAGAAGAGTTCATTGGCTACTCCAGCAATTTTTTCTTCTTTTTTTTTTTTCCACACCCCCCCCCCCCCCAAAGAAACAATTCCTGGACACTGCGGAGACTTGGTGGCCTTTCCAAGGTCAGTGTTTTGTTAGAGATATCAGTAACTGTAAGAGGAAGAAGCTGTCCATGGCAGAAAAGAGTCTGGGAGGCTTTTCTGTATATTGGAAGGGGCTGCCTGGGCAGGTGGTGGTGTCCCCATCCCTGGAGGTGTTCAGGAAACTCCTGGATGTGGCACTGAGTGCCCTGGTCTGGTTGACAGGGTAGTGATTTGTCAAAGGTTGGACTTGATGATCTCAGAGGTCTTTTCCAACCTGAATGATTCTACATTTATTTAAATTTCAGTTTGATTTCAGTTAGCAATGTGACTGCACAGACAGGCTGGTTGATGGTGCCAGGATGTGGCAGGGGTAGGTAAGTAGTGTGGATTTGGGATTAACAGTGTTTGGTCTGCCCTGGCAGAGATCCCCTGGTCTGTTTTCTGGCTCCACTGTGCATTTCTGTATTGTATATGTGGAGGCAGAGCCCAGGTGAGAATATTTAATCTCACATGTCATTGGGAGTCCTAGAAGTGAAGGAAGTATTCAGAGGCAAAGTGTTTGAGTCAGTGTTTGAGTTGCCTTCCTTCCTCTGCAGGGGAAACCCCTCTTCTTTTTTTTTTTTCCACTGACTTTTGAGGTTGCAGCTATGTAAGATAATTCCTCATTTGGTAGAGAAGGACAGAGAAGAGAAAGGAAAACAAGAAAGTGGAGAGAAAGCACGAGACTGATGATGTCTGTGACCTTGGTGTCACAAGGAATCTTGTCTCTGGAGACACTGCTGACAGCAGACTGCCAAGAAGTACAGCAACAAAGTACAGTTTATTCCCTCAGTCCATTGCTGTTGGTTTTGAGGTGCCATTAAAGTCAGACTGCAGAAAGGAGATGGTATTTTTGCAGTCCTTGATGTTTGTGACACCACAAACATAATGGAGATAAGCTGTGGAGTGTGTTCAGCAAACTGCCTGCACTGCTGTGCTGCCCTGAGCCCTGGGCAAAGCCAGCCAGACCCATCAGAGCAGATTTTTCATGATGTGATTGTGTCCCTCGAGGGCTCTTCTGTCCCCACAGCTCAGTGGAAGGTTGTGCTGGTTCTTTCTCCTCCTCAACACAGAGTTGGGGGAGTTATTTTTAATATTGCTGTTGTTAAGTGCTCACTGCAGAGCCCCTCTCTGTTGGGAGCTGGTCTGTGATACCATTTTGGGGAGTATTTTTGAAATGTATTTTGCTTCCCCTTGTGCTGGTGGAACTTAGAGATGTAAAAGCAGCAGAAGTGAGTCCTTTTGGCAGAAGACTGTGCTGAGTGCTTTTCCCTTGGAATTCCTTGGTCATTCCGTGGTGTCCAGAAGCATGTAACCCTCTGGCCTCCACCTTCCCAGGGAATGTTGTCATCAGGGTGGTTTTAATTGCTAGGGTAACAGGGAGGCCCAGAGGACCTGGTGCTGTCACTGATCAAGGCTCTGTGCTGTGTGTGCCACAACCTCTGAGGTAAATCTTTGCTGCTGGGTGGGATGCCCTGGGATTCCTCAAGGCCTGGAGAGAAACCTGGCAGCTGTGAGCTGGAGAAGGTGGAGTTGGGTGGGTGATCTCCAGAGGGGTTCAGGTCCTTGGCAGTCTGTGCCAGCTGCTAGCCTGCTGTGGGTCAGGATCAGAGCTCCTGGTGCCTGTGACACCTCACAGACCTGCTTGGGGGGGTTTCAGGGAGCAGAGACTGAGTCAGAGACAAGCATATCCTTCCCACAGCCTGAATTTCTGTCTCAGTTTGCTGTTTACTCCTCAGCCTCCTGCTCTGTGTGGATTCATCCCTCTGGAGTTCCTGGGTATGGAGCTGGGAACAAATTGTTCCCGTGGTCATGCCCAGGTTGTTCTGGGACATGCACATGTCCAGGGCCCTTCCCTTCACCTCTGCAGGCACTGAACCTGCATCAGGAACACCAGCCTCTTCAGGTTTCCTTCATAAGGCACTTCAGTGGGGTTATTTGGGAAGGCATAGAGGTCGGATGTCTGAAACTTCCCATGTTTGAAAGCAATAAGTGTTTTTTAATACAAAATTCTGATACTTTTGGTAGTTGTCGCTTGATTTCTGAGAAGAGGCTTCTTGCATCAGTGCATTTCTTCTGGCTTCAAGGCTTCCATTACAGTGCTGGCTCACTCTTCAAGGGTTTTTCTGTGACTGGATATCAAATATTCACCAGACAGATGAGTCTTGGCCATGTGGTGTAGAGGAGACATGTTATATTTGATTAATGAGGCTGTTGAGATAACGAGGCTTTGCTGGTGCTTGGTTATCTTAAAGGCTTTTCTGAATTTGGCACAAAGCTCCTGCAGGTAGGAATTGGTTATCTCCTGCCTCCTGTGCTGCCCAAATTGGAAATGCAGGATTTATTATTGCAGCAAAGGAAGGAGCATTGTGCTGACGCTATGCTCGGTGACTTTCTTCTCTTCCTGAAAGCTCCCGTGCTGCTGCTGTAAGAGAGAAAGAGGCATTTGTTGAGGTTCACTCGAGAACATTCAGTTCAAAAATAGAACTGCAGGAGAAGGTTCACTTCCCAGAGGTTCAGTTTCATCCCGACGCTGGATGCAGGCACACATCCAAACACGTATGGAAATCCGCCGGCTCCTATTTCAGGGTGAGCAAAACAAGCCCAAATTGATTGGTGCAATCTAATCCATGGCTTTTGCTTGTTTGTTTTCCATCTTCTAATAAGACAGTGCACATTTGCTGTGAGTTCTGGCTGAAGTGCTGGGGTTACTTTGCTTCGAGTCTTGATTGGGCTTGCAGGGAAAAAAATCAAGAGCTTCAGGAGTTCGTGGGTTACCTGTTGGTCCTCATGGTTTGAGAAGGTGAAGAATGGTGGTAACAAGATTTCTTCTGCTTTTCTGCCTGTGAATCACCATAAAAGGGGAAGAGGAAGAAGAGCTGGTTGTGGACAGTCCTTCCTGCTCTGCGTGGCAGCTCTGGATGGTGCCAGCACTGGGTGACAGCGTCATTGCCTCTGAGCACGGGGGACTGTGGCAGCCAGCGGGCACTTGGAGGTTTTCTGATAGCCAGAGTGGGTTGTTATCTCGAGAACTGAAGGCCACATGTCAGCTTGGCAGAACTTCTTGATCAAGTCCTATTTGAGGTGGTTGCTTGTTTAATTCCAAAGGTCAGTGGACGTTACAGTGCCTTGAGGGGAGGGGGAGCAGCCAAGCGTAGCTGGGGGAATTCAGCCTTGTGGTTGGTCCTGTTTGAGTGGCCTTGCCTTGCTTGTGCTTAGTTTTTCATGTTTGGTGTCTGAAAATACTGGGGAAACGAGGTTGTGGGGAAGAAACATTTCACAGAAAATGTGCAAAAAATTACCTGTTCCTGAAAACCAAATAATATTCATTCTCTTAATATGGCAGTATTTATGAGCTGTTTATAAATGGGAGAGTGTGAGGCAATTAAAATCAGCAGGAATGCTTCATCAATCCACTTGAGTTGCTGCAGGTACATGCAGGGTGAATTGCAGTGGGTGAGCAGTGCTCAAAGTCATCCCTGCCGTGACGTGTGAGTGCCTGAGTGACTTGGAGAGCAGGGAGGGTGGATTCCCGACTGTGGGAAGGGGTGTGTCCAAACCCAGACATCGTGTTAGATTTCAGGCAGAGTGTTTTGGTCTTAGATTTCATCCCAACCTTCGCTGCAGTCTCCCGTCACATGGAGAGCCCGGGAAGCTTTTTTAAGGTACTGTGTTACACTTCAAGCTGTGCTTGTGTTTTCATGGCTTAGCTGGAAGGTGGCTCCAGAGAGATTTGAGTTTGGCCTTGAATGCAAGGTTTCTTTACTTGAAAAATACTGCCTGCATGTTAGTTTGGTTACTTCTGGTACATTCTTGAACCTTTGGCTCTCATGATATCCGGAGGATACTGCTCTTCTCACTTTAAGGATGCTTTCGAGGTGGGAAAACAGATTTGTCCTGTACAAAACCCTCTGGATTTAGACAAGCTCTTAACCTACACACTGTGTAGGTTTTTTTAGAGTCATTGCAGCATGGAAAAGTTCTTTCCTTTTCACAGTGGAGAGCTGCTGTGTCCTGCTGACTTTGTCGGGGGGTTTGAAAGGAACCCCGGTGTTTTGAACGTAGTCCTTGTCTGGGAGCAGCTTTGGAGCTGGAGCTGTGCCCACGGAGCTGTGTTTTCCCAGGGCACTGTGTGAATGCTAAGCTGTGTTGGAATGAATTCGAGTGGGCAGCAGCATAAGCCTGTTCTCATTTTCCCTGGAAGACGCTGCTGCATTGTCTTGTCTGCTCCCTGAAAGCCTCAGTGTTGTTTGTCAAAGGCTGGATTCTGCAAGTGCCACGTATGCAAAGAAGCCCTGAATAGGAAGGACTGGCCGTGCTGGTTCTCAGCTCCTCACAGAATTCCCGGGACAACAGGCAGCAGGCTGAGGCAAAGCAGTTTTTGTTAAATTCTTGGTATTCCGTGGGCATCCACTCTCCCACATGCGAGATGTGTGGAATTGTCTGGTTCTGGTAAATGTCTGCTTATGTTCTGATAACTCCTGGGATTTGCTCTGTGCTTGCATAATCCATGTTTTAGTGCCATCATTCTGAGGGAATGGGCAAAGGTTGGCCCAGTGAAGGATTTTCCTTTGGCCATGTAGGTTTGGAAGCTGTCAGCCTCTCTGAGCTCTCAGGTTGGTGTTTTGGCCATGAACCACTGTGTTTGCAGGGTATCTGTGTGCTCTTTCTCCTGCCCCTCATGCACACGAGGGAAGAGTGACAAAAAGCAGGATATGGATGCTGGAGCTCAGCAGTGCACGCTGGTGTTGGGGTCTGAAGCAGGGGTTGGGTTTATGCAGTGCAGCCAGCAGATCCCAAACCCCTGCTGATAGCATTAGGTATGATGGGGCAGGGGTGATCATGAACTACCACCTGCTTAACCAGGGCAGGATGAGAGAGCTGGAAAAGGTCTGGGTGGGTTGGGAAGGGAGAGTTCCTGCCCAGGGCCTGAGCCACTGCTGGGCTGAATTTCCTCCCTGTAGGGTCTGAAAGGAAAAGGTCTTTGGACAAGGAGCGGGGGGCAAACACACCTCCTTTCCACGTGAGTCCCTTCCAGCCCTTCCTGTTCAGCTTTCTTGCACGGGCTGCTGTGCTTGCAGGGATGCCTTGGATGTTTATTTCCAAGGGTGTGCCCCATGTGAGCAGACAGGAAGGAGTCTTGTGCCTTATCTCAGCTGCTTCTAGGAAATGATGTAAGATAGTTCTTTGTACAAGCCTTTTTCTAACCACATCCTGAATTTTGCTGACAGCTGGCTTGGCTGCTCACCTTTTGAGCTCAGCTCCTCTAGAGCTGCGGGAGCTGAGCCTGTGTTGTGCTTTGTCTCATTTATTGTGGGATGAATGTGCTCCCTGCTGGTCTAAGCCTCTCTGAGTGTGCCGATTTAGAGCCATACAGAGAAAGGTTGAAGGGCTTTATGGAAGGGTTGGATCAGTGCTGGACAAGTGCTGTGGACAGCACACAGCAGGGCCTTGTCCTGGCAGTGGGGATCGCTGTCCAGGAGCTGCTGGACACACCTGAGCCTCAGCACATGTCTGCTTCCACCCATTCTGCCACCAGGGAACTGCAGCAATTCAGGCAGGGATACTGGGCTCCACATCCACAGGCTTCTGCACAGGACTTGGGATTTGTCCCTGTGGAGTGACTGAGCTGCCTTGGTAACAGCTGATGCAAGTGCTCCTAAAGAAATCCTTATCTGAAATTCGTGATGGGAGTGGCTCCACGGGTACTTTTCATTTTCTCAGTGCAGGGAAGTGCAGGAAAGGAAACACCATCAGTTCTCCTGGGCAGTGTGAAGACCTGAGCCATGGTGTGTTTGCTTCTACAGTAAAATTGTGACGTTAAATGAACACAGTGCAAGATTTGAGGTGTCTGTAAGGTGCTTGGCACCATCTAGACAAATTTGCTCTTGGCTTGTAGCAGCTGCAGGCTCAGCTGGAGAACCAATGTGCCAATTCTGCCTCGCTGTATTTGGCCTGGCTGCCCTCTGACGAAAGCATGGGATTGTTCTGGCCCACTTTTAGGTGTCAAAAATGTGGGTCACTGAGATACAGAGCACATTAGTGTGACAATTTTAGCCTGAAGGGACAGAGTTGGCTGAGAAGTGAAGCTTGTTAGAGTGTGAAAGTCAGGACTTTAAGGTCAGCCCTTCGTGATCAATGGGCTTGGTGCAGCCTCTGCTTGGAGCACAGACGAGGTTGGGTTCACCCTGTTCTTTTTCTGGGTGGTAATGACAGAATTTGAGGCTTGGCTTTCTGAGGAGTAAAAAAAAAAAATATGCCTAAAAGAGCTGTGGGATTGCTTGGGGAGGACTCAGCAGTGGTTCATCTGGCTGAGGTCTGAGCACTGCTCGTTCTGCTGTGCATTTTATCACCTTCATCACCTCTGAGACCTGCTGTGTGCTGAGGCCTCCAATGTCTGCTGTCTCCTGGGCCATGTGCTGCTCTGTTCCTGAGCAAGCTATGAAAAATCCATGTTGGGTTGTGTTTCTGGTGTTGGCTGACAGCCTGTGGAGGTCCAAGCAAAGGGGCTCCCCACGGAGAGAGGATCACCACTGCCTAGGTGTGAGAATCTTCTCCTCTGAACACCTCCAGGCTGGAAACCCTCCTGTGTGACATGACCATGTCGTTTTATGGTAGAGGCTGATCTTCCTTGTTTCTGTTTGAGGGAGCAGCACTGCGTGGATAACTCCTGTTACCTGCATGTGACACAAGCAGGAATTAGCCAGGACTTGCTGCAGGAAGAGTAAGCTGAATTTTGATCTCCACACAAAGCTGTTTGCAGTTACCTCACTTGGAGCATTCATCCTTCTTCATTACTCACCTTTGCAGCTCTAAAAGCAGCCTCTGTGTTGGTGGCAGGAGGCAATATCTCTTTAAGAACCTTTAACCACCTAAAGTAGAAATTGATAGCTGTAAATTTGAGTGTGTTACCAGCTGTGGGTCTAAGTGAGTTTGTGGCACCAATTGGAGTTTTGGTGGCAGGTACAAAACACAGGCAAAACTTCTGGTCTCATTTCAGGCTGCTGCAGGAGCCCTTCCAGAGGCTGGGTAAAACCCTGTGGCTTGTTGGGGCAGGTCTGTGTGCTGATGAGCCCTGGGAGGGATTGTTGATAGCCTGGGTGTGGGTGCCAAGTCCTGGTGCTGGGGCTCCGAAGCCCAGGATTCAGCAGAGGTTTTGGGGGTGATCTGCCTGTGTTTATCCTGAGTGTATTCCTGTGTTTGTGTCCTGCAGGTTGTGTTGATCATGGACAGTGAAGAAATCCCTACTTTTTCGAGTCCAAAGGAGGAAACTGCATATTGGAAAGAGCTTTCCTTGAAGTACAAACAAAGGTATTGTGGATTTGCAAGCTGAATTTGGTTCTTAATGACCAGAACACTGCTTAATCTATTCCTCTGCAAGGCCACACCAAGATGGTTATTACATACTTTAGTAAGAATCTGTGAGAAGAGAATTCTCTGTAAAGGATTTCCAGCTTGAAAATTTCCATCTCTGTGGGAGCTGAGTTTTTCTTGCACAGTGTCACCAGGCCAGGAACTGCAGGCTATGTTTTGAGCATGTTTGAGCAAGAGCAGAGCCTTTTTATGATTGTGTGCACCTTTGTGTAATTAAAGTGCTGTCTTAAGTGGTATCTTGATGTTTTATCACAAGAAGGCGCCTTTGGGCTTGCCTTGTATCATTCCTGTTCCCTCAAGCTTCTTGTAGTGGAATTACTGGTATGAAAAGTGGCTGATTTGGTGTCTGCTGCATTTCAGTGAAGTGTTTTGTAGCTCCTAGTCCTGTCTGTACCAGTGGTTTGCATCTTTAGGGAGTACAGGGCTTTTTGGTTGCAGAAAGTGACAAGAGAAGCTGCTCTCTGGAGTAATGCTGTGCTTCTGGAGGGATTGGGGGGTGGGTTGACGTGTTTTTGGAGTGGGGAGCACTGGAGGAGATTCAAGTTTGTTTTCTTTGGAAAGCTTTCTTTGCATTCAGTGTAACTCATGTGCAATTGAGCTGAAGTTAAACCTTTCTCAAGCCCAAGGAGCCCAAGGTGCACGTGGCTTATTTTTCTGGTTTGGGGTTTTTTGGGAGGAAGGTGTTGGGAATGTGGAGTGGCCTGGAGAACCCTAAGCTGTTCTTGCATGTCAGAAATTCCATCTGAGACACCAGTGGATGTGTTGCTGCCTAGAGCCTTGGTGGTTTTCTCTGCTGCTTGCTCAGGGCTGAGCTATTACGTGTGGTAAAGATGCAAATTTAATAAGCAAAGTATGTGGAGTGGCTACTTCTAGTATTTAATAACTTGCAGTGGTATGAGGTAGGCATGTCCTGTCTTCCTGACTCTGCATGGTTTTTAAGAGCTTTAATTTTCTAGGAATTGCAGAGATGCAGAAACTGTCATTCTCTCATCAGTTTTTGACCAAACTCTGGTTAAATGTTTGCTTAATTCATTGTTTCTACCATAAAGTCTGCTAGCAGTGAAAGCTAATGGAGCACAAAGTGCTTCTCCTGTAAATAGCTTTGATTCCACACAGGCATTTAAGGTAGCTGTTGGGTTTGATGTAAGAGGAATAATTTCCTTCAATAGCTCAGCTTAATGTAACTTCTCTGTTTCCCCATTTTTCCTTTTCTCCTTAGAGGTCTATGGATGACACTTAAGTGCTTTAAAACTCCCATTTTCCAGCTTTTTATTTTAGAAGAGCTGCAGATTTTGTTTGAACTTGGGAGCTGCTGGCTTTTCCACTGATGAAATCCTCTCCTTGCAGCTTCCAGGAGGCCCGTGAAGAGCTGGCTGAATTCCAGGAGGGAAGCAGGGAATTAGAAGCTGAGTTGGAGGCACAGCTAGTGCAAGCTGAGCAGAGGAACAGAGATTTGCAAGCAGATAACCAAAGACTGAAATATGAAGTGGAAACATTAAAGGTTGGTTTTCTCTGTGATAGTGTTGTTTTTTCTTTCAGATACATCTTGGATCTCCTTTTGGATTGTCTGGGCTGCTCTTGGGCATTGAACATCCAAATGAGAAAGGAGTTGTCTGGTTAAGATCCACACTGAAGCATGGCATGTACCCCAAATAAGGCCAGGGACATTTCTGGTAGAATTTTTCTTGTTCACGTCATCAGACTTAGTCTGGAGTTTGTGCTGGTTTGAATTCCCGAGGCTGTGCCAAGGAGGAGCTTTATTTGTTCCACAGGGAACATCAGCATAGCAACAGGGGACAACACAAGGGGTTTTGTCAGGCCACTGCCTTGTCACCTTTCTTTGCAAACCAGTCTTTTTGCCTCCTTGGTTTTATGAGACCCTAAAGAAATCAGAAAATGGGTGTTTTGTGCACATCTTTCAGGGAGTCTCCACATCCATTCTTACCAGCTGTGTCTGTGGAGCCAGGATTTGCATAAGGATCTGCATGTGCAGAAAGTAGCTCTGAATTGATGCCTCTGTGTTAACAAGTTCTTGCCTCTCTTGAAATCTTGAAAAAGCATAATTTTGGGCAGTCCTGGCTTATTTAGTGAAGGCAAAGGTTAGAAATTCACTCAGTGGAAGGAGGGTAATGGGATTACTTTGTGTCTCCAGACCCAGCTGTACTTGTAGGGTCAGGATGTGTTTTATGAGGTCAGCAGTTTCACCATAGGCCTTTGTCAGTGAGTGGAGAGTGTTTGGCAATGAATTCTTCAGGCTTCTGAGGATGGGTTTGTGGGCCTGGAGGTTTTGTGACAGATTTCAGTGGCTCCCAGTTTTGCTAACACAGACACATCAGCCAATTCCTGCTGTCAGGGTAGCTGCTGTCAAGGGAGAAGCGCTGAAGGGGAGGCTGTGCAATTGGATTTCTCTCTGGCTTCCTGGAGCAGCTGTCAGTGCAGGCTGTGGGGAGCAGATGCAGGGCTGCATCCCTGAGAGGTAGCTGTGCCATGGTGAGATGTCTGGGGTTTTGTACTCTGGCCAGCTCTGATGTTCACAGCGTGTTCCTTCTCCCTCTCCAGTGTCTGCTCTGAATTACTAGCAGTCCCGAATCGTTGTTCTCCAAAGAGTGATGCTTTTTGTCCCCTATTCCTGCTGATGGCTTGGGCAGTGCCAGCAGCTGATATTGATCTGCCTGTTCTTTATTTCAGGAGAAACTGGAGCACCAGTACGCGCAGAGTTACAAGCAGGTGTCGTTGTTGGAGGATGACCTGAGCCAGACAAGGGCCATCAAAGATCAGCTGCACAAATATGTGAGGGAGCTGGAGCAGGCCAACGATGACCTGGAACGTGCAAAGAGGTGAAGGCTGCAAACCTCCTCTTTCCTTCAAGTTTGCACTACAAAGATCTTTTCTTTGCCACTCAGCTCGAGCATTTTATTGTTCCTTAAAGGGAAAATAACACCCATTCAGAAAAACCCCAAACACCTGCAAGACATTGGATTGTTTGAACAGTGCAGTTGCCCCTCACCTCCATCAGCTGGTCCCTGTTACAGCAGGAAGGGCAGTGCGACAATGTGGCTCGTGCTCCTGTGAAGAACAAGCCCAGAGCCAGCCAGGCCTCTGCCCTGCCCTTGGTATCCTCAACTAGATGACTTTTGTGGTCCTGCTGGTTCAGAGCCCCTTTGAAGTCAGAAGCTCCTGCTTTCCATAGTCTCTGTTAAATCAGACAGGCCCACGGAGTCTCCTGGTCCCTTGCAGAGCAGCTGTAGGGAACAATCCTGGCCTTTCTAAGTGCCTGAAATGAGCAGGCTGCTGCTGGAAACGCCCAGTTTGGGAGGAGGTCCTGCTTCCCTTTTGCTGAGTGGGAATTCTGCCATTGATTCAGGGAGACCAGGAATGAGCCTCTGGCTATCTGGAAAAAAGATCTGAGAGCTGAGGCCCAGTTTCCACAGGACTCTTAACCTCATGACTAACTTTTCACACCGACTTTGGGAGGAATTGGGTGTTAGGTAATATCCCAGTGCTCTGCTTCCCACCTTGGCTGGGCTGTGCCTGTGCAGAGCTCTGAGAGCACAGCCCCACCTGAGCTGGGGCACTGATTTATGCACAGCTGTGGAGCATGGCTTGGGAAAAGTGGAGCTGCCTGCTCTGGACTGGCTCTTTCCCACATTTTTGGTGCATCCCTGAGAGCCAGATGCTATCATCCTCTTTTCATCTTTTTCTCCTGTTTCTTTGGAGTTGATTACTCCTTTCTAAGAAGCATTTCCATGGCTTTCAAATGCTTACCTTGAATGTAGGCCCTGCTAACATTTTTCGTCTGTTATGGTTTTGAATAAGCTTTTATGCTGGCTGAGCTGAAGAACCTAATATTGTGGATTTTGTTTCTAGGGCAACAATAGTTTCATTGGAAGACTTTGAACAAAGGCTGAACCAAGCTATTGAGAGAAATGCGTTTTTAGAAAGTGAACTGGATGACAAGGAGTCATTGCTGGTCTCTGTACAGAGATTAAAGGATGAAGCAAGAGGTATGGCTGGTCTGGTTGGTTCTGTGTCCTGGTGCAGGGTTGGTTTGCTAAAAGAGATGTGCAGCAAGCAGAGCTCATGTTTCTAGAAAGCCTCACATGATGAGACTTGAACTGGATGCTTCAGGTATTGCCAGCAGCATGTTTGTATGTCCAGTGTAGCAAAAAAAAACCTTTCTCATGTGGGGCAGAAATTATTAATAGATGAATTCAGGATTTCTAACACAAAAATACTCTGTTCCACTGATACAATAGAATTGAGGAAGTTGCTTCAAAAGTTCCTCTTGGTGTGGATTTATAGGAAGGGAGAGCACAGGAAATGGCAGAGAAATACAGGATAAATGATGAAGTGACTCCTAAAAATTCTCTCCTTAGGGTTCCTTCTAACCCTGTTGCCAGGTTTATTTAAGATACTCCAGTAAAGGCTGTTAGCTTAAAAATTGGTGGTTTTCAGCTTTGTTCCCTAAATGAAGCTTCCTAAAATATTCCCTCATTTAAGGCCTGTGAGAAAGTCTGACAGCAGGCAGGGATTTATTGTTGTTGTTCTCCTTTGTGGACCTTTTTGAAGCAAATTTGTGCCCCAGAAATTGGAAGCTTTTTTGGAAGCTTTATTGGAAGCACAGGGATTTTATACTAAATATGAAGAGGGAAATTTTCTGAGGAAATTTATGTATTGTAATATATGTATTGAAATATTGAAAATATTGTAATTTGAGATTAGGGCAGTAATACTGGAAAAAACAGCCGAACCCAGGGGACTGTTTTCTAGAGCACTGAAACAATTAGCAAAACAGACATCTTGTTTCTTAGATGAGTCATTTGGAAATTTTTAGCATTTGTGAGTTATTCCCCCTGGCAGTAAGCAGGAGCAGTAGCCTCTAAAAGGACTGGTACTGTGTCAAACTCAAACATGACATTTCTGATTGAGCAGCCTCAGATCCTTTTCTGGGAGTTTAGACAGCTTTTCATTTCACTTCTGCTGTTTTACCTAAAATCAGTTCTAAATATTTGTGATAACTTAAAAGCTGCAATGAAAAAACAATTAATTTTGCTTTTGTACCAGACTGAGGCAAGGAATAGGATGTGAAAATTAAGTTGCTCTGCACAAAAAGGAACAGCTCACTTGTAATGTATATTATATAAAGGATACTTTGTTTGCATCCTTCTGAGAATTTTGGAGATCCATTGCTGGGCTGTGCTGGATTCTCTTTGTAGCAAAAAGGTGTGGTGGGAAGGGGACAGAGCAGGGACAAGCTGCAGTCTGGGCAGGAGGAGAGAATAAAACCTGGCTTTCCAATGCCTGGTCTTTTCCCTGTCCTTTGGACTGCTCTCCAACCTGCTCTCTTACTTGCCAAGGCATCACAAAACCTGATGCAACCTTTGCACTGCCTTTGGCTTGTGTGGAGTTCTGTTGGTTATTAACTGGAAGAACAATGTAAGGAATGGGAAACCCAGGAACAGGTCATTCCTGTATTTTTGCAGGCTGTGTATGAGCAGGAGCTGGGCTCAGCAGCAGCAGCTCTTTGTGTCCAGCTGCAGTTTTTGTAATGTGTTTTCCACAGGGCTCACAGTGCAAATGGGGAAGAATCCTGAGGCAAACCAGCTGCCCTGATCCCTGGGGAAGGCAGGGCTGTTTGCTCCCTCCCTGTCCCAGCTGGAATGGGGAGGGATGGATGGGGCTGGGGCTGCTCTGAGGGGTGTCATTGCTGGGGGAAGCAGGCACTAATCCAGGATTGTTGGGAAGCATCTCCTCCTCCCCCTCCCAAACAAACAGAGTGTTTGTGAGACTAATCAATCACTAATATGGGGTTTTGTGGGTTTTTTCCTTCTCTCACCCCTCAGACCTACGGCAAGAGCTGGCTGTGAGGGAAAGGCAGCAGGAGGTGACTCGGAAATCAGCCCCCAGCTCCCCCACTCTGGACTGTGAGAAGATGGATTCAGCTGTCCAGGCCTCTCTCTCCTTGCCAGCTACACCCGTTGGAAAGGGATCAGAAAATAGTTTTCCTTCCCCAAAAGGTATCATCCATAGGAGTGGGGTCTGGTTGTGCTCCTTAGGGAACACGAGGTGGATGTGGGGATGTGCAGATCCCACACACTTCCATGAGGTGTGTTTGAATCCCAGGGCAGCATCAGGTTTTGCATCATTTAGGGAGTAAAAAGCATGGAAAAGAAGGACAGTGGAGCTTAGACACTGCCTTTGGGGGCAGGCAGGGGTTTGCACTCTGCAGTGGCTGCTGGCAGTAGAGCACTGAAGATATGTGGGAATGCAGGGAAGTGCCGGGACTGATATTTCTGCTCAAATAGGCAGCAGCAGTGGTGGGTAAACATGGTCAGGAATTTGGAGTCTCTGTTACCACACTGATTTTTCAGGGGTCCTGTTCCCTCTGTGAGGCAGTGGGGTGTTAGTCCAGTCCCTTTTCCCATCTGGAAGGCTCTGGACAGTCACAGGGATTAATACATTATTTTTCAAATGAAAAAGAGTCGATTCCAGAGGGAGCTCTGGCTGGATTAGATGGATTGCAGTCAGTAGCCTTGCAGATGGAGAGTGCATGAACTCTGCCTGTGGGGCTAATGGGAACGAGGGCAGTGGGCAGGAATTAAGCTTTATCATTTTTCCCTGGCTAGTGATCCTGCAGCTATTGTGAGTAATTGTATGAAATGTCTGCAGCAAGATTGTAGATTTTTTTTTTTTAATGTAGAAGCTGATTTATTTAAATTTTTTAAAATACTGAATTGTGGAGGAGTGAAGTAACAAGCTGTGTCTGTGTTTGCAGCTATACCAAATGGGTTTGGTACCAGCCCACTGACTCCTTCAGCTCGAATATCTGCACTCAACATTGTGGGAGATCTGCTACGGAAAGTGGGGGTGAGTGCTCTGGACTTGGCTCTCCCTGGGGCTTTTGTCCTTGTGCTCCATCACAGCACAGCCTAGGTCCGTGCTTGGTACATTCTGGAGCTGCCAAATGATCCACATTCACTGCTTAGTATTTGAGAGTGCTTTTTTTTTTTTAATTATTTTGATTTTTAAAGCATGATCCTATGGTTCTGATCCAATTTAGGGTGACAAAATTCATATTTGGAGTTAAAATTTTTCAAGTACTGGGTTAGGCACTGTCAGCTACTTGTTTTTACCTTAACTGGGCCTGCAGCTTCCTCTGTCTGGGCTGCAGAGCTGAAGCTCAGCCTCTGGGTGAGGGAGGAGCTGGGATCACACTGCCAGGGTCTCCTCGTGGGAGAGCTCCTCTCCCAGGGAAATCTGCCACAGGTGTTGAAAAAAAACCAAACGTGGAAACCTTTGGAAAGAAAGTGAGAAAATAAATCAGGAGAAAGCCAAATGTTCCCATCAGTAGTTGGTGGGGAAGTGAAATGCATGAGCCTTTAAAGGGATTACTCTGTAAGCAGGGAAGGAGTGGTTTAAACATCTGTTGCAGTGTTGTTCAGGATCCAGGCTTTCCACTTGGAAGAAGAAATGACTTTTGAGCTCCCAGGAGCTTCCTGATGAGCCTTGGTGGTTTGTGTTTGAGTGAAGCCCAGGCAGCCTTGGTGTCTGTGTCTGCCCTGGCTCTGTGTAACCACGCTGAGCCTGGCAGGAGCTGCAGTACAGACAGTTGTTTTAGCAAAGTTGGCCATGAAAAATTGCCTCGCTGCTCCCATTTGGAGGCAGTGAGCTCAGCCTTGGTTTGAAAGGGCAGCAGGACAGCTCGGGGTTAGGAGTGACATGTATAAAAGGGGATCATTGTGAGTAAGAGTCTGCAGGGGATTTAGGGAGCTTAGTGACAATCCCATGTGATTACTCTGCAAGGACAGGAAATGCCAAATAAGCAAGCTTCTCTCCCAGCCTGCCCTGAACCACAGCTTGGCCACTGGGACAGGATTCCAGCTCGTGCATTGGTCTAGGAACAATTATAGGATGGTCAGGGGTTCTTTGGGGTTTGGCTATGCCTCATCCCGAGCCTTAGACTCCCTGTTTCTGCAGGAAGTTTCCCCTCAGCTTTCCTGCTTGCAGCTGAGCCAGGGAGTCCCTTGGCTCAGATCACACTGGCTGTGGTCAGGGGACAATCTGTGACACCCAGAGTTATCTATAGCTGCCTCTGTAGTCCATAATCCCTAAACAAACTGCCATGGATTCCTTGGAGTCTGTACAGTCTTCACTTACCTGTGGCAGCATGGCAGTGCCCTGTTAATGGAATATTCTCTGTGGAGAAGGACCAAACCCCATGTTTGGGGAGATGAATTTCAGTTTCCAGTGCAAGGCATTTGTAATGCTCTGAATGCCCTCCTGCACAAGGAGGTGTAGTAAGGACCTTCTGCTGCACCACGTGGATAAGCAGGATAAGGTGGATATTCAGCCTCTGATGGTGGCAGAAAGGGCAGGTTCTGCAGTAAAGGAGAGTCAGGATATTACTTCTCCTTCCAGGAGTCAGTGGATGAGGCAGACACTGTCACTTCATATAGAAGAAAAAGACCTCAGCAGGCCTGTTTGGAAGTGTGGCAGTGGAGCTTTAGAAACTGACTTTATTTTGCAAGCCAAGATTAAGAAAAAAATTCCAGAAGGCATTGTCCTGCTGGAAAAAAAACAACTTTTCAAATGCACAGTCCCTCTCAAAGCTGGAGGATTCTGCTTTAGGCTCTCAGTCTTCTGATTAGCTCATGGCAGCTGCTGAAGCAAGAAGTTTGGGTAACTTCTGCTAGGATTTGGCTTCCTTATCTTGGGTAATTATTTCAGAGTTCATCTGTTCTAGAATCTGAGCCCTCGTGAAGCTGAGTAATGCCTGGCAGTCTGCATCAGCATCTGTGTGTTTCCTTTGTGGTTGGGTGACAGAGGAAATGACAGCTTTGTTCCCCTTTTTTTGCCAAAGGTGATCACACTGCAGTCCTGACCATTGCAAACTTGGGGTCATGAGCAGCAAAATATTTCCTCTTAATGCTATTACTTTTATAATATTATATTTTTTTTCTCCCCTTTCACAGGCCTTAGAATCCAAATTAGCTGCTTGCAGGAATTTTGCAAAGGACCAGGCATCACGGAAATCCTACATTTCAGGGAACGTCAACAGCGCGGTGATGAGCAGCAACGGCACAAAGTACCCACACCCAGGGCACACGTCCTTCTTCGACAAGGGGTGAGTCTGGGACAGCTCTGCCCTCAGGGCAGGGCATTTCAGGAGCTCCTTGGAGCCATTTTCATGTCTTGTCCTTAGCCCACCACAGCTTTCACCCTGTAGGAGAAATAACTCACAGAGGGAAGTCTGCAGGGGGCTGGGAAGGTGATGGGGCTGATTGTTGTGAAGCAAAGAGAAGAGCAAGTGGCTGTGCCTCAGCTGGAGTTGGCAGTGCCTGTCCTGCCTGGTCTCTTGGAGGCTGTAACACCAAGCCCAGGCAGTGAGGAATGAGCCCTCTGAGAGCATCTCAGGGCAGCAGAGGTTGCCATAGCTGCAGGTGTGCTCTGGGGAAGTGCATAACCACCCATGTGGAGATTCCCTTGGAGCAGCTGAGGGCAGGCAGGGATGTTCTCCGGGTGTTCACACCCCCGCGGTGAGGGGAGAGATGAACCACTGATGATGGAATTCTGGCTGCTGAGGGCTGACTCCTCCCTGCTGTGAGTCAGAAGCTGCTTTCACAGGAACAGCTACCCCACGTGTCTGCCGTGCTCAGAGCTCCCTCTGGGATCCTGGGAGATGCTTCTGCAGGAGGACTTTTCCCAGTTTCTCACAGCACAAGGCACTGTAGGTGTACAAAGGTGGAAAGCACAAAGTTCTCCAGTGGTGTTGGGCAGAACACCTTCAGTGCTCCCTGCACGTCTTCATGATAAACCTCAGTGTGATCTAATGCTGATACTCAGCACTTTCTCAATGCTACCTTTATTTTAGAGAATGAAATGGGCTGTTTCCAACCTGAGAGTGCCAGAGCAGGCAGCTGAGCTTCCCACATTCATCCTCAGCAGAGCTGTGTGGGGAGCAGGACGAGCTGCACCTTGACACTCAGAGCTCCTAGAGCCCCTCGTGTTTGCTGCTTTTGGGAAGGAAGAGTTCAGAGCCTTAAAGTCATGTGCAAATCAGACTTTTGGGCTGTGTGTGCTGCAGGGCTGAGGGGGCTGTGCATCCCCCAGCAGTGCTCTGGCTGTTCCAGGGAACAGGGAGGTGCTGGGGAGGGATTATGGCAGCTCTTAGGAGGCAGCATGGCTATATTGAGGTGTGGTGTGACAAATAAGCTGATTGCTCTGTGGGGTGGGGGTCACTTTTAATTATGCAGATTGTCATCACTCTCCTTATCTGGGCTGGCTGCCTGGAGTGGGGAGCAGGCTGGGGCTGAGGAAGGCTTAGAAACCCTGCAAGGAAATGCTGCAGCAGAGCTGGGGGTGTTAGTGGACAGCAAAAGGACTGGAAGTGATTCATGTGCTTATCTGCAAGTTGCCAGAGATGCTGCACAGCCCCACTGTGCTGTCCTTGTCCCCTACAGCCCCATGTGCTGTTCCCAGGCCTGTCCCTTCAGCCACTCCTGCTCCCTCTGCTCTGTGCCCAGGAGGTGGTGGCAGTGCCTGTGCTGTGTGCAGACTCCAGGGCTGCTGTGGAAAGCCTGGCTTGGCCCTGGGAGCTGGACTGGGAGCTGTCCCTAGCCCAGGCCAGCCTGTGGTGGGGCAGTAGCCAAACCCAGGCCACACTGGCCCAGAGTGGGTGTCCTGAGTGGGAATGAGGGGCTGAGCCAGGCCTGCCCTTCTTGTCCCTTCCCTTCTCCCACTCCAGGCCCTGCAGTCTCCTCCCTGCCCTGAGTGTTGCTGGAGCCTGACAAATGTGTGAGTGTAGCTCTGTGAGTGTAGCTCTGCCCCAGGAGTGATTGTAGCTCTGCCCCAAGTGTGAGAGTAGCTCTGATCCAATCTGCAGCTGCTGCCTGAGGAACAGATGGTGGTGGAGTGGTGGGGTTGGTTCAGAGACGTCTCAGACACACCAATACAGCTCTGTTTACATTCCTCCTTCTGCCATTTAGTTAGTTAAAAGATTTGAGGAGTCTCCAACTCTTGTCAAGTTCCTGCACTTTGCTCTCAGAGGGAACAGGACAGCACTGCTTTAGGGGAGGCCTGTAGCACAGCAGGGCAGCACCAAAGCTAGGCTGGAGAACTGGGGGAGTCAGGGCTTTCCTACTTGTTAAAAACTCAGCAGTGTCTGATGTAAGGAACTTCAGGAGCATGCAGGTCCTGTCCAGATGCCAGGGAATGGCAGAACAGCACCTGAGGATGGTCCTGGATAGATACTTGGGGTTTTTTTGCTGCTGTAATTGTTAATTGGTTGTTAATGTCAGTCCAGTTGGGGAACAAAATAGCTCTGGCTGTGTTGGCTCTGCAGGACCCTGGCACTGGGACAGCCAACCTGAGGTGCTTGTTCCTCTCCCTGCAGTTCTGAATGCCAAAGTCCTCACAGTTGATGTTTATTCTTAGTTATTTTTGTGAATCTCTTGGGCTTTGTTTTAATGAAACAAACTGAAGGTTGGATGTGAGAAGTGCCTGTGCTCACATAGCAGTTGGAGGTGTCTCTGCACTGTTACCCACAGCCCTGATCAGAATACACCAAGCTGTGAAATTCAGGTTTTTTTCAGTCCCTGGTCCACCTTATTAAAAGGCTTCCCTGGAAAAGAGGGAGCTGTGGGTGACTCAGGTGCAAGTGAGTAATCCTGTGCCTGTCATGTGCTGAATTGCCCATGCAGAGCAGTCTCACTGTGCAGAGCTCACAGAGGAGAGGTTTAACACCTTTGCTTGGCCCCACTTGTTGCCTCCAGGGTTGTGCTCAGGAATGTCATTTTTGTGTACATAAACTTTCCCTTTCTCTCCACTAGGCGTGAGAAGGTCATATTCCCCACCTTGGTCATGGGTAAATGAATTCATTTGCACTGATTGGCTGCATGTGGTGTAACCTGGGGCTTGGGGCAGAGCTGGGGGCTCTGATAACTGCACGAGGTAGTTGTTAGTGTCACACACTAACAGCCCCTGATCAGGGCCTGAGGCTGCAATTGCTCTTCCTCCTTACTTGAAATAAACCTCTCTGCTGCTGTGACCTGTTGCAAACATAAGCCTGAGTGCTGCTTGCTTTCTTGATCTGTTTAATACTTCAAATAAGTGCATGTTTCTGATTGAACTGGTCACAGCAGGGATGCAGGGGAAGTGTGGCTGCTGTTGATGGAGTTCATTTTGGAGGTTTGCCCTTTGGTTGTGGTTTTCCTTCAGCATTTTGTGGCTCTTGATTTCTGATTGCAGTGATGTGGTTGTGGCTGATAGGAAAGCAGATAAAGTGTGCTGGGAGATGGCCAGGGGGAGAGCAGGGAGGGGACAGCAGTGCCCCTGCTCTGTGTCACTGTCACTGCCCAGCACAGCTGTGGCAGCTGGAAGCATCTGGGGCAGTTCCAGAGTTGTGCAATCCCAAGGCTGTGCAGCTCAGGATCTGTGCAGCTCCCAGGGCTGTGCAATTCCAGAGTTGTGCCATGTCCAGGTCTCCAAGTGTGCTTTACCAGCTCCATTTTCCCTTCAGGCCTGGCTGTTCAGCTCTGGAAGAATCTTCCACTGAGGATTTGTTGGACACTTTGAGCTGAGGGAGTCTTGGGCATGAGGTGCTAAGTACAAAATACAGCTTGAAATGCAGTTTAATGAGTCCAAATTGGCAATCAGGGCAGAGGGAATAGTTGGACATGGGCACAAAGCCCATGGCACTGCAGGGACAAGCAGACAGAAACATCCCTCAGGGACATTTCCAGCAGGGAATGCTGCTCCTGGCTCTGTTTGGAGCCTGGTTTCCCAGAGCAGGGGCATGGCACAGACACCACAGAGTGTGTGGGGTGGTCTGAGGGCCAGGGAAACAGGGCAGGAACAGGAGGGGGATCTGGTTGGGGTTAATCACTGTGGGCAAGAGGCTCCAGAGACCTCCCAGAGCTCTTGAGGCCTTGGAGAACAAGCACAAGGACTTTTCCCAGCTCACTCCTGGAAGCTTAGACAGGAACTTTTATTGGTTATTTTTACACTTGCTGTGTTTAAGGTATTTTATTTTCATTTAATTCTGTCTCTCATGGCAGTAATGTTGACTTTTTTCCCTTGTTTTGTGCATTTTCATGTTACCACCAGAAACCCAGGGGTGGGTAAGCCCTCCCTAAGCTCAGCCTTAATGCCAACTCTCAGTGTCCCCTAGTTGGAGCAGTTTGGTGCCTTTTGCTGTGGCTCAGCAAATCCAGGCTGCTGCTCTCCCTTTATTTACTGGGAGCACGTTGGGCTGGCAGGATGTGAGGAGCAGTGCAAGGATCTGACCCCAGGAGCTGATCCTGGCAGAAGCTGCCTTCCAGCTTTCTTTTTTTTTTTAATTAGCAAACAACAGGTAAATCTCAAAAGGCTACTAAAAGAGGGTTTTATCTTTCTCATCTTCAGCAGAAAGGCTTCTCCTGCCTTCCTTGTTTTGGGGAGCACTCAGAGCTCACAGTACTCATGACCCAAGTGATCTAGGCAAGGTCCTGTCATACCCCTGTGGCCTCTGCTCCCATCTCTCTGGCAACCTGGGCTAGGGAGTTGGAATGGGATGATCCCTAAGGTCTCTTCCAACCCACCCCAATCTGGGATTCCGGCTGTGCTCACCCTCTGCTGGCTTCAGAGCTTGTCTGAGCCTCGGGGAGGTGGAAAAAAGACACCAGGGACACATCCCTGAGCAGGGGCTGAAGGGGGCACAGCAGGGTCACTTCAGCCAGAGAAGCCACCTGCAGAGCCATGTGTGCAGGGACAGCATGGGAAGGACTCCCTGGGCAGGGGCTGGCAGCCCACTTTGGGAGCAGTGGTGCCCAGGAGCAGCAGCACTGGAGCAGTTGGTGCTGCTGGGTTTGCCCATCCCTGGCACAGGGCCAGCTGCCAGTGCCACATGATGGGGTTGGATTGAAATTGGCCATGCCAAGGAGGGGGACAGGAGGTGCCAGAGGCAGGACAGTACCAAGGACATGGAGGTGGCAGGAACGAGGTGGGGCAGGGACATGGAGGTGGCAGGGACAAAAAGGTTCCAGGGGCGTGGAGAAGGCAGAGACATGGAGATCCCAGGGGTATGGAGGTGCCAAGGACAGAGGGGGTGGCAGGAGCATGAAGGTGCCAGGGGCATGGAGTAGGCTGGAACATGGAGATTCCCAGAGCCATGGGGTGCCAGGGACAGGAGTGGCCACAGTGCCAAGCTCTGAGCCCTGCAGGGCCATGTCCCCTCCTGCCCAGCTTGGTGCAGGACTGGGGACATTGCAGGGACCTGGTGGCACCTGCTGGGGGCTGGGAAGGGAGCGATGGTCCCACCCATCCCACTGTGCCATGTCCCAGTGCCTCTGTCCCCAGTGCCTGTCAGTCCCACAGTGGCTCTGAATTCCAGAATTCCATGCAGGAATCCTGGCAAATCCAGAGAGCTTAATGACTCATCAAACAGTTGCAGTGAAATTGCTGTGCTCCAAAAGGAGGGAATGCCCACATTTGAATCCTGTCTGGTGCTGGGGTGTTTGTGGTGGGGTTTGGTCCCTGTCCCATTCCCTTCCAGCTGCTGACAGATGTGCAGTCATCGGGATCAGGGTGGCTTTGTGTCCCTTCATCCAAACCCAGACAGGGCTGTCCCTCAGCCTTCCCAGAGCTCTTCAGTGCAGGCAGGGAGGCTCCTGCCTTTGAAACACTCAAATGGGAGCTGAAGCTTCCACCTGAATGGGGAGAATATGAAAAAGGGGATTTCTGATCCCTGCTCTGCTCTGTGTTCCAGTGGGAGTGGCACTCCTGCACAGCAGGGAGCTGTTCCCATGGGAATCTGGGCTTGCTAGCAAATGTGGAGGTTTTAGCTCTTCACCTGCCTCTGTGGAGGGCTTTGGTAGCTGTCCCTGCATTGGTAGCCTCCTAGCTGTGCTGGGGGCATTCCTGCATCCCTGATCCAGGAGGTGCAAGGTCAGCTGCATGGGAATGCTGTGGGAGCTTTGAGGGAATGGTTTCCCACTGCCAGAGGGCAGGATTAGATGGGATATTGGGAAGGAATTGTTCCCTGTGAGGGTGTAAGGCCCTGGCACAGGGTGCCCAGAGAAGCTGTGCTGCCCCTGGATCCCTGGCAGTGTCCAAGGCCAGGCTGGACACTGGGGCTTGGAGCAGCCTGGGACAGTGGAAGGTGTCCCTGCCATGGCAGGGGTGGCACTGGATGGGCTTTAAGGTCTCTTCCAGCCCAAACCATTCTGGGATTCTGTGGAACAGCCCTGTCCTGTCCTGGGGACACTGCCCTGAGCTCCTTGTTGGGACCTGGTGACACGTGGGTCCCTGAGGCAGTGCTGGCAGTGAGCAGGATGTGGCCCTGGAGCGCCCCATTCCCAGGCTGGCTTTTTGCCCATCACAGAGCCCTTACCCTGCTTTTCCTGCTCTTTTTCCTGGCACAACTCACTGGTCCAGGCAGCCTGGGCTATCTCCTGAAGTGTCCGTGCACAGAGCTCTGCCAGGACATGTCCCAGTGCCACCTCCTCAGGTGGAGCTGGGGAAGTGCAGCAGAGCTGGACATGGAGGCAGGACCTGCTGGACCTCCAGGGCTGTGGGGTTCTCCCCCACCCTCGGTATTACAGAGCCCCCTGAGGGCAAGGATGGTTTGGGGGGATGTGGAGAGCCAGGGAGGTCATGGCTCCTGGGGTTGGGAGCAGGTGGGGAGCCTGGGAGTTCATCACAGATGTGTCAAAGCACAGATGGAAAAGCTGCTGGACCCACAGGCTCCTCTCCCACCCCACTGCTGCTGAGGCAGGTTCTGCACAGCTCCAGCAGGATCCTGGGGAAGGGGCAGCCTCTGGATCCTGGGCTGTGGAGGCACTGGGAGCCCCTGCTGAATCCCCGTGGGGATTGGTGGGGCACAGACAGCTCTGCCCTCAGACTGGGTGTGTTTGTGTCCCATCCCGGGCAGACCCTGTGCTCCCAGCCCTGAGGGACACGGGGACAGTGGTGCTGTGTCCCCATGGGATGGGGCAGGGTGGCACAGGGGCCTCTGCCTGCTCTGGGGACGCCAGGGAAGGGACAAGAGCTGATGGGGAGGCCAAGCACGAAATCTCCTCGGCCAGCCCCTGCAGCTGCACTGAACCAGCTGATCCCCAGCAGGCTCAGGCCCTGGGGTCACTTGTCGTCCTGGGCTGGACACTTTGTGCCAGCTCAGGCTCTGGGGTGAGCACTGAGCTGGCAGCCAGCACTGGGCCCCTGTCCTGGTGCTGTCCCAGCCCTGCTCCCAGGGATGCCACGAGCAGGGAGGAGTGGGATCCATGTTCAGGGGCTGGGAGCAGGGAGCAGTGCCCTGTCCCGGCTGCTCCTCCCCTAACGTGCTCTCTCTGTTCCCAGGGCAGTGAACGGCTTTGACCAAGGGCCCCCCGGCCTGGGGGGCTCCCGACCGTCCTCGGCGCCGGGAATGCTCCCCCTGAGCGTATGAGCCCACGGGAGCAGCCTTTGGACTTGGATGCTTTTCTCAGCCCACAAGAAGAACTGCTCCTGATTCCTCCCCACCCCACCCTGCTGGAACATGACCCTGAGAGGAGACCCTGAGCCCACGGCCCTCCATGTCCTGTCAATACAGTTTGTTTTCTGCTGTTGCTGTAGTGGACATTCACTGCCCTGGCCCCACGAGCTGCCACCCTCTGCTCTGCTTGGGGGACACCAAGTCCTGCTGTGTTTGGGGGACACAAAGTCCTGCTCTGTTTGGGGGACAGAGTCCTGCTCTGTGTGAGGGACACCAAGTCCTGCTGTGTTTAGGGGACACCAAGTCCTGCTGTGTTTGGGGGACAGAGTCCTGCTCAGCTCCTTGGCTTTCCCTCTCCTCTCACTTAGGTCTGACGGAGCCTTGGCCGCTCCTCCGCCAGGCTCCCCTGTCCCTGTCCCCCCAGGCCCTGCAGCTGCTGCTCTCAGCCCTTGTGGCAGTGCCCTGGGGGTGGCTGTGGGTGGCACTAGAGCCACTTGCAGCTGGGCCCTGTCCCCAGCTCCTGGCTCAGTGGCGGCTGTAGTGGCAGTCAGAGCAGGGCTGGACAAGCGGCTCCAGCCCGGCTGGGATGAGCCACTGGACAGCTGGACACACACAGGGCTGGGCTCCTCCAGAGCAGGGAGGGAGAGGGAGTGCACAGGGGTGACCTTCCCAGCCCCCCCAGATGCCTTGGCAGGGCCAAGCGTGGCTGAGCTGTTCTCCCTGGGGCTCCTGCCCTGGTGCCAGCATGGGCAGGGCTGTCCCCAGGGCTGTGTCCCCAGCTGCCCCTGTGGGCAGGGCCATGGCCCAGTGCTGTGCCCCCCAGCTGCCCCCGGGGCTGCCCCACAGCTCCCTGGCCCTGCTGGACTCGGCCTCCATCCCTGACCCTCACACAGCAACTCCAGAGGAGCATTAGGAAGCTGCTGCTCCACCCAGCCCCAAAAACCCCCAGCCATCAACCCCTGTGCTGTAGGACTGGATTGTCCAGCATCACCTGTGGGCTTCTGTGACAGTTTGGGGTGACTGTACCTTGTGGGTCTTTCAAGCAACACATTTGTGTGGTTTCTCTGTCCATGTGCCTCAGAGTCGGTGGATTTTTAGCCTGAACCAGCAAATGGAGCCAGGGTTGGAGCTGAGGGTTCAGCAATTGATGTTCAGGGGCTCTGCAGCTCCCAGGTGGTTGAGTTACAAATGCTGAGAAAAACCCCACTGGCCCAGCAGTGGAGGTGGGATTGTCCCTTTGCCATTAGGGTTTGTATGGTCCTTCCTTCCTGTGCATCCTCTGCTGCATTTGACTGTTTACATTTGTTTTATTGTACATAGATTTGTAAACATAATACCTTTGCCTGAGGTCTTTGTACATAACTTGGGCTTTGTAGCTTTATTTATTCAGCCTCTCTCTGGCATGTTTCCATAGGATGTACCGTTCCACCCTGGTGCCACTGACATGATGTGGTCTCAAAAGAATGAAAACAAATGAGAGTAATCCTCCAAAAATAAAGTTCTTTTAATGTGGAATCAGTGGATTTTGCAGAACCAGTGGCCGTGGCTCTTACTTTGTCCCGCAGGGTTTCCTGCCAAGCCCCGGGGAGGGGCAGTGTTGAGGCACTGCCTTATTATCCCCCACCCCTTCCCTTGGCAATGCCGCTCAGTTTGGGGACAGGAAAAGAGGCACTGCTGGGGCTGAGCAACACCATGCCAGCCTCTGCTGCTGGCACTGAGTGGGGGGACACAATATTTCATTTGGGGAAGTGTTGGAATCCTCCAGCTGCTGTCCGGGTGATTTTTCGCCTGCTTGGAGCAGCTGGAAGGAGTTTCCTGTGCAGAAAAGCCAGGCTGAGGCCCTTCCCGGGATGCTCCATCCCTTGCCGTGCCCAGGGCTGTGCAGTGCAGTGCTGCCTCTCCCAGGCCGGGCTCAGCTCCATCCTGCCCAGCCCTGGGGCAGTGCCATGTCCAGCCCTGGAGCAGTGCCATGTCCAGCCCTGGGTGACCCTGCACGGACAGCCCTGGCAGCACAGCCCGTTCCTCTGGGAATGCACTCGCTCCAGCTCCTGCCAGAGCCTCACACCCTCCCCTCCCTCCTGCCCCATCACAGCCCAGCTCAGCCTCACACCGAGCCCAGGCTCTCTGCCAGGGACAGGGACAGGGCCTGCCCCGGTTCCAGCCGTGCCACAGGGAGGGAAAAGCCCTTCCTCCTCTCTTTTCCCCAGCATGAGGAGCAGCATCCACAGCACTGAAGGAAAGGTGCCCAGGACTGACCCGGGTTCCATCCAGGAGTTCCTCAGTGCTGGAGGCTCCAGCCCCAAGCCAGGGCCCTGGAACCACATGGGAAGGGTGGGAGCAGCGAACCACCCAGCCCCTCCCAGCCCCTCCGGCTGCTCTGTGCCCTCATTCCCTCGGGTTTTTAACCCACTCACCTCCCTCCTCCCCTTCCCACCTCTCCAGGTGGGAAGCTCCCAGCCGCGACTCCAAGTCTCTATCTCCTGCAGCTCCTGGGCCTTTCCTGCCCCAGCTCTAGGGCAGGTTCTGCACCCCAGGACAAATCCCAAAATACGGGATGTAACTGCTCAGGCAGGAGCCCAGACCCTGCTGAAGGCAGAAGTGGGGCTGTGCCTGTGCCACAGCCTGAGGGGCAGCAGGAGAGCTCAGAGCTCCCTTTGTGCTCCAGCTGGGCTCTGCCAGTGGCATTCAAAGGCAAAGGCTCAGCTCGGACCAAGCCATTGATGCTGTATTTAGGTCAAAATAAAAGGAAAAAAAAAAAGCAAGCAAACAAAACAGGAAGAAGGGAAAAGGCAGCTTCCAGTCATATCTCGTTTATTAAGGTCTATGCCAGCCTCGGGAGAGCTCTTCCAGTAAGTAAACAGAGCAGGCGGCCGCATCTATAATGAATAAATTTATTGTCTTACAAAAATCATTGTCTAGAAATATGGGTATACAAGAAAACAAGATATTTGCAGTCAGACGCCTGGTGGTCAACAGCCAGTTTGATTAAAAATATCCAAACACACACAACAAAACCTTTGCGACAGATGTTAAAGCTTTTAACCAAAAAGGGAAATCCATGGGTTTTGAGCATGTGGCAGAGGAAGTTTCCTAGTTAACACTGATTCATTGTCACTAATATCAATAATACCACTTGGACTAGAGAGGTACATGATATGAAGCACAGTCAAAATTAATACATTAAATCATTGTTATATAGGCAAATTATATATGTAACGTTGTCTTAGTACTGTAGTGTCTAAGGCACTTTCTGTAATGTCAGTTTTCAGCTATTTAAACAAAAAGAACGCTAACTACTCACTGTAATACTGCTCAAAATAAAAAAACAACAACAAAACAACAACAAAAAAAAAAAGGATTCACATCCACTGGCATGTTAACTGTAGGCAGGCAACATCCATCCATCCAGGGAGCCCCGAGCCCCGGGCCTGCAGGACCCTGGGGCTGCCGGGGGTCCCGGAGCCTCCCACGGCCTGACTCGGCCTCACATTAATAAATTAGTTTTGCCTGTGCTGTGTGTTTATTTCCCACTGGTGTTCACATTATCCGAGCTGGGTGTCCGCAGGGCCCCGGGGGGCTCTGAGCACCCAGGGCTGTACAGGGGACGGGGAGCCACCGCGGTGTGCCTGGACTGCATGGACACGAACGGATGGAGCAGGTGCTGAGAACACTTCAAATGGGATTGCAGGATAAAAATGGACACTACTCACTCATCCCTACGCTTCCCTCTAACACTTCCCAAGGCCGTTTTTCACAGTTCACTCAGGGGTTGTGTGCGGATCACAACAATGGGAGAAAAGAAAGAAACAGGTGCGGTTTGGTCTTCACTGATCCGAGAGACTGCGCCCAGCCCGGAGCCTGAAGGATGCTGCTGGACACAAGGCATGCACAGCCACGGCAAGGGGGCTGTCCCGGCCACCCACCCGCTGGGAATGACGCTTCTGGATTGATAAAAAAAAGGTTCATCCTTCACATGATGCTTTAGAAAATGGCTTTACAATGAGTATCTGGAAAAGAGATGCACTGAACAGAGACGATCCCGGTTGTTTACTATATATAAAAAAGCAGTTGTACCTATATCTGAAGCAGGGTACAGTGTGGTGAGGCTGGAGAGCCTTAAGACATAGTTGACCTATGATAAGGAACCTTGTAGCACATGCCGAGGGTCGTAAGGCAGCTTTCCGGCCACAAGGCAGTTCCGAGGGCAGGGCAGGGCGCTCCGTGTGCTCCTGCCCGGGGCTGGAAAGGTCTCTGCATGCAGGCGGGTCGGGCTCTACTCGGCGGGGGCGGGCGGAGCCTCGTTCACATCGCTGCCTTTGCTCTCGGCGTCGTCGTCCGACAGCTCCAGGGATGCTCCCTCGATGTGCAGCTGCCGCCGCCCCGAGCGGCTCGAGGAGAAGGTGATGGGTCCTCCCCTCCTGCGAACGAGAGCAGGGTGAGGGTGCTGCACAGCCCAGGCTGGCACAGCAGCACGGGAGGGGTTGGGCTGGGGGATCCTAAAGCTCGTCCTGTTCCACCGCTGCTGTGGCAGGGACACCTCCCACTGTCCCAGGCTGCTTCAAGCACTGTCCAGCCTGGCCTCGGACACTGCCAGGGATCCAGGGGCAACCACAGCTTCTCTGGGCACTCTGTGCCAGGGCCTCCCCACCCTCCCAGGGAGGAATTCCTTCCCACTATCCCATCCATCCCTGCCCTCTGGCTGTGGGAAGCCATTCCCTCTTCTGTCACTCCAGACCCTTGTCCAAAGTCCCTTCAGGTACTGAAAGGTCACACTGAGGTCACCCTGGCAGCCCTCCCTGCTCAACCATCTGGGAATGGGGCAGCTCAGCCCAGGGAAAAGTGTTTTCCACAGGGAGTCTCAAACCCTGCTCCCTGCCCAAGGAGCCAGAACCCTATGCTCCAGCACTTCGGGCACTCTAGCATTCCTCTTTAGCTTATGCCATCACCTGGAGTTTGCAAGTCTCAAGTCACCTAAAATGCTGTCTCTGCAGGAGCACCAAGCACAGACAAGAGCAGGTTCTCTAAATTCCAAGGCTGCTCAGGGAAGCTCAGCTCAGCTCAGCAGCTCCAGCCAGGCCCAGTCCCTCTGAGCCTCTCCATGTGGCTCATGGGCTACAGAAGCCTGCTGACTCCCACCTGTCCCTGGCACAGACTTGGATCCCATAGAGCTGCTCTCAAGGAAACTGCTGCAACATTCCCAAAAGTGAGGGACAGGAAAAACAGGATCAGTACCAGCCACTGGAAAAGCACAACAGAGTCATCTCCTCTGTCACATTTACCTATGGCTGTGTCAAACTGGCTACCCAGGGAACCTGCCAATGTAAATTCTGAAGAGTTACAGCTCAAGAGCTGTCAGGAATATCCCTGTGGAATATCTGGCAGCTTCCTTGTTCCCATCACCAGGCTCCTGTTTGACACATTCCCTGATCTCAGCAGCTGTGCCCCTGCAGTTCCCCAGCTGGATGCTCCCCAGGGATGAAGCACCATGGATGTCTGTGGGCTCAGAAGGGCTCAGGTAAATCCCAATCCCAGTGCTCCCATGGCACTGACCTTAGCCTGTTTTTGAGGGTGCTGACCTCCCTGCTCAGCCCCTCGTTGGCCTCTGTGGCATCGTCCAGCTCCCGCTGCAGCTTGCGCCGGGACGCGTTAGCCCTCGTGGCCTCCTCCTCTGCCTCCTCCAGCTGCCGCTTCAGCTGCTTCATCCTGGCATTGGCCTTTTCCATCTGCAACCAAAGCCAGCACTCAGATCACCCCAGCAGCTGCACCCCATGTCCCTGTGCCCCCGACTGGGGATGCAGTGCAGGCTCCAGCCCAAGAACTCCAGGGTGGGAACAGCCCATCCCAGCAGAGCTCACCCCAGGAAAATCCCTGCTGGGCTTTCTCTGTTGGTTTCATCATCACAGTAGATTCCCTTCAATCCTTCCATTACAATTCCTCTTCACAAGCCCTTCCCACCCCACAGGGGTTTTACAGAGCCCCTCACCCACCTGCTCCTTGTACTGGTCTGCATGGCGCCGCTCGTCCTCCACCTGCATGAAAACCTCCTTCAGCTTCTTCTCCGTACGACGCACCAGTTTGTTGGCAGCTGCTCTTTCCCTGCAAGAATCCAAAGCCATCGTTTGTCCCAGTACCTGGAGGCTGGGAACACAGGATCTGTCCCTCCTGAAGGTGTAAGTGGTACCAGAGCTCTCTGAACATGCAGACACCAGCAGTGGGACTGAGCTGGTGTACCAGGGCTGGCTGGGATATAGGGATGCAGCTCTGAGCACAAAGCCTTAGCCCTGGGGCCATGAGAGCATGGGACAGGCTGGAAAGGGGGCTCAGCAGATGCCTTCACAAGGTGATAGAACAGAGCAGCTTCAGAGCTGCTGCTTAACCAGTGACACAGTCCTGCTGCAGAGCACAGGAAGAACAACTCCCACCTGCAGATGTAGGGAGGAACCAGGTAAAAAAGTGCATTTTGAGAATAGGATTGCAAAGACAGATGCATGAAGATTTCTGGAGAGCACCGTATTCATCTCAGCTCAAACTGTCTCACCCAAGCTGTTCCTCTAACCAAGTAACCAGGGATGTCAAAGGGAAGTTTCACCTTATCCCAAGAAATTCCTGCAGCACCTTGTGGCTCTGGGACATCAACATGTTCTAGAGCTCATCCAGCTGTTAGGAAGCAAATTGGCTCTGAAACTTCCAACCCCAGTTCCTTTACAGCTGCCTTGTTAAAGTGTATCCCCTAAACAGGAGTCTCCACACAATAAACCCAAGGCTCTTCAGAAACTTCTAGCATGGAACTTTTAAGCCATTCAACCAACACAGGCAACCAGGTTTTTATCCCTTACTTGGCTTCCTGCTCAAGCTGTTCTTCAAGCTGTGCAATCTTGGCTTCTAGAGTAGAAATTGTTGCCT
The DNA here is from genome assembly GCF_008360975.1 of Lichenostomus cassidix. Lineage (NCBI taxonomy): Eukaryota > Metazoa > Chordata > Aves > Passeriformes > Meliphagidae > Lichenostomus > Lichenostomus cassidix. The sequence continues at coordinate 10,693,204 of NC_139498.1, forward strand.
TGAATTTGGACTTGACAGAGCCCTCCAGTTCCTGCAGCTTGGCCTTGAGCTCCTTGTTCTGCCTCTCCAGCTGCTGCCGCGCATTCTCGCTCTTCTGCGCCGCGCTGCGCTCGCCGGCCAGCTCCGCGTTGAGCGTGTCCACCTGGCAGGGAGGGGACAGGGGTCACTCAGGGCCACCAGAGCCTCCATGGAACCACAAACGCAGCAGCAGCTGCCCTTGGCTCACCTGCAGCGTGGTCTTTCGGAAGCGCTCATTGAGCAGCTCCATGTTGCTCTGCTCCTCCTCCAACTCCTCCTCCAGCTGGGCAATCCGAGCCTCCAGCCGGCGCTTCTCGTCCAGCAGTGCTGACCTGCACAGGGGAAGGGGTCAGGGGGTGTCCAGAGCCAACAGAGCTCCTGGGTGGGTTACTTAGCATCAGGGAATCTCCTGAGCCGGAAGGGATCCCCAGGGATCACTCAGTCCAACTCCAGCCCTACCCAGACACCCCAACAGTCCCACCCTGTGCATCCCTGGCAGAGCTGTCCAAACTCTCCCGGAGCTCTGGCAGCCTCAGGCTGTGCCCATTCCCTGGGGAGCCTGGGCAGTGCCAGCACCCTCTGGGGGAAGAACCTTTACCCTAAACCCCCCTGGCCCAGTGCCAGGCACTCCCTGTCCCCTGTCCCTGTCCCTGCCACGGCCACAGGCTGCACTCACTTTCCAGAGGCGCTGTTGGCGATCTCATCCGCCAGCTCGTCCCGCTCCTGCTCCGCATGCCGCCGCGCTCGCTCTGACGCTGCAAACTCCTGCCCAGGGCGGGAAAACAGTCAGTGCAGCACCAAAAATCATCCTACAACTCCTGCAAACAATCGAGCCTCCCAATAACTTCTGGGAGATGCTGTGACCTGGGATGTCCCTGGGGGGCTTTAACGGATAAGCAGGAGCTGTGGAAGCCAGCAGGACACATCGGCTGGATATTCCCTCACTGCCCTGTGACTGCAATGGAGTTACTTCTCCTTGTCCCTGAAGTGTTCCCCACACAAAGCAAGGGGGAAAAATATCTGTGAAGCTCAGTAACATCCAAACCCTCAGCAGCAGGAGAAACCACTGTGCCACGTGCTCTGATAGACACATTCAGTGTCAAGTAGGCACTAAATTAGGCAAATGTTTTTGGCTCTTACAGAGTTCTCAGCATGAAGACAAGAGGAAAATAAAAATTAAAAAGCTTTAGCACAACAGCATACCCAGCACTGAACCTCAGATTATAAATCCCTTTTAAGTGGAAGAAACACTCAAGCATTTGCTAATGACAATGAAATGAACTACAAGTGCCACACTGATGTCTGAAGGCCACCAAAGCCCACCTGGAGAAGCTCCAGGCAGTGCCAGGTTATCTCAGAAGGCTCCAAGGGAAGTATGGTGATTCTGGGCACCTGCTGCAAGCCTTGCTCTGCAGCTAAAGCAAAGGAGGCACAGGGACACTCTGCAGTGTCTGACCTTGTGGCAGCACAGGGACAGAGTGGAAGATGAGACAGACGCAGCAGGACTTGGAGCTCTTACATAAATTGCCAACACTGAGGGCAAACACGCCCAGAAGAGAAAAGGGCTGAGAACCTGAGAGGGCAGGGGGATAAACCTCCACACACACAAATGGTCCACTGTGGCACCAGAGAGGGAACTGAAAATATATAAACCCTACCAATCCATTCCAGTGCTGACACTGTGCAGTGCTCCTCTCAGACACTCCTGAGAGGTGAAGCCTCAAATGTGTTTAAGCAGCAGTTAAGCTTTCCTGCTATCCAGGAAGTCTAGACTCCTGGAATGATTCCTGCAGAACTGTAAGGACCTCACTGATGACCTGGAGCAGAGGAACCAGATTTCTGGCTCCAATTTCTCTGTTCCATTCACTATGTTGCTTGTTACTTTTTTTACTCTCTGATCTTTGCCTTGCTCTGGGAAGAAAATCAAGTCTCTCAGATTTCCATCTCACCTCTTGGAGCTGGAGTATTTCTGCTTCGAGACTTTTGAGCTTCTTCTCACTCTCTTTGGACTGAGCAAAGATCTCATCCCTGGATGCTCGGGCCTCCTCCAGCTCCCGCTGGTAGTCCTTCATCTGAGCCTGCAGGTGGAGAGCAGGGTAAGGAAAATCACAAAATCCATTCTAGCTCTGAAGCATTTCAGCCCTTAAGGGATAAGGCCTTTCTCCCAAAGTAGCTTCATTCCACTCAAAGACATTTCCAGTTCTTCTGTTCATAGTAAAATTTCATTTTCTTATCTTTCCACCCCTCAGTGCTCAGTCAGAAATATCACATTCCAAGACTTCAGTCACTCCATAGAAAATCACAGGGTGGAATGTTAGAATGGCCTGGAAGGGACCTTAATGATCATCCAGTCCCACCATGCCATGGGCACGGACACCTCCCACTATTCCAGGCTCCTCCAAGCCCCATCCAACCTGGTCTTGGATATTTCCAGGGATGTGGAAAGTATTTCTGCCTGTCACAGGGGAGTTTGGAACGAGATGAGCCTAAAGGTTCCTTCCATCCCAAACCCTTCTGTGATCCTATAAAAGGATGAGTTTTGGGCAGAGGACAAGTACAGGTCAGATCCTCTCAGAGCCATCAGTGGAGTCTGATTCTCCTTCTGCCTTCAGCTGCCCTGAACGGAAGCAGCCCCCAGGCAGTTCCCAGGACAGAACCAACTCCCTGCTCAGCTGTGCCTACCTGGAGCTTCCTGAGCTGCTTGATGGCTTCATCCCGAGCCTTGTTTGCAGCCTCTATCTGCCCCTCCAGGTCCTTCAGGTCCATCTCCATTTTCTTCTTGGCTGCCACAGCCAGCGCCCGCTGCTTGCGCTCATCCTCCAGCTCTGCCTCCAGCTCACGCACCTGGGGACCAAGGACAGCTCAGCCTCTGCAGGGCACACAGGGACCCCTAAGGGCCTGCCCAGAGCACAGGAACACCTCTCCATGGGAAAAGGCTCTGCAATAGCAGCTAACAGAGAAGGCACTGCCAATGGCAAGGCCAAATCCCAGACTGGAAGCAGAGACTCTGCCTTGAGCAGAAGGGAAACCCAAGGGAAGGACTCAGCATCAGGAGCAGCTCCAGTTCAGCCTCCTGCCCACCACTCCCATCCACCCTCAGGGATGGCTCCAGGGCAGATGTCACTAATTCTCATTGGAAAATAAGAAGCAGAATCACCTCATTTTCTCAAGAAAACAATGAAGCCATTCCCTTTGGACAGGCTGTTACTGGCATTTATACACCAACAATTTTTCCCAAAACAAAACAAGTGTGTGAACAGCCAGGTAACATGGACTGAGCCAAACCTATGCAAAATTGAACTGAGCCAGAAATGCCACAGGTTACCAACATGAAAGAATATTTGGTTTGAAACAAATCTCCCTCCCTGTGCAAGGTCAGGAACTCTTGTCCAGCTCAGGTAACAGCAACTTTGAATTGCAGTGACATTCCAAACCCTCCAGGCCAGGTTTATTCCTAAGGTATCTCTACATTGGTAGTTCTCAATGTTTGTTTTCTAGTGATAAATCTTGAAATATTGGCTGGCTTATTCCTCAACACTTCATGTTGATTTAGAACCATCTTCTCTTAAAAACATGAACCTCTAAAGGCATTTCTTGAGTCTCTTCTGATCTCTGTGTTCCCAGAATTCTCAAGTCCAGTGAACCTGGAAGCTCTGCCATGATTTGCCTTTAGGAAACTGTTCACCTGATTTCTGAGTCTATCTCAGCATCCATGGATTTGCTGCTGAACTTTTAATAGGATGGGCTTGAAGGTGCAACTGACATATCACTGTCCTTGGAATATACCCAGGCAGCAACAGCCAAACCTCATGGTTTTGGAGGCCACCAGCAGCTGCCTGACACCACTGGTGACAGTGGCCAATCCTCAGCCAGAACTATTCTATGGTGTGCAAAAATTCTATGGTTTGGGATTTCCAATAGGATAGAATCTTTAAGCAAAAAGTTTTATTTTTCTGGTAGCACAGAAGGCTCAGAATTTTGGCAAAAGACCCTCCCCCACTTCTGACCACAACACAAAGTAAAAGAGACATACTTGTTTCACCAGCATCCTCTTCTTCTCCTCATTCTGTTCATCTCTGGCTTGCAGGTCTCTGTCAAACTGGGCTTTCATAGCCTGCATGTTCACCTCCAGACGGAGTTTGGCATCTTCTGTGGCCTGCAGTTCATCTTCCAGCTCCTCCAGCTGAGTTCTCATCTCCTCCACCTGCTGCTCCAGGGTTCTCTTGGACTTCTCCAGCTCATGGACCTAAGGCACAAACACAGATCAGACCCTCTCCTTCAGGGAGCTCACACCAGCAGCTTCTAACAGCAGGACAAGCCAGTGACTGCATTTTGTGCCTCTCTGAGCTGGACAGTGGAACAGAACAGGCAGAACAACATCTCCAGGTCTCTGTTTGAGACCCCAGCAGGTGTGCAGTGCTGGGAGGTGAGGGGTGCAGTGGCACAGAACAGCAGCAGTGCTGAGGCAAAGCCTTCAGCCCAGTGCAGGTGCCACCAGTGCTGAGACAGTGGCCAGGCTGCTGTGCACAGCTGGAGCCTCACCTGGGCCAGCTGCTCCCCCAGCCCTGGCCTGAGCCTCACCCCTGAGCAATGCCTGGGCTGAAGCAGAGGCCCCACTCACCCCACACTGTCTCAGTGCAGACCACTCCCTTACCCAGGCCTGCCAGGAGGGTCAGTCTGGTTCCTGGATCATGCTGTGACATGGGGACAGAGCACAGACCACCAGGGAAGGGCAGGGGGCCTTTGCTGCTGCCTCCACTGGGTGCAGGAGGGAGGACACTGAAGGGTCACAGCTCTGATCTGCCTTTGATTCAACCATGTCCTGCAACTCAGCTTGACCAAAGGTAACAGAAATCCTCATTATCCCTCATTTGCATATGAAAAAATACACCCACCAACATGAAAATGAGGAATGGCTGTCCCCATCTATCACAGCCACACATAACCAATTCCATCTGACTGCAGTCCCATCTCCACAGATCCAAAAGTATAAAACTGATATCTGGGATCCCTCCATGCAGAAGGTGAGACTACAGCTTTTTGGGTCAGCTTCAGAAAGGTCTGTTCTTGTGTCAAGGACACTTCTCCAGCCAGGGAGTTGTCCCTGTTATTCCCAGAATGCAGTCTGTAACAAACAGGCTGTGGAACCATACTTACATTTTTGCCCACATCATCTTTGGAGCTCATCAAATCTTCCATATCTGTACGCAGCTGCTTGTTCTGCCTTTCAAACTCCTCCTTGGCTTCCAGGGCCTCCTCCAGAGCCCGAGCCAGGGACAGGGCTTTGGTTTCCTTCTCCCTTGCCTCTGCCTCAGCACGATCTCGCTCCTCTGCATATCTGGCAGAAATGTTCTTCTCTTCTGCCAGCATCTGAACAGAAGAAATAATTAATCCATCTCTTAAGCTCCACAGTCAGGTCCTTCCTGCCTCAGGTGTTTTCTCCAGGAAGTGGCTAATGCTCTAAGTTTAATTGGCCTTCAGAAGCTGTCTGGTCCCTCAGTCATGATCAAAGTGCCATTAACAGAACAGCTACAGCTCCTTTGGGATGAGAGGAGGAAAGCAAGCTACTCATCAAGACTCAAGTTTCATATGATTGCCATCTTTCACTCTTCAGATCCTTTTTTAGTCTACCTTGAGGGATTACAAAAAAACTCTTAAGTTTTTGTTCCAGCATAATGCTCTTTTTGTATATGAAGAGCTGATTACTTGATCTAACAAGCCTCAGAGATGGCATTTGGCTCACAGAAATTGGGAGTGACAAGTTACTCTTAACAAAGGCCAACTGCTCACAGAAGATTTATCTACCAATAACCACAGCACACAGGTCAGACCCTCCTTCACACAATGCTCATTTCTGCAGCAACAATAAAAAGATGCTGCTCAAAAATCCTAAAAAAAACATGAAGATGACAGGAGACTGGAGTACCTGATCAAACTTCTTCTGCTTTTTCTCCAGGTTAGAGACAATCTGGCGTTGGTGATCCAGATCCACCATCAGGTCATCCAGCTCCTGCTGCAAGCGGTTCTTGGTCTTCTCCAGTTTGTCATAAGCCAGAGCCTTCTCCTCCAGGCGCTGGCTGAGAGACTCCATGTCCTTCAACAGCTTCTTCTTAGCTTCCTCCAGGCCTTCAATGGTTCCCAAGTCATCATCTACCTTTTTCTTGGCCTCAGCCAACTGAAATTTAATAAAATAAAGTGTCTTAGTGGATCATGAGAGGGAGGAAAGACATCCAGGTGCAAAGTGCAGAGCCAGGAAGAGATGTTTCTGCAAGCTAAGGGGACACAACCTGGGAGTTTTCAGGGAGCTAAGCAGGGCAAACCTCTGCCCATCACAGTTCATTGTACACATCAGTACTGCAATGGAGAAAGACAGGAGATTTTATTCCAAAATCTGGTCCAGCACCTGTACAAGTCACATGATGTGTTTTCCACAGCTTTGGGACACCAATTTGTTCTCCTGGGATGTGCAGGCCCTGCACAAATCCTGCCACTCACAGCAGCTCACCTGGGACTGCAAGGCCAGCATCTGCTTCTCCAAGTTCTTTCTGGCCTCCTCTTCCTCCTCCTGCTGCTCCTGCAGGTTGTTCTTCTCCTCTTCCAGCTGCCTTATCCTGCTGCTGAGGTTGAGCTTCTGGCGAGTTTCCTCCTGGAGCAGCTCCTGGAACACAGGCAGGGGCAGAGCTCAGTGTGCTCTGAAACCTCCACAGCTCCACATGTGCAGTTCCAGGGTTACTTTTCTCTCACATTTTGGGACAAGGACATGCTTTATGAAGACAACTGTTATTTGGGTTTTCAAAAAGCCAGTGGCAATTCATTTTAGGCACACTTAAGCCTTCATAAAGCATATTTCTGATCAGAGAACCCATGCCAGAGTCTCCTCTAGAAGTTAATGGAAGATACTTTTCCATCTTTCAAAGGACTAGCACAGAAGTCACCTTCAAAATGTATTTTTCTTTTTTCAGACAAGCACAGAGCACAAATTTTAAACCACCTGGGAAGAACATAGAGCAGCAAATCCTGCAATGGCAGCAAGCTTCTAGGTTTCTCTGCATTGCTTAAATATGAAGGTCACTTTAAAGGCAGCTGTAATGTGGCAGTGGAAACTTCTGTCACAACAGAAACTAATAAAAGGTGTAACCCCCATCCCAGCCTCTCTCCCCCATCCTGCTCCCTATGAACCCCTGCAGTTGTGATTAACATTATTCAAGGAGTTAAGTGGTTTTTTATACAGGGAAGATAAAATACACTGAAGTGATGAACTCCTGAAGAAAGCTGCATGTTCTTAATTAAGAACCAAAAACTGACAGTTTGAACTTCAGCTGTTAGAACCTGAAGCTGTCAGTACAAGACAGGGTATTGTTCCTCATATATCTCAAGGATATTGACATTAAATTCTACCTGGAAAGGGTTTTTTTCAATTTGATTCTTATCTCCCACAAAGACATAAAAGAGAACTACCAACTGTCAGGTAGTGAAGCTCAGATAATGAAAAATTGGTTCCATGTGTAGCTGAGCCATCCCAATCCATCCCATTTCACTGGGCTGAACAGGAAATTCATCTTCTACCCAGGGGACTTTCCAAAGCATGAATGAAAATGTATTTTCTGTCAGCATTTCCTGAGGAGCAAAGCTCCCGTGCCAAGTCCAGCCCTGCTGCACACACACCTGTGTATCCTGAAGCTGAGATTCCAAACTGGCTGCATCCTTGGCAAACTTGATGCCTTTCTTCTCTGCCTCCTCCAGGAGACTGGAGACATTATCCAGCTCATTCTGCAAAACAAGAATCCAAAGGTAACAGCAAAGCCCAAATCCCACTGGAGCTGGAATTGCACAGCACAAAACCTCAGCAAATTCCAGGTATGTCAAGACAGCAACAGATCCCAACAGAGAAACACAAGCTAAAAAACACTGAAGTTTGGCTACAAAATTGAAGTTTAATGTCTATCCTGAAGTGCAGTAACAAAACAAAACTTATGCTATTAAGACTTTATGACTCTATGCTATTTAAGACTTTATTAAGACTTTTAAACAAGACTTTATGCTATTAAGCTCTGATATTTAGCATAGCACTCTGTTCTAATACCTGCATTCACACTTTAATGCTATTTTTAATTCTAGAACCATATATTTCATGGAAGCATCAATTTAGGGATTATCAGGGTGGCAGTTGGGTTTAAAAGATCACTGCAAGAGAAAAGGTTATGCCAGGTGCCAGCTTATTATTTTGGGCTACACTACTTTTATATACAGTGAAAGACAAGCTGAAAGTTTCCGCCAAAGAGAACTGGGCCATTTCCTTTTTGAAGTGCTTTAGCTGGATTTACCTGAAGTCCTCATTGCTGTGGTTCAGAAGTCAGCCATGGCTCCATTTTGTGTGTTTGTTCCATTCCCAAGGAAAGTGAGCCTATTCTTGCAATCCCTCCCTGCCAAGCTCCCAGTTTTGAGCACAAAAGCAAACCTGTGGCCATCAATCTTTGCCCAAACCTATGCAAAAGCTCAGCCCAATCTACTCAATTCTGCAGCCAAGCCAAAAACCTGTATTCCAGCTGGACTGTGCAGAGCTCCCTACAGGACTTGCTCTCCAGGATGGAAGCCTCATCCCTAAAAGCCACTGTAACTCTCACACAGCCCAAAATGTTCAGGATTGATGTCACAGCTCTCCCCACCTGAGGCACTTCACCACTTTAAGGCCTCCCAAGTCCATGAGAGTCCTTGCTGAGGTCACCTCCCACATCAACCTCAGGCCATTCCTGCACATGGTTACAACTTTGAGTTCCTTGCCTGTTTTCCAGGATTTTGGGACTTCCAGAGTCTTACCTGCAGCTTGTTCGCCTTCTCCGCCAGCTCCACCCTGAGCCTTTCCCCTTCTGACACCTTTGCAGTCAGCTCCTGCACCTGAGCATCAAGTTTCTTCCTCTTGTGCTCAGACTCTGCCTTGACCTGCTGCAGCACCTTCACCTCACAGGCCAGCTCCTTATTGTCAGACTCTAAGCCTTGCTTGTTCTTTTCAAGGTTTGCTTTGAACTAGGAAAGACAGAAGGGAAGAAATTCAACACTTAGTTACAGGTGAGTATTTCTGCTCAGAGGGATTCTGCAGGTCAGCCTTGCATGTTCAGAGAGAAGCCAAGGGCTCAGCAGGATGTGAGCAGGGAGGGGTTGAGATGCTGCTGTGTCCCATTCTGGGTGCAGGGTGTTCCTCTCCCAGCCACCACAGGTAACAGCCAGCAGCAGGAGATCCCAGATCTGGGAGGTAGCACTGCAAATGACTGTTTTGGGAGCACTGGAAGGAGGAAGGAATGTGCCCATGAACAGATCAGCATGGCTCATCTCACAGAAACAAAAGGGAAGATATGAACCAAAGCTGCCCTGATTTGAGTAGGCAGAGCAGGCTGGAAGTGCAGAACAAAGCAATTCTCAGCATTGCACTGACACTTGTAAAAAGCTTTTTAAAAAGCAATAATTGGCAGAAGGGATGTTTAAGTGTCATTCTTGCTATATCACCAGAGCTGATACCAGCTTGTCACAGGACCTTTGTTTCAGATTGCAGGGTATTTTTCCATCTTTTCATGCTCCTATTGAGAATAATTATTGAATAAGGAGCGGAAGACATGCAGAAGATTTTCAGGTGAATAAAGCTGATGAAAATCATAGTTTAACTACTACATTTCTCACTAAATTTAAAATACTAAGGAAGCTTTTGAAGTATTCCCAATACATAAAAACATCACTAAAGGATATGAGCTGTCCACACACACATTTATGGATGACCCCAACTGTAATTTCAAGAACTAGAGACTTCCTTTTCAGCAGTACTGGAATAATCTCTTTCTGAACAAGAATAGGAATGTGACCCATCCCTGCCTCCTGCTGCCTGCTCTGGGGCTGGTGGCCAGAGGACACAGCATGAATGTGCTGCTAAAAGCTGCAATATAGTCAAACCAGCAGGATAAACCTCCTTCAGCTGAATTGTGATGCACTTTTGGAGGACAGCTTAGCTCTGTGGATATGGAAAACCTGAGCTCAGGTATCCTGGAAGGGACCACAGAATCTGTGGTATTTATACAAAGTTCTGGAGCAGAAAATTCATTTTCTTCTCACCCTTTTGGCCTGCTCAAGCTGTTCAGAGAGCTCTTCCAGGGCAGTAGCATGCCTCTGCCTGATCTCCTGGATCTGGGCTTCATGGTTTTTGGTTTCCTCTTCAATTGCTTTCTTCAGCTCAGCCACCTCCTGTTCTCGCTTTGTCCTGGAGGAAGCACAGAGGGTCATCAAAAAAATCAACATTTTAGTCTTTTGTAAATGAAAGATGAATTTCAATGGTGCGTTCTGACACAATGATCCTACCTCAGCTCTTGCTGTGCTGCAGTTGTATCCAAAGTATCTTCCAATTCAGTTTTTAAAGCCTCCAACTCTTCACTCAAATCCCTTTTCTGCTTTTCTGCCTTGTTCCGTGATGCCTTCTCAGACTCCAGATCCTCCTGGAGCTCTGCAATCTGAGCCTGCAGCTCCCTTATCACTTTCAGTGCATTGTTCTTCTGAACTGCTTCTTCATCCCCTCTGTCAAACACAGGCACAACAGTTAATGGTGTTTCACCTCCTCTCATCACCACCTCCTTAAATTATCTACAAAAATAGCTTAACTTTTCCACTAGAATAAAAAAAACCATAAAAAATCATAGAATGGTTGGATTGGAAGGGATCTTAAACACCATTAAATTCCATCCCCTGCCATGGGCAGGGACACCTTCCACTGTCCCAATGTCCAGCCTGGCCTTGAACACTTCCAGGGATGGGTAAGAGATACCACAGATAAAACCCCACAGTTATTCTCAAGAGCCCACCAAGGTGCACTGTCAGAATGATCAAGCTTCAGTTTACAGTCAAGTATTCCAATTCTGTAGATCTCAACACTGCCCCAGAAATGTTCCATCTGTAGAATTTTCTATTCCTGCAAAGTTGTACTTACAGAAAACTGATGGTGTTCAGCATAACATGGAGTATCATACAAACCCAGATAAAGTCTGTCCTGCCCAGCACTCTGTTAAGACCCACTGAGAAATACACATTTTTCCCTTCTGAGGCTGAACTTTGGGAGGGTAAAAAAGCTCCCAGAGCTCAAACACTATTACACCATGTGAAACTTCTTTTTGCAGCTTTGTACAGCAAGGATGCTGAGCGAGAACACTGAATTCCTTTAAATCTGCCGTGTCTATGCACAGCACAGGTGTGCAGAGCTGCTCCAGAGCTGGCTGCTGTTCCAGCATTCCCAGCTCTGATGTGCAGCCAGGTGAAATCCAGTTTGGAATTGGGAGCAAGCCTGTCCCACACTGACCTGGCCAGAGCAGCCTGCAGCTCCTCCTCTTTCTTGGCCAGCTGGATCTTCAACTCCTCAATCTGGGCTTGCAGCTCAGCTATTTGGTCCTGCAGGTCTGTTGTTTCCCCATCCAGTTTTCTTTTAGCTTTTTCTAACTCCTGACGGGTCTTCTCCTCCTTTTTTAGGCGTTCTAAAGGAAGCAAAGAATTATGTTCAGATGGAGTTGTTTCTCTCGTCACCCTCAGGAGGTTTGGGGTGGCAGGAATGGTGGGAAGTTTAATTTATGCTGCCTTAATTCTTTCTCCAGTCTACAGAAAAATGAAATAGCAACAGAGAACTGTATGATTTAGTCAGAAAGTCAGTGTGTGACAATTGAGAATAGTTTGCGATAAAGGAACAGAAACATCTTGGTAGAAAATAAGGAATGGGATCTGACAGAGCAGCCTGAGCTCTTAGGCCAGATAATCACAGACATCAACACTCAAAAAAAGAAGATAAATCATGGACTGGAACAAATGCTGGCCTGCATGGCTTTGGAAGGGCTAGGCCAGGCTCCAAAAGGTCTACTGGAAAATAGTGTAGCTCAAAGAAAACTTGAATAAACCACTTTTGCAAGTATCTGTGCTGCTTAATCACAGCCCATCAATACTTAGCAAAACTCTGCAACCCTGACAGCTTCCTCCCAGTAATTTCACTGTGCAGCTGGGATATTCCTGCCCTAAGGAATTCTTTGGGACAACTATTCCATCAGCAGTGCCACAGCAATCAAACACTGACTTGGCTCTGGTGGCACAGTAAGACAGGTCCTGGCTGTGCTGCCCACATCAGCTGATGAGCAGGGATGGAACAGATCTCAGCCACAGAAGGTTCTGCTGAGCAGAGCTTTAGCACAGCTCTCAATGCACTGGCATACACTGAGAATTCAATGTGACAGCAGGAGTTACTGCATTTCTCATCACCCTTGTTCAGTACTTTGTGGGTTCTCAGTGCAGAGATTCCCCTCACACCCTTCCTAAGCCTCCTTCTGGATCAGGATCTTCTCTGTGGAAAGGGAGCCCTGGTCAAGATGCACCTCAGAGCCACCCTGGGCTATCTGGGATTTTCCAGACAACCTAAAGTAACACTGCTTTTTTCTAAACAGTTTCACATTCCAAAGGAGTTATACTTTCCCCTCTGTTTTTACATTGTGTTCCTGGTCAGTGACAGTTAGAGCAGTGTCACAAGACTCAATTTTGTAATTGAGAAAGTTCACAGCTAACTGAATTAATTTTTTTCCCCAAATATCAGTGCCTAGCAGTGCCAAGACTCTAGCAGAAAGACTTTAATGGCTTCTTGAATCATCTCCAAGAGTAAATATCATTTTACTCTGCTTTCCTAGCCAAGAAATTGCATGCCTTAAATATAAGCTTTAATTTCCACTTCTAAGGTCATCAGTCTTGGAATGGCAGCATAACCAAACACATCTGTCAAGTTCCTAGTCCTGATTTAGGCACAGAGCTACTCCAGCATTATTTTCCAGGGAGTAAAGCTTACTTAGACCCATCTTAAGGTCTCTGAATACAACTGTCAAAGACAAGGTTCATCAATCACTGCTACTCCTATTAGTTCAATACCTTCCTACACAGATAAGGTAAAACTTTGATATTCTTCCAGAAGCACATCAGCCTTATAATATGTAGCAAGACAGGCCATAACACACCAAGTGCAAGAACTATTTCCAAATTAGGGCACTGAGAGCAACTTTGTCTATTATTTTGCAACTTTGACTTGGCAGCTCATTAATGTTGCACAGTATCTATAGTAATTTAAAAAAAAACCCAACCATAAAATCAAGAAAGGTTGCATATGGGGCAGGTTTAGCTTGTGACAACACTGGCAAAACAACCAGCAATAAATGGCTAAAGGAATGGAATCATTTTAGATGAATCATGGAAGGTTTGGATTGGAAGGGACCTTAAAGCTCATCTCATTCCAAGCCCCTGCCTTGGGCAGGACACCTTCCACTAGACCAGGCTGCTCAATAACAACAAAACACTATAAAACAAAATAAAATATATCGATACATATAATGCAGATAGAACATTAAGAAAAGCAAAACCATTGAGATTCGCTTATTAAAAAACAATCCTGGAATCCTAAAGAGTGTCTTCTGCCATTCCTACAGAAATACATTGCTCTGATGTTGTTACAGAAAAGTGGAGCAACTCCCCAGGAGCCAGGATGATTTCCCTGGGTGCTAATGGATCCAGGCAACAGCAGGAATATCTGAGTGTGCCTATGAAGGAAATGGATTCTCAAAAATGAAAACCTAGCAAGTTCAACAGGAGACAGACTGAGCAGCCAGATGCAACAGGTCTTGCAAGAGACACAAGTTTCCTTCAGGAATTGGCTGAAGCAGCAGCTATTGAGTATGTCCAGCTCAGGTTACACTGCACAGGCTGAGCAGGCTCTGCATCCCCAGTGATCCATTCCCTCCTGGCAGCATGGCCAAGCTCTTCACAGGCCATTCCAGGCAGAACAAACCTTCCAAATCAGTGATCATCATTTCCTGCTTGTTCTTCAGTTTGGCCAAGTTTTTGGCTTTTTCTTCTTCTTCAGCCAGCTGAGAAGAGCATTCAGCAATTCGATCCTCCATCAACTTCTTTTCCTGGGGAGGAGAAAGGGGAGGAAAAATAACTTGTAAAACAGAATTTAAGGGTCCCTAAACAATGCAGATATAGGAATGTACAAAACCCATGGTGGGAGTCTCATACACAAATCTAATACAGATTTCATTTCAAGTGATTGTCAATATTAAGATCAATTGGAATTGTTTAGAAACACAAACACTTATTTTCCAAGAGAGCCCTGGAATTCAGCACACAGAATAGCATTTGGAAATCTGTTTGTAGAGAACAATAGAGCTATAAAGAGCTTTTCCAGCTCTAAGATTTGGAAGAGTCATGGAACTGGGAAGAGTGCATGACAAACTGCAATGTCAGTCCAAACTCATCTCCAGTGTCTCAGCTTTGCCCTGTTCAAGCTCCAGGTGTCCAGGTGCAAATGTCACACACAATGTGCCAGCAGCTTTCAGAGCTGCCCCTTGGCACCACTACTCCTCACCTGCAGCATCTCCACCCTGCACACTGGTCTCACCTTCAGAAATTTGGAATTTTGGTCCTCCAGCAGTAGGATCTCTTCCTCCATCTTCTTGATCTTTGCTTCAGCTGTCACTTTTTCAAGCTGCAGCTTCTGCCGAGCTCCCTCCTCCTCATCAAGCTGTTCCTCCAGGTCCTGGGAAGAGAGGCAACTGCATCTGTGCATTTTCCAGGTTATCCATGTGGTAACATTTACTTTTTTAACTCAGTGACAAAGATGTGTTATTTCACAAAGTCTCTTGCCCTAACACACACTAAACCCACCCCCCCCTTTTTTTTTTGTTAGATTCATTTACAGGATCAATGATCTGGTGAGGAAATCAAGGGCCTTGGGATACACATGGAATTTTTGATGCTCTGTATTTCAGCTTTGGGTGAAATGTGCTGTCTAGGAAACACACACACTTCCACAGTCCTTCACCTCCCTAATTCCAATGATAAATTAAAAAAATTGTCAATAATGACAGCCAAATCAGATCAGACTTGATGTCAAGAGACTTCCCAGCACATTGCACCTGAATGGGGCACCTGGTGGAAAAATTCCAGGCTCTGGGAAGGAATTCCACAGGAAACAGCTCACCTTATTACAATATCACAGCTGAGCCAGTTCAGATATTGGCACAAAGAGCTAAAAAAGCAATAATGCCCTGTACTTCTACCCATTTGTGTGTTTAATTATGATTCTCAGCCACACACTAATGGACATTTATGAAAAGGTATCAAGAGCTGTGAGATGTGGAATTTATTTCCCCTTTGAAAGACAGGTAAGTTCTCAACTACTCCCTTTTTCAGGGACCCCATTATTCAAAAGGAAGCATCTAAATAATTTGATTTGCACAAAAAAACCTCAACCAAGTAACTTGGAGGGAATGACATTGTCTTAGTAAAGTCAAATGAGGAATATTCTTCCTGATGCTCACTGGATTTCAGTCCAAAAAGAACATTTCTTTCCCAAGTGACACCACCCCATCAGTCTGTCTGTAGTCCCCATGGAGTCATTCCTGGTTCTGTCCTCTAAGAAGCACTTTGCTGCCTTTAATCAATTCTCAGCACACACTGACTAGGCATGAGCAGCCTGACCTTCCTTTCCTTCCTCACCCTCCCGTGCCTGGAGATCACACAAAGCTCATCACACTGATGTGTGAGAGAGAACAAAAAAAATTCATCTTAATCCACTCAGGAGCCAAATTTTTCTGTCCTGTAGAGCTGCTGAGGGAGTTTCCCCATCCTACTTCTCCATCTCCAGTCACTGAGAACCATACCTGGATATGGCCCTGCATTTTCTTCTTCTCATTCTGCAGTATTTGGTTTCTTTCCTCCTCCTCCTCAACCCTGGATTCCAAATCATGAAGAATTTCTTCCAACTCTTGCTTTTTGGCAGCCAAGCGAGCCCTCATCTCCTCAGCCTCTGCAAAGAGCTCTGTCTCAGCCTGGAGCTGCTCTGCAAGGATGTTCTTCTCCTCCAGAACCTGCAAATACAAAAGGCAGTAAAGCTTTAAAAATGACACTTCAAAGTCTCTCATGAGAGATTATACCTGTGACAACTACAGAGGTATTTCAAGGCCAAGTGCTGCTCCAATTCCTGACTCCCAGCTCCACATCCCAAACCAAAGAAAGGTCTTTAGCAGCAGTCCAGAAGACACCAGCTTTGGCTCCAGCAGTGCTTCTGGACTGTTTCCTGCACTCATCCTGCAAGGTGGCAGAGCAGTGCCATGGGCTGATCCTGGCACCTGGAGTCACTGGGACACACAGCTTGTGGCCAGTCCCAGTCCCCATCCCTGAGGATGCCACTGCACATGGAGCCACTGACTGTCACTCTTGGAGTGTCCCCACCCAGCCAATTCCTCATCCACTGAGTGATGAGCTCCATGTCTCCACTTTAGGGACCAGGATGCCATGTGGGACAGTGCCACATGCACATGTCCAGGTAGTTGACATCAGCTGCTCTTCCCTTATCCACCAACACTGTGATGCCACCACAGAAAGCCACCAAATCTGTAGAGTTGTGCCAACTGTCTGCCCACAGCTTGCCCAGCCCAGGCACAGAGTGACAACTGCCACTGAATTTCTCCTTTAAATGAGGAAAGGCCATAAAATTTAATTTTGTTAACATGTTTCTACATCCCTGGGGGAACAGCTCATGCTGTATCTTCCTGTTCCACACTCCAGCTGAGTGAGAATCACCTGATTCTCTTTTGCTCCCCAGCCTGGCTCCCTCACATGGGACAGAGCACAATTCATGTCCTACACATCAGAAGCTGATCTTGGACACAAACCTGTTGATGTTTCCTCTCCATTTCCTCAAGTTCTGCCTCCACTTTTGTTTGTTTTTCTTTCACCTTCATCAGCTCCTCATCCTTGGCTTGAAGTTCTTCTTCCTGACGAGTGACCTGAAGAAGAGGCTTCACCTGCAGAGGTTTGAAGTGAAAGAGTGAGAACCTGCACTCATCTATTTATAGGTGAATAAAACAGAATAGAACAGAAATGAAGGAACCTTGGTGAAGACTCTCCACCACTGCCAGTGCCTCAGCTTCAAATATGCAGCACAATTCCTCTGCAGGATTTTCAGTGCACTCAGCTGCTGTTGCTTCTTTGCAAAGGCCCTGAAGACAGAGCAAAAAGTTTGTGTTAAATAAAGCTGATCACCATTTAATTTTTAGGTTAACAAACTCTAGAGTTGCAGACCATAAATAGGTTTATTGATAAGTTTCAGTAACTATACTGAATTTATAATCCCTTGCTCATATAAAGAGTCAGAGCAAGAGCTGGACTCACCATTTCCAATAATTACATATGCTATTTGTTCTTACTCTCAACAGGCTTTTTTCTTATAAAGACAAAATCAGGATGGATTAGCTACTTTAATTTTTCAAAAAAGCATCTTCCCAGAGTACTTCCAGGAACCCCCAGTGGGCCAGGAGGAGAGATCTCCTTTGCAGCCACCATAAAGAGCTGTGTGTGCCACAATGGCAAGAGCAAGCAAAGGAGATATTGTTAAGGAATGAAAGGTGCAAATTCTTAATTGGCAAAAGTTCACTTAATACCCAGGATACAATTACAGTCCATCAGGCAACACACTAAGGAAATCTGTCCTGAAATTGAAGTTTTAATGCACAGGTCCCTATCAGAGAGGCTTGAGAGACCCAGAAGAAGATCCAACCCCAGGAGCACACTCACTTCCTGGCCAGGTATCCTCTGCACACTGCCTGGAAGAAGATGATGATGTCTGTGATCTTCAGGTCTCGCTCTTCTTCCAAGTGTGCCAAGACTCCAGCTCGGAAGAAGATCTTGCTCTGTCCAATTCTGTACAAGTTGGGGTCCAGCTCTAAGGCTCTGATCTAAACAGACAGGTGATGACATTGCTGTTACACCAAGAAAAGCATCATTTTTGGAGGATTTTTTCAATGTTTTGACAACATTTAGCTATGAACACTTACCATACGCTCACAGGCTTGCTTACCATCCATGAAACCTTTGGGAATTGCATTGGGAGTGAGGATCTCATACCTTTAAGGCAAATGAAAAAAACACCTTTACATTCAAAAATAAGCAATATGATTTATAGTATAAATTTATAGCATTAACTATAGTTCCCAAGTGCACAGGGAATTTCTCCAGGAGGTTTTTCCAGCAGCCAATTTCAGATTGTTTCCCTTTCCCTACTGTCTTTAGAATAACTTGTAGCAGTTAAACACTTGAAGTTCAAGGCCTCACACACAGGTTTTGATTTTCTATGAGCTGGGTTGTGGGAAGAGGGAGGAGTGTGAGGTCTTCATTCATTTTACAAGGAACTTTAGCTCCTAAGAACTCAAAAGTCTGTTCCTGCTGTTACCTCTGTCTGAATTCCTGGAACACTATCCTGTTGGGGAATCCTTGCCGACAGATCCTTATTCCTTCCAAAACCCCGTTGCACCGGAGCTGATCTAGAACCAGATGTGGGTCCAGTTTTCCAGCCTGGACAAAACAAAACAAAGATGATTTTTAATTTCTATTAGTGGAAAACTGTCGTTTCAGTTTTGCAGGCTGCTCTCTTCAAAGCCAGCTGTCTAAAGAAGGAGATGTGCAGGGAATACTGAGGGGATATTGCTCAGTGTGACAACAAAACTGTGATCAGAGAAGAAAGGCCTGGACAGGGCAATAAAGGACTAAAAAAAGGCAAGAGTCATGCAGCCCATACCCTCTTCTCGTGGTTGGGGATGATGCAGCGCACGAAGTTGGGGTTGGTGTTGCGCAGAGTGGCCATCAGCTTGGTCAGGGACTCCTTGTAGAGCTGCCCCACCGTGCGGAACATGCCCTTCTTGGTCTTGTAGGCCGAGCCGAAGGCTGTCTCCGTGATGCCCGTGACCTGGTCCAGCCCCACGATGCGATCCACTGGCAGGGACAGAGGGAAGGGCTGAGTGGCCTTGGGGGCTGGCAGGGAGGAGCAGGGGGGAGAGGAGCAGGAGTGCTGCAGCGGAAGCTTGGCGGGACAAGGCCGGGAGGTGCCGGCGGAGGGAGGCAGCCGCAGCGGGACTGGGGACACTGTGCAAAGCTTGGGGACCAAAGCCACAAACTTATCCAGCACGAGTGGAGCTTCGGGAGGTACAGACTGAAATATCCAGCTCTTTACTTGCAGTTCTACATGACCAGGAAAGCTATTTTCGGTATTTAAGTCAGTTTTATAGAGATATAAATCCCAGCTTCCAGGCAGCTTTCTATCTGAGTTCTTACAGTGCAAATTATTTCTGGGTTGATCTTTTGGATATACATATCTGTGTATATTTGCTTAAAAGCAAAAGTCACTTATGGCAATGATATAGATAAGACCTGAGTTTAATTAATGTTTTAACAGTAATTTACAGAAGAGTGTTATTTCAGTAACAACAGGGGAAGAAAAAGTATCTGCCAGACTTCTGCTCAGCTGCTATTTGAAAGAGTTCTTCCCATTTTAAATACACCTGCAAAGAGCTCCCTACCCAAAAGATATGTTTCAAACCAGGAAAACTCCACTTCAAAGCTACCATAAAGCATCACGAAAGAGATTTTTCTTTGATTTTACTGCACATTTGGGGTAAGGATCTCAAGGATTTGTTTTTCAGAAGCACAAATTAGAAATGTGACTGCCATCATTAGAACCTTGCAGGTGATTCCATGGGCATGTCAAGAATTATGGAAACAGTTCACTAAAAAACACACAGGTGACTTAACACCTCAATAATTATAGCTGGTACTTCTTAGGACTGAGCAAATCTCAACATTTGTGAGTTCCCCATGGAATCCATTCTGGACAGCCAGAAACAAGCAACTATTTGTAGGCTAGAGCTTCAGTTTTGTCATGTTATCTTCAAATTCATTTAAACCAAAGCAGAGGGAATTATGCTTTGCTACCAGAATTATCTGACAAATAAGTGACACTATTTAACTTCTTCCTTGTACTCAACTGCTGAAAGGTCTATTAAAAAAAGAACAAAAAAGGAAAATTAAAAGCTGAAAGACACAGGGCAGTAAGTTTGAATAATCAGTTGTAAGTCTTGTGGGTAGAGCAGAGCCCAGATCCTCCACGGGGTTTTGAACACAAGAATTAAACTTACTCAAGTTAGGAAAATAATAGGTGGCAAGGTGTTTGTAAGATCATACCCCAAATATTCATTTTGAAGCAGAATTAAGTTCCTAATCAGACATGGGATGGAGATTACAGGGAATCAGTTTTATAGAGGATGAAATGGCTGTCAATACTGGAAACCTGCACCCACCAGGCCCCACTAACTGCAACCACTCAGCTTTTTTCACCACATACTTTCTACAATTT
The DNA here is from genome assembly GCF_008360975.1 of Lichenostomus cassidix. Classification (NCBI taxonomy): domain Eukaryota; kingdom Metazoa; phylum Chordata; class Aves; order Passeriformes; family Meliphagidae; genus Lichenostomus; species Lichenostomus cassidix. Next base: position 10,713,458 of record NC_139498.1, read on the forward strand.
AGCAAATAGATCTGATCTTGCACAGTTTTGTTTTGCTCTCCTCTGTGCTCCAGCTGTAGGAGGGTGATTTATATTTTAAACAGGTTTATTGGAGTTCAATGTAAGCTTTGCCCACAGTTTCAAAATAAATGTGGAGCTGCATGACTAGACCATCAGCCCCTGCTGAAGCCCCTGAAACAAAGCCTTCCAGGAATTCCTTTAGGAACACCACTAGTTTCCTCAGGGATAGGATGTATCAGAAATAGTGAAAGATAAACACAAAGTCTTCACATCCACGTATTTCTAAACTTGGGAGAGGAATCCAAGAAGGATGAGAAGGTTGAATTAAATATCTGAAGTGTCTTCAAAGACATTCCAAGTGCATTTATTGATTTCTCAATAACTCAAAAAACACCTGCAGCTTATAAAAAGGGGAATATTAAAACGAAGAGGTTTTTAAATAAAAGAACAATTCCAACAAGGCTGGAAGGAATTTATTGCACTTCCTACCCCCACTAAAACTGCAGCACTCATTCTGATACTTCAAAACATTCTTGAGCTCTCCTCCCAAAAGGACACAGCCACATCCTAAAACATCCCAGAGTTTTGTCAATGTTGGACTGCAGAAAGAAGCTTGATAGTGTTACAAAGCTTATGCATTCTCTCAAATGCTTGGAGCTCCCAGAATTGTCACTTAGAGGCAATTCTACATCTCCTCATGGAACTAGGAAGCACCAAACCTTTTCATCTGCAATGCATAACTGGAGATGCTTTGTGTGTGTGCAGCAGCAGCTGGACAGGAATGCACTGGGGGCCCAACAGGGGCTGGGGGGTTTTACCTAAATTCAGCATGAAATGAGAAGTTCATGCAAGCCTACGAGCAAAAATGGTTCTCCTGTAGGTACAACAGCCCTGCCTTTAGTAGGCCTACTGTTTTATATCCATTCACCTGGTGGCTCATGAAGACCAGTAATATTGTCATAGAAACAGGCTCTCTGAATATTCTGAATCTCTAAGGCAGAGAAACAGCAGAAACAGAAAGACAGAAGAGCAGATACACAAGACACTTGAGTTAGTAAAAACAACAGGTTCATCAATTGCAAACACACTTCACTGTGCTACAAAAGCAGTTAGGCCACAACATTTTCCATGCACATTTCAATTGGCTGTGGGAACAGGGTTGGAGTATTTGGACCAAAACGGTATTGCCTCTGTGTGTGGACTCCAAAGGAGCAGATCCCCAACCAAAAAGTTCTTTACAGATTCATTAGAGCTGCTCTCTGTGGCTGTACCAAGAGGGAAACTCAGTATTAACCTCCAGCACCATCTACATCACAAGCTGCATTTCCTCCTCAAGTAACAAACTGCAGGAGTTATATTCTGTGACATATAAATATAATCTAATTAATGTATTGTGATGTTAAAAACTAGAATGGGGAAGTCCCTGATTAGTATTTATTTGGATGTTTCTGCTTCTTGGAGTATTTAGGTAAAAGTACTGATAAATAGTGTCAGGTGATGTGCAGGTAACCTGGCTGAGCAGCAGCGTACAGCTAAAATAGGAATACACTTGATTTGAATATGCAATATCTCAGCACTGCTATGGCTGTTAATGAAATTAATTCTAGGAGATGTGGATTTGCAGAGTAGCACCCACCACTGCACAGGAATCACCCGTGCTGGTGCTCACAGGAGTCAGTGTGTTATCAACAGCCAGAACCTCTCCAGCTGCTCACACTTGGGACTCCACTGCAGCAAGTCCCAACCAAGAGCTTTGGACAAGATTCTACATGAAACTGGACAGAGAAACAAGTAATAAGTGAATATCAGTTCCAATAATGAACATGAGAAGCAGCTACTCAGAAATGGTTCATGTGCAAGGGACCAGAGGTGCAACTCAGCCTCCTTGGTGTATTTTGGGCACTAAATAAGAGAGAAAATGCTGTAGATATTTACAAGGAGAAGTGGAGGGTGAGGAGGGAACAGGCACAAAAATACCCCCAAACAACTCATCCAGCAAGGTAAAATCACCAACAGTCTGTGCTCAGAGTAGGATCTCTTACCATCTTTCCAAAGCTCAGCCACAAATTTGTCTGAGGACTGGTGCAGGAGTGTGGCCACGTTGTCATTCAGGGGGTCCATGTTCTTCATCAGCCACTCATCTGCCTTGTAGTCCACCTGAGGAGCAGCCAAGGGGCACAGGGTCAGGGGACAACCAGCTTTAGATTGCTATTTATCAGCATCAAACAACAGTGGTGTTTTCCTATTACTCTCAATGCTCAGAATCACAAAATCACAAAAGCTGGAAAAGACCTCCAAACTCAGGGAACAACCTTGGGTGTCCACAGTTGGCTTGCTGAACCTTCTCAGAACAGTTCAAAGTACCACAAAAGTTTGTTATTCTTTTGAAAGAGTAACTGGGAGTTTCCTCAATAATTCAGCAATCTGACTTCTTGCTCACTGATAGCTGGGTGTTCACTTGCTGCCCAGTTTATTGCCAAAATAAGGCTCCACTGTGAAGATGTAAAACCAGCTCTAGGATAGACACCAATTATTTTATCTAAATTACCAGAGAGTAAATTAGGATGTGCTGCAGCATGAATTTTTTTAATTTCTCTACGGTATTTACATTTAAACACTTGGTTCTATAAAGAACACAAAGCTCTTATCTTTAAAGAGTCAAACCTGTGGTTTCCAAATAAACCCCAGCTCAGCAGCTGAAAACTCACTGATATCAACATAAGTTGGTGTCTCTGGTCCCAGCCAGACAGCCCTAAAATTCCCAAAATCCAACAAAAACTCTTCCGATTAGCATGGTTCTGCTTCAACCAAGGCAAAAGTTGTGTATTTTTCCATAAAAGCTTTGGAAGGAAAGCAGAGTACTTTCCCCAAACCAACCTTTCTAATCAAGAATTTCATGCTTAACCCTTACCTTGCCTGCATAGTGAATAATGCAGAAGTCTGCTTTGTCCTTTAGTTGTCTTGGTTTTTGGAACTTGGAATGAGTTCCTTGCTCTTGGACCAATTTTTCCACAAATGTCTTGTCAGTAGCTTTAGGGAACCAGCATTCTTCATCCAGTAATGCCAACACACCAGGAGGATTTGCCTGAAATACAGTTTGATAATCTGTGTTCACGTTTTTTGTACGTTTAATATTTACACCACACCACTGAAAATCACAATAAGGGCAGTCCAAACTGATTCAAGCCTAATTTCAGTTGAAACAAGCTGTGGGGAATGCAGGTCAAGAAGAATGGTTCAGACAAACTCATTCCAACGTCCATGGAGACACCACTGAGCTGGTGCAGTGCTCACCAGAGCCTTGCTTTGTAAGGATTTATACTTAAAGAGTTCTAAGGGAATGCAGAGTTCACACATTTGGAGAGAGATGTTTCAAGGTACCTCCTACCTGGCATCACATTTACAGAACAACTGCAAGGGTACTGAGGTTTGCCTTTAAATTAATAACTAACTTGGGGTGTTTTAGGATATTCACCTGAAGGTGCACACTGAGGGCAGCCACACTTGTCCCCTGAGGCTTTTTGGATTTTACCTTCCAAGGAGGCAGAACTTTCCAAGTTCCACACACAAAGTGCAGACCTTTGATAACTGAAATAAGATCTCCCTTTTCCCACAAAAAAATAGGAATGCAGCTTTCCTGCTGGTCAGGCTTCATGGCAGCACTGGGAGCTCCCCTGCAGCCCAGGATACACACAGACAAAGGCAGGGAGGATCAACTGCAATGGGCCAGGTTTAATTTAAAAGGTGACACCTTCTGAGGTGCAAAGAACAATAAACATTCAGGAGTAACAATCTCTGCTCACCCCATCTGCTCCTCCTGCTCTTTCAAGGCCTCTTCAGCTTCCATAAATTGAGCAGCCAGAGGAGGATGTTAAAAACCACAGTGACTAAAACCAACGTTAAGATCCTGTTTTCCTATTTGCAAGGCAGTTTTCTGGGGGAAACTCTACTCCACAGGAAGTTTAAGGAGTTTTGCTATTGATTTCAAATGAAAGAAGTTTACCACAAGTCTTGGAAAAACTTTCTACCTGAGTCCCAAAGCTCCTACACCACAGCAGCACATTTTAATGACAGTTACAGGATTAATGACTTCATTAGTACCAGGGAAAAAGTATAAAAATAGCAGCTTCATATTTGAGCTCAGTGTTTCACACTGACATAAGGGCATAATCCCCTCTGGATAAACCCTTTTATTAACAATAGACAGTATTTTAGATTTGAACTTCAGCATTCCAGTTAATTCCCTTTTAATGACAGCTCCACAAGAAATGTCTCATTTGCAGGCAATAAAAGACACACTCAGCAGTCCAAGCTCTCCTCCTCAGAGCATTATTCATGTGCAAACTTACAGGTCTTTCAATTAAGTCAATGCAAGGCTGCAGATCCAGGCCAAAATCAATGAAATTCCACTCGATCCCCTCTCGCTGATATTCCTCTTGCTCCAGGATAAACATGGTGTGGTTGAATAATTGCTGCAGCTTCTCGTTGGTGTAGTTAATGCAGAGCTGCTCAAAGGAGTTCAGCTACAAGAATAACATTAATATGCAAGGATGACTCAGTGACAAGATATCACAGATGTGGAAGTCAAAAAATTGACTTTATAAGGAAATTCTCCAAAACTCTGCAAAGTTCAATTATACAAATCTCCATTAGATAAATTATAGTAGGAACAACCATCACACATAAAAGAAGGATTAAAGACTAAATCAGGACTTTTGGCACTGTAATTTTGGGTTGTCAAAGCTTTTGTACACCCCAAACATACCCCTGGTGTAACCTCGCTGCTTTCAGTGGCTCTGCAGTGTGTCCTGAGCCCACAAAAACGGGGAAAAGGAAAACCAGGCTAGGGATCTTTCCAAGTACCTCGAAGATTTCAAATCCAGCAATATCCAGGATTCCAATGAAAGAAGCTCCCTGCCGTTTGGTCCTGTCCAAGGCTTTGTTGATGCGGTGAACGAGCCAGCGGAAGAGGCGCTCGTAGGTGGCCTTTGCCAAAGCTTCCACTGCAAAGTCCGCCTGAAAATCCAAACAGGAAAATTTATTTACCCTGGAAAAGCCATCAAAAGGACACAGACATGGATGTTATCACAAATAACGCGGTAAAAGAAGAAGTTGGATGGAGTTAATACCAGTGAGGAATGAAAACAAGCAGTAGGAACAGTCTGGAGTTTGATCAATGGTAAGAAAAATTTCTTTCTAAACTGTTCCATAAAAACAAAAGGTCTCCAAGTATTTGATAATGTCACAACATTAAAGGATGAAATCAGGAGAAAGTCAAGGAAAAGGTTTCTTCTATTCCACCACTGATTTTTACCATATAAGAACATTTCATAAAGCTTAAACAGAGCAGCAAATAATCAATGCCAACGTTCTTTGTTAGGAGCTAATGAGGATGAGGCAGCTTTGGTCTTTGAAGCCCCTTTTAAACCTCACCTGTTCTTTGGTCTGGGCTTTCTGGACGTAGTCCCTGCCCACTTTGATGCGGGGGGTGAGGATGGCACGGGTGAACTCCATGACGTTCATCCCCAGCAGGTGGCAGAGCTTCTGTGCAACTGCAGGGGAACAGAGGGAACAAGGGAACAGAGCTGAGAGCCTGCAGGAGCAGCTCCTGAGCCGGGCTGTGCCAACCCAAGCTGCTGCACTGTGCCCTGGGACAGTCCCAGCCCCCAGGGGCTCTGTCCCCACGGCTGGCACACCTCTCCGCAGGGACACAGCTGGATGTCCTTGGGGAGCACAGGGAACGCTGCATTTCAGGAAGTGGCAGCTCATGTAAGAGCTCAAGTACAGCTCTTTTCAAAGGGAACATCCCTTATCTCCAGGGAAAAAAGGACAGGATGGGGACATCACACATCACATCCATCACACTGAAGATGCTTAAAAACTGGCTCGATTCAGGCAGCTGTGCCAGCATGAAACAGGGGGTTTGTCACATTGTCCAGGGAGCTGAGGACTCCCCATCCCTGGCAGTGTCCAAGGTCAGGCTGGACAGGGCTTGGAGCACCCTGGGTTACTGGAAGGTGTCCCTGCCCAGGGCCAGGGGTTGGAATTGGATAATCTTTAAGGTCCCTCCCAACCCAAACCATTCCGTGATTCCAAGCATTTTATACAGAATAACACCACAGGCATCAGTGCACTTTAACAGCAAGAACCCTCCTGATGTCATTTCATTATTTAAATAGTGCATTACCCACGCCAGCCCTACAGATTCCTGTTGCATCAATCCCTTTCCCTAAACACATGGCTCAGGAGGTTGGCTGGTTATGATTCCACACTTCTAAAAATGACAGTGACGCCGAAGGTATTTTTAGGTCCAGGGAAGTGTTGCCCTTTAGCAGGAAGCTCTCCACACCACCCAGTAAGTACTTGGTCCCTTATCTTTGTCATCTGACAGCTTCTTTTACTGTCAAAATGAAAATAAAATGCTATTTTTTTCAAATCAGCATTGGAAAACAGATTTTCATACCAATATATAAGCGCTTCTGCTACATTATTTTTTCTTTAGTATTAAAACTGCTATTACTGCTCTTTATTGCAGACACTCTTTGACTGGATATGCATTTGCTAGAAGGGTTCATGAACTGACACACAACCAGTGAAATTAGGGGAGTGTCACAAACTGAGCATTCCTTTGACTTGAGCTACAAACAGGAGCATTTCTGTGCTTTGAGTATAAAATATGCATCAGCACATCAGACAAAACTCACAACCTCAGGGGACAAGCAGAAAGTGCTATCAGGATCTTTAAAACAAACAAACAAATAAAACAAAACATGAACTTGAAAGTAATAAGTAGCCATGAGCTTGGTACAGTGACAGACAATACTATAAAGGATATTACAGTTTTAGGAAGGAGGGTCCCCCCCTCTCAAAGTACTCCAAATACCACACTCAGCTCCTTGCAGAGACCAGGGACATGGAATTTACTGTCCCAGCCTTTCCAGCCAGTAATAAACTGTAGTTTAGGTAAGAATAATACCAATAAACCACAGCAGATGTAATCCTAACCATCACTTCTGCTGAGCCACTGCAGGAGGCTGCAGCCAGCACTTCTGAGCTTCCTCTGAAGAAACCCAACCCACTTCCAAAACAAGCTCTGTCACATCGAAGGGTAGGACTGGGTCACACTGTTTCAGCTTGACACACGTTGCACTTGAAAATAAGCACAATTCAGCTGAGGATCACAGGATGGTTTGTGTTGGAAGGGACCTTAAGTATCACCTAGTTCCAAGCCCTGCCATGGGCAGGGACACCTTCTTGATTGTTTATAATGAGAAAGGGCCATATAAAAGGTGTGACTGGAGAAAATCCTGACTATCTTAACTCAGGTTTTATTACTGCTGGGGTTTGGATAGAAAATTCTAGATTATTATAAAGCCAAGATACTGAAAAGCTCAGATCAGAGGTGAAGCTGAACTTTAAGAGATTGCTTATGAACCTCTGCCCTCTCAGCAGAAAGGCTCCTTCCCAATCTGGTGAGCATGGAATGATTCTCCAAGTACAGCTTCTCCATCCTCCTAACCCACAAAGGCTCTTTGGCTTCCCTGCACCTCTGGTATTTGTACTTGGAACCAGGATTTGTTTATCTGCATTTACCATCTACAGGGGAGAATTTGCTTCCCATGTTCTTTGAATTGGTTCCCATCTCCACTGCCCACACAAACCCCTTCCCATCCATGGAGACAACATCTGACCCGTATCACACCCAGCCTCTAAACAATATCAGCCACTATCAGGACACACTGATTTCTCCACAGGGTGCAGGGAAACCCTTTACAATGAGATGTGACAAGAAGGGAGAGATCAGTTACATTAATCTTCTTCAGAAAGATGCAGTAATATAGACCATATAATCTAATTTTTAAATACAAGGGGACAGAAATATGCTTTAATTGTGATCCGAGCTTTTCGTTCTTTTGGCTTTATAAATCAGAATTTTGTATCCAGTACAATAAATATCCAATATTATCAATATACTTTTAGTTAGTGTTGTAATTCAGAATTTATGTCTAAAAACCAATGGTCATTCAACGAAAGTCAAGACAATCTGTATCTTTCCATATGGACAAGGACTCAGGTGGGTTCTCTAAGCCAGCAGGAAAAGCCCAAAAAATTAATCCCTCACCCATCTCTTCTCCTCACTGGAGCACAGAAAGTACCAAATGCCAAGTCAGTAACTAATGGCCTTTAACCCCTACCTGGACAGCAGCCACTGCCCTCAGAATTTTGGGCATTTTTTGGGCATTGCAAGTGACCCACGTGCTCAGCAACTTGGAACAGTTACAGAATGAGACCCAGATAAGAATCTGAGCTGTCCATGTGCAGCAGGTCCTGGGAATGGTGCTTCCCACTGATGTCAGTTCTCCAAACTATCTTTCCATGAAAACACCTAAAAGGCTGGCACCAGAGCCTTATATAAAAACCTCAAATGTGCCTCAGCAGTTTTTCTCTGGGTGGGGAAAGAAATATATCCTTCAAAATGCTGATTGCATTGCAGGCACTGATAAATCCAAACTCAGCCACAGTGGCCAGGACACTCCAGAAATCAGCCTGTTCTAAATACAGCATTCCTGTGTTCAGCCATTGCACCATGGAAGTTGTGCTTGGCTCCAGGGCTCTTATCATTGGCAACAAAAGTGCTCTCAGGAACCAAAGAAAACAAACTGATTTAAGCATGAACTTCTTCCTAGGGCTTAAGTCTTTGGAGAGAGCAATAAACAAGATTACAACCAAAATACTTGTTCAAAGCTTAGCAGCAATGCAAACAGCATAAATTCCCTTGATGGACACTTCCATTTGTCTGCAGAAGGAGATGGAAGAGAAGAGTTTAGTAATTTACTGTAGGTACCATCAGCCCAGGCCTGGCCTCATTTTGGCACAGAGCACTGCCAAGGATGCTCAGCAGATTGCTCTGTGCTTGTCAAGATATGCACTGGACAAATGGCAGGAAGAAAACTCCAGCACGAGTCAAAGGACACCCTCCAGACGCGAGCAACTCACCAGTGTTCTCTGGCATTGAAGCTTGATCTGTGTTTCTCTCCTTCTTAAAGGAAATGTTTCCAAATTGTAGCACTGAGGACACCACTTTGAGCATTGCTGTGATAACAAAAAACATGTGCATCAATTAATGGCAAAGGGCTCAGCTTAACACATTTTTCTTCTGTTTCTTGTGTCATTTTCCTTCCAAATTCCAAGTAGAAGTTCAGGGAGGAAATACAGTTTGTACTGTGCTTTTTGGGCAAATGGCTTCAATTCAAATCCAGCTGAACTTAAGCAAACATTTTCTTCAGGCTTCAAGACACTGAAGCAATGTTAAATTTGGTGACATATAATCAGCAGTGTATGTGTAAGAGAGAAAAGGACACTTTGAAAATCCAAAAAGCTCAATAACTTACACAAGATCTCATCGTGTGAAAAGCCCATGATATGCATGGCTTCCATTGTCTCCTGGAAGTTATCCTTGTCTTGTTGCCCAGGGATTGGGATGTAGCCATTAGATAAAAATCTGTAATTGTTAAATCCTTCAAGCAGCAGGTCAGCTGTATTGGGAAGAAGGGGAAGAGACAGAAAAATAAGCTCAGAAATGCTGTTCACACCCACTCATGCTCTGTTCTCACTCAATTCCCCAACTCTGCTTTAGGAAATCAGTTCCTCAGCTATGGCTACAAGCCAGGACAGCAGCTTCTGAAACCCTAAAAATACCAGTGCACCTCCCAAGCTGAGGCCAGATTCAGACTCTCTCTCTCTCTCTCTGTAGCAGCCTACATGAGCTCTTTAACACATTAAACATGCACACAGAACATTACCCAGATCTAGCAGCAGCTCAAATCCCCATTTGGAATATCCTAAAAGGAAGATCTCTACTGAAAGGTAACAGGCCCAGGCAGAAATGGAGTTAGGGATTGATGAGCATCACATCATGGATGCTGAACACCAGCTTATCTCATACAGGAGAAGATCAATGCTCTGAACTCTGTTATCTTGATTAGTTTCACTTATCACAGCCTACCAGAAGTTCCCACAGAGGGGGAAAAAAACCCAAAGGTAGTCAAGATAACCACCCTAGTACTGCAATGTCTTGAAGAAAGCCCCAGGGTTTCATTAAGTTTGGGTTAAATTTCTCTGTGGGCTGGAGGAGATAGGGCTGCCACTGCTGACCAGCACTGGATGTTATCAGCTGGGAACTTTGCAGTTTCAGTCCAGGGATTCCCAGCCAGAGACTGCCCAAATTTGCCTTTGGCATGGAGAAGACATTTGCTTGAAATGCCTGAGTGGTTCCCCAGCACATGTGATAAAACACAGGAGTTATTTCAGAGCAAAGCTACCTGGCTTCTTCTTTCAAAATGCAACATTCCCAACCAAAGAATAATCCAAAGCCACCCTGGCCCACTGAAATAACAAATGCAGCACCCAAGAGGTTCACAGACAGACTTACACTTGAGGTGCTCTCCTGCTCCAGCCAGGAGCTGATAGAAGATGTGGAACGTCCTCTCGTCCTTGGCCTGACGGACAGCGCGGGACTTCTCCAGCAAGTCTGGACACACCTGGAGTCAAGGATCACCTGCAACCCTGGGTTCAAAATGTACAGAGCAAACAAGAGCTCCAAAGCAGGCTCTGGAATTAGTCTGAGACTAAAGAGAATGTTGGGAGTAATGTCCAGAAAAGCTGTGGCTGCCCTATCCATGGCAGTGTCCAAGGCCAGGCTGGAGCAGCCTGGGAGAGTGGGAGGTGTCTCTGCCATGGCAGGGGTGGGGCTGGATGGGCTTTAGGGTCCTTCCCACCCAACCCAGTCTGGGATTCTATGACTGGATCACATCCAACATGAACTTGCAGTGACTAAGTAAGATTTCCAGCTGAGACTGGTAGAAACCCACTTTTCATCTCAGCAAACTCATGAAATTTCAGCCCTCCCATCCCTTGGCTATTGCCTGCATTTCCCTGCATTCCCTGCTCCATGCAGCCACCACTGTGTGCCATGGATCAGCTGCACTTTCGGTGAGGAGGAGCTGCCATCCTTCTTCATCACTTCTATTGAGGTCATAGCTGAACTCTTAATCCCAAAAACCAGCAGCTGCTGAACTCACAAGTCCTTTATTATCTGAAGTGTATTTGTCATTTCTTCCAAGCATTGCATTTTTCCATAATAACCCACATTGCTTTTAAACAGCTCCCAAATTCAATTTCAGCAGCAGGTTCTGCCTGATTAGCTGCCATGAGCTGTAATCATATTTAATGTTCTGATTTCTTGATATTCCATATTGTAAAGCAAATGTGGGACAGGGATTTGAAGTGACACTGGTAAGGATGAGTTCCTGTGATGAAGAAAAAAATTCCCCAAGAGTTAAATCCTCCTGTTTTCACAAAGCTCTGGGCAGAACAATTCATCTGGACTTTTCTAAAAGCTGCCTTCATTCCTGTGCTGTGGTGAATGAAAAAAACCCACTTATCATTGCAGCATATTTTGAATAACTATAGATCTTTTCCCAGCCTTATTGGGAAATCACATTTTCAGACAATTCCGAACATTTAATGCACTTCAGATCAAGCAGTGTAAAAACACAGCAACCAGATGGAAGCTTAACTACAGCATTGTTTATGATCAATACTCACTTAATGTTTTTTCCAAGACTTCCAATTTCATCATCTTATGACCACTCCACTGCTATTCTCTCAGAAAACAGGCTAAACTCAAAGTTACACAATATATTTTTAGCACAGAGAAAACAACTTCAGGGAAGGGCTTTCAGTGCCAGTATTTTTACTTGTTTTATGCTCATAAATAAAATGAATCTTAGAGCTAAAGCTGAATTCACTTCGGTATTAATTATAATTAATTATTATAAGTATAATAGAAGATCTTGTGTTATTGAAGCTCCATGGGTGTCTAGAGGAGCTAAGCAAGCAGGAGGTGCCCAGCTGTGTCACTGGATAAGGAGCATCCCTGCCCAGGCAGGAGCTGCTCATAGCATGCTGGAGCCAACTGAGCTCCTGGCACTGAGCAGAGGCTCAGCCTCTCCTGAGGAAGGCGTTGGGGTGTTTTCAGAAATGCTCCCAGAGCAAGCACATTTTACATGGTTTCCCTTTTTAACACACCCTGGGTTTAAAGCCAGTCTGAAAATCCAGCAGGTTTCAGAGGGTGGAATTTGGGAGTTTAGGATTTCCGAGCACAAGGCAGCCGCTGAATCCGTGATATTTGATCGGCTATTTTGAAACCAAGGAAGAGATGGATGCTGTCAAAGGAATGTCCAAGTGTGGCAACCTTTCACTGCATTCCAATGAATTCTAAGGTTAAAAGCAAAACAAAGCAGGGAACTTGCATTTTGCAAGGATGTGGCAGGAAAAAGGATACAGGTCTCAATGTTGGCCCCAACAATGTAACCAGTGACATCGAAGTTAATCCTGATGAATTTGCCCTGCAAAGAAAAGAATATTTTTTCATAATTACTTTTTTTCTAAATTAAGACAATGCTATTTTTATCAAACATAATCTGAATGCACTCATGGATCAAGCGTTTCCCAGGTTCAAATGAAACCTCTTCCCTTCCATGTGCTCAGCCTTCATTCCAATGGAGCACATTGCACACAAACACAGTCTAAAGATTTAGGAACTCCTAGTCCAGACTTGTTTCGAATCCAGACTTAGGAAAAACTCATTGGAACATGAGGCTCAATTTTCACTGACCAAACACTCTGGCTGAGGTGGGAAGCAATGCTGTGATTCCAAGGGTGCACATTTCTATAGCAAACTTTTGGGTGCCTGAAGGCGCTTCAACTCCCAAATCTCAGGTGCTGCCTGGCCCAAAACATTTCTCCTTCCTTTTTCAAACCTGGCTGGCTGCTCCTTCCATGGCCTCTCTTCTCCAGCACTTGGTAAAGAAAGGACCAAATTAAACAACAGACCCATTTGTAACACATCCATCTCAAATAAACAGCACATTTCCTACATGTGCTCTCCCACGAAGGGCAGCTCTTGGAAAGAAAGTGGTTTTTTACACCAGTTTTGTATCACCTCAGCTCCCCCATCTGATTTGTCACTTGCCTACAAACATTCCCAGCACAACAGGCTCTGGTTTGGAGATGGACCACTTTTCCCACCAGTTGGACACCTCATTCCCATATTTCAAGTTTGTGCTCATCATTTTGTTTGGCTACAAAAATGTGAAAATCTAGTGAGAATACCCAGTCCTACACTGGGTTCTCCATCCTCACTGAATCCAACTTCCACAGTCCTCTATCCACACACATTCATTTGGAGACAGTTTGGAGATCAGGGAGCACCACAAATTTTGGTATCACCTGTCTAATCACTTCTGATGGTATCTGCACCAAGCCACCTACTAAAATATTTTACAGAGCCTTTGGAAATTGTTCTGACAATCTGGATCCAAACCCTTCCTTATCTCCAGTCTGATTAGTGTTATCAGGTTGTTAAAGTCAATTCCTGTCTGGCAGATCCATTCAGCTCAGGGACTGTACTGATTTTCTTTTCAAATACTCAAATCCACAAGCTTGCAGGGTCCCTGTCTGACAGGAATGGCCCAAGATAATCAGGGTATTAATTTGGGGGACCTCTGCCATGCTGGAGCCTTCACCTGCCACTTGTGCTACTGCAACTCCTTCCCAGAGCTTCCTGCCCTTCTCCACTGCCCTGGTAAAGCCCACTTGGGTCAAGACTTGAAGGCACAAGAGTGACCAAGTTTGTCCCCTTGGTGAATCCAGGGGAAAGTACAACCTCCCCACCAGCCTGATCCTGACTTAGAGCAAAGCCACTGCCCCAGGGCTGTGGTTGTACAGCTCCAACTCAAAGTGGTGTCTCTGAGTTACAAAAAACCAGGTGGAAACACCTGAAATTAGCTCCAGTGGTTACTCCCTGCTGTTCCAGTTCGGGTGGAAAGCCAGAGGGCCTAAAACCCCCATGCCAGGGACAGGAGACAGGGCTTGTGCCCAGGCATTGGCCTCTCAGCGAGCAGCTCCTATCTCAGATTTCTGGGGCTGAACACACACAACACCCTCAGCTCAGCTTGTAACTACAGCATTTCTACTTCAAAACAACCCCCAAAAGCTGTATTTCTAGCTGGCACAAAGAATGAACTGCCATTTTACTGTAATTCAGGCAGCAGAACAGATACCTGAGGCACATGTCAGCACCAGGGCAGCAACGGCAACAGACACCTCCTGCCAGAACAAGCACCACAGAGCCTGGAATTTGCCATTTTACAGGGAACAAAAACCAAGAAGCATTACCTGAGCTCTAGGCAGTGGCTTTTTCTGATATCATTTAGAACCATTTTGCTCTGCTTCACCCTTAAAAGTTAACTCATTTCCTGCTGCCAAGTTAGCAGCTCCACCAGCAGAAGTAATTGAGAGGAAATGCAGTCACTAAACAAGGTGACACATCAGAAGAAGGTCCCACACTCCCTGCTTCCAAGTTCAGGCATCACTGGAGAGATCACTTATCCAGTGCATCTTCTTAAAAGCCCAGTTTAACACAACCTTTCAGCTGGCACTGGCAAATCTGGCTATGGAATCTTTAATTTAACATTTCAGTTAGAGGCTGCAGTGATGCTCTTTTAAGGGCTGAATTCTGTTGACACCATCACAGCACTGAGTCCAGGGCTTTGTAAAAACCACATCAGAGGGAAGCATTTAGTGCTGCCACATAAATCCAGCAAGCCCACTCTCCTGTCCAATGCAAACCAGAGATTTATTTCCTGAAACACAAGAGAACTGCCCTTGGTAGAAGAAAAAAGGGGAAAAAATAAAATCCATTGGCCACTGGATTTGAGTACTCCCTGGTGTTATCAGGAGCAGGAAGGCTGGCAGGCTGGTGCTGCACAGGGAAGCCTGTCAAGCCTGCATGGCTGAACAACAACACCTCTCACTTTGTGGGAGGAGAGAGATTTTTGAAGGCAGGTTTTAAAATGGCTGTTAAAGATTATTTTGTTCTGCATGAGATGAGACCATCTGGAATGCATTATACTTGCTCCTTTATAAAAACAGAGCTGGAGCCATCAGAGTGATTATGTTCATGATGGCAATGCAGAGCTCAAAATAACACAAACCAGATGCTAATATCTTTTAGGAAAAAAGTATTCTCATTATATTAGTACAGTCTCTGATGGATTCAAGACAGGTAACAAAGTAGAATCCTCGTGCAGTGTAAACCTGTTGATGTTACAAATCCTCTACCCAACTTCTACAAACACCAAGCAACATTATAAATAAGCTGGCTATAAAATAATAAAAGCTGAATTTCCACAAAACTCTGCTCTTCCTTCTCAGCTGCAAGAGCTAATGGATTTAGTCATAGTTTTCCAGAGTTCTTATCACTGCAGTTAAGTTCATGCATTATAAATCCAAGCAACTGTTGAAATGTCAAAGGCAGACAAGAAGTCTTTCATTTGTTCTGTAAATTTTAGTGCTGTTCTTGCAAGAAAAAAGATTTAATACCTCCTGTACACTTTTGAAGATGTACTAAAAACATCTTCCCCCTGAAATAAGAGATGGATGGTTTTTTTCTTTCTTCAAAGGAAAGGAAGTTCTAAGAAGTGGTAAAAAGCTATTTATTCACCCTGAGTCCCACCACAAATTTTAGAACAATGGAACCCATCAGAAGTGGTTATCAGCCACCAAAACACTCTGTGAACAGGAGGCAGAGACCCAACAAAAACATGGAGCAGCTACAGCAGTGCCTGACACCTGGGGTAAGTCACACAGTAGCTTTTTAACTTCCCTGCAGTAAATCTGTAAATTCAGATGGGTTTTCATATGCAAGTTCTGCGTTTTTGTAGGAAATCAGGATGTTCTCTCCAATCCAAGCAATTGATAAAGTCACAGCTATGGACGAGAAGGCTGCAGACTTTGCCAGTTCCATGGGGATGCCACAGTCCTTCCCACTTCTCACCAATCCAGCAGGAGTTTGTGCACACAAGCCCCACCTCAGCTCCCCAGCACAGTTATATTTGTTACATTATGAACACTGCTGGCAGCTTGGGGATGGCTGAAGTCAGAATAAAATAATGTTTTGCCAAGAGCCACTGAGGATGTGTCTTCAGTGACCCCAGAAAATGCAGAAGGCACTGTAAGAGAACCTGGATTCATGGAGGAAGAAAACAGAGAAAGCTTCTGATACTAATTAGAGAAATACCTAAAAAAAAGGTATTTTTCCATAAACAGCAGTGCAGATTTACAGCCTCTGAAGACACAAGGAGGTACTCACAAAGCGGGAGGAGTTGTCATTTTTCACTGTCTTTGCATTCCCGAAGGATTCCAGGATGGGATTGGCCTGAAGAAGCTGCCGCTCCAGCTCCCCCTAAAACCACACAGACAGAAAAATAAACAGATTTATCACTGAGAACCTGGGGTGCAAGAGTTCAAGTGTTCAGCCTCTCCTGACAGTCATTTCCCCTGGCTGTGGCAGTGCCACCACCTCCAGAAGGGGATTCTCATCCTTCCCCTCATTCCCAAATCTGCTGAGTCTCCTCCATCCAGGGGTGAATGTGGTTGGATTTTTGGTGGTGTTTTTTCTGGTTTGGGTTTGTTTATTAAAACACACACACAGACACACACACAAAAACAGAGCAGGGACCAGACAGGACTTGATGGATGTCAAAAGTCACTGAAGATGGAAAAGAAAATTCACATTTAGGGCTAATGAAATCAGGCACAGACCTTGAGTGCTTAAAAGGAGAAACTCATTTAGCTGCTTAAAATTTTTGTGCAGGGATACTCTTAAACTTCATGCTGACAATACAGCTACCTTGGAACACCTATTTTCAAACTCAGAAACACCTATTTTTAAACTTACTTTCAGATCAGTGCAACTCCCCTTCAGTCAGCCAGACTGAAACTCATCTCATGGCAACCCCTCTGCCCTGACCACACCTGAGAACAGAACAACCCAGCAGAACTGAGCAACACCACTTACAAACATCATTTGCAAATTGCTCAATCCAGCCAGCGTTGCTCAGGATGTTTAATGCATTTTTTAAATGTTTCTGTAAGTTCTGGCCAATGAATTTAGAATTTGAAGTGCTTATCTCAAGGAAATTGCACAACAGCTTTTACAATTGCTGTCCATGAGGAGGTCTGGTAACAAAAAAAGTCTGTGCTGTTTCCAAAAGCCCAGGAGACACAAATGTACACAGGAAAATATATATTGTCTTCCTGCTCTGAAGGATGGTTTGGGAAAAACAAATAAAAAAAGAAAGTGAAGCTGTCTGGAATGTAGTCTCCAAATCTGATAATTGTGTTCATGAACCTGCTTTTTCCAATTATTTATAGTCTTGATGAATAAAGGCCCCAGAGTGAGCACCAAAGAACAGGAAACCTTAAGTCTCCTAAGGCTTCCAAGTGAGGTCAATTCTTAGACAAGAATTTTAAAAATTCATTACTTAACACCTAAAAGAGTTTTATTTGTATATTGAAATATATTTCAAGTTCTCCTGGAAATTAATGGCTGCTCCTTCTTTCATGTGGCCTCAAGTTATCTGCTCAGGACTTGCTTACTTCCAAATATATTCCATTTGGGACTACATATTCCCTAAATTCTGGAGTAAGTAAAGAAGGAATAAATGTGAGTGTTAGCCCAGAGCACACTCAGCAGTGTGCTGCCAAGGTGACAATTCTCAGAGCACCTCTAAACTGACAGAAAACCTGCAGCTAGAGAAAATCTAGATCCTGCAATACCCACTCTATGGTGTCTGCAGTTGATATTCTCCAAGCTTCCCATGTAAAGCCTCAGATCCTGGCAATGCCAGGAATTCCTGGGAAGGATCCTGAGGAACCTTCCCTCCTGCTCCCCTCTCCCAGCTCCTGCAGACACCCCCAGCAAGTGAGTCACAGCTGACATGTCCAGCTATTCACTGTTTTGGAAAAGAAATCCACTGACTCCACACTGGCTGCTCCATGGATGTGGCTGTGTCCTGGGAAGCCACCTGGGCTGGGGCTGTGCAGAGCAACTTCTGCAGGGCAGCATTAAACCCACCTATCCCAGTTCTCTGACTGAAGGCAGGAAGGTCTCAGCAGCTCCTTTTTACAGCCATCTCTGAGGAGCTGGAGGAAGCAGTTGGATCCTCAGCTGTGGGTGAACACCATGGGAACGAGCAGTGCTTGGTGCTGCACACACAGCCTTGGCACAGCTGTCACCAAGGAAAGCAAACCCCTCACTACGGAAGAAGGCTCCTAATTTGGGAGTTTTCCTCTCTCCGTGGACTGCTTTTAGCCAAAACCAATTCTCTTTTCAAAGAGCTCAGTATTTTGCAAAGACACTGAACTCCAGAGTGTCAGTTTGGCCTCTGGGCACAGCTCCTGCATAGGCATCTCCCCAGAAGTTGGAAAAAGCAGTATGGGAATTGTGGGGAAAGTGAGGTCATGCAATAGTTCATGCAGGGCACCACGCAGACAAGGCCAGGTTATTGTCTCAGTTTCAGAAAAACCAGCAGCCCAGTGACTCAGTCTGGGGGAGGCCTGGGGCAGGCAGGGGAGGCTCCATGCTACTCACATACAACAGGGATCCACTCTGGAGTTCCAAATGACATTGAAACAGAGATGTTAATGATTCCATGGCTTATGCAGTATCAACAGCTTGGGATTAGCATTTTCCACGGACACAGTTAGAATGTTCAGCAACAAACGTTTTATGTCAACCCTGACATGCCAGCTCTAAGCAGAAGGAGGGTTAAAGCAAACACCACTCCATCTATTTTTGGACTTGACATATACTTTAGTAAAAACCCTTAGAATTGACTGATGTGTGCAAGGAGGAGGATTAAGTTAAATACTAAGAATGTCTGCAGCTTCTGAAAATGAGACCATGGGCTCAGGCACACAGTTGGGTTGCAGAGGTTTCACGTGGTGCCACACACTCCCAGAGGCATCACAGCTGTGCAGGGATTGCTTTTTGCTTCCAATATGCTACACTGGAAGGTTCCTTACTGTTTCCCTTTGCACTACAGTTACACTGCACTGCTCAGCTTCAGAGAAATGCAAGGGAGAGAGTTCACTCAGCTAAACCAACCCAGGGCAGCTGCTGCAAGTTCCAAGGTTGGTTACACTCTGAGGAGCTGGGGCTTTTTCTTTATTTAGGTAAATAAAGAAATAAAGCTTTATATAATAAAATAAATAATAAAATAGTAATAAAAAAAAGCTTTTTTTATTATTTAAAAGCTTGCACCCAGGACAAAGGCATCACTTTCCAGCTCAAGTTAGAGATGGAGCATTTATCTTGTGGCAGCAATTGTTTCTCCCTTTCCAAAGTCCTGCCCTCAACTTCCACCTAAGCCTCCACAGTGCTGGAGCACTGCAATTCGTACTCTCACACAGCAAAGGAGGATCAAACAGAGCAATGCTGCTGCCCCCAAGGCCAGGGGAATCAGGAGCATGGAATGGGCAGTGTTATCTGCCCAGCAGCTCCAGCCAACCTGAGCAGTGAGAGCAGCTGGAGCTCAAATGAGTAAACATTAATTCAGGCAGCAACTCTGAGCAGATCCCACTCTGCTCACACCACTTGTCCTAGAAAGTCAGGGGAAACTCTTGATTTCAGAAGACTTTTGGTTATGCCAAGCCTTTTACACTTGAGATCAAAGTCTTCACTGGTGATTTGCAAAGCTATAAAAATATTCAGACAAAACAGTTAATCAAAATAACTTTGTCACTTCCATTAATCCATCTTTTATTTAGTACTTTGTTTAATATTTTAAAGGTGTTCTGCACTCTCTCAGCAGCACATGACCCAATACACACACAGTATTTTGAGAAAGGTGGCTGGAGAGAGGGCAAACCTCTCACTTCAGGGCTTAAAAGTGGTTAAAAGTCCTTTGCAATGCTGAGAAACTCATGAGCTGCTCCCTCTTCCCTCTCTCAAAGCCAGTTAAATATTTCCAAAATTCCCTATCAGCTGTGTATTTCTTCAAGGTTTCCCACATTATCAGCACAGAGAGAAGAATATACATCAGTTCTCCTACATAACTTTAAAAGCATTAAAAAAAACCACTTGCCTGGTGTTTCACGGGTTTGGGTGATTCGGGCTGTTCATTGCAAACAAACAAATGATAAGTTAGCAAGCAGGCATTCCAGCTGCATGTCACATCCCAAATTATCACTGTCAGCACGTTTAACTACACACTCACTTCACAGAAAGTTTCACAGAAACTGCCCAAATTCATTTTAGAACAGACGTTATCGGCATGTGCAAAATACTGCAACCTGTGTTTATGCAAAGGACTAATTAAACCCGAGATGACAGATGGCCCTGGAGCAGCAAGGAAAATAAAAAGGGCAGGAGTTTCATTATTTGGGCACTGCTTCTTTCCAGCCTTGCCAAACAACAGCCAAAAAATTAACCCCAACACCAAGTCCCTTTGTCATCAGCCTTGGGCACTGGGAGGTGGTTTGGATGGAGGAGATTATCCTTGTCCTTCAACACTCCAAGAGGTTATGGAAGAACAAGAGGGAAGAGACACAAAGGAGTCTGGGGGGTTGGTTTTGCACTGACCTACAAATATTTGTAGTAAATAAACCCACACTGGTGATGAGACCTTTGTTTCTTTCTTTGAAGCACCACCATCCACACGAGCAGCAGCACAACCTTAAACTGGAAATTTTGCCAGCAAGAAGGGCAAAGGGAATGTGAAAGTAATAAAGTAAAACAAAAACCCTTCGAAATTCAAACCTGCACAGCTTCTACAGAAATTTTCAATTCCATTCTTTATTCCTTGGCTCAGTGTGTGAATTTAATAAACTTGAGCTTCATATCTGAGAGCCTGGGGCAAAACATTGTGGAGAAACACACACAACAAGAAATTTTTGTACCAAGCCAAATGCACTCTGTGACTCTTATTTTATTAGTGCAGAATCACAGATTTTGACAGAGGTCTGTAAAGCAGCTGGCAGAAGTTTGGCTTGGTCAGGTAAGTAATGTGAATTTTCAAAGCTGCACTCTACCCGCCGGGAAAAGAACTACTCCTCCTGGATTCATGGAGAAGGACAGGAACACCTCGGAATTCAGAGGAATTTTACTTGTTTATATTTAGAAAAGATGAACTGCACTCCTGGGTGTCCATTCTTGTCCTCACTCGGAACAGAACTGAGCATAATCAGACACAGATTTAACTTCTCTGTGTTTAAACTAGGGCAGTTAAAGCCCACTTGTGAAACCCAGGGGAGCTTTAGCCTGAGCAAGCCTACCCAAGGTCCTGTCCTTCAAAAACTAATTCTGTTTCTTCAGAAATTAATAAAACAAATTAAGCAATTTAGCATTTCAGCTACCAAGGCAAATACAGCCACCGAAAGCAATCATTAACCTGAGAATACTAGTAATGAGTTCTAAGGTTTAAAATAGCACCAGCATGAAAGCTGGGGTTTAGTGAAAATAGAGGCAGTTTGGGGTGAGAAAGCTTTGGAGAAACCTTGGAGACCCTTCCAGCACCTAAAGGGGCTCCAAGAGAGCTGGAGAGGGACTTGGGACAAGGGATGGAGGGACAGGACACAGGGAATGGCCTTAAGCTGAAGAAGGGCAGGGTTAGATGGGATATTGGGAAGGAATTGCTCCCTGTGAGGTTGGGAGGCCCTGGCACAGGGTGCCCAGAGAAGCTGTGCTGCCCCTGGATCCCTGGAGGTGTCCAAGGCCAGGTTGGACATTGGGGCTTGGAGCAGCCTGGGATAGTGGAAGGTGTCCCAGGGGGTGGAACAAGATTGGCCATATTACAGAGATACTAAAGTGGCATTAACAACACTATTTCAGTTCTTTTCTCTCATCCTGCCTCTCTCACTGTCCAGGGAATGATGAGCCACAACACTGAGTAGTTTGAAAGCCTCATTTCCTCCCTTCTCAACCTGTCCAAAACCCTCTGCAGAAACACCACCCTCCTTCCCATGCTCACCTATTGCCTGTCCTTGCTCTCTTTGTCCCCTTTAACTCCACATCTCCTTTCTCCACAGCTCCTGAGCCTCCAGAACAGCTGGCAGTGGAGGGGAGAGGAGCTCCCGTGTGTGGCTGAAGAGCCTGGCACAGCTGCCCAGCCCAGCACACCCCAGAGTGGCTCAGCTCTGCTCCAAGCTACAGCACAGTGCTGGCCTTTACAAAGCTGCTCCAATACCATGTTAACAACTGAATAAAACACAATATGCTGGGAGCAGGCAAAATATTCAGCTTTAAAGTTCTTATCACTATCAACCCAATCCCTCAAATTCTTTAGAGCTCAGTGTGAAGCAAGAGTTTTCAGTTATTTACAAGAACCTCCTTCCATCTTCTGTCCCTTGCTCCAAACCAACCAGGACATCCTCAACCCAGCTCTGCCTCCCAACCAAGCTCACTGCAGCCAAAAATTCAGTTTTACCTCCACCCCACCTTCAGCTTTCAGAAGAGCTCATTTATAACTCACTGCCAAGCACCTCTCCCTCCCCTCCACTCTAGAAAGCCCAGCCTCTATTCCCAGTTTTAGGGACTGCTACAGTCTCACCTGGCTCTGCCAAATCCCACAATTACTGAAGTTTCTCTAGTACATTTTTACCACCACCACCACCTCCCCACACTTCCGAGCACAGCGCCCGAGACAACATCTTGGGATTACACAGGAAATGAGACACTGGGGCTCCAGATTCCAACACTCAAAAATCAGCACTCACTACTACATTAAGGTTGTCCAGCACTGAAATTCCAGCCCCTGTGGCTACCATTGACTCCATTTCTAAGGATGATGTGCTAAGGGCTGTGCAGGACTTCATCAGCTCCAAGGAAAGAGGGATTTTGGGAAAGAAAAGCTTCATGGACGAGCAGCTGGATGCCAACCATGCCAGGCTGTGCAGGGGATGGGCAGAGCTCCTACATGATGCTCCTCACAGAGGTTGAACATCTCCCCATCAATCATCCCAGCTGGAGAAGGTACCTGGTGAGCCCCTGTGCCATCAGTGCTGCTGAGGTGTCAGACTGGGGCTCCTTTAGTTTGCTCTATTTTTAAAGCACTCTGTCAGGCAAATCAAAGTTAACCCTAGGCTTAGCATACAAATTGCTTCATTTAAAAAAAAATAATCAATGAGCCATTCAAACAGCCTCAGAAATATGCATGTCACTGATAATTATCTGTAACAGGATGGGTACAGACAGACTGCAAGTCATGGATTAATTTAACAAGCCTATTTTGCATCTTGTTGTGCACAGGGTAATGCTCAGGTTCTACAGACTGTGGATCACCACCAGCCCTCTGCAGCTTTCCAATGAATATGCAAACAGGAACAAATGAGGGCTGCTTCTCTAACCTCCATTCTGACACTTCCCATCTTTCCAGTGGCACCTGTGAGGGTTAGACATTCTTTGTTTGCAATATATCAACAAAAATTAAGTGTTACAGAACCAGGGAGACTAATTTCTATTTTCATAGCTGGTTTGGTTACACAAACATTCTGCATTTTTCATGGACATATGACAAATTCAGTGCTCACTGAGGTACTGCACTGAATGAAGGGCATGATCCAAGGCTTTTATTCAGGACACTCCCCTATTCCTTGTGTTCCTAGTGTCAGCTTTCCCCTTTCTTTCCTGTGCCTTCACTTCTGCAACACCAGTTATGCAGACACACAAACAATGGAGCAAAGTTGCTTCACTGGAAGCCAGATGGGCTTTTTAAGAACACTGGTCTGAGGCTGCATCAGCCCCCAAACCCAGCCAGTGGCCACAGGAACTGTTACAGTGACAAACCTCTAAAGAGGGGACATGAACAGAGGTCCTGGCACCAAGTGCTCATGCAAAGCCAGCACAGGAGAGGCCAAACCCACAGAGCACAGCCAGGGCTCCAAGGGGAACAGGGAAATTGCATCATCTCCATCCCTCAACATTTTCAAAACTCAGCTTTCGTGAGGCTTGGGCAATGCAATCTCACTTTCAAGGAAGGCACATTTTGCAAGGTGTCTGGACAAGAGCCTTCCAGAAGTGTCTTTCAGCCTGAGGTGTTTCAAGTTGTCAACAGTATATTTAGAAATACTTGGTATAAACCCTTCATAATTCCCTTCTCTCCAAAAAACTGTTGGCAATTTTGCTTCTGAGGAAATTGAAAAAACACTGAGTTTGTTGAAGGCTGCACAGTGGTAAAGCCAAGAATACTCATAACTCAAAACCTCCCCAGAAAATCAGTTCTGATGGATGATGTCCCAGATAGTGTCTCCCAGAGCCACAATCTCCCAAGACTCAGGGCAGAGCCATGAACACACCCCTGACACTGCTGCCACTCCAGTGCTGAGCAAGCTCCTCCTCAGCTCACAACTGCAGCACTCAGGCTGCTCAGCAAATACTTACAAAGACTAATTTTGATCTTTTCTGTGTGATAAACCAGCACCAGTCTGAATAAGTATCAACGCACAGGCTCACAATATTTGCTCTTGATTAAGCAAAGATTCAAGTTTCCCCATACACTTCACTAGATTTCTCCAAATCTACCTGCAACCTTTCCTTCTCTCCCACTTCAAATCCTGGCCTTTGTTTACCATCACAGATTGGTCAAAAGTCATCTTGTGTTCCCACATGAGTCTGAGCCTTGGCATATTCAGGAATGTCTTGATATGAAGTGCCCTGCACTAAATTTACAGAAGTTGTAGCTGCTACAGGGGGGAAATGACCTCAGCTGTGGCAGAGGAGGTTCAGGTTGGATATTAGGAAAAGTTTCTTCACTGACAGAGTGGTTAAACATTGGAACAGGCTGCCCAGGGAGGTGGTGGAACCACCATCCCTGGAGGGGTTCAGAAAATGAGTGGAAATGGCACTTCATGGTATGGGTTTAGTGGGAATGGGGGTATTGGTCAAAGGCTGGACTTGAGCTTACAGGTCTCTGCTATGATACTACAAGTCTGTAATCCCATAAAATAATGTAGTTTGAAGGTTCCAGCCGCCACAGGCACCTGCATTACCACTGCAAAACCAGGCACAGGCCAGTTTTGATTACAGCAAGACCCCTGTTTGTAGCAAAGCTGAATTAATACTTCACTGCAAAGAGATGCAAGTGCTCATAACAGACATTCAAACCCATTCATGTTTTTAAAAGCAAAGAATCATTAAAAATTCAGTGCAAATGTTGAAGCCTAGTAGGGAAATCTGCAGAAAGTTCTATATAAATCAGAGTTAGTTTCAAGCTACAAAAAACCCCAATATTCTCTGACATTCTCTCTCACTTGTTTATAGTGCAATAAAATCTGAGCTTTTAATTAGATGCTAGCTTCTAGATATAGCAAGTCTACAGCAGATTTTAAGCTAGATGATTTTTCCCATCTACAAGTTAATTTTTGAAAGAAAAGAAAGCTTGTTCACAAATGTAGTACCAAAAACTGTATCCAGTGGGAACTAAATTCAGTTAGAATTGCCTGGGTTTATTGAATTTTTTGGAAAACTGGGGTTTATTGCATCAGAAAGCTTTGCTATTATTTGTACAAAGCCTTTAATTTCACAACAGAAATTAGGCAGCTGACATGGACCAGAAATTTGGATGTAACTGCTCATTTCAGCCACTCCTGAAGAGAAAATAATGGTTGAGACAAAATTACATGAATTATATTACAGTTTATCTTTAATAAAAAAAAGTCATTTCTTCAAATGCAAAGATGGTAATTTGCAAAAAGAGCAATAAACAAATGAGAAAATATCCCAACTTACAGGAATATTATGGTCCTTTCTTCCTTTATGGGAGGAAGCAACATGAGCAAGGTATTGAATAACCTTCTTAGTGTTCTCAGTCTTCCCGGCACCAGATTCACCTCTGCAAAACAGGGCAGACATTTTCCTCAAAATTCATCTCCAACAAGTCAGCAATCCTTTGTTTACAGCACCTCACTTCATCCCATTTATGGCTCTGGCTGTGCAGCAGAGACCTTCCCTGACCCCCTAAAACCAACAGAGGGATGTTGCAGGAACCACAAGGTATTTGTTTAAAATCCGTTCTTCATCCTAAAGATCTCCTCAGCATTAAGATGTTGATCCAAGGTGTAACATCAGTTTGATTAAGAGCTTTTGGCTTTGTGCCTGAGCTCCTTTGCTACCCAAGGTAACATGAAACACTTGTCCCCTGCTTGGATCACTGCAGAGAGAATTTTCAGGGTGCAGATACGTTTTTATTTTTAAATCATGATTATATATACACACACACACTTACACACTTAGCATGATTTTAATATACTTTATATAGCAGGATTTGGTTATGGGAATTACCAAGTGGATGGAAACACTCAGTACCTTCAGGAGCCAGAAATACAGCCCAGTAAAACACTTTAAACAAGAGATTCTTTCCACTGCTCATCTCAGACTCTTTGCTAGGTTAAAAATATATTTAAGGCCACAGAGCTACATGAAACCATTAAGAAATGAATTTATCAGTGCAGAGTGGCAGAGTTCACAGATCAATAAAGACAGCAAATGCACATTGCATTTTTAAACCAGAGGTGGATTTAAAGCAGAATATGTTTAGACAGGATTTATGGAGAGGTTTACAGGAGAGATTCAAGGCAGGAAATGTGACCAAGTTCATGTCCCTGCAATCACAAGTGATGTTACTACAGCTCTAAAAATGACAGTCTGGAGGGGTTTCTTCTAACCTAGGTCTGATCTCCACACAAATCCACCCCCCAGAGGGATTGAGGTCTGCCTTAGGCAGGACTCAATGGCTGCAAACCACTGGAGGAAGATTTCCAGGGAGACAGCGACTGCCATGAGCAGCTCTGAAGTGTGGGAAGCTGAAAAGGATTTTATCATGGGGATTTGCATAGAAAGAGTGGAAACACTCCTGTCATTCAACAGTTGTTCAAAAAAATTAACAGTTTGGACGCCAACTCCTTTGTAAGAACAACAAGCACACATTTTCTCTGCCTGCTTATTTCTCCTCTAAGCTACTTATAATGGAAATGTTCATTTACCAGGGGAATTTAGGCACATTCTTTTGCAGCCTTCTCCATCATGCTGTACACCCCAGTTCTGCAGCTAATCTGCATTTGCTTAGGGATTCAGTACCTCCAGACCTGCACTTGCTGATCAGATAAGTGCTGAGGAGCATCCCTATCCTCACAGTGCACTCAGCAGCAGCAGAAAGGAGATGAGAGAGCACTTGGAATTTTAATTCTGCATATACAGGAAGGATACTGATACTACCCCAGATTTTCAAAAGAACAGACTCAAATATTCTCATTGCTCCTCACCTTTCAACACTCTAAAATCACATAAACCCCACTGAGAATGGCCCTAAGAGAGAGGAAGCTGTGCTAAGGGATGGCAGGATGGGCATTTCTGCAGCCAGGAGCAAGAGCTTTCATTCACAGCAGCTCATGGAACTCCTCACAAGAGCTTCAGGTGAAACAGCCTTTGCTCGACCCAACAGAACAGCAGCAACCCCCAAGTTTGGCTGGAAAAAGCTTTTCACTGAAAACCCTGCACACAATGGTCCTGCAGATGAGCTGCTGGATATTCCACAGCCTCACTTTCCCAGCTGTGACCTGCAATTCCAGAGGGTTAACCAAGGCCCCAGTCTCACTGATGGCATCTGCTTCCTGGAAGCAACTCCATCAGCCTGGCTGAAACCACTTTGGTCCCATTTTTCCTCACAATCATTGGAAAATAACCCAGAATATGAAAGATTAGAAAGCCCTGCACTCAATGACTCGAAGCTTCCAGAGACAGACAGGGGAGTTCCCTTCAAACTTGTTGACTGGGCTGGCTTTGCTCAGTGCATGGAAAAACCTGGAAGGTCCTACCTGAAAAGCTGGTTGCAAAGGAGATTACTCTGAGAATTGGCTAATGGATAACTGGGTTTCCTTTTTGCCAAGATACCATCAATATGAAACCCAGAAACTGGGTGTACTTTGGGACCGCTACAAGTGGAACAACACCCTCTGCCTTAATGAAAAATCCAATTTCCACCCAGCCCAGAGTCCTCACAAACAAGACAAAAGTGAATGCCGATATGCAGAAATAAACCCCTGAACCATCAGGTGCCAAATCTTGCTTCTCAAGTCTTTATTTCTCATTTCCCTTTCACTGCAGTGTTTACATTAACATAATTCATGACCATGAGCAATAATAAAAGCAGCTTTGCCTGTTTCTAGATGTGTATTAAAATATGCTAATGCTAAAACTATTCCAGCAGGTAAGAGAAGTAAGAAGCACAGCAAAATATACATCTACATTTTAAAACAATACAATTTGTTCTTATTGTCAGCAGAGCTTGGGAATGCACTTAGCTGTGCCTGTAAAGCCAGAGAGAAATAATCTTTTCTGTCAAATCACAAGAAGAATGTTTATTACATTTTAAAGGAGGGAAATCTCCTCTAATACATGCAGGGAGGAGAAGCTGGCACAATAAATACAGCTCAGATGTCAGCTCTGGAAAAGGGCAGCACAGGGGTTGGAAGAGTCAGCTGCAGACACACCAGTAAAGCTGCACAAGCACAGGAAAAGCAGGAGCTTGAAACACATTCCTTGTGTTAAAAACCCTCTAAATCCAACAGAGGGGCATTTTAGAGAGAGTCTTTATGCAAGACCTCATTCAAAAGCAACACTAACGGATGTTATCATCCCAGTCCTGCTCTCCCTGGAGCTTACAAGAATGCCAAATATTTCCTGCAGCATCGTGTCAAATAGCTCTGCTGCCATATACTATGAAAGAATTAGAAGATTTAGGATAAAGTCCTTTGTATTTATAGGAATAATGACATCTGCATACTTTGGTTCTTTCCCAGGAGTGCAAACACATGGATTATAAAAATAAATTCAAGTCTTCTACCTCTATCAACCTGCCCAAAAAAGGTAAACTCTGAGTAACACCATGTACAATATTTATGGAATGGGGATGGAATCACGAAGCTAAAGCTTAACTTTTTCAAAACCTTGTTTTAATACAACTCAATCTGTTACCATAAATTAAACAGCTAAAGCCCTGGGCTGAGAACCAGCCTCACCTCAGCCAGTGGCAGCTCTGCTAAAACTGCAGTAGACTCATGATTTCACCTCCTTTAGCTCAGGCACAACTCCACTGGTAGAATCAAAACCTTATGGGACTGAATGGAAACACTCAGCTCCAGCCATGGGCTATACCAAACAGTACTCCCAAGGAAGCAAACCCTCCTCAGCAATAGCCTCCAGTTGGAGGTATAAGGTTATTCCATCAATTAACTGAGGGATCTCTCCCTTGGAAACCACCTTCCAGGGACAGGTCAAAGTCCCACAGTGACTGGGGAATTTATGCAGGATCCCATGTCCAAGTGCTCTTCCCTGGAGCAGCAAAGCTGCTGCTTTGAAGCAGCTTCATGCACATTTAAAATAGGAAAAGTTTAGCCAGCATGAGCACTTTAAAGTTTAACATGGTTTTGAATTCATTGCATGTAAAGCTGTAGTGTCATTTTCAGCAAAGCCGAGAACTCTCCAGGCAAATTTATCCCAGCTCCAATTTGGTTAGCAAAAACCAGGCACTGACTCAACCAGCTGCAGTTCTTTCCCTGAGCAACTTGAGCCCAAATCTTGCACAAAAGGCACTTCCACTACTGAATGGACTCTCATCTGGAGAACAGGCAGAACAGAGAGAGAGAGGTGATAAAGCAAAGAGGCAGCAAGCAGGGACGGGAGCTGCTCTTCCCATGAAACAGCATCCTCTTCCCACACCCCCACTTCTGAGGGCAGGGATTATTCCAGAAATAGGTCAAGTGCCCCTTCAGGAAAGTCCTATTCTGAGAGGAGACACTTTCTGAAGGAAAACAGTAGGGAAAGAGCTGCTTTCCTTACTATCCAGCAGGTTTGAAGCATTCACACATGTTGTGACAGTGACAGCACTTGGCAGGGTAGGGCCACCACCTCTCCCTGATTTGGCAAATGCTTTATGGACTTTAGGGAAGTCAGATGAGTTGAAAGTTGTTTACTGAAGGCCCCACTGGACAGACTGGCCCCTTTCCAGCCCTCTTCCCCTGGGAGCCATAAATTCCACGAGCAGAGGCTTCCCAGAAGGTACCAAGTGCCACCAGTAGCACAGGACAGAGGGACACGAACCCACACATCCAAAGAAAGCTCCGTAATTCAAAGGTAGGCTTTTCTTTATCTTGTTCCCTGTGCACAGTCTGCAGGCTTACAATATTCCTGAAGATGTGGAATGCGTTAGGATGGTGAGATGAAGTCTGAGATCATCTCTGTGATTTAAATTCCTGAAAAACTAACCCAAACAATTTGGGATTTTTCTTTTTGGATGCCTGGCTCACTCAAACCTTCCCTCTGCATTAGGAATTTCAGTCTAGTTCTGCCCTTCCTGATCAGGAACAAGCTCTGGGATGAGTTCATGTGGGAGCAGAGGGTCCCCCTGTGAAGAAGTGGCATCACTCCCTTGGCACCTGGGCAACTCCCCAGCACACAGAACCCAACCTGCTGCTCCCAGCTCCCCTGGCCAGCAATGCCTCCTTCCACGGGAAGCAGCCAATTACAGAAGGCCCCAAACCATGGAAATATGGAAAATATGCACTTAAATTGTTTGGAGGAGAAAGTAACTGCCTATGTAAGAGCCCCAACAATGGCCTTTTGTCCTTGTCACAACAGCAGTTGCAAAGAACAGAGGAGACACTTATTCTCAGGCACAACTGAGCAGATCATCCGCCAGTTACAAATTAACAGATATTTACAGACAAGACCTGTAATTAAAAGGTGTCTTAATCACCTGGCTTATTTGCTGCAAGAGGTATAACTGATAGTTTGGAAAAGAGTCATTAATTGGCTTCACTATTTACGTGGCTGCTTTAGAGCTGCTTCCTTTCCCTCTGGATGCTTCACATCATCTCCACACCACTTGCCTGGGGAATGTTCCCAGCTGGACTCCAGCCAGGGGTTGTATAAAAAAATGTTTGGTATTTGCTGCTGTTGGCCTTTAATAAGCAGCCTCTATTCCCTCCACACCCCATCACTCCTACGGAAGCCAGTTCAGATTAGATATCCTTGTAGGGCTGCTAGCATCTGCTAAACACCTATTTATCAGGCCCAGGCTCAGTTTTGGGAATACCAGAAGTCTGTGGTAAGAGTCTCCACTTCAGAACACACTGCCTTTAAAAGTGCAGCGCAGCACATTTTCAGAGTTGACTTTCTTGAGTTTTTCCCAAATTCCTAATTACCACAACACAAATTTCTTCATCTTGGTCATCAGTCTGGCATGCTCAGTGTGCAGAGAAACACCAAAACTTAACAAAATAGCAGCAGCTGCAGCCTCTCCAAGAGGACAAAAAAAGCCACCCTGAAAAGCTCTTCAGCACAGCTTCACATCCCACAGAAATGGGAAAATGTGCAGGAAGGTCTGGGAATGCTGCAATGTTGGCATCAGATCTCTGTACAAATCACTGATGGACGCTGAGTCAACACAGACTGAAACCAACTGCTTATATATATATTACTTTTATATATATTACTTAGAAACTAGAAGGAACATGAAGTTTTTGGGACTCCACATATTTTCTTTTCAGCAAACTAAGAATTTACAGAGAGAAGGTCCAAAATAAACTTTCATTTGCACTCCAGTCAAGGGGGAGTGATGAGAGAGAAGTTGGTTAAGTCCAGCTTCCCAGAAAAGTGCTGGTTCTGAGGGCTGTTCGTTTGCTTTTCATGGAAAAGCAGGATGAACTAAACTCCAAAACAGAGGAGAGCTCCAGCAGCCTTTCTCACCATCTGTTAGTGGTTAGCAGCCCAAGATTAAACCATCCAACTTCAAAGCTAGAAAGAAATTCTCACCATTACTGTTTGCTCAGCTCCTCCCATCTCATCATTAGCCAGGCAATCATCTGGCTTCCACCCATGGATTGTCCAATGGATTTGGGAGCTGTAGATATTCTGGACATATTTGGGTTTTTCACTTGGTGAAAGGCCAAAGGGCACATAAGAAATCCCACCACTACTCCTGAGGAAATCAGTGGGATGCCATGGAGCAGCAGAGGCTGCCG
Organism: Lichenostomus cassidix; assembly: GCF_008360975.1. NCBI lineage: Eukaryota > Metazoa > Chordata > Aves > Passeriformes > Meliphagidae > Lichenostomus > Lichenostomus cassidix. The sequence goes on from NC_139498.1 coordinate 10,745,381, forward strand.
GATATGGGAAAAAGACTTTGGGTCACTCTGAGAAAAGCCTATCCACAATAAGTCATTTCATCAAGAGTTTCTCCTACAAACTTCATCCCTGGGCTCAATACTCCCCAACTGACACAAACAGAAGGGGAAGGGGAGGTGCCACTATGAAACAACATAAAAACCAGAAGCAAGGAAGTCAGTGCATGTTACATGCTAAGTCCCGAATTAAACCCTGCAGACAGTCCCTGCAACAACCCAATTGTCTAAATTTGGCTCCCTCAAAGGTGGGGAGTGGAAAGGGAAGAGAAAAGGAGGTAACAAAGACAGCAAGACAGCACAACACTTTATTCTCAGAGACACCTCCTGTCCACAGCAAGAGCAGGAAGGCATCTGTCACCAAGTCTGGATTGGAGAAGTGCAGGACAGCCAGAGCAGCTGGCAATCCCAGCAATCCTCTCCTAAGAACCAGACTGCAAGTCAGGACAAGGAGAATGTAGCAGCATAGTTTGGTGGGTTTTTTTCCCCTCCTTGGTACATTTGACTTTGGGAAAATCTTCTTATGTACTCTAAGACCACCAGTTTATGCAGAACTCCTGATGGACCAGCAGGTGATGAAGCTGAGACAGAAAACTTCCAGGTAATCCCACTGCCTTCCAAAAGAATGAGATGTTATGAAAGACATGCTTGGGGAGCCACCTATGCAGGCTATCCCACTCCAACCATGCATTGAGATAAATGCCTGTTCCTGCAGAATCTCAGTGAAACGCAGGTTATTCTTCAGCATAGCTCTCAGAGAGAAAAAACTTAACTCTCAGCAAACTGAATGCCTCAAGAAGACCCACCGGTGCTCACCTTCTTCACTGTTATTTACTGGGACAGTGACTGCAGGAGTGCAAGCCTTTCTGGGGAAACAGAATGGGGTTTCCTAAAGATCTGCACAGGGGAAGACAATGAAACTGCCTCAGCTCCAGATTTAATTACACACTCTCACGCCAAGGATAAAAATGCCATGTATACCACATTCAAACAGCATCCAGTTGTCTGTTGAGTTCTGAAGATCAAAAGCTTGCAGGTAAGGTAACAAAAAAATTGAAGGTCAGAGGGTTTAAAGGTTTCCCAAGGTAAGTACAAATGGACTGGACATTCACTAAGTTAGAACCAAAGGAAGGCATTTGGAAAACTGCAGAGACTGTCTAGGAAGAGCAAGAACCCAAAGGCTTGTCATAGCACCAATCCTATACCTAAGAACTCCTCCAAAAGCAGCACTCCTGGCTGTCAAGAAGAAAAGGGGACTGGATCCAGAGACCTGGTAAAGTGCCCTTCAAATACCATGATTGGAGCAGTGACTGCCCCCTCCTCTGAAGGCCCTGGAAGGTGAAAAACCAGGAAACTTCATCAATAGAGGCAGTGGGAGGGAGGATAAGATGCAAAGCAGACAGAGCTTCAGCAAGCAGTGGGAGAGCTTTGTCTCCAGACAATTCCTGTCCAGGCACTTGGAGACAGGGAAATGACAGGCACACCACAAGTGTCCACTCAGCTTGAGAGCACCACTCAAGAGGTGGTTTTTTGCCCATTAGCTACCCTGAGCCACTCCTACTGGAGAAATGAAAAAGGATTCTGAGGGCTTCCAACTTTAGTAAACATCAGGGTCAATCAGGTGATCCAGGTTCTGAGACAGCAAGTTTGGGATGAGAAGATGAGTCTTATGAACTGCCACAGGAGTTTCTGAAACCACCTCCGGTGTGGTTAAGACTCTCTCCTTGCACCTTATTTACTCCTGCCTTAGTCTAGGACCTGTAAAACCAGTGGCATGATGGGCAACACACAGTTTACCTTTTCACCAGAAACAGCAATGCAATGCAAGTACTGGACATTCACCCACTCCTCTTCAAAACATGGCATCTCTTTCCAGCCTGCCACACAGGAGAGCTCACCATGTCCAACTCATGAAGAGCATTTAATACCCCAAAAATCCCAGTTTATAATGCAGACCCACAAGAGAATAAGGCTCTCCCATGAAGCTCACAGGGGTAGCTGTGTTTAAGGCAGTGCCACAGCAGGAAGTTTTCTTTATTTGCTCAAGAGATAAAGGGGGAGTACAAATGATGGCCCTCCTCCTGGAATGGGTTATAGAGCTGAAGGGCAATCTAAGATAAACCTATTCTAAGAGAAGAGTGTTTAGTAACCTCTACAACCTCTAAAGGTTTAGTAACCTGTCCTTTTTTTATAGTTAGCATGTAAATGATGCTGACTGTGATGGAGTGTGAGCACTGGGCTAAGGGGGAACTTTGGTGCTGGAGATCACAGAAACACCTTGGATCTCATCATCTATCACCTCCTGTGTCTTCATACTCTGACAAGGTAAGGCCTAGCCTGGATATTATTCTTCAGTCCTGTACATCCATTTTGGAGACACAGTGCCTTACCCTTTATAATTCTCTCCACTCTATGGAGGAAATTCATATTTTCCTGTAAGCCATGTCCACTGTCATTGATGTCTTTAACCTTATTTTTCTTTATGCTACTTTGCAAGTATTTCAGTAAGAAACACAAGGTAAAGCTGCAGTACAGCCTGGGATCTGTGCTCAGAAACTCAGCTTTAGTAAGGCTCGGGCACACATCCCCCTGGTACAACCAAAACACTGAATTAAAGGTGGCAAAAACTTGTGCCACATCAGGGGACTCACAGTTTCAATACTCAGGTTTGGGACATGCTGCCCAGACAGTGTGGAAACCCTCCAGAGATGTACTGTTCACTGCTTCTGAGCACCAGCTTCTGAAATTGTCCACGGAGCAGCAGATCTGTTACCAAGCATGTCACATGTCCAACAGAAGAGATGTCCTCAAGGCCATGTCTGAGGGTCTTGACACCAGGACTGCACTCAGCAGCCCCTGGTAGCTCCAGACTTCTGTACTAGGATACACCTAGGTCTGGTGTGAGGATATGTCTCCATTGCCACCCCTCACCACCTGCACTCCAGCTTCTCTGCAGAGGAGGAACCCAGCACAACATGCATGAATTCCATGATCTGTACCAGACACAAACTAGGGATCAATTGTCTACTCAGTACAGATGGATCAGAAGCTCATGGTGACTTTAGAGGTGAGCTAATGACAAAGTTGAAGGCAGGAGAGCTTAGAGGCTTTCTAGTTTGTAAATGAGCAGATTGGACATTTACCAAATCCTGCAGCACTTCCATTCCAATCTGTGGGCTTAGCTGACCATGCAAAGGAGAGTAAAGTTCATGCACAGACACAAAACACTACTTCAAAACATTCACCTGGGGCAAGCACACGCTGTCAAAGCATCCACAAACACATGAGAACAAAGCATTTCTTCTCGCTCTGGGATCCCATCCCTGCTTTGAGGGCTGTTTTGTGCATTGCACATGAAAGAGTCATCACAAGAAAACACAAGGCCTGCCAAGAGCAGGAACCACAGACCTAGACAAGCCTGTGTTAACTGGACCATATTTTATCTCAAGAACAGAACTCCTTCTGCCTCTGTGCCCTTAGACCCCAAAAATCCTATATTCATGGTATCCATAGCTGAAAAAAGCATGGCTTGGAAGGATCCACCCTCAGTCTTGTACAGACTCAGAGTTAAGGCACTTCTGTAGGAAGCAAAAGATGGAGATTGGCATCCATTCCTGTCAAGAAGGAAACTGAACCCAGGACTCCTTCCAGCAGTTGTTCTCCCCACTGAGCTATTCCAGGAAGCAGGATCCTCCCAAACCCTGTTCCCAACATGCTGGCACCCAGGAGAGGCACCCAAGGCACTGTAGCTGCCCCTCTCCCTCAAACACCTGAACAGGCTGTGTTCTACCCAGGCCTGGTAACCACAGGCAGCTTCATGACAGAGCCAAGGTGTGATTTCCCAAGCCAGACAAACCATCCTGACCCCCAGGCTGCTCTCAGCAGGGACAGTTTCCCTCCTGCACCTTGTACCTTCAGGCTGGCACACGGGGTGCTGGCCCAGGGAGCTGGACACGACAAGCACCACTCTGTGCAGGGCTGGGTTTGGGCCAGCCTTGCTCCCCAAGCACACAGGGAATCCTTATCACACTGCCTGCACTCCCAGTGCCTGCACAGGAAGCTGCAGGAACACACAGTCCATGGGGGAGAGGGAAGGAAGCTGAGCATCCCTTCCAACTGCAGGCCAAGGATACAGCAGCTCAGGGGGTCACAGGCCTCAAATCCCACTGGTGTTCTGGCTTCCCAACCACTGCAGCTCCAGATCCCAGAAACTTCTTCAAGCTTTGGAGTTGGATACAGATCTCTTCATTGACATTTTTAAGTTACATTTCTTAAGTACCACATGCCTAGAAAACTCAATAATGTGAATTACAGTACTAAAAGACTATATCACCATATTAAATATCACCTCATGCTACATCTTCACTCACTGATTAAAGAACAAGCTTTGACACTAATTAAAGACCAAAGTCCCCTCTCACAATACAGATCCCCAAAAGTACCCAAATGAAAAATGGTCACTCACGTGCAGAGAATTGATTGGTCCTCACGGTCTGCAAAACAAGAACAAACACAGTTAGAGGGTTTTGTCCACACTGTTCTGCAATTTGCAATACAGTTTCTTTTAATTATTTCTCACATTCATCTTCTCAGTTTAAGAATATTGAGGACTCTCTGAAGCAATTTTAATAATATCCCTTTAATAATATCCCCAGTTCACATGCACACACCCCTCAAACAACACCTTAGAAGTTCTTAAAAGTCCTGACATTTCAGATAATGAAGTTATAATTCTGGTTAAATTTAGTAATCATCCATGGTAAGGTTTTCAACTATATTTTCAGATTAAGTGGACCTAACACTTCCTATTCTGTATGCACAAAGAATTTTAAACCTTATGTGAGAAGAACAGTTTCAAGCACACAATTCTGACAACACCACTTGGGAAGCACACTGCCATCTCCAGCAAACAAGTGCTTTCCTCCCCAGCTTTTTGTTTTCCTTTTTAAATGAACACGCAGGCCTGAAAGGCTCCACAATTCTGCTTATTCATGAAAGCCTTGTCCAAAGGACATTCACAGAACCCAAAATGCTGCAGTGCTGTGGCTCAGCACTTTTGTGACACCCAGAGCTGTGCTCACGACTTTGAGAAGAACTCCTGAAGGTCAGATACACCCTGCAAGGGCTATTTCATCATGACAAGAGCTTTACAGAATATATTTCAGCACCATATTAAAAATTAAATAATCAAAACATTCAAATATACCTGCAGCAAGTAAAATATTTCGGTTACGTGTGCTTTCTGCCCTGTTTGAGCCAGGTTTCAAGGAGTTCAACATCTTTTTCATGAATTTGCATCACAAAGATCTTGCTTTTACACCTCAGCTGTTTCTCACCAGCTCCAGGACAATACAATTATCTCCTGCAAGCTCAGAACTTCAAACACATTTTCTGTTCTGATTGGCAATTTGAAGTTGATTACATTATAATAAATAAAATCAAGCTTAACTTTGCTCAAGTGTAAAGCTCAGGACTGTACAGACTCCTGGCCAACCCCTGCATTTTCCAGACTGGAAAAGCCCTGCCACACCATCCAGTCCCAGCTGTGACAATGCCCACCTTGTCCCCAGCCCAGAGCACTCAGTGCCACCTCCAGGCCTTCCTGGGACACCTGCAGGCATGGGGACTGCAAACCTCCCTGGGCAGCTCCTGCCAAGGCCTGAGCACCCTTTCCATGGAGAAATTCCTGCTGCTGGCCAAGCTGAGCCTCCCCTGGCCCAGCCTGAGGCTGTTCCCTCTCCTCCTGTCCCTGTTCCCTGGAGCACAGCCTGACCCCCCGGCTGTCCCCTCCTGTCAGCAGCTGTGCAGAGCCACAAGGTCCCCCTGAGCCTCCTTTGCTCCAGGCTGAGCTCCTTTCCCAGCTCCCTCAGCCTCTCCTGGTGCTCCAGCCCCTTCCCAGCTCTGTTCCCTTTCCTGGACACTTCCAGCCCCTCCATGTCCTTATGGTCATGAGGGGCCCAGCACTGGACACAGGACTGGAGGTGCCCCAGCAGTGCCAGCACAGGGGGACTTCCCTCCATACTTCACTAAATCTTGTACATATACAACACACACACACATATATATGAAATCTGTATCTGCAGCAGTGAGCTGTGTCTCCCCCCCCATTGCTCTGCCTGATGCAAACAGCTCCTGCTCAGCTCCCTGTGCAGGCTTGGGCCATAAAGCAGCACAACCAATCTGGTTTTGGTCTGATTTGTGTTGTGCTCCATCTGTGCCCTCACAACTGTAAAGGAAATTGTGCTGGTGGCAGGGAGACCTGAGATCCCTCTTGTACCCCATTTGATCAAAGGGCTGTGTTCATACAGACACAACATATTTTAAAAAGCAAACCAGCTAAAAAAGATCTGGTCTAACGAAATTCTAGTGTTTTATTTAGTTTATTAATAGAAACATTGAATCATTTAGGTTGGAAAAAACCCCCAAGACTGGACTCAATCACAGAAATAGAATAGAAAGTTTGAAGGACATGAAGGTGGAGCCTTTCAGAGCAGGCAGATGCTCCTGCACACTGCCACCACAGGCTGAGCCACAGATGGCACCCCTGGCAAGCTTCAGACTGCATCGTCACCTAGTATGACAAAAAATGAAGGTGCTTTCTGACTGAAAAATGTTAAAAACACGCAGTCAGGTGTACTTTGAGCCCGTTGTTCAAAAATACTAAGAACTACAAGTGATCCCTTGGCCTGTTGTACAGACCAGCTGCACTGGGCTGTGCCTCACCAGCAGCAGCAGGTGAATCCTGTGCCTGTGACTGTGTCTTGCAGGCAGATGTGAGCTCCAAAAATCCTGCCTGAAGGGTAACAAACAACAGAGCAAGTGCAGGAGGAGAACTGAAGAATATTAGTTTAGATTATTAGAAGTGGGAAAGGAAAATTCCAAGAGCTGGTGACCCTCCTGACAAAGCTGCAGGGATGCTCCTGGATCATTGCCTACAGCTGCATGAGGTGCAGCAACTCCTGCACAGACACACCAAAAAAAGGAATGGGAAGCCTGGGATTGCAAGAAATGAAAACAGAGTGGGCAAAAGCAGTTGGGAGCATGACAAGAGAAACGTTAAGGAAACACTTGTTTATGTCCGTCTGGGTTTGATACCTGAGAGCTGGTCTTGCAAGACCTATCAAAAGTAAGTTTTTGAAGCCAGGGGAGGAGTGCAGCAGCAGCTGGATGTCCTGCACAGACAGAAGAGTGCAGCTCTGTGACCCTGACCTGCTTCCAGGGGCAGCCAGCAGTGACTCATGCACTGAAGCAACTCTGTACGCCAGCAAAAACTCAAGGTGACGCAGGACAGTACAAATCATTTGTTCTTTCAGAAGAAACAGCTGAATGAAAGCCAAGTTGGTACCATGAACAGAGCTGAAAGTTAGTATTTCTTAGCTTTAGTATTTACTGAGGCATTTTTAAGTGACAACTTGATTTTCCCCTTTCTTGCTTCCCAAGAATAACTTCATTCTAATTTTGGCACTGTAGCTAGGCCATTACCTCAAAAAACACAGTCTCCTCTAAACTAGAGCTCCTCAGTTTAGCACTTCAAAAAACTTAAGAACACAGCTTACGTTTGCCTTAAAGTTTAATTTATTTAAAGACAGTGTGTGTTTGTCAATGCTTTGTACCATGACATTTGTTACCTGTGCATTTACCATGCAAGGCTACTGTGCCACAAAACACAAGGCACACTGCATAAATTAATTTTCTTACCCAATTAGTCCTAGATAAAGTCTACAAGTCCAGAAAGCTGTATTTGTCATTGCCAGAATCTCCAGCAAGTGCAGCCAAGCTTTTTAACTTTCTCTATCTGGGAGCCTCAACAGACACAGACCTTATAAAATAAATTATCTGCACTAAAGTATGTAATTCCAAATCCATTTCTCTGTGTCCATCTGGACTCTGAACCTCACAGACCATGAAAGTGGAAGTAAGACAACAGCAAGCTTCAAGTTTTGCCTTGTGATCCCTTCCTGATGCCAGTGGCCAGCTCCAGCACCCAGCACTGAACTGACAATACCCAAAACCACACAGGAAGGCTCAGGGTGATGCTTCATGCAGCATCAAATGCCAGGTGCCTTCTGGCCCAAGAAAGAGCTGATCTCCCTTGACTCACTCTGAAAAAGACTGACAAAATGACTAAGGTGGAGGGGTTATTTCTGGCTGGTTTCTGTAGCTCTTGTCCTCCCCCGAAGAACACAATGTTTCTGCAGTCCTGGTTTCAGAGCAGGTGGTTTTCCCCTCAGGACTCCCTGAGCAATGCCCCCATTTCCCTCAGCCTGGCTGGAAGGGCTGAGCCTGCGTGTGACTCTTGTCAGATTTGTTCTCCGGGGTGAAGAAGAAACTAAACTCCTCTGAGCAGACAGACCCCAGGGCTTGGCTGCTCAGGGGTTAAAGCAGCTCAGCTCACTATTCAAAGATGCTCAGTAAGTCAATTCAGCTCAATCAGGTGAATATAGGCACGAGGATGAGGACATTTAAGAGGTAATGAAATAACACCAAGCTCTTAATTTAAGCTACATCATAAGACAACCCTTTGGTTTTAAACACAAACCAAAACAGGCCAAGTCCCATTGGAATTTACCACTTAATGCAGCTTGGATTTAAATATAATCCAAGGTCTTCAAGCTACACTGAAGCCCATAACATCCAAGTTGCACAGAAAAGATTTCATACAATATCCCTAATTTGAAAATCAGAGTTCCAGTCATGCAGAGTCTATGAATTTCAAAAAAATTATTTTCGGCTGATGAAATAACACTTTCTATAGACTAGGATATCCTTTTGAATAGAAGAATCTGGAAGCACGAAGGCAATACAACCTGATACTCCAAAAACTTCCAGCTTCAGTCTGGATCTCCCCCACTGCTGTAATTCAATTTGAGCAGCTGTTGATGTCTCGTTTCCTCTGCCCAGTGTCCTATCCCATTCCTCCCTGGAGCAGGCAGCTGACTGGACACATGCACAGTAGCTGATGGAACAGCAAAATTTAGTTTTCAACCAGATCAGCTCCCTGGTGGAGTTTGGAACAGAGCCAGACAAACACTGGAATTAGCATATGGAAAATGAGAAGCGCCTCTTGTGCCAGCTACTGAGGCTCTGGTCACCCTAAAGCCACTGAGAAGAGCACATTGCCCAGCTCAGGTGAGCTGCAAACCATCCCCAGCAGAAAGGGCCACCTCCTCCCATCCCCGGGTGTGAATGTCTCTCACTCCTGCTCCTTTCACCTCCACACAGGATCTCAGCCCCAGGTGAGGAGCAGCCAAAGCCAGCTCAGGGCTGGCAGCAGCAGCCACGTGAAACCCCTCAGACCACAGGGACAAACCCTTGGCAGAGAGGCCAAGGAGAATTACCAGAACACAAGAAAGGAAGAATTGAAGCTCTAAAAGTAATTTTTACCTACTCTGCTCTCCCCTCCCCACAGGAATTAGCTCTGGGGACAGCAGTTGGCAGCTCCTCAAGCAAACCTGGTGCTCAGCTGCAAAAGGGTTTTCAAAAATCCAGTCAGAATAGATCCTGATGTTATAACAAAATGCAGGAAGTTTTGACTGTCAAAATACAAAAACATCTGACTCCACAGCCCTTCATTCACTGAGCTATGGAAAGATATCCCCCACAACAGACTAGACCTAACAAACCCCCTGTTAACTCCAAGGGGAGGCTCCACATGTACATCAAACATTTGTTGGGTAACTGGCTCAGGCAGGATGTTCTGAAAAGTTGTAGTTCAAAGCTATGGACTCTGTCTACAAAAGAATTACAGTATTTTAAAAGCAGCTTTTCTCAAAAGCATGACTTTGTTCTGCTCTGGTCACACTACAGTCATTCATAACCTGATATAAGACAATCAAACAGAAAAGCAAAAATCTGTCTTCAAGTTTCCCACCAAAACTCAAAGGCAGCAAGATTTCAAGAACATGAACTTTCTCACAGAACAGAGATACAAGCACACAGATACCCAACCTCTACACCTGGCTTTGCTCCAATTACCCTTTACTATATCGATATTTTAACTACTGAAAATGCCCATATCTCTCTCTCATTATTTGACTTGGAATGAATGGAAGGAGCCATTTGGAGCTATCCCTGAGCAATCTGCCCAAAGCAGAAAGGCATTTTTTGAATTAGCACTCATTGATAAATCTATGAAAACAATGCCACACATGCCTTACCAGCTTTCAGCTTTAATCTACCTCTGATTACAATTCTTCTCAAACAGTAACTTTTATACAGACACTGACTGTCTCACAATCCCCTCATTTAAAGTAAGAACATGAAATAAGTGTGCCAAGGTGAAAAGGTTAAATCTAGCACAGCAGTGAAAATGTATGTGAGTTTTAACCTGGTTTCCCAACTCAGGCTGGAGAAAAAGCAATGGCCTACCACACATCCAGCCAGCAGAAAAAGTGTGGAGAGAAAATGGTTCTTATTTGCAGGTACAGCAAGGACTGCCCTTCCCCAAACTCAAGCACAAGATTCTTGTGGATCATTCATTCTGTCATAGCTTTTCCTTTTCCAGAGCAGTGACCAAGTGCCAGCCCCATTTCTGGAGCAGACATCAAAAGAATTCCTGCTTTTCTGGGGGGGTGGAGGAGGCAAGTTCCTTGATATTTCTCAAATGGGAGAAATGACTGGCTTTCTAAAAAGAGGCCCCGTGCAGGGGGAATGGAGGGTGCTTGTTTATTTGGAGGTGGTATTTCATCCTCAGGTGCCCAGGAGGAGCTCCCTGGTTCCCTGCTCAATAGCCTTGTTTGTTGTGGATGCAGGCTCCAAGGATCTGTTGTGTATGTGCCCTCTGCTGTAGGTGAACAGGCTCAGATATCAATCTATCCAAGGTCATTTAAAAATTGCATTCCTGACAAGTTCTGTGAAAACAGGCCAGTGCCGGGGGGAGAAAGAGCTTCCCACCAGCAAAGATTCTGCTGCTGCCAGAGCATTCCCAGGACTGGGTCACAAATGCTACATGACAAGAAAAGCACACAGGTGGTCCCACAACCTGCCACTCTTCAATTCCAAGCTTCCAATTCTTTTCTTTTTCCTATTTCCCTGCTGGACTGATAAGCATGGGAAGAGATCTGGTTACGGAGATGAAGCACGCCTTTTTAATTTGTGTTTGTCTTCAAAATGTTGCCTGGTTACTCCCTAAACTATCATCAAACACTTAGCGCTGTGAAGTGCCTTGCAACAAACACCTCTAACCAGAGCCAACAGGAAGAGTGACAGGCACAAGTTTGTTTGTTGGGCACCTACCTAGTCAAATGTGCCCTGACACACTGCTGGGCACCACGAGATTTCTGGTTATCCTGCATTTCACCTCCGCCTGCAGCTGTGCAATCATCTCCATGTGCAGCTCACTCCCTCCTCAGTGCAGTTCTGCAGCTTCCCAAAGCCAGGGCAGTTTGCAGGAATAAATCAGCATTGTGATCACAGTAACCCACCGAACACTCCAGGGAGCTTTGCACGAAGCAGAACATTTGCTAATAATATAAAGCTGACATTTCAATTTTGAACACCTAAATTTCACTGAGGTAAAACTGCTTAAAGTTTTAGAGAAGCTGAACCTACTACATGCCCGAAGTGTCTGATGTGACACTTTCAGCAGTGCTACAGGAGCTGGACAGTATCATTGTCAGGTTACCCTCCTTGGGAGGTTTCAGGTAACTAAAGGACGGAAACATCACAGGTGTCTCTAAGAAAGGTGAGTAGGGTCATTGCACTATTCTTCCAAAAGCTGGAAGGAACCTCTGGAAGTCAGAAATTTTCAAGGACACTTCAGGGGAAGCCATCTCTCTTGATGCACCTTCAAACTGCATTTATTTTTTTCTTCTTGCCTTGTCAGCATCAGCTTACTCATATGTTGGTCAGATTCTATATCCAACTCTTATTTCTTTGAAACTGACAAGCAATGAACTGGCAGAAATTCTCCTCCTTTGCCCTAAAACACGTAACATTAATTATACCAGAACAAAGACCAAATTCAGGTGCAGTCCACTCCTCGTGGGTATCCAGTGGTTTTAAGTCTTAGAATAGTATAATTTATCAGCTTTGCTTCATCAGTGCTCAGACACTTTTCTCTCAGAACACTGAAAGTCCCCAATACCGATCAGATATCAGTCCATAGAGAATTACATCAACCCTCTCCCTGCAGCCCAACTTCAAAGGCAGATGCAACAGTGCTGCTTTAAATCAATCAGCAGTTCCCAGCTCTGGGTGTTCACCTGGTATTTCCCACCCAGCCTGATACAGCACAGACACAGCCAGTGTCTCCTGCATTTCCTCTGCCTGTCTGAGACCTGTCAGCTCGAGCTGCCACAAACCCTTTTAACAAACCAGCATTTCACTCCTGCCTCTTACTGCAAGAGATCTCCAAGTCTGTAGTGATGGCTCAGTAAAACATCTCTTCACTCTGGGGTTGGACACTGATGTAAACACTTTATGTGGCCCTGCTATTTGTGAAGATGAAATAACAAAAGCTTTTATTAAAAAGGAAAAAAAAAAAGTGGTTCTATCCCTTCCTCTGGAACATTTGAGATAAATCACAACAGCCACACTCCAGGTTTGCTGCTGGCTGGTACATGAAGTTAATAATTAGCAGTGATACATAGCAGAGGTCACTCAAAGCCCAGTCATGGCTTATGATGCCCACTTGTTCCAGTGACCCACAGCACTGGATACAGGGATTTTTTGCATGTCTGCAGCACACGAGGTGACCACACTCATCATTCCCTCACCCAGCACAGCCCCAGCCCGGGAGGACTGAGCCAAGCTGTGAATTGAGACTATTTTAGAAATCACGAGTGAGGCATTTGCAACATTAGCTTGAAATTCCCCAAATTCCTGAGGAGAAAACTGTGACGTTCTCAGCACTGCCAGCCAGGGCTGAGTCAGCACAAGAGAACAAAACAAACAGGACTATGTCCTGCCCACCTCATGCAACTGGGGGTAGCTTCACCACATACCAGAGAGAATCTGAATTTTATTTTACTTTTTAGTCCCAATTAAATTTGAATAACCTTAAATATGGTTTAGTTTTCACTACCAGTCTTTCGCTACCTTTATTAACTATCATTAAGAGAAGCTTTAGTAGATGTAAGTTAGAAATTACAACAGAGCTGCTACATTTGTGAACAGCAGTTCATGGGTAACATGCTGCTCCCCTAACAAATTCAAACATGGGGTTATTTATTCAGCCTTTTCAAACAGGGGACTGCTGTCGTTTAGGAGATGACCAGAGCATACAAGGCAGCTTCAGGGAAAGCTGGCTGGGCTGTGTGAGTGCTCCTGACCCCACACTGCCATGCTCAGGGCCAGGCACAGTTTCTGGGCCCAGGTCACTGGCCAGGCCAAGGACTGGGTCACACAAGAGGGGTTAAAGAAGCTCAGCTGAACGGCAGTGACAATCCATAAGGAAAAACTCCTCCAACTGCCCCAGCCTGAGCTGCCAGGACTTGCTCCCTTACACCCATAAAGCTGCTGACAACACACAGGAGCAAATTTTTGCCTTCCTGATTTGGGGCTCCCAAGGAGCTCCCCAGGAGAAATGAAAATCCACACAGGCCATCCCTACACTTCAATTTCAGCTCTTATTTGCATTCTGCTTAGCAGTAACCTAAGATTAGTAGGAGCTGGCAAGCCACAGGCTGGACAAGGTTTATTTGGACTGCAGAGCACTCAGCATAGCAGTGGTTTCCATTCTCCATCAATCCTGCTTAAGTTGTTCTACTTCCCATGTGGAATAATTTTGTTTAGACAAAGATTACACTGTCAACTGAGACAACGATTCAAGGAGGCTCTTTAACTGTAAGATCTGCCATGTAAGCTCCCTCATTTAACTTTTGCTCTTGTCCTTTCCAAGCAAACAATCAAGCACAAACCACTTAACAAGACGGGCTGGGAACTTTCACTGCGGTGACCTCTTTCCCAAACTGATGATGCCTGAACTCGGCGAGTTTGGAGAGATAGCAAGTGTGACAACAGTCCCAGCAGGGGCAGTGGTTTGGTGTGCTCAGTACCACACAGGACACAGAGCAGCTCACACATTACCCCACCACAGTAATGGATGCCAGTACAGGCATCCATTCCAACACCTCAGCCTGCCTGCTGCTGGGCAATGAGTTGGAAGGATTTTTCTGATGCATATATCCTCAGTCCCACAGCAAGCCTTGTGACAAACACGGTTATGTGTAAATACTTTTCATCACATATTTGCTGCACAGACTCCTTCAACTGCTGCTCTTCAGCACTGGAGTTATTGCTTTTTCCAAGCACTGAACACCATAAGAAATTCCAAACCACTTTTCCAAGAGAACATGCAAAAGCCACTGCTACATTCCCATGAGATGTTTCAGGAGACAAAAGCTCCTGAGTTTTCATCACTTTACAGTCGAGACCTTGTGAGTGTGGAATGGTGCAGCACAACACACTACATGTGCAGTGTGTGTTCAAGCTGAACAATCATATACAATGAAGATTTGGGGAGGGTGGTGTGGGTATCTCAGATGAAGTGAGACAGCTCAGACACTAAAATCCTTTCCTCAAAAACCCCAATTAAATGTTACTTTTATTTTAAACACAAATTTGCTTTAAGTTTGATTCTGCACAGGTTTTAAAGAAGTTCAACAAGTCAGAGAACAAACACCACACTCCCACCCTCTTGAGCTTGAGTCATGTCTAAGTTCACAGTAAGTTCCAATTTAGCACAACCATTTGCAATTGCACAATATAAACCCATCCATCAGCTTTTAAGACAAAGTCACAGATCTCCTTTCCTTAGGAAGAAAGCTGTTGACCTTCATTTCTTTAAGGTCAAAAGACCTTTCACTCACATGCACTTGTGCATACACACAAGAATTTTCCTGTTCCCTTTGCCACTTCTCTAAACATGAGCATCATATATTCCTTCTGCTAGTTACAGAGGGAAATCCTTAAAATCCCCTTCTCTCTCCCCCTTGAGCACACAGGCCTGACACAAACATTATTTCCTGGAAGTACAAAGCACTGACACCCATCCAGCAGTTTCACAGCAGATATGCTGGTAACTGACGGAATCTTTCTCTCATGAAGGGTCACTGGTTACCAAATGGCTTTGGTTGTTGTTTTAACACTGTTTCCATCTAATAACCAAGTGTACACAACACTAAAAAGGGGGGTAATATCTCCCTGCTGAAGCAGGAGGGGAACAGGAGGAGCACCTCCCTCCCAACAACTTTTCCTCATCCATTTTCAACACCTAACACCGCCTTTCTTCCATCCTTAGTCTTTCTTTAGAAAAGTATGTGAAAAACAAGGGTAAAGGAAAGATGATAATTATCATAGAAACTTTTGACCCAGTAACGATGAACTCATTCCTGTACTAAAGGCAATAATATTTCCTTGTGGTTTTGTGAAGAAAAATTTAACTTCATCTTTTAAATCTCTTTCATTTGAGACACTGAATGTTACCATGAACAACTTCTGCTTTAAAAAGAGATATAATGCCATTTACCAGCTGCCTCTTGTTGGCCTGTTGAACACCTCAGAGCAGGAGATGGTACCTCAGTCCAACAGCAGACAATGCAAGGACTGAAAAGAGGAGATAAGGATGATTCCCCACAAGACTTTCATGGCAGCCACCAAATTCTCCCACAATTTCCTCATGCATGTATTCCTCACACTAGCTTTAAGCCCCCACTATACCCTGAGGCACAGACTATCACAGTTTAGCTCTGTTGTTAGAAAAATTGCTTCTTTTTGCTGTTTTGGACATGTCATCTGCAAATTCCAAGTAATGACTCTTTGTTCTTGCATAGGAAGAGATGGGTGGAGGAGGTTCACTATTCCCTCTGCCTGTGCAACTTCAGATTCAGATTTCTGTTACATCTGACCTGAATTGTCATTTCCTTACTGAAGAGTTTTGTTCATTCCGGTTGTTTTGTCAATGTCTCCTGTTCCATTTCCCCTTTGCCGAAAGCAGGGCAGGCCAGGGCTGCACAAAGTGCAGATGAAATCACAGAATGGTTTGGGTTGGAAGGAACCTTAGCAATCATCCAGTCCCACACCCTCCATGGACAGGGACACCTTCCACTATCTCAGGCTGCTCCAAACTCCATCCAGCCTGGTCTTGGACACTTCCAGGGATCCAGGGGCAGCCACAGCTTCTCTGGGCACCCTGTGCCAGGGCCTGCCCACCCTCACAGGGAGGAATCTCTTCCTAATCTCTAATTAAAACTTCTGCTCTTTCAGTTTAAATCCACTCCCTCATTCCTGTCACCCCAGACCCTTGTCCCAAGTCCCTGTGCAGCTCTCTTGGAGCCCATTTAGGCACTGGAAGAGGGTCTGAGGTCTCCCCAGAGCCTTCTCTTCTCCAGGCTGAATAACTCCAGTTCTCAGAGCATCATCCTGGTGCCTTCTCTGGACTGGCTCCAGCAGCTCCACATCCTTCCTGTGCTGGAACCCCTGAGCTGGAGGCAGCTCTGCAGGTAGGGTCTCACCTGTGTTTGTCCTTGACATGTACTGTAAGTCTATATATTATAAAAATATGACATTATTATAGATTGATTGTATGTATTATGAAAATAGAGAGAAAACGTGCCAAGTCTATGGTAAAAATGTTTCCTAGATTAATCCCTTTTCCACTTAGTCCTCACATTCTCTACCTGATTTACAACCATGGCTGACAGATGCATTTCAGTTTCCACAAACATTTCATCCCTACAGCTCCTATTTCAGCAGCAGCAGCTCCAACATTACAAAGAGAATTCATCCCCCCAGCACACACCAGTGCTCAGTGGGACACACAGAGCCTCACACCCCGTTTCAGCCTCCTCCTGGACACTGAGCTACAGTTTTGCACGTCAGGCTCTTGTTTTTGCTACCCAGCATAACAGTAAGTCAAGGATCCCCTCACAGCCCCCTCTCTTTCCCAAGATGTTAGTGAAAAAAATGCACAAACTAGAGGAATGCAGGTTCCAGAGTCTGCAGCAGTAACTCCCAAACCATAAAAAGCAGAAAACAATGGACAAGATTGACCAATCGTTAACCAGTTCTTTGCCTATACAAAGGCCTTTCCTCAAGCTGCATCAAAGGCCCCTTTGGTTAGGATTGTTATCAAACTCCCTTTGAGTACAGTGGTCTCCAGATTCCCAGATCTGAGCAGGACCCTCAGAGATGGCACCAGTAGCTCATATCTGGCTGCTCTGCTGCCAAATGCTCTGTGTGAAATGTTTCTGTGCAGCACAGTCCATCAGCTATTCCATCTGTGAGGTTCTTGCAGCTTTTCTATTTTCAGCATTTTTCTATTTACAGACCCTTCAGATAGTGATTTCCTAATATTTTCCTCAAATTTTCCACAAGAACTTCCCTGAGCAACTTCATAGCAGGCATACATAAAGAGGTAGACATCTATTTCTTCCTGCTTCTGGATTTTCCTTCTACACACCATCAGATGGCTTTGAAAAAGCTCTAGAACAGGATGAATTTGAATTCCCCAGGGTGATCTGAAAGCCACGAGTTTTTATTCACCTTGTGCTATGAAACAGATGCACACCACCTTGCAACTCTGGATCCTTGAGGAAGGCACATAAGGTCTGCCAGGAATTCCTAAGCAGCTAAGTACCTGAGAGCATCAAGTCTGGACAAGTGCAAGGAAGCTGGGGATACACCAAGATATAAATTGGCAGCTGTGTTGGTGATGTGACCCTGGGGTCAAAGACAAGGAGCAGGACACCAGCAGCCCTCACTTCTCCCCACTTGCTAAGGGATAAACACTGCTCTGCTGCTTGTTGCTTCCTTGCCAAAGGATAACAAAGAAATTTAAGTCAAGAGGACTGGGGAGGCAGAAGGAGCTCCTGCAAGTGCTGGCAGTAGCAGTAATGGCTGCACTCTTAGCTGAGCAGCCCAGAGGAATGCAGGCACGACTGACAAACCCCAGCTTTGTGCCCAGCACCCAGCAGGGCTCTCACACTGCCCTCCAGATCAGAACACATTGAAGGGCTTGTTACACCAAGGCACTGCTGCTTGTGCCTGTCATCTCCAGGCTTGAGCCAAGCAGAAGCGAATTATCCATTTCACAACTACCTAGAAATAAAAGGAGTTTAATTTAAACTAAAGCTTCAGTGCAGAAGCAGGTGCTGACTGAGTAATCGCACAAAATGATTCATCTCATGAATGATTTCCCAAGTTGGATGCACTTAGTCTTGAATTCCTGTCTGTAGGCACAGTCACAATTCAATTATGAGGCCAGCTTGCATAGCAAGTTTTAAAATTAAAGTCATCTCTGGGTGCTCAGAATATCAACCAAAAAAGCCCATGGAAGTGGCTCATCTATTGCAGCACTGTACTTCAGAAGTGGGAAAAAAATAACCAAGGCACTGAAGAAACTAAGAATTCCTTACATAACAATTATCATTCCTGTCTCATTTTTAAATACAAGAAAGTTACTGAAATTACGTAAAAAAATAAGTCAACCACTTCAAATACACTTCTAAGCAACTAAGCCTTAAGAAAGGGTTGTTTTCCTAATTAAGTGCCCAACCTTGAGGCTGAACAATAAACAGGGATCCAGTCACATTTTGACACAGAGAAGGACAAAGGTCAGTGAAGAACCAAAGAACTAAAACTTTTCCAACAATAACAAAAAAACGTTAAAAATACAGTTTCTAAATCTAGATTGTGGTACAATGAGATCAACTGAGCTTGTTCAATAAGTACTTGCAACTGATGCCATTCTGAAATGGCCAAGCAAGGTACAATAATTTAAATCATGACAACTTCTAGCCCCTGAATCACACAGGTTTAGTATCAAGATACAGAACACAAAAGTGAGGAGAAGATGAAATATTGCAAAACCAGTTCAGCTGACAGAAGTATTTATCATTTTACAGCAAATTCAAAAATAATGAGGCAGTAGACTGCTTCAGCACAATGGATTTCAGTTTTTTCTATTTCATTTCTTGCTTCAAGAATCTCTTTCCCTGCACTCAGCCATGAAGACACTGCCTGTTCCACTCCTGGAAGTGTACAAGCAATCTGGATGTTAATGGTATTGTCACTGAAGTATTTATATTCCACACCTGCCTGAGCAGACCAAGTGAAAGCCCAGAATTCTCAGTGTAACAATAAAGGGACCTGTAAAACCTTCACCTGGCATTTACCAAGCAGCCAGTTCTGCTGGGATCATCATCCTGAACTCTGTAACTCATTAAAAGCCCTTGGGGACCCTTTTGGGAAGTCGAGATGTAATGAAAATACCAAGAACATTAATGGCACATTTATCAGGTCCCATCTGCTCCTCACAACAGAGAACACCAACCATCACTCCCAAGACTTTTATTCTCAGAGCAATTTTTCCCTCTTCCACTTGAAGATTTAATAGACTTTTTCTTTTAAAGAGTTGTCTTACTTTAGTTTCAATTCTTTTCTCCTGTATCAGGGGGTGGGTATGCCTCCAAGGGAGGATTTAAATCAAGATTAACTACAAATATAGATCAATAAGATGTTTTTAAGAGAGAAGTATTGCACCTGTAGGCAGTTCTGGCTTCTCCAACACCAAGTGTTCCCTTCACGTCTTACGCTGTTTCCGATAAACCTTCTCTGCAACAGGATTAAAGGCAGGCCTAAAATATCAGAGCTAATTTGGTGCTCATCAAGATGTCCTCAGGGAAACAGGATAAAAAGGAGAGACTAAGCATAATTATACAGGAGTAATATTAATAGGCAAGCTGGGCTTTAGCAACAAAAAGTCAACAAGTTTTCCTTAATATTTCTTCCGAAGCACTTTTATGTCATTGAATAAAGAGACATAATAAAACAAAGCCATACTTCCTCTAGAAATGCAGTGGGAAACTTGGAAAGGAAGAGGGAAAAGAGAAAGTCAACTGTGGTAAAAGCACTAGGGAAAAATTTATGAGTGCTGCTTTTGCACAATCAAGTCTCCCTTGCTGGTAAAATATTGTCACAGACCTATGAGCCCTAGAGAATTCATTTTCTTAGGGAAAATCCTAGTCTGTGGCCAATTTTTATGGCCCATAATTTTCAGCAGGACTAAGGAACACTAGCAAGGCTTGCAAATTGTATAACCAAACAGAATTAAGGTCAACAGTGTCACAGGGATTAGGACACCAACTCCTTATGATCATGTCAACCAGCAGCCATGAAAACCTTTGTGGGGCCAACACCAGCCCTACCCCAGTGCTTCAGTCCATCACCCCTGGGATATGGGTACTCCCTGCTTCACCTCCTCCTTAGGGAAATGAAGGGAAAGTGCAGGAGAAATCCACTAAACCACCTGTGAAGTAACACCCTACTACCACAGCACTTTGAAAAATAATTACTGGGGGAAAGAGAGGGGAAATCCAGTCTGGAAAGCTGAATTGCAGGTTATTATCTTCTGCGGTCAGGCACTGGGTAATGAGTCTTTTCCTGAAGAGAAATCCTGACTGGCATAACTAGAATGCACCCAAGTCTTGCTTGCCTTAAACAAGACTACCTCCAACTCAATCTTTAATACAAGTGTTGCAGCAAAGGCAGCACTGAGGAGATCCAGCAGTGCCTGAGTTTTGCTGTTCATTGCAGAATTCACCCCAAATCCCTGTTGCCTCCCAGCTGCCCCACCACTGACCCGTTCATCTGCGGCACTCAGCCGTGGAAAACAATGCTGCACCTCCCTCTCTTGTGGCAGCTTGCAGAATTCATTCTGCTCCCTGGGGAACACCATTCCCCCTCCAAACTGGCTTCTTGGACCTATTCTGTGTGTCAGAGCTCTTCCCCCACCCTCTGCCCTCTGTGTTTGGCAAGCACTGACCCACATTGCCAGCCCATTCTTCCCCTCCCCAAAGGGCACAGGGAGGGCTGCCCTGGGCAGCCAGAGGGGCAGGAGGTCCCCCCAAACAGGAAATTCTTCAGGGAGCCAAGAACAGAGCAGGGTTTGATGGCACTCAGCAGTGCTTCCACACAGACCTTTCCCACCACAGCACTCACGAAGAACTGCAGGGATCCATTTGTATTCCCAGTTTGGGAATATTCAGAATGTTCCACAAATGTTTAAGACAAGGAATAACTATGGAGATGCACATGCACCAGTTCTGCTGACCAGAAAACCTTTTACTTTCATAATCTAAATAGAAATTTCAATTTTCTTATTTAAGCACAAATATTAATTTAAACATATGAAACCTCAGAACAGCAGAAACTGGAAGCTGAGCTGTGACTGTCCATGCTCTGAATTAGAGGCATGAAAGCATTAAGAGACTGAGTAACACTTTACTCACTGTGCCCAATTCTCAGCACAAAAAAAATGTGGTTTAAGAAATCAGGTTGCTCAGAGTCACAGCTCAGGTCCAGGTATCCTGTTCATCTCTGTAAACATTGTTCACAAACACCTGGAAATGAGTAGTTTGTGATTAGCTGCAAGGAAAATAAACATGATTATACTGCACAAAATACCACTGAATAGGCCAGGAAAATCCAGCCAACCACTGTCATTAATCTAAATTAGTGGCCAGGATATTTCTATTAGGGTAAGGCCATATTCTCCAAAGGAATTGCATTCCTATGGTTTCAATTTCAGGTTTGAATCCTAATAATTAAACTTCAGACGTCAAATACTGGAAACACAGCAGTCATCCATATCAAAAGAAAGCTATGGATATGCTGTACCAGCAGTAGCATGACTTGCAATAATACTGGAAAAACTCCTCTCCCCAGCCCTCTCTTTGCCATCCCAGCTCTATCTCCCAAAGCAGCTACGTGCACAGACAGGAACTGCAGAACAACACTTTTATAAGTATGTGTCAGTAACTTATCAGCAAAAGCATCCTGGCCAAGGATTATGGTGCAAAGAAATGCTTGCAGAGACCTCTGATGATTAATCTGAAGCATTTTGATTAACCCAGCTAGTTCTCAGTTAGAGACATATTTCTACCAGCCAAAACCTTCTGACAGGTATTTTCTGTTTCATTAGAGGCTGAATGCCTGCTAAACACAAGGCAGAATTAGAAGATTAAAGACATTTTGTACATTGTGTTAAAATATTTGATAGGAAAAACCTATCTCTCCTCACCAAATCCTGGGCACACTCAGTAGCTGACCTTGTGCTGCCACTGATAACCAGAAAACAAATGGAATAATGTAATAATTTTGTTAGGACAAATATTATTTGGTGCTCTAATGACTACAAAACCTTGGTTGTTGTAATTGCAAGTTTTATTTATATGGAGACAAACTCGGTTCCCTGAAGTGTCTCTCAGCATCAGGGCTCATCCCAAGACTCTGGAAGCACAGAAGGAGCAGGGTCAGTGCCAGAGCTGACACAAATCCTCACCATGACCAGCATTAATGCCTGTGCTGGAGTTTTAATTTATCCCTCAATGCAGTTGTGGAGACAAACCATCAATGGGGAATTCATTAACTCCTGCAAATGCTTCCTAAAATAAGCAGGGAGTGGCTCCATGCAGGTGAAGGGCACTAGAAAAACAGATTTAGTTACCCTTAAACATGTTATTCCCTAAATAATGGATACCATTGCATGGGTTTCATCTATTCTTATTCCAACCTATGCCTTTGTTTGTTCAAATGAAAACTCAGACAATCAAAAAGAAAGTAAGCACAGAGATTTGATACAAAATATAAACCTCCATACATCAGAAGGAAAGAAAAGAGGACTGTAACCAAACATACACCACCATGTGCATTTCTGTTAATTCCGTCTTCCAAGAATAGTAACATTTGTCCATGTAGCAAGATCTCCAGAGATACAAATCAGCACCAGCAGGGTATGTGAGCTAATATATGGAGCACCCAGAGTGTGCTAACTACTGACATTGACTTACTTTATTAGAGGACATTTGTCTCAAGAACTTCAATGTATTCTTGAGACCATTTCAAGAGGTGCTTTCAGAGTGGGAAGCCCTTAATCACAAACCACTTGAGACTGCTACAATGAAGCCTTTAAAATAATCTTGAGGTTTGCTCTGCTGTTATTGCACATGGATTTATCAACGGTCCTCTGACCTGTGCTGCTAGAGGCTGTTGTTCTGGTCAAGAAGTCAGAGTTTCTTTCACAAATACACATGAAAACAGAGGCCCAGATACCCACTGGGAAGCAGAACAACTCTTGGTGGCCTCAGTTCGCTGCTCTTCCCCTGCCTGTCCCTGCATCACCCCACTCTGCTGGCACAGTTCTGAGGAGAAAGGACACTCAGCAACCTGTAGTTGATTATTAAGCAGCCCCAAAGACAAAGTCACAACTGAAGAAACAAAGACTTGTGTGATGTATTGAAAGATATAAAATGTCTAAAAATAGTTAACATGTAAATGGTTGGTTAAGCTGGTAGCAGAAGCCAGCTTTTGCTCCGTTTGTGTGAAGTAGGTCAAACAGCTTTTCCCCTCCTTCCAGTCTCTCCACAGCTACAGCACAAAACACAGCAAGGTGTGCAGACCTGGCTCTTGGGTACACACACCTCTCTGGATACAGCATGCTGGTGTCCCCACACCTTTAACAGCCCCCTAAATATGAATCAATACTGGATAGTATGAGCTGTGCTTCCAGAATACTGTGTCAGAAATGCAACTGTGCAAGTTCAACAGTAGGTACTCATTTCAACAAAATTGTATCACATCAGATTCAGTTTTCATGTTTGTCCAGCACAGCCTTAAAGCCAAAATTCAAACCTCCCATAAACTCACCCTATTCTACTACAGCAATACATAAGTTAGGAGGAAAAAAAAAAAAAAAAGAAATTCCTCCAGGTTAAGTATTTCCCTGACCTCTTTTTGAACTCAAACATGCCATTGTTCCATTGTCACCTCAGATTATTTGTCAGCTGCCAAAACACCAACATTTTTATAGCTTTCTCTTTTCAATCACACTCTTTTACTCCTCCTTCCTCCACAGCCAGAGCACAACATCTTTTGAAATGAACCTTATCACTTTTTTTTTTTAGGAACAAAGTATTTCTGCTACAACTTCCACAGCACCAGCTGGCCCAGTACAATTGTGTTGGTGTCACTTTGCTGCTGCGCCTCAGCAAGTCACACAAACGTGATTCCTTAAAATTCTGATTCCATGGAGCTGGATAAGGAAACCCCAAGCTGTAGGTACATGAAGGAGCTGGCAGGTAGCTGTTCAATCCCCAGTGAGTGCTCCTTACCTTGCAGCATGCACCTGTAGGCAGACTCGGATATCGCGTAAATGTGCGGTGGCATCTCGTGGCGCTTCTTCCCTCTGTACATCTCAATAATGTTCTCTGAGTAAATTGGGAGGTTCTTGTAAGGATTTATAACTACACAGAACAGCCCTGAATAGGTCTGGAAAAAGAGAAAAACAACAAACATTTCTGTTAGTAAACAGTATTGAAATGGAGTCGTAAAGAACAGAAAGCCTTTTCACAGGTTCTGTAATATTTATCTTAAAACAAAATTGAGGTGCTTTTTGTAGAGCAACTCAAAGTACCTGCTATATTCAAATTATTGGTTTCTAGTTCTCTTAAAAGGCTCTTTAATTACCTGCATAAAAAGTAATTTAAAGATAATAAGCGTAGGTAAATTTCAAGAGGAGTATCTGATCTCTTTCCCACAGACATTTAAATCTCTCTTCCGTTTGCCAAGTTCCAGGCTTTATGGACACCTTTTGATGTTCAACTCCTTCAGTAAAATGTGCATTCCAAGGTATTTTCATTTTGAAGGAACTGATAATATCCATTGCTCTAGTAACTAATCTAGTTGAGGGAAGAGCCTATTTCAAACCACCATTATTTCTGTTATCCTGCTGTTTTCTCATATCTGTCCACCTTTTCTGCTCATCAGCCCTTCTCAATCCCACACAAGGGTCATTCCCTCCCCTGTCCCAGCCCAGCTGAGGGACAGTCTGGCCCTGCAGATGTTGCTCACTCTGCTGTCAGAGTGGCTTACCAGAATAACAAGGAACCAGCAGCAATTGTACATTGCTGATTTCACTGACTCCTACTGAGGCATTTCTGTTCAGCCAAACATGCCTCAAGTGTCACAGAACTGAGCCCACACTGAAGCAATGCCCACAGGGCTGCATTTCCCTGTGACCCAAGGACCACAGACTCCTCCAGTGAGTTCCATCTCTGCTCTACAGCAGTTATTGCTAAGGAAGTTATCCCAGGAACATCCCCAGCAGAAGAAGGAGCACAGGCAGCCACGGCCACGCGGTTCTGTGGGAGGGACATGAGCCTGGTCTGGCTGGGGATCAGAGGCTGAGCTCAGACAGACACTCTGCTCTCCCAGGCTGTTCCCTCATCCAAGGGATCTGGTTGGCTCTGGCCCTTTCAGCAGCAACCAGAATTGGCTGCTTTTAAGAAAGCAGAATCTCTCCATTCACTGTTATCTCCTCTCATGCTTGGGCAGAGTGTTCTTGGTCATTACTGAAATTCCCATTTTTACCAGCTCAGGAATGCAAGCAAGGCAGACCAGGTTTGGCAGAAATAGGAGGTATCTTTCTGAATATCAGGAAAGCCACGTTTCTTACCTTTGCAGGTTGAGAGGAGAAAAAGAATGGGGAGAATAAGCAAGACAGCATTAACAGCTTTGAGAGCCCAGAGTACTGAGCAGGTCACTCAGGATTCTTGTAATATTTGTTGATTTAAAAGAGTATTTCTGCAACATTGGTATGAACACAGCAGCTGAAAGTCCCAATCTGCCTTTTTTTTTTTTTTCAAAGTACAAAATATTCTATTAGGAGAAAAATGTGCCCCCCCTGTCCTTTCTGCACCTCCACCAGCTTCTGGAAAGACAGGCAGAAGGTGTTCTCTGAACTGAGTCCAGGAGCACCATCAGCAAAGAAAAAGAACTTGGTTTTAAGCCAGATATCCTGACATAGGGACATCTTATGTCCTTGTAGGAAAATACTCCCTCAGCTTTGGTGAGATCTGCTGGCTGATAAGAACTGCAGGGCCTTACCACCTAAACAAGGTATTTATTTCTCAAGAGAAAGGAAACAGATCTTATCAGGGCAACTGACCCAAGGATAAAGAACAACTTATCAGTCATTAACTCAACATAACATGGGTCTGTTGGCAAGTGGGCAGTTCCTCCCCAGCCTCCTTTCCTACCACTGTCCCTCTTGCCAGGATCAGTGCTCTTGCCCTCACTTTCTGACGTGGACACTGCTGCAGACAAATTTCAAACAGAATTGCTTGGAACCAGAAGCAGTTCCCTGCTCGAACTCATTCATGGTCACTGGTGACACTGGAAGGGAGGGAAGGCAGGACAGTTATTTTAACAGCTTGGTACAACCGTCCAATGAGCCAATTAACTGGTGAACAATGGACACCCCATTCTAGCCACCTTCCCTGTGCTCAGCTGAGGTCACCCACAGCCATCTGGCAGCACCACCAGTGACATGGAAGCACTGAGAACAGCCACAAGCCTGGTTTCCAGTCTAGGCTTCAAATGAGGGTCATCAAAAGAAGGATAGGTTTACTCAGCCCACCACAGAATCACCAGCTCAGAGCCACAGAGCAGCACCTCCCCTGTGCTCCTCCAGTGCAGCCACAGCTTGAGAGGGAGACCTGGTTGTTGCTGACTGCAGGGGAGAGCTGGGCCTGGGAAAGGAATTCCCAGAGCCAGAGTCCACTCCAGACCTGTCCCAGCAGAGCTCTGACCAGTGCCATGGCACCAAAACGTGCTGAGGCCAGCAGAGCTCTGCC
This sequence comes from Lichenostomus cassidix, assembly GCF_008360975.1. Lineage (NCBI taxonomy): Eukaryota > Metazoa > Chordata > Aves > Passeriformes > Meliphagidae > Lichenostomus > Lichenostomus cassidix. The sequence goes on from NC_139498.1 coordinate 10,772,029, forward strand.
CTCCAGGAGGGCTCTGGACTCTCACCCAGCAGCACTCTGAGCCCTGCTCTGCTTTGCAGCCACTCGCTTCAAAGATGTGCAATTTACCCCCCAGGGCTGCTGTTCCTCCTCTGAGCAAGGACACAATTCCCAAACCAGAGACTGGTGAAGCTGTAAGGGTATTACAGCAAAACCCAGCTACATTGGCTACCCTCTTGCAACAGCCACACTTCTATTTCTCTGCAAGGTCATCCAAAACTTTGACCAGTTGTTTTCACTTTTTATTTTCCCAAGGGAAAGCTGTTGTTTTTTCCCCAGAATCACTGCCCTTCCCCAGACAAGAATAAATTGATCTGGTAAGTAATTTTTTAAAAAAAGAAATTTTAAGTGCTAGGACAGAACAGCTCTTTGGAGATTATCCTTCTCTCCTCACCCCAGTTGCTTTGGCATGTTTAGTTTATTTCCCCAGCACAGACATGGACTAAATGTTACTATTTAGCTACAGAAAGAATTAAGAACCTAGAAAAACTTAACAATCCTTCAGACCTCTATTGATAATACCTAACCTGGAAGCCTTTCCAGGCTATCTCCTGAGGCAGTAATTGGATGAACCTGTGAAGGACCAGAATAAGCAAAGCTCGATGCCAACAAAACTTGGCCAATCCAGAGAGTATCCTGGGCAACTGCAAAGGGTTAATTGATGAAGCTTCATATTGAACAGGGCCAAATTACAAGTTATGAAGCACAAAATTCAAATTTCACCAGTGCTGGGGTTCACTGATTTGAAACTAAATCTAAAGGATATGCTTTTATCCCATACCATTCCCTCTGTGCCATGACACAGCTCTTTGCATGTAGCACCTTGAACTCCAGCACCTTGATTTCCTGCATATTTGTTACCCAGTTCACTCTCCTGCTATTTCCCTGCAGAATCTTAAAATGAGACCCTTTTCAAACCAGCACCACCCTGCACAGCCTTAATTTTTACACAGGAAGATGGAACTGAATTTTTCCAATTTCCTGTCATCTACTGCAAAAAGCAATAGATGAACATATTGGTGGGCTGTCTTCATGGCTTGGTAGGCAAAGAAACACAGAAAGGATGCTTTTAATGAGCCAAATTTAATTTAATCGGGAGGGAGGCAAATGGTACCAGAATCTTGCCCAGCTATTTTATAACTGTAAGTCTCACAGTACATCACTGTGCCTAATGCAGCAGACTGCAGGAAAGGGCTTTTGGCATGGAAACCAAACACACAAAAAGTGGAGATTGTTTTAAACCCCTCAAAAAGCTTCCTGGTGAGCAGCCACAGGAGGAATTATCAGGAATACGTACACATCTGCTTAACAAATGGACATCCTATTTAATGAATAGAATCCTGCACTGTGTGGACTCTGATGGAATTGTCAGGTGGGAATAAGAGCTGGGATCAGCACTGGTGAGCTCCAGTGACAGCCCAGTCTGCATGGAGAAGCAGACTTCATTCCTTTTTCAGCTGACAGACAGGATGTGTGTATCAAGAACTGAAAGGCAAGCAAAGATGCTGATTCACCTTGGATGATCAGCATGGATCAGCTGCAAACAGCTGGCTGTTTAAAACACACATTTCTGCTTTCCCCAGAATAGGCTGCAGACAGGATCAACCCACAGCCATAGGACACCCTGGAATGCACTCTGCAGGCAGGGCTCCAGGCACAGACAGCAAAGGAGAGCTCTGAGAGAGGTTTGTTATACAAGCTCTCCTTCAGGACACTAAATGTGCAGTTTGAAGGTTTCCAGATGCCTACAGCCTGTATCCAGTAGTTCATCATGTAGTAATTTGGGTTCTGCTAAGCTGTCCCAGCCTGCAGAGCTCAGGATCCTGGCACTGGCCTGTTTCAAACTCCAGTCCAGCCCTACATCCTAGGAGGGAGGTGGGTTTAAGTGAACAACTGGCAAACAGAGTGTTTTATTCCCAGGTGAAAACACACAGGAGTTCAGGCTCCAAATCTGGAGTGTTGGCTTTCATGGCCTGTCTTCCCTTAAAACCATATCACCCCTTCCCTGTGCATACACACATGGAGGAGGTTAAGGGTAAAAGGTTAAGGGTAAAAATCCCTTGGATTACCAGTTCCTGTACCCAGGAATAAGCTGTTATGTCTCTTAGGTTGGTCTCTTCTGCCATGACATCAAAAGACCTCTTCAAAGCACCACTTGAGAGCACATTAGCAAGATGCAGGTACAGTTTTGGCATTTGAAACAATCAGTTTGCATCACCCCAGTACACACTTAATGTTTATCTCCAACTCTTCAAATATAATAAGTGACAGACTCACTCTATTACTACATAAATAATTAAGCTAAAGTAAGTAAACATCTAGACATCTTTCATTATTACCTGAAACGGAAACCAGCCATTCCCAGCCTAGCAAGCAATACATGTTTTAAGCAGTATCCCGTAACTAATGGAGTAGAACACATTCTCCAGGCTGATAAATTGCTCCATCAGAGCCTTTTCTTGCCTGGTTTCACTTCCAGGGGTTACAAAACCCACCTTTCACACTCCAAAGCTAGACATGGTTTTCTCACCTAGCACCTTTTCTCCCTGAAGTTATTCAATTGAAGCCTTAAAGAAGGGCAGGCAGCTCTTCAGTCTCAGAGGGGATGGAGGTGAGGTTGTGTCCTGGGGTGGGTACAACATTAGGAATCAAAGGGTGTCCAGCAAGGGTAAGGAACAGCCTGGGAACCTCAGGTCAGAGAGGCTGAGGGATGAGAGCCAGAGATTCACTCAGGGCAGCTGAGGAGCAGAATGAGAAAGGAAAGCAGCATAACACATACACCAGCTATTAATGAAAAAGCTCAGCCCACACTGTAGATGACTTGTCTGTGGATGTTCTCTACAGCTGAAGCTGAGGAAGCTCAGCAGAGCTGAAATTTCACATTCAGAGCCTTCAGGTGATGTGCTCAGAGAGAAAACCCCCCTTAGCTCAGCAGTGCAGGCTCTGCCCTGCTCTGCCAGCTCCTCCTCTCACACAGACACACTCAGGGTCACAGCCTGAGCTCAGACAGAAGGGCCTCAGCCACAGCAACTGCTCAGAGCTAAAACATGAGCTGAGCTTGCACCAGGGCCAGACAAGTATTAATATCCTTCCACAAGGCTCCTGGAGAGCTGCATGTTGGAGCCTGACAGCTTTACAGCAGTTGTGACACAGGCACAGGCTGGAGGGGTGTCCTGCAGCAGTGTGCTGACCTGAGCACTTGAACAGGACAGTGCAAACTGCTGCTCCTTTTTACTCTCTTCATCTACCCTTTTTTATAGAAACAGAGTTTGAGAAAAACATGCACCTTTTCATACCTCTGCTTCTGTGAGGGCAAGGAGGGCATTGATTCACTTCCCTCAAGTCACTCAAATATTTCTAACCCTGCACAGAATTCTCTCAATTTGATCACATTTAGGAGTCTTCCAAAAATCAAGAGTTAACATAAAAAAAAAGTTCTTGTGTCAGACAGCTGCCTCCAAGTCAGCAGTTCCACCAATGTGAACCCCAGCCACACACTGGGTATTAGATCCAGTGACTGGTTTGTGGAAGGAAAAAAATGGAATTAAGTAACAAACTCCATTTCTTGCAGGTTTCTTTAAACCCAATCCTTGACACTCGGTAACGTGAAACATTCCCAACTGGACCAGCAGGAAAATTAAAGCAATTAGAACACAGATGCTTATATAATACCACAGATTGTTCTAGGTTACACTCAGGCCTCACAGGAGGCAGCAGCTTAACAGAAGGAACAGCTTAAAGACAGCTCCTCCAGTGCAGTGCTGTAAGAGCTGCCACCCACAGCAGGCTCTGCAACTGGGGACTATGGCATAGTTCTCATTCTTTCCCTCTTCTGTTCCAGTGAAATGGAAAGTACATTAAAAATGAAATAACAGGGCTGCAGACCCATTACGGAGGTAACACTTGCAATTATCAACAAATACCTGCTGCAGTATTTTATTTGCACAATAGTGAGCACGTTCTCACTGGTGGAAAGAAAACCCAGTAGTGCTGTGCCAGGAGAGCAGAACCAGCAGGAGGCTTCCAGGAACTCTCAGCCTCACATAAACAGCTTCCAACGCTTTTTCAAAAGTCTTAGCTTAAAAAACCAAGGGGGAGTGGGCAGGGAAGATAATGCACAGTTCACTGGAATTTGGGAGACTCTGAAGCTGCATCTAAGCCTTTCCTCAAGCTTCACCAGCTTTTTGTCCTTCCTGAAGGAACAACAAAACCATTCAAAACCTGACCTCCCCCACAGCACACACACCTTGACTACCTACCCCAGCTGGCAGCTCCTACCTGAGCACCCAAACACAGCCCATGGGCTCCCCAACATCCCCCACAGTCACACGTGCCAGAGGCCATCTGGATAACTGGCACAGGTTAATCGAAGGCAAGCGCTTGAGAAATTCTATTCATTTTAATCCTTCTGACTGAATGAGGTCAGGAAGCAGTTAAGGAGTAGCTGCAATGATTTATGGGGGTATCAGAAAGCCACACATTCAACTGTGGGCAAGGAACCTCCTCCAGGAAAGATGGGCCTAGAACAGATCTGTGGCAACAGCAACATTTTTTAAAAATAAATGACTATAAAGCCCACTGAATTTGGAATACCTTAGCTTTTGCTGCAGCCTAATTACACCCTATGTTTGAGTGAGCAATTCCTTCATCCCATCCTACTGCAGTGGGCACAGGAGTGGGAGATTCTGACTGCACAACACAGACTTCTGGTCTGGACAGATCATCTTCCCATGAGAAAAGACACTCAAAGCCGAATGCTTATAGACCAGCTGAGTGGGAAACGTGCCATTTATCCCAGAACTTTTCAGATGATCACCTGCACTCACCAGTCAGACCATTAAAACACAGCCATCTGCAGCTCAGATGTTTGGCTTCCCTGGAAAATCAGTCCCTTGTGTCAAACCTGTACAGGAGCCACCCTGCTGGTGTGTTCTGGAGCTCTTAGGAGAGACCCACCAGGTTTGATAAAACATTGCTCTTCACGAGAGGTGCATACAGTGATGATTGTAAATTTAAAATATGCTTTAAAAGTGGGATGGAAGGCTCTTTCTTGCCATCAGAAGAGTTTTTAAATTGCTGGGGAAAGTGTCACCTAGCCCTGACTTAGAACTATTAACAGTTATTAGCTTATTCATTCTAATTCCAGCCAGGGTGTGCAATATGAAGTACAAGCTGCATTCTACTGAAGTAGAAATTAGGTATTTACATTCCTGATCCATGCAATTACCTGCATTTTCATCAACAGAAGTGCTTTTCATAGTTTTTTTAACCTCCTGGCTAGATGGGGCCTCTGAGCCACCTGGACTAATGGAAGGTGTCCCTTGCACAGCAGAGGCAGCAAGGAGATGAACTTTAAGGTCCCTTCCAACCCAATCCACTCTGGTGTTTTATGACTTAAAAATTCAAAATACTACGAAAACTTCCACCCAGAATGCTGCCTAACAAAGCACTGAAACATTACATAGAGTGTTTAGGAACAACTTTGCTTTTTGCAGCTCTGGAAGTGGCATAGCTTGTGTTAAAAGTTGTATTGAGTTCATAAGAAAAAAATATCTTGCTTTTAAAAGTGAAAAAAGGACTAACCAGCCACACTCTCTCCCACATGATCCATCTTTGGTGATCCATCACCAAAATGGTAGAAAACTACGTACATACTTTTAAAAAAATACTGACAAAGTTCTTTCCTTCAGATCAGCCATATGAGTCAAATTAGGTAGCAAACTCTGAGTAGAAGCCTAATTTTGAACATAACTGACATGCCTGCACATGAGCTTTCTGAATAGACTGAAGCTAATAAATACAGTTAATAGTTAATACAATTGAAGTGTAGAGAGATCAAAATGAAGAAAATACCTCTTCCTACACCAAAAATTCCTTTGCAGCTCTCAGACTTCATTAGTAGCTCTCCAAAGCACCAACCATCTCTCCCCTCTGCATTGCAAAGTGCAGCATCTGTCCTCCTAGCACTGCATTTTCAGACTAAATCCTCCTTTTCATCTCCCCTGCCACTTCCCAACTCTTCCCAGCAAAACCAGAGACCCATTTCAAGGGTCTCCCATTCCCAGTCGCCTCTCCAGCTGGGTTTCAGACCCCCACAACAGCAAAGTGACACCACAGACCCCTGAGCCACAGCAAAACTGCTCCTGAGCCACCACAGCACAGCAGCCTAAGAATCCCAGTCAGTCTCTACCTGCAAATGCTACACTGGAACATGAAAAGTTTGGAAGCTGCTTCAGGAAAAACCCCAAACCTCATGAAGGGAAAGTTACTAGAGCAGTAACCTTGTCTATCACAGCTTGTGACAAAGAATTAAGTCAAGTGTGGCCTTGAAAACTTGGCAGCATCCATCCTTAACATCCACTCTTTCCAGTGGATTTCATTTCTCCATTTCATTGCTTGATTCAAAGACTTCTTCCCCTCCATGAAATCACCTTTTGCAGACACAACTTAAGCACAAACCACACTCTAGGGTTGATATCTGGAAGCCTCCACAGTAACATTTTACATGCAGAACTTACAAGAATAAAGATGTTTTCTCATTCAAGGGTAGAGACCTCAGTGACACAAAACATCTGACTAAAACTACTCCTTTATTGAATCAACACCCCCAGAAAGTCACCTGGAACTCAATCCACCTTGGGAGAAGGATATTTAAGAATCACCACCAAACCAGTCTGAGCAAAATCATGTTTATTCCAAATCTTCAAAGGATCTCCTAAGCCTGTGGGTATTCCTCCTGGGTGCCCTCCCAGTGAACCACCTCCAGTTCCTGATCTGCAGCTGAAGGATGTCACTAATTCAGGCTGAAGCCAGGATTAAAGCTGGCCACTCCAAAGCAGGGCAGGCACAACAGCTCAGTTTTGAAGCTGAAGAATCAACATTCACAAGCATTTACAGGAACCAAAACCCACTCCAGCAGGATATGAAGGATCAATTTAGAGCATTAGTGATTCAAATGACATGTAATAACCACTGATATCCCTAGAAAAGCACAGGATTTGGGGAAGTTCAGCTGTGAAACACAACAGAGAGTGAAAACTGCAAGCAAAGATAGAAGTAATGAGAAGACAAATAAATCACTGCTGTAGGTAGCTGCATCTTCACAGAACCAGCATTTACACTCAAAATAAACCTTGGGGCAAGAAATGGAAGAGATTATGTTAAAAGTGGAGCAAGAAATTAAGTTATTTCATCTCCAAAGCAAAACTGGGATCATTACAATGTACACCCCAAGCACCCTTCTCAGCAGCTCTTACACAAGTCCTGCTCCTTTTCATGTTCTGTGCTGCCATGAAAAGGCCCCAGAAAGACAGGCCCAAGCACTGACATCATGCCTTTACAAGCCACTGATCTTCCATATTCTCCACTTGTGTTCATCTCCCACAGCACAGCAGTGATGCTCAGAGCCTGAGATCATGTCACTTGGCAGGCATTAGAGATGCTGCAAGTTCCAGAAACTCCTGGCCATCCCTACTTGGCTGTTACATGAAACTCTTGGAAGGGAGCATCACTGCCCAGGTCACTGTGGGCTTTAGTCAGCCTTCCTGTTCCTGCAGCAGCGTCATCCTGGACATGGAGATCACAGACAGATGACTGGACCCACTGGCCAAATCCCTCAACTCATTTGTTGCCTTTCTAGGGATTGAAAGAAAACTTCAGTTGTCATTCTTGCATCTTCCACTTCCCAGAAAGGCAACACTGAATGCTGCCTGTTGGGAAATTCCAGGACACCAAATCAGATTCACCACCCACACCTCAACTGCTTGAGACCAACACCATTAACATTTAAGATTTGTTTGGTTACAATGGGGATGCTAGCTGGAAATCAAACCTTTAACCAGCTCCTGTCAATATGGCCAAACCACCAGAACTCATTTCAGCTCAGTTAACTGTAGCTCTTTTCCTTACACCAGGGAAACCTCAGCAGGAATTGCAGGCAATGGCTCCAGGCTGTGCCAGAAGTGGTGTCACATTCATGACATTCAGGGATCCCAAACAGAGACCCCTGCACTAAAAACCCCACCAGCTTGAGCTCCTTAAGTTTCTCTAGGGCTTCTGAATCTTTTCAAGCATTCATTCCTTGACACTCCTTGCCAATGCTTTTCTCCACACCTTCACAAAACAAGCCAGGTTTTACTTTCAGCCGACAAGCCATTGTTACAGCTGCACTGAACCACTGCTGTTGGCAAGAGCAGCATCCTCCAGCACTGTCCCTGCAACTCAGGCCTCCAGAACAGACCAACAAATCCAGGAGCTTCTTAACCCCAACCAACTTCTCCCAGCTGGGGGCAGGGAGGTCTGTCACAATATCCACATGCACTGATCCCCCTTCGGGGCAGCAGCACCACCAAGCCAAGGAACAAATTCCAGTCTGCCTCAACAGAGAAAGGATGAATCCTTTTGGGATGAGAACAAAGCTAAGTCACCTGTAGGACCTCACAGACTCCACATACATGACCAGCCAGTCTTTCACAAAGGGAGGGCTTGTCAGCCATGCAGAGCACAGTGCTGTACCCTCTGTGTGTGTTCACGAGTGACAGATCTCACCCCATCCCCCAGAAACATCTGTGCCTGTGTTTGCTGGCTGCAGTCCGCACTAGAGCTTGCTGTGACATTTCAGGCCTTCAGATTTTTGACCTTCACAATGAAATGGGGCTATAATAGTTGTAATGAATTCCATAACAGCCATCATTAGGATTGATACACAGGCTGAAAACTTTCGACCTATCAACCTGTTTACTTATAGTTTCTAATCTGGTCCCTATTAATTATCCAGTTAGTTTCCTTTGTAGAAATCACTCCAGAAGTAATTTTTACCCAGCTCTGCTGTGAGCACCTTGGTGTAAGGCCTCGGAAGAGGAAGCTGACAAAGACACACAAATATATTTAAAAAAAAAAAAAACCACTTTGTAGTTGTATATAATTTTTAATAAGTCCTAATATTTTCCAGGGTCAAGCTAAAAAGGTACCCCTAATCCCCAGATGGAGGGGAAAATGAGCCAGCTATCAGGACTAAATAAAATGGATTTAAGCTTCAGTACAAGTGTTTATAAAGTGAACCAAGCATTTAAGCAGATGTTCCATTTTCTTTTCAGACAGAAAGTCTCCTTGTAGCTGTTCCTGACTCCCTGACCCAACAAGTCACTGTGCAATCAGTTTGCCAAGAGAGCAAGAGCTGCTCCCAACTGTAGGCACAGCCCTGGACAGAGCCCAAGGGAGGAGCAGGGTCAGACACAGCACCAAGGGCACTGTGATTCCCAACTCCAGAGCATGATGGTGATAAGCCAGATGTTCAATTAGCGCTTCAAAACCACTGGAAAAAAAAATGCTTTATCTTATTGGTTTATTTTAAGCACTTGAACGCATCCCTTCCTGGCCACTAGGATGATTCTCAGTTCCAAAAAGACATTTTGCATTCCCAGTACTCTCCAACTTCATCTTTTAAATACCAGCAGAGCCTCTTATTGCCATTTTTAATATGCAGCAAGTTAAAACAAGAGATGTGCTCATTCACATGAGCAATTAAAGACAGCAATTCAGCAAAGTGAGGGTTTGTCATCTCCCTTAGCTCAAGGAAGCCACTTGCCACTTCTCACTGGATCAGTTCAGCAGGAGGCAAGTGCTCCAAGGAGCAACATAAGCAGAGACCCCAAGCTGCCATTTCACATTCTGTGGCTGACAGATGATCACAGAATTGTATTATTTGTTTTATGACAGTTCTTGATCTGTACACAGCATAGAAAAAGACCTTGTATCCCCAGCATTTACAGTAGTCCTAAGTATTTAGGCTGCCAAAATCAAAGACAAGACCTACTCAAACCGTAATGGGATGGGAATCAGGTAAGTTCAGCTGAACTAGCACCCAGAATGGATCCCGTAATTAGTACTTACATAGATGAGCCCAGAGTAATAGCGATCCTTTAAATTATGCAATACAGAGGCTTCATTTAAACAGGTTAATTCTGCCATGTCTTCCACTTTAGAGAACTTGGGAGGATTCATCTTCTGAACATCATCTTTATTGACGAGCGCCTTCTTCCCATTCTCCGCCAGTTCAACCAACACCTCATCCCCTTTCTCCTCCTTGATGCTGGCTGCCTCGAAGCCATGGCGCTCTGAGGGGATCCACACCAACTTTTTGGCAGTCCAGTCGGCCTGGGTGGCAGGGTTGTAGATGACAGCCCTGTCCACAAAGAGGTAGCGCTCCGGATCCTCCTGCCCCAACCTCTGTGCCATCCCGGGAAGCGAAGGTGCCCAATCCCAGTTACCCTGTCAGGGGAGAGGGAAAAGCGAGGAGCACGTTACAAACACACCAACCACACTGATCCATGCCGTGAGTGGAGCTGTGGCACAGCAATTAAATGATCCATCACCAATATCTTCTCTGGGAAAAGCAGCATCAGGCATTTGTCCCAGCCTAGAGAAGCTGCTGCACAACTGAGAGCACCTGCTCACACACCTCTGCACAAATCAACACCACACAAAAGTTCAGTGACAGTCAAGTGTAACCCAAAGCCAGGGCAGGACAGCCAGCAAGGACTGGTTCCAGCTGTGCAGCAGCAAGGGAGAGACATCACAGCAGGAGTTGCAAGCAGGAAAAATACACACCTGTGTGCTGGGCTGATAAGGAAACAGAGCAAATGGAGCAGAAGCTTGGCAGTAAACTCAGCTGCAATGAACAGTGAAAAACAAAAATACAGAGATAGATACAAATCCATAAATCCGCTCAGTGGATTCTGCTGCAGAAAACAGAAGGCAGGAAGGATGTGTTTTAAAATGAGGATTTTCAACTACAGACAAGAACTTGGGACACTTGGAGTTCTGCAAGCCATTAAGGCAGCTACCCCTTGCTCACATTCTTCCTGAAAAACTCTGCATTTCTACAGCCTGCTCCTGTTCTCAGTCCTGAGTGCTGACATCACCATATTCCAAAAAATGTCTCCAGATCTCAAGTTTACCTCAAGCCTCAAAACACTGTAAGGAGTGATGCTGGATTTTCCAACGGCTCCACGGGTAATTTGAAGCAGAAAGAAAAACCACTGACTGACAAGAGCCCCTGCACACTCATTTTACCTGTCTGCCTCTATCCAAGAGAGGCCCCTGCCCCTTCTGTAGGCACTGCTGTCATAGCCAGGATTCCTGGAGCTGGCAGATCCCTCTGAAACTGCCCACGGAATGGCAAGGTAAAGCCTGAGCCCACATACTCAGGACTTTAAACATCTTGGTTTGTAACATACAACATCGCTCCTGCATCGTTCCATTGGCTACAGGAGCCTTTTCCAGCAGGTAACCCAAAGGTCAGCTTGGGAACAAAGCAAGGGAGGTTCCCAAACTGCATTTGTCACCTTTCCCACCATGGCACGTGCCCTGCTGGAAATTCTGCAACCCAACCCTCCTGAGAAGAGCATATAATTAAACAGGATAATTGTGTCTCCATCTAAGGCAAAGAGCTTTATCACATTGTCCAACTTCAGCGTAGAGCAAGCATGAAGTCACTGAACCCTTCAGAGGTGCGAGGAGCAGACCCCTTAGCACAGATGGCTTAATGCAAATCAAGATATGATGACTCAACATTTAAAGTGCTTTAGAAGAGCCTCTGAGGGAAAATTTCCATGAACAAAGATGGAATCGCTGAGGGGACACCTTAAGTGATAGCTGAACTCCTCCACCAGGAAAATGAAGGTATTAGTCAATGAATGCTACATGTGGCTCAAGAAGCCCACAGATTAAATAACCCAGCCTTGAAACCCAAGTGAGAAAGGTGACTGTCCCCACTGTGCCAGACTCCAGCCCAAGTTTCAACAAAGCCCTGGAACGCCAGTGCCACCCTGGCACGGCAACACCCCTCGGTGTCAGGTCCTGGCTGCTCCCCGGGCAGGTGTGACACAGCCAGAGGCAGCCAGACTCCGTTTTTACACACCAAGAGGCAGTGAAACCTGAAGGTCAAATAAAGCTCATACGACAAAATTAGCCATTATTGTTCCCCAGCGGAATTAAAGGGTGAAGACCGAAATGAATGCATTCATATATGACTGCATACACCAGTATTACACGAACGGTATAACTGACTTTATAGCAGTTCCTGAGGATAAACCTAAACATCGGGGATCACGAGCACTTTCAGGGTCATTCTGCCTCCCGGGCTTTCAATCCCACAAAGCCCATCTCCAAGGACCCTCTGCAGAAGCAAAGCAAGCTGCAGCTCACCCTACCCAGGGCTCCTCCGCTAACAATGGCATTCAAATGAAACACACAAATGAGCACATTTATCATGCAGGAATCCAGCACTCCCAACAGACGACGTGCGAATAAAGGCAAAAAAAATCCCAAAAAAAGCCCCTACGCGTTCCGAACAAAAGCGGGGCGGGGGGCTCGGCGGGGCCGGGCCGGCGGGGCATCCCCCGGGGCAGGGCGGCCCGAGCAGAGCCCCGGGGCCGCCGCCGCGCTGCCCCTCGCCGGGCCCGAAGGACAAAGAGGCGGCCGCGGGCTCGGCCCGCCGGCGCCCTGAGCGGCCGCAGCCCCGCGCCCCTCGCCCCGGGCCCGCGGGGAAGGCAGAAAATGGCCGCAAACGGCCCCCTCCCCTCACGGCCAGGACCGGCGGCGGCGGGGGGGGGGAGGGCGGCGCGGGCGGGCGGCCCAACAAGGGGGTCTTTGTGTGCCGGGCCCGCCGCCCCCGCCACACCCCCGCCGCGGGCGGGCCCCCGCCGAGCCGCCCCCCGGTGCTCCGGAGCCGCCGCCGGCCCTGCCGCCTCACCTGTGCAGCGCCGGCCGCCGCCCGCCCGCCGCCCGCCGGCTCCGCCGCGCCCGCTCCGCCCCGCGCCCGCCGCGCTCCTTTAGCGCCGCGCCGGCCCCGCCGCCCCCCGCCGCGCCGCCCGCCCCCGCCGCCGCGCGCCGTCCGCCTATTGGTCCGCGCCCGCGTCTGTCAGCGGCCCCGCGCGTTCCCATTGGTCCGCGCCGCGGCCGCTCTCCGGCCACAGCCATAGCAACCTCCGCACGCCGTGGGCCGGCCCGCCCCCGCGCCTCGCCCCGCCCCCGCGGCGCCCATTGGCTCTCGTCACCCCGCAGCGCCGATCTCATTGGACAGCCGCCACGCCCGTCACGGCGGGCCCCGCCCCCGCTGCAGCACGGCCGGCGGGGGCGCGTCCCCGGTGCTGCGGCGAGCGGCGGGCGCGCGCCTCCCCCGCACCCGCCCGCGCGGCCCCGCGGCCCGTCCCTGTCCCTGTCCCCGGGACCGCCACCGGGGATGCGACCGGCATCGGAGCCTGGCTGCGCGGAGCCCGGGCCCGCTTCCCACATGCCCGTCCCGCGGAGCCGGCCGCAGCGCTGGGTGACCGCCCCCGGGTCACTCCCCGGACGGTGGCAGACACGCGGTGTCCCGGGCGATGTGTCCGTGCCGGCTCTGCCGCCCCTCGGCCCCGCTGCCGCAGCCCGCCCGACCCAGCTCCCGTTTCCCCTCCTCAGCCATCCCCCCGGTTTCGGAGCCCTCGCCCGCTGCCGGCACCTCTGTGGGCGCGGCGGGGAGGCGGGAGCTGCAGCGGGCGGCAGCGGCATTTGCGGAGCCGCTGGGAGCCTCGCGGGCTCGCCGGGCTTCGGGAATGGTGCCGGGTGGGTTTCGGGATGCTGCCGGGGGCTGCAGCCGGGGTTCATCTCGCTAAGCTTCCCGGCTCCATGGCCTTGCCTGGCCTTTTCCAGAGCCACTGCCGTGTTCCCTCCCTGCCTGAGCTTGGCGGGAATCGCACGTGGTGCCCTCAGCCCCCGGAACGGGCACGGCCTGTCCCCACAGCGCGGCTGGCTGCAGCCCCCGGGACAGCCCAGAGCCCCAGGGTAGCCGCGACGGAGCTGCAGCTCCTGCCTTTCCCATCCGGACTGGGTGCACAGCGGGGCTCGGAATTAAACCCATTTTGTGAAAGGAATTTGTGTTAGACCCTTCTGACTGCGAGAGGGATGAGGAGCAGAGAGAAGTGGCAGGAGGGAGCATCAAACCTGCCCGGGGGCAGAGCTGGGATCGCGGATCAAACCTGGGAAAGGCTGGGGACAGCAGTAAGGATGTCTCCCATTTTCCATGCGCTTAGGAAGCGGGATTTCTATGATCTCCCTGCCCAAAAGGATGTGTTTCAAATCACACCTGCCATTACAATCCAACGTAGCATTTTTGGATGGGCTGCTGGGTTCTAAAGGAGGCAATCAGACAAACTGGGGAGCCAGGCTGCTGGCATGGCGCTGGGAATCCCTGGCTCATCCCAGCCCATCCTGCACACACATCAGCTCCGGCGCAGCTCCTGGTGCTCGCGTTTCTCTGAAAGTCTCCCTCGTAATTACCATTGCAGTGGGAGGTCTTGCACATCCTGTTTCTCCGAAAATTCAGGGTGTTGACTCGCAGGCAGATGAAAGCCAAAAGGCTCAACTGGTTCCTCCCCTGTGTTTCGCTGTGCAAGGACTGTGCCACTCCCGGGCAGCCGAGCTCTGTGGCCACTGCCCCGAGCAGCCCGAGGCAGCTGAGTGAGGCAACCCCACGTGGACTTTGGGTTGCCTAAGTAGAGGCATGTCCCAGGATTTACACTTTTTCCTTGCCCAGCCATCAGTTCTCCATGAGCTGAGACGCTCAGCCAGTGTTCACAGGGCAACACCAGCTCTGTGGCAGTGCCAGAACTTTCCAACAGAGAAGCCTGATGAGTGTTTTGCTCCCTTTGGAAAGACCACAGGCACAAGGAGCAGCATCAGGAGCAGCACCATCACCAACTGTGGTTCCCCCCTCAGGGCAGCTGAGGGCTCCTGATGGTGCAGCATCCAAACTCCAACACCCTCACGCCCCAGGGCAGCACCTCCACATCTCACTGCTTCCAGAAAACTTCCATTTTTAGACATTCACCATCGTTTAAAAGAGAAATAGAAACACCACCCAGAAAACATTAATCTAGACACAAGCTGTTTGAGGAGTTTAGTTTCTTTTAGGAAATTATTTCCGTGGAAAATCTTTGAGGATCCTGTAGATGCCATGTGGAGCATGACAGGGTACAGCATGGGGTTATTATTTTTATCACACAATTATTTTTATCCAAGCTCGTGTTAGGAAGGAATTCTCCAAAACCACTCAATGTCCTTAACTCATGGAGGGAAAGAAAACATTTCGATCTAACCCAAGAAAAGAAAGAGCAGAGACTGGAAGAAGCAGAAAGAAGCATCTTCCATATAGGATTTTTATTTGAAATAGAAACTCAGCTGGTCATTAATCCTAAAATTGCCCCTGTCCCTTTACACAGGAGACTCCTGATACCGTGGCTACTAGGGCATGCTTAAGGCAAAGCCTGTCCCATGGGTGTTAACAGAGCTGGAACCAGGCAGGTAAATAAGAACCACTTAAGCCTGAAGCAGCTCTTGGTACGTTTAAAAACAACACGGAGAATTTAGGCAAAGAATGCTCCATTAATTTCTAATTTGGAACACTTGCTATTGGTGGTGTGTCCTGTAAAGCTCCTCTCCATACTGGCTGGTGTGTCCCTCCATCCCCAGGCTGGGCAGGACAAACTCCTGAAGGGGAAAACACCCCTGACATCCCACAGCTGCTTGTTCTGTCCCATGTCCTTACAGCATCCACAAATGAGCCAAAAAACCCTCATTCCCTGATTATTTGGCACTTTGGCTTCCTGCAGAGGCTGGTATCCCCCCTTCCCTGCTTTCTGTCTGTGGGAGCTTTTGGATGCATTTCCAAGAGTTACAGACCCAGGTCTGGCCTCCCCCAGGCCCAGCAGAGCAGGACATCTTGGCATCTTTCTGGGTCACATTTGTCCTCCACAGCTTCAAGTCCTGAACAGTGTTGAGCCAGGGTGTAGATTCAATATTTAAATGCAGGAGTTGCATATGCACAGAACAAGGTTTGTGCTTAATGGTGACAAGGGGACACCTAAATAAAATCCATGTGGATTCAGTTTCTAGTTCAAATCCTGACCTGCCACGACTTTGGGTGGCCACAGTACCTCCCCTGCCAAAGGGGAAAGATGCCACTGTGCCCATTTGCCATGTCAGAGATGAGGTCACGTTTGATGCACAAAGTGCTGTGACTCCTTCCAAGGAAGGTGGAGGGAAAGGCAGAATTACTCATGTACAAACTGGCTGCTTTGTTGTGTGGGATCAAAACAGAGAGGTGTAGGAATAAAAGATAAGTTATTCCACGAGAAAATTACTTTATAATAAACATTTCTATGTGAGAAGCTTGAAAGGAATGGGAAATTCAAGCCTCATGCTTGATGCTTGAGTTTCAAAGCTTTCTGAGCTGTGCTAAATGGCAGTAAGATGAGGTTACATTTATTTCTTGCAGCAGACTGTCCTCCAGGGCCACACCGGTTATTTTATCTCGTGTGTCAATAGGAAACGTTCCCAAACAGGAGGTGTTCACATAGGGATCAGCACCAAACATGAGCTCCATTGTCTCACCCAGCATATATTTCAGTCCTGGAGAGTTTGAAAAGTTCACTAAATCAGGAATGGAAAGTCTGCTCCTTCCTTTCAAAAGGGGATTGCACAAGAGTTGGTTGGCCAGGCTGCTGTGAACCTGATGTCACATCAGCAGAAATAGCCACCTCTGCAGGGAGTGAGTCAAGGCCTGAGCTGCAGAGGGACAGATTTGCATTCATTCTGAGCACACCTCGACAGCCCTGCAGACATTTCCACACAGGCTGTGCTGGAAGCTGAGACATTGCATGGAGCATCTCGAGCCTCCTCGAGCAGGAAGGGCTGGAGCAGAGGACAGGGCTGAGATCCATCTCAGATCATGCTCCAGTCATGCAGGAGCAGGACCTGGGAATACACAGGGAACTGTGCTCAGCTGGTTTTCTCTCTTCTTTCCCTTCCCTCCACCCATCACTCTGGGAAGCAGTGGAACCTGGGAAGGTAGAGCAGGATTTTCTCAGCTATGCCGTACACTCTCCGTGCAAGAGTTTGCTATGCAGGGCTCTTCCCTCGAGGAAAAGGAGAGCTCATTCCCAAGTGTCAGCTTAAAACCATCCAGAAATCTGAACCTCCGTTCTCCCCTTGGAATTTGTCTGCCAGATCTGCCTTTCCCCACCCCACTCACCACGCCCTGGGATCGGAAATGTCCCAGGAAAACCACCTACACCCGGTTTGGGAAGCTGCCATGGTAACTTCTGTCTGACCAAGAGCTGCCAATTCACCAGGCTGGACTCTAATCCCAGTTACACCACTTTAGACTGATGAAGCATTTATCACTAGCTGTATTGTTTTTAAGGGAAATTATTTAGCCATCATATAGTGGAAAGGCCAGAAGGAGGTTTTGTTAGGCATCTTAGGATCAGAGGGTAAATCAAGCAGGATGGACGTCAAAAAGATCATCTAGGTCAACCTCGTTAGGATTTTTCAGACTTAAAAGAAATAGAGAATGGTGGAGGTTTCCCATGGAGCCACTTGCAAAGGGCACATTTCCCTGGGGATCTCTGCCTTGTCCAGCACTGGCCTTTACTCAGCACAACTGCAGGATTAGGTGTGTGGATGCCAGCAGGATGAGCATGTCATGCATAGCTCTCCTGATGGGAAAGATTCCCCTCCTCACATTTTGGCTGTGGGGTTTGTTTGTAGCCTGGTTTCTCACGCCCCATCTCATTTCCCACAGACAGGGCTCAGTCCTGCTGCAGCACCCACCACCCTGCCTGGAAGCTCTGTTTATCCCCTGTCCCTCTGCCCACACTGCAGGGGGAAACTAAATGTCCCATAAAATGGGGAAATAAATGCCCCAAAAAGGGGGGAACTAAATGCCCCATTTGTATCTGGGCAATGCCAGCAGGATTATCTGACATTTGTTGTACACAAATGCAGAAGTGATGCCAAGGCACACAGTTTCCCTGCATGGCCCAGGGTTTGTCACCACCCTGCAGTGGCCCTTGGCTGGGCTGAAGGGACCAAATCTTTCCTCTTGAGCCAGAGCCTCCATTCAAGACCAATCACTCCGTTGGGGAGAAGACTTAACTAAACCCTGTGGCTAGCACAGGTTTTTCCCATGAGAATTTTTCTTGTGTTTTATAAATAAAGATAAAGTTTGGATGTTGTTGGAACAGTGTCCCAGAACTTGGGCAGTGCAGGCCTGGCCAATCAGGCCTGGGGGAAGGCTTCTGACTGACCAATCTGGGTGACTTTTGAAAACTCTATGTATATGATGAAATCAAAACAATAAAGGTCATTCCTTCTTGCCACTGAGAACTGGTGCCTTCATTACTCTGCTAGCTGCTCGACAGCGACAAAACCCATCAATTTTTTACCCAATTAAGGGATCAACAAAGAGGAAAGAGTGTGGAAAAGTTCCCATCAGAGCCCTTGATGGAAGCCCTGGCCATGTCCTGTGGGCCAGGAGAAAAGCATGGCAGAGCAGGCTGTTCTCTGCAGGAGTGGGGGCCATGCCATGCTGGGGAGTGAGGGGACACAGGCCAGGGCTGTCCCAGGTGTCCCCCAGCCCTTGGGCTGTACTGCTGGAACACGGTGGGACCCACCCTGCCAACCCAGCCTCTCCCTGCACATTCCAGCTCCACGTCCCCCCTGCCCTCAGAGGCTCTTCCAGTGCTCAAATGTGCCATGAAGGAGAAAAACCCTTCAGAGCCCCCTCTGAGGAGGACACCCAAGAACTGAGTGAGGACAGCATCCAAGAGCCCAGAGGAGAATCTTCCACCAGGAGTGGAGATCTGATGGCTGCTGGGGTGCCTGGAGAGCCTGGGCCCTGTTTTTAGAGACAAATAATGCATTTGGGATGTCTCCCTGCCTTGTGAGAAGGTGTGAGCTCCTCAGGGCCCACCTGAGGAAGGCACAGACATTGTCCAGTGCACCAGCAGGTCCCACCACACCACCAGCAGTGTCCAGGGCCAGCAGCAACTTCAGCTCCTTCAGACCTGACCACAAGAGCTTGTGTCTGCCTAAACAACCACAGGAAAGCATTCCCAAGCCCTGCCTCGTGTTTGGACATGGGGCACAGGTACTGCCAGCTCCCCTAACCTTGTACAACCCTCTCACACTTCAAAAGTGTTTGTTTGCAGGGCCAGGCTGCAGCCTCTCAGCAGCCCCAGTGCCCTGCAAGCGGCGAGTGATGGCATGCAGGGTTTGCCCAGGCAATTCCAGCATACTGGGGGTTTTCCCAGCTTCACTAGGAGCCTCCTGTTAGACTCTGCAGTTTTTAATTGGGGCTGATTTACGGCATTTTTATTGCTGCAGACAGCCAGCAGTTGGCACAGCAGGCAGCTTTAATATTACTTTTGCATTTTGTTATTGAATCACCAGCTTGGAAGGCAATTGTGGGGCTTTTTATAGCTGCAGCCTGGCACCACAGCTCCTCGCTGGGCTTTGCAGAGCTCAGTGTGCCCCTCGGGGCCAGCGGGAGCACGGCCAGCTGACCAGCAGAGCACCCGAGCACCGGGCAGGGGTGTGTGGGAGCAGCTCAGGAGCCAGCCCTGCCCAGCAGCTCCAGAACCACTCTTCAGCCACTGCTCTGTACTGGCCTGCAAGGTTGACCTTGACGTTCCTGAAAACCTGGAGATTTTCACCATCCCAGGGTGCAAAATGCAGCTTCTGCTGTGGAACCTGTTACTTGGAGCTCCTGGTCACCCCCAGCTCAGGGCAGCTCGGAGGCTGAGCAGAGGAGTCTGTCCCAGCTGCTGTCACCCTCCTGTGTCCAGCAGAGACTGTGACAGGCACAGTGGCTGTAGGATGTGTCTGCTGCTGTAGCTCACACTTTCCATTCATGGTATCACTGTTTTTCTTGGTCTCACAGGCACGAAGGATCTCTGTCCTGCTCCAGTTCATTTCTGTGCAGGGCTGTGATAATGTGTGCCTGAGAGGGAGAAGGGTGTTCTTCTGTTATCACTTTGTCACACACAGTTTGGTTTATCATATTCCATTCAAAGGAGCCCACTGGCCTTCTCAAATCACCTGCATGGTTATTCACCTTGGGCTTGAAAGCAGGAGGGTCTGACCTGGTGGACACCAGCTGGAGAAACCCTCTCCCCTGGAAAGCCAGCAGCTGAGTGCAGTGCCTGCGAGCTGGAAGCTAAATTCTCACTGGGGAATGTCCCTGCTGGAGCAGGGGGAGCAGTCAGCATCCCTATTGCAGCACTCCAGCTCTTGGGGGGAAACAGGGAGTTCCCTTGGCAGCCAGGCTCACCCTGGGATGGCAGCCCACAGCCACCGCCTCATTCAATCTCATTGAATCCAATTTAATGATTGACTGAACCCTGCTGGTTTAATTAACAAGCCAATACTCAGCTATCAGCTGCTCAGTGAGTTTGTAACTCATACGCCAGCCCCTTCCCTGGGCTGGGGAGGGAGGGTGGGGGATCGATCCCAGCCATCCCAGTGGACAAAGTGCCTGGGGCAGGTGAGGATGAGCAGGCTGAGCAGCAGTTATCCCCTGGCACAGCCCACACAGCACATCAGTGCTGCCTCAGCCCTGACCTCACACAGGCTTCCCTCGGGAAGCCAAAGGGAAAAGGAGCTTGTATGCCCCTGTTAGAGTCAGGGCGTGTCCCCTTTGTGGCCTGAACATTGGGATCCTGCTGGCAGTGTCTGGTCCCTTCCAGGCACTGTGCTGTGCAGGTGTCCCTTGTCCCCAGGCCACAGCCCCCAAAGGATCACAGAATCATAAGGATTGGAAGGGACTGGCGATTATCCAGTCCAGCCCCCCTGCCAAGGCAGGATCACCTCGAGCAGGTGACACAGGAACTCACCCAGGTGAGGTGTGAATGCCTTTGGCTGATGGGAAGGGCGGTGATGTGGTGAAGTGTCCCCAGCTGCCAGATGGCGACCTGCAGCAGCTGCCTGGGCAACATGGGAAAAGCCTCAGTCTCCCCTACCCAGCGTGAGCAATCCAGAACTGGCAAAGGGCTGGAGCAGAGCACTCCCTCACCAACCCCAGCAGGCACAGCTCAGCCATGGGGTGACTTCTAAAATACCTCCAGTGCTTTTTCCCGCCCTGCGAATGGTGCTGGGTGGAGCTCTGGTAATGGAAAATGCAGGTACTGCCATGGGAAGAGTGGGAGAAAACCACAGCCCAGAGCTTGGAGCTCTTGGGTGCCACAGAAATGGGTGCCAGAAATGCAGAGTACAGTTCCTACAGGTGACATCAGGGCTGAAAGGGCAGAGCACCTGGCTGCAGCCAACGTGGCCATCCCACCCCTCTCATCAGCACAATCTATTCCCATGATCATCTCGCAGTTCCTCTGAAACCAGCCATTTCCATGGTCCTATCCCTGTTCCTGTGAGCATCTCCCCATCCCCATGGCCATCACCCTGCTCCCACACAGGCAGCATTCCCAAATCCCACTGTGGCATAGGCACAGCCTGTGTTAGAAGGATGGAGAAGCCAGGGACCAACAACACACTCCTCAATGCTTGCTCCAGCTCACAGACAGAGGGGGAATGAGCACCATAGAGGCCATGCTTGGTAGAGCTTTAGGATGAAGAAGACAAAGGTGATTTGCAAATGATTCAATGATTTTGTTTTTAATTGGACTCGTGCCTTTCCTCACCTGTTTAAGATGGATGAGATTGGTCTGAGCCTCTGAAAGGGCTGTTTGTAAAACAAACAAGCAGGCTATTAATTATCCTGGATGTGAACCTTGCTTGTCTTTGCCTTGGCTGGAAGGCACTGTAGGAAGGTCTGCTGCTCCTCAGGGATGAACCCTGCTGGGTTGAGGTAACCAGGTGCTGTTCCTGGTGCAGGGATCTGTATCAGCACAGGAGCAGCTGCAACCACCTCCATTTAACCCATCCACAGCCCCATGGAACAGAGCCCACACAGCCCAGTGGCACCAGTTTAATGAGCCTATCTGGCACAGGAATTTAAGGTCATCAGCAGATGAAGCCACTGTGACCTCCCCCACCCCTGCTGAAGGACCCTAGTGCTGAGTATTTAACGGAGACTCCCTTCCTCTGCGTGCATTTACACCCTGGGGTTTAAAGAGGCTGAAATGAATGTCTTTTTGGTAGCTCAGCCTTTTGTCATGGTTTATTTATTTATTATTTCTTAGTTGACATGTTATATGTGTGCTGTTATTCAGTCACCAGCAGGGTGGAAGCTAAACCTGATTCTAGAAAGAATAAAATGCCCTTTTTCTGTGTTGTTTTCCACTGGAACAGCCTCTGCAGGTGCTGCTGTGCCTGCAGGGCAGAGAGTCAAGGGATTTTTCAATGTTAAATCATGTGGAAATCAGCATAGAGGGGGAGTGTTCATACAGGGACTGTGTTTGAATAGTGCTGAGCAATGATGGGTTTGCATGGTGCAAAGAACACCAAAGGAGATGAAACAGCACAGAAGGAATGAGCAGAGCTTCGAGGTGAAGGAATCCCCTAATTCCAGCCCTGCAGCAAAGCAATGAGAAATCACTGACAAAAAACACTGTGGCCATTGCACCCAAGGGCCACTCTCAGCTCCGGGGGCATGGAAATCCCTGGGAGAGAGCAAAGTCACTATTTGAGGGTGTGTAAAGCCCCCACCTTGAGCAAGCTCAGGGTAACTGTGTCACCACCACATCCAGGCAATTCCCAAGCGTTTTGAAGGGTGGCAGCCCATGCAGCAGGGAACAGAGCTCGTGATTCACAGCAGGACATGCAGCCAGTGGGGGTTTAATACACACATCCTGGTCAGGAATTTCATTTTTCCATGAGGCTCTTTCCCCTCCATCCTCCCGTTTCAATTTAAATTCTCTGTCAGGGTCCCAAAAGAGGCCAATCTTCACCCCCAGCTGAACGTCTGCAGGACCTGTAATGAGTTAGGGCTGAATTGCTGCCAGCCCTTCTGGTAATGTTTAGAGAGGCCCTGGATCCTGGCCAGACCCCAGTGCTGGGGAGGAGAGAAAGGCAGAGCCTGACAGGAGTGAAGATATTGCAGGATGTCTGGGAGACAATCCCACTCCTGCTAATATCACAACCCTCGGCAGCAGAGCCATAAACAGGGAAAGGCTGATGGGCTCTCTCGCAGCCAAAAGACCCTTCAAAGCCTGGGAGGCAGAATGTGATTTATTTGTTTCTCGTCTTTAAAAGTGCACTTACTTGAAGGCATCTTGTGGGGGTCAAGATTTCAAATCTTCCTGTGTTTTTGGTTTGGTTTGGGTTTTTTTTTGAGGAGGGAAACAGCCCTTTTCAGAAGCTTGGTGTAGCCACAAACTGGGCAGGCCCTGTTCAGCAGAAGATGGTTTCACACTCTGTGCTCCCAGCCCAGGTTTTCCACAGGAGCCAGCTGAAAGTGCTGCAAAAGAGGGAATTTCCAGCAGCCTCCCACGAGCTGGATCCACTGAGGACTCTCTGCCTGAAGTGCAGGTGTGGGATTGGTGTGGCCAAGCCTGACCGAATGGCCCACAGCTCCCCGTTCAGCAGCACTGCAGCTCTCCCTGCAGCCACCCATGTCCCAAACAAGAGGTGCCAGGAGGAGGGGGATGTGGCCCCTGCAGAGGGGTCAGGAAATGGCCCTTCAGCCCCTGGGTTCTTGAAGCTGGGGAGAAACCAGATGGATTTCCAGAAGAGCTGAGGAGAGGCAGCAGCCTGAGATGCCACTCAGGTCCTGTTTGGAAATCAGGGCTCCAGGCTCAGGAGGTGAAGGAATCTCCTAATTCCAGCCCTGCAGCAAAGCAATGAGAAATCACTAACAAAAACCACTAGGGACTGGGATGTTCTGGCAATCACAGGGCTCAGGGAGATGGGGTTAAACAGGCCCCAGGGACCCCCAGGGCATGCTGTGGCTGCGGGGACAGGCTGCAAATGCATCCCTTCACACTCCGCAGCTCCTCTGGGAGAAATCCCGGGTTCTTTGGTGAGGGCTCAGCCCTGCACCACAGCCCAGGGCCAGGCCACCTCCACGGTCACAGTGTCACTGTGTCTGAAGCTGCTTTGGCTGCCTTGCTTTTCCCTGCCCCTGCTTCCAAAGGCTTTTTTCTCTGCCTGCCCGTGTGCTCCCAGCACGTCCCTTCAGGGCTGGGGTGGCACAGCAGCACAACTCACCACTCCACATCTCTGCACAACAGCCAGGAAAGCTTTCCTAGCTCAAGGATAACTGCAGGCTATCCCACACCCGATTCAGGAATCACACATGAGTGAGGAAGGATCTCCATCCCCCCCGTTTTTCTGTGCCCCATTAAAGTTGCCCACCCTGCCGTGCTCCCTGGACCTGCTCCTCCCAGGCACTGGCACCTCAGCAAGTCCTGTGGCAGCACCTGGGTGTCCATGAGCTACCTCGGTGTCTCACACCTCCTCCCCCAGCCTCTCCTCCCAGGAATGCTGTGAATGCAAAAGCCGACAGCTGCCCAAACCAGCTTTTACCCTTATATAGTATCTGCTTACACTCTTCCCTCCTGGAAGCGGGGCTGGAAAAGCCTGATGACAATGTGGAAAGATAAAGGCTGCTGCCAGAGAGGGGATAAATATTTGTCATTTTCCATCACTTGGTAAGAGGCATCAAGGATCACAGGCAACCTGCAATCAAACCGGATTCCGATCTGATTAACCCCTGCTCTGCCGGCCTCCCCCTCCTGCACCCACCCACCTGTGGAGCCGCGGCTCCGGAGGGGTTAACCCTCCTCCATCAGGGAGCAAACTGTCACCGGGGATTAATTGCAAATCCCAAGGCTTCACGCGGTGCTCCGGTGGCTGCAGGGCTGGATGCAAACAGCGGGTGACAGCTGGAAGTGGGGAGGTGTCTGTCCCTGAGCCCTTGCTGGCACATCCCGGCGTGCTGGGGAGCTGCTGTCCCAAGGAGCAGGACAGAAGTCCTGCTGACTGTCCCAGCTGGGAAGGAGGGAGGGCTCTGGGGAAGGTATTCTAAAGGTTTTAGTCTACTTCTCATTATCCTGCTCTGATTTTGCTAGCAATGAATTCAGTTAATATCTCTCACTTGAGCCTGTTTTGCCTGTGATGGCACTTGCTGAGTGATCTCTCCTGCTCCTTATCTCAAGTCCAGTCGAAGCCTCACTTTCCATGCACTCATCCCCTTCATGGGGCTTGTCCCATGTCCCTGGAGCTGGCACGAGTCTGGCTGCACATTCCCTGTGTCCCCTGAGCACCAGGGCTGTGCCTGCCAGCTCCTATTCCCAGCCAGCCCCTGAGCTTCTCCAGTCTCCCCAGCACAGGCTGCAGCGCTCTGGTCCCCACTTGGACAGTGCTGCTGTCACCAAATGTGTCCCTGCGGCAGAAACATTTGTCCCCCAGCTGGGCAGCATCCCTGGCTGAAACCTGCATGGGAAAGGGCATGGATGCAGCCAGTCTGGAGCCAGGTCTGCTCCCAGCAGGGTTCTCCCTCCAACACTGCAGCCATTCCAGGGCCCAGAGCACCCAACCCCAGCTCTCTGCCAGCTCAGACTGATTGTTCACATTTTCCACCTTCCCTTCATAGGCACAAAAATTAAATATTTTCTTTTTTCAGTCCTCTGACTCTCTGTTTCTCTGAAACATCCTCATTGCTGCTCAGGAATAACCAAAATCTGGATGTGCAGGGGGAGGAACATGTGCAGGCAGGCTCGACCACACACAACCCGACCCAGGAGCTGGGAGCAAATGGATTTGTTAATTCACAGTTACATTCCCCCTTTTCCCGTGCTTTGCTGGAGGTGCTGCCCCTGCTCCACAGTGACACACAGGAATGATACACCCACTGTGGCTGGATTAGATGAAATCCACTTTTAAAGATCTGATTCATTTCTCCCCTCCCTGGCTTCACTACAGGTGTTTTGTGCCTGATCTCTGCATTCCTGACATGCTTGGAATTCCCTGATGCTTAACCTCAGATCAGAATTTCCTGGATTTGTAACATTTGGGTTTAAGTGAGTGGCAATGACCTTGTGCAATTATTCCCCCCAAGCTACTGCTATTTGAGCCCCTCCATAACTCCAGCTTGATACCATTTTTGCATGTAACTTACAAATTTGCTTGATGCCAAATCAGCCTCCAGAGTCTCAGCTCTGTCTTTCTGTTCAAACCCCTGTAATATGCCAGATCTTGTGTTGAAAAGAGTGGCTTTAGTCAGGAATCTCTCCCTCTCACACACACGTGTTGTGCAGCTTGGTGGGATGCAGACCTGGAGCACATCTGAACTTCCTCCAGCTCCCACCAGCACTCTAACCTCTCATCCCACAGCCACGAGTGTCCCACGGGGACAGCTGACACCTCCAGGGAGCTCTGGCTCACTCCCAGCCATTAGTTCTTTCTTTCCTGGCACTGAAGAAGTCCCTTAAATATTTTGAAGCTGCTGAACCTTGGTGCAGAGCTCACAAGGATGCTGGTCTGGGGGCCACATGTTGAGCAGGGGTGAGGCAGCTCCAGAGGCTGCTCAGGATGTTGTTGCTTTATGTCAGGTGAAAATCTGGTCTCTGCTGCTTGTAGAAGTTGTGTTTCCTGGGAATAACTGCAGAGCAGGTGGGTAAAGGGTGAAAGCCTGGAAGCTCTTGAAGGCAAATACCCACTGTGGAAATGTGTGAAAGTCTTCTCAGGGAGAATCCCTTCACCGAAAGGGTGGCCAGGAATGGGAAGGAACTCCTCAGGGATGTGTGGTGTCCCTGGAGGAGTCCAAGGGGTGCCTGGATGTGGCACTCAGTGCTCTGGGCTGGTGACAAGGTGGGGATTGGGCACAGCTTGGACTCTATGGTCTTGGAGGTCTTTTCCAACCTCAGTGATGCTGGGATCCTGTGTGTGTTTTGGTGTGGATCAGTTCCAATCCCAACCCGGGCAGGAGAAGGGCTGGTGGCTCTGGCTGGCTGTGCCCGTGGGGATGGAGGATGCAGAGTGGTCCCAGCAGTGGTGGGGTGGCCAGGATGCCCCACTGGCACAGGAACTAGACTGAATTTCACCCCTAGCATGGGATGGTGTGGTCCTACCCTTCCTGCATGCCAGCAGGAATTGCCCCGCTGGGCTGCCTGGTGGAAAATCAGCAGGATCAGGGCCAGGGCTGAGTCACGGCAGCACGACCTGCCCCACGCCCTGCCCCTGCTCGCTCAGCGGCTTCCTATCGCCTGGGATCGCTTCCCATCGCCTGGAATCGCTTCCCATCGCCTGGAATCGCTTCCTTGCAGGAGCTGCTGCCGGAGAATGGCACTCAGCAAGTCTGAGCAGCCCCACGCCCTGCCTGCAGCTCAGCCTCCCCTGACCTGCTCGGCCGGGGATGATCCTGGCCGGGGATGTGCTGGAGAGGAAGAGGAGGAGGTGTTGATCCAGGACCCATCCCAGTAGCGGAGAGGGGGTGGAGCTGCTGCCTCACCCCTCACCATGGCCACTGTCCCCTGTGGGCAGCCCTGGGTGGGACCCTGCTCGTGGCCTTTGTGGAGACACTGCAGAGGCTGGCAGACATCTCAGACCAGGATTTGCCCAGGTCCCCCTCTGCCCAGCCCAAATCCCACTCTGCCCAGCCCAGATCCCACTCTGCCCATCCCAGATCCCACTCTGCCCAGCCCAGATCCCACTCTGCCCAGCCCAGATCCCACTCTGCCCAGCCCAGATCCCACTCTGTCCAGCCTCCAAAGCAGCCCAGCCGGTGCTCTTGCCCAGGATCACATGCTTGGTGCCTTCCACAGTCCACAGTCCCCTCTCCTGCCCCCAAAGCCTTCCCTGGGATGTGGCACCCCTGACCAATGAGCCCCCAGGTGTGGCTGTGACAATCCCATGCCCCACTGACCAAACCCCCCAAGCTCATCCATGCAGAGGCACTGCACTGGGAGGGCTTGGTCTCTCCTCTCTCCCCACAAAAAGCTCTTTGCACAAACAAACCAGTTAGGAAATGAGAAGCAGGTGAAGCTGAAAGCAGAGATAATAAATTTTCACTCTGGACTGATGATTATTTGCATGTTTGTGGTTAGTGAGACCACCCTGGCAAGAGGGAGTCTTGGCTGAGCCTTCTCTGAGCTCTCCTGATGGCCACCAGCCAGGAGCTGCCAGCAGCCTTCTCCTGCTTGTCCCTCCATCACCCTCACCCTGCTTCCCCAGCTGGGACTTCCAGGTGTGCTCAGCTCCTGGAATAGGACCCCACAGTGGGGACCTGAGGGTCACCTGGCCAAGCTGGCTCCAGCCTGACCCTGGCTCTCAGCTGCTGCTCAGTCTGCCCCAAGGAACCTCCTGGTCACTGTGGACCACTGGCCTCCTCCTGCCCAGGGTGTGACAGGGCAGACATTTCCCAGCAGTCTGGCAGTCCCATGGTGGCTGTCAGTGATTCTCTGTCCCTCTGGTGCCACCCTGGTGGCTCAGCCCTCCCTGCCCTGGGTTACAGCCGTGAGGTGTTTTCTTCCCAGGAGCCACAGTTTGCAGCCAAGTCTGAAATGTGACTCACTTGTCAGGAGAGCCACGGGTGACTGCACAGGCCTGGTTTTATTTGCAGTCCTTGAAAACAGCTCTCCAGCCTGCCCAGCTCTGGCAGCCACAGGGCTGTGTGGGATGGGGATGCAGAGGAGTGTGGATCTCTCCAGAATTCCCCCACTCCAGCTTTGGAGCTGCCCACATTTACTGACCTGGAGGATGTGGACATGGCCACAGACGTGAAGATCCCTGGGTGTAAATATTTTCACCTGGATTTGGGTATTTTCACCTTCCCCCTTCACCCTGTACTCCCCATCAGGCATTTTCCCTCCAGTAGTGCCATGTCTCCAATTCTCAGAGCAGACTAAAAGCTTTGCCATTATAGTTTTGTCCCCAAATGTTTTTTCCTTTGGTTTCTTTTACAGAAAATGTTCTGGGTTTCAGATTTTTGTAAAAAACTCACCAAGAAGTGAAATAATCTCCAGAGCTGAAGCAGAACCTCTCCTGAGCCACCTGGCTCCCAGCTCATGTCTCATGTCCTGCTCTGGGCCTTTGAGATCCTCCTGGCTCAGCATCTCGAGGTGCTGAGTGTGTCCCTGGCCTCCTGAGCCCTCCTGCCAACCCCAGGGGCACCAGGGGCTTCGTGGGGGGACCCTGCACAGAGCTGGAAGAGCACCCAGTGCCATCAGCATGAGAGGGAAGGGTTAGAGCTGGAAAAGGAGGTGAGATCAACATCTCAGTGGGGTTATCAGATCTAAGAGGAATAGAGGGAGGAGGGGTTTCTCTTGCTGAATCCTGGGTTGTGTTCCCTCATTTTCTGCTGAATGGGAAATCAAAGATTAAAACTTGGTGTACTGGCTGCATGTGCTACCTTTGAGGGGGTGGGCACTGTGGGGGTGGCTTAGATTGGGGTCTCCCCACCCCAGGTCACCTGTTTAAGTGGTTTGATCTTTTCACTCTTCCTTTTCTTTGTCATCCTCCGTTATCACATCATTTTCTCTTTCTGGAGAACACCTTTGGGGAGGGGAGGAAGATTTGATGACTGTTGGAGGAATTCAGGAGGAATCCAGTGGGAAGAGTGGGCAAAAGTAACGAGGGAAGAGTAAGACTGATAAAAGCAGGTACAGGTTGTCCCCCAGGTACTTTCCCACCCTCCAACTTCTTTTGTTGAGCAAGATTTTCTGAGCCTGGCGTGGTTTGTTGTTTTATCAAATCTCCCCAGATCTCCTTTTCAAGCACTTTTTCAGTGTCTCCTGGAATCCACCTAAACCTTCTGCAGACACCCCTTTGGCAAGGAGTTCCCTGAGCCACCCCTTTCCTGGGATGAGCCACACCTTCCTCTGGGCACTTTGGCTTCTCCTGCCTTCATCCTGGGACCCTCAGCTTTGTGGTGGAGGAGGTGGTGAACAGTATTTCATCTCCATTTTTAGGGGTGACTCTGAGCTCTTCAAACCCTTGGGCTATTCCCAGTCCAGGCTGAGCAGCTCTGCTATTGCAGAATTCAGCTCAGAGGAGCTGAGGGAGCAAAGAGCCAGACGAGTGACCATCCCAAATGGGTGATGTCCGTTCCTGGTCATCACTGGATGATGAACAAAATGGACAGAGTCCCAGTCCAGTGTTGCTTGAGCAGTGAGGTCTGCTCAGCCCATCTCCCCTGGACAGGGTGTGCAGGTGTCCCTCAGTCCCTGTCCCACACACAGAGGGTTCCTGCTGTTCCTCACCCTGCAGCCCTACAGCCAAGCTGGCTCTGCCCTGAGCCCTGAGCCCCTGCAGCCACCAGCACCTGCAGCAGAGGCAGCATTTGCCATGTCTGCAGGAGCTGCAGTGGGGCTGGGAGCAAGGGTCACCACCATCCCTGCCTGCAGCCAGCGCCTGTGGCTGTGCAAACAGAGGCACAAGGAGCTTGATGAGTGTTTCCTAAACCTGCCCGTTGCCTTGCTCCCAGCCCAGCCTAACTGGGCTCAGCAGGGCTGCTTGACTGGTTTCTATCCAGCTTGGCTGGTTTGGCTGTTGCCTCGCTGGCTGCTGGCGAGACAACTGTATTTTCTGGTTTTGCTTGCAGCAGCTTTCATGTGGGATGAGCTGCTCTGCTCCTCAGAGACCCAGCCTGGCACTGGGGGAACTCCTGTGCACACACAGATCTGTGGTGGTGCCACCAGGCAGGGCCAAGACCTTCTCCCCAGTGGCATCCACTGGGAATGTCCTTGTCCCAAGCCATGTTGTCCCCTGTGGGGTTGCCCTGGAAGGCCTCAGTGGCTCAGCACTGCTCTGCTTCCCATGGCTGGACGTGGGATGCTCATCCAGAGCACAGCAGGGCTCCTCAGCAGCCACAGGCTCTCAGTGCTGGATGGCCAAAATGTACTTGTCCTAATGCCAGGAAGGCAGAGAATTGGCCTCATCCCCAATGAGAGAGATCTGTTATCCCTGGAGGTGTTCAGGAAATGACTGGATCAGTGCCATGGTCTGGGTGACAACGTGCTGATGGGTCACAGGTTGGACTTGGTGATCCCAGAGGTCTTTTCAAGCGAAGTGATCACCCCAATGCTGGAAAAGCTGCTGTGAGGGTTTGGGTTTAAGGAGGCTCCTTACTTGACCCAGGGAATGTGCAACAAAGCCAGGAGTTGCATGCAGATCTCCTAAATCTCCTTTGAATCTCCTCCACCAAGCCTGGCTTCTTCTGCCAAGTCGTGCCAAGGGTCAGTGACAGAGGTGAGAGCAAAGAACCAAAACCAAGTGTCCCAACTCCTCCTCCCCTCTGTTTGTTTCCACCAGGTTGACTCTCCACAAATAAAGGACTAATTGAGGCTGTTACAGTTAACTTGAAAGGGCCCTGCAGCATAAATTCGGGATCCTAAACACAACCAGTTTCAGGTTAGTAATTAGCGCACTTCACCCATTGCAGGTGCACCCTGGGAGCTCTGAAACAAGTACAGGATCAGCAAGAAAAATATCTGGAAGCAATGGCAGGGATTTCAGAGAACAGCAATTGGATTGCTGCTGCCTGCCTCATTAAAACTGCTCTGTTACGGGAATTGGGAACTGGGGCAAAATCCTGACATTTCATCTCCAGCCTACAAAGTGAGGGAGGTCTGCAGGTCTGGCTGGACCCATTCCAGTGTGAGCTTGGACAGGACACTTCAGCATCCTGTGGCTCATTTCTTCTTCTCTAAAACAGCAGAGGTGTTTCTGCCTTGGATGTTTGCACAGAGCTTTGGGATGAAGGGATAAAGTCCCTGTGCAGGGCTCTGGCTCTGCCCCTGCTTCAGGGCAGCCACCACAGAGCTGGGGAGCACTGGGAGCATCACTGGGGGCCAGAGCCCAGCACAGGACAGGAGGAACAGAATGAATCCCAGCTCCTGCTGAATCCCCCACAGGCAAACTTGGAGCTGCTTTGTCCAAGCTTGTTGAGTTTAATGCGTGAAGAAGGAGTTGACTCGTTTCTTCCAGGAGCTGAAACTCTTCCTGAACAGAGACACTGTGGGATGTGATCGGCCTTCCTGAGCACTGGGTGGCCTTTGGGCAGAGCTGGGGGCTGAAGGCTGTGCCAGGATGAGATTAGCAACCCTTGGGTGAGGACAGTGGGTTCCTGGAAGTGTGTTTCTCTTTATTTCTGGGGTTTCCACAGTGCTGTCTTTGTCCCTCTGTTCTCAGCCCCCTCTCACCTCTCCAGCATGCTGGTGGAAGCATCCTGGTCAGGTGAGCCCTGGAGATGGACACAGGAGTGGAGCCTTTGGTGGTCCAAGGCAGCATCCCTTGTGATGCTGCTGTGATGCTGCAGTGACCCCAGAGGGGCTGGGCTGGGGAGAAGTGCCTCGGTGTTGGAGCAGCAGCAGGGCAGGTGTTCCCTCACCCTGGGCCTTGCCAGCAGGGAATGTCCACAGAGCTGTGCACCAAACACCTTGCCTTCATTCTCTCTTTCTCCCAGTTATCTTCCTGTGGTTTGCAATTTTCTAGCCACCCTCATCCATGATTTCCCAGGAATTCTCCTCTCCCTCCCCATCCTGCCCCTCCCCAACCCTTGACAGCCTCCTATTTCAGGTATGTTCAGCATGAGGCAAAGGAGGTTCTGCCTGGGGCTCTCAAAGTCCCTTCTGGGGAGGTGCCTGGTGACCAGGGCCATGTCCTGATGGGATGGCCCTGGAGTGCTGTTGTCCCAGCTCACAGCCAGGGCAGTGAGGACAGCTTGGCTTCAGTGGCCACATCCTCCCTGCAGAGGGGACATGGCAGGAGCTTGTGTTTCTGTTCCCTGCTCCTTCCCCTGCAGCCCCTGGCTGGCAGTGTGCCCGAGGATGGCTGAGCTGCAGAGGGATTGCAGAGCCCTTCCCCTGGCCAGGGAAACACCCAGCTCCCTGAAGAGAGGCCAAAGAGCCCAGAGGTGTCCCAGTCTGTCCCACAGAAGGGCTGGGAGCAGAGGCAGGCAGGACATTGCCCCAGACACCCACACAGGGGTGGAGGTGTGCAGAGCTGACACAACTCTGCTCTCACACCCAGCCCCAGCATTCTGCACATGGAGGAGGAATATTTCCACTGCTTTCAAGGGGGAAAATTCTGGGTGAGGTGACTCATGCCAAATATTTTGACGCTGTGTGCATCAGCAGGGTCTGGCAGGTAGGCTTGGAAAAACAGGAGCAATCTCGTGCAGCTCCTGCAGGATACTCTGACCTCACTCCTGCTGGGTGGTGAGCAGCACCTGGGGTGGCACAGAAAAATAAAACCATGGAGCTGCTGGAGAGAGTCCAGAGGAGGCACCAGGATGATTGGAGAGATGGAGCAGCTCTGCTGGGAGGAAAGGCTGGGGAAACTGGGGCTCCAGGGTGATCTAATTGTGGCCTTCCAGGACCTGAACCAGCTACAAGAAAGATGGAGAGACCCTCTTTAAAAGGGATGGAGTGACAGGACACAGGGAATGGCTTCCCACTGCAGAGAGCAGGGATGGATGGGATATTGGAAAGGAATTGTTCCCTGGGAGGGTGGGCAGGCCCTGGCTCAGGGTGCCCAGAGAAGCTGTGCTGCCCCTGGATCCCTGGCAGTGTCCAAGGCCAGGCTGGACAGGGCTTGGAGCAACCTGGGACAGTGGAAGGTGGCATGGGGTGGGACCAGGTGATTTTTAAGACCCTTCCAAGCCAAACCAGTCTGGGATTCTGTGATTTACAATGGTGTGTTGTGTATTTTGTTTTACACGGGGGATGTTTTATGTCACAAAGAGTAAAGGAAGAGGCTTCATGAGTCTGAGCCACCCTTCAACAGCCAGAGCTGCTGGGCTGAGGCTCAGTCACAAAACCAGAGGAAACAGAATAAATCACCCATGATGGAAATGATGTGTCTGAGTGGGCAGTTGATGCAAGAAGGGGTGAAGGATGAGGATCTGGCAGCAGCCCCTGCAATGCCAGCAGGGTTGGGGGTCCCCAGTGTGGCAGCTCAGCCCCTCAGGAGTGAGCTCATCTTGCCCACAAAGGGCACTGAGTGTCTCCTCCCCAGGAGAGACGAGACACCACCAGAGCTGCCAAGGAACAGGGGAGGGGACACCGTAAAGGGGCCATGCAGACCTCCTGTGTGACAGTCTGTGGTAGCTGGGATCACCTTTAACTTTACAGGGGAGTTTCTCCAGGCACAGTTCCCTGCTGTTCTCCTGCAAACACCTCCAGCAGCTGTTGGTCAGTGAGACCTCAGGACATGAGATCCATGGCATGGCTGAGCCCACAACACAGCCTGGTGCTGGAGCATCACCTTCCCCAGGGAAGGAGAAACCAGCGTGAATATTTCATGTCTTTATTCACAGAGAGCCAGTATTAGTGAAACCTGCTTGACAAACTGCCCCCTCAAGACTGCAGAAATACCTTTTCCATCTGCAAATGGGCTGTTAATAGGAGAGGATTTAGTGGTTCCAAATGCACTGCTGGAGCATTTGATAAAAGTGTGTGGGAGCAAAGTCCAGAGGCTGAGCTAATACCTCTCTGCTGGATCAGAAACACTCGTCTAGACTCTGGCAGGATGGAAAGCTGTGCCAGAGCTACTGCTGGGGAGGCTCAGGGAGCTGCTGGGTCACTGCCCCAGCCCTGCTGGCTCTTTAGCAGGGGCTCTTTATACCCAGTAGGGGCTTGTCTAAAGCTTGGTGATTCATAGGACAAAAATATGGTCTAGAGGATATATGGTGTTGCTTCAGCACAGGAAAATCTAAGATAAAGGCCAGAAATATTTTAAACTGAACTCCAGTGAACACAGAGATAGGGAAGGACATTAGGGCTTGCTGCATGTGCCAAAAATAGAGTACATCAAGGAAAATAGCCTGGAACAATGGTGCAGGAAAAGCTTATCTCCAGGAGCAAAGTAGCACAGGTTTCTTTAGAGTGCCTGGAAAAAAACCCAACAAATCAACAAAACAAAACAGAAAGATGACCTTGTTCTAGATCCTGATTCTCAGCTTTCTAAAACAGTTCTCCCAGATTCACCACAGCTACTGAGGATGCAAAGCACCGAGGGTGGATGTGGCTCACCTGGCCAAGCAGGGCTGGGCCACACGTCAGTGCTGATGTAGTTAAGTAGGGAGAAGTGGAAATACAGAATTTAATCTTCAATGCCACAGCTCCATAAATGAGTGCAAGCCCTGTGGTGCAATCAGCCCTGGTGCCAGTGCAGGCAGCTCCCAACTGCTGAGGAGGTGTCAGAACTGATGCCATGGGCAGGGTGAGGTGTGTGAGCTGTCAGCAAAGGCAAACCTGGGTCCTGCTCCAATCTCAGTCAGGATCTGCCACAGCTTCCTGAAAAATCTCTGGTCATGCCTGCCTGCAGGCAGTGATGTCCATCTGGAGGGGGCTGCAGGAGACACTTCTTGCTCACTTCTCTGGGTGGGTGACCTAGAAAATCACCAAACCCTTCTGCAGATCTGAGGGGATAGGAGCACCAGGTCAGGCATTTCAGCCAGGAAGGAACAGAGCCTGTGGGAGATGCTGGATGTTTGGGCAGGTCAAGGTGGGATGGACAGCAGTGGGGTGGGTTGGGATGCAAACCACTCCTCTGGGAGCTGCTGGGTGTGGTGGGATGGATGGAGCTGCTGGATCACAGGAGGGCTGGTGGCCCAGAGGGAACAAGCAGGTCCTTTGGGCACTCCCTGGCAGCCCAGGGCTGGTGTGGCTGTGGTTCACTGCTCCTGAGCACGACAGGGAATGTTCCCTGGCAGCCCTGGGCAGGATGTGGCTTTGCCATCACTCCCATCTGTCAGTGTGAGCAGAGGTGGGAGGGACAGCCGGGCACTGCCCAGGGGACACTGCCCAGTGCCACAACCCCAGCCAGGTGCCACTGCAGGCTACCCACACACCCTGGGCAGGGTGGACAAGGGATCCTCTGGCTTCAGGATGTGCAGGAGCAGAACCTCAGATCCCTCAGCCCCGTGCTGCCCGCGCTGGACAGACCATGCCAGGGTCCATCAGGCTCTGTCCTGTCCAGGGCTGGGCAGGGCTGCAGGTTTTAACCTGCTTTGCCTTTAATTGTGCCAGCCCAGCCCGAGGAGTGAGAGCTCTCCCTGCCAGCTGCAGTTCCATGGATGTACAAAGCTTCCATGGATGTACAAGGCTTCCAGCTGCTGACAGACACAGCTCCTCACAGGCAGCAGTGCAAGGTGGGACAGGGACCGTGGGCATGGGGAGCACCACGGGGACAATGTGAGGTGTCCCTGGGCACCAGGGCTGGAGAGACCAGCTCGGGATTTGCTCCTCTGGGCTGGGACAATGCTCGAGGGGCACCTGCTGCAATCAGAACACCACAAAAACCCTGCGAGTGCAGTATCGTGAGGGTTGTGTAAATATTTTGATTAACTTCACCTTGAATCTACATGAAGGGGAGATTTTTATCGCATTTACTGACAAAACAGCTTTTTTTTTTTTTTTTCCGGGAGGGAGGAGGAGGATGAGTAAGTGCTAGAGGAGAATTCCTGCAGTGATTTCACAGCAGATGAAAGCAGCCAGATAGGAGCTGCTGCTCCCCGGGAGCAAGGGGACAGCCATGCTAGTGCTGAGCATGGAGGAGTCACAATTCCTGAGACTGAACCATGTTTGGTATTCCTGTCTGTCTGCTCAGGGCAGCACAGGGAGTGTGTCCAGCCCCACGGCACTCCCGGGCCTGGCTGCCTCCTCCAGCAGCTCACATGGCTCATTTGAAGGGCTCGGGTTGAATCCCTGGGTGTTGGCTGCAGGGTGTCCCTGGAACTGGCACAGCCTGGCAATAACCCTGAGCAGGGGGACATGGGCTGGGCAGGGTGGCTCCTCTGCCCCCCACAGCCAGAGCACAGCACGGCACAATTCCAGAATTCCCCAGGGAAATCCATCGGAGTGGACAGCAGATGTCCAAAGGCTGGAGGAAGGCCGTGGCTGATGAAGATGGGATGGGTGGCATTTCCCTCAGGACAGTTTGTCTCAGCGAAAGCCATCGCAGGGGACTCTGCAGGAGGCTGGAAACAGGGAACAGATCCAGAGCTGAGGCATCACCAGGGCCTGGATCAGTCCAGGGGTGTGGATGGAGACAGAAGTGCAAAGCTCCACACCTCATCTGCATCCCCAGCGCCGGGGATTGCCAAACACTGCCTGCAGGGCATTGCACAGCTCCTCATCCGCAGCCAGCCGCGACCATGGGCTGGGGTGCCAGTGGGATTGCAAAACAGTGGGATTGTCATCCCTCAGTCCATCCTGCTGTCACCCAGGGAGCATGCAGGGGCTCTGCCGGCTGTGACACCCTACAAAACCACGGACACCTCCTGTGGTCCCATTTCCCTGTGACAAATACCCCACAGTCAGCTTTATTTCCTCTGGCAGAGGCTCCCTGGGGCAGAGCCCAGCACCCAGCCCAGCACCCAGCCCAGCATCCAGCACAGCCAGGGACAGCTTTGGCTCCGAGGCCACAGGGACCTTTTATCTTTGAATCTCCTCTGCAGCTTAAACATTTGCGAATGCTTTGCAGGAAACATCTCAGTGAATTTTGCTCTGAATAGAAGAATGGAAATAAGGACAATTTTATCATTCAGGGCATGAAAAGGTGTTGGGGCAAAAACATAAAACGTTTGGTAAGACCCCCAAAAAGAGAAGTTTGTTTCCAAAAAGTTTCCATTTTTTCCAAAGAGTTTTCTTAAGGAGGAATTTTCTTCCACTTCAATCCAACAAAAGCACGGAGGCATCTTGTGCTGCATTTTCTATGCATTTCGTTGCTGGAGGAGTGTGTGAGGGAGAGATGAGTGCAGCTGTGGGGAGCTGATGGGGGAGCTGGGGATGCTCAGGGGTTGACTGGCCTGAAAGCAGCCAGCAGTGTCTGCACCTGGGCAATTCGGGGGGCAATTCGGGGCTTTTTCTCTGCTGGAAGAAAGCCCCGGAAGGTGCTCCCAACACATGGGGATTCAGGGGTTCCAGCCTCGCTGGCGAATTAAACAGTCCTGGGAAAGATCCTCTCCTTTCCCCTTGGCTGCTTGGGGATGCTGTGGCTGTGCAGCCCTGGGGACACAGCGGAGTGAAGGTGTCCCTGCAGTGGCACCGGCACAGCCCGCAGTCCCCGCAGCGCCGCTCCTGCGGCTCTGGAATGTCAGGAATGTCCCCGCACGGTGGCTGGGCTGCCTGGAACGCCCCGGAGTGCAGGGGGGCACAGCCCCATGATCCGCAGCCCTGATTTATTGCACAAGCCTTGCTTGTCAACAGATGGCTGAGATAAGGGCAGCGAGAGAGCCCTGCGGTGCCCAGCAGCCCTGCCCGGCACGGAATGCTGCCAGGGAACGCCTGGGCATCGCTGTCCGGAGAGCTGACTCACCGCTGGGACTCTTCTCGTGCTCCCGAGGCTGCACACAAACCCCACAAACCCCACAAACCCACAAACCCACAAACCCCATAAACCCACAAACCCCACAACCCCACAATAGGCAGAGCTGCAGAAAGCAAACAAAGTAAGTTGTTCCACGGCGACCTGCAGAGCAATGGGGCACTCAGGGATGGGCACTGCCCCTCCTGCAGCCCTGGCACAGGGAGAGAGCAGAGGAGGGCGAAAATGAGGTTTCCAACCAGCCCTGGCCACTGAGGGACTCTTTCAGCTCCCTGAAAGGAGCTTGTGGCAAGGTGGGGGTCAGACTCTTCTCCCAGGAAACCAGTGACAGGACAAAGGGAAATGGTTGCACCAGGGGATGTTCAGGTTGGATTTTAGGAAAAATTGAGTGGTCAAGCACTGGAACAGGCTCCCCATGGAAGTGCTGGAGTCACATCCCCAGAAGTGTTCAAAAACAAGTGGATGTGGCACTTTGTGCTGTGGTTTAGTGGTACGGTGGGGTCAGTCAAAGGTTGGACATGATGATCTTTGAGGTCTTTTCCCACCTTAATGATTCTGTGATTCCAAATAGGGCTGAGCTGTTTGGATTCTCTCTGCACAGCCTGCCCTGCTAGAGAGGTGCCTTTTGTCCTCTGGGACTGACCCCTTGTGATGTCCCGGGGTTGGGCTGTGCTAACAGGGTCACTTCATGCAAATAATGCCAATTTCCATCCCCTCTGGTCAACAGCAGACCAGACACAGCTGATACAGCTCTCAGTTTCCCAATCCACCAGGGAAGTCCAAGCATGAGCCTGGCAGAAGATCAGCCCTGCCAGCAAAGGTGAGGAGAGTCTGCTGCAGGGGCAGCAAAGCCACTGGGAGATGCTCTAGGGCAGAGGAGGAACAGGAGGAGGCAGGGAGGGGACATTTCCCCCTCTGAGCAGCAGGAACCCCTCCATCCCCATCCTCTGCTCAGCACAGCTCTCCTCACAGGTAGGTGGAGAAGTCCTTTGTGTTCACAAAGAGGGAGCCTCTCCATTTCCCACCCAGGTTCAAGAGTTCAGAGCAAGGCTTGCAGCTGGATGAGTCTGGGCTGCCCAGAGGCCTCAGGTACTCTGTTTCCATTAAAATTAAGTATTCCTAACTATCCTAGAGGTCTGGCCTGGAGTCACAGAGGTGCTTTGGAATTAATCTGTTTTGGTGGCTGTTTTCTCTCTGCCACATTGTGTTTGTCTCCAGCCTGGCAGTGCCCCAACAGCGAGGAACTCCTCATCATTTTAGAGAGAAAGTCAATTTAGTGCAGTAATTGCTGCATGAAGAACATGTTTGGCCATGGCTCTACGGGCCCAATGCCCTGCTGGCAAGACTTGTGCTGACTGCCACACGTGGGAACTCCTCAGCTGCATCTCAGGGTGTCCCATCCCATCCCATCCCATCCCATCTGCTTGGGGACACTGGTGATGTGCTATTGGGGTGTGCAAACTAACACTGCAGACAAATCCAGGCTCAGCTGTGCCCCATCCCTCTCCCTGCACCCCCTCAGCCCCTGGCTGCTCACCCCTCTTCTTCTCCCATTCCCTAACTCCAGCCCTTGCCTCCCTCCTTCACAGCTGGAGCATCCCCTGCTCTGTCCTGTGGCTGCCCCTGCACCCCCCAAGGAATGCAGAAAGCAGCAAGGCTGGAACAAAGCAGAAAAAGAGCAGTTTTGTATTATTTTCTTTTCTGGGCCATTTTGAATTAATTAAGGAATGTGATCTAAACTATAAATACCCTCCTTCACGTATGATTTATGGCCTGTTTGTTCTGGATTGGTATGTGCTTAATCTCTAATTGTGAGCCCACCATCTGTTTTTATTGATCTGCTTGCCAGGAGAGTTATTGCTCTCCTTGGCCTTATATGGGAAAATTAGGTATGTGGTGAGGGAGCCAGAGCCAGGGCTGTCCTGACGTCAGCCTTGGAGCTGCTCAGGATTGAGCTTCCCAACATTGCTCCAGCCTCCTGCTCCTGCCAGGCTCCATTTACCGTGTGAAACTGCAGCCCAGGGGTCCCACAGAGCCCCAGTATCTGCAGGAGCATCAGCCCATCCCAGCTCCCTCTGCATCAATTCTTCTTCAGCCCTTCTCATCTCCCTCTGCATCAATCCCTCTCTGTGCCCAAAATGGGGCTGCTCTTCAAAAAAAAAAAAGAAGAAGAAGAGGCTGGCATGGCCTTGGTGGTTTTGGCTGAAAATCAGGATTCTGCCAGCCCAGCCTGGGTGCCTTCAATGGTGGGAGTGTCTCCATGAGAAAACAGGATTTATTCATGGGACCTGGAGGGTTCGGGTGTGTTAACTGGAGAGATAATAGAGCCCCAGCCCAGCCCATGTGCTCCTCATGGCCAGAGTGGGGAGAGGAGGATAAGAGGTCCCAGGAACATTTTGAGGCTTAGAGGAAGCCTGTGGGTTTGAAGGAAGGTGTGCAATTATTAGTAAACCTGTGAAGTGGAGAAGGGCAGTGAGAAGGCTTCCCCAAAGGGAAGGGAGTCTCTGACCTCTCCACCAACTGGTCCCAGTGGGACCTGATGGTCCTTGTGGCTCCCAGACCCAGCTGGACTGTGCTGGGAGCCCCAGGGAAGGGTGGGATGAGGCTCCCTGGGCACTGCAGGCCCCCAGGGCTGCTGTAGCACAGGGGTTTGGGATGTGGTGATGCCCAGGACCCTCAGTCCCTGCCCAGTGTCTCCAGGAGATTGTCTCCAGGGACAGGGACAGGGGCAGAATGGGGACCATCCCTGCTCATCCTGGAGCTTTGGTGGGCTGAGACCCTTCCTCCCATGGGGAACCCACTGAGATGGGGTCACACCAAGCCCCTGGCTCTGCATTTATGGCTCAGCCACGAAACGCCCCAAAATACATTTGCAGTCAGGAAGGAGATGTTGTAATTTGCTCAGTCTCCCACATCCTCCCATGGTTATTATTTTAAGCCATTTCCCTGATTTCAGGGCCTGGTCTGGAGATCCCCATTCCCAGACTGACTGATGCCTGCGATGACAGAATTTCTGCTGTTGGGCAAATTAATTTCCCATGGGATTGTGGCCTAATATATAAATATAAAACTGACACATTTTTACTCGGTTGAAAGGAAAATAGCTCCAGCTCCAGCTTGCATGAGATAACGTTTGCAGGAGATAAGGCAGCAGTTGGAGTGTGAATTGCCATGTGGATCCCATTTTTCCCACAGATCCCTGGTGATGTTTGCTGGCTGGGCTATGCAATCCCTTGATAAGCGTCAGCAGCCTTAATGCAATGCTTTGGTTCTGCTTCATCTCACCCACACCTGCCTTTTCCTGGGCACAGCAAATGGCTGGCAGGGTGGGAACTGGGAGTCTCACTGCCCAGAGTACTTGGAATTCACCAAGGGATCTGCCTGGAGCTGTGCTGGTGCTGGGGGAAGCTGGGTCAGCTCCCTGAAGCCCCCATGTCTGGAGGGCAGTGAGCCCCTTCCCACAGGGAGGAGATGGACAAATGGCCAAGGCCCAACTGGATTGAGGGGATGTGGATCTCCTATGCTCTCCTCCAGGAAGGGAACCATGGAGAAAATCATCTGGGGAATGGAATTTCCATGCCTCTGGGCAGGCTTGTGATTCCAGTGCTGGAGGCGAGGCTCCTGCCCCACTGCTGGGAGCTGCTCTAATCCCACACTGTCTCCAAGGCCCCTTTGGGCCGGAGCAGGAGGAGCTGATCCCGGGCTGGGGGGTGGCTCAGTGCCCCAGGGACCAAGCTGTATTTGGAGGTTGATCTCAGAGCCCTGGAGCTGTTTGCACATGCAGCAGAAATGAGAGTGTTTGATCCTGACCTCAGCCCTTATAAATAACCCAACTGGGGCCATGCAGGCACCCAAAACCATTTGGCTCCTCTCCTCTCCTCTCCTCTCCTCTCCTCTCCTCTCCTCTCCTCTCCTCTCCTCTCCTCTCCTCTCCTCTTCTCTCCTCCCTTCCCAGCTCCCTCACTGCCCCGGGAATCTGCTCCCACCCCCAGGATGATTAAATCCTGCAGGATGTGCTGGGAGCTCTGCAGGACCAAGGTGGGGAGGCTGCTGGGGCACACACAGCGTGGGGGCTGCAATACCCAGAAGGATTTATCTGCACTCTCTGTAACCCAGGCTTGGTCCTTAGTCCAGGCAGAGCCATGCCATGCCATGCCATGCCATGCCATGCCATCCCATCCCATCCCATCCCATCCCATCCCATCCCATCCCATCCCATCCCATCCCATCCCATCCCATCCCATCCTCTTTGCTTGGGGCCTCTGTGGTTTCAGGCTTTACAGCAGCTCATTTGAGAGTCTTCCCTTCCTCCAGAACTGCCACCCGAAGGTCCCGCAGGGATGGATCAGCAGTCTCTGCCCTCCTGGAGTGACTTTCCTGCTGCCAGCAGTGGCTGTTGGAGCTGTCACACTGCCAGGGGTGACCTCTGGAAAGGCAGCCTGGCACCTGTAGTGAAGAGGGAGAGGCAGATCATGGAGCTGCCAACCCTGGGAGAACAAGAGGTCTTGTGGACATCTGGGATGCCAGGAGGCTTGGGGTGGGTGCATTTGGATGATCCTGGGGCAAATTCCCTTGGACTCATATGTGGAGCATCCAGACTAGAACAGGGTGTCTCTGGTGCTTGAGTGAGGGACCAGCCAAACCAGAAATCAGCTCAGAGCCTAAATCATTAGTAAATCCATATCTATTGCCAAAAAGGGCACAAATTATTCTTTTTTTTTAAATGACATGAAAATACAAAATCCAGAAAAAATGAAGGGAAAGATTGCTTTGTAAGTGTTTGCAAAAACACTTTTATTGCAGAGGCTTATACTGTTCTGTTTCCCTGCCTGCCTGTCTGCTGCCTCTAGTCAGCTGGAATATGATGACCACTTCCTACCAGCCTCAACAGAGACATTAAAATGTCAAAAATGGTTTAT
The DNA here is from genome assembly GCF_008360975.1 of Lichenostomus cassidix. NCBI lineage: Eukaryota > Metazoa > Chordata > Aves > Passeriformes > Meliphagidae > Lichenostomus > Lichenostomus cassidix. The sequence continues at coordinate 10,815,012 of NC_139498.1, forward strand.
TCCTGCAAGAAAATCTGGGAAAGGAGAGACCAGACCCACATTCAGGCTGCCATTGAGAAAGTCATCAATGTGAGCTCAGCCCCATTGCCAGACACTGAAAACATGCACCAAAGAAAAGAAAAAAAAAATCACATCTCCGAGGTTATTTGAGGTGGGAGCTGAGCCTAAATGCAGCACAGGAGGGCTGTTGGCAGAGATGGAATTCTTGGGATCAGCAGGGCTGTGGGTGGGACTGCAGGGTCAGGGTGGGACCTGTGGGGTGGGACATGTGGGTCCCACACTCTGCTGCACCCCAGGAGAGGGGGAACCTCCCTCCAGGAGGGTCTTTGCAGCTGGGAGCAGCAGGCTGGCCTGGGGAAGAGCCCTGTGCTGCGTTCAGCCTGTCCCTGTCCCTGAGCCAGGACAGGGCTGGTTTTGAGCAGCCACCCCCATGTGTGACCTCAGCGGGGTCACCAGAGAGTCCCCACCAGTCCAGGCCCAATCTGGGCTCAAGGCACGTCCAGCTTGCTGAGCCAAACCTGGATCCAGGCTCATTTCCATCCAGGAGGACCTGAGGGCAGAGCAGACCTGCAGGTCTATCAGGCACAGGAGCTGAGATCTTTCCAGGGATTGTTTTCCAGTGTGGTTCTCCAGCCTCCATGGCTTTCCTGTCCCTGTGGCTTCAGCCACCCTGAGCACCTGAGGCCACACCATCCACAGGGAATGTGCTGGGAAGTGGTGCTGGGGGCAAGCAGCTCCTGAAAAGGAGATCTGAGCAGAAAATGCCAGAGCTGGCAGGATTTTGCTTTCACAGGGCACTCTGCCTGCCAAGCACATGCAATACTTAGAAAGAGCTCTGGGGTGGATTGCAAAATCTACCCCAATTGGAGTGGGTTTGGAACATTTTAATCCCTGTTTAATGATACTGCCCAGGAAATGACAAAGCTTTGGGAAAACAACCGGATTGGATTCTGGCTCGGGACGTTTCAAATTGTTGCACACATTTTTTCATGCAGCTCTCACTGAATCGCAGCAAAACCCTACAACATCCTGCCACAGCTTTCCTCGTTTCCCTGACACTTCTGGCACAAATATTGGACACTGCAGCAAATTCCAAGGCTCAGTTCCATCCAGGTCTGCCCCGTGCTGGAAGGATCTGGTTTGGATGACAGTGCTCTCAAGTTTATAGGTGACAGCTGCATGGGGATTTTAGAAAGAAGCTGAACACTTGGTGGTTTTTCCTCTGCTGCTCCTGCAGTGATGCCTGTGGATGGACACTGCCAGGGACATTGCAGTGGGAAAAGATTTGTCTAAACACCACAGCCACATGCAGTGCCACTGCTCATGGAATGCCTGGGAGGAATTGCTGGGTGTCCAGTGCTTCATAGGGACCATCGCAGCTGTCAGCTCAGAGCAGGGAACTCTCAGAGCTCAGCAAACTGCACCAGGGAAAGGAAATAAAATAAATAAAACATTGGTGTTCTTCCAGTGGTTAATGAGTAAATACTAAACTGTTTTGAGGTTTTGTTACAGGAGATGTTTTATGGGGTTATAGCTTTTAAACAGAACAGTGAGAGCCTTTGTGCTGAGTCCAGGTCATTCGCAAGAGGAGGTTTCACTTGAAAAAATCAACATTAGATTTAGTAGTGTTTGCTTTAGGCCACAGCAAGAAGGGAGACCCAGGAAAGAATCAGAAACATCTCTAGAAATCACTTTGGTCCAACCTGGGCCTGCAAACAGTGAAATGCCAGGTTTGGGCTTGTGTAGGGATTCTGTGACAGCCAATCTTGCGGCCACAGGTCAGGGTCTGACACCTGAACAATGTCACTGCAGACCACAGCAGCTGGGGCAGGGCAGGAGCATCCAGGGATGGGAAAAGGATTGGATTCTGAGCAGTGGGAAATCACAGCCCCTTCCAGGGGGACATCCTGGGGCCGGGATGGGAAGCAGGGATGGAGCAGGGAAGGGCAGCGTGGGAGCTGCAGCCCTGAGCAGGGGGAGATGAGCCAAACACCTGCTGCAGCATCCACTGAAACTGCTCTGCAGCTGAGCAGGGCCAGCAGGGCTTATGGATTCCCTGAAAGCAGGGCATGCTGTGGCTGGGCTGCTCCCAGGAAGGAGGGATGTCACTCAGAGCCCTGTGATGGGATGTCCCAACTGGGACAGCCTGGCATCCCCTGCAGTCCCAACCCACTGCAGGTCCCTGCTGGGAGCTTTGCATCCCCCTGGGCAGCCACAGCAGGGTGGAACAAGGCAGGAAGCGGGTGGATGTGTCTGCAGGGCTCCATGGGGAGCCAGCAGTGCCTGGTGTCCCGCCACACCTCCAGGGTGAGGCTGCTGCTTCCTTTCAGCACCACAGGCTCAGCTGGGCAGTCAGAGGGAGCTGCCAGCAGGGAAGAGCCCCAGGACAGGCTGGGACATCCCAGGGAAGCTGATGCAGCTCAGCAGGACCCGAGGGCTGAGAGAACTGGGCTGAGTAGGGATCCTGCTCCGAGCAGCCCCAGCCCAGCCCAGCAGGCTTCGCTGCCCTTCCCTGGGCACTTCCTTGGGATGTCCCAGCACCAGGTCCTGCAGGGTTTGAGTGCTGCCCCCCCACCCAAACATGGTCAGGGCTGCAGCAGAGCCAGGGAGTTGCTGCACATCCCTGCACCGGGCTGCAGCTCCAGCACCATTCCTTTGCTCTTTCCCCGTGGATTTGACACAAAAAATGCTGTTATGCTTTGTCCTTCCCCACCAACTGATAGAAAATCAGTGTCTTTCCTCCTCCCTGACAATCTCGGATGCAGCAGCAAAGCTTTGGGCTCAGGAGCCTTCACTGAAGCAGTTGGGCTCATAAACCTGCATGCAGAAAACTGAGCCAAATGTGGGAATTCCTCCCTGGGACACAGGTGGGAAGGGGCTGCCAGTTCCTATCAGCCATAGGCTGTCAGGGGCATGAGCAGCAGATACTGATTTCCTCCAGGACCTTCAGACATCAGCCTGAGTGAAGCAGCTCATTAAAAGCAGCTAATTGCTGCAGTCATTTGTGAAATGAATTTTTCAAGGTTAATTTAGTTGAGCACTGAGAGGGCTCCATTTAGCTCTGGAGAGGGTGAACTGCACATGCCATGCAGCCCCCCCTCTCTCCACCTCTCCTCTGTGGCCAGAGCCTCCAGGATGGGGAGCTCAGATTCAGGACATCCTCAGGGATGGCTGAGAGGGAGTGCCCTGAGCTGTGCTAGGGAAGCCCAGAGGGTGCAAAGTGCTGATCCCACCATGGCAGGGTGACAGCAGGTCAGCTTGGCTTGTGCTTGATGCAGACATCAGTTTTGCTTTGTTGTGAGATGAGCAATCCCTCCCAAAGCTCTTTTAACCATTTACTGGAGCTCACAGGGTGAGAGTCTGAAACATGTTCAGTAAAACTTCACTGTTCACCTCCCTTACTCCATTTCCCCTTTACCATGGAGTTTCCACAAGCAAACCTCCCTGTCTGGTGGACTCCCAGATAGCATTAAGGACAGCAGGACCAGTCTTTGGGGGCAAAAGGGACATTTGCTGCAACTGGGATGCTGCATGATGGTGGAATAATTTTCTGCTCCTTGCACACTAAAAGCAAGTCCAAGGAAGAAAACAAGTGCAAAGCCTTTTGTGATGCATCATCTCAGGTCCAGGGTGGGTTGTAGCAGCCTTTGCTGTCTCCTTTGTGGCACAAAACAGCCTGGGCAGGGGTCTCAGTGCTGTGGGACAATGACAATGAGGTCTCTGCCCCCTGGCCACATAGGAGCCAGAGTGGGGGCCTCTGTCCATCTCTCCATCATTAGCCACATCTCCCATGGAAGAAATCAGCTGCAGATTCCAATTCTGAGTGTGCCAGGGCACAGGGAGCACCCTGAGCCCCAGCACCCCCACACCCTGTGGTGGAACATTGGGGTGCTGACCCCAGCATGGGGCTGTCCCTCTGCCAGACCCTGGCTGAGCTTTGTGGCTCCAGGGTGAGATACCAGACTGGGGCTGGAGAGGAGCTGGAGAGGGGCTGGTGGAGCTGGAGAGGGGCTGGAGAAGGGCTGGTGGAGCTGGACTGGGGCTGGTGGAGCTGGACTGGGGCTGGAGAGGGGCTGATGGAGCTGGAGAGGGGCTGGTGGAGCTGCACTTGTCCCACCTGAGCACAGCCCTCCATGGCGCCGGCCTGGGGGGAAATGGGCTGTTTTTAATGCATGCATCCTGTGTTTGCAGAGCACCCGCCAGCTGTGACAATGCAGATGTTTCCTGTCTCCCTGGATGTGCAGAGAGCCTTTTCGCAGCTGGAAGCAGTTCCTGCTAAGCTGTGCCTTCAGGCTCTGTCTCTGGGATCACAGACAGCACCTGAGCTCAGCCAGCAGGATGTGCCCAGGCAGTGACCATCCCACCCTCCCAGGCAGTCCTGGCTGTGGGTGAGGCAGCTCCAGGGAGGAAAGCCCAGCTCCAAGGTCAGTGCAGTCCTGGCTGCCCTGTAGAGTGACACCAGCCCTCCCAGAGAGTGTGACCTGCCCTGAGCAGGACGTGGGGATCTGCAGGTAGGCAGGAAGATCCCACGTGTGAGCAGGATGGGAGGATGTGACTGTATTGACTGTCCTCCTTTGTTAAGTTTCTGTCTTTTCCTTGTCTGCTGACAGCCCCCTGGGCCCCTGTCGGGTGTTGCCACATCTTGTAGGTCAAGGCTGCATTTAGAAAACAGAAAAAAGCCATGTTCAACCCCTTTTTTGTCTTGGGGACAATCTCTTGGCAAGGCTGGATGAAAACCTTCTCCATTCTTTGCCTGAAGCAGCTGCTGTGAGCAAAAGTACAAAAGAGCAGCTGTGGACACACAGGGCAGAGCTGCTGGGATGATGAGGACAGGCTCAGCCACAGCCTAGTGTGAAGGATGGGATTCCCTGGCTGTGAGCCCTTTTCCCTAGGAGGAGTCATGGGGACAAATCCAAGTGCTTTGCTGGTCTCAAGAGCAGGGTCTGCTCTGGGGCTGTGGCTCTCAGCAGCTGGTCACACCACCAGGGAGTCACAGCTCACATCTCCAGGAAAGGTGACACCTTCCACCTGAACCCTTCCACCCAGAGCCTGTTGGGAGCTCCCAGAGAGGAATTCTGGTGTCTCCTCTGAGTCCTGGACTGTGGGAGGTTCACAGGCCACAGAAGGAGAGGCAAGTCATTTCAGAGGTCCCCTGAGCAAGGCTGGTGCTCTCAAACACAGGTCTCAGGTTCAGAGGTACCTCTGGAGGCCTCTGGTCCAACCCCTGCTCAAGTGGGGCATCACAGATCAGGAAGGTGAGGGATGGAGATTCCTCAGCCTCACTGGGTCCCTATGCCAGGGCCTGGCTTCCCTCATGCTGAAAAGGATTTTTTGTTAAATCTCACCAGAATTTCTGTGTTTGTGGCTTGTATCTCATGCCTCTTGTCCCTTCACTGTTTATCTCCCTAAAAAGATAATCACTGTTGTCTCTCTGCTGCACTCCCATTAGGGATTGGAATGCAGATGGGAACCAGACCCCTCTTCACCTGCCCCAGTCTAAAGCAGCCCAGCTTCCCAACCTCTCCTCAGACATCCTGAGCTCCACAGCCCAGACCTTCTCGGAGCCTCACCCCTGGGCTCTCTCTCCTTTGTCAGCATTGTTCATTTGTCAGCACTTGGGGCCCCCAAAATTGCACACAGTTAACTCAGAAGTGGCCCCACAAGTGCCAGATAGAGGGGTACAACTAATTCCCTCTGCCAATGCTCTCCAGGCTTCCTTAATTACATCTGTGGGGTCTCCTGGGAGCCACTAGTGCTGCACAAGCACCATGATGGGACCATGGCACCACCCAGAAGCCTGTTTTCTGAGGAAGGGCATCGGGAGTGGTTTGCTTTTAACCTGCTCATCATCCACAAGTCTCATCAGTTTCCTCTAAATGCAAAAACGTGAGAAATCTTGCAGTAAGCCCTAATTTCATCCCAGTTTGGGATGAAAAGCCAAGCCTAATGAGCAGGACACTGAGGGGAATGGAAACACTGACTGGTTGGCTTTGCTTTGCTGTTTAATAGCAGAAAGTCCAGCACACCCTCTTCGCCTGCATCTCCTTCTCATTTCCCATCTTGCCAGCTTTCCAAGGCTCTGAAGCTATTTTGGAGCCTGGGGTGGATTTTCCCCTTTTTGCTGTAGGACCATCGTTTCCTGTTGTGTCTCCTCCGAGGTGTCTGAGGTTCTTGGGCTGATTCCACCTGGGATTCACTCCAGTGGCAGAGCTGGAGTGAAGAAAAGACCCTGGGCAGGGCAGGGGGCTCCGTGTTTGTCAGCTCCCCCAGAAATGCTGCTGAGGCACCGAGGGCTCTGCTAGCACCCATGGACACCTCAGCTGGTCTGGCTCAGACTCAGGCTGAGCTGACACTGCCAGAGGAGAAGTGTCCAAGCCCAGGGCCATCTCCACAGGTGGGACATGAAGTGTCCCTGGGATGGGAGAGCCAAACGCTGTGCTGAGCTCAGTGCCCATTGCTGGCGTGGAGCTGGGACAGCCCAACTGTTCCCAACCCCCAGGGCAGGACCTGCAGCCACTCTGGGCTCTGCAGTGCTGTGTCAGAGCCTTCCCAAGGGATGGAAAAGAACTGCAGTGCCAAGAGAGGTCTCCCTCCTGTCCCTCGAATGGGAGGAGCCTGGGACAGTGATTGTTTTGATTCTGCCGTGGCTTTTGTCCCCTCTCAGCACAAACCCCAGCACATGTCAGGAACAGCTCCTGGTCGGGGCAGAGTACAGCTGGTGGGTTCCTCACAGGTGATTTTTGCTTTCCAAAGCTGCTGTGCTCCAGAGGAACCGCTGGAGCCAACCTCCCTTTCCTCCCTGCACAGGTTCACTCAGCTTTTGGAGCTCCATGGCAGGGGCTGAGCTGAGCAGGGGCTTTTAGCCCTGGGTTTTCCCCTGGTGCCCCCTGAGCTGCAGTGAGCCCCTTCCTGACTCTTTGGGTTCCCTCTGCAGTGACAAACGTCGAGCAGGGAGTGCCTAGGCATGACCACGGTCTCACCTGGGCTGACCTGAGGACTTTCCCTGGTGCAGTGAGCCAGGAGCAAATATTTCCTGGGATGTCTTATGCAAGGCAGAGCTGCACCAGCTCCTGGGTAAGGATGCCACCCTCAGTGAGGACTTCTACGTGCACTATTTCTGATGAATTCCCTTCCTCCCAGCATGGAAACGTGGAAGCAAATTCCCTCCCCTCAGACTGTGAGCGATTAGCTCTGCATGGAGCAGGAATGCTCCCTGTCGGGAGCAGCTCACCAGCGGGCCAGGCTGGCTGGGGCACAGGGATTGTCACCGGTGTCACCTCAGACAGCTCCTCCCCTTCTCCTTGCCTGGTTACTCCAGACGCTCGGAGGATGCAGCATTCAGAGCAGGGCGGATCCCCTCCAGGAGTCCCAGCGGAGGCATGGCGGGCACTTGGTGACAGTTTCAAGCTGTGACTGAGCCCAGAACGCCTGTCCTTGTGCCCTCTGTCCCTGCAGGACACCCAGGACCCTGGACAGGGATGCAGGACGGGGTGCTGAAGCACAGACTGCTCTGTCCCTTGGTGTCCTGGGGTGACACAAGCCCTTGGTTTGTGTCCTGACTCCAGGAGAGTGGTGAAACTGTGCTCTGCATCTGCAGCTGTGGAGCTGCAAACTCTGCTTGGATGCTGCATGGAGGGGGCAGGAAATGTTCCCCAAATCATTCATTTTCTTGCCAAGTTGTAGGACAGCCTCGGGTCCTCCAGCCCTCCCTGCTTGCCATCCATCCTGCCCGGAGCAGCATTCCTGATGGTGGGAGCAGAGCCCCTCACCCTGCCCCAGGGCCGCCAGGAACACCAGGGTGGGCATGGAGGATCTCCAAATGCCTCAAAACCAGAGGAGGTGAAAAATTCGCAGGAATTGAAGCCAAAACTGGACAATTCAGCCGCTGTTCCTGGAAATGCCACGTCAGATCCAGAGCACTCAGCACCCACCTGCATTTCCCAGCCTCAGCTGTGCAATCCCACCCCCAGGGATGTGAGCTGTGGGGAACAGGGCTCTGGGAGAGCACTGCTGACGCATTCCCCACAAAACCAGGGTGAACTTCCCAGCAAAGGCCACGGGGAAGCAAAGAGGAGAGGAGGAACGAGAGACAAAAGCACAAGCAGAGCGCTTCGGCCTGGCAGCCAGAGTGCTGTGCTGGGAAAATCCTCTGATTTACTGCAAGAGTTCTGGCAGATGAGGACAGAGGGGAACAGGGCTTTGGACAGAGTTTCTAAGAAGTGACGGCTCCCTGAGTCTTTTCCTTGGGATTTTCTGCCTGATGGAGATTTCTGCATGGTGGGGCCAAGAGGGTGTGAGGATACTGGGCATGGGTGACCTCGGAGCTGCAGCCTGAGCAGGGATGCTGGGATCCAGAACCCTGCAGTGGGTGTCCCTCGGGAAAAGCTGCAAAGACAAACGTGGCCATTTGTGCTGGGGGATTTCAGACGTGGGAGGTGGCGCAGCTACTCCACCCTGGCGGTGCGTGGCTGGCCCAGTGAGGATCTGACCCTTTCCAGAACAGACAGGTACTGTAGGCAGCAGTGTCCCAGCACAGGGAGGTGGCCTGGCCTGGCCTGGCAGGTGTCCATATCCAGGGTGGCTTGGCTAAAGCAACTCTTGTGCAATAGGGAATGTCCCTGGAGAGCCCTCTGGAGAAATGCACAATCCCCATTCCCAGTCCTGCCCTCTCCAGCTCCCAGACTCCTTGCAATCCTCCCTGGATTCACAGGTGCTGTGCAGGGAGGACCATAGCAATCCCAGAACGAGCCTGGGTCATCTCCTCCCTGCTCCATCATGTCCCACAGCCCCGATGAGGATGGGCTGGGATGAAGCCACGATTCCTCTGTGCCCCACAGGTGTCTCTCAGCAGCACTGGGAGGGTGGTTCACCTCAGCTGCCCCACCAGGACAGTGCCATGTGGCTGCTGTCACCCTCCCTGTGGCCCTGTGACAAATAACTGGGACCAACCCAGCTGCCTTCCTGCATGGGCCTTGTCTGGCTCTCATCCTCCCAGCTGCTTGACCCCTTCCCAAAAATGTCCAGTGAAAATGTCACTGCTGGGTTCCCCGGGAAGATGAGAGCACTGATTCAGGTTTTTAATTACATCCCCACTTAAAAACACATCAACCTTCTGCCACCTCCTGGGAGCAGCAGGGCTCTTGCTGCAGGATCTCAGCCCCAGCAGAGCTGGTTTCACAGGTGTTTTGGCTCAGCACCATCTAAAAACTGGGAAGAGAGCACATGTGTCTCCAGATGGACTCCCAAAACCAGTGGAAGTGTGCTGGAAGTGTGATCTCAGGAGCCCAGGTCCAGTCAGCCTCACCCCATCCCAGCAGTGATGCTGGGGAGGTGTCTCAGGTAGGAATGGCTCTGCTCCTGCTCTGTCCCCAGTGACCCAGGGAACCTGCTGGGATCACATTCCCTGTGGCTGCCAGGTCCATCCCCAGTCCTGTATCTGCACCTGGTGGAATTCACTTCTGGGCTGGGGAGCAGGAGGGGCACAGCATGCCCGGGGAGCAGGGATGTGCTGTGGGATTTCCCTGGGCACAGGTTGCTCCCAGCTCTCACAACAGACTCAGCACTTTGCAGATGGTGTTTAGCCACAACCCAGAACCTATTACTGAAGAAACAGACAATAGACACATTCTTCTGCTGAATCCCTCCTGCTCCCAATCTCCCAGACAGACCCTGGCTGCCCACATCCTCCCACATGCTCAGGGAAGGCTTGGCTTGAGTTCCTGCAGTTTCTATGTCAGCAGGGTCCCATCCCAGGATGTGAGAGGTCTCCTGGGATGGCCAAAGGTGCCTCTATGCTTCTCCACTCTTAGAACCACCCTCACCCAGATTCCTGTTCCTAAACTGCTCCTGGCTTCCCAGGCAAGCCCTTCCCTGGCCAGCTTTGCAACTTTGCTGGAACATTCAGCGGGTTTGGGGGATCTTGTGATGGATTGCTGAGCCCTGATGCCCATCCCTGCTCCTCAGCTTGGGAACAGGGCTCTGCCTTTGCACTGCCTCTTGCTGCTCATGACAGCCTTCATCCCACCGAGGGCACACAGCCCCGGACAGGAGGGAGAGGGGAGCCAGTGAGCCATGGATGTGAGCCAGAAGCTCTGCTCCTGCTCCACCAGGGGCCATCCTGATGTTCAGTCGGGACCCTGGATCCAGATGTGCCCTGGACTCTGGTGCCTGTGGCCAGGCAGGAGCCCTGGGAACAGCTTTGCTCCACAGGGAGTGGGAGGGAGCCAGCATGGAGCCCAGGGCACCCACAGCTCAGGGTGATCTGGGTGCTGAGCCTTGGGAAGTGGGTGTTTGCCTGCCCATCCCAGCACGTCTGCACATGCTTTTCCACTCCGAAATGCTGCTGGAGGTTTCCATCCCAGGAAGCATATTTGAGAGCAGCAGCTGTATGTAAATCAGAAGGGGAATTGGTGGGTGGTAGGGAATTCCCACGAGGATCAGGGTGGAAGGCCTTGGGGAAGGGTCTGATGTGCCCCCAGTGCTGCTCCACCCATTGCACCTGCTGTGGATTGCACACCACTGCACACTGTAGGGGAAGGGAGATTCCCCACTGCTGGGGCAATCCCGAGCAGCCAGAAGGGATTTCAACAGCAGCAAAGGCAGAGAGGCAGGGAGAGAGGAAGCAGGGAGAAGTAGGCTGGGGAGCAAACACCTCAGCAGGATGGTGAGGAGCATGGAGGCACCTCGTGCTGCCCATTCTCTCCCCAAAGCTGCCTCCAGCCAGCTCCCCTGCTTGTGCTTGTGCTCTCCTGGACATGTTCCCTGGACAAATTCCATCCCTGTGTCCTGGGAATATATCCCCTGCAGCCTCCACAGCAGCCCTATGCACTGAAAGCCAAGGGGATGCTAAGACAGCATCAGCCCAGGGCTCTCTGTGTGTCCTGGACTTGGCAGAGGTTCTGGGGAAAACCCTGGCTGTATCTCGGCATCTGGCACTTCCAGGCCCCTTGGCTCCACCCTGGCCTCAGTCAGCCAGTTCTGGGGGTGCAGAGGGGTCTCAGCTGCCTCTGCCATGCCAAGAGCTGCAGTTCCCATGAAGGACCCCACAGAGATCCCTCCTGGGCTTCCTCCAACTGCAGCTCCTCTGGGACTCTCCGAGAGCTGCTGTGCTTTTTGGGATCCATCACATCCCTGAATGTTTGGTCTTTGTGCTGCCCCATCTTGGCCAGACTTTATGGCCAAGCTGGGGACCAGGGCTTGTGCTGAACTCTTGCTCCCTGTGCATAGTTTGAATTTCCCTGTTGTGATTCAGGGCATGTGCTGGACTCTGTGGGAGCTGGGGGATTCCTTCCTTCCCTGAGCAGTGCAGACCCTCTAGGGGTGCCTAGAGAGCCTCCCAGGGCCCTTCCAGTGGGAGGGGGACACAGTGGGCAGCTGGTCCCACTGAAAAGCACCTGCTGGAAGTGACCCAGGACTATACACAGCCCCACACACTTTGCAGTGTTCAGGTGCCACCCCAGCAAGACCAGAACAAGACTTTGGGGGGTCACAGGCAGAGGGACAGCACCCCCTCCTCCAGCAGGGTGGCAGCAGCCCTGGGAGGGGCCTGAAGCTCATCTATCCCCAACTGCTGATCTAGGGCTGGTGACACTGACCTGTCTGCCTGTCCCCAGCACAGGCAGCTGTCAGGATTCCACCCCACTTCCCATGGGATGGGAGTCACAGGAGTCACAGACACCCCAAAACCCACCGTGCCCAGCCCAGCTCGGCCCAGAGCAGCTCCTGCACCAAGTGGCCGTGAAGGACAGGATGTGCCTGGGGGGAGGGGAGACATGACAGGGACATGGCCGAGCACTGGTGCCACCTCCCAGCCTTCCCAGTGGCCTCTAGCACTCATTAAAGCTGGGTTTCTCCCCAGCCTTGCCTTTTGTACCCATCTTAGAGCTGACACTCCGAGCTGGCTACCCTCAAGATAGCTTTGGCCATCTCACCTCCTTTGGCTCTCTAACATGGGAAACACTTTGTGTTTGGGCAGGATTTCAAGTGTTCACATCTCCCAGGCACGTCCATCCTCTGAGTGAGGAGCTGCTGAAAAGGCAGGAGCCCAGGAGACGTGGGGAGCCCCAGACCAGGGGCTTTGTGTGGGGTCCCTGAGTTGTTTCTGTGTGTAGGGATCAGAAATGCAGAGGGAGCTGCATCCTGGCAGCTCCATGAGATCCCAAATGTGAAACACAGAACCCAGACAAGCAGGACAAAGGCACTCAGTGTCCCAAGGTGAAGGGCAGGGGGCTTGCTGGTCAGCAGGGCAGTCCCAAAGACTGGCTGCTGTTTCTCTCTGCCTGGGGGATGCTCAGCAGGGACAGCACCCCTCCTGAGCATCCCTCCTTCCCTGCCCTCCTGTGCCCTGGATCCAGCCTTGGGCACCTTCATCCTCTCCCTGGAGCTCAGGGACTGCTCATTTCAGAGGTCCTAGAGCTTGGGGACCACAGGGAGGATGGTGTCCAGTGTCACAAGGCCACAGTCCAGCACAGCCATGGGCAAACCAAGGGACCATGGTCACTCCCCACCTCTCCTCTGCCCCAAGGCAAGTCCCAGGACAGTTTGGGCTGTCCTGGAAATCCCTGGTCTTGCTGGTGGTACCACGAAGCTCAGAGTACTGTCCACACCAGTTAAAAACACCCAAACTGTTTAACCTGGGACCCATTCTGCCTGGGAGGGCTCTGAGGCCCCAGATCTGTGTGCAGAGTCCATCCTCTGGCTCAGCCTGGGCAGCTGTGTTTCCCTGAGTCTCCATGGACCGCAGAGCACCATCCTCTCCATCTTCAGGGCAGGAAAAAACCCTCCAGGTCACACCTCAGGCCACAGCTCGGCAACTTGGACTCAGGACCTGTCCTCAGGGGCTCTGCACAGTCTCGCAGACCCGTGGAGGGTTTGGGGGACTGCAGTGACACCAGTGCCAGTGCAAGAGCAGCTGTGTTGGTGCAGACCAGCCGGGCTTCCTGAAGGGCACTGGGCAGCTCTGCAGGGATCGGGAGAGCTGTGGGATGGAGCAGCCACCCATGGAAACCAGCGCTGGTTCCTCCCCCAGGTGCCCCGGCTGCCCATTCCTTCTCTCTGGTCAAACCCTCTGCTATTTTTCCCGGCGCCTGGGGATGGCATCACCTCCTCACCATTCGGAATGTGCGCTGAGCAGCTGGAGGCTTTCCACATCCCCTGCACCCCGCAGAGTGTGGGTGAGGCTTGTTTTGGTGGGAAAAAAAGAGCTGGCACATTAAAACCCGAGCTCTTCACGCATTTCCAGCTTCAAGCCCCCGGAGCTGCCGGATCGGGGACCTCCTGTCCTCAGCCCCGTGTCCTGACGCCGCTGGGCTGCCGCTGGGACACGGGCAGGGCGTTCTGGACGCGCTGTCCCGGCCGCGGGCTCGTTCCCAGTTCCCACCCGAACCCTGCCGTTCCTATTGTTATTGTCCTTGTTCCGCTTGGCCAAAGCAGGAGCTAGGGGCTCCCACAAAAGGCACCTTGCTCATCATAACCTGGCACTATTTATACATTTTAACAAACAAGGGCATCAGCGTTCACTGATTGCTGATTACCTAACTATATTCATTTTCGCTTCTCATTAATTAGCATCCAAGCCCCTGTTTGCTGGGTGTATCCTGATCAGTCACAGCCACAGCTCTCCCTCCTTTGGAGCTGGGGTCCGTTTGAGTCGGTGGTCTATACGTCGGTGGTCGCAGCCTCCTACTCTCGGAATTCCCTTCCCCCAGGTACTTCTGATTCCCCTCCTGCCGGCTCTGGCCCAGACACCCCATCGCTCCTGGAACTGTCCTCCCTCTCCCTTAAAACAACACATCAGCCTAGCACGCGGCGCTCACAATGCAGCCGCTTATTCGCGACGGTCCGGCGGCAGATACTGATCAGCAGCTCAAAAACAACGGCAAAGTTTGATTCCAACATTGCGGGACTCGAATCCCGGGAAGCTCCGGATCCCAAGGAGCGTGTGGGGAACGGCGGGGTCCGGGGGCGGGGCCAAGGCATGAGGGGCGGAGCCAAGCCCGGAGGGGCGGGGTCAATGGCAAGGGGCGGTGCCTGACGGGGCGGGACAGATGGTTAGTGGGCGGGGCCGGTCTGGAGGCGTGACTATGTCATAAGGGGGCGCGGTCACCGCTCAAGGAGGCGGGGCCCGGATTGTATTGGCATGTATGGATGTGGGCGTGGCCTGGGCTGGAGGCGGGACGAGCCTGCAGGAGGCGGGGCCGTGGCTCAAGAGCGTTGCTCGGGGTTGTGGGCGGAACCTATACTATGGGGGCGGGGTCAGTGCATGTGGGCGGGACTTCGGCCGGAGGGGCGGGGACGGCCCGCTATGGCCCGTCCGGTATTAGGGACCGGTCAGCATGGCACCAGCGCCACCCCGGCATGCTCCGTCCGCGGCTGCTTCTCTTCTCCGTCCGCGCGGGTACTCGCAGCAGGCGGGCGGAGAGTGCTCAGTCCCGGCTTGCCGAGCGACCCAGCCCGGCCGCGCACAGGCGGAGCGAGAAGGAGCTTGAGCCGCCGGCCGGCGAGCGGTGTTGCGGTGACTCCTGTGCGCAGCGGCACCGGATGATGAGCCGGTTCGGGTGGGACAGACCCAGGGGCGCCGGCACCTGCGCTCCGCTCTCGCCGTGCTTCCCTGGCTTGCTGCTGACAGCCGGAACCTCCTCGGCCTGTCCGGGCAGTCAGGGGCCATCCCAGGTCCCACCGTCCGCCCGCCCTGCTCTGGCCCCGCCCCCGCCGCCAGGCACAGCCCTCCCATTGGGCCGCGGCCATGTCCGTCCGCCGCTGCACGCTCCCATTGGCCCGCGCCACTGCCATGGCAACCGGTGGCCCGCCTCCCTCTTCACCCCGCCTCCTCGGCTCCCATTGGTTGGTTCAGTCCGCCCATCATTCCCGCACCCTGCTCTCATTGGCAGTTTCCCACGCCTGTCAGGACAGGCTCCGCCCCTCTGCCGGCGCTGGGCGGGCGAGGCTCCCCGCGCATTCACCCTGAGGCGAGGCCGGGCTGGGCTCCGCACTGAGGGCACCTGCTGTAGCCTCGGCAGCCTGTGGGGACGGGAGCGGGACTGCCACGGGAACGTTCAACCAGACAGAAAATCCAGTACATGGTCATGGAACCAAAGAAATGCTGAGGACACCCTGACAGAGCTTTTTAATTGAAGGAAAAGAGCAGTTCTGTGGAGTTTTTTCCTTTGGGCTCTGTGGCGAAGGTCAGACCTGGAGGGCTGTGTGTCACCTCCTGCTCTCCCCTGGATACCCTGTGGGGACTCCAAGCCATTCCCAAAGCACCTAGATACCCTGTGGAGGCTCCAAGCCATTCCCAAAACACTGGGTACCCTGTGAGGGCTCCAAGCCCTTCCCAATGTGCCCGTGCCCGGCCCTGTGGGAGCTCTGCCGTCGCTGCTCCCGCTGTGTCCTCCTGCCAGCGCTGGCATAGCCCCAGGGCAGCCACAGCTCCTGCCTGGAATAGCTGCAGAGCTGGGATGGGTGGGAGGTGACCCTACCCAGGAAAGTGTGTTGGGGTGGGAGAGGTTCTCCCCCTGCAGCCAGAGGGTCTCCCGTGGTCTCCACCCTCCCATGGGGTGGCCGTGTCTGATGGAACACCAAACGTTCCCATTCCACATTAAAATGGCCCATCCCGCTGATCCCAGCCCATCAACACCAAACGTTCCCATTGCACGTTAAAATCCCGGTGGTTAAAATCCAATGTGGCACTCGGGGCACATTGGAGAAGCTCCTCCTGTGCAGCCCCTGCAGCCCCACGCCAGCCCTGGGCTGAGGATGGAGCAAAGGGCTCAGCCCCAAACGCGGGGTCCCCCCGGGAATGTCACTGCGCTGCAAACTCCAGGCAGGGCTTTGCCATCTCCGGACAGCACTTCCTGCCAAGGACAAGAGTCTGTCCCTGTGCTGGTGGATCCCGGGCAGCCCTGGATAGCCACGGAGGCTGCAGAGCTCCGTGTATGGCTTGAAGGGTTGTGCTGGGCTTGGGGCCAGGGGGAAGCAGATCCGAGAGTGTTTCTGATGAGCTCTGGAGCTCGCTGTTGGGTTTTGCCTGGGCTCAGAATTTCCACAAAATCTGCCCGTGCTGTCACTGGTTTGCTGAGCCACACGCTGAAAGCAGGCCAGGGAGGTGTGACAAACACCAGACTGTCTGCCCTCCCCTCCAGCACCCCAAACTGGGACAGACTGGGTGAACTGGGACTGGTCTAAACTGTAGGAGGAGACCTCGAATATCCCCAAGGGCAGCAGCGCCCACAGTCCCAATCCTGGCACTACCTCGCCCTCTCTCCACGGCACCACGAGGGCTGATCTGATCTCATCAGACCACGGAGGGGACGATGGAGAGTGGAACTGCCGCAGAGGTGGCCACAGCGTGGCCGGGAGTGGCCAGCGCGGAGAGAGGTCCCCGTTCCCTTGGAGGGGACACGAGGGATGTCCCCACGAGAATTACGTGCTTTGGAAGCCCCACACTTCCAAGAGCTGCACCTGGAAGTTCTCCTGGCAGAGTGGGGGGTTGTCGAATGTCTCGCAGTGCTCCGTGTGTCCCCGGAGCAGGTTGGCGTCCAGGGACAGCGCTTGGCCTCCCCCTCCACCTGCAAGAGCGAGCGCAGGGTCAGCCCATGCTCCCTCCTGCTCCCCGGGGCTGTGCCTGCCCCTCGCTCTCTGTCCCTTGTCCTGTCCTGACTCCTTGTCCTGTCCTGACCCCTTGTCCTGTCCTGACCCTGCTCCCGGGGCCGGGAGGGGCTCGGGCTGTTCCTGTGGGGTTCCTGACCCACTGCGGGGCCTCTGCCAAACCCACCCGGGCCCAGCCCAGCCCGAGCCTGACCGCGGCTCTGCTCCGGGGACAGTGCCCGGCCCTTCCTCGGGCTGATCCCACCCACGGCTCTTCTCCACCCGCACAGAAGGAGGGAAGGGCTGGGAAGGGACGCTGCAGCCCCGGGGTACAAACCTCGCCAGGATTTGGGCTGTGGGGCTCCCTTGGAGCTCTCGGAAGGAGCTCCCTGGCCCTCGAGCGGCCTGGCTGGTGGAACAGGGGCTGCTCTGCCCTGACTTTAACCCCATATCCGAACCAGGAGCTCTTAGCCTCTGGAGGCAGCTCGGGGTTTAACCTGGAGCAGAGCCCTTTGCAGCAGCGGTGCAAGCCCTGGGGAGTTACCGATAACCATCCCTGTTAGTGATAAGGATCCCTGTTAGTGATAAGGATCCCTGTTAGCGATAAGGATCCCCCCTTACTGATAGTGATCCCTGTTACCAATAAGGATCCTCCCTTACCGATAGCGATCCCTGTTACTGATAACTATCCCCCCTTACCGATAACGATCCCGTCCCGGGAGCCGCACATGAACATGGAGGCTGTTTTGGAGGGCAGGAGGAAGTGCCTGATGGCCAGGAATGGGGACAGGCGGCTTTTCCTCTGCGGCGAGGGCACGGCGAGGTGGTTGGGGCTGCAGCTGCGGCTGTCCCGGGAGGAGCCGAGCAGCGATTCGGGAGCGGGGGAAGGCGAGCGCTGCCGGGAGCGCGGCACGGCCTTGGCCAGCTCCGGCTTCTTGATGAACACCCACTCGTACCTCTCTGCCTCGGGGCGCACCTGGGCAGCACGACACACCTGGTGAGCCCTGGCCCTGGCCCTGGGGCACCTCACCACTGCTGGGGACAGATGCTGCTGCTGCTCAGGGGGGCTGGGGCCAAATGCTGTGTCCAGGTCCGCAGCTGGGGCAGGGAGGCAACGGGGTGACCTGGCAGGGACAGGGCTGTTCTGGAGGTGGCTGTGGCTGGGAAGTTGGATTTGCCAGGTGCTGCCAGAGATGGGTGAAGCTGCACTGCCCACACTGCCAGGGGGATGCTGGATGGATGCTGGTTGGATACTGGATGGATGCTGGACTTTGTCCCCGGGGTTTCTTGGCGTAACTCAGCCTTCTCCCTCTTCAGGGATGCCAGGGATGATTTGGGAATGTCCCATCCAGGAGCTGTCCCCAGCAAACTGGACAGAAACCCACCACACACTGCCCTGCTGCCATCCTGGGAGAGGCTCCCACACCCACCCAGGGTATCCCACATTCCCAGGGGGTCTGGGGCAGCCCAGTTTATCCAGGGCAGGAATGGGGTCTCTGTTTGCTCGCACCCAGCACAGCAATTCCTGAGCTGCTGCTGCTGCCAGAGCTCAGGGCACGGCTGGGGCCATGGGAGGGAGCAGCTCGGGGTCACTGTGCTCCGAACTGTCAGAGGGGTAAAGGAAACAGCAATGAAGGGACAGACCCGGCCATAAACCATGACTTACCGTGAACACAAAGCACTCCCCTGTCCCAAAAAAGCCCGATGTGGCCCCGCTCTTCTTCCTTTCGCTCCAGTCAGAGGAGAGAAACGCCCCACATACCTTGGGAGAGAGCAAAGGGAGCCATCAGGGACTGGGCTGGGAGCAGAGCCAACCCCAGGAGCGCCAGGCATCGCCCCGGGCTCAGCAGGGCAGGGGCTCTGCCCTGTCCTCTGGGAAATCCCGGAGCCAAATCCTGCTGTGCCACCCCATCCTGCACTGAGGAATCCCAGAGCCAAATCCTGCTGTGCCAGCCCTGACCATCCCTGGTGCTCTGGGCTGAGCAATCCAGGAGCCAAATCCTACTGGGCCAGCTGCATCCTGCACTGACTATCCCTGGTGCCCAAGGCTGACCCTGCTGTTGAACACCCCTTACCTGACCATGGCTGGAGGGGACCTGCTGAGGGCTGGGAACTCCTGCCTGTCCTTGGCACAGCCAAGGGACAACAGGAGCTAAAACGGGTAGGAAATGAGGTTTTCTAGGTCACTTTCCCTTGTCTGCACGAGGCCCTGGGGGTGGCAGGTGTTTCTCTCCACACCACTGAAGTGTCAGGCTTGGGACATCAGCACTGTTGGTCAATAAATCTTTGGGAGGCCTGAACAATTTACAGAACTTGCCTCCACTGTGGGATGAAGAGTGGGGAGATAAATTACAGGTTTGTGAGACACTCAGAATCCCTGGGAAGAGCCCTGGCTCAGGAGCTTTGCAGTTATTTCATGGCTTTCAGTAGGAACTGTCCTTCTTTCTCCTCCATTTCCCTGGTGTGGCTGCTTGTGCAATCAGGGAGAAAACCTTGCCTCTCGTGCTTTGAGAGCAAGTCCTGGCTCAGACAAAGCATCTGCTGGCTTCAGGAGAGTCTGCTCAGCAAGGATTCATTAGTTAGTCTGGATTTGCAATTAAAGTATCACTCATGGCCTCCCTCCCTCTCATCCACTCCCTGTTTCCCCCCAGCAGCCCCAGCTGAGGTGTGCCCTGGTGGCTGGAGGTGCAGTTTGTTGTCTCCTGGGAGCTGGGACAGACCAGGGACAGACCCATGGCAGGACAGGGACCACCCAGCCCATGGCTGCTCCAGGAAGAGCCTGTGGGGTCACCCAGTCTGTCCCCTTCCCCACCCCTGCCTGGGAAACACTCACCTCCCCCTCGGTGGTTTTGATGAGCAGCACCGTGGGCTCGTAGCCTTCACAGCACGTGTAGAACCTGCAGAGATGGACAAGGGGCTGGGCTGGGGAGGGCTGGAACCCTGGGCAGGGTGTGCTGGCTGTCCCTGGCTGCTCCCAGCACTGGCACAGTGTGGCACACAGGACATCCCTGCAGGGCACATGCACAGGGCTCCGTGTGCCCTGGGCAGTCCCAGGTGTTGGTGGCCATCTGGCCCAGCCTCTGCCCTCTCCCCTAAGCCACCGCTGGCCCAGGCCACACCCAGGACCCTGAATCGAGCCCAGGAGGGTCCCCAGCAGCCCCAGGGGTGCCCCAGGTCACTCGTGTGGCTCTTTTCTCCAGGACCAAACCTCGCCCAGGTTTACCCCTCATGCCCACCCTGCCTGGCCCCGCTGGGCAAGGGAGGCTTTACCTCTGCAGGCTGCACCCATCCTCGGAGGTGGAGAAGAGCAGCAGCGGCGGGAAGAGGGAGAAGCGCTCGGGGATCCAGGACCAGATGAGGCGCATCTCCTGTGCCGTGACAGTGCTGGAGCTGAAGTTCTGTATGTCCACGGCCAGGTGGAAGGATGGCCTGCGAGGGGAGGGACATCAGGCTGGGCTGTGGGGCTCCTCTGCTGTTCAGGGAGCAGCCCCCCTGCAGCAGGGTTTGTTCTGCTCTTTGCACCCTGAGCTCTCTGATGAGCCAACATCACCAGCTCTGGCTGTGCCGTGTCCCCTGACAGAGTCCCCAGAGGGGCTGGGAGGGCCCAGCACAGCCACAGCTATGGGAGGTGCCTGGAGCTCCCCTGGCTGTGTCCCCACAGGAGCTCCCATTTTGTCTGCTCAGCCCCCAGAGCTGGCGAGCACAGAGGTCTCCTCACCTTCTCTGCACCACGGTGATTCCCTTCTCCACCAGCGCCTTCCTGTTGGCCATCTGGAGAAGCCAGATCTCCTTGCGGGAGAACAGCCGGATGCCAAAGGCTCTCTCCAGGAGTTTGTCCACAGTCACGTGCTGGGCGATGTTCCTCACGAACGCCTGCAGCTCCGCCTTGATGTCAGCGCCCTGCAGCCCAGCTGGGGTCACCGAGAGCCTGAACTGCTTCAGCAGGGCCAGGGCGATGCGGTACAGGACCTTCTGTCCCTCCAGCAGGAACACGTCCAGCACCCGCACGGCGTAGGCGAAGGGCAGCCCGGGAAAGAGCCACGACAGCCACTCCGAGTAGACCTCGAGGATGTTCTCGGCGGCGCCGGCTATGAGCTTGTGAGCTGCCGGGCAGTGCTTGTTGGCCAGGTCCCCGAAGGTCATGCAGGAGGCCTGGTGGGCCAGGAAGGACTGGTCGATGTAGCTGGCGTGGGGAGCGTTGCTGGCGATGAGGCGCGAGAGGCTCTCGAAGCACTGCGCCTCGTCCTCGCTGTAGTGCAGCAGCAGCGCCGCCAGGGCCGGCAGGAGGGGGCTGTGGGTGATGTCGGGGAACAGGGTGCCCACGCAGATGAGGATCTTCTTCAGGGCGGTGACCCCGTGCGGGTTGAGGCAGTAGGTGGGCACGGGGCAGCCCTCCAGGAACTCGGGCAGGGGGTGGGAGCTCACGCTGGGCTTCCCGAAGAGCCGGCCGGCCACGTCTCTGTACACCAGCGCGTCGGGGGTGACGAGGCGGCAGGAGACCTGCTGGATGAGCCGGGGGTAGAGCCGAGCCCGGCCAGCGTGGCTCGTGGCCCAGCAGCCTTCCCTCGCCAGCCTCTTCAGCTCCTTCGGGGGTCTGCTCAGGACGTCCCGCGGGATCTGCGGCGGCTGCTGCTGCTCCGGCATCTTGTCCCAGTCCACGAACTGCCCGCAGCCCAGGCACGAGGAGGTGTCGATGTCCCACGTGTCAGCCTCGGACGTGACCACGATGGTGACTGGGGATGAGCCCAACGCCTCTGGAGGACAAAGACCTTTTATTGCACACCTTTCACTGCCCCACCACCAGCATCTCCCCCCGGCTGAGGGCATTCTGAAGTCTCACAGCCACGTCCTGGATTTCTATATTGTCTCCTGCAAAGGAAGGGTCTCAAGCTTTGCCCTCTCCTGCTCCCATCGGCTCAGGTCCCTGGAGAAGCACAGGGCAAGGTCCCAGCTGGGTGTCGGGGTTTCTTCTCACACCATGAGGGGCTTTTCACCTCTCCTAGAGCTCCAGATTTCCCAGCCCATGACCTGCCGAGAGGGAGGTGCAGAGAGCAGGGACACAGTCCCTGAGCCCTGGGGATGATCGTGGGACATTGTCACATCACCAAGGAGGATGAGCAGCTCTGTCCCAGCCCAGCTCCGCAGGGACAAGTGAGGGCCCAAGGGGGGCAATGGGGGCCCAAGAGATGCTGAGAGAGACCATTTCCATTGTGTCCCCTCCCAAGGACAGCACGGGCCAGGTGGGTCCTGTACGGGTCTGGCAGCCCAGGACAGGCTGCTCTGAGCCCAGCGGAGTGGGCAAAGCTGCCCTCGGGTGTTTGCCCTCCTCTTGTGCCTCCTGCCAAAGTCTCCCGGCCCCTCCGTCCCTCGGGTGTCAGACGAGGAGGGAGCAGAAGCTGCTGCAGCCGAGGGGCTCGCCGGGGGTTTGGGGCTGGTCTGTGGGGACAGAGGGTCCCCGTTCCCCACTTGTCCCCATGCCCTGGAGAGACCCTGTCCGGGGACCGCAGCAGGGGCTGCTGAGCGCCTGACAAGCTCCCCGGGGACAGAAGGGGACCCTCGGGGGAGGCTGCCGCTCACAGCCCCAGGCAGGGCTCGGGCAGCCGCCAGCCCGGCGCTGGGAAGAGCAGAGTCTGAGCTCCTCCTAGAGAGACGGGAGCGGCACTTCCCGGGGCTGCCGGGGAGCTCCATCCAAACCCTGCACGGGACACCGGAGCTGTCCCCGCGTGGGTGAGCTCTGCTGGACACTGATTAACCGGCAGGGATAACGTCAATTAGCGCACTCATTAGCTCTTATTAGCATCTTTTTATCTCGGATGTGCTCAGCTGCCGGGGGAGTCAAGGATGATCCGCGCTGAGCCGAGGGGACACGGCGGGACAGCACGTGGTGGCACATCGGGAGGGTCCTGACGCCCGGGCTGGGCCTGGCTCTGGCTCTCGCCCTCTGGCTCGGTTTGGCCCTTGCCCAAGGGCAGCAGGAGCAGCAGATCGGGCTCAGTGTGGCTCAGGGCAGGAGCTGTCGGACGCGGTGGCTGCTCGGCTCCGCTCCCTGCCCTGGAGACAGCCTGAGCCGAGCACGGTCACCGGGCTCCTGGGCACAGAAACCAGGCTGAAACAACAGCGAGGCTGACGCAGGGGCTGTTGGCACCCCGTGATCCCCAAATTCACCTCGTCCTCTCCCGAGGGTGCTGCCCTGCCCGGGGTACCGAGGAGCACCAGCCCGAGCCCACCCGACCGCCGCTGCTGAGCCCCGGGGGCTGAACGGAGGCTGCAGCTCTGCCCGCCCAGGACGAGCCGAGGGCTCGGGGCAGGAATTGGGGTCTGTCCCACCCCTCTGCTCTGCCGGCCGTGTCCCGGCACGGGGGGGTCCCGCTCGGCGCACTCACCTCGCCCGCTGCCCGTGTCCTCGGCCGGCTCGGCCATGGGGAAGGCGCCAGCCGCGCCCCCGGGGCAGCGGGGCAGGCTGAGCCCCACCTGCAGCATGTGCCAGCTCGGCCACCCCTGCCGGGTCCCCTCCGGCCCTGGCACCTCCCGCGCCTTTAAGGTGAGGGCCAGCCTGCGGCACTGGGGTTTATTTGGGGTAAATACAGCGAGGGTGGAGCAGCTCCCGCGCCCGCATCGCCCCTTCCTGCCCCAGTTCTGAGCCGAGGCCGGCTGGGGGGGGGGGGCTGTAAACACCCCGTGGGCTGAGATACCATCAAACAGCAACACGAGCACTAAAATGAATCCTTTATTTTCCCAGGGATAACCTTCATGTTCCCGCACGGGGGTTCGCTCCCTTCGCAGTGTCCCGGGGCAGGAGGTGCCGCGGGACTTCGGCCATGGCTGTCCTTGAGCGAGGGAAACACCGACACCGAGAGGGGCTGGAACTGCTTCCCGCTGGATGGGCCCGGGGAGAGAAGCTGTGAGCAGCGGGGCCAGGAACCGGGGGACGGAGAGGGGAGAAGGGAGCCCCGGCTGCCCCCGCCGTGTGCTGCTCGGGGCGCTGCTCGGGGCCGGGGCTGTGCTGGCCGCAGGTGCTCGGAGCTGCCTCAGGCTCCAGCCCGGGGAAATTTGGGGCGATGTGGCCCCACAGCCCCCGCGCCCCCCGGCTGCCAGAGGAGCTCAGGCTGCGGCTGCTGCGGGCACGGCCGTGGGGCTCCATCGTTCCCAGTTTGACCCCGGGAAATGGTTGGTATCGATTGATTTTAGCCTCCAAACGGCTGCAGAGCTGCAAACTCTGCGTTGTATTCACGGACAGAAGAGCTGAGCTGGGGGAATAGGAGCCTCCAGCAGCTGGGAGAGGCAGCAGGGACATCGCCCCGGTCCGACATTGCTGCCGCAGAACTCACGGCTCAGGCTGCGCTTAGCAGGCATTTTTATAGGCATCTTAACATTTTAAAGGATTCTCATTTCCCTTTAAAAATCGGATTGTTGCTGTTGGGATAAGGGCAGCTGCTCTCTGTTCCTGACCTGCCTCCCAGCCTGCAGATCCGTCTGCACCTGCAGCACATCCCTGAGCATCCGCTGGCAACGCGGCTCTGGGGCATCTCCTGAGCAAGTCTCCCTGCAGACCTTTTCCTTTTCCTCACCTTCTCCGCGCTGCGCCCAGATCTGTTGGGAGCAGCTCGGCTGTCCGGTGACTCCTGCCCTGCCTTTGCTCCTGCCAGGCTGGGAGCGCCAGGGAATGGGGCGAGGGGCTGTGACAGCAAAGGGACCCCGGGGCTGTGCCAGCAAAGGGACCCCGGGGCTGTGCCAGCAAGGGGAACCCGGGGCTGTGCCAGCAAAGGGACCCCGGGGCTGTGCCAGCAAAGGGACCTCGGGGCTGTGACAGCAAAGGGACACCGGGACTGTGCCAGCAAAGGGACCCCGTGGCTGTGACAGCAAAGGGACCTCAGGCTGTGACAGCAAAGGGACATCGGGGCTGTGCCAGCAAAGGGACCCCGGGGCTGTGCCAGCAAAGGGACACCGGGGCTGTGCCAGCAAAGGGACCCCGGGGCTGTGCCGGGTGCGAGGGAGGCCAGAGGGACTCCCAGTGGGAGTTATCCTGATCCTGATCTGCACCCAGAGCCGGTCTGAGCGGCTCTCCTCCACAGGCTGCACCCAAAGGGGCAGTGATGGCCCCAGCTCCGCTCCTGGGGGCCCGGGGGGTCCCCACCCCGCACCCTGCTCTGCTCCCCAGTGCCGAGGGGCTGCTCCTTCTCTCTGCAGCTCCACCGCTCTGCCCAGCCCTGACAGCAGCAGCTCCTGCTGCCTTTCCCCGGACCTTGTCGGCTGCTTTATCCTCATTTGCCTTTTCCAGGACAGCAGACGCCTCTTCCTGCAGCCCGACGCAGCTCTGAAACCTCCGGCAGGCGCTCCGGAGATGGGAGATGGAAGTGAATTAGGGACAGGGCGAAAGGAAATGTCGCTTCATGCGTTTTTAATGGTGAAAAAATTAAATATGTAGAGGCCGTGGGGCTCCGGCTGAGCAACCAGACGAAGGCCATGAATGTTTGATGGCCACGGCTGCGGGAACATCTCAGGATGTGCGGAGAGGGGCCAGGGGGACAGAGCCCAGCCCGGGGCTGCCAGGGCCAGCGGGGGCTCAGAGCCCCTCAGGGCACTGCTGGCCCTGGGTCCGACTGGGCAGGAGCGGGACGTGTCCCTGCTGCCACCGCAGTGTGTCCCCAGCCCTGCCAGGTCTGCGGGACAGCAGACGGGAACTGAGGGGTGCCTGGGGTGCTCGGCACATCCCCGAAGCCACCCCGGGCCACAGCTGGATCAGGGTTGGTCCCCAGCGCACCTGGGGCTCCTCTTGCTCCGTGCTCGGCAGCCCTGGGGGCACCGCCGGGAGTCGGGAATCGCCGGGAGCACAGCGGGGTCACAGCGACCGGGAATGGGAACGTGCTGACGTTATCGTTATCGATATCGGTATTACTGTTGTTATCATTGTCCTTATCACCATCGTTATCACTATCGTTATCAATATCCTTATCAATACGCCCCCGCAGCGCTGCAGCAGCCCCGCGTCACGAGGGCGATAAAGCCTCGCTGGCAGCTGCTCCTCAGGGTTTGTGCCCGATTTGCGTCACCGATCGCACCCAAAAACAAGGGAGAGGCCAAACCCTGGATCAGGGGTGGGAAGGGCTTGGACGGAGCTGCTGCGGGAGCGAGGGGTTGAGCCCAGCCGGCGGTGACTGCAGCCAAAACAGGGACAGTGCCAGCACCGCCAGTGTCACCCGGGAGCAGGGGGATGGGGACATCGGGGAGGGCAGTGAGCGTCACTGGAGATGGGTAGGGACAGGGGACGGGCTGGGGATTTGGAGAAGGGAACTCGTGCCACTGCTCAGTGTTGGGTTCATGTGGCAGCAGGGAGGGGAGGGAGAGAGGGAGGGAAGAAGGAGGAGAGGGTGGAAAAGAGGAGGGAAGGAAGAAGGATGGAGGAAAAAGGGGAAAGGAGGAAGGAGGGAAGGAAGAAGGATGGAGGAAAAAGGGGAAAGGAAGGAAGGAAAAAGCAAGGAAGAGAGGATGAGGAAGGGAGGAAGGCACGAAGTGCTGCATGGTGGATGTGGGAGTTTGGTGCCAGGAGTGACCCCGCTGGGGCGTCAGGCACGGAGGCTACTTTTCTCTGGTGCAAAACCCCTAATAAAACAAAAAAGCACCTTTTACATTAGACTCCTTTAATAGAGTCTTTCTTAGCTTGTGACTGACTGCAGTGGTTCCTGGTGTGCAGGAAAATGGGAACAGCTCTGTTGGGGTGCAGAGTGTTGATTCCTACCTCCCAGCACTTGCCTGGTGTCTCCAGACTTACCCACTCAGAAATAAACTGCTCTGGCCCTCAGGGCTGTTATTTCAGGGAATTCCAGAGGATGGGAAAGCTGCTTAAGCTGGGCTGGAAGGGACCTTCACTGTCCTACTGCAATGTCCATGTGCAGGTGCTGAAGGCATCAGGGCACCGAGTGGGTGTGAGCTGGGGGCAAGAGCCCCTCAGTGCCCCGAGGAGCTGCCACTGAGCCCAAATTCTGCCCTCGAGCTGCAGGACTGGGAACAGAAGGGATTTCCTTCCTCCTCAGCAGCTGAGGAGAGGGACGAAGCCCCTGACACCAGAGTGTCCAGTGTCTGACACCTCAGCTGTGGCACAGGGACAGCGGGGCCAGGCCGGGGACCTGCTGGGAGAGACAGCGGGAGGGGCTGGGCAGGGTGGGGACAGCGCTGGCTCTGTGCTGTGCACATCTGCACACATCTGCACTTTGTCCCACACACATCTGCACCTGCACTCTGCGCAGTTCTGCACGCTGAACATCTGCCCCGCTGCCCCCTGAATACCTGCACTTCTGCACCTGCCGCCCTGCACTGTTCTCCTCTGCCCCTGTGCCTCACACCCAGAGCCGCTGCACCATGGCCCTGCTCCCCTCAGCACCATGGGCCCTGCTCCCCTCAGCACCATGGGCCCTGCTCCCCTGAGCACCATGGGCCCTGCTCCCCTGAGCACCATGGGCCCTGCTCCCCTCAGCACCATGGGCCCTGCTCCCCTGAGCACCATGGGCCCTGCTCCCCTGAGCACCATGGGCCCTGCTCCCCTGAGCACCATGGGCCCTGCTCCCCTCAGCACCATGGGCCCTGCTCCCCTCAGCACCATCGGCCCTGCTCCCCTCAGCACCATGGGCCCTGCTCCCCTCAGCACCATGGGCCCTGCTCCCCTCAGCACCATGGGCCCCGTTCCCCTGAGCACCATGGGCCCTGCTCCCCTGAGCACCATGGGCCCTGCTCCCTGCCGTACCATGGCTCTGCTCCCCTCAGCACCATGGGCCCTGCTCCCTGCCGCACCATGGGCCCCGTTCCCCTGAGCACCATGGGCCCTGCTCCCCTCAGCACCATCGGCCCTGCTCCCCTCAGCACCATCGGCCCTGCTCCCCTCAGCACCATGGGCCCTGCTCCCCTCAGCACCATGGGCCCTGCTCCCCTCAGCACCATGGGCCCTGCTCCCCGCAGCACCATGGGCCCTGCTCCCCGCAGCACCATCGGCCCTGCTCCCCTCAGCACCCGCACTGCTGCAGCCCTGCCTCCGGCGCCTCTCCCGGCCCCGCACCCCGTACCTCGCTCTCCTCTCCCTCTCCCTTCTCTCCTTCCCTCTCCCTCTCCCCTCCCGGCGCCTGCGCGCGGCACGTCCGGGCGGATCCGGCGGAAGCGGCCGAAGGTTCCGGGGCCGCGATGGCTCCAGACCCCTGGTGAGCGCCGGGCGGCCGGGCTGCGGGCAGGGCTGGGCTGGGCTGGGCTGGGCCGGGCTGGGCTGGGCTGGGCTGGGCTGGGCTGGGCTGGGCTGAGCCTGAGCCTGCCGGGGCTGCGGGGCCTCCGGGGTCTCTGGGGCCTCCGGGGCCCGGGCTGTGCGGGTGGGGCGGTCGTGCCTTCCCAAAACCCGAACTGGGCTGTGTGTGTTTGTAGGGGCTGTTGTGCCTTCTCCCGGGGTTTTTCCCTAAACCCATCTCGGGGTTGTGTCTTCCCTTCCCGGAGCCCTTCCCGAAGCCCATCCCAGGCTGTGTGTGCGGCTGTTGTGCTTTCCCTTCCCGAGGTCTTTCCCAAAGCCCATTCCAGGGTGTGTGGTTGGAGCTGTTGTGCTTTCCGCTCCCGGGCCCTTTCCCGAGGCTGATCCCAGCAGGTCCCACCGGATCCCATCAGCTCCCATCAGATCCTGTCCCATCAGCTCCCAGCCCATCCCATCAGCTCCCATGCCCACCCCACAGCCCCAGGCTCAGCCCCTGCTGTCCCCCCAGGCTCTCCCTGCTCGCCGCCACTCGCCAGCTCGCCCAGGACATCGCAGAGAAGATCCAGGAGCGGAATCGCTGCCAGCGGAGCGGGGAGAGCTCGGCCAAGGTGCCCCGGCAGGGAGGGCTGCAGCGGGATTTGGGGATGGGCTGGCCGGACACGGGTTCAGTTTGGGTGTGTCGGGGTCAGACGGGCCCGGGAGTGCGGAATTCCCGGGAAATGGGGGCAGAGGGAAGCCGGAGCTGCGGGAAGGGGAGGATCAGGCTGTGTCGCTGTCGCTGCCGGGACCTGCAGGGGAAGGTTGTGTTCTCTGGGAGGAATCCAACGCCCCTGCCTGTCCCTTCAGGTGTCTGTAAAGGGAACGAGAACGCAATTTCTGAATGGACAGTGGCTTTTTGGTGGCACAGAAGTCATTCGGGTTTAACAGGAGTGAATCGCTCTGTGGGCAGCAATGCTGGTGTGAGGGAGGAGCTGTGGCAGTGCTGGGCACACCCTGCTGCCTGCTGTGCGCTGTCCTTGCCGGGATGGAGCTGTTCAGAGGCTCAGGGATGCCGGGATGGAGCTGTTCCAGAGGCTCAGGGGTGCAGGTGTTCCCAGAGGCTCAGAGGTGCTGGGATGGAGCTGTTCCAGAGGCTCAGGGATGCTGGGATGCTCAGCAGATGCTCTGTGCCCTCTTTCTGTGAACAGGGATTACATGTTCTTCCCCCAGGGCTGGCTCCTGCCTTCTGCAGATCAGAGGAATGGGAATTTTGCAGCCTTGTTTTAGCTGCATTTCTAACAAAATACAAGCCCAGAGTGAAACAGGAATGAGAAGCAGCAGTTGGAGCTCACCCAGGAATGTTGTGTTCCCCATGTTGTCACACTTCCTGTTTAAGAAATGAACTAAAATTAAGGTTTTCAGAATGCTACTCTCCCTGAGACTAAAAGCCTCATCCTTTCCTTCAGGAGCAGCTCTGAGCCATTTCCTGCTCCCTTGGCTGTGTTAAGATGAAATTGCTGCAAACCCTTGAGTTGGTGTTTTATAATAATTGGCACAATTAAAGGCCCACTGCTTGATCTCCCCCCTCTCTATATCAGGGCTGTAATGCAATGCCTGATTGCTGGATCTGCTGGGCCACTCTTTGCTGAGAGCTGTTCAAATCAAATGTCATTTTTGAAGTCTTTCCTTTGAAAAGATGCTGAGGAAAACTGTGTAGGCTGCATACAGTAACCAGTGCTGCTGAATGGCTGCCTCAGTTCAGCAGGAGTTGAGAAGGGTTTTCAGGAGGCCCAAATAAGTGGGATTTGAGTGCAGTGTTTTCTCTGGCTTGGAAGTTTGGAGGTGCAGATTAAATTCCTGCTTTCAGGATGGTGAAAGATCAGAAACTATACAGATACACCTAAACAATAGAAGACCTATAAAAAGATTGCTGATGTATCTGTCTGTGTTTATAGAGGACAAAGTTCTCTATTGCCATCAATGCCATCTCTGATGGGTCCAAAACCCCAGTGAAGGTGGGGCTGGTGTTGTTTG
This sequence comes from Lichenostomus cassidix, assembly GCF_008360975.1. NCBI lineage: Eukaryota > Metazoa > Chordata > Aves > Passeriformes > Meliphagidae > Lichenostomus > Lichenostomus cassidix. Next base: position 10,844,830 of record NC_139498.1, read on the forward strand.
GAGCCTTTCTGGGTTGGAACTCTCCGAGATTGTGTTTTATGGAAACATTGCATGGCTGACTGACTTCTTCATAAAATCATTTATTCCATGCCCTGTGTTTTCCAGTTTCCTTTAATCCATTAACAGGTAAAGAGGAATATTTGGCAGTGTTTGATTCTACTCTAAACAAGTTTCCAACAATGAGAGAGGTGTTTTCATAACAGAAATGCCTGTTGAGAAATCCATGGCTAAACAGTCGCGTGACCTGTGCCTCCTGAGCGCTTTAATGCAGCAAAATGTCTTTGCACAATATAGACCTGTTAGGGAGAATGTAAACAGGTTTTTATTTTTATAGTATTTTGCCACTAGCATGGCTGAAAATCTTTTTGCTTGTTGCTGAGCCAAAAACAGAGCATAAAATTTAAAATGGAAAAATAAACTGTGAGGAAAGATTTGAACCCAGGACTTACCATCTGTGAACTCTGCTCTATTGAGCTGATCATAAAACTTCCATTGGTTTCTTTTCTTTCTATTTTTCTTTTTTCTTTGTTTTCTGTGAAGGAGGTGAAATCTTTTGTTCTCTCACTGCAGTTTCTGGCTGGGTGTCTGCATTTGGTGACTTTCTTGGCTGTGCCACCTTTGTGCTCTGTTGCTCTTCTGGGTCACTAAAATGCAGCATTCTCCACCTGGACCTGAGACCGAATGAAAAGACCTTTAATTACCTGATTGCAGAGATGGAGGCCATGCAGAAGCTTCAGCATTCCCAAAAGCACTGATCCCCCATCCTGGTTGGGATCTGTTGCCATGGTGTTGGGCTGTTTCGTGTCCAGAGGTGGATTTTGGCTGTGCAGGCTGCCTCAGCCTGGATGCATCTGTATTTGGTGGTGTTTGAGAGCAAACCTCACTGAGTCACAGAGATGGATTCTTCTGAGACTCTCCTGCTCCATGCCTGTGCAGACACCAAGGGTGGTGTGGCTGTGCAGGATCTGGCAGCACTGTGACGCTGCAGAGAGTTGCTGCTGCCTCTGTGTCTCCAAGAAAGCAGGACTGAGAGTGAAATCAGATATTCCTCTCTGTTCCCAATAACTGTTCCCAGTTCCCCATGGAAAAACTGGGGTTGCTGCCCATTGTAAGCCACAGCAGGGCTGAGAGCTCGTAAACAAGAGGCACAGCAAGTCTTCATTAGGATGACTTGCATAGTTAATTACAGTTACAGTGGTTTTTCTACATAACTGGAATGAAAAGAAGTAACATTTGAGGAGGGAAAACTCAGAGGATAATATGAGTTTGACTTGGGAAGGGGTGGGGAGAAAGCAGAGGATTCCTTCAAGCCTGGGGTTTGCTTGCAGCAGGGAAGGATGGCTTTTTCTTCAGTAAAAATTACATTTTTACTAAGAACGGACACATCTGGATCTTGGGCAGGTCAGTGGTGAGAAGGGATTGGGAGTCCTGGGTGCTGCTGAGAAGGGAAATGGAACCATCTGAATTTCTTTGGGGTCTTAAGTTTCAAGTCTGGAGGAGTTCAGTGCAGGTAATGTCTGAACCTGTAGCAACCTTCCTTCTGATCCTAGGAGCTGGGGGAAAAAACCCAGTGGCAGAAGAAGCTGGTGCCTGTATTTGTATTAAAGATCAGAGGAATAAGCTGAAAAGTTATCAGGAGAATATTAAATGTGCTAAAATGTTTTGCCCATATAAAGAAGTGTGTTTATAAAGACTTGAAAGGCAGCTTTCCATATGCAGCAGTGGGAATACCTCAGAACTGTGTTTGTGGAACACCGTTGTTTTCAAACCATTGTTTTGTAAGCAGCCTGAAGTGACTTTTGGCTCTGGACAGGCTCTCTGGGGTTGCAGTGAAGCCCTTCACACCTGTCCAGTACAAGTTAAATATATTGTCATGAAGTAGTGTGGAATGTCATGCAGATAGAACAGGGCAGGAAAGTGATGCTCTCTGTGTCCCCCCAGGTCAATGTGGTGATCAGATCGTCGCTGCAGAGCCTCAGGGAGAAGATTGAGCAGCTGAAGGAGCTGCTGCTGCGGGCAGTGTCGACACGCCAGATGTATCTGTGGAAACAGCAGCCCTGCCCTTCTGCCTCGTGGGGCACACTGGGAAGTGTGCTCTCACTGCTCTGCCACGCAGCCTGGGTTTTCCCCTCATTCTCTTTCCAGCAGTCTGTGTCACCAGAGCTTTCTGTGTGCTGCTGGTTCACATTTTCATTGCAGCTGCAGTGCAGGAAGGGCTGGGCACCTCTGGGGTGATGGGAGTGAGCCTGGCTCTGGTCACCTCTGGTCACCTCTGATCACCACAGCTTAACAGGATGGTCTGAGAGGAGCTTAACGAGATGGTCTGAGCCACCTCAGAGCTGTGTGGGCTGTGCAGGCACTGCTGCTGTGTGAGCAAGGCCACTTGTCCAGCACAGAACTGGCCAGGGGTTATGTTCTCTTCGCCAGCCTTGCTCAAAGGAAGGATGAAGTTTTGTTCAGGCTGTGGGCAGGGCTGGGGTATCCTGGCCCTGACTGACTTGAGAAACAAAAGGGCTGCATCTTCAGATTGATACCAAAATGCTGCAAAATATATCTTTGTAGATATCACAGATTTTCTGTTAGGGGTGTTACCCTGAGGCCTGGCTTGGATTTGCTGCTCCTCCCATATGCTGGGAGAGTCAGGATAAGGAATCAAAGGTTCCATCTCCGTGAAGGTTATCCAGGAGCAATCTGGTTTGAGGGGGAAATGTTGGATTTCAGCCTAGCACAGCAGAAATCCTTGCTGAGCTGTGGCCCTGAGTGCTGTGCTGATGGCCATGGCTGCAACTCCCCTGCTCAGTGGGCAGAAAACACACATAAACTAGTTCAGCTCTTGCAGAATCCACTCAGCAGCACTTGGGGCAGAGTTAGAAGTCCTTCAGGATGTCACTAAGGTTAATTGAAAAAAGCACACCAGGTCCCTTGTGGAAGCCACAGCTCTTCAGTGGTTCTTGGGTGCTCTGCTCATGAACTGCAAGTGGAAACAGATGCTCAAAGGAGATTCTTGGTTTTTCTCTGATCACTTGGCTGGGAGCTGCTCCCCTGGTCTGTGTGAGGAGCCTCCAGTGAAGTGAGATGAGAAATACCCTGCTGGTTTGAAAGGCTCTGTTCTCTTTGGCCCTGCCCTGTTGGTGACAGTGTAATTTGGAGCTCTTTTAAGAAATCTCATCCTTCCTTAAACTTAACCTGTGCAGTACTGTTACATTGTCAGTGTTAGAGAAGAGAGAGCTGCTTGGGATATGATAAATAAATAAGAATTATGCTGGATTTTGGAGGGAGAAATGCTACTCTTAATGCTAATTTGGCAGTAAATGCCCTTCCAGTTTTCTTATTACTTTGAGATGATGAATGAAGATCATTCTGTGGCCACTGTGTAAAACTTTTTGCTTGAAATACGTAAAGATCAGAGACACATTTAGAATAACAGGTTTTATTCAGAAAAATGTGACCAATCCTCTTAAATCTAGGAGCCTTTTCTTGAGTTAAAATTGTTAATTTTGATGATCAGGAAGTCTGATTCATTTTAAGAATGTGTAACAGCTATTATTTTATATAATGAAATGAAAGCTTTTTGGTGTTCTTGAGTTTGGTCCTTAACCCAGAGCCATCAGCACGCAGCTGGAGGGGGACAGGAGGCAGAATTTGGTGGATGACCTTCTCACCCGGCACAAACAGCTCGAGGCATCCTACAGGAATGAAGGCCCGGAGCCAGACATGAGCAGGTATGGCATTGTCCCCTCAAATCCCAGTGGGATCTGTGCTTGGAGTGTGTCAGGTGATGTCTGAACTCATTTACCCCTGCAGGTAGCAAAGGTAGTTTCATTTGCCTGGAAATGATGTGTGTTTGTCAGAGGCAGCACACTGTTGGCAGTTCTCTGTGAGGTGTGGCTGGTGGGCCCAGGCAGTGATGTTGGTGATGTGGGGAAGGTGGCTGTGCTGTGCTGTGCCCCGAGAGCTCTGCACAGAGCTGAGCTGTGCCCTGGGCCACTCTGGGGCTCAGAAGAGCTTCCAACCTGTGCTGCCTCTGAGGAGTGGCACTGCACTGCTGCAGTGTGCACATGAGATAGAAATACGTGGATTTTTTTTTTAATTTTTAGCATGTGGTTCTACATTCAACATAGGCAACATTTCCTAATGCCCTGCATTGGCAGGAGCCTTCCTGCAGCTGTGCACAGCCTGCATTTGGAACAGAGCAGGTCACCTGTGGGAGAGGATGTTGGAGCCTTGCTGAGGACGTTCCTCACCTCTCTGCCATGTGCCAGCTCTCAGCCTTAGCACAAAACTTCATGTGCTTTTAACTCCTCACACTTCTGAAGCCATACATGAGCCTTTTATCTGATGTTCACAGAATCCCAGGATGGGTCAGGCTGGAGGGACCTCAGTAGGTCCCATCTGTGCCACCTCCCTGCTCCAGCAGGGCCATCCCAGAGCTCAGGGCACAGCATTGTGTCCAGGCAGCTCTGGAATATCCCCAGGGAGGAGACTGCAGCCCTCTCTGGGCTCTGTTCAGGGCTGGCACTGCCCAGGGAAGAAGTTGTGCCTCCTGTGCAGTGGAGCTCCCTGGGCTCAGTCCCTGCCGTTCCTCTGGTGCCATTGCTGCCCCTGGAGCAGAGCCTGGCCCTGTCTGAGCTCCCTGCAGACACCTTTGAGAATCAGCTCTGTGCTCTTGAAAAAGGCAGAGACTGTTTTGAAGCTGTTGCATAGTAAAAAATTAGGTACCAATATGAGAGTTGGGTCTTAACTGCTGAATGTTGCTGTTGAGCTGCTAGCAAAGTAAGAAGATCCAGGTTCAAAGTGTGGCATCAAGAAGAAGGTTTTATTATTTAATTCCATCTTATATAGACTTTTCAAAGGTCACCCAGATTGGTCAGTTCAAAGCCTCCCCCTAGGCCTGATTGGCCAGGCCTGAACTGTCCATATCTTGAGAAACTGTTTTTAATAACATCCAAACTTTATCTTTGTTTATAAAACACCGGAAGAAGAGAGAAAAGAATTCTCACGGGAAAGGTCTGTGCTAGCCACAGCTGAAAATAAGATTTTTTCCTGTCTTGTTTTCCTTGTGTACCTTAGCAGGCATAAGAGGTACTCAGAGCTCAGCTGATAGTTCAGTGCATTCCCATGTGTATTTATGTGTGGTGAGGGTCTCTTCAGCGAGGTGCTGCAGGGGTTGGTTTCAGTGCTTTTGTCCTCTGGTGTGTTTGTTACACCCAAAGCCTGAGCTGCCCTTGTTGCCCAGAGAAGCTGTGGCTGCCCCTGGATCCCTGGAATGTCCAAGGCCAGGCTGGATGGGGCTTGGAGCAGCCTGGAATAGTGGAAGGTGTCCCTGCCTGTGGCAGGAGGCGGAATGGGATGATCTTTAAGGTTCCTTCCAACCCAGCCCGTCCTGTGATTTGTGTTTGTGATTTTTTGGTCATCTTTACGTATCCAGACATCAGGGCAGCACCTGCTGCAGGTAATAAAGTTGCAGACTTCGATTAAACCCAACCATTTGTTTGAGGTTTGGATTCTCCAGAGCTCAGTGCACATCCAGTTGTGTTGGCTTTTACATCTACCACTGAGCCAACCAAAACATGTGAAATAGAAAGTAGGCAAAATATCTGTGGGACTGTGATGTGATGTGATGTGATGTGGGAGATCTCTTGTGTGTCCCCTGCTCTGAGCAGTCCCTGAACTGATGCGGCCTTTGGAAGTGTGGCCATCCCTGCTGTAGCAGGGCAGTGTTGTAGCAGGGCAGTGTTGTCAAGGTTTTCTTCAGGGGTTCAGCCTTGGGCTGCTCCAGCCAGAAGGTGTCGAGGCAAACAGGAGGAAAATAGCAAAATCCTGTGATAATTTCAAATGCCGTTAGAAATGATCAGGGAGTCCAGTATTTTCCAGCACAAGATAACATCAGAGAGAGTATTTATTTACTAGTGTTGCAAGGCTTGATGTTTTATAGTTCTCTTTTATCTTCTTTTATTAAAAATGGATAAAACCATGCCAGATACTCTGTCTGATGAATTCACACTGCTTCCGTGGTCTCCCTTGTGGGTCTGGTTTTCAGGGATACAGGCAGAGATCATTCAGGGTCTGAATCTTGTGCCAATAAATCTAACCTTCCTCTCTTGTCTGAGCCTGGGCTGTGTGTGCGTCTGTAGGGAAGGGGCTTGGAGGGAGCTTGGAAGGAGTTTGGAAGGATCTTGGAGGGATCTGAGGAGTTTGGAGGGGCTTGGAAGGAGCTCGAAGGGATCTTGGAAGGGTCCTGGCAGGAGCTGGTGTCAGGCACAGAGCCTCCAGGGTCTGTAGGGCTCAGCTGCCATTCCCAGCTCACGGTCCCTTTGAAATCCCTGCAGAGTCCTGGCCAAGCTTTGGGATTCCAGGGTGGCAGAGCCCACCCTGGAATGTGCCTGGAGCTGACCCTCAGCTTTTCCTTGCATTAGGAAAATCAGCAGCTGCAGTTTGATGAAGCTCAGCAGTGACATTTGCCTGGTTTGTGCTGCTTTTCCATATCCAATGCAGCCCTGCTGGGACAGCCCATGTTGCCCAGGTCCTGTTCTTGCCAGCAGCCCTTCCTTTCATTAACCTTCCTGCACCACTGATCACATATTGATTGTCCCAGGGCCTGGGGCTGCCAGGGTTTCCCTGGAATTAATCTGGTTTACGTTTGGTCACCACTCAGTGAGTTTCACATCCTTTGAAAGCTGCTCTAAAGCTGTTTCTGGGGTACAGGGCTGTGGTTTAATGCTCTCAGGGTTGATCCCAAGTGACAACTGCGGGCAGGACGCTCCATGGCTTGGGGACAGCATTCCTGCCCCTTCCGGCCCTGGTGGCCTTAATTAAGATGCCACTGGAATTTTCCAGGGAAAGGTTGAGCTGTTTGCGTGACTCCCCTTGAGCAGGGCCAGTTAAATTTCCTTTAATTGGGTTTTAATAACAATTTCAACATCTTCAGCCCCCTTTTCTCCTTGCAGAGAGATCTGTGCAGGTTGTTAGAACAGAGGCTTTAATGGGGCAGAATTCCCAGGGTTTCACTCCATTCCAAAGGCAGGAGTCCAGTCCAAAAGCAACCAGGAATGTTGACCTTCTGGGTATCACATGGCAAACTTTTAGAGTCTTTAAACATTTGTGGACACAGAGGAATGGGAATGTTCCTGCTCCTGTCTGACCAGGTCTCAGGCTGGAGAAGTCCATGTCAGTCACCAGGGAATAAATAAATTAACTGGCCTTCCTGGATTTCTCTTGGAATTCCTCAAAAATAGAGACAGCTTCTGGTAGCTGTGGGACACAAAGCACCTTCAGTAGGAGCTACTCCAGGTTCATTTCAGAAGAGTCCATATTCTTTTTTCTCTTCAGTGTGGGACACCATTTTTCCTGCTTAAACACTTCCCTGTCGGCTGGGAGGAATTTCAGCCTTGATCCAAACAGGAATTTTGCCAGACAGGCATGGGGTGCCATCACTCCATGAGCCATCAGGTGTCAAACGCTTTTGGGACTCTGGTTGTTTGTGGGGCAAATGCTCTTTAGGAAATAAGATCAACAATAGTTGTTTAGGTGCTTGTAAAGTCCTTCCTGGTGTCCTTCCTCTCTCCCAGTTCCTGCTGGAGCCTCCTGGCTGCAGCTGCAGTGTCCTGAGCTGGGATGGGATGGGATCAGCCTCAGGTCAGGGAGAAGAGAATTGGCCGTCCAGGAGAACACCTGAGAGTCCCAGGATCGGATCTAGGGCTGGGATGGGGTTTTCCAGGATTAATGTGCCTTTGGCTGTGTGGTGGTCAGGATTGTCCAACACCCCCCACACAGACACCCTGTGCTCAGGGTGTCTGTGTGCAGCTGGATGTGTAAGGAATGGCAGAGAAGGATCTCAGCACAGCAGGGAACAGTCAGGCACGGCCAGAATTTCGGGAGCTGTGCCTCAGGCTGAGCCCAGGGGCTGCTGTGGGGCTCAGGCTGAGCCCAGGGGCTGCTGTGGGGCTCAGGCTGAGCCCAGGGGCTGCTGTGGGGCTCAGTGAGCTCAGGGGCTGCTGTGGGGCTCAGGCTGAGCCCAGGGGCTGCTGTGGGGCTCAGGCTGAGCCCAGGAGCTGCTGTGGGGCTTAGTGAGCCCAGGGGCTACTGTGGGGCTCAGGCCCAGCAGTGCCCCCAGCAGTGTCAGGGTGGGGCAGCTGCAGGGCTGAGCTCCTCGGGTCTTTGATCAGAGCTGCTGGGCTTCCTGCCTGAGCTCTTCCTCCCCAGCCCTGTCCCCAGGTCCCCCTGTCCTGGCTGCAGCCCAGATTCCATGGGGGACCTGCCTGGAGCCTCTGGATGGGCTGGGAAGGCTCAGCTCCTCGGGCAAGGGCTGGGAGGGGCAGGTGAGGGACTTGGGAGCACTTTGTGACCAGGACTGCTCTCACAGGAGCAGATTTGTCCCTCTGCCTTCTCTCTGGCTGTAATAATACAGGATGTGGCTTCTGTCTAGAAAGAATCCTCCTTCCTTGGAGCTCTCTCATTCCTGAGGGTGCAGCTGGGCTGTAGAGTGAGACTGTTTCACTGAGCACTGGATGAGCTGGGTTAGAATGTATTTATATATTGCTGTGACTAGTCTTCCGTGAAAAAGAAGGGATAGTGTAGAGAGAAAACAGTAAGATTTGATAGCAAGGTTGCTGTCTGATGGAAATTTTGATTGTGGTGTGTATTTTGAGGTTGGCATAGGAACGTCAGAGTGCTCTGAAATAAAACAGTGTAACACCTAAAGGTGACCTTCCCTAGCTGGGGACACTTACCCTGGTGTGGTGGTACCTCCCCTGGGTGTTTATTGGCACAGCCCACCCCCAGACATGTGGAGTGGAGCTGTGATTCCCAGGTGAGGTGCCTGTGCTGCTCCTGCTGGGAAGGTGCCATGCTGCTGTTGGGGACAGGGACTGGTGGCCCTGGAGGTGCTGCAGGGTGGCTGTGCTGCTGGCACCTGGCTGGCATCCCTGAGGCAGCCAGCATGAGCAGCTCCCAGTCCTTGAAGCAGTGGGACCAGTTAACCAAACCACAGGTAAATGGTGTTGAGAGCAACATGGAATTTCCTGGAACATGGGAACAGCAGTTCTGGAAAGTCCTCTGCCAGCTGCAGGGAATGCTGGAGGCTTCCCATCAGGAGTGGTTCTAGTGGGGAAATCTCCAGCTGGGATGGTGGCTGGAGAGGGTTTGGAAGTGCCTGTGCTCTTGTGGCCTCTCATGGGCTTTTGGAGGGGTTAGAGAGCTTTTATTTTGTATGTTAAAATTATATTTGTTTTATTTATTTGCATGGAGCTTCCTAAAAATACAGTGTGAGCTCTGTAAGTGAGAGAATGCCCCAGTCCTTCCCCAGCCCTGTGAAGCCAAGGTGGGGTGCCCTGGGTGCTTCAAAGAGCCCCACCGTAGTTAAGGGAATGTTCAAGTGATCATCCACCCAATTGTCATATGACCCAGGTTTTGTTTAAGACTCAGTCTTGCTGATCAGTCTTCTAAAGCCCTAAGCCTCGATGTGTGGCCTTGGCCTAAACTAAGTGCTGGTTGAGTAATCTGAGTTCCTCGGGAGGTGTTACCAGAATTATCAGTGAAACAATAAGATAAGCCCTCCCTTGTTAGTCAGTGACATAGCCCCCCGATTTTAAACCCCATCATCTTTTATACTTGGGTGCATTGCTGAGCCTTGTAATTAGTTAAATCTGCTCCTGTAATCAAAAGCCATCCCCACACTCCAGTGCTCTGTGACGGCTTCCCAGATTTGCGTGATTAACTTGGCGGAGGCAGTGGGTGGCTAATTGGATAAGCTTTAATCTTCACACCAGCAAAGCGAGGCAGGCCGAGATCAGAGGCAGGAGGAAGTTCTGCTGTGTTGTGTGGGAAGGTAGTTACCAAACATGTCACAAAGATTATTGTAACCAGCAGACCACTTGTCATGACCCAGCCTGCAAGAATAGGGCAGAGCACTGGGGGGAGGGAGAGAGGCAGAGCTGCAAATTATTTCAAATTTGCTTGCCTTGGCTGTTTTTTAACAGGCAGAAATAGTTGTGCTCTTTTTAGCAAGCAGAGAGCTTTATGTTCCCTTTGCATTAGTTAAACAACTTTGTCAGATGTTGTTACTCTGGATTTTGTGTCCTTCTAATTGAACTGAATTGGGTGAACTGCAATGATTTTTCCATCTTTAGAAGTGTAATGCTTCTGTCGTGTTCACAAACTTGGTGCCAGTTGTGAGACTAGGAGATAAAAGAGCATATTAAAGCCCCCAAAGCAGGGAGGAAAGCTGGGTAATGTGTCAAACTTCATTCCAGGTGTGTGTATCTTTGTCTAATCAAGCCTGATTGCCAACCTCGATGAATACATGGAAATATAATGGAGGTGCAGGACTGGAATGCAGAATTCCAGCTCCTCTCTGGTGTTGCCCTTGATACCCAGCTGGTCATGGCATAGCAGGGCTGGCTCTGCTGTGGTGTTCAGCATTACTGGGGTGATTGAGGGAGATGTTGTGCTTTATAAAAAGTGCTTTTTAGCCACTTTTAGCAAAAAAAAAAGTTTTGGTGTTTTTTTTTGTTTTAAATTCTGACTTCATCTTGAGGTGAAGTGCAGTGCCCACATTACAATGTCCAGGCAGAGGAGCTGAAGAGCTCTCATGTGTGGAGGATTTTCCGGCAGTGTTGCTCCATCCCACGGCCAGGAGATGTCCCCAGCTCCCCAGAATTCCTCCAGGAGCTCCAGCCCGAGCTCTGGGATGTGCTTGGACACCCTTCGGTGTCAGCAGCTCCCTGGTCCCTCCTGGCCCCACTGTCCTCGTGCAGAGTGACCTCCTGAGCCAGGCCTTTGGCCACACAGGGATGTCCAGTAGATGTGGGCACTGGGCAGCATCAGCATCTCCTGGAGAGCAACTCAGTTAAAAACTCCATTAAAACCACCAAAACAACTGCAACATTCAAATTTAGGTCTTGGTGTAATTAAAAAAACATTGAGATTTTGAGAGTGCCTAAAAACTCCCTCTGTTCTTGTGGAAAGTCAAAGTGCTTTGGAAGAGAACAGGGAAAGGGTAAAATGGGAACAAAATACAGAGTTTAAAGAAAGCAATTCAGAGAGCAAAAGCTCCAACTTGTGAACATCTGTGGGGGAGCCAACCTTACCAGGACTTCCCCTGAACTTGAGCTGCAGGTCTGGGTTCAGGGGACTCTCAGTCTGTCATGAGGTTTGACTTGTTGGAAAAACCAGTGAAGAGCTGAAAGGCAGAAACCAGAAATCTGGTATTGAGGAAAATATTTAAGTGGGGTTTCATTTTACTGCTTGGATTTATGTGCCCTGGACATGGAAAAGTTGTTTTCCATTGTCACCAGGGAAGTGTCTGTAACGTGAGCAATCTCAAGTCATAATTCTTTGAAAAGAAAACCCATTATTTAATTACTCTTTCGTTTAAAAGTTTGGTTCCTGGCTTCTTGTTCAGGGTGATGCCAGACTAGGAAATTCAGAAGGGGAGCTGTGCCCATCTACAGTTCTTGAAATTCAGGAATGTTCCTGGTTACGTTTGGTCAGGATTTCAGGGAATTAGAGTATCATCTGATTTGTATCTGTATTAACAAGTGGATCCTTTCACTGTTTGAGGCTGTAGCAGTATTTTTATAAATCTGTAGCACATAGCAAATACAGGAATAATGATCACGTAGCAAATACAGGAATAATGTGCATTCCCAGGAATACTGTGTGTTCTACATGCAAACAACATTTAATATGGATGTATTATACAATATATGGTATGTATTTCACTCTGTAGCTTAATTGTTCCTCTAAAATGAGTTCTCTCCTTCCTTCCTTCCTTCCCACTTCCAGCCTGTGAGATGGATTTGTTATTGGAGACCGTGGGATTGTTTTTGGCTGATTTCTCCTGGGATTGCACAGAGCCCCATGGAGTGCTCAGACCTGTGTGCTGCTGTCTGGCAGGGGCAGATCCCACAGCCAGGGGGGATTTGTGCTGGAAATCACTCACTGAAGCTATTTTCAGGTCGAGCCTCATGGCAGGAGGGGGCAAACGAGGTGTCACCAACCCCTGGCTCTTGGAAGAATCGGAGGAGACCAGAGGACTTGGCTTTGATGAGCTCAGGCAGCAGCAGCGAAGGATCATCGAAGGTACAGGAGCCTTTCTGGTTGTTGTGAGCATTGCTGGGACTCTGAGAGGAGCCTTTCTTTGAGTGTCAGTACAGCAACCTGTGCTGAAGTTTTATTATTTATAGATGTCAAACACAACATCTATAAATATGTATGTGTTTCCATCAAACCTCCCCTGCTGTTTCCTGTGTTTGCAGGAGCAGCATTGTGCTTGCAATGTTCTTAACTGGGTGCATCTTCTTAAATTAAATTTTGAAAGACCTGATTTTGACCATCTTCATGGTTTTGGTGTGCAGTGGTGAGGACAATAACTGCACTGGGTGTAGTAAATATCTGGTTGAATTTGAACAAGGTAAGAATGAACTCATCTAAAAAAGGTCTTTAGATTTTGGCCCTCAGCACCCATAAGGAATCTCTGACTTTGGAAGTGTTGGAAAACCTCAGCCTGAGGACATCAGGTGGTTAATGAGGTCATTTCCATGCAATTAAAGTACTGGAAATGATGGAATAAAATCAGTCTCCAGATAAGACCTGCTTCACTCTGCATGGGAACAACATTTGTACAGCTCAGGAGAGTGGCCTGAGCTCTGTCTGGATGATCCAGGAGAAGCCTCAACTGTGTTTTTAATTGCACCATAGGTAATTAAATTGGGGCTGAAAGAGGTGTTAGAGGCCAATGGGGGAAGCAGATCCTGGCCACCCCATTTGGGCAGCACTGACCCTCCTGCAGCTCCTCTTGTGCCTCTCCCTGGCAGCTCTGGGCAAGGAAAGCTGCACATTTGGGCTGAGAGGCTCCCTGGTGCCTGCAGGGCACAGGGGATGTGGTTCTTCACACAGGAGTTCTGCAGAGCTCCAGGAGTACATCACACTTCCACTGCCCCCATCTCCTTCCCTCAGCTCTCCCCCACACTCTGTATCCTCTTGCAGCTTTAAAAATCTCTTTGAATTCTTTGCTGTTTGCATCACCTGTTTTCTTTTATTCATGTTAGAAGTTGCTTGGAAAATTTAAAAAGGCTAATCAGGAGCTCTCTGTGTATGCCAGAAAATCGCCTGCATTTATGATTGAGTAACAGCTGAATGTTAAATTCTTGAATTTTTTTTTTTTCTTTTGGATCCTTAGCAAAATGTCCCAGCCAGAGCAGAGAAATTATTTACCCATCATTCACATTATTTCAAGAATACTGTTGCTATAAGGATTAATTTCCATGTTGTGTTCATGTATTTTTCTTAATACATTTTAGCTCTTTAAGCACAGAGTGAATACTTTTCTTCACTTCTACCTATTTTATGTGGCCTAGCACATCAGTAATTTTTTAATGTAATTTAATATATTTTCCTGGTGCAGAACAAGATGCTGGACTCGATGCTCTTTCTTCGATCATATCCCGGCAAAAACAAATGGGGCAGGAAATTGGAAATGAGCTGGATGAACAGAATGGTAAGGATGAGATATTGCCTTACTTCTATGTGAGAGGGGGATTTATTTTTTTTACTCGTCACACAACTGCACTTTCTGCCCACAGAGCAATCAGCTGACACTACAGGTACAAACAACCAGTGCAGATTCTGCCCATTCCTCACCTGAATTTATGGTGCTTCACTCCATTCCCTGTGGGCTGCGTACAATGTGTAGCACTTGGGATGTTTCCCCAAGTCTGTCTTTTGAACAGAGACATTGGTGATTACTCGTCCAAAGCACAGAATTAATCTTCTACTTGATCTTCTGCATTTTTCCGTTTTGTGACAGTTTTTATGTGTTGCAGGGTTTCACTTGAGCATTCTTATTCTGTGTCTTTCCTGATTAACTGAATGGAAAAGTCTTGAGCCAGTGATTGAAGGAGAAGCATTGCATTGTTTGCTCCAAATGATTGGATCTGGGAGGGTTCCTGGCAGCAAATGTAGATCAGATTAAGTGCAATATTGCACCAGGAGAGTACCTATTTCCTTTAGGAGGAGCCAGTGTCCTAATGGTGGAATTGCTGTCCTGCTCAATCCGCTTTGTTACTCACTTAATTGTGCACAGGACATGAGCTGGCTGTGAGAGAGCAGATCCTCCAGTGCTCCTGACTTTCCATTCCTTCCAATCTGCTAACAGTTCCATGAGGAGCCCTGCCAGCTTCTCCCTCACACCAAGGCTGCACCCAAATGCTTCATCCTTGCCTTGTGCTTCACCACCGAGGAGGGAAATGTCCTTTTCCTTGCTAGTAAATAATAACCCTGAAATCTGCTCCTTCCTGACATTTCCCCTTGTATCTCTCTTTGAGTCTGCTCAGAGTGAGGGGTTCCCAAATTCACAACCACTCCATGAGGAGCTGTGTTCTGAAGGAGAGTGAAGCAAGAGGATGGATTTCTCCTGTTTGTCACAGCTAAATCCAGGAGGGATAGGAAATGCCTAGAATATGTCTTTGTTTATTAGTCTTAAGGTTGTTAAGGAATGGTTTGTGCAGCTGGGAGAGACTGTGCTTAGTGCTCTTGTCATATTTTGATCCTCTGCCTGATATGAGTAAAGACATTTTCAATTAGGGATCTCATAGGTTTCTTTATTAATTGTTGCTTAAAAAGTCATATTAATTGCTTTTTTTTCCTCTAAATAGAAAACAGGTGGAAAGCATGAGCATGTTTATGGATTCTCTGTGAAACTTTTGTTTCTCCTCAGGAAAATACACGATCTGTGTCCCATTTCTCTGTTGGGGGCTGGGGATGGTTCCCCAAATCCTTATGTTTTTGGGACCCTGAACGTTCTGTATTTTGTGCCACTGCATTTTTGCCAGACTTTTTCTAGCAAGGAGGCCTTGAAACATCTGTGAAATGGCAATGTATTTAACCCTCCTTTTTACAAATAATGCAAATAATGCTGGTGTTGTTTGTCTTCCAGACAGTTACAAAGCCTTGAGCAAAATTCCTGTATTTTCATGTGAGCTCTTCCTTGAGCTCCAGGCAACTCTTTCTCAAAAGAGGGAAACTTTCCCGAGTGCTTGGAGTAGGAGATGGTGAGGATTGTCAGTGCTGACTGCAGGCCACATGCTGAGATCCTGAGGAAGCTGCTCAGACCTGAGCTCTGCTCCTCACTGTCCCTCAGCCACGAGCAGCAAACCTGCCAGCCGTGTAGGAAGTGTCAGCAGGAGATGCTTAAGCTGTCCAGAAGAGTTGGGAAATAGCCTGACTTTACAGATGTGGGGGCAGATCACTCAGCACTTGGCTTCATCCCTGCCAGGCAAGTGGAACTCCCGTGTTTCCGCTGACTTGATGCAATCCCTTTTTTTGGGTTTTTTTTTGCGGATACGGGGGGATAAGGTCGGACATTTTATTGCCGCTGGCACCCTGGACAAGCTGAACTCCTTAGCAATATTTTCCAGGGGCTGTTTTCCCTGTGCACATCTTACTTCATGCCCCGTGCTTAACCATGTGCAGACTTTGCTCAGGCTCTGTGCCAAGCTCGTGTCACTGCTGCACGCTCAGGTTGATGAGGATAACTGCCCTGTAATTTCCCCTTCCTTGGAATCCCTTTCCTTCCTAGTGCTGAGTGATAATGGCATCGTCTGTATTGTGGAGAGGCAGAGGAAGTTCATCTTCATTAAGTGCTGCTTCAACATTTCTTTTTCCTCTAGTCAGATTTTCCATCAAACCTCCCCTTTCTGTGGGAAGCTTGACTTCCACTTTCCTGACCTGCTGGGGATGTTCCCACCTTCTGCAGCTCAGGAGGTGCCTGTAGCTTGTTCTGCTGTAAGAATAAAATGTAGCTTAATTCAGAAGTAGCTGATAATGTGCATTAATGAATCAGGCTTTAGGGAATTGGGTACTTATTTTCCAGAGTTGTTCCTCAGACCTGTGTTTTCCATTCCGTGGCAGCTCTGGCTCTCTGGAGATGTTTGCACTTCCCAGCTCTCCGAGGTGGCCACAGGCACTTTCCCTGGAGTGCCAGTTGGTGTAGCTGTGCATTTGCAGATGCACCAGGACTGAGGGATTAATTATGCAAAGTTTACTCCTGGCCCAGAGTTGGTACATGTGAATTCTTTTGTGTTTGTTAAATGACTGCAGAATGATTAAACTTTGCAAGGGAGGTGCCTTGGCAATGTCTGCTCCTCCTGCACTGCTGGGCTCGGGGGCAGGAGGAGGAGCAGTGCTGGAGGTTTGTCCCAGGGCATCCCCGGGGTTTTGGTGGGAGCTGTGCCCATGGAAGGGTCAGTCCCTGTCCATGGGGACACCAGGTGACAGCAGGTGACACCGGCCTGGCTTAGCTCTGTGTCCTTCTGCCCATCTCTGCCAGAATGCTCTGCAGCCAGCAGGGACTGCCCAGGTGGGATCCCTCCAGCCTGCCTGGCGCAGAATATCCTGGAAAAGCCCATTCCCCCCACGCTACAGCTCGGATGGATGGAGGTGCCTGCTGTGTGGGTGTCCATCCCTGGGTTTCATTGTGAAGTATCCAAGTTTTAACTTCTCACATGGTTCTTTAGTCAGGTTTTCACTCTAGTCCTGTCCTGCAGATTTTATGGCTCTGTTTAAAGCTGATGGGCCTTTGCAAACCTCCTGAGCAGGGTATTTTGCATTGATGAGCAAAATACAAGCAGGGTACCAGGAGACATTGTTTTTTTCCAGCCTCAGGAGTCTGCTAGCAGTGGGGATTAGCAAAAGAATTTTCCCATCATTAGCTCCAAATTTGGCCCCAGAAAACTTTCTGTAATCCTTTCATCTGTTCCATAAAAAAAAAAAAGAAAGAAAATAGTGTAAATGGCCTCTGGCCCTGGTGATGAGGCAATCTAATCTAGTGCAATAATTGTGGAAGAATGCTTTCAGAAATTGTGAATGCTGTTTGTTTTACCCTTATAGAGATGTTGTTTTCTCATTGTGACATCTTGCATGAGAATGGAGTACTCTGGGATGGATGGTAAATATTGGGAGCTTGCAAAACTTGCCCTGTTTGGCATTTCTACCCTGCCAGTGTCCATTTGCTTTGCACCATTGAGGATGGATTCTTTTGCTTCCAGCTCCTTTAAAGTTTATAGCAGAGCATAAATAAGTTCATAAATGGATAAGCTGCAAAATCAGACACTGTTTATATTCTTTTACTGGTTAAAAGAATGCTGTACACAGTCAGGATGTTCTTAACCAGAATGGATCATTTTAAGTAAACTATCTCTTGTAATAATCCTATAATTATATGGTTATGTAACATTTTCAATTTCTTGTCAAAATCAAGTTTCTAAAACCAACCAGGAATTGGAGCATTATGTTTTTGTTTACAATAGATTTGCAAATCAGGGTTGCTGTGTCACCTCTGGTCACAGTGGGTGGCACAAAATCCTCGAGGGGAGACTCAGCTCAGCCTGGTGTGTGATTTTTGTTGCCCTCACACTCTGCCATCAAGATACTTGAGGCTGCAGCCCTGTTCTAGCTGCTGCTCTGTACACACCTTGAGAATTGTTCTGGTATCATCAGTAAAGTGAGTGAAAATATTCCTGGTGATGCACATACTTATTGGAAACAGCACCAGGAATGTGATTCCCCTCTCCCAGGGCAGTGCTCAGCCCCAGGCTGGATATCCCAGTCAGGATATCGACAGTAAAGAGCTGCTCCTAAAGATTATTTACATGGCTGTTGCACAACCCAAAAGTCGTTTCATATTTCTGTTTATTAGGAGCATTTTTGCTGTAATACAAACTAATTAGCACTGTGTATGGGGCTGTGTTTGAGTTATGAGCCTCAGACCAATGGGGCTGTGGATGCATTGCATCATTGTTAGGATTAGTTTGTAAATCAGAAATGATTAAAGATTAAGTTTTTTTAGAAATGTTCATCATCTTGTCTAAACAATATCTGTTTCCATCACAGCCCTGCCTGCTGTGACCCCCTTGGAGATGACTCCAGTCCTGCTCGGTGGGCTCTGGAGGTGTTCAGCATTCCCTGGGAAACGCTGAGCACCAGCAGGTTCAGGTTTGCTGGAAACCTCCATAGAGAAGCATATGTTTTTAATATTCAGATTTAAAATAACCATCCCTAGCCTGAGTGACCTCAGACCATGCAGATAGATTTTAATTTTGCTTCCCGAGCTTATTGTGTGGAATAGAAACAACTTCAGTGTTACTGGGGCACTGCTCTGTCTTTATTGCATGCTGTGTAAGTGGATTTAACCCTTCCTAGGGGAAAAATTAATGTTGCTTTTTGTCATGAGTGGTCTAAATAGTGCAATACTTAAGCTGGATATGAACATTGAGAAGCTGGGAAATGGCAGAACTGAGGTTACATGGCACTTCTGGTGTGTGTTTCTAGTCTTGAAACACTTGCATGCTGTTTTCTGCAGGTCTTGTCTCATTTTGTGCATAGGACTCAATCTCTTCTGGGGTTGAACTGTGCATCTGTGGTGACGAAAACTATTTGTAAGGTCCTTGCCTCACTCCTTCCAGGTGTGGGAAAACATTTAGAGAGTAAGGCCAGGCTTGTCAGAGGGTTGGTGGCAGCAGCAGCAGATAAATGCCACCTTGGAGCATAGAACTGTCTCTGCCTCTGCCCAGGAGCTCCGTGTGAGGGTGGATAACCCATCCCAGCTGAGCTTTTCCAGGAGTGATTCCCTCGGAGTGCCTGACTTGGCATGGCAGTGTTTGGAGGGCTGGAGCACTGGCACTTGGCAGGGGTTGGTGCAGGCTGTGCTCTGGGTGCAATGAATCATGGAATGGTTGGGGCTGGAAGGACCTCTGAGGATCATCTGCTCCATCCCCCATGAAGGATTGGGGAATGTGGAATCATTGTAAAAGACCTTTAACATCACTGAGTCCAACTGTAAACCTGACACTGCCAAGTCTACCACGAAACCCGAAATATATCAAAATATATTAAATATTGCTTGGAAAGGTAGATAAGGTTTGGTTTGCATGTGGTTTTATAAAAGAGAGAGGTTCAAACCCTCTTTGACTGAACATCCAAAATAAACCTTAACTATTAGTTTTCCTATTTTCCGTCTGAGTTGGAATAATAGTGTTTCATCTCCCAAGGAAGCTGTCAAAATCAAAATACACTCAGACCTGCTGTCAGGAGGGCCATCGTGGGAAGGTCTGTGAGGGAGCTTTAACTCTTCAGAGCAGAGCTGGAGTTGTGTGCAGTCCATGAGGAATGCAGCCTCGTGCTGGATGATGAGGATAAAACAAATTATTTGGTATCTGTCAAGGGAGTTAACCCTGCCTGTGCTGCCTGCTGCTTGATGGAGACCAAGGTTACACTGAATTTGCATTGCTTTGAGAAAGGTACCTACACAAGATAGTGTTTACAGTGTGTGCTAATCTTTTAAATACAAGACATTGCTGCTTCAGTGTTTCCAGTGTTGATTTATCTGTGATATTTCCTGGTGCTCTTAAAACAAAACGTGGAAAAAGCAGAGAAGCCCCTGCAGTATGGCTCTGTCTCCAAGGCTGGGTCAGCAGCCAGATGGGAAGCTGCGCAGGGAGCTCTGGAGCTGGGGCTGAGGGTAATTTCAGCAGTGTTGGATGATTGGAGCAGCGGCAGGGAGGTGTGAGGTGTCCTGCCTGTGGCTTCATGGAGGGCTGCTGACAGCCCAGGGAAGAACAAGGAGCAATCATCCTTGTGCTGCCTGGCAGACTCTGCTGGGATGGCTTTGCAGCACTCACCTGGGGACAGCAAAACAAACTCCTTGTGAGCACCGGGGGCATGACAGGTCTGTCCTTGTAAGAGTCAGTTCTGTCAAATGAGTTTGGGTTTTCTTCTCTGGAAGAGCCTTATGAAAAGAATTAGGTGTCATTTGAACTTCAGAGCAGCTTTGCATGAGATATCCTTGTGGGTGTAGAAGTGTGGATACAAATTGTCACCCTTCCCTAGGTGTGTCAGGGGTTGGATAAGTACACTTAGGAATTGGCTGTTCGTTGTTGGAGTTAAACGTGGCTTGAGTTGGGCTGCCTGGGTCTGTCTGGAGATGGAGCAGGCACAGGGACTGATGGGTGGGACCCCCAGGAAAGGGGACCTGCTGGAGTTTTATGGGGTGAAGGTGAGATGGGAACAGAAGGCTCTTGGAGAAGGAAGCAAAGCTGGTTCAAGAGGGGAGGGAGGCTTTTGGTGGATTGAGTCAAGGTCCAAAGGAGCAGGGAATTCTCTCACCAGCAGTGCCATAGCCTGGGCCAGGAGGCTGGGAAGTCCTTGTTGTGGGACACCTTTAGGAGCATGTATCATTCCAGAGAGCTTCAGCTGAGTTAGAGCAGGAGATGGACTAGACAGATTCTTATTTTCTGTTGTGACTTTCCCTAGCTTGCTCTTTCCTCTCTCTTCTACAACTTGGCTTCCTTCAGGCTTCTCATTCTGCTGCTTTTATTGATTTGATCTTTAATCTCCCCTTCAGAATGTGTCTAATCCTCACTTTTGAAACCACCCGTCCATATTCCAGCATTCTTGCTCAACCAGTTCCCCTCCTGGGTCCTTTTGCATCCCCCTCTCTCTTGTGTGTGTCACTGAAAACATTGGGGTACTGCAGCTCCCGAGGCCACTGCAGAGTCTTAACATGGAAGAAACAGTATTGTTCTGAAATGGCTCACATATTTTGGCTAAAGCTTTAATTTTATTTTATTTTTGAAAATGCCTCTGGAAGCAGGCTCCAAGCTGGGAATCTCGAGCCTGAGTTGTTACAGCTTTTCATCATTTTAAGCAACTGAAAGCAGGGCTTCTCATGGGAAGCAGCAAATGGCCTCAGCAGTGGGTCGTGCTCCCAGGCTGTGTGTGGATTGTGCTGCTCTCTGTGAGAGAGGAGATGCTGCTCTCCTCGCAGTGCATCGGAGCTGGATGCACTCAGAGCGCAGAGAGCAGCGAGCAGCACCTGGGGGGGATGAAAGCGCCGCTGCTGCCCAGGGCTCCTCACACACACAATGAGCCTGGCTGGCCCCTTGGCACGGGCAGCCTTTTTCCTTGAATAGTTCAGACCGTAAAATAACTGTTCAACATTTGTCTTCTCAATTATGTGGATTTTTCCACAGTTAGTCAATCCCTACCTCACCCACCCCGTGCTGGGGAGGGGGAAGCTGTCTCCCTCCATCTGTCTGCACAGGGACCAGAACTGCTGGAGAAATGAGTTTCTAACTTCTTTAAGCCTTTCAGGATTTTTTGATAAGAATTATGATCTTAAACATCTTGTTTGTTAAGCCTTGTCTTTAGTTTTGTAGTGGAGAGCTCTAGCAGGCACATAAGCCTCAACTTTTAGCACATGAGAGTTTCCCATCTGCTTCTTCAGGCATTTGATTTAAACTGTTTAAAAAGAAAACAAAACCTAACTGTAATTGTAGATATTTCAAAACTCTGATGATTTTTTTCCATGTTAATTTAGCTTTTCCTCCATTCAAAAAAATCTCAAATTGAGACCGTGAAGAGGGGATTTATTTTCCCAGCCTGCTTTCCTACTTGCTTAGGATGTCTGTCATGCGTCGTAAAGGAGCAGGAAGGGACAAACCCAGTCTGTTCTCCTTTACAGCCCCTTTTTGCTAAATCCCTACCTGTCTGGGAGCAACTGGAATTCTATATCCTGACCTTACAGTCGCTGCTTGTGGAAAAGAAAGGCAGGGGATAAATTGTCCTGTGCAGAACAGCCTTTGCCAGAGGAAAATGTTGTGCAAGTTTCTGTATAATGTTATTTATTTTACCCATGTAGATACACCAAGGTGTTCTACCTAACTCATTCTCCTCTGTTTTTTGGCTGAATCAGGGAAGGTTTTAAGGTTTGAGACAGGATCCTAAATGCTTTCTCTGTGCCCTGAGGAGGACATGGCTGCTTCAGCATTTTCACATGATGACATTTCCCTGTCTCTGGGCAATATTTTATTCTCGAATCCTTAAGCACCACTTAGGCTAAAAATAATGCTTTATTTTTAAATATTTGCTATTTGTGGCAGTGAAATACAGCTTGAGGGTTTCTACTTCAACGTACACATGAAAGACTCTGACTTTAGTGCTTCCTCTGTGCCTTCCCTTCTCGGAGGGTTTTTTGAGGTTTTATGGGGGGAAGGAGGAGGTGGCTGCTCTGTCCCACATCCCTGGAGAAGCTGCTTGCCCAGGCATTATTGGACAGAGGTGATATCCAGGCTTTAAAGGGAGTCATGCTTGGTGGGAACCAGATGCTCCTGCGTCATGGTGATTTCGGTCAGGGGCTGGTGGGCACTTAATGGGCTTTTAATAGATTTCCCAGAAAACCTGGAGGGCTGGAAGCTACACGGTTACAACACAGGAGAGAATAAGAAAACCACGTTTCTGGGCATGTTGTACTTGTGAGGTATTGCTGGAATCTGAGGAGTGCTTTGAACTGGGCTTACTCACCCTGAGCTGGTCAGGGCTCTCCAGCACATCCTTCTGGTTTTCCCATTACCTCCAAGTGCGTGTCCAGCTCATCTCTCTTCCCATCTTTTATCCCATCTCTCGTGTTCTCCTGGACACTGAGCAGAATATATTGCTTCTCTGACTCTTACATCAAGTCCTCTGGAGATGATGACTTACGGTGCCCAAAATCCCTGGTGTGGAATTGTTCCACATTAGGCTGGTGTCCAGCACGGCTCACAATTCCAATTTGTTACTCCCAAGAAGTTGGACTTGGGCTGAGGCAACAGAACCAATTCATAGGTACAGCACTGGGGGTGGATTTGTCCTGCAGTTTTTAAATGTTGTGTTTGAAGGAAGTTGAAGTGCCAGGTTGTGCCCACAGTGTTTGTAGGAGCTGGTTTTTCAGAGAGGGGTTTTGGCCTTGGCTGTGTCAGACCTATTTGTTTAATGCTGGGGAGATGTGGAGGAGTTGGGATGCAGAGGTTTGGATACTGAGGATACACTGTGGACTCCAGAGCTCGGGTTTGAGCTGGAGCTGGGTTGGTCATCCCTCCTGTATCCTGGAGGGATTGTTCCTGATGTACAGTGAAACATTGCCAGTGTGGATGCATGCAGTGAGGAGAGCAATACCATCACCTCCCAGTGGTGCTGGGGAAAATCCCTTCTGGACCAGTGCTGGGGGCTCTCCAGCACCACTGGCTGACTGGGCAGCCCTGAAACACAGATCCACATGTGGGATTTGTCTGGAAAACTGATGGACGCTGTCAGGATCAGCCATGGACAGGCAGGGTCAGCTCTCTGCTGATCTGTTCTGCAGGAGATAAATGTGACACATGGAATGGCCTTGGTAATCAGCACCTCTGAGAACCAGGAAATTAAATGCAGCCCCTTGCAGGGCTCTGAGCACAGCAGGAGCAGGACAGAGCTACTTCTCCAAGTGTCTGTGTGTAGGTGGATCTCTGTTCTGCAGTGTTTCAGTGGGAAATGTGCTCTTCCTGCTTGTTTAAATACTGCTTAGGTGTCAAATCTGCTCTTAGAGCCAGGTTGGAAATCCCAGAATCCCAGAATCACTGGGGTTTGAAGGACCTCTGGAGATCACCCAGTCCAACCCCCTGCCCAGGCAGGGTCACCTGGAGCAGTGACACAGGAACACATCCAGGTGGCTTTGGGATGTCTCCAGAGAGGGAACTCCACACCCTCCCTGGGCAGCTGTTCCAGAGCTCTGCCATTGTCCATGGAAGGGAGTTCTTCCTCAGGTTGAGGTGGAACTTGTGTTTTAATTTGTGGCCATTGCTCCTTGTCCTGTCACTGGCACCGCTGAAGGCAGGTGGTTCTTGGCCATGCTGACACTGGTCACCCAGACAGCACACCCAGGTCATGGCAGCTCAATGGAAGCAGAGGGGTAGCTGGGGGCAGCTGCTTCCTCACAGCTGGGTTTCAGTCAGAAACATAATTAATGTCAGAAATGTCATAATTAATACTATGTCACATTAAAATGGTGAGGCTGATATCTTAGAGCATCCTGGTATCACTTAAAAACTGATAAAATCATTATGCTACAACTATTATAAGTTAAAGTAACTTCCTTGCAAGCTTGAGTGTAACCTTTATGTTGGAATTGCTGATGTATTAAATGTGTTTCATCTCTCTGCATCCCAAACCAGCGAAATTGATGTGGGTATTATCCTGTTTATCCCACATATTGGGAAAAATATTCTGCCTTGCTGCCTGACTCCAGTCCTTTCCTATGATCCCAGTGAGCTCTGGACATGAGTGGGATATTCTTCTTGTTCCCAGTGAACTGCTGTTTCCAGACATCAATAACTGGAATAATCCTCCAGTACAACAGTAGTACAAGTCTTGGATGTGGAAGCAGACAAAATTCCACTTTAACTTTCTCCCAACAGTTTTATAAGAAACACTTCAGCATGAAGGGAATAAATCACAGAAGGTACATAAGGTCCCATAACATGAAGGGTCTGGCATCAAAGTGCAGGGGCACAATCAAATCTGGCTTTTGGCTGCTTGGATCACATTGTGCTGAAACGCCTCCAGGGGTGTTTGATCTCAACATTTTGTTGGAAATTTTCTTACAGGACCAAGTTTGCTGAAAAATTCTGGTTTGGGGCCAGTCTTTAGTCTGAAACATCTGGGCCTGACAGCCTTTTTCCAAGCTCGGGGGAGGAATTCAGGCGATACCTTTGTGATAAAAAGTGATGAATTTGGCTCTGAGATAGCGAGACCACGGTTCCCAGTTTGGAGCAGAATACCCTGAGCTGGCCTGGGGACCAGAGAGCCCAGGGTTCCCCACAGAAATGGGGGATTTGTCAGGTGCATCAGCTTCTCCACGTGTGAGCAGAAATGTTGGAAGAAATACTGGTTTCCAGTCTTGCCAGGATTTCAGAAGGTTGGTTTTGGTCTGGTTTGGGCAAATCATACACAAAAATAAGATAATATTAGGTATAAACTGCCCAAATGTTTATTCTGTATAACCTTTACCTGGTGCTGGGTTGAAACAAGAGAGAAGCACCACAAGACAACCCGGTCCCAGTGAGAAAGTGCCAGATCTGTGTTTGCACTGGGTTGTGGTGCCCTAGAGCAGCACTGGGCAGAGGGATCAGGATCCAACTCCTCCCTATGCAAACACTGAAGGGCAAAGAAGAGTTTTTGGAGGTGGAGGGTAGAGTTTTGTTTCTTACTGGTTGTTTGTCCTGGGTGTTGTCATTTTTATCACTTTGTGTGATGGAGTTAGGGTGGGAAACATGATTTGGGCAAGAAACGAAGAAATTATCAATTTACTGTGTTCAAACTCTTGCGATGATTTTAATTATATTGCAGAGGTCTGTTATCTCTGCTGTAGCATGGACAGGTACTGGTGGAGGGGACTGATGTGAGGAAAAATCCATCAGGACTTGCTTGAGCTTGGAAGTCTCCTGGAGGATGCTCCAGCAGAGATCTGCTCATTTCTCTGCTTCATTTTCTCCAGCTAATATTTCCCCAGGCGAGCTGTGCTTGGGCTTGCAGGGGTGAGCAGGACCTTTCCTTGTTCCTGGCTTTGGGGGCTGGGACACTGTGGAGTAGGGAGGGAGGAAGCAGAGATTCCCATTGGCACTGGGGCATCCAGCCTAGGGCAGTGTCCCAGGCAGGGATTATTCCAGGCAGGGAGTCCTGGAATAATCCAGAACAGTGGAATAATCCTTGTCCAGTCCTGGAATAATCCTTGGACAGTGCCCCAAGCAGGCTGGGGGACTGGGAGGGCACCTCTTAATTTTGCTGTTCCTTTCCTCTCAAACCTCTCCATCCCCCCAAAATCTGATGTTAATAATTCTGTCACCTGCCCTTATTTTGGAATATCGACATTTCCCACATCCCTGTGTTACCCTGTTGCTGTGCAACAGGGTGTGGGTATCACATTACTGCACTTGGGTTTTCAGCCAGTGTTTGCAGATAACATGGGGTCCAGCCAAAGAAAATTAGCAGTGTGAATTGAACTCTGAAGTGGCCTTCCGAAACGTGATATTTTAAATGAATAGAAAATCAGATAAGCTGGGAGGAAAGCTTCCTTCTGCTTGAGTTTAGGATGTGGGCTACTTTATATGTACTCATTATAAAAAAGTATTTTCACTTGGAAATTATTATTAGGACCAAGATGTCTCAGAGCACCAGCCTGGGGATAGAGAAGATTCCAGCCTGACACACATTCATGTGCTGATTATCAAAGAGCTTCTGAGTTTTGGGACTGGATTATGCATTTCTGGTACTGAAACCTGCATCTGTGTGGCAGCTGGGGTCAGTGTTGGGTTTTCCTGCTGTTCCATGGCACAAATCACAGGTAATTGTAGTGGTGCTAGGCTTGAATTGGAGCCTGTTGAGCTGCAGTGTGGTTCTTTCCACTGGTTAAGCTGTTGTGACTTCACTCCTTACGGAAAAACTCCATTTGATGCTTTGTTACAATAGGAACTGTAATAATTTTGCTTATGGCTAATGTGGGTGGTGTGTTTTCAATGAAAGGAAAATGACTTTCATAGCAGGAGACCACAGGACTTTGGTGAGGGAAGGGCTGAGGGTTTGAGTGTAAAGTCAGTGTATTCCTCCCTTCTGTTCCAGGGCCAGCCTTCACCCACAGTGGTTGGTGCTTGCTGCTAAAGCCAAGAGGTTGAGTATTTGGGGATGTTGAGCATGGGGGTGGAAGAAGCTCTAGTGGTCACTGAAACTGCGGGAAAAACAAAAACCCTCCAACAACATTTTAATGTTAGAGAGTCAAGGCATTACTTTATTATCTGGCCAGGATGTTGTTCTGGCCAGGATGTACCACAGAGATCATCTCATGCACACATAGCCCTGGTGAGCAGAGAGAATCATTCCATGACACATGGCTTTTACTAGATCTTTTTAGATATTTTATACAGTGAAAATACATAGAAATATATTGGGTCAGTGTTCATTGGAGCTGAGCAAACCCCCAGTATTCAGTTTCTCAATGGATCCAAATCTCCTCGCCTCTGATGTTAATTGGATTTTTCATTCTTCAATTTTCCTATCAGTCCTTTCTGGACCAAATGTCTTCACCCCTACTGGAGGTGGTGTGGGGTCACAATAGCCACTGATGTCCTGCTGATGTTCTGCTGATAGCTCTTGATCTTTGGGTTCCTCCAGTCTGTTGATATGCTGAGTTTATCAGACCTCACCTGGTAGAGAAATGCCCTGGAAAGGAACCTAAAATTCCTTTTCCTGGGGTAACAAAACCCTTTGACTAAAGTTATACAAAATTTTTAAACTGGTATATTTTTCAACACTAATGGCAGAGGTGCTTCAGAGCAGGGTGTTGTGCAGCCTGAATATTCCTTCTAATAAGTGACACTTGGTCACCTCCTGTTCTTCCCAGTTCATTCTCATCCCAAACACTTGCTTAATTCCTTCCCTTCAGTTCCGTTCTCCACTTTCACAAACTTTTCAAAGTTCTCTGGTTCTTGACCAGACCTAGAGACAAGAGATGGATCCTGATCATTGGGTTTTCATAATGAGCTCTCCATTGCTTCCCTCCAGGACAGCTGTAGGGGCTTCACTCAGGTATGTGTTGATGGCTGAGTGTGCAGAAGTGCAGAGCTGAGGTGGCTGGGTGGTTCTGAGGTGCTTGGGAGCATTGCTAGGGAAGGGTCTGGTGCTGTTTGTTGGATCCCAGGAGCAGCTGCCTGGGACTTGTCCTCTCACAGCTCCTGCTGGTGCCTCTGGGTGCTGCTCTGACAGGAAATAAACATTTCCTCACGTGGAGCCACTCATGTGATGGGGCACAAAAACCCTCAGGGTGGCAGAGCTGAAGGTGCTGAAGAACCAAGGAAGCTCTTAGTTGCTGGTGCTGGCTTTGGGCTCCTCTCCTGGGGTCTCCAGCCTTCCATGGGAATCCCAAATCACTGAGGTTGGAAAATCCTCCTAGACCATTGAGTCCAAGCTGTGCCCAATGCCCACCTTGTCCCCAGCCCAGAGCACTCAGTGCCACAGCCAGGCCTTCCTTGGACACCTGCAGGGATGGGAACTGCAAACCTCCCTGGGCAGCTCCTGCCAAGCCCTGAGCACCCTTTCCATGGAGAAATTCCTGCTGCTGGCCAAGCTCCCCTGGCCCAGCCTGAGGCTGTTCCCTCTCCTCCTGTCCCTGTTCCCTGGAGCACAGCCTGACCCCCCAGCTGTCCCCTCCTGTCAGCAGCTGTGCAGAGCCACAAGGTCCCCCTGAGCCTCCTTTGCTCCAGAATGAGCTCCTTTCCCAGCTCCCTCAGCCTCTCCTGGTTCTCCAGACCCTTCCCAGCTCTGTTCCCTTCCCTGGACACTCTCCAGCCCCTCCATGTCCCTCTTGTCCTGAGGGTCCCAGAGCTGCCCCAGCACTGGAGGTGCCCCAGCAGTGCTAGGGTGGCACAGAAAGGGAAAGGGGGTGCTTGATGCTGTGTTTTTGTATTTTCCAAAAGGGATGATTAGGAATGCTGGGAGAAAGTGATGGCAGTTTGGGCTTCTCTTACCCTTTTCATCTCCTTTTGTGGGTGTTTTATTAGTTTGTCTGGCTTTTTAGCAGTGCTAAAGTGTCACAAAAGTGGTGTTGCTGCTTCTGGAGCACTGATCCCCACCAGGCACAGCCTTGCTGCTGGCAGGACCAGAAACCCTCTGGGAGAGTTTGGGGTCAGTTGGTGTAATTCTGCATCACCTCCTCACCTGGAAGGCTGCTCTGAAAGCCAGCAAAAGAGGGAGGCTGACATCTTGAGTCAGGACTGATTCCTCCTCTCTGAGCACTTGACACAGATTTTATCTCTGGGGCAGGTGCTGGGGAAAGAAAAGCAGGGGTTTAACCCAGCTCTGCACTGACCCGTGTCGGTGTGCAGCACAGAATCCTGGTGAGCTGTTCTCCACGTGCAGGGAGATGTTGGAGAGGTTTCTGTTTCACTTCATGGCATAAGGGAACTCTTTGTATGGAAATAACCCCCAGATCTGCCTTGTGCTTCCTACCCAGCTCTGTGTCCAGCTGAAATTGGTGTTGGAAGAGAATGGCAGGAGGTTTTATTCAGGTTGCATCCCTCAGAAGCAAACATAAACTAAAAATATAATAATCACAGTTGATTCAAAAGAAATCTTAGAGCTTTACTGTAAGCATAAGGCAGATTTCTCACTCTGCTTTGTGCTGAGTATTCACAGTGCAAGTGTGATGGCAAAGTACCCTGAACATCTGTGTCTCTACATGTTTTTATTCTGAAGGTAAAAATTGTTCCTCAGTCCCTGCTGAAAGAGAAGCTTTCAGGTTTCTGTGAATAATGGATAAAACCCCCCATTAATGCTGGGGCTGAAGAACCTTTTAAAGAGAGCACGTGCTAGGCTTGCTCTGCTTCAGGCTTTCAACTTGTGCAAGATACCAAGCCAAATTAATATAATTTCTGATAGGTGTGGAGTTTTCCCTGTTTGATATTTTTTGAAGGTGGTTGTATTTATCTTTTTATCATACTCTCTGTGTATTTGGAAACTGAGTGAAGGAGGAATACCATTCCTATCTACAAAGGCCAAGTGCAGGTGTGAGCCTCACCCTGTCAGACACACAGGCATCATCTCTCTAGGAAGGCAAATCCAGTTCCATGCACAAAATGTTCTGGAGCTTTTTCCTGCTGTCCAAGTCCCAGTGGGCACTTGGTGTCATCACTCTGCTGGTTTAAAGGGCCTTAATGAGTGGGTCTGAATCAGTGTTTGCTGCTGGTGGGCTGAAGGTGCTCAGCTCTTCTGCAGGGCTTGGTGACTCTTGGTCTGTCAGAGCTCATCCATGGACCTTGTTTGAGTGAAGGCAGAGGGACTCAGGATTTCTGTGGCCTGCCTTCTCCTGCAGCTCATTAACATCACCCACACTGTGACATGGTGACAGCTGAACAGTTTATCCCCTGAAGTTAGCAGGAAGATTAAGGAAAACTCTCATTTCAGAGTTGCCCAGAGCCTTTATAAGGGATGTATTTTAAACAAGCCTCCCAGTAGTGTTTAAAGAAATGTGAAGGGAAAAACCAGTTTTAGCAGGGATTAAATAGAGCAGCTGGGCATTAAAGGCAGCAGATCTGGTCTGCCTAAATCATCCAAATTTCAGACATTGCCAAACACAAACACAGCCAAACCCCCATTCTTCAGTTTGGGATAAAAACATTTCATAAACTGACTGGCACTGCTGTCTTCAGTGAGAGGGTTGGGTTTTTGAAAGGGGGGAAGCTCTCCAAAAGCTCTCACTAGCAGTTATTGTGTGAAAATCAGCCACAGACACTGCACAGTTCTGGTCCTGCCCAACTGTCCTTGGTAACTCGGGCTGTCCATGGCTGCTCCACTGAGCTCCTGTCACATCCTCTGGTGTTTCCAGATCAAAGGGATGGTGGTAAACACTGAATTCTCCAAATTTAGCTTTGCTCAGGCGATCTTGGGTAAAACTGGGAGGTGTGTCATTGCTGGCAGCAGCTTCTTCTGCCTGAAGCTGCAAAGTGATGATCTGCTGACACAGCCAAAAGCTGTCCCCAGTGCTGCAGGGGCCATTGGCTTTGTGTTCCCTCCTGCTCTTCCTCTTGTTCCCCAAACCAAATCTGATTTTAACACCAGCTGAGGGAGTTGAGAGTCGAGCTGGTGGTGGCTCCTGTGTGTGCACAGTGGCTCAAAGGGATCCATGGATTGATTTGGTGCTCACTGTGCTATTCCCATGCACTCTGCTCTTCTGGTCTGTTTTAGGGGTTGGAAGACTCCCTTCTTCTGGAAGAAAAGGGGAAGGAGGGGGGGGAAGAGAAATCCAGCAATTTAATATGTTTCAGTGTTCCTGTGTGTCCTTCCCCACATTCTAAACATGAAAAATATCAGTAAGTTTCCCTTTGGCCCTGGGGGAAGAAAAAGGAGTCTCCAGCTGGAATTCAGGAAGGCCTGTTGGAGGAAGGAGCAGTGTCATGGGTTTGGGTTGATCCCTCTGGAGCACAAGTGCTGTGCTGAGAGTGAACAGCCGGTTCATGCACACTTAAACTGTCCTGAACCACCACCCTCCCCAATATTTCTTCATCCCTTCCACGTGGGAGAGAAGCACAGGAAAAAGAAACAACACTGGAAAAGGAGAGTTAGAAATCAAAAGGTACATTTTGTCCTTTGTAAAAAGAAAGCACTGCTTCTTTTCTTTCTTTTTAATATTGCCTGAAATCATGGCTGTATTTTATTTTCAAGGTGCTTTTTAAGCGTGGGGTCAGCAGTAAGATTGGATGATCCTGCAGTCCTGTGCCTGGTAGTGATGCTGTTTCAGAGGAATGTGTTTTTCCCCTTCTAGACTTCTCCTTCAAACAATTGCCCAACTGTTGGAAAAAAAGGTAGTGCTGCCTGAGGGGAGGAGGAGGAGGTGGAAGTGTTCCTGCCCAACCGCAGTGCTGCACGCAGGGAAGCCTCAGCTTCCTCAGTGGTGAGGAATCTCTCCCCTCTGGGCTTGTCCTGGGAGCAGAGGGTATCTTGCTCCTGGGTCTCCTCCTCAATCCCTGCAGGAGATACACCTGGTGCCCCTCAGGTGTGCTTTGCAAGGTGCTGAGTCCACATTTTGGCATCTCTGGAGCAATCATGTCTGTCTGTGATGCTGGGACTCGGCTCCTCCAAAAGGGTGGCTTTGCTCATTAGGTTCTCCTGCTCCTGAAAACAGCCCTGAGTGTTTGGTTTTTTTCCTTAAGTTGGCTTCTGACAGTCACTGATGAACCCTTCTCCAATGTGGAATGCAGTGAATAAGGGAAGGACTGATGTTCCGCATCCATGTCCTCTCATCTGAGCTGCTCCTGGCTCAAGGTGTCCCTGCTGAAGGGGAGGAAGAGTTGTTGACCATGCAGTTCATAGGTATTCCTGCCCCTTTTGGGTAAGAACACCGAGCTCCTGGTGGTTGTGCCTGATTTGGCTTGGAGAAGCTGTCCTGAAGCTGTTCCTGTGCTGAGTGTGGTCCCTTTTTGCTGAGGTTTCCAAGGATAGCCTTTGACCTCTTGGGCTCCTCAAGGGACTGTGCTTGCTGTCCCATGTCTCTTGCATTTCTCTGATTTATTTTAGTTATCTCCCCACTTGTGCTCACTTTTCTCAGTGAGAGGGAAGTTGGTATTTTAATTTCCCCTGGAAATGAGTTCCTTTCATGGCACTTGTGTAGTTGGTGGCATTAATAAAACACATGTGTACCATCTCAAAATTTGGAGAACAAGAGAAAAATGTCTTCTGTGTGTTTCTGCGTTTAGGCACCAAATCCTTTCTTAGCAAACAGCTCTGGCTCTTGGGTTTGCTGTTTTCCGTTGTTGAATTCCTTACAGGAATAACACAGGCAGGGCTCTGCCCATGTGGGCTCCAGGAACCTGCTGTGGTCACAAGGCACTGAGTGTGGCACTGGCACCGAGCAGCCCTGGTGCCTGCAGCTCAGGCAGCTCCTCCCGGGGCGCTGAGCCCTGGATGGGCTGGAGGAGGGGATTCTGTGCCGAGTGCTCGGTGTGCTCAGGAAGGGGAGGCTGCCCTGGAAGTGAGGCCAGCGGATCCTGGCGTGCTGCATTCCTCCAGCTACTCCCCGTGGGCGCTGGTGGGATGATGGATATCTCAGCATCTTTGTTCTTTGTTTTCCCTCTAACACTGGCAGAGCTTAAATCACGGCAAGAGAGGGCTTGACACTTCTCCAGTTACACAAACAAGTGGTGCTGCACTCAGCAGAGATGAACAGCGTGTCTCAGGAGAGGTGAGAGTGGAGCATGGATGCTGCTCCTTGGGAAAGGTCTCTCTGGGAGCCACGGCTGTGACGTGGGCGTTAAACTGGGAGGCATTGCAAAAATGGGGATGTGACTGCAGGGCCTGGGATGCTTTCCAGGAACAGCCTCACAAGGAGCTTATCGCTGTATGGTGTTTGGGATGGATCCTGATAAAATATACTGTGTGTTGTCAGACGCTTCACTAAAAGAAAATAGGAGACATTGGCTTACCTTTGTGCTTCTGCTGGTTCTTTCTCCTAAAATAATAATTCTCAGGGAAATAATAATTTGTTCCAGCTTCATGGAGCAATCCCCCGTCCCCCAAACCTCAACAAGGAAAAATATGACTGCGTAGGTGCAGCTTCACCAGAGGAGGAGATCTCAAGTTGCACATTAATGTCAGGTTCTCAGCAGTAGCATGTGAATTTAGAGGAATCCAAGCTGTGGTATCAAAGGTGCTCTCTCCTGTACACCCAGGAGCAGCTCTGTTGTGGCTGCCATGGAATAGTTGTGGTCTGCTGGTCGCATTCCTGGCTCGCCCAAGGACTCGCTGTGTGGTTTTGGGCAGGGTTCTCTACCTCGCCCTTTGTTTCTAGGCCCCCCAAATGGTATTTCCCCTGTGATGGTGCTGGTGAACCTGAGCTGCTCTTCTCTGGAAGCTGATTTGCTGGAAGCCTGTGGGGTCTTTGATGTGCCACAAGATTCCTCTTGCCAGATCCTTCGTATTTTCTTCAGCATGGTTCAGGTCATGGTGTGATGAAGGTGGAGTTCCTGAAATGTTGTGTGGATGAAGCCCTGAGTTTGCTTTTGATCCATTGAGCTGCAGCAAGGGACTGACCACGTCCTGAGCTCATCCCAAACCTGACCAAGTATTTGCTGGTTTGATGGGGAGAGAATCAGCCTGAGGTGGAGCAGGTGACAACTGTGCTTGGGGCCAAGACAAGTCACGACACCTGGACACAGCTTTGTGAAAAATGCTCTCTGAACTTTGTTTCAGAAGAATGAATTGGAGGGGAAGAAGGTCCAGAGAAGAAGTGAGGGCTGTGGAGGTTGGTGGGGAAGCACAGAGAGAGCTCTGATGCCTGGGCTGTGTAGTCTGGCCAGCTGCGAATGGGTTGGAGAAAATGGTTTGCTTTCTGTTCGTGTTTTGGCAGTAAAATATTGGGGAGGGAAAAAACTACTGAAGCTGAAGAAGGATATTGGTTCAAGAAAAAAATGGGAATACATCAACCATAAATAGTACAGATGAGAAAATTGCTTTTTTTTTTCTTTTTTAACTGAGAGATGAGAAATTCCAGAGAAGCTTCCAGAAAAAATGGGCAAAAAGTTATCAGTTCCTGAGGTGGAGTTTAGTAAAAAGTTTGTGATTTGATAGAGAGGGAACTGGCCTGGATCTGCAGGTTTTTCTAGGGTTTCTATCTGAGGTTTCTGGGGTTTCTATCTATATGTGCTCCTATTTCAGAGTAATAAAAGCAGCTAAACTGTGTTTAGAACTGATTATTTAATGTATAACACCAACAATGAAAAACCAGCTGTATTTTGAATCTAGAGAGTGGCAAAACCAAGTACCAATTATTTTCATTCTTTTGTTCTATCAAAAGATCTTATTATCAAAAAATTATCAAAAAAATCTTTGTGTGCCCTGAGAAGGCCACTGGATTGTGTGAAGCACAAAGATGCACCCAGGGAAGGAACCTGCAGTCCAGGCAGCCCAGAAAAAATCTGCCCAGTCTGGTCACCAGCACTGGGGGAGTGAAGGAGATTACCATTAATAATTTCTAACCTTCATGAGCATACATTATGCTGCTAATTTTTTCCTGCTGCTGAATTCATGTCAATGTTGGAAGTATAAACAATTCCCTGAATAAAATTGTGTTTGGTTTGCCTTGTCCCACGGATTAACAAATCTGATTACTGCATTTAAATTTAATGCCCAAAAAATTCCCTAAATGAATGATTCAGTGTGAGGCCATGAGCAGATGTAATTATCTATGAAAACTAATGAATCATGTCGTTAGGAGAGTTCTCCTTGCAGCTGTCTCCAATTAATCCGTCCGTCAATGCTGGAGTAACGACGTCGTAATCCCAGGGTAAGGTACTGCAACATCCCTGCTCTCCCTCGGCCTCTGCAGCAGCCACACTGAGGAAGGAGGGATCTTCCCTCACTTTTGGGTTGTATTTTTGGGAAATGAAAAGCACTGAGGATGTGTTTTGCCAGTACTCGTGTGGTGGAGTGGTGTTTGATTTGACTGCATCCCTTTCATATTTTCCCAAACAGCGAAGTGTTTACACAGAGTGAGTTTTGGGGAGGATTCAAAGCTTTGCCCTGCTCATTTTGTCTGTCAGTGCTCTGAGCTGGGATCAGGGTGTTTGCTGAGCAGCTCCCTTCTGTGTAAGCCAAGTCATAGTTTGCTCTGGTACTGCAAGAGTGGATCAAGGAGTTTTCCCCTCTCCAGATAAGTGGCGGAAGATGTTGAGTCTTTAACAAACAGCTCAAATGTCCTGGAAAGAGCTGAGTGAAAGAGTTAAGTATTAAAGGAGGCTTCTAAAAGCCTGGAGAGCAGGGACTTTCTCTTGCCCAAGTTTCAGTGTTTTGGTACCCATGTGGCAGCTGGTCCTTGCCTCTCCACCAGGTCAATGTGCTTGATCATTATTTCCATCTTCATTATTTTGTCTGTCAGTAACCTGAGTTTTCCCAGGCTGGGGCTAATGTAACAAGAGGGTTCCATGCCAAATGTAGGTGTGGAGCAGTGGTAAATCAGTCTCAGTTTTGTGAGCTGCTGCAGTTGGGCTGTGCACAACACACCAAGGGATGCCCAAGGTTGCTGTCAGTGCTGTCAGTCCCACAGTTTAACTGTGGGTGGTGGGGAACTGAGAACTGCTCACAGTTGTGTGAAAATAAGCTCCATGCATAGTTTGCCCTGTTGCAGAATAAGGATTTTGGAGGGAAGAAGGAGTGAATCCCTCACCTGGAGGAGGGATGTGGTTCAGCTCTTCAGGGTTAAATGTGGACAAAGACGACAACTGCTGGGCATCTTTTCCCACATCGTGTTTCCCAGTCTCTGTGGGTGTGGAGAGCTGGATAAAGATGTGTGGGTTGAAGACCTGCAGGAGAGGGAGAGTGTGTCTCACTCCCTTCCCTGCAGAGAGGGAAGGGCAGAGGCTCAGTGTGGGGCTGCTCCTGGCTGACCAAACCCCAGGCAGGAGATTTGTTTTTACAGGGAGCCTGACTCACTGGCAGTGGTTCCCCTGCTAGAGCAGAACTGGCTGGTTCCTTGTACAAATTGAGCTCCTGCTGGGAGTGGAGTCGTTCCACCTCAGGCTCACAATAACATTGGCTCTGTCCCGCATTGTCCCATCTATTGATGGGATCTCCTGCGAGGAGAGCCTCACTTAAAACCAGCATTGAAAGGGAAACCGAGCAGATTGCAGGGTATTAACGACTTCTTCACATTCCTGGGGTGCTGGGAAGGGAAAGAGAAGTCGGGCTGCTGGGATTCCTGCTGAGCAATGTTTGCTTTGTAGTGCTGAAGCTTTGGTGCTGCTGGACAGACACGGTCCCAGCACAGCGCTGGCATGTAAGGTATGAGGCATCTGTCAGGCTGGTGGCTTTGGGCTACCTGTAATTGCAATTAACAGCAAGGAGACAAAAAGTCACTGGGCTGGAGGAAGGGGGGCAGAGTTGGAGTGAATCTGGTGGAGTGGGGAGGGCACTGTGAGCAGCGTGGCCTCTCCCCAGCACGAGGAGCGTTGTGAAAACACCCAAGTTCGTTTTCATGGTGATCAGAGCCAGACCAAACGGGATTTTCCTGTGCGCTGAGGGGGACTTCCTATAAAAGGGCTGTGTAAAGTTTGTTTATGAAAGTGCAAACCTAGAGAATTGCAGAGAGCAGGAGTTGACAAAGGAGCAGCAGTTTTTGCTTTTCCCAGTGAGAGTGCGCTCGTAGATCCACGGACAGCGTGACCCCAAACCCAACTGGAGTCGCTGTGCACGGAGAGGGAGCTGGTTTGTTGTACCACCTGTACTGCACTGTGTTCTCTTAGCTATTTTAATAGCTAATTAATCTTGATTTGCTTGGATTTAAGATGGTTTTTTTCTCTTTTGGCACATATGTGCAACCTATTATATCATAAATCCCACACATTTCAGCAAATGTCATCCTGATTGTTCCCTACAGCACAGCATCCTACTAGGGAAACATTCAAGGTCAGGAACTTGGATTCTTTAACCACTGTACTCAAGGAAGCCGATTTATTGTTCTGTCGCAGCAGAACAGGGTAATTTCTTTTGGATCTATATCACACTGGCAGCCAATCTGGAGAGGTCAGAATTGCCTTAACGCTGCAGGGTTTGTGGGTGCATTAATGTGTCTTAGTAAATTAACTGTTGCACCCCACAGATGCCAGCACAAGGCATTTCTGAGTATTTAGTGCTTTTGTATTTCTCTAGAAGCAGGAATTATTTTTGTGCACTCAGTGTTTGACCTGTGTCTTATATCCTAAAATCGATACAAGTATTCCTTGTCCTTTTTCCTTGTGTCTCTTGAAGGGTTTGAAGGAGTTTGCTTGGGGCTGGAGGAAGTGACCTTTATATCAAATAATCCTGACGTGGCAAGTTGGGGCTTTGGGTAGCTTTCTTGTGGCTATTTGTGCTGTGAAAGCTGAATAAAAAATTTGCAACTGAAAGTCTTAAAAAGTGAATTAGGTAAGTGTTGACTCCAAAGAGCCATTAGCGTGTCCTCAGCGTGGGATGTGCCTTGTTTTTCCTTGCTGCTTAATGTATAGCTGTGTCTGACCTTCTCCCCGGGTTGTTTTGGTGGGCCTGTGAAGGAGATGTCAGAAGGAAAATGTGAATTAAAACATCTTGCATCAGGGAATGACTTCCCTGCTCTTCTCAGAAGGGGGAAAACCCCTGAAAATATAAGAAGAGGAAGAGTCCTCTCTTCGTCTGCCATTTCTAATACTTAAGCTTCCTGTTTCCTCTTGCTTTAGACTTAATATTTGAATTTTTGTGTCCTGCCTTGTGTCCTTGCCTGGCCACTGCAGGAGCTCTGGAGGTGCTGTCACTGCCTGGCTACTCTGAGCAGCATCACACCAGGGTTGGGTTCTTTGTAAAACACTTTCAGCCCCAACAGCTGAATGTTCCCTGAAGTGGGATTCCCTTCCCAGGTAAAACAGAGCTTATTTAAAATGTTTTGTTAAACTTAAGTAGCTAAACCAAACCACTGCAGATACTGCAGTTCTCAAATCTCTCCATGGTGTGTGCTCAGAAGCTTTTTTTATTTTCATTTTCAGAAAACTTTTTAGTGTTCTTTCTTCCTTATAGTCTGTATCAGGTTTTTTTGAATGTTTAGTGCTGCTCAAGAGTTGCTGCTTTTAGGGCTCCTGACAAGCTCCTGGGCGGTGCCCTGGTGCAGAGCCTGTTGTACAGCACAGCCCTTTCACAAGCAGAGTGGGCTTGTGGTCATGTTGACAGCTTGACACTGCCATGGCAGTGATTTGTTAAAACTTCCTCCAACACCCCTGTGAGCAGAGCAGACAAAAGGGAGGCATGGGCAGGACCTCCCGGAACGAATTGGGATTTGAGAGGAGGCTGGCTTGAGAGATCCCTGCGGATGCTGGGCTGAGAGAGACGTTCTTGGCATCGAGATCACGATGCTTGTGTAATAGAGATGCTTGATTCATGTAAATTTTGTGTTGCAAAACAGACTTTTGAGTACTTGGTTTGTCTTTTTCCTGTAGCCAACTACAGTACAGGAGAGAGGAATCTTAAGGGAAGAGGGGAGGGAATACTGGAGTGTGGGGTGGGAGGAGCCTTGAAAAAGGTGGGAGCTTTAGCAGGGGATCGTGAAGTGAAAACAGAGCTCTGGAGTGGTTGGAAGTAGAGCAATCCTGGGCACTGGTGGGTGCAAGAGAGCCAGTGGTGTCTGTGCCCAGCCTGGGGAGCTCTGAGTGCTGCTGGCACAGCTCCCTGCAGAGCCCAGCTGCTCTTTGCTCAGGGTGACAAGGACTCGCTGGAATCAGAGCTGGGGAGAGCCTGGGATCTGATCTCTGTGACCTCTGTGTTGCTGCAAACCAACATCAGCAGCACGAGCACAGGCACAGCAGGGCTGCAACTGCTCTGGGAAACGTGACAGCAGGGCTTGTATTAAAGGTGTGATAAGCATGCACAGTGTTCTGCACAAGTTTGGAAGTTTTTCTGACACAAATGCATCAGTCCTACAGTACGTGACCCATTGTCACAGAGCAGCAGCAGTGTCCCTGGCTGCACTGAGACTCGGAGTTAGAAGGAACCCAGGCAGGAAAACTGATTTAATATTTAGTGGATCTATGCTGAGGTCAGAGGATCAAGTGCCATCAACTCCTTTCCCGGTCTGGAAAGTGCTAAATTCTGTTAGTGTCCTAAATTCATGACTCCTGCTGGCACTGAAAGATCTGGTAGGGAAAGGTGGGTGGAAGGAGAAGTGCACCAAGTAAACCAAAATACTCAATTTTTCAAAAATAGAAAGGCTTGTGAAGAGAGGAAAAAAAAGATGTATTGGGGTGTAGGTTGTAAAAGTGGCTGTGGCTGTGTCCTCCCAGGAGCTGATCTGGGGTTTGGTGTGTCTGGAGAAAACAGGAGGGAACCAGGTGGGGGAGAAGCTGTGGCTGGGCACAGTCAGCACAAGGGCAGCACCCTCTGAGTGTGCTCTCAGAGCTTTTGTGTCCTCTCAAGGGCTTTTAAGCCACTCTCTGATTTTTCCCCCACTCTCCAGACACCACGTGGAAGTGCAAGGTGCTGTGCAGCATGCCTTGGTTTGGGAAATGCTTGCCAAAAAGAGAAGCTGCAAGAGGAGCCCTGCGCTTTCCTGCTCACCCTGTCTCGTGTGAGCTCTGGAGGGGTGGCAGCTGCCTGCCTTTGATGCCATGCCAGTGCCACGGAGGGGTTTGCAGCCCCTCCCTGTCCTGCCCTGCTGCTCAGCCCTGCCTGCCCCTTACCTGCATCTCCCCTACCTGCCCTCTCACACCTGGCTGCCAGCCCTTTGCATTTCAAACCTGACAGCTTGAAATTCCTCCTTGTTTTGCCTCGCAGAGGACCCTGGGGATGCATTTTGGGGGCAGAGGTCCTCACCCCTCCCCGAGGCAGCTCCTCAGGGCTCTGGGGCAGCGTGGACAGGCTGTGCTGCCTTCCCCAGGATGAGCTGCAGCTGTTGAACTCAGCACCTTGGGCTTCCTTGTCCGGGGGCCACTGGGTGGATAATGACCCCCAGTTGAAATCTGTCAGTGCTGCTCTGGCAGCCCTCATCTCTCCCAGAGAGCTCTGCAGGAGCCATTTATCATCCTGGGGGTGAGGGCTGCTCCTGGGGCTGTCCCAGGGCGTGCTTCCCCCGGCATTCCTCCAACACCACAGGGAACATGCATGGATCCTGGGGAGCCAGCCCTGCAGAGCTTCAGGGAAATCCCCAGCCCTGGTGAAGGAAAGCAGCAGTTTGATGGGCTGGAGGGATTCGGTGCTCTTGGGGCTCTGCCCTAATTAATTGTTCCCCTTGGAGAAGAGAAGCTTTGGGGTGACGTCACTGCAGTTTTCCAGTACTTGAAGGAGCTGACAGGAAAGATGGGGAGTGACTCCCTCCAAGGGATGGAGGGACAGGACAGGAAATGGCTTCAAGCTGACAGAGAGCAGGGTTAGATGGGACATTAGGAAGGAATTGTTCCCTGTGAGGGAGGTGAGGCCCTGGCACAGGATGCCCAGAGAAGCTGTGGCTGCCCCTGGATCTCTGGAAGTGTCCAAGGCCAGGTTGGACAGGGCTTGGAGCAGCCTGGGATAGTGGGAGGTGTCCCTGCCCATGGTAGAAGTGAGACTGGATAGGCTTTAAAGTTCTTTCCAACCCAACCCACTCTATAATTCTATGGTAATTAATCTCAATTACTGCATCATTTCACCTGGCTCAGCTGTGCTGTACCAGTGGCAGAAGGGAGGGTGACAGGGACACTGGAATCTGGGACACTGGTCACGTCAGGCAGGCCTTGGCACCACAGGCACAGGCAGAGCAGACATCTCCAGTGAATCACTCCGTGTTGCTGTGATGCTGTTTGAACACATTTTTTTTGTGTTGAATGCAGAACTGACAAAACATGGCGAGGAGGGAACTGTGCAGAACAAATCGCTGTGAATGCAGCTCTTTCCACATGGGGTGTTCCCTGCCTGCCCTTTGTGTCCCTGCCTGGAGCATCCCAGTGGGACACTCCTGTGAGCTCCTGCCTGCTCTGGGTAGCTTGCCTGGGGCTGTGTTTTCTGTAACAGCTTGCATGGAACAAATATTAATTTATGGGAACAATTACTTACTGTCCTAAAAGTAAGAATGGAGTAATTGCCTGTTTCCTGAGCTGTTGGTGTGCAGCAGAAGATGAAGGTGCATTGCTGGTGTTCTCCAAGTAATGCAGTATCCCACCACAGCCAAACACCATCCCTGCAGTAGCTTACTGCAGTGGGATTTTGGGCTCATTCCTGTGCCCCAGAGATGCTCCAGGGAAAGGAGGATTTGTGCTCCAGACTTGCCACCTGTCCTGCCCCTTTCTGTGGGCAGTGCAAGGTGTGCCAGAACTGGTGCCCAGAGCATCACTCAGCCCCTGCCAGCCTCAGATTGTGATTATTGCCTGGGACTTGTGGATGTTAGCTCCTAGATCAGTCCCAGCTTGGAGGAGCAGAGGTGGCTCAGTCCTTGTCCCGTGCTCCCCATGCCCCACATGTCATCCCAGGGCTCAGCCTGCTCTGCTGCTCTGGGGATGTCCATCCCTTCGTGGCACAGCTCAGGCAGACAGTGAGGACCATGAGCAGTTCTCCTTTAAACCTCCTTGAAATCAAACTGTCCACCCTGTGCTTTCTGCTGCTGACATCCCAAGGGAGCACACCAGGATCTGTCCCATCCCTGGTTTCAATCAGGAAGCGAGGCAGAGAGCAGCTGAGGAATAAATACTACCTCAGATGAAACTTAATCTGTTTTTAAAGAACTCCCTCCCACTGAAATAGAAGTTTTTTTCCTTGCTTTTTAACAGTCCTCCCCTGAAAAGCCTCTCCTGGGGTGTCTCTCATCCTCACTTAATGATGTTGAGGTTTTTTTCTTTTTTATTCCAAGTTTCTGGAAGCTCTGTGGTTTTCCCTGTTACAAGTTTTTAATTCAAAATGCTCCAGTGAGCCTTTCCTGTTCTGAATCTCCAGAGTACTCCATGGGGGAAAATTTAAAAAATAACATGTAAGCTTTACATAATTTACTATGAGAGTAATTGGGTTTATACAGCAGTTCATAAACCTTTAGCTGGTAAAAATCAAAGTACCTTAATCTCAAAAGCAGATGGGGGGATGTCACGGTGAAGGCTTATAGAGTTTTCAAAGACAAATTGTTTAATTCCATCACTGCTAGGAAAATAAATAGTTCTGCTGCTCAATTGAAAACAGAAACATCTCAGAAATGAGACTTTCTTCGCTTTCAAGCATTGTTAGCTTGACAACAAAGAAATCCAAAGAAGCTTGGTGGAAAGATGTGATGGAGTTCCAGTTTATGAGAAATGAAAGGCGAAGGCTTCTAAACCACATTTTCCTATTCTTAGGGAATTTTCAAGTGCCTTTCCTGCGCTGCTTTCAGGCACTGACACTGTGTCCCAGGCATGTGTTTGGTGTGAATCAGTGAGGCATGTGATGTCTGTAGGTCATTTCCTTCTATCCGCAGAGGTGGCAGGGCTGGCCGCAGTCTGTGCCCAACCACGGCGGCGGCTGTGGGACGCTGCTCCCAAATCCCACTTTTCAATGCAGCCAAACAGTTTGCAGGGCTGGATTGAAAGCTGGGAGCCATGCCTTGCCTGTGTAATGAAGGCTGCATTTGTGCCCCCACAGAAATGCTGCTCACAGGCCAATCAGTGCTATCTGGCCAGCACATCCCCTCCCAAGTGATGGTCTTGCTTTAGTCCTAATGGACTGATGAGATCACCTCTAATTTGTGTATCAAGCTGGTTTGTATCACATCGTTCAGAAAATAAAGAAAGGGGGTAAAAAACCCCACACAAACCCAACAAAACCCCCTTTATTTTTTTTTTCCTTGCTGGACTTCAAAAGGTTGTATTATACCCAGTGTGCTCTGCCCTGTGAAAGCTTGAAGCCATTACCTCAGCCAATAACCAGCAGAAAATTGGTGCCCTTTTTGGGGGGGTTTGTGTGTTTCAGAATTATGACAGTGCTGTCAGTCCAGGAGGAGATGCCTGGAGATGGTTGGTCTGATGACTCCCTGGGCTGCTGGTCCAGCCTGGGCTCTGCTCTCAGCATCCACAGGTGCAGCATCATCCTCCTGTGGCCAAGAGAGTGAAGGAGACTTGAAGCGAGAAGGATGTTTAGAGCATGCAGGATATTTTTCTAATTCTTTTAACACCTGCAGCCCTAAACGTACAAGAAGAAAGTTTCAAAGACCTCTCAGGACATATATTTGGTTTTTTGGGGCTAGAGGGAGGTGCCCAAGCTCATGTGAGTGAGCTTGAAATACAGCAGCTTGGTGCATCCAGTTTCATAAAATCAGAGTGGGTTGGGTTAGAAGGAGCCTTAAAGCTCATCTTGTTTGACCCCCTGCCGTGGGCAAGGGCTGTGGCTAGCACAGGTTTTTCCCATGAGAAGTTTTCTTGTGTTTTGTAAATAAAGATAAAGTTTGGATGTTGTTGGAACAGTGTCCCAGAACTTGGGCAGTGCAGGCCTGGCCAGTCAGGCCTGGGGGAAGGCTTCTGACTGACCAATCTGGGTGACTTTTGAGAACTCTATATATGTGATGAAATCAAAACAATAAAGGTCATTCCTTCTTGCCACTGAGAACTGGTGCCTTCATTACTCTGCTAGCTGCTCAACAGCGACAAAGGACACCTTCCACCACACCAGGTTGTTCTGTGTCCTTCTAACCAGCACTCCTTGGGGGTTTGCAGCTCCATGTGGGTGCAATGCTCCAGGATCAGGATGCAGAGGGTGAGGGACTTGCTGGGAGTGAGAACCAGCAGCTTTAAAGGGCCTTAAATAGATGAACCCCGCACATGATTCTGCCACTGACATCTAAGAAGCTGGACTGGACTTTTTATAAGTGTTCTGTGGACAAGGGTAGAACTAAGATAAATTCCCACATTTATATGAGATTGTTCTCAAAGAAGTCTTCTCTTGGAGGCCTCTGAAGCATCCTGAGAACAGCAGCAGCATCTTCTCCCTAAGTT
This sequence comes from Lichenostomus cassidix, assembly GCF_008360975.1. NCBI lineage: Eukaryota > Metazoa > Chordata > Aves > Passeriformes > Meliphagidae > Lichenostomus > Lichenostomus cassidix. The sequence goes on from NC_139498.1 coordinate 10,888,629, forward strand.
GGGTTGTGCTCTCTCAGGTTTTTGTGTTTGGCATGGTTGGTGACTCTGACAGCAGAGCAATTCAGCAGGAAGCACATTTTCTGTATGTCTTCTCTTCTGAGGAGCATCTCCAGGACATTTAGAGTTTGGAAAATAGGCATCAGTTGGAGAGGAGGATGAAGCTGGAGAGCTGCAGGCTTTGTTCAGCTGAGATTTTAGAATGCTCTGGGTATTATTGCCCCTGAGGAATGTGTTTGAGGCTGGCTGTGATCAGGTGCTGCTCAGAGAAGGATGGCAGACTTTGACAGGTAGGTTTGCAGTGCTCTGGTTGAGCCTTCTTGAGAAGGAACTGATGCCTGGTGATCACAGCTTGAGGTGGAAAATGAAAATTTTCTGTCTGATCTAATCTGGGCGACAAAGGTTGAGGTCAGGGGAAGTGCCAGCCAGGCCACCCCTCTGTGCCAGCACATTCCCTCTCCTCAGCCCCCTCCTCTCTCTTGTTCTCCCAGTTTCTATCCCTGTTTCCTCTCCCTTTGCCCTCTGTCCTGTGGCATGGTGTGTGTCCCCGCCAGGTGGCACCTGCTGTGTCACCCTGTGACACACTAGTGTTAAATCTTGGCAATGGCAGGTTTGGCAGCTGGGCACCAAGTGCCACCACAGAGGGGCTCACTGCTGGTGTAGATGTCCCAGCCTACCCAAAATTCACCCTCCTGACCCACAGGGCTTCCTCAGAGCTGCTTTGCCCCTTGTTTGCAGTGCTCTGTAATGGATATGAGGACATAACCTCATGGTGGCTTTGCACTCTCTGGTTATGCTTTTTCTATTTATTGTCCTTTGCCCATTGTAATTCTTTTTGCCATTTCAGGCATTGACTTGAACATTTGGATAGCTGCTTCTGGACTGTAAGGCACAGTGGATGCCCTTCTAGTGACTTATTCTGCTGCTTTTCCATGGTGAAACCTCTCCCAGGAATGAGCTGCAGCTCCTTGGTGTTGTGAGCAGTGAATCTATGTGTGCTGGATGGCAGAGTGTGCTGATCACCAGTGTAATTATGCTCAGCACTGGTTAGTAAGCAGTGAGGGAGAAATGTGTTCCCTAATGGGTTATCTGTCACAGAGCATGGTGCTGTGTCCTCTTCCAGTGTGACACAAAGCAGGTGAGCAGGAGGAGCTGCCCACAGCTGGATGAGCCATTAACAAACCCTCCTGGCTGCCAGAGTTGGCTCCCTGACCATGAAACCCGGCAAGACTCCATCCACAGCCCCAGTGAAAGGAATTTCTACACACAATTCCTTCAGCTGGGTTTTAATCTTCTAATAGTGGCCTTTGTTGAAAGGTCTGCAGAGGGAGGACTCTGGCTAATCCTCACTCCCCTCCCTGGGAAGCTGCCCTTGGTGCTGTCAGGGCAGGATCACCTGGGGGGACAGGGTCAGGTGTGCCTTGGGCTGTCCCTTCCCCCTGAGCTCAGGGGCAGCTGGACATGGATGCACCTGCAGGATGAGCCTGGAGCTCACTGAGCCAGCGAGGGGCGGAACAAGGGTGGGAAAAGCTGCTGGGTGACAGCGCAGAAATAGCAGAGGAGGATGTTGAGGTGGCTCAGGATGCTGATAGCAGAGCGTGGGGAGATAACAAGGTGCTCCCACACAGTGTTTTCCCTTACCCAGGTACAGATATCACAGCACTTGTGTCATAGTTTGGAGGAAAACCTGCTCTGTTTTCTTGTTCATTGAAGAAGCAGCCAGGAAAGACTCAGTGTGGGTTTAGTAACTGTACATGTTATCAGGCTGGCTGGTCACAGGTATGGGTCTTGCAGGGCAAGAGGATTTCCTTGCAACCTTCCTGCAGCAGCAGAGTGTTGTGGTAATGCTGTTAATTGAGCAGCAGGACTGGATGGAGTTGCTTGTGAAGAGTGTTTGTCCAGGTTTTGGAAAATGGACTCAGCCATGATGTTCAGGTGGGATGGACTCGTTCCTGGTGGGCTTAGACCAGTGGGGACACAGGGAACTCGAGCTGAAGGAATAAAATAATCCTCAGAGCCAGCACACAAAGCTCTGCATTGTGTGTTTGGGAGAAAGAGAGATTTCATTAAGTGCTTTGGTATAAAGTATAAGAAATAATGTAGTTGGGCTGTTGGATATCTGGGAAGTGAGTGCTGACAGAGGAGTGAACCAACCCCAGCACTGGTGCTCAGTATCTTCTGTGCATCAGCCAGGCCCTTCTGCCAGGCTATTCCAGAGCTGAATTAACCTCCAGTTGTCTTTTTCCAAAACTGCTTTCCCTGTAAGGGAAATGAATTATTGGCAAAAATGGATTCCTTTTTAGCAGCTAACTTATAAATCTGAAAATCTGAACAAATATATGCTGCAATGATCAAAAAATGTTACATTAACACCTTTTTAAGACCTTAGCGGAGACACTTGGTAACATGCTCTTGTCCTGGGGCAGCTTTGATACTTTTATTTTTACTGTTCTACACCCTTATGTCGCTGAATCAGTTTTTCATTCATTTTTCAATGCTGACATTTGGATTTCTATTGAAATAGGAGGAATTTAAATCTTTGGAGCTTAACTTGTTGCTTTCTATCTGCTTGGTTGTGTCTCCCCACTCATGACCAGCAGAGTGGCAGCCCAAGGGAACAAGGAGCTTGGCTCTCCTGGAGCTCACAGGGACTGAGCATTCAGCTCTCACAAAGCATGTTTGGAAACTGCAGTCTGCTCATGAAATCGGGGTGCTGGCTGTAGAAAATGGTGCAAAATTCAAATGTGTCACTGGTGGTTGCTCTGTGCTCTTAGGTGTCTGTTTGGGATCAAACCCAGGTAAGTGATGCTGCTGCAATCTGAGGTGTTAGATGAGGTTGGTTTGCCCTCTCAGACAGCAGGATTCATTTCCAGAGTTGTCTTGGGGCTGCCTGCATTGTTTTGGCTTTTTGTGTTGGCTTTCTTGCAGAACTGGGCCTGCAGTTAATGCTGAGTTTCGATTTCCATGACAAGTTCTCTTCTCGGAGATTTACAGCTCAGCTGCTTTGGTTTGCCAGGCTAATGCTGTGGAATGCAGGTTGACAGTCCAGATGTGAAACCTTTCTCCTTGCAAAGAAAACAAAGGATTAAATGCGTTTCAAGAGGGTTTGAAAAAAATAATTTAAGATTGAGGCCCCGAACCCAACATCTGAAGTCTTGAAATACTGCTGGGGATGGGGAACTTCAAAATCTGGACACTTGGGAGTGTGGCCAGGCTGTGAGTTCCCTGTGGCTTTTGGAGCACCTTCCACTGCCTGTACTCGGGCTTTCTAAGCTTTTACAAATGTCAAATGATCAAATTATGCATCTTCATAAGGTTAGAGAGTGGTTTGGGGTTTGTTTCTGCTAAAACCTGTGTGGTGTGGGGAGAGCTGGGGGTGCTCACTTAGAATTGACTATGTTTCCCTGATTTTTGTAGTTAAAGACAGTAGCTTGTGTTTTCTAATTTGACAAACTGACAGTTTTCCTCACAGTAGAGTTACCCTTATTTTCAGGGAGTGTGGTGCAGGGCCCAGGTGGTGCAGGTTTGTTCACCATCATCCTCACTGCAGGGGAAAGGTCTTACCAGGGTGCAGGGTTCATGACTGAACTGGAAGAGGGTTCAATAGTGGTGTTTAATGGCCAAAACATCTTTTTTAAAGAGAGAAACACAATGGCCTCAGCCAAGCCATTGAATGTGGTCCTTTGTGCTCGTGAAGATTTGTACAATGCATCTACCAATTAATGCCCATTTGGGTTTCAGAATTGTTTGGGTAGGAAACAATGCAGCAAGAGTTCATTGTCCTTTCAGAGAAATGGGGAAAACATCCAGAACTTTCCCCCAGCCCATATAGGAAGAGCAAACATGAGGAGTCTGTATTACCAGAGGTCTTAAAATTGAGCTCGTAGCCTCCAAGGTAAAAAGGGCAGACCTTGTAGGGCAGGTCATTCTCAAGTTCCCTTGGGAAATATAATGGGGTTTATTGGGATTTATTAAAACTGGAGTTGTAAAAAGCTTGTGGCTCTTTCTTTGGGACTAATAATCCTGTTGGTGTTCTCTTCTGATCAGAGCCTCTGCAGAACAGCGACTTTGCAAGTAGAAGAGGCACATTCTGTACACTCAGATATTTGATATTTGTTCTGTTCACAAAGTTTTCTGCCTTTATTCCAGGCTGTGGAACAACAGATGAGTTACAAGTATGTTAAGAAACAGGTTTAACAAATGACAAAATGGCTTATGTTTTTCCCAGATAAAAATCAGGGAAAAAGCCCAAACCCTGGGCTAAAACTGCCTTTTGTAGTATCAGTGGTTTTTTTTTTAAGTGGGATGTTATAAACTGAGTATATTTAAAAAAAAACAACTTTGAGATTACACACACAGAACTAGGAGTTATTTTTTGCCTCGCATATTTTCACTTTTTTTTTTAAATTAATTTCTCTTTGGAAACAATTATTTTGGCTAATAAAATGCTGTTTGGTGTTGAGCTTTGGCTGCTGCACTCAGGTGCTGTCCTCACTTGTTCCCATGCATTGGAGAGTCATCAAACCAGTCCTGCTCCCAGTTGCAGGCAAAGCACCATGAGCCCCAGTAATCTCTGCAGCTTGATAAACCTTTTATTTGTGCAGCTTGATAAAGTGGAGGCTCAAGGTTTCCTTCCTGCCCTGGGGTTTGTCATGCTGGGATTCAGGACTCAGAGATCAAACCAGGCTTTAGCCACACAAGTGTGCCCCAGCCTGGTGGCACCAACCCCTAAGCTTTGTGCCAATTAATCACTGTGGGTCCTTCCAGCAGATGAGCTGTGGAAGGGGGAAAATCACAGAGGAGTGGAGCAGCTGTGGAAGGGTTCCCTCTGTAACAGCCTCCCCTTGCTCTGCAGAAATCCACGGGCACAGAGCCACCCCAAACACTGAGCATTCAGCCACATCTGCAGAAAATCCATGGGAGGGCATGTGGAAAGTTGGCACAATGCTGGGTGGAAGGAAGTGGGAAGAAAGAAAATCATTAGCTAAGGCTAACGACGATCCATAGACTCGAGGTCGTCTTATCTGTGGAAGTTCTTCTTCCACCCTTTCTGTTGTTTTAACCACTTCTCTGAGTAATCAGAACTTTTTCCATGCCTGAGGACTGGGAATGGAATATTTTTGAGCCATCAGCTCTGGAGAGCTTTTCTCTGCTTTTGGCTGTCAGACTCCTGGGCAGGTGGCTGGGCAGGCAGGACGCTGGGATGCCAGCGAGATCCAAGGAGTGCCATCACTGCAGGGCATCTCATTGCTGCTATTTGCCCAGCTCTGAACATGTTGTTAGGTGATGTATTCCTCTGCTAATTTACTCAATTTGTCACTGATTCCAGTAGAGCTTGATGAAGGATGTCAGCTGGGGATTAGTCCCAGATGCCTGGGTTGACCTTAGCTTTATCAGCTGCTTTCAATACTGTAACCATGAAGCACTTGCAAGTCTTCTGGTTCCTCCCGTGATTGATAGCCCAATTCTGAAGTGGCTTTCCTCCTCGTTTGTGATCCAAGAGGACAATGCCCTGCAGCTGTCCACAGCATGATGCTCTTGTGGTGAATACTCTGATGCTCTGCTGGCTCCTTCCCAGCACGAATGTTTATTAAAATGGCAGTTGTGTTCTGCAGGCCTGACATCCCACTGATCCAGGGTTCTGCCTTTTCCTCTGCTCTAAATAGCTTGAGCAGAGTGAAATGAGTCCCTTCATGCTCAGGTGGGACTGAGGTATTTTAGAAGAGGTTTAACTGTGGGTGTACAGAGTGGATGGATGGAGCAGCAGAACCTGCTGGCTGGTGCCAGTCAGCTTTTAGCAGTTGCCAGAGGTGTTTGGTCATTTTGAGTGTGGTTTTGGGGAACTTTCCTGGAATTCTCAGCTCCTATGGGTGTAAGGGGTGGGCTGGTGAGGAGGATCATTCCTGCTGGCCTCGTGACTCCTTCTGCTGTGTTTGTCACTGATTGTCTTCATGTGGGGATGGGCTGCAGGGTAGCATCTCCCCTGGATCTGTACATTAAGGTCATTCAGAAGGTTGTGTGGACTCCTAGTATTCAAAAATCTGTGTGAACTCTGAGGTTGATGGCAGCCTTCCCATGATTAAGAGCCAGGACTTGCCCAGTGGAATTATTTGACACTGAATTTTACACCTGCCCCGTGTGCTGTTGGGGTCTGCAGAGGGTGTTGATGGGAGCTCACCATGGTTGAGCTGCTCTTTCAGACACAGCATGTAGGGTCAGCTTGGTGTGGCTGGGGGAAGGTGCTCATTGGATTGCTGAAGTGCATTTTCATTTAAAAACCAAAAGAAACAGAAACACCAAGCCCCATCTTCCTTTGAAGGGTGAGGGTTAGTGGTGAGGAAGTGAGCTCTGTCCTGTGTTGGTCACCTGAAGAAACCTTCCAGAATGTGGTGGCTGCAGGTCCTTGTGTCTGTACCATGGGGGAGAGGCACTGCCTGCTCTGAAAATGAGTGAAACTGGAGGGAAAGGAAGGCATCCCTTCAGGCTGAGTCCCTGGAGTCAGCATCCATCCCCGTTCTGCTCCTCAGGCTGCAGTCCATGGAACACAGTTTTGATCTCCAGCTGTGCAGGAACACTGCTGGTCATTTTTTCCAATCTTTTTTAATCTGCCTTGAAACCAAGAGCACTTAATCTGCAGTTGTTGAATAATTCTCCATTGTAGGGGCCGTGACAGCAATGAAGTGTTTCACTGTTTTGGAGCTTCTTAATGTGAAAAATGTGGGGCGTTCTTGTGGGTTGGAAATGGCCTTGCAGTTAACACTTGGGGGATGGTGTGGTCCTGCTTTTTGGATTGAGTTTTCTTTCATTTGAGTAGGCATGAGTTTATACATCCTTCTCAGCCTGCTAGACTTCCCAGGAATTTCAGTGTTCCTTTCTTTGAAGGTGCTGGCCATGGAGTGGGGCGATTCTTCCCAGCCGAGCCGAACAATCTGGTGATTTTTCTCCTGGGGACAAAATGACATCAGTAATTTATAATCACCCCTTCACCCTCCCTGGAGCTGGGGCTGTTTTGAGAAATGAGGTTGATTTCATTCAAAGGTGCTTGGGAAACTCCTGCTGGGGCTCTGAGTGAGGAGAGAGGGGCGATCCATCAGCCGTGGATCCCTTGTGCTCCAGGGCATCATCGGTGTGCTCAGGACCTCATCCCAGGATTTAGGATTTAGGCACTCCTGCTGGATGGGGTTTCTGCAAGGGGGATTTATGGCAGCACCTCTCGTGAGTAAACCCTGAGTAGGCAATGGGCTATTGAGAGCATCCTCTCATGGAGGCATCAACTGTGGGTGCTTTTGCAAAAAGAGATGAGAATTGGTTTTTATCTCATGGGAGGAAGGTGCAGCTCTGGGCTGAGGTTGCTGGATGAGATGCTCTGCCTCACTGTTTCATCTTCTGTTTTTCTCTGTGGACTGAGGCCTCGTTGGTACCCACAAGGGTTGTGTCATGTTCCTGGGATGGGTCTGAGTTTTATGAAGTGGAGAAGCAGGAATTGCCAAGGAGATCTTAAAAGTGGCACCAGCTGCATGCATTGTAACATAGTTTTAAAATTGTTTTTTAATGTTCTTGTTCTGTTCGTGTTGGCTGTTTTTGTTTTGGTATTTTTGTGGGGTTTTTGGTTTTCTTTGCTTTGTGAAATGGACTGGAAACCACAGCTTAGGGTGTTTAGTAGCCAAATAGTGTTTTATGGAGTACAACGTAGTTAATTTGGACTTTTTTTGGTGTTTATGTTTTGCTGTTGGTTGTTTTGGTTTTAGATATTTTGGTTTTGGTATTTCTGTGGGGTTGTGGGAGCTTTTTCTTCATTAAATGGACTGGAAACCTTGACTTGAGGTGTTTAGTAGTCAGTGTTTTATGGGGAATTGCTAAACCTTCTACCTTAACAAATTTTGGCAGCTGATGTGTATTTGTAACAAAAGCTGTTGATATCTGTGGAAAAGGGTTGCAGTGGTGTAAAAACTTGGGAAAAATGAGAATTACTAAAAAAAAGCAGGGGTGAATGTTACCGACAATTTCTGAAGTCAGTCTTTTAAAAAATCTTGCTTAGATTTTGGATAAAGGGAAAACAAACAAATGTGGAGTCTGAAATCGCATCTGTCTTTTCATTTTCTGCTGTAAGTTTGCAGAGCACAAACACATTGTAGCAGGAGAAGTGTTTTCCTTGGCAGGGATTTGTTATACCATGTGAATGGCCTTCCAGCCTCCCAGTGCTCCAGGCTTTCCTAGACATGCAGATTTTATGGGGTTTTTATCTATTAGCAGGATTTCCTTGCTTTTTCCCAGAGTCATGTCTGTAGGAAAATAATTTGATGACATTGTCACTATAACTTGAAGATTTTGCTGGAAGTTTGGATAGTGTGGCCCCAAAATCTCTGTTTGTGTTGCTGGGGCACTTGGATTTGGGATCTGAATAAAAATAAATATGAATTATGAGTGCAAAGAGCCCAGTGAATGCTGTGAGCTTGGAGTGCGCAGAACAGTGCCCTGGGTGTGTGGCACTGGGGACTTCAGCCCAGTGCTGTAAACTGGAGGCAACTTTTGATAATTCATACAAGAATATTTTTGTTCTGAAGGTCTGTTTGATCTCAGGTGACTGTGCTGGTGTGCCTTAAACACGGTGAATGAAAGGAAGGGTCACTTGTTGGGAGCAGAGGGGAGGAACAAATGACTTTACACTCAAATACTTCCAGGGAAGGAGACTGTTATCTGCTCACAGATAACTGGCAGAGGAAACTCAAAATGCCATATCATGTGAATATAGTTATTGCCTGCCTTGTATCACTGCGAGTTCTCAACACATCTGGGCTGAGAGCAGTTCCAGTAACATTCAAAAGTACTATTTTGGTTGGCACACTGGGGCTGTGGTAGATGCCAATTAGTAATGGCTCTTGGAAACAGCCTGCCTTAAAACTGTCCCTGAACCATTCCCTGGAGAAATTATTCAATTAAGCACAGCTAAAATTAATGTCCATGGGTTTTGTTCGAATCAAACAAAATAAGCAGCTGGAGAAGGGAAAACTTCTCAGTGTGTGTTTTTAAAATAACAACTCTTAACTAATAACTGTGTGAGCTGGAATTGATACCACTGTTTGTTTTCCCAGTGTTGCTCTCTAGCTGTGGATGAGCTGCTGAGAGCTTCCACAGCTGATATCCTTGGATGGTTTTGTGTCACCTCCATGTGTTCTCCAATCGCCATCTGCTGCTCCTGGACCTGCTTCTGAGAGGCTGAAGGGTTCTGTGTTGCTTGAGGGTATCAAAGTTTGACCCAGATACAGTCAGATGCTCTGTGATGGATGAGTGAGGCTGCCAGGCTGCAGCGTGGAAGGTGCTGTGTGCTGGAAGCAGTGGTCCTGGACATGTCCTTGGAGCAGGTGGTGAGGTTTTCTGTGGCAGAACAAACAGGTTCCTCTTGTTTTGGCACGTGCTAGCCCTGAGGGTGCTGAGGGTTTGGTTGGTGGGGAGGTGTGGGCTGTTGGTGTTGGAGTTGTTGGTGGAGGTGTTGGAGTTCTGAGCTGAGTGCTGGGGCTCAGTACCCACGGGCAGGCAGAGGGCACAAGGCTCTGCAGCAGCTCCTTCTCTCCAGTTTGTGCCTTTGTCACTGCTGTCAGGAGCTCAGGGAAGGAGGAGCAGTGCTGGTCCTGAAGGAGCTGTACCTCTGCAGGGATTCCTCCGGCAGGGAGCTGGCATGGCCTGGAGCATGGCTGGGAGGAGCAGGACCTTCTGCCATGAGAGCCTGGAGTGCCCTGGGGTGTGCCCTGGGCACGGAGTGAGGGCTGGAGCTGGCAGCAGCTGGGAGGGGACAGGAGCTGTCCTTCCCCTCCTGCTCGCCTGCTATCAGCACTCAGCTCCTGCCTGCTGCTCCAGCAGGGACAGGAAGGGTGACAAATGTCTTTGTGTCTCCTGGACCCCATGGAGCTGCAGGGGAAGCACTGGGGGTGAGATGCCCTCTGGCCTCCCTGCAGCTCTGGCACTGCTCTGTTCACCTTTAGAACAAAAATATTCACGTGGGAATTAGAAAAAGTTGCCTCCAGTTTACATCCTGACACATTCCCAGCAGGAGCCCAGAGAGAACTTCTGAACCTGGCTGTCCCCAAGGACCACCAAGATCCCTGTTAATTAAAAGAGCTGAAGAGTGAGACAGCTGGAACCTGGAGCAACAAGCTGGTTTGACCGCTTGGAGAAGTTTGTGTTTTTGGGGGTTTTAATGCTTAAAGGAAGTTCTGCCAAAGAAGAGATTAAATGTCCTCAGTTGAATTTGGGATGGTGGAGGGAGGAATTTTGGTCTTTTCTTGAAATGCAGAGCTCATCCCAGCAGGGAGTGTTGGTGTCCTGATGTCCTGAGCAGCTCTGAGCCCAGAGCAGTGAGCACTGCTGGGATCTGAGGTGGAGGTGAAGGAGGAGAAGCCCAGGAGTGCACTCCTGTGTTGCCTTTGGCACAGAGAGCTGCACACCTCAGAGGGGCTGCAAAAACCAGGCATGGCTGCAGCCAGGGAGAGAAATTAGGATTCCTGGCTTTGTATTTTTAATGTATTTCTCTCTTTTCACTCTGCCCTGACATTACAGCTGGCACATTGTGCTGAGGTTCTTCAGGTTTCTGATGTACTTACATTAGTTGCAATCCTCATTTCATAGCCCTGGCACTTGGAACAATGCTTTGCTTTCTTATTAACATGTAATTGTGGGGTTTGGACATATAGAGGTTGGCATTCCCTATATGATTCATTTCTTTGGTATCCAGCTCTTCTTCTGAGGCACCAGAGACCTGAAGGAGGGAGGGAAAGCCTGCCTGACTTCTCTACTAAATTCCAGCTTTATTGTAATTGGTTTTGTGTAGGGATTTTAGCTCTCTATATGTTTTCTTAGGGCTGACTGGAGTCTTCCATGACTCAGTGGGGTATGCCATGGAGGTGCATTACTCATCGATAAATGCTATTGAGTGATCCATAAATTTCAATCCACGGAAAATCCAAACAGTTCTAAGGAAATGTCTGGTCAGCAGCACCACTCTGCTAAATTGATCAAACCCCCCACATTAGTTTCTCTTTCCAGTGCTGAATTTCACATGGCTGCTTTGGCTTTGCTGTTTCTCACTCCACAGACAGAATGAGTGCAAGTCAAAGATGGAGTTGCCAAAACCAAATGTGGCTTTTTATGCATTTTAAAGAAAACAAACAAACAAATAAATTAGTGTAAAGTCATGCATGCAAGCGGAGCTCTAAATCCTCTTCCACTTCATGGGAAGAAATGGTTGTCCTTCCCAGGGACTCCATGAGCTAAGGAGAGTGATTTAAAAAAAATTTTGAAATCCCATGCCCTCAGAAAGCTGGTGTGGTGTTGTGGGACATGGGGAGAGACAGGGGGACACAGGATGGAAAGAACCAGGTCATTTTCCTGCTCTTAAGTGAGGAAACAGTAGGGAAAACCCAAAAACCCCACATGGTTTCCTACAAAATGAAACATAAAGTTCCTCATGTGCTCTGGTTCTGCCTCTGCCTGGCTTTCACTCCCGTCAGGAACTGCTCATTTCTCCAGAATCAGGTTCTTTATCTCTCATGAGGGAGCTCCTGAACAGGAGAAATTTTACAGAGGGCCTGTGGCACTGAGAGGGACAGGATCATCTCCATGTCCCCGTGCTGCCCTTCACACTGGGACTTGTCCTGTCTGACGTGACACGTCCTTGGCTGGAATGTGCACTGTGACTCTGTATCCTCTCTGCTCCCTGGGCCCTGCAGAGGATGGTGCAATGTGAGTTTGTGTCTGTGCTGGGATCTCATGGCCTCCCAGTCGATTTGCTCCTCTGTCCTCTGGAGCAGAGCGGGGCTGGCTGGGCACCAGGGCTGGAAAGGGAGGAAAGACAGAGTGGCTGAAAGAGCTGGAAAAGGGGCTCCTGCTCTCTGGAAAAGTTTGGGCTCCACATTTTGTTGGCAGAAGAGAATGTCATTTGCAAGCTGAGAGCTGGTTATTGGTTTCAGGCAGGGAGGAGTTCCAGCACGAAGGGCACCATCAAGGAGGTGGAACGCTGGCAATCCCAGTGGAGCACTCCAGGATGGACTGGTTTTGTCATCTGCCAAATGGCTTTCCAGGGAAAACTGTTCCCATGGAAAACTTCTGGCCAGCTATAGAAAGACTTGATGGCTGAGTTGACCCAGAAGATGGGGCTGCCAGAGGCGTCCGGTCCTAGAACGATGGGAAGGGATGTTGGGAATGTCAGCAGAGACATTGGGAATATGGGAAAGGCAGCTGGGAGTGCTGCTGGAGGAGCTGTGTCTGTGCTGTGCTGCTTCACAGGGCTGTGGGCAGAGCCAGGGCCTGAGCTCATGGCCTTTGGAGTGGAACAGGAGGAAAGCACACAGATCCGTTTGGACAGCGCAGGCACCTGGCTCAGCTCAGCCAGGGCTTGCCTTCCCTTCCTGCAGGGATGAGTTACAGCTCCAGCCTGGGGGGCTCCCATCCCTTGGGAGCCACTGAAATTATCCATGCTGTGGCTGGAGAGAAGCAGAGCCAGCTTTTTACAGGAGGTACTGGGGATTTCAGGAATTAAAACAAAGCATTTCTGATTTTCGTGGCAGCGGCAAAGGCTCTGAAGTAAAAAGGAAATGAGGAATGAGCTTTTTTTCCTGAAAAATTCCTAGAATCTCATACAATTTCTTCTGCTCAATTTTTTATCGGCTGTCTTCCATTGGTGTCTTTTGCATAAATCTTTATTTTTCTACCTCTTAGCAGATGTGGTTTTAGGGATGTGTATAAATCCACCCTTACCGCTGCTGCCAGGTGGCTTTTCCCCTGCAATTCCAGGGAAGGATTTTACATCCTGGGAGTGACTTTTAGCACACATGGATGGACCCCAGAAATCAGGAACAGCAAGATGTGATACCAGTGTGACTTGTAATGCAACTGTTTAATTCAGAGATACTAAAGATCATCTTTCTTAGCCTTTCACAGAATCTCAGAATGGTTGGGCTGGAAAGGACCTTAAAGGCCATCCAGTGCCACCCCTGTCAGGCAGGGACACCTTCCACTGTCCTAGGCTGCTCCAAGCCCCAATGTCCAGCCTGGCCTTGGACACTGCCAGGGATCCAGGGGCAGCACAGCTTCTCTGGGCACCCTGTGCCAGGGCCTGCCCACCCTCACAGCCAGTAATTCCTTCCCAATATCCCATCTATCCCTGCTCTCTGGCAGTGGGAAGCCATTCCCTGTGTCCTGTCCCTGTGTCCCTGTGTCCTGTCCCTCCATCCCTTCTCCAGCTCTCCTGGAGCCCCTTCAGGCACTGGAAGTGGCTCTGAGATGTCCCTGGAACTTCCCTTCTTCAGGTGAACATCCCCAGCTCCCTCAGCCTTTAATGCATCATTTGGGAATGTGAAGCCAAGCACAGTGGAACAACCTGGATTGTGCTTAGATCAGGGTTCAGAGCAGCTGCTTCAATTTCCATTTTCCTTTGAAAAGGAATATTTAACAGTTCTGTGCTCACATTTCCGAGCAGCTTTATCTTTGTCTGGGTCAGTCTTGGATTCTTGAGTTTTTCAAAACTGACTGCAGGCACTGGTAGTGCTTCAACTCACTGGGACCAGAGAACAAGTCAATGGTGCAGGGTTTTCTAAACTCTTTGTGTTCAGCTGTGGCTTAAAAGCTTTAATTTCCTGTCTGTGACAGCTGATGCAGTGACAAGTTCAGATCTTGTCAAGTGATTTTTGTATTTGTCTGTATGGGCAAAAATTGTTTAATACAAATTATGAAACAAACCCAAGATTTATCTGGTGTTTGATTTTGGAGAAAAAAAAAGGAGGTTTTCCTCACTTTGCTCAGGCTTTTTCCAGTAAACACCTCTCCCCTTCCTGGGAGGCAGAGTTATGTTGGAATGGGACAGGGCTGCACCTCCAGCCTCTCCCACCTCTTCCTCAGGGATGCTCCTTCTGACCTGGAGCCACGCTCAGCCTGCTCTGCCCTGTCCAGAACACATTGCCTAAGATCAAAAACTGCTGCTGTGTGATTTTGAACAAAAAAAAAGTCAAATATTTCAAAATATATCAACCTACATTTTTCCTGTCATCTGCTGGCTTTTCTGCTCCCTCCTGTGTATTTTCTTTGTAAATCCTGGGTGTGGAATTCACCCCAGTGTCCCAAGGGGATGCCCCTGCCCTCTCCATGGCTGCAGGAGCCAGGGCAGCACTGCAGCCATGCTTGTGACCCCAAAATGAAGATCCTTCCATGACTTTTGTCCTGATTTCAGGTGTGTCTGTATTGACCTCAGATCTCACTGTTATTTTGCTCTCTGAAGAAATCCTGTGCTTGTTGAGAGCTCCATCCCAGATTTTACGGCTTGGATCACCAGGAAAAGCATCAGATTTGTAGGGACAGGTGGTGCTTCTCTGCCATGGCCTGGCAGGAATGAGGTGAGGAGTCCTGGAAGTGCCTCTGCCTTCCTAGGGGCACCGGATACATCCCATGGGGAATGTTGGGTTGCCTCAGCTCCTGGTCAGCTGCAGACCCTCCTGCCTGGCTGGTGGCTGGCACAGCAGCACAGGGACACGTGTGCAGGGATGGGGACAGCTGTGACACCAGTTTTGGAGCATTCCCTGCTGCTGGAGCAGCTCCTGGCCAAGCTCACCTCCAGCACTGACCTTCAAACTTCTCCCACTTCAGCCATGCTTAAGTGATTCCGAGTTTATTACTGGGGTTGGGCACTGGGTTTTTATCTTCTGCTTCAAGATCCTGCTTCCCTGAAAGGAGACCTTGGCTAAATTTGTGTTCCTGGCTGAGTTGTGGTTTGCAGTGCTGTGTTACAGGAATGTCCTTTGGAAGGTCACCAGCAGCCAGCCTGCCTTCCCCGTCTGCTCCCTCCCGACAGGGGGACCTGCAGCCTTCCCTCTTTTCAGGTCTCTCTCCATCTTTTTTTAGCATGTTCCCTGCATAGCCAGCTAAATGGGAGGTGATAGAACATGGAATTGCCAGTTTGAAGGGCAGAGGGGGCTGCAGGTGGGTCAGGGAAGGTGGGAGAGCTGCCGGCAGTGTCAGTGCTCTGAGGACTTCCTGAGCTGTGGAGGCTTAGTTAGTGTCTACCTTAGGAATCCATTCCTGATTTTCAACTCTGCCTTATCCAACATGGATCTCCCTTGGGTTTCCTTTGTTTTGGGGTGGGGAGAAACATTTTCATTTACAGGGAGGTTGAGAACAGCTCTGTACTCGAGTGTCACCACAACAGAGGGTTGGTGGGTGCAGAGGATGGGTGGGTGGGTGGATGGATGGATGGATGGATGGATGGAGGAATGAGTGGATGTTCTCTGCTGGGTGTTGTTGGTTACAAGGGCACCCTGGCCTGCAGAACCTGCTGGGCTGGACTTCTGGTTCAACTGGGAGTGGGGTAAGAACCTCCCTGTGCTTCCTCCCCAGAGGCTGCTCAGACCTCCAGGTCCTGCCATGAGAGCTCCAGAATTCTCCAGGTCTCAACTGTGACATCAAAGGGCTGGTGCTTGTTGAGCTTTGGGCTGTGTGTTGGGTGAAGTTCCCTGCTCCCCTGGGACCTGATCCTCTCAAGAAACATATATATATATGGAGAAATGCTTCTTCCAGGATGTCCAGTGCAGCCCTTGGGTTCAGGAATGACTCCTGGCAGGGGGATGGGAAAAGGAGAGGCTCTAGACAGAATCCCAATTGCAGTGCCTTGGGCTTTGAAACGATGACAGAAAATTTTCCTGCTCACATTTGTTCTCATTTCGCTACAGCTTGTTCACCAGGATGTTTTTCAAGGAGGGTCTGGTCAGTGTTGGCAGAGGAAAGTCTCCAATTTCCCAAGCATGCTTATCACTTTGTCCTTGACAACGATGGGAACTTGCAGCACTTTTTGCGTGGAGAGGCAAACATGAGCAGTCCTGCCCTTGCAGGCAGCATTGTCCTGCTCTTCCTGTGTGCTGAATCACGCAGGACAGATAAAGTTTCCCCAAAATATTGTTGGCTTTGCAGATGTCAGACCTGGGAAAGTTGGGTGGGAGGGGGAGGAGAGTGAATATCTGAGCTGCAAACTGAACAAACCTTGTAGCTCAAACAAAATGCCTCCCATGACTTGGGAAAATGTGTTTTGGTGTAGGATGGACAATACTGAGTCTAACAGTATTGATGAACAATAATTTTAAGTATTAGAAACAACTTTAGAAATATGGAGGGTTTGTGTCTGGAATAGAACAGGATTGGTGGGGTGGATGGGAAAGATCCAGAGGATAAAACCCTGGAAAGTGGGGGATGTTTGCCCTCTGCCCTCCCTTCGTGTGGATATCAGGATAGTTTAGGCTGCATGACATGAATCAGGAGCTCATGTTTAGGAAAGCTGTGTATTTTCAAAGTACAGGATTTTTTAGATTCTGATATCATTTTACATAGGGGTTCACTGGCGATGACAGAGTGTTTGTGGAGCAGACTGGAACATGCACTGGAAGGATGATGCTTAAATGTGTCAGCTCTCTGGGAGAGTAAAACCTCCGTGCTCCATGTGCCTTGGACATTTCCTTTGTGCCTGCAGAACTTTGATCATTTTATGTGGTTTTTGTTATCTATATGTACAATCAGACTGGTTTGATCTGTATTTGATACACTGCTTGTCCCTTGATAAGACTGAGAACATAAACACCTTCCATAATGAACATCTGGAACCTGAGAGAACAGCTGGAGCTGTGTCAGGGGAGGGTTAGGTTGGATATTGGGGAAAGGTTCTTCCCCCAGAGGGTGCTGGGCACTGCCCAGGCTCCTCCGGCAATGGGCACAGCCTGAGGCTGCCAGAGCTCCAGGAGTGTTTGGACAGCACTGCCAGGGATGTACAGGGTGGGATTGTTGGGGAGTCTGTGCAGGGCCAGGAGATGGAATGGATAATCCTGCCAGCTCAGGAGATTATGTGATTTGCTGTGGGAAGGTGAATGGTGGACAAAACCATTCCCGTTCGGTTCCTGGTGTCAAAGGAATGACAGCAGGGAAGCTGCAAGAACTGATGTCCCACACTGGCACTCCCCTTGTAAGGACAATGGTTCCTTGCTGTGTCACAGGGAAGTTTGGGAAGTACAAGGAATGCCCTCTTCAGTATCATCCCCTTTTCCTAGTAGAAACATTTGGGAAATCTCTTGTTTGAAGGAATACAGTTAAAACAATAAAGGCTTCATAATAACGATCCTATCCTATTGGTGGGACTTGTGTTCTTTAAGTGTTCTTTGACCCTCTGCCAGTATCCACACAGGGTTGTGATCCATAAAAATGGGCAGGATATCAGTTTATCTTGCTAACTTCATGCTGTGTGCTCTGAGTTCTGCTTTTGTTGCTTTAGGGATGTTGAACCCAGGGGTTCACCAGAGCTGCAGCACCAGGACCTGCTGGGGTACAGAGGAGCTGAGGGCACAGCCACTGTCCCCAAGCCCAGCTCAAAGGCAGGCAGGACTTCCTGAGACAGGGATCAATAGTGGGGAAGGTGCTGGAAGGGTAAGCAGAGAAGAGGCTGTGCAGCAGCATGCAGGCTTGGCTGCTGTCCTCTCCTGGTTGATCATGCACAAAGGAAGCCTCTCCTACCTGTGGAGCTGAGGGCAGCCAGACATGGTGTGTTCAGACACCAGAAGCACTGGCTGTGTGTTCCAAGGAAATCAGAGCATAACAGGCAGTGAGGGGGAAATTTAGTGCCTCAATGTGGCTTTTAGTTTTCAACCATCCCATCAACCACTCTTAGTGTAAGCCTTGTATGAGCTCTGGTTTCCATGACAAATTTAAAGCCATCTCTTACAGGAGGTTGAGGATGGGTTGGCTTGAAGTTTTGCTTTCTCCTCTCTTAATACTCAATCTAGGGAGAACTCTGCCCACTTTTCTTTTCCCGGAGGACCTTCTGGGATGCAAGGAAAGCTGCCACCCCCACAGCTCCAGGACGGAACCAAGGCAGGGCTTTGTGACCTCAGTGGTTGTGTGGTCAGAACTGCACTGAGTGCTCTCAGAGGCCTTTGTGAAGATGGTGCTTCTGGATGTGGTTTAATGATGATGTGGTCAAGTGTTGAGATGCTCCATTCCAGGGACTGAAATTCCAGATTTCCTGTCGCACTTTGGCCCAGTGAGGGAACTCACCTCAGCTCTGTGGCTGCCATCATCCTGTACTCCCTGACCTCCTAGACTGATGCTGCTGTTTCAGGCTGTATTTTCTCCTCCACTCTTGCAGTGGAGCATTGCACTGAATCTTGTGTGGTATTTCCCAGGATTTGGACCTTTCAGTGCACAACTGGTCTGTCCCACTGGAGGACAGAAGGATGCAGGTGGTTGCCATTCTGGAGCCTCCAGCAGGAGTGTGGTTGAGCAGGGGTGCTGTGGGGCTCAGATTTAATGCTCCTGTTCCTCTTTCCCCAGAGATCATTGACGACCTGACGAACCTGGTGGAGAACACAGACGACAGGCTGCGCACCCAGACCCGGCACGTGAAGATGGTGGACAAGAAATCAACGTCCTGTGGTAGGAAATGGCTTCAGCAGCAATCATTTCATACCAGGGCAGTTCTTAACTGATGCTGTGCAGTTATTAACTGTTGCTAATTGCTGTGCAATGCGCTCCCCCCTGAGGACACCTTCTTTTAAAGGCAGAAACCCCAGCACTCCAAACATCTCCAGCAGGTTTGACTCGCTGTGCTGAAGTGTTGGTGCAGTTAATTTCCTTGAGCCATTTGACTCCAGCATTGCACAATGTCCTGATTGTATGAAATTGTATGAAATTGTATGAAATTAGAGCGGTGCATGTTAATTAGCCTTACAAAAACTTGCTACCAGCTCTCACAAAGCAGGCACAGCGGGGAGCAAGGCTGCAGGGGCATTCCTGGGGGTGTCCTGCAGGAATGAGCTCTTAACCCAGCAGCATTCAGAGCCTGCCAGGCATGAAATCCTTCCTGGTGACTCTGGAAGTGATGTGCAAGCTGCTGAAGCAGAATTGGCTTCTCTCTCTATAGAGCCAAGGAGAGGTGATAATCGGAGGCAGGTTTGGATGAAGAGCTGAGGTTGATAGCAGTGACCAGGGGAGGATTCTGTGGGTGATGGCAGAAAATGTCTTTATGTGGAGAGAGTGACTGGCTCAGGGATGAAGTCCCTGGGGAAGTGGTGGCAGTTCAGTTCTGGAAGTTCTGTTCATGTCTAGTTCTGGTGTCTGTGGTTCATTTTTATTGTTCTAGAAGACTCAAAATGCTCTAGAGAAATTTGACTTCAAGTCAGAAATTGTTGAAATTGGGTTTATGTAGTTTAGTAAGGAGGAAGTCGAGGGTTGATGTGGTCACATACCTGTTTGTGGCTGGGGGGAGTGAGGCTCTGGCAGCAGAAGCTCCCAAGCTTAGACTGGCAATGAGGCATCTTTCCAGCGCTGACAATTCTGGGGATTTATTTGGTTCTCCATCAATGATAACTTTTTGAAAGCTTGGTTGATGTAGGTTGATGAAAACCTGTGGCTTCTTCTGGAGGTTAAAGTTGACTTGTCAGAGTTATTTGTCTCATACCAACTGCACATGGAATTAAAGGCGTGACTGCAGAGTTCATGACTGACTCTTTCATTTTAGATCTTGAATGTTGATGCAAGATGGATTTAATTTAAAACTAAGTGCACTTGAATGATGCTGAGTACCCCTGTGTGCCTTTGGAGTCTCCCCTTAATTCCTGTGGCTTTGTTTTCCGCACGAGTCCAGGGCAGGGGGGCAGGCAGGAAGTCAGTCCCGTGGCATCCAGGAGGCATTTCTCCCCCATTTTTTGGTTCCTCATGCAAGTGCAGCCCCCGCCGTGTTGCTGGATGATGAGGCTGTCTCTTTAACTCAGGAAGCCCATGCTGGCTGCCCGGGGAATTTCAGAGGAGCATGGGAGAAACGAAGGCTGGGAGGATCCTGGGCTGGATTCCTTGGGGGTGACCTCTCTCACCCTTTGCACATTGGATAACATTTTGCTTTGGTGAGAAGTGCTGCCTCTGGTGCCTGTTCCCTCTGCTCCCAGAGGTCTTCCTGTGTTTGCATAACAATTTGGGCATAAGTAAACACCATATTGCCTCAGATGGCTGCTTCCTCCTGCCCAGGCATGAGCTCTAGAACAATAATGCTGAGGACACAGCTTTAATGGCATCCTTCCCATCCCTTTTCCACCCTTATCCCTGGCACTGGAATGAACTAGTGTATTAGGATGAGAAATACCCTCCCTGTATGTATGATTATTCCTTGAATGAGGCCAAGCAGCAGGAAAACTGGCCTGCCAGGGGACTATGTCAGAGTGCTTTTTTTATCATTTAAATTTATAAAACCTTCAGTAACGCTTTGGTTTTGGTGTGTTACTGTGGATTTAATCCAGGGTGAAATGCTCAGCCTTCCCCCTTGCACACCCCTTCCTTACTCAGACCCAGTGTCCACTCTGTTCCATCATGTGGCTGTTAATGTGTTTTTCCCTCCTTTTTGAAATTATAATGTCTTTTTTATTTTCCTGATGAGTGCCTGTGCTGGAGCCGCGGGCTGTGGATACAAGCGGAGCACACTGGCTGGAATAATGGAATAATCCCTGTTTTACAAGCAGGAATGTAATGCATTAATGGGTGTGTCTTTGTTAGCAGCCAATATAAACATAAAATCAAAGTATTGCTGATGAAACACAACTTTAATCAATATTTCAACATCTCTCTCTCATGCAAACCTCGTTTCCAGCTGCGGGGCTGTTCCCAGTGCCCGCTGTGGTTTGGGTTGTGCCCTCAGCATTACCTGCCTGGCACAGCAGCAGCCTCTGCCCCTCTGCCCGTCCTCAGCCTGGCACAAGTCCTCCAGTTGTCCTGGGTGGGTTGTTTCATTCACAGCTTATTTTCAGCGCCATTTTTCTCGCTGCCCCAAGAGCTGCTGACAGCGCCAGCCCTCGCCATGCCCAGGGAAGGCTGTCCTGTCTCCCTTGGTGGCCTCAGGCAGTCCCACACTGGTGGCACTGGGAACTCCCAGGGATTGCAGCGGAAGGATAACCACGGGGTAGACTCCAGCCTGCTGCATTTATGAAATTATTGTTGAAAATCATCAGTCATCCGCAGGCAAATGTTTGCACACCGCCTGGCATTGTTTTTGTCCTTCCCAGTGAGTGCTGGGCATTAGGAGGGGTGGTGGGACATATAAGTTTCTTAGATTTCAGACATTTGCATTGAGCTTTCACCAGAATGGTCACACAAATCATCAGTCAAGTGTTGGGCTGCCTGTACCAGCTTTGCTCCAGGAATGGCTGCGTGCACAATCCTGACTTTTCCATCTCACCACTGGGTACTCTTGGGTTGGTTTCTCCTCTGTCTTCCAGTTTGGGCACCTTTAGGGCTTTCTGCAGACTAACACTCAGTAACCATTTCTCAATAATGTCTTCATTAGTAGCGTTAACACTGAGAATGTCGTCTTAAGAACTGCATTTAAAAATTTGCAAATAAATCAAAGTATAATTAATGTTGAGATGCTGGGGGATGTTGTGGTTTAACCTCAGCCCCCCAGAGCCACCCTCTCCCTGTCCCCCAATGCAGTGGGGGAGAGGACTGAAAGGTCAAAAGTGAGAAAACTCAGGGCTTGAGATAAGTACAGTTTAATAATTGAAATAAAAGAATGGATAGTTTTAATGCAAAGGAAAATAACAAAAAAAATAAACCCCAAGAAGGGATGCAAAGGCAGAGAGTTGCTCAGCACCAACTGACTGATGCCCAAACAGTGCCTGAGCAGTGGTTCCCCTTCAGCCACCTCTCCCAGTTTTATTGCTGATATTGTGATGCCATTTGGTCTGGAATATCTCCTGGGTCAGTTGGGGTCAGCTGTCCTGGCTGTGTCCCCTCCCTGCTTATGTGCACCTCCTGCCTGGTCACTGGTGGGAAGGACTGAGGAGCAGACAATGCCTCGGTGCTCACAGCCCTGCTCATCCAGAAGGAAAACATCCCTGTGCTGTCAATATTCCAGCACAAATCCAGAGCCCCACACCAGCTACTAGGAAGTCATTTTGTCTAGCCAAATCCAGCACACTCCCCTCCCCTCAGTCCACCTGTCCCTACCCAGTACATCCTCACTGACCACCCCCCACTTCCAGTGCAGTCATATAACACACAGGAACCATTGCTTCAGTCAATGGCCACCCCTGGAAATGTCTGTAAAAAGCCCATGGAAGTCCAGATGTCCCTTGAGTTCATTTAGTCCATGGCTCTGGATGCTGGTGGTCACTCAGGACAGGTGAGCTGGTGTGTTGTGGTTTTTGGGCACCAAAGCCAGCTCAGGTCAGTGCTGCACTTGCACTGCTTCTTGTAGGGTTTCTGCAGCACTGGGTCAGGTGGTTCCTGCTCCAGTGAGTCCAGGAAGGCACAGATCATGGGTCACACCAGTTTAGAGTCACATCCGTCACAGTGTCCACCTGCCTAGGCTGGAGTTACAGGGTTCACAGAATCACAGACTCACTGAGGTTGGAAAAGCCCTGCCAGCCCATCGAGTCCAGCCCATGACCAATCCCCACCTTGGGTGCTGGTTTGGAAGCAAACCAGTGGAGGAATTAACCCCACACAAATATGTTGTGAGAGATTCCAAGTCAGAACTACAATTTAATAGGAAAATTAAAATAAAGGCAATAGTAAACACTGGCTTTAAACTGACAGTCAGAATGTGACCTGCCCCCCTGTTGGTCAAGGTGGTGGTGGCAGGCAAGTTAAATGGTGGCTGCAGTCCTGTTGGAGTGAGGGATGTGGTCCTGTTGAAGTGGTGATCCTGTAGGAAGCTCTGGTTCATCTCTGGAGGTCCCATGCAGGTTCTCAAGCTCTTGTCCTCTGGGAATCCAGTGGCAGTGCTCCCGTGGTGTTCCAAGCCTCAGACTATATCCAGGTAGGAATGTTCAGTTCCTCTCCTCGGGGCAGGGCATCTCACAATGGGATGATGTAATTCTGTGTGTCATTCCAGGAGACCTTGATGTCCCATCAGCAGAGATAGCCCCCACAGAGTGGCTGCTGCTTCCCCCGAGGGTGTTACCAGGGCTGAGTCAGGAGAGGATAGAGAACACTGCCCCACCTACCTTAGCAGCTCATGGAGATGGTAATAGAACACATACTTTGGGTTGCACCTTTGATTGTCACCCAAGACACTCTCTCACCCAGCACAGAGCACTGAGTGCCATGTCCAGGCATTCCTTGAGACAAGAAACAGTGCAGTGAACTCCTCCCCTTGCTCCCAGCCTGGCTGGCAACATGGGGTTAGTGCTTTTGGGTAACTTTCCCCCATCCTTGAGTTTTGTAGTGGGTTTCTTTGTTCGGTTATTTTCCCTAAAGACACAAGTTTGGTTATTTTCCCAAAAGACACAAGTAGGCAAAGAAGATGGTTAAGCCAGGCTTCGGCTGTGATAAGAACATCCTGAAGTGTTTGTGTCTGGAGGAGCCAAGGGGATTTCAGTAACTCAGGCCACAGCTGGGAGTCCTGTTGGCAGATGTGACCTGTGCAGAGGTGGTTGCATCTGAGCTGTGCCATGTGTGGAGTCTGAAATGTTCTTCAGGTCCTGCTGAACCAGACCATGAACTGGGGAGGTGATCTGGGCATTGCTGGTTCTACTCCTGGCCCTACCCCAGTCACTCTGGTGGTTCTTATGTAGCCAGGGAGAAAAACTGTTTTTGTTTCCTGGGAAAGCAACACAGAAGATCATGACTTTTTCACAGTAAAAACAAGCAAAAGAAGAGGAAGCTTTTATTTCTGATAGATGACTCTGTATCCATCCCCTTCCAAGCAGCCTGAGGGCAGCAGACCTTGTTCTCCCTGTGTGCATCCCTCAGATAAATGAGGAGAATGAGGAACAAGCACAGTAAATCCCCTCCTGGGGCAGGACCTGTGTCCTGGAGAGCAGCACCCCACTGCAGAGAGGTGCCTGAGCAGTTTTTCCCCTGTCCCTGGTTTTTTCCTGTTCCACAAGATGGCAATGCAATCTAATCACCTCCCTCAGCCCCAGGTAGATGCTTTCAGCTCCCCTTTGCCTTCCTTCCCAGGGAGGGTTGGGGATGCCAAAGGCAGGGTGTAAACTACATCAAATTAATCTGTACCAGGTGGGGTTTTTTTTTAATCTTACCAAAACACCTGAATTAGAAACAGAGCTTTGCCAAACCCATTAATTCGAGTTTTTGGAAGGTTTGGTTTGTTTTAAAATAGTGTAGCTTGGATTATATAAGGTTTCCTGTAGAAAATAATGATTCATGCAGGCTGGGGCCTTTTTCTGCCAGGTTCTGTGATCTCTCTGTTCTAAGTTTTGCTTATTTTTGCCATGGATTTAATTAGTTTTATAAATTATGATGGCAGTTGCTCAGGTTTGTTCCTCTGACGTATCCTGTGTGTTTAGATGAGCAAGTCTCCATCCATTTGTTTTTTTCTCAGTGGAGACGAGGAGCTGGTTCAGTTGCCATGAAATCAGCCTTTCCTGCAATCTGACTCCTGGAGAAGTTACACTGATATTCCTCCCCAGTGCTGCCCTGACAACTGCCCTGGCTCTGAGTCACCTGCCCGGCCTTCGATGGGATGAGATTTCTTGGACTGGGAACTTTTATATTCTCCTGATTTTTTTTTAAATTTTAATTTTCCCTTCCTTTGGTTTTGTTCTGGGTTTGTTTTTTTCAGTTTTTCTTGATTTTGAATTTTTGTCCCATCTGCTACCTGGAAGAAGGATAATGGGTGGACAGGGGAGGGCATTGCCTGAGATCCAAATGGGGCAGTTAGGAAACAGAAGATGCAGCTGGATGTCCCAACATTCCACTGAGATGGCCCCGGCTGGGGGTGGGTTGTGGGGAGAATAAAGGTGAGGGGGTTACCCTGGAGGTTTGGTTGGTTTTTAGGGAGTCCTGTTCCCAGGTGTAGGGGAGGAAGGAGCTGTTCTGCCTGTTCTCCTGGCCTCTTGGGGCTCAGAACAGCATGTGTGGTGCCCAAACATGGAGACCAGCTCCCTCTGGACCCTCTGCCATGGCCACTCCTGTGCTGGACTCTGAGATCTCAGCCTGCTGCACTGCTCCTGCACTGCAGGTCTGCTTCATTCTTATGTTCACTGCCTGCTGCCACCACCATGGGAGTCCCCAGTGCCCTCACAAAGCAGCTGCTGATTCCATCCAGGCAGGAGCTGTGCCTTTCTGCAGCGAGAAGGGTAAGCTGTCCATGGAGAAGGTGAAGGTGAAGCAGTACATGCTGGACAGGCAGCCTGACTATGTGCCCATGGAGCCCTCAGAGGAGGAGAACGAGGAGTTCCCATTCATGGTGAAGGTGAAGCAGTATGTGCTGGGCAGACAGCCTGACTGTGTGCCTGTGGAGCCCTCAGAGGAGGAGAACAAGGAGTTCCTGTTCATCAAGGAGCTGAAGGAGAAGGAGGTTGAGCTCGAGGAACAGGAGGAGGAACTAGCCAACAACCCCCAGCTCCAGGGCCTCCAGAAGTGCCTCGCCGAGGACATGGAGGAGTGGCTGGCAGGACACTGCCAAATTGGAGAAGGTGATCCAGAAGTGGTGGGGGGAGAAGCTTGGTGCCTGGAACAGGAGCACAGCAGTGAAGAGGAAGAGGTCAATGATGTGGAGATTGATTGTCATCATGGGATGATGCATCAGCGAGCATGGAAAAGTGAGGAGATGGAAGTGATGGAGTTGGAAGATGAGGGTGGGTCTGGAGAAGAGTCCAAGTCAGAGTCTGAGTACGAGGAGTACACAGACAGCGAAGATGAAATGGAGCTGTGGCTAGCACAGGTTTTTCCCATGAGAAGTTTTCTTGTGTTTTGTAAATAAAGATAAAGTTTGGATGTTGTTGGAACAGTGTCCCAGAACTTGGGCAGTGCAGGCCTGGCCAATCAGGCCTGGGGGAAGGCTTCTGACTGACCAATCTGGGTGACTTTTGAGAACTCTATATATGTGATGAAATCAAAACAATAAAGGTCATTCCTTCTTGCCACTGAGAACTGATGCATTCATTACTCTGCTAGCTGCTCAACAGCGACATGGAGCCACATCTCAAAGCAGTCTTTGTCGCAAGAAGGACCAGATCACAATTCAGGAGAGAGAAGCAGAAGCCCTGGAGCAGAAGGAGTTGGAGCAAGAGGCAAAGAGGATAGAGGAGAGGTGAAGTACACACTGAAGATCGTAGAAGAAGAAGCAAAGAAGGAGCTGGAGGAGAACAGGCGCTCTCTGCCAGTGCTGGAAGCACTCGATGCAGGTGATGAGAGCTGTGAGAAGGAGTATGCGGCCTGGACAGCCCATGAGCTGAAGTGCCTCAAATGAGCCCATGAAAAATGAGAAGCCATGGAGAAGGAAGAAGTGGAGTGGGTGCAGAACCTGACAGAGGAGGAGCACCAATGGCAGCATCATCACCAACAAGGCAGTAAAGGGCAAATACAAACTCCTGCAGAGGCACTGCCACTGCAGCAGGTTTTGCAGGGGTGAGGATGAGGAGCTGGACAAGAGGGATTTCAGTGCTCTGACTCTTGAGGACCATTTCAAGTTTCTTCCACTTTAAGCAATTACATGTTCAAAAGTTCTGAGTGGTTACCCCTGCAGGAAGAGTTGAAAAGAAACTTTAGCAGAAGAATGGTGAATCTCTTGGTTGAATTGGGCTAATTTCTGATGTCTTACTAATTAACTAATAACACCAAGGTTGTGGATTTGATCCCTGTATGGACCATTCACTGGAGAGATGGACTTGATGATCCTTGTGGGTCCATTCCAACTCAGAATATTCTGTGATTCTCTGTCTTCACTGATCACTGGTGTCTTAAATCATACAATCCCAGGCTGGTTTGGGTTGGAAGGGAAATTTACAGATCGTCTTGCCCCTACCATGGGCAGGGTCATCTTCCACTCTCCCAGGTTGCTCCAAGCCCTGTCCATCCTGGGCTTGGACACTTCTAGGGATCCACAGCTTCTCTGGGTACCTTGTGCCAGGATCTCTTCACCCTCAGGGTAAAAAAAATTATTTCTTCTATCTAATGTGAATCTCAATGTGCCAGTGCCTCATCCTCCAGGAGCAGAGCAGCCCAGGGAGGTGGCCACAGGACACTGTTGGAGTTCTGAGATTTTCTGTCTGCATGTTCTCTTCTCTAGCAGCCTTTGGAGCACCAGGAGTCCAGGAGATCTTGCTGCAGGATTTATCTTTCTACAGCTCCACTGCCATCATCCTCCCTGTGCTGTAGTTCCCATCTGAGCTCCCTGGAGTGTTCCCTTCCCCTCCCAGAGCTCATTTCCCTCCCCATGGAAGCACAGGAGGGCTGTGCCTGGGAAGTCCAGGTATGCCTGGAGGATCCAGTGGGTGCAACCCTGCTCTTCCTTCCTCCTTGTCCTTCTGACTCCTGCCCTGGGCTAACTGAGGCTGAAAGGAGCTGGGGATGGAGGTGACAAAGATCAGGAGTCACCACAGGCTCACCTGGCCATCCATCCTCATTAGAGACACCAATTAAGGGCCCTGTTGAGGGAAGGGGGGGTAAGCAGGGTGAGCCCAAGTCTCATTAGACACCAGAGAAGCCTCAAAGCAGATAATGGACATAGTGGGAAGTGTGTCTTCTTAATTCATTTTTAACATTAATTATGTTAACAACTTTTAAATGAACCAGTCCAATAATTTCAGCACACTGGTAATCTCAGAGTTCTGGTCCATTTGTTGCTTTGCTATCTTGCTTTCCCATAATGTGGAACACTTTTCCTTGGCTTTGTTACCTTGGAGCTCCCAGGGTGACTGAAGGTGAGATGGAATATCCCAGAGGGTGTTCCCAGCTCAGCAGAGACACTGAACAAGGTCAGTCATGGTGCTGAGGTGATGCCTTTGCACCCTCCAGCCACTCATGGCCTTCATCCTCCTCCTCTTTTCCCTCCTCCTCCTCAAACTCACTATATTCACTACTCAAGTATTTGCCTTAAAACTGCTCATGCTGAGGTGTTGGAATGGATTCAGCTGATTAAAGAGGATGGACCTAAACAGTCATAAACAGGTTTGTTTTAAAAAAAAGGTGGTTTG
The DNA here is from genome assembly GCF_008360975.1 of Lichenostomus cassidix. Classification (NCBI taxonomy): domain Eukaryota; kingdom Metazoa; phylum Chordata; class Aves; order Passeriformes; family Meliphagidae; genus Lichenostomus; species Lichenostomus cassidix. The sequence continues at coordinate 10,916,573 of NC_139498.1, forward strand.
GACATGCTATGTGACTCCGCTTCCAGGTGGGAAGCACAGCATGTCCTGGTGCTGTCAGCTCTGTGTGTGTTGAGCAGGAAAGGATGGGAAGAGCCTTCTGGGTCAGAGGATCCCTTCAAGATAAATTTCTGAGAACAAGCTTGTTTTTTCCCCCCCATTACTCCTATTGGAAGGCTGAAATGGTCATAAACTTATTTCCAGCCTGGACTTGTCAGGGATTCTTCATGTTGCCCACGTGCAGCCCTTGTTCTGCTGTCCTGAATAGCTCTTTCCTCTTTTTTATTTTCTTCCCTCAGATGTGTGTGTCCAAGAGATCATTCAGTGTGCCCTCCCAGCTATTGTTTTGTAGGGCTGAACAAGTGTCTTTACATTTTAATCTCCTAAATTAATCTGTTTTCTGCCAAGTCTTTTTTACACTTCTTCCTACTTAAACATTTTGGATTTTTAACCACAGGAACCAAGTGCAGAATCCCTGGAGCCTTCTCACAACTGCTTGTCCAGCAGCCCCAGCACTTCTCTGGCTGTTGGAAATATTGCAATTCCAGCATGTTGGTGCCTCAGTCATTTTGATTTTGGAGCTTTTTGCTTGGGCCTTTCTTTCTCTTGAACATTTTCCACTCAAGTTCATTTTTTTCCAACTCACAGGAAAAACTATTGTTTATCCCCAGTGTATGGCTTCCTCTCCCATCCCATGGAATTTCAACCTTCCTCCATTCATCTTCACAGTTACCCATTTTTCCTCTCCATTCTGTCTCAGCTTTCCTGTGTGCTGCTGCTGCTTTCCAACTTTGTGTCAGCAGCAGATTTCATTAGCACACTTACTTCTTGTGCCAAGGTCATTAATAAAAATATTTAATAAGATCAGCCTGCTGACCATTCCTGGAGGAGCTCTGCTGGTGACCTCCATCCATTCTGATCCTTCTTTCAACGCCACTTCCCCTTTCACCAGTTTCCTGCCCTTCCAGTTCTGCTAATCCCCAGTTTTTCATTGCAGGATTTCCCATGTGGTGCTGTATCACTTTGCTGAAGTCTGTGTGGGTAGGATCTCTCTCACTTCCTTTGTCTAGAAAATTCATTATCTGACCAGCTGACCTGGTTAGCTCTGTGTGATCTGATTTCCCCTCAGTGCAGTCCTAGTGTTTTCCTCCCTTCTTACTTTTTTGTTTCATGTTGGAATTAGTCTTGGTTTGCTCTGGAGCGCCCATCCTGCTCAGGATGGTCAGACAGGCCAGGGTTGCTCACAGCTCTTTCTTCCTTACACTTAGTGAGTGACAATTGTGTGGTGCTGCAGTTCCCCTCTGGCTCTGGAGGGATCCCTAAATGTGGGATACATGTCCTGGATAAGGCCCAGTCTGAAGGGAAGGACCTGAGTGTATCAGTCCTGCCTTCATTAAGCAGCTCACCTCATTTAATGAGAGTTCATCCTGTGGCACTGAGACCCTCCAGAACCACCACAGCCTTTTCCATCCTCCTACCAAGCCATGGCTCGGTGAATTCAACCACTGATCCTTCAGAACTGTGGAATCACAGAGTCACTACGGCTGGAAAAGGCCTCTGAGGTCACCAAATGCAGTTGTCACCCCAGCACCACCACCATGTTCACCACTAACCCATGTCCTCAAGTGCCACATCCACGTGTTTTTGAACACTTCCAGGAATGGTGACTCCAGACCTCCCTGGGCAGTCCATTCCAATGCTTGACCACCCTTTCTGTGGAGAAATTTTCCCTAATATCCAATCCAAACCTCCCCTGGCCCAGCCTGAGGCTGTTCTCTCTCCTCCTGTCCCTGTTCCCTGGAGCACAGCCTGACCCCCCGGCTGTCCCCTCCTGTCAGCAGCTGTGCAGAGCCACAAGGTCCCCCTGAGCCTCCTTTGCTCCAGGCTGAGCTCCTTTCCCAGCTCCCTCAGCCTCTCCTGGTTCTCCAGCCCCTTCCCAGCTCTGTTCCCTTCCCTGGACACCTCCAGCCCCTCCATGTCCCTCTTGTCCTGAGGGCCCCAGAGCTGCCCCAGCACTGAGGTGCCCCAGCAGTGCCAGCACAGGGGACAGGCATTGCCCTGGCCCTGCTGCCACCCCAGAGCTGGGACAGCTCAGGTGCCCTTGGCCTCCTGCCCACCTGGGCACCTCTGGGCTCATGTCCATCCACTGCCACAGCACCCCCAGGGCCTTTTTCACCAGGGACTTTCCAGCCACTCTGTCCCCAACCCCTTCCCATGTGCCTTTCTCTGTCTGTGGTGACCCAGGAACATCTCCTTGGCTGCTGATGGCAGACAGACTCAGGAGCAGAAAGGTTCACCTCAGGCTGTGCAGCCAGTGTGGTACAAACACAGGCTGAGGGGCAGCCCCAAATGTGTCCAACAGGGTGGGGAAAAGTCCCTTTGCTGGGGTGCTCTGCCAAGGGGCTGCTTCCTCAGTGGACATGGAGATTGCAGAATAATCCTGTGTTCAGCAGCTGAGCCCTGATTTTAAGGACCCCCCAAGAGTGGCATTTCTGGGGCTGGGCTGTGAGATGTAAATCAGGCACAGGTTGAAGCCTGGAGCTGTGAAATGCCATCCCTCCCCATCAGGAGACAGGGTGAGGGGAGAGGGGGAGCAAAAGGCAATAGACATCTTCTTAATTACATTTGCATATGCAGCTGTTCAAACAGACTGAACTTCATCAGTGCCTGTTCATACCTATCAGGAGATTTAGAGCAGCTGTTGTCAACCCATGTAGTGGGATCCTGCAAATCTGGTGGTAAAACAAACCCCTGGGCACCCTGCTCACCCAAGCTGTCCATCACTGCAAAAGGCCAAGCAATTAATGGTATTTCAATATTGAAAAAAATGGAATTGTGTGAAATATCCAGGGGTGACTGCTTACAGCTTGGTTTCCAAGGATACATGTTGCAGAATTAAATCATTAATTTATATTTCTGAAAATGGTGATGAAACGTGTTAATTTGTACATTACCAAAGAGTCAAACTTGCCTCCTTCTGCCTTTTCTTTCCTAATATGCTCAATGACAAAATAATTGCTCTCCCCGATCTGGAGCTGAAGTACAACGGTGTTCAGGCTCGGGAATTTCGTGCCACGTTAAATCCTAAATTAGGGGGGAAATTATCTGGGTTAAGTGTTTGTGGTAATTCCTGCAGACTGAAATTCTGCCTTAATCTTTGGTTCCCCACTGTCGAGCCTTTTGCAGCCTCTCTTGGTCGTTTTACCCTAAATCCACCCCGAGCCAGAGCTGTGCTGAGCACACAGTGCCTGGGCAGAGCGAGCTTCCAGCATCTGGAATTCTGCTTCCCAAGCCCCAGGCACTGCAGGGACACAACAATGCACGGAGGATGTGGTCAATGGAGAAATTAGTCTGCTAGGGACAAGTGGTTATGTTGTCTCTTCAGGGCTTTCTGAGATGCATGGAGGATGCTGATCCCACCAGAATCCGGGAGTATAAATCAACAGGGGCTGTGATCTCAAATATTTCTTGTTTTGCAAAAATACAGTAGGATTCCTGCCATCGTGCCAATGGACTAGAGGAAAACTGTCCTCAGGCACATGGGAGGAGCAGTGAGAAAGCCCTGCCCTTGCAGGGGGGTTTGTCAGGGCTGGGGGTGGGGGTGGGGGCGTTTCTGGTTGCTTTAGAAAATATATTGACATAAGGTGAAAATCGAGATGTTTGTGCAGCGTTCACCCCATGGCACTCAAACACAGCAGTCCTGCTTCCAGCAGAGTGGGAAGGAAGCCTTGTACAGCTGAGATTGGTGGTTTCATTTTGGGAAAGGATAAAGGAGCTGTGGGGCCCAGGTGGCTGCAGGAGTGGCCAGGGCTGGGCAGTGTCCCTGGCCAGGGCTGTGCTCGGGGTGCTGGGAGCACTGTGGGATGGGTGGAATGGGGAGCTCAGGTGGGAGCAGCCCCGTGGGGACTGGTGGGTCCCTGTGAACCCCAGGAGGGTCAGCAAGGCCAAGTGCAAGGTCCTGCACAGGAGTCAGAGCGATCCCAAAACAGGCTGGGAGGGGATGGGTCAGGAGCAGCCCTGAGGAGGACTTGGGGATGTTGGTGATGAGAAGCTCAACATTCCCTGGCCGTGTTCTCTGGCCCCCAGAAACCCCCCTGTGCCCTGGACTGAGCCCCAGCATGAGCAGCAGGGAGGGGAGAGGGGATTCTGCCCCTGTGCTCAGGTGAGACCTCACCTGCAGAGCTGCCCCAGCCCTGGAGAACATCAGAGGGACATGGAGCTGCTGGGATGAATCCAGAGGGGAGGTGGACAGAGGACTGGAGCCCCTCAGCCATGGAGCCAGGCTGGGAGAGCTGGGGGTGTTCACCTGGAGAGGAGAAGGATCCAGGCAGACCTCAGGGCTCCTTCCATTGCTAAAGGGGTGGAGAGGGACTTGGGACAAGGGCCTGTAGTTAAAAACAGGTAGTTTTTGCAGATGGCACTCCGTGACCTTGGCCTCTGCTGTGGCTCAAGGTGTGAGTTCAGCCCTGGGGAAGACATCTTCAAGGTCCCTGTCTGCTTGCCCAGGCTCCAGGCAGGCTCTGCATCCTTTGCTGAGCATCACACAGAGGTGATGGGTGCTGGATGTCACACAGAGGTGACACAAGGCTCACGCTGAAGCTGTTGTGCCATCCCTGGAGCTGCTGTTTGCAGTGACTTCCACACTTCCCTGGTGAAAGCAGAGGAGTGACACTGGAATGCCACACTTGTTTGCAAACCCATCTGGATGCTGGTGGCAGGAATTCCTTCCTGCTACAGATCTGCAGCAGCACAGTGGGATTGACTGTTGGAATAGGCAGGCTGTCTGCTTCAGAAATTTGGGGCAGGGAGGGAAGGGGTTTGTTTCTGCTGCAGGATGATCATCTTGTGCCAGTGGCTTTGGAGTGACATTTGCTGGGTTCTGGGCTCTGCAGAGGAGCTTCAGGTGTGAGGCTGTGACTCGTGGGGCACTGGCTGCACCGTGGTTGTGTTGTACCACATCCCCAGAGGGATCGTAACACACAGTAGCTCCTGTGTAATACTTATCTCCTAAATGTTGAAAAAACCTGCACCAGAACATTGCTCTGTTGGCAAGGAAAACAGTACCACTAGCACTGTTTAGTGGAAACTTCATTTTCCAAGCCATGCTTTCTGAATCTGTCTGGTTATTGCATTTATCTGTGAGATGCATTGGGAAATGTTGGAAAACTTGCCTCTAATTTGCAGTAGCCTTTTGAGGGAGGTGCTGCAGGCTTGCACCTCATCCTTGGGTCGTTGTGTGCCTGAGAATTAATTGTGTTTGTGCCTGTGGCCCCTGGGGCTGAAGTAAGCAGGGAATGGTATGGACTGTCCTCCATCTCTCCTTCCCATCCCTCCTCTGTAAACATCTTCCCCTCCATGCTTTCTTTTGTCCGAAGCCTGAAAGAATACACTTATTTTAAACTTCTTTCTGCTTCCACAGAGGGACAGTTTTATAGGATACAGACAGTGCCTGCTGGGATTTTTATGGCCTATAGTTTTCTCAGCAAATGGTTTTGAGCACAAGTTGGCTCGGCTGGAATGACCTTCTCTTGTTCATTAACTGTCTGTTGAAAAATATGCGTGTGGTGGTCATTAGAGAGCCTTGATTGGGGTTATTTTAGGTGGTGCAGGGAGGTCTGGGCCTTTCCTTCCCTCCTCATTATCAGGCAGCAGAGGCTGCTTAGGGCCTGGTTTATTTACCTAATAAACTGCCTCTTTATCGTCTAGGAAATGCTCACATTTTTCAGCCAAGAAATCCTAGTAACAGGCAAACAGAGGTCTAGCAGTCAGGTCTGGGGAAACAACAAAATGAAGGTCAGCTAATATTGCTGTTATTCTCTTTCCTGGTGGCCATGACAGCAGGGGTGGTTTATTTGAAGATCCCAGACTCGGAGTCATTGCTGGCATTGTTGGTCCCCCGAGCATGGGAGGCTGTGCCAACACTTGGGATATTAATGTATTCTACAGATCAGTGAATGAGGAATTCCTCCGCACTCTTTTCTTCTGAAAAAAGGGAAAAAATCCCCTTCTCCCCCCTTCCCCCTTCTCCCCACACTTTGTTTGCCGTGGCTTTGTCTGCGGGGTGTTGCTGGGCATCCCTAATGAGCTGGGGAGAATCGTGGCTGGGGCCAGGAGTGGGCAAGGTCCTGCCGTGGGGCTGGATGTGGCTCCAGGTGTGGCAGCTCCACACAGGCAGGGCTTGTGCCAGGAGATACCCAAAGAGGAGGAAGAAAAAGGCTCCTCTGGGACATGCAAAGCTGCCTGATTTGCTTCCTTCCAGGAGAAAATCCTGCCCCGTCCCCCCACGATGCCTCAGTGCTTCCTTAGTATTCATCCCAACTCCCAGCCCACCCCCAGCAGCTGCTCCGAGGGGCGACGGGAAAGCAATTGCTGCTCCTGGTGACTTACTGCCAGGGAATAATTGGGATCTGTTTGGGAGGAACATGGGGCAACTCAGCCCTGATGATGGAAAAAGTACAGCGGAGCGGGGCTTGGTGGGATGGATGTGCCGAGAGTTTCGGTGGGATTCGGTGGGAATAAAAGCTGAGCTCATGAGGAGACAATTATCCAACAATAATGGCAGGGATCAGGGAAAGGCATCTGAGCAGGTTTTTTTATATGTTCCCGTTCCATAGCAGGAATTGTACTTAGATATTTTTTTAATATATTCTTTGATCCCTCATGGAAATGTTAATGAGACAAAAACTCCTAAAGAGCTCTCCAGACACTGCCCTGCTTTGGAGAAGGGTGGACTGAAACACAGCCCCTCCGAGGGCTGCTGACACACAAGCAGCCCCTTTGTTCCCTCCTCTCCATCGCAGAGACACGTCTCAAACTGGAGGGAAGATGAGAGGAGGCTGAAGAGGCCGGGAGAAGGCTGGGCATTCCCATTCACAGGAGGAAAATCCCGGAGCTGCTATTGAGGCCGGGCTGCCGGGCAGTGCTCCGGGCGTTTGAAGTCCAGACAGAGCCACTCCCGGGGTGCAAGTGGGATGCTTGGGGGCTGCCTTTCACTTGGATTAATTAAGAAACTCCCAGGCTTTGTCCCGAGGGGGCTGTGAACGTGTGAAGCTCAGGCCCCCCATGCAGAGGGGCTGGGCTGGAGGGGACACGGTGCATGGACATGGCTGCTGTGCTGTGTTCCCAAACTGCACACAGAGGGAGTGCGAGCTGCCACTGCCACTGGTTATCCCCAGTGTGGGAGCTGGCACTGCCACGGGTCATCTCTGCTGTGGGAGCTGGCACTGCCATGGGTCATCCCTGGTGTGGTGCTGAGCTGCCGCAACCACAGGCAGCCGCTCTCGGAGCCCCTGCCCCAACCCACTGCCTGTGAGGGGAAACAAAAGTAATCCCTGGGGGTAGGAAGGGTTTTGTCCATGCAGGATCCTTGTTCTGCCCTAATGGAGGAGCAGAGGTTGCTCCAGTAAAGGGCAAACAGGGGTTTGTACGTAGCTGCTGCCTGGATGTGCATTTGTGTGGGGAGGAGTTTGGGATTTCCCATCCCTGGAGGTGTTCAGAGCCAGGCTGGATGGAGCTTTGAGCACTCTGTGATAGTGGAAGGTGTCCCTGCCCATGGCTGAGGGTGCCATGAGATGATCTTTAAGGTCCCTTCTGACCTTAATCAGAACCATTCCATGATTCTGTATTTTCTGTCTAGTGAAAGTGTTTCTCCCACTCCTGTGGGAAAGGTGTCTCCAGGCCTCCTGGTGACTTGGGGCTGGAGACTTCGCAGCCATCACCTTCCAAAGACGTGGTGTGGCCTTTGGTCCCAGCCTGGTGGCCAAGAACTCCTTGGACAGCAGCTGGAGGTGGCTTTGGGCACCTGGAGAAGCCTCATGTCCCTGGATCCACATGGAAACACTTGGTCTTCATCATGTTACCTCTTCAGAAAACTGCAGATGAACCCAAGGAGAAGCCTTGGTACCCTTTAGGGATGGGACAGGGAGGGGTGGGGCTGCCTGGGGATGTGAGCCCAGCCTGGGGGTGTGATGGATGCTGAGAATCAGGAATTTCTTCCTCAGGTGGGAGAGCTCCTGGCTGTCAGGGCTTGCCAGAGGGAGCTGGGAGGGCTCCCAGAAGGGCCAGCTGGGATTTGGGGTGGAGTACGAGCAGAGCAGGATGGGGATACCATTCACCTACCCTTGATTTCTGTCAATGTGTTTTAATTCCTCAGCCTCAGCTGAGGAACTCCAGGGTTGTGGCTGCAATTCAGACTTTCTGTGTCCTGTGAGGTGGTTCCCTACATGTAGGTGGGAACTGCTTTCTCCTGCCCTTCGCTGTGCTCCAGCATGGGCAGGGGCAGAGGAAATTTGCAGTTTTACTGGCATTTACCCCTTGGCTGCTTGTTTCTGGTTGCCTGTGAGAAAAGACAAGTGGTTTGCTCAGCACAATGTGTATCACAAGGGTTGGATTTTGAACATCACAGGCATATTTGCATAACTTTCCCAAATCTGCCAAATTCAAGGAGTTTGGAAAGTATAACCTCTCCTGAAGTGAAGATATTCCTGGCTTTAGTGTTTCTCACTGGGCTTGGAGATCTTATTTAGCTCTGAGGTTTCCAGCTCCTGCAGGGCTGGGTGGGTTGGTTCTACTGCAGTGTTTGTAAAATCTTGGGGATCCCAGCAGACAATGTTTTGTGTTTAGCTCTAGAGCATTTGCAAGGTGACAGCGCTGTTAAAAAGCTTTAGAAAAGCACCTGATTGGAGCCAAAGTGACTCATTGCTGCTAGAAAAGCAGCAAATGTTTTTCTGGCATTTAAGTAAAATGCAAAAATATTCATTTCCCACCTTGATACTGAATTAAAGACTCAAAAGTGAGGGGAAAAAGCCCTGTGTTTAGGCCTTCTAGAAAAACACCAGCAGTGCCAAATGATCCACACTGGGTATTTTACAACATGGGGTAAGGCAGTGCCATAAACAGGAACATTCCCAGCTTCCTGAGATGAGATGAGATGAGATGATTGGATTTCTCCTGCGAATTGTGCATTCTGTGTTTTCAGACTTAGACACACTTCATTTGGCACAGTGTGTTTGGACAAGATCCTCAAATCCCTTGGGAGCTGGGTAGATGTTTAAAGCTGATCTCCAGTTTTTGTTTGACCTGCAGGTTTGGATGGGGGATGTGGTGGAGAGGTGGCTCTTCAGACTTCACATTGCACCTCAGCTCTTTGCTGGCATTAGAATTCTTTCATTTCTGCACCTTTCCCACTGTCACTGCTTCTGTTTTACAGGTTATTGGGGTAATGCCAACATTGCTAACATTTCCTTGGTTACTTTGCTATGTCCTCTGAGCCACTTCCCTCATTAAGTGGTTTGTGCTTGTTTGCCATCACCTTTGGTGTTCGGGAGATGCTGATTGCTCTGGTTCTGGATGCAGCTCTGCCCATGAATGCAGAGTAAACTTAGCTTTCCTCTGTGTTTCTGTGCCCTCATTGGAGCATTCACAGCATATTTGTGTGGGAATATTGGTGGCTAACAGTCTATGGGAGAAACTGTCTTGGACAGGAGTATCTTGAGTTTGGATCAGCTAGCCCTGCCTGGTGATGAAAAGCTGTTCCTGGGCCAGGATCCTGCCCAGAGACCTCTCTGCCACTGGATTTGCTCCAGCCCAGAGTGCATCCAAGGAGCTGCTGTGGTGTGACCCTGCAGCAGAGTCAGGTCCTTAGATTCTGCTGGAAATGAGGAGCTGGTGAGTTTGGAGGCTCTCTGTGTTCTGTGCTGTACAAGCCCTGATGAGCCAGGGAAAGTTGAGTTCAGGCACTTGGCAACTGCAGGAAATCCTGGGTGGTGAGGCCCTGGCACAGGGTGCCCAGAGAAGCTGTGGCTGCCCCTGGATCCCTGCAAGTGTCCAAGGCCAGCCTGGACATTGGGGCTTGGAGCAACCTGGGACAGTGGAAGGTGTCCCTGCCATGGCAGGGTGGGCTTTAAGGTCCTTTCCAACCCAACCCATTCTATTATTCCATGATTCCAGGATGCCCAGGCTGGCTCCCCTTACAATATCCATGCTGTATTTTGGCTGCCAAAGAAACACTGGAAGATCATCTTCCAAGGAAGGAAGAGTAGAATTCATACTCCTTTGCTGCTGTGTAAATGAAGGTCCAGGTGATGCTGGTGGCTTTTTGGTGGCCATCTTTTGTCCTGCTAAATCTGGATGTAAAGACATGGTTAAGTCATCAGAGGGCTTGGAACTGGGGAGTGTTCAGGTGTTAAATGGCTGGGTGGGTTGAGGTGGAAGCTCCCAGAAGGGAATGGTGTCCCTAGGGGGCACTCAGGTATTTTTATGTGATATGACTGAACGTTTTCCAACAGACCAGCTCCAATCATCTGCTTCCTGCTTGATTAGGCACAGGACCCCGAGAGCCCAGCATGGCTGAGGGCTGGGTTTGGTTGGGCCCTGCTCGGTGCCTGGCCTCAGTGGACTCTGGCTCACCTAAGAGCCTGAGATAGTGGGGTGACCTGATCTTCTTTTCAAGCCTTCCTTCAGCATTGGCCAAGAAAGAAGTGGGGGTCAGGGAGGCAGGAAATGTGTTATTTCCACTGCTGGGTCCTTAGGGAATCACAGAATGGATTGGGTTGGAAAAGTGACCTTAAAGCCCATCCAGCCCCACCCCTGCCATGGCAGGGACACCTTCCACTGTCCCAGGCTGCTCCAAGCCCCAGTGTCCAGCCTGGCCTTGGACACTGCCAGGGATCCAGGGGCAGCACAGCTTCTCTGGGCACTCTGTGCCAGGGCCTCCCAACCTCACAGGGAGGAATTCCTTCCTAACACCTCATCTGAACCTACTTTCCTTCAGCTTAAGGCTGTTCCCCTGTCGTGTCACTCCATGCCTTTGTTTCAAGTCCCTCTCTAGCTCTCTTGGAGCTCCTTTAGGCACTAGAAGGAGCTCTACGGTCTCCCCAAAGCTTTCTCCAGGCTGAACAACCTCAGCTCTCAGCAGGAATCCTTAGCCTTGTACTTTCCTTCTTCAGAGCTATCCCACCACGTAGCTTCCTGGGAAGATGAGCCCTTCTCATCAGGTTGGTCCCTGGGTTTGTGTAGTTTATCTTGGCCTTCTTTTGACTCCTGGTGGTGGAGTTTCCTTTGATGGAACCAGCCTAAACTTCTGTAGTCCTCAGCTGTCTAACTTCTTGCATAAGAGACTTTCTTTGAGAGATATTTTTAAAGACATCTCTGATAAAAATACCACAGGTAGGAGGGAGAACTCTCAGCACACTCACCTTCTCCAGTGTGATGGGGTTACGCCCTTTACTTTATATAGATCCAGAAAATGGGGAATTTGTAATTCTTTAGATAATGGAGGGTTGCTGAATAATGCTGTATAGACTCCTGTTAAACTTGGAGTCTTTTGTAACACAAAGTGTGATAAAGCCACGTCTGAAGCCTCAGTGGAACAGCCTCTCCCAGAACCTGTCGCTCCTCACGGTGTCATGAGTTGGCAAAAAGTCAGGATTGCTGCCAGTTCTCCCAGCATTGCAGGCAATTAATCCCCAACCTCAGCCTGTGTGCTCTGTCAGATCATGATGAGTGCAGAGAGAGGTGTCCCCCATCTCCCTTGGGGGCAACAAGACCCTAACTGGGACCCCAAAGTCTGTCCCACAGAAGCACAGCCCATCCCTGGTGCTGTAGCAGCCAATGGCTCTCCTGCCACAAGTGGGATTATTTCCCCTTTTTTGGATTGCAGGAGCTGCTGTTGTGAGTTGGATTTGTTCAGTGCTCATGACAGATAATTGCTGCTCCCCTGTGCAGTCCCAGGTGTCCATGGAAGCTCTTATCACTGGTCTGGGTGATGTTGGCCTCAGTCTCGCTCCAAAAATGCTGATAATTTTATGAAAAGAGTTGTTTTAGCATGAACTGCTGGCTTGCTAAACGCTGCTGCAACTTTTTCCCCTGTAAAATTTTAACATAATCTTCCTTTTTTTGAGTGGGGAGCAGCTAAATGGAAGTTCATTGGGAAATGAATATTTAATGCTGCCAGAGAAGGTTCCCAGGGAAGGTTCCTGATTGCACTGGATCCTGGAGCTGGTGATGAATGTGCACTACCAGGGGGATTTGGGGTGTGAATTTCCCAGGGTCTAATCATCTCATAAGGCTGCTGAGTGTGACTCCTTCCCCAGTAATCTACTTAACTCAGTCATTTACCCCTCCTCTTGCCTTGCCAGGAGAATGAATCTCCCAGGTTGTTTGCATGACAAGTAGCCCGGGATTGTCTGGCGCTTTGAGGAAGATGCTGGGAGTTAATTGGAGCAGCTGGAGTTGGTGGTTTCCCATGTTCACTGGCAGGCTGGCTGAGGAGCAGAGCTTTTATGGGCAGCACTATTCCAGGCTGCACCATGTGTTTTGATAGCTAAAATAGTAAGAAAAAAAAAATGGTTTGCCTTCCAAAGGATGTTTTTCTCCACCAAAACTAATCTCGAGGGAAAATGATGTTTGGTAGCTCTAGAATTATTGGATTTGCAGATAGAAACTGCTGTGCTAATGGCAGCTACTGACTGATGACCAAAGCAGCTAACTGGGAGATGTTCTTGGCAGCTGGTCCTGCTAAAAACCTCCCCTCCAAGCCATGAAAACCACAGTGAACAAAATTGAAATAACAACAAAAAAAAAAAAGCTGCTAGCAAGCAAAAACTAATCACTGGATCCACCTCTTCATTTGAAAAGAAATTAAGGATGCTCCATTAGAAGTGTTGTCTTTTAAATTTTATTAGGATTCCCTCCCACCAAACCTTGATTGTGCTAAAAATAAAAGGATAAGCATCCCTTCATCTCTGTTTTTAATTTGCCTACTCCTAAAGCCAAACACTGTGAATAAAATTGCTGCTTGGAGATGGGCTCTGTGATACGTGGTCAGCCTGTGCTGGCAAGGATGGGAACAGAGACAGAAAGAGAGGCTGAAGCACTGGATAAACTGTACAGGTTTTATTTAAATTACTGTCATGTTCTGTGGCTTGCCTGAAATCAAACCCTGCCAGGCATCTCATTGCAGTCCCAGTGGTTTGCACCTAATATGCATTTCATTAACCATTTGCAGATGACTTTATTCCTGCTGTAATGCTGCGTGTGCAGTGTGGAGCTTTTGAAGTGATGGAGGCAGGAGTTGATGAAACCTTAAAAAAAATTCTTTTAACATGACTTGAGAGTCATTCACGCACAGCCCTGGCAGGGTGACGCCAGGCAGGAGTCGTGGTGTCCCTTTTCCCCTTGGTGGCTCGGGGGTGGGAGCATCTTGGAGAGCTTCTCATGCTGGCAGGGCAGGGCAGGGCAGGGAGTCTTCTGTGGTCTGTCTCAACCCCCTGTTGTGGTCTCCAGCTGCCACAGAGGTGGGTGCAGATGTTGAGGTTCACCTCCATCGTCTCAACATCGAGCTGGTTTGATTTTCCTGGTTTCCAGCCTAGTTTTGATCTCACAGAATCCCAAAATGGTTTGGGTTGGGAGAAACCTTAAGGCCCATCTAGTGCCACCCCTGCCATGGCAGGGACACCTCCCACTGCCCCAGGCTGCTCCAAGCCCCAGTGTCCAACCTGGCCTTGGACACTTTCAGGGATGGGGGGTCTGTTGCTTCTGCCCTCCTGCTGGACAGTTCACAGCCCCCAGGTGAGCTCAGAGCCCTGCTGGAGCAGCTCCTGGGAAGGAACCTTGGACCAGGGTTGGAAAGCCCATGTTGAGTTCTCCATCTGGGAGAGTTCTCCAATCCTCTACACAGATTTCACAGGGCTTTGCCCCTGGTTCCCAGTGGGAATGACTGCATCCATGTGGAGTCCATGTGAGCACAGTTGGAGGCTGCTTGGGCTGCAGGTTCAGCCCTGCCTGTCTGCAGGACCAGGGAGAGCCTGGAGAGCCAAGGGGTCTCTCCCTGCTGCCCCATGGCTGGATGAGCCCAGCTTTTGTTAGCATAGCACCAGATCCATGGGTTTTGTGAGGAAAGATAAACATGAAAAATCATTTATGTAAACTCTGTATGAGCTGGGAGAAAATCAGAATGAAATCCATGTTGCAATTCCAAAAGTGCATGGAAAAGCATATTTGTTTTGTGACTCAGAAAGACGTAGCTGGCTTAGGAGTGTAATTTTAGCAGAATTGTATCACTTGGTTTGAGTTAATGTTTTGCAGACAGCAGAGCCCTCAAAACAATGTAAAATCTGGGGGATAAATGGGGATCTTCCTGCTCAGAGCCCACGTGGAGTCAGTGGGAAGCTTACATAGGCAGCATTTTCTCTGCTCTGCAGACAGATTCCCCTTCCTTTGGAGCCAATCCTCGGATCTGGGATAAGAAATGGGGGCTGGCAGTGCTGGGAGGGGGAAGAACCTTCCTGCAGCAGTGGCTGATCTGTGGCATCCATGGAGCCTCAGGGGAGCAGGGCAGGCGCTGGTGGGCAGCTCAGGCCAATTCCATGGCCAGAGTGCCCCCAGCCTTGGAGCACCAAGGGAGCTGGGGAAGGCCAGGATTGCAGCAGGCTGCTGAGTTCCCAAGGGACACCCAGAACCCTCCTGCTCTCCATCCCCACCTACTCTTGGCCACGCTTGCCGTTCCCGTGCCGGGGATTGTGGAGGGCTGCGTGCTGTGCTAAACATTCCCTTTCTTCTGTTAGCCCAGGGACTGCGACTTTCTTAATTGTGGATTCTTTTAGTTAATTGGGAGTGTTTGGAAACGCCTTGCACCTCAGCAGGGTTCAGTCCTGCGGGGTGCCAAGGGCTTTGTTCCTCGGCCAGCAAAGCACTTCAGCCTGGCTCTGAGAACACTTTACAGGCTGCAATAAGCTCATTGATTTCAGGGCACTGCAGGGTTGAGCCAATACCGAATTTCTTCCAATGATCCCGGCTCAACTAGGAACATCCAGGAAAGTGTTCCTTGAATGTTAATGCTACCTTAAATAGGCATGGCTCAGGGTCCACGACTGGGGAGAGGAGCAAAGACTGAACCAGTGTTTGGGGGAGGTTCTTCTGGGAATACAGGAAAAGTCATGGTTAAAGGTGATTTTCCCCCTCTCCCCCGTTTTTTTCCCTCTACTCTGTACTAGCAGGGGTTTGCTCTAACTGTGGTCATCTTCAGCGAGCTTTTAATAAATGAAGAGGAAACTGGAAGAGTTTGGAAAAGCAGAGAATAAGCAAACACTCCAGAGGGACTTGTAGTGGCAACATGATTAATAAGGGACAGTCCTGGTAATTCTATCAAAACAGCTATTGCAAAAGCATATGGAGCATCCTGTGTTTGGGCAGGAGCAGGATTCAGACAAATGATCTAGGGAGATTTATGTCCCTCTTTACGGGAAGGGTTTCTTCTCCCCCTGGAAGTGTGAGGGGAAAAGCTCTGTAGATTTAACCATAGGATCAGACTCCAGGAAAGAAAAGAAATTAGTAAATCAGGCAACTTCTTTGGCTCCCAAGTATTTTTATGTTGGTTGGTTGGTTGATAACAGGGTCCATTCCTTACACTGACCTTTTTTCCTTAACTTTATATATTTATCTTTTTTTTTCTGTCAACCCCCACACGTATGTAGGAATAACCTTAAGGAGCTGAAAAAGGGAAATGTTCTCCGAAAGGAAAATAGGATGCAAAATACAGAATCATAGAGTGGTTTGTTTTGGGAAGGACCTTAAAACTCATCCCATCCCACATGGCAGGGACACCTGCTATCCCAGGTTGCTCCAAACCCCATCCAGCCTGCCCTGGGACACTTCCAGGGATGGGACATCAACAACTTCACCAGGCAACAGAGAAGATTTTCCAAACCATCCTGCCTTCTGCAGGTTCTCCCAGTGCTCTCCTGGGTTTGTTGTCCCCACTGGCAGTGGGGGTGCAGAACTGGCAGTGCCACAGCAGCAGCACCAGCTCAGCCCTGCTCATGTCACCCAGGCCAGGGCTTCCCCAGCACTTTGTTCTCAGAGCAATTATTTCCTTATTTCCTTTGAAGACTTTTACTGTGCAGCTGCTGGGGCAGCTTGGAGCTGTCATGTGGGGAGGCAAACACAGGGAACTGGAGTTAAAAGCTTATAAACTTCTCAGGTTTTAGGAAGGTACAGAGATTAAACGATACTGTGGTTTTCCCCTCCTCCTTTCTCTTTTTTTTATAACACAGAATGAGAGGGGACCTCTTGCACTGCACGTGCATAAATTGTACAGGTTTGGCTCTGCTCGAGGCTGAAATTAAAAAATAAAAGAAAATCAAATAGTCATCCTGACACATGAGACAATGCAGTCGTCCAAAACCAAAATAGTTCTGTGTAGTACTCTGCATATAGGAGTCAGAGATCTGTGTGTGGGCTTCAAGAGATGCCTTGCCTTCTTTTTTTGGAGAAGAAACTTCTGTTAACATCTAAATGATGTCAAGAATTCAGCAAGGATTGAATTCCCTACTTCATCGGCATGAAATTTTTGCATTGCTACTGAACTCTGTTATTTTATCAGCCTCCTGCTCTTCAGACTCCATTTTCCAAAAACTTTTAAAGTGATTATGCAAGTCAAACCTAATTTCTTATCACAATTCTTGTATATATTGGCTCAGTTGTTTGCAAGGGATTGTTTCACCCACCCTGTTTCCCTTGGCATTTTTAGAAGGTTCTTGTAGTTGTTAGCAGCTGTAAATGGTATTAATAAGGAGTATTTCGTTGCTGGTTTCTGCAGTTTTCTCTGCTGATTAGGCTGCATTGCCAAAGGTTGAGCAAGTTTCTAAAAGCAGGATTGTTCTTTGAGTTGTGAAAACACAATTCTCAACAAAATAACAGCTGTATCTGTGTCAAGAATTCTGCAGGCAGGCTGCTTCATCCCTGCAGAAACTGGGGTAAACCACACAATTAATCCAAAGCGGTACTGATGTTAAAATCAATGAAGTTTCACCTAAATGTTTAAAGAGGTTTCACCTGAATGTTTAAAGATCCAGCCAGGAAGACGCCGAGGTTTTTTTCCTTTCCTCAGGGTTGTGTTTGAGGTGGAAAGCACTTTCCCACTCCAGCATTTCCCTTTGGTGCTGTCCCTGCTGTGCTGGGCTTCCCAAAGCAGCTTTTGGTGGGTTGGGAAATGCCTTCCTCAGAGTAGCACAGGCTCTTGGTGCCACTGGGCACATCTTTGGTTGGGTTTCACCCAGGGAATCCCGAGTGTGGCATCCCTGAACAGCTCTGTATCTTCAGGGGTTTCCAGGGCTCAGGTTGACAAAGCCCTGAGCAACCTGAGCCTGGTCTGAGAATCATGGAATCATGGAATGTCTCGATTTGGAAGGGAGCACTAAGGTGTAGTAGAACCTTCCATGATCCATTTTCTCCTAATGTTTTTTTGAGTGATGACTCCAAGTGTCTTTCCTCAGAGCATGTCCTTGCTGTGGTCACCACATCGTGCTGTTGGAGTAGAAGATTCACCCAGATAAAATTCACAGAATGAGTGAACTGATAATAAGTGCCTGAAAAAGCCCTTGGCATCTTCCCATGTGGCTCTTTTGACATGTAGGTGAAACTTCATTGATTTTAACATCAATACCACTTTGGGCAAATGGTGTATCTCACCCCAGTTTCTGCAGAGGTCTGTCAGGCTGCCAGTGAAATTCCTGAGCAGATGCAGCTGTTGTTTTGTCCAGTCCTTGTGCAGAGCCTGCTGTTAGAGCCTGGCTGCAGGTGGGGAAGGGCTCAGCAAGGTGACACTCACCCCAGAAAGGGAAGCTGATGCCAAGCAAAGCCTGTTGCTGCCTGGATCCCATGGGGCAGGGAGCTTGCCATCTGTGTGGCAGCAGTGAGGAGACTGTCCAGCCACAACACCACAGCCAGGGTCACTTCCCTCTGGGGCTTTGGAGGAGTGACCCTGTCCCACCTGTGACCCTGTCCCACCTGTGACCCTGTCCCTTGTGTTGGGTTGTGCTCAGGTGGAAGCTGCAGCCTGTGGCTCATCCAGCACATGGGGATCAGCCTGGGGCTGACTGTGGGGAGAGAAATTGTGTGAGAGAAATTGCTGGAGCAGAGTGAAGGTGTGACCAGCAGATCTGAGCTCAGGCTTCCAGCAGAGCCTCTCCATGTGGAGAGAAGTGACCGTGCTGGGAAACAGCTTGGAGCTGCTTGGGCACCTTGTCCAGCCAAACCTACCTTCCTGGGGACTCCCTGCACTGCTGGGGCTCAGAATTCCACCCCTGCTGGCCCCTGGAGACACAAAGGCTTTGATGCTGAGGCTGAGCAGGGCTGGCTGCTCCTGGTCTCAGTTCTTGGTCGTGTTGCTCAGCTGCTGTTCCTGGAGAAGCTCCCCAGCTCAGCCAGGACATTAATCCTGGCTCAGGCAGGAGCCTCCTTGTTCTGTACCTAGAATTATCTCTGAGCTGTTCTCCAAGGTCTGGAGCAGATGGAGAGAGACATCACAGGCAGAGGGGAGAACAGTTTGGACTTCCAGTCCTCATGGACTGGAAAAACAAAAGGAGTTTTGGATGTGTGGAAGCAGTTCAGACGTGCTGTGTCATTAATCTTCATCTGTGGCTTTTAAAATCAGCAGCAGCTAGAGTCTCCCAGATTTGAAAGCTGTGTTTGTTCAGATGGAGTGGACGTGTAGGGAATTTTTTCTGAACTTCGCCCCACCAAGGTAGGTTTCTGTCAAGTGGATTGACTGGAGCAGCACTGCACAGTGTGGCTCTGACCATTGCAACAGCCCTGGTTTACTGGGTCAGCCCAGTGCTTTCATGTTTAAAGTTGTCACACATTTAATACTTGACTGTTTTGTGCCCATTCTTAATTTCTAAAAAGAAAAAAAAATCCACGCTGCTTTTGAGCTGGAGTTTCTCATACTTAAGTCTGTGTAAAGATGATTTATGGTGCTAGAAGGGCTCCACTGGAAATGCGAGATCTATTATGAAGTGGATTGAACGGCCCATGCTGAAATGTTTATTGCTGTCTTCAAAATAGAATACATCAGGGTTGATGGGGCCTGTCCAGGAAAGAGAGAGAGTGCAGAGCAGTGGGGCTAGTGGGGTATTTTTAGTATTCCAATAAAAGACAAGGCTTTTAAAGGAAATCACTTATTGCCATTTTGCAATCAAGAATGCAGGAGTGTTCCAGGGACTGCAAGAAATATGCTTCAAGAATGTGGGAGCCATAAGGAACTAATCATTAAATATTCTCCCGTTTCCACCCCCGGCCCTGTGCTGAGGAAGCCATTTAGGAGCTCTGCAATTTGTATGGAAATCTCAGCCCTCCTGACCACTCGGTCAAGCATCCTGGGGACTTGGGAGCCAGCAGCCTATTTCCAAAAGTTCCTACAATTCCTGGGCGAGTGGGGCACTTTGGAAAATCGGAGACACATGGACCAGCCTTCAAGAACACTTAATCTGACCCTAAATGACTGATATGAACACGATATGATCTTTTTTTTGTGCTGTAACCTCTTCCCCTTGATCAGTGCCGTGCTGGGGAAGTTGTCCTTGCAGATTCAGATGGATCAGTAAAGCTGAGGGGTTGTTGCTGTTGTTGTTCCACTCGTTTCACTGAGCCGTGATTATTTTTATTTCTTGTTTATTTTTTTCATGTGATGCTTGAAACATTTTGGAAGTGTTTTGGTGCTGTAATACATCCATCTAAGTAGGGAGGGAGCAATCCCAGCATTTGCCAGAGTGAAAAACAAAGGAAGAGGCAAAGGATAATTCTTTCCCAAGTGATTTAAGAGCCTAATGGGACAATTTAGTGATGCATCCAAGCAGAGCTGGTGCTTGCCTGCTCCTTCTCCCCACGTTCCCACCTTTTTCCCTGTCTGGCCCTGGTGTCCTGGGGAGGCAGTTCAGGGAGCTACAATGGCAGAAAACTGACCCCACCAATAACAAAGCCAGGCTGTGGGGCTGGTGGCAGATGGACATGGGCAGATGTCCCCTTCTGCGCCAGGCCAGCAGAGCTGGCTTTCATTTGATTATTTTTCTTTCCCCGTTTGTTTTTACTGGAGAAAGTCGTGCAGGAACACCAGTTCCCTGCTGAGATCATCTGTCACAGCTTCTGCCTGTCCCCAGCTTGCTGCAGGTACCAGGGCTGGGGTGTGACCCTTCCTTTCAGGAAAACCCTTTGGAGTTTGCCAGCTGGGCTGGGCTTCTGCATCCCTGCTGGAGTCAGGGCTGGGGAGGGAAGCTGAGCTGGACAAGGTCCATGGAGGCCCAGATTTGGGAGGAACCCCAGCCCTCAGCACTGCCCCATTCTGGGATTTAACTCACTCTGGCTCCAGGCTGGTGAGTCCTTGCAGGCAGCGCTGGTAAATCTGAAGAGCCTGCAAAGAGCTGGGACTTGTGCTGCTGAAGGTCCCACCTGCTTGGATTTTCCATTGGAAACCCTTGGATTTTCTGGGGTGATTTTGTTCTTGCCAGGAGAGCTTCTCCTGGCAGTCCCCAGACCCTGATCCCTGCTGCTCTCCCACCACAGCTCATGGCACAGTTCATGACAAGCCCCTCTGTTCCTCACTGCTTATGCTATGGGGAGATATCTTCTGGTGGAGATGGGGATATCCCAGCTAAACCTGGGCTTCCTCACCCTTTCTGTTGGTTTTTCTGAACTTACTCCAGAGCACAAGGGTTCAGGTGACACCTGTGGCTTGGCTGGGCTCACCTGAGTGCTTTGAGAGACCCTCATCTGAAATAAGGGATTTTTAGAAGCTTTACAGTCTTGTTTGAGCTGTTTTGCTTCCTTTCTTCTGGGAAGCCTCCAGTGTACGTTGAAGTTTGTGAACCTTTCACAGGTCCCATTCCAAGCTGCAGCTCCATTGCTCAGGGATGCAGAGTATTCCTTGACTGCTGCTGTTCCTTGGTGTCCCTGATGTAAGGGAAAGGATGCCTGAGAGTTTGGAGGAGGGACAATTGGAAAGTGTGTGTGCTTGTTTAATTTAAAAAAAAAAAAAAAGGAAGAAAATAAGCCACATGCAAAGAAATCCAGTAACCACATCTGCCGATGACCTTTGGGGTTGGAAAGAGTTTGATGATAGTGTGAAGCCAAGCAAGGAAAGTCTGTGAAGTCACTCCAGGAGAACAAAAGGAAAAACCATGAGGATGTTTCCATGTTGGGGCTTGCTGGGAGCTGGGTGAACTTCACAGCTCTGGATGTGCTGCCCC
Organism: Lichenostomus cassidix; assembly: GCF_008360975.1. Classification (NCBI taxonomy): domain Eukaryota; kingdom Metazoa; phylum Chordata; class Aves; order Passeriformes; family Meliphagidae; genus Lichenostomus; species Lichenostomus cassidix. The sequence continues at coordinate 10,937,590 of NC_139498.1, forward strand.
GGCCCACCCCTCAGAACAGGCAGAGATGGGTTGAGGTTTCCAGTTATGGGTTGGTTTGGGGTTTTGGGGATGGGGAGTCACTTGGGGAAGCTGTTGCCTCTCACACCTGCTCTTCCTGTGATGGTGAGTCCAGGAAATGGTTTTATTATCCAGAATTTTTGCAGAAGAGTGTTCAGCTCTGTGTGGGGATTGCTTTAAAGCTCTCTGGTTCAGTAATTCAGTCTGAGAGGTACATGAACCATTTATCCACCATTGTCCTCTCTCAACTACCTCCTGCTATTTAAAGGAGATACAAATTTAGCTCAAAGTGTTCCTTTTCCCACAGACTCCTCTGAAAGTTAAAACTTGTGACAGTTTAGTTCTTGCTGTGCTCTTGCCTTGTCTTCAGCTCCAAACAAATGTCGTGCCTGTCTCTGAGCTTCTCTTCTGGTTGCTCAGAAGATACAATAATTTATATTTCTTAATTTCCATGGGAAACTTTCCTGCCTTTGAGCTGCCCTTTCTCTTTTCTGGTTCTCAGGGCAGTGCGAGAGGTTCAGGAATTGTTTAATACACCCACAGTCAGATGTGGCACCTCAAACCATTGGATCTGAGCCTTCCAAAGGCAGGAGATGACCTTCCCATGGAGCAGCTGAACATCAGAGGTGCTGAAATGTGAGCAGCAGCTGGAGGCTGTGAGCAGAGCCCTGAGCTCTTGGTGAGGTTGGGTTTGTGCCTCTTTCTGGAGGAATTTGGGATTTCGGTGCAGTTGTGCTTGGAAGCAGTTCAAGGCACTACCTGGCATGCATCTGGAATTTGAAAAATAGATTAAAAAAGAAGCAAATTGAAGTATAACAATAATGGATTAAGAGAAACACTTCTCTCACTTCCCTTCCCTCAGCCGGGCTGCGCATGTGGTGTGGGACCCAAAGTTTGGGATTATTTGATTGCTGAAGTCATGAAGGTTTGGATATCAACTCACTCCACGCTGCTTCTGGGGCTAATCTGACATTTTCTGGTAGTGGTGGTTTTCATCCTGATGGTTTTTAGCCACACTTGTTTTGCCAACAGACCCTTCTGTCAGTGACATGAGGTATCTCCCTGCCCTGATCAAAGGCTTGTGGGGGCAACAAACTCATTTGGGTGCCCCAAAGGGAATCCTATCTCCAACCTGAGATGACCAAACCCCACAAAAATGCAGTTTTTAGCGTGTGAAATAATATTGACTGAGGAGTTAACGTGGATAAACAAAGTCTGTACCTTTCCCTCAGATAAATAGTTTCTTCAGGTTAATCTGGCATCATGAACAGCTCCAAATGTGGAATAACTCATAGACCGGGAGCTTTTTCATCTTACATAGGAATGACCTGGGTTTTTCTTTCTTCCAAATAAGGAATTAATAATGCAATAGTTGTTGTTTCCAACGAGCTCAGCTTTTTTGAGAGGTGTCTTTTTTTCCCCTCCTCGAGACCCAGTGAAACACATGAACATTTGGAGCCTTTAATAACCGCTCACCGAGCCTGGTCTTGATTTCTCTGAGACCTGCCAATGATTTTGATGTCAGGGTTGAGAGGTCCAGCTGTAGTGTTGAATTCCTCGAGGCAGAGCAGTTGAAAAGGAAGGTCAAAAGCAATAAGGACCAGGTTCTCCAGGCTGGGGGGGCGTCGGGTAACACCGCCTTTCCCCAGCCCTCTCGCCCAAGGAAACGTTTGGCTGTCACAAAACTAATAAAGAACAAACCTCCCGAGGGTGGGTTCAGTGCTGCAGGTGTAGCAATCGGGGCTGGATTTACATCCAAGCCAGCTTCATAGCGTGGGATTTCTGCTCAAGTGCTTCTTAATGCAAGACAAATTGAATAGCCGGCTCGCTCGGCACGGGGAAAATGTTAGAGGGAAAGATTTTTTTATGGCTTTTGGGGGAGAAAGTGTTTGGCTCTTTTTTAGGGAACATAAAGATGGATTTCTTGGGGTGCTTGCCATGTGAAAGTAGTGCTTTAGGTATGTGCAAAGGGTGCAGAGCCAGCCTCCGAGCTGGTTCTCTGCTGCCTCAGAAAGCAGGGCTTTGAAGGGATTTGGGCAGGGTTTCTGCCAGATATCTGGCAACACGGGCTTAAAATTAACTTACTGAAACAGCAGATAAAATTTGGGTTTTTAAAAGCTCTGATATTGAATAGAAGTCCTCGAGGAAGGCAGCCAGGACTCTGCAGCCCCTGGTTGAAGCTCCCATCCTTGCCCTGCCTCTCTGCTGCCCTATAAAACAACGATTATGTGTTTATAAGTTACTGCTCCATGTCCCTTATAAAAGAAGACTTATTCATAAACTTCTGGATGGACAGTTCTGTGGGAATATAACTTCCTTGGCATAAACCAAGCTGTTTTTTCCAGATAATGTAATCCTATACAGGCTCTTTAAAGTCAAAGCATGTTATTTATTATTGTTTTATCATCTATAAAAGACATCAGTGTGGAACCTGGGAATGACACTACACTCAAATAAGCAGGAAAGATAGGGAGAACCCCAAGGACAACTGCTGTTCCTGAAATATTCCCCAGCAAGGTGCTGGGGGATGCTCAGGGCTGCTTTCCCTGTTCCTCCTCCCTGCAGGCACAGAGCCAGGGCATTGCCATAGGCAGATCCCATTTTTGGGTGGGATTTGCCATATGCAAGTTAGACATTGTTGGAATGGACTTGGATGCAGCCTTGCAGCTTCTGAAGTCAGGGCAGAAGACTTGGCCACACACACATTCACATGCCTTAGAAATTTTATTTTAATGGGCTGAAATCAGTATTGACTTCAATCCCCAGGACCCAACCCCCACGTGGCTGCATTTGCTCTCTGAATATTCTCAGTCCTGAGCCCACAGAACCACCCAGCTCACCCAAGGACAGCCACTTCCCAAGGCTCCAGGGTCCCAGCTGAGGTGGATTTGGGGATGACAGATGGAGATCACATTGGTCAGATCTGTCCAAAGGAGAGCTGCTGCTCCCTGTGGGGAGGGGCTGCCCCAGCAATCTGCTTCCAGGCTGGAGGAGAGTGCAGGGCTGTGTACCCTGTGGAGAGAGGACATCACTGCTCAGCATCTGCTCTGGGCACTGCCCTGTCCAGGACCAGCCCAGCCTGGGCACTGATGGCAGCAGTGGGACTGGAGGAGATTTCCTTGCCCACTGAGTCCACACCTCAGCTATCATAGGCAGATTCCCTCTGCACTCCCTTCCATCAGCCCTCCCAGCATGCCTGGGAAGCATTTGGGATGCTCTCCCTGGTGGCTGGGTATTCCCAGTGGCAGCCCAGTGGCTGATGCTCTGAGCCCATGGTGGGTGAGGACGTTGCTGTGAGGTTCTGGTGCCATTGCTGGGGTTGGGGCTGCACAGAGCAGCAGGGTGGATTTGCTGTTCAGCTCCAAGGCAGAGGGACAGAGCAGCATTGCCACTGGGGACCTTTCACAGGACCTGCAAAGGCATGGGTGAATCTCCCTGCTCCCCTCACATCCCTGCCTGAGCTGGGGGCACTGCAGTGGGCTTGGCATTGCTCTGGGATGTAGGGATTGTGGCTGGAACGTGTTGGGGTGAGCTGGGGTGAGATGCTGAGCAGCCACAGGGAACACAGCAGGTGCTGCTGGTGCCAGGAGTGCTGGGGGCTGAAGGAGAAGGGCTGAGGCTTTGCCAGCATTGGTGGTGCTGGGAAACAAAGGTCCCCTCAAGCCCTGGGATGTTCCTTGCAGGTGTGTGTTTATAAAAATGATTGAAAAGCCAGCATCTGGGGGATGATTGAAAACCCAGGATCTGGGGGATGCCAGGGGGAGGAGGAAGGTGCAGTGTCTCCTCTGAAGGAACTGCCCAGGGTGATGTTGGGATGTTGACACCTTGCAGAGCCCTGGCTGATAACACATGGAATGATTTTAATGGTAAATCAATATCTGATAGAAGCAGACCAGAAATCTTCTGACACTTATTCAAGAGGGATTTGTCAAAACACGATGGATTTATGACCAAGTTCCTGCCTGCCTGTTCAAAGGCTCCTGAACCCCTGCCAGATCCTGAACACACTGAATTCCCAGGAGTTCCACTCAGCACAAGGGGATATTTCACAGTAAACACAGCCTTGTCACCATGCTGGCACCCAGGGGACAGGGAACAGTCTGGCTGCTCTGTGTGGGTGCTCTGAGGGCTTTTCCCCCCATCAGCAGCTCTGGTTGTGAGCAGACACCTCTGGGCAGACACTGCTGAGCACACAGCTCTGCCAGGCTCCCACCATTTCCTTGGAAGTAAAACGGCTCCAAGGAAAAGTTTGGATCATTGAGTCTCAGCTGCCTCCATCTGAGCAGTCAGCAGCAGGAATTGGAAAGTCTGGATGGTGAACCACAAACACCAAAGCTGGCTGAGGCAGGTGGCTGCTCTTCTCTGAGGAAAACACTCCAGCAGTGTTAGTTGGGATTAGTGACTGGAGGCAAATGGGATTGTCTAGCACACGACACCCTGCTCTTCTATGAGGCTGCAAACCAGAAATGTTTGTCATTCTCCATCCCCTCGCAGCTCTGCAGCACAGCTGGGGTGTCAGGGTGCTGTCTGTGGCATGGGCTCCATCCCAGAGCAGAGGGATGTTCCCAGGGGCAGGAATGGGCTCTGTCCAGCTCTGCAGGGTGAGCTCTGAGCCACCCCTGGGATGGGAAAACAGCAGAGGTTGGGATGGAGAGAGGGAAATGGAATGATTTCTTGGAGTTGTGTGTGACTGGTGTTTGTCACTGCTGAGGACACTGGCAGGGCTCCAGGGAGTTGGGTCTGAGTAGGGAATAACCTGGGCAGAACTTGCACCCTGGAGTTACACAGCCTGGCCCAGGGGCTTCCAGGCTGAGGAGGCACAAGGGAACAGGAGTCCTCAGCTGTGCTGGGATTATCATCAACCCCCTGGGCACTGAGGTGCCAGCTGGGGGTGGAGGTTCCTCTCCTGGGTGCCCTCCAGGTAAATTTGGGTCTCAAGGATTTCTTTGCATTTCTGTGTGAACCCAAGCTGGAAAATTGGTGGTGTGGGGGTAAACCAGGCACAGTGGGAAGGGTGTCCATGAGGAGCCCCAAACCAGTGACCCTCAGAGCTGACAAATCCTGGGGAGAGGGAATGGACTGGGGACCTGGGCTGCTCCAGGTGACCCCGGGAAGGGACAATGTGGTGAGACCCCCAGGTCCTGTGCTCTCAGGGCTTGGCAAAGCAGGTGAGACAGTCCAAAGAGCAATCTTAACCTAAATAACATGTATTTTAACCTTTTCTTTTCATCTTGTATTTGAAAATGTGATCTTCATTTGAAGAAGGTTTGGTGAGGTTTGGAGTATTGAACCCCCTGAGCCAGGGCAGAGGTGCAGCTGAGCTCAGCAGTAACAGCAGAGCATGTGAGGTGCCAGTGCTCCCAGGAATGCTGGGGAGATCCCCATCCTGCATGGAGCGTGCCCTGGGACTCAGTGTGAGCTGGGAATGTGCTCCCTGCATTCCTGCCCTGCTCCTAGGAACTGCATCAGCAGCTGGATCAGCAGCTGGAGCACTTTGGCAGAGGGAGCTTCAGGAGCATGGCATTTACTCCAGGCTGCCTTAATTATTTGCTCTGTAATTGCACATGGATTTCTGCTTCCCACCTTTCCCTGAGAGATGCAGCTCGGATTTGTATTCCTGTCACTGTTTTCTTTTGCATGAGAATCTTTTCTTTGTTCTCTTCCGACTCCTGTTGACTTTAAGAATGGCTTTGATTCCTGAACTTCTCTTTGAGGGTTTCTTGTCAGGGGGAATATTTATATTCCATAGCATTTCAGCAAAAAAAGGCAAAGCAGGCAGGGAACCCAGAATGCAGAATTCCTGTCAGATCCTATCAATAGCTTTTGTGGGGAAAGCATGTGAAACAGCCAGGTTTTAAACCTTCAGATCTTTCTGATCTGCTGTTTGCAGTACCAGGGGGGAAATGTGTGTAACATCTGCTCTCTATCATGCAAGAGGTGCTTTGAAATGTGTGTGCTGTGGGCAATCCATGTGCTCCTGGGTTGGTGTCCACGTCTGATCCATGTCCCTGGGATCAGATCCACACTGGCAGCCCTGCTGCTCCCATCTCACCTGGGACGAGGACAGGACTTGACCAGCACTTTTTGGCTCCAGGTTTTTAATGCCAGTCTTTTCCCAGGAATAAATGAGGTTTATTTAATTTTGCTGTCCCCCTCTCACTGTCCTGACTGTGCCCTGCAGTTCCTTCCCTCAGCACTGCCCATTAGCAATCCTTTATTAGTTCCCCACCTTCCCCTCTTCCTGCTGGGGAATAATTTGGGGTTTATGTGCAGTTTTTCTTGGGACTTGTCAAAGAATAATTACACCCCATTAACTCCACTCTGTATCATTACTAATTCACACCTATGGAGTATTTTCCAAGCAGCTGATCTCGGTTGTCTCTTAATTGCTGGAGTCCATAAACTCTGTTACGCTGAAACTGTGCGAAGGATTTGCACCCTCTAAAACTTCTCCCTCCAGTGCAAAACATAACAGAGAATTGGAATGTGGCAGCTTTATCAGATCTTACTTCTTCCCTATTTAGGCAAATTATTTGCTTCTGGCTCTGTTGAAAACTCCAAAATGTATATTAAGGTGTAAAAAAAAAAAAAAAGAGACTAAAAGGGCAAGAAAGTTGTGGCTGTTCAGCCTGGAGAGGAGAGGACTCCAGGGAGACCTCAGAGTCCCTGCCAGGGCCTAAAGGGCTCAGGAGAGCTGGAGAGGGACTGGGGACAAGGCATGGAGGGACAGAACAAGGGGGAATGGCTTCCCACTGCCAGAGGGCAGGGAGAGATGGGAGATTGGGAAGGAATTGCTCCCTGTGAGGTTGGGAGGCCCTGGCACAGGGTGCCCAGAGAAGCTGTGGCTGCCCCTGGATCCCTGGAAGTGTCCAAGGCCAGGTTGGACACTGGGGCTTGGAGCAGCCTGGGACAGTGGAAGGTGTCCCTGCCATGGCAGGGGTGGGACAAGATCAGCTTTAAGGTCCTCCTAACCCAAACCCATCTGGGCTTCTGTGATTCCATGGATGATTTCAATGGATCAGTTTGTGTTGCTGGCTGAGGTCACTAATCAGCAATTCCATCCAGGTGTCCTCCAAACAGAATTCTCCAAACAGAGTCACTCCAAACCATCCAGCCCACAGCATGCAGTCCCTGCATCTTGTCCCTGCTGAGCCAAAGGCTTTGTCCTCACCACATCCTGGGACACCCCAGGAGGAGCACACAGAGGTGATGCCTTCCCTGCCAGCACCCAGGACCTGCTGGAGCCAAGGCAAGGAAGAGCTGCTCAACCTCACTTCAGATAACAAATGGTTTCAGCTGAGCATAAGAGAAAAAAATACTGTTGGTGGCAACTCATTTCCCTGGAAAAAGACTCCTGGCCCTTGGCAGGGAAACAGTTTTTGCACAGAAAACATGACACTATTTACAAAAAGCAGTGTCTAATATCCTTTTCCAGCTTGGAAAGAGGAGTTTATTTTAATACATCCTTTTTTAATTGCCATGAGCTGGACTTGTAAATACTGTAAGTGGTTGAGTAATAGTTTTCTGTGAGCAGAGCAGAGGAAGGGACAGGTTTTCCGCTCTTGGAACCCTGGGGATTCCCACAGCTTGGACAAGGAGACAGCACGGAGCAGATACTGAACACAAACAAAAGCCTCTTAATTAAAAGATCATTTAAGCCCAGGGGATGCCCCTGAGTGTGGTGCCAGTGGCCAGCACAGTGATCCAGCTGGGTGAGGAGTTTCTGTGTTGAGGGTGGTGTGGGAGGTGGATCCAGGCCATTCTCACTAAAACATTTCTTCCTTTCCTCTAAAAGAGGGGAGAGAAAAGGGAGAGCTCCCCCTGAGAAATGGGGAGTTAAGGAGAAGGGAGGTGGTTCTGCCCCTGTGCTCCTGTGCACAGGTTAGCCCCAACCTGCAGAGCTGCCCCAGCACAGGAAGGAGCTGGAGCTGCTGGAGAGTCCAGAGGAGGCTCCAGGATGATCAGAGGGATGGAGCAGCTCTGCTGGGAGGAAAGGCTGGGAGAGCTGGGATTGTTCAGCCTGGAGAGGAGAAGCTTTGGGGTGACCTGACTGTGGCCTTGCAGGACCTGAAGGAGCTGACAGGAAAGATGGAGAGAGACTCTTTACAAGGGATGGAGGGACAGGGCACAGGGAATGGCTTCAGACTGCCTGAGGGCAGGGATGGATGGGATATTGGGAAGGAATTGTTCCCTGGGAGGGTGTGAGGCCCCGGCACAGTGCCCAGAGAAGCTGTGGCTGCCCCTGGATCCCTGGCAGTGTCCAAGGCCAGGTTGGACATTGGGGCTTGGAGCAGCCTGGGATAGTGGGAGGTGTCCCTGCCATGGCAGGGGTGGGACTGGGTGGGCTTTAAGGTCACTTTTCCCACCCAACCCAGTCTGTGACTCTGTAAGTATTCCATGAATTAGTTCCCTCCAGCAGGTGTCCAACAGTTCTGTCACCTTTTTGCTGTCATTCAGCTGTGAGGGAGAGAAAAATCTCCTGTTGGTGTTTTCTGGATCAGCCTTCCTAACATTCCATAAGTCAGAGTTTTTCACACTGTCCTTCAGAGCAGCTGGGGTGGCTGAACAGAAAAGTGAAGTTTTTTAAGATCTCATTTGTTCTTCACTTCTGCAGGGATCCAGTGGGTTTTGGGGCAGGATGAGGCACACAGAGCCACAGGCAGAGCACTGTGGGATTCTCTCCAGTGCTGGATGATGCCTGTTTTCCCAAGGCAGGTACATGCCTGAAAGCCAACTCTGCACAGAGTTCTGTCTGAAAGCAGGAGTACTTCATGTTGAAAACAATTTCCTGATGCAATTTGGATTTCCTCCTGGATAATCCTTTGCCCCAGTGGGATGGTACAGAGGGATTCGAGAACAGCTGAACTGGCCTTGCAGTGAGTTAAACACATCCCTTAATGTTTCCATGGCAGATGTTCAGGTAGGAAGATAGCCTCAGGTATCAAAATATTGATTTGAAGGGTCAGGAAGAGAAGGAGCCACTCTGGCAATGTGGGGTTTGGGTCCACATCTCTGCTCAGGTCACCAGAGTGCAGGGCCTGTCAGAGGGTGAATCAGTCCCAGCTGGGAGCAGGAGGAGGAGGAGTTTAATCCCAGAAAACCATTTGTAAATGATGAAGGCAGCAGCCTAATCCTTGTTCTGTCTTCTCCAGGGATGCTGGTGGTGATCGTGCTGCTGCTCATCGCCATCGCCGTGGTCGCGCTCTGGCCGACGCATTAACCCAGATCCCCTGGGAGCAGCTGATCCTTGGGAGCACCAGGGCTCTGGGGAAGGGAAGGACCCACTCTGTGCTGGGAACCAACTCCTCAGCTGGGAACCAACTCCTCAGCTGGGAACCAACTCCTCAGCTGGGAGTCAACTCCACGGTACCAGACTGAAGCAGCGTCCGCCAGACATCCTCTCTCCTTGGAGCACAGCTGAGGAGCTCTGTGGGATTTGGAGGATTTCTTCAGGAAAAGGGCTCTATTCCCACCCTCCTGTGGCTCTCAGGCAGCTGCAGCTGTAGGATGGACCCATCTCTCCTGCATCTGCATCTGAGGACATGCTAGTGCTGCTGCACTACCTGCTTTGCTGAGCTCAGACATCCCAGGGGCTTCAAACACTGAAATCCATGAGTGGTTTGGAGAACAGCAACATTCCCGTCCTTTGGGATCCTTCCTCCAGAGTGAAAATGCTCCATGGTTTTCAAGGATTAGTCTTGGGGAATGACTGCATCTGGATTCTCACAGGATGGGAAGCAACAGCCCTGCAGGACCCCCGTGGGCTGCACAGAATTGCTGGGGACTGGGTCAGTGCTCAGCCCTGGGGGGAGGTATTGGTGAGTTATGGATCTCCATGGATAGGGTTATTGAAATGTATGGATGGAGTTATTGGTGAGTTATGGATCTCCATGGACAGAGTCACTGATCTCCATGGATAGAGTATTGGTGAGTTGCTGATCTCCAGGGATGGGAATTAAACAGCAGCAGGACTCAGTGCAGCCTGTGGAAAGCTCTGCCCTCGTGTGCTCCCCAGGGGCTGCACCAGCCTGGCCACGGGAGATGCACCAGAATTAACGTCCTAATCGAGCTCTGCTTCTTCCTTTGACAACTTCTCACACACTTTACAGCTGAGAGGAAGGATTACCTATTTCAAAACTAATGAAAAAGAAGTATTGAATGTTTGCTTCTGGCCAAGAGAATAATTATTTTGTTACACATGCCAGCTTGATTTCAGGATTAATAGAGCAAGCAATAAATACTGATTAAAGCTGATCCATTTATATACAGTTTATCTACCTGGGGTTTTATTGTTTCCTACTGTTTGTGTTGTCTGATTTATTCTGTTGAATGATTTATCCAACACTGCCATATCCTAAGGGCTGGTTTGGAGAAGGAAATAAGCAATTTCTGTTGACTTCTTTGTGTGTATTCTGACAGATCTGTGAGACTTGCCAAGGGCTGGGCCTCCCCTGCCCTGGTGGAGAGTCTCCTTTCACAGCTCTCACCTGGCTTTTGGCACTCATTTCCCTCTGCCTGCCTTCCACCCACACAGCACATGCAGCACTGCTCTGGAGGGTGGGAAGCCAGGCTGTCCTGGTGCTGTGTCTCCTCTCCACTGACACAAATCCATTTTGCTTGTCTGGGCTCAGTTTGCTCATCCTGGCTGGAACTGGGCACTGCCTCCTTTGTTAAGGGTTTGCTGACTGCTGATCACCTTCAGTCTCCTCCTTGCAGGGTGCAGGAGGTGGCTGGAGCTGGGACCCCCTTGTTCCAGGCTCTGAGGATGAGAACCATGGAAGAAGATGGAGTTTTGCAGGAAGCAGAGGAAGGGAGCTGCTGAGTAGCCCACAGGATGCATGGAATACACAGAATCCCAGAATGGTTTGGGTGGGAAGGGACCTTAAAGCTCATCCAGTTCCACCATGGCAGGGACACCTTCCACTACCCCAGGTTGCTCCAAGCCCTCTCCAACCTGGCCTTGGATACTTCCAGGGATCCACAGCTTCTCTTCTTCACTTGTCATTGGTGGTGTTGTGTCCTGCAGTTGTAGGATCAGGAGAGCAGCATTTCCCTGTCTTTGTGCTCCTGGGAAGGGCCCAGGGGAGGGGAGAGAGGAGCTTGGTGGAGAAAAAGGCCCAGAGATCCAGCTGTGCCCCTTGGCCTGGGCAGCAGCTTGAGAGAGCCCATCCTCAGTATTCAGAGCTGGAGGAGAGACTGGAGTTGGAGCTCCTCTGGAGTCTTCCATGTGAAGGAAATCCTTGTAGCCTTTACAAATCCAGCCCAGGTTGTGCCTGGTCAGTTTTCTTGGACAGATGCTTCACTTCATGGCTTTCAGAGGAGGGAAGGGGGAAAGCAGAGGTGGTTTCATGTTCTCTGGTTTTCAGGAGGACATGGCAGGGTTTGATGCATTCATTGGTGGTGTCAGATTAGAAACAGAGCTTTAAGCAAGGCTGCTCCAGCTGGAAACAAGGGAAGGCTTTGGAGAGGGGTTCCAAATCTGTGCATTCCTGCAGCTCTGTGGAGAAAGCAACACTGGGAATGCTCCTGGAGCTGTTCCTCAGCAGCAGCCTCTGAGCCCAGAGCAGGATTTCACTCCAGCTCTAGAGCAGCCCCGTGGATCTTCACTGAGAGCAGGAATGCAACATGGGGTTTGTTCAGATGAGACCCCTGGCCTGGGCTTCTAATTAAAACTGTCAATTATGGAGGGAATTACGGCTTTGTTTGAATTCCTAGGACACGCAGGGTGGACGTGTAACTCATCCTGATCAGTGTTCCACAGGGACTTTGTTCTGATCCAGCCTTTCAAAGGCACTTTCTGACCCACTGGGTCCTCAAACACATTTTTCCTGTGAGTGCCTGGGAAGGGTGGAAACACCAGGATTTGCTCGTTGTGCTGGCATACAAAGAGGTTCTCAGCCTTGCCCTTTAGGTAGCATTTAATGCGTCGTGTGGGTGAGGAATTTTATTAAAAAGCAGTGGATTTGGCAGTGCTGTGCTGTGTGCAGGGAAGCTTTTCTGTCTCCCTGCCCCACTAAAGAGAAAGGAAGGTTAAAATACGAGAGACGCTGGGGTTTGGCTCTGAAGCAGCGGCACTGGAGAAGCCAACCTGGAGTGGCTTCTCCAAGCAAAGATCTTCCTGGAATGTGCCCAGAGACATCCCAGACTTCACCTTCCCTGCCACCTCCTCCATTTCTCTCCTGGAGGATGTGCTCAGGAGTTCAGCTGCTTCCAGTTGTTGTTTCATCAAAAATCCAAGTGCTGCGGGCAGGTCTGCTGTGTGCTCCAGGCCCTTGGATGTCCCAGTGCCCTGGGAAAAAGTTCCCACATGAGAATAGGGATCCTACTGGAAGGCTGCTGGGCATTTTCACATTCCCTGATTCCTGGTGTGAGCTCAGTGTGTGGATGGCTCCTCTCCCACACTGCCTGGTGGGACCAGGCTGGGAAAACCACTCCACGTCCAGCCCTCTGTGGGAAAAGCCTCATCCCCCTCTTTCCAGAGCCACCGTGTCACCTTTGGACAAGTGGCCACCTGCCTGGAGCCAGAGCAATCTGGGAAGCCCATTTGCTCCTCGGAGCAGAGGCTTGGCACTTGTGACCCATTTGTCTCTGCAATAAAGATCTGAGATTTCTGACCCCCAGGATGTTTTTGGATTCATAAATTCCCAGCGATGCTGAAGGCTCGGGTCAGCTAGGCTGACCCTCTGGCACTTGGCAGCACCTTTTGCCTGTGTTTTTGTCCCTGAAAGTGTTTTGCTGCCTCAGTTCCCCCACCTCCAGCTTTCCATGCTGTTGTTGCCACCAGCCCTTGCCTGCACTGGGCTCCAGCAGTGCTGACCCCACTGATCTGGGATGGAGCTGATGGAGCCCTGAGCCCTGCAGTGGGTGGGCAGCAAGGGCCAGCACTGCTGAGCAGCCTCTGGATGGGACAGAAACAGGTCTAGACTGGGGCTGGCAGCTTTCCTGACTCCTGTCCCCTGTTCCCACACCTGTCCCCCAGCTCTGGCTGGGGTCCCACAGGTTTTGGCTCTGTCCCACCAGCCTCCTCCAGCAGCACAGCTGAGCCCACGGCAGCTGCTGGGGACCCCCCATGCCACTCACCCACCCACGGGGACCCCGCTGTCCCCAAGGCCACATGGTTGCTGCCTGGGAATGCTGCAGGGGGACAGGGCTGGGACTGACAGTCAAAAATTGCTGTGCCACCTCAACCCTGCCAAGGGGACACTGACAGACCCAGGGGGACAGAGGGGACACCATCAGTTCCTTGCCCAGGTCTTTGTCCCACAGGTTCACCAACCAACGGGGTGGGAAGAAGCAGAAATTCCGGGAGGTTTGTACAGTTTACAAGAGTTTATTCAACTGGTTTCTGACTTTAGTTCTACCGAGGGGGTGCTGAACAGTTACAAGCTCCTTCGGGTCAATTACAGCCAATCTAATGAACGAACGAACAAAGGGGGAAAAAAAAAAAGGAAAAAAAAGAAACAACTCAGAAAACAATAAGAAAATCCACAACTTTTTCACGTGTCATTAAATATATTCATATATAATAACCATAATATATTAGTATGCATTGTAAAGAAACATTGCCCAAAGCAGTCTGCCATGGTCATAACTAAACAACATTTACAGTTCAAGATATTAACAGAAATGATAAAAAAAAAATCAACAAAAAAACCAACCCCAAAACGAACACAGGTTTGTGGGGGACGAGGCGGGGGCAGGGAGGGAGCACGGACACGACGGGACGAACAGAAACGAGACCAAGCGACTTTTGTCGGGTGCTACGGTCAGTGATGATTGTTTTGGCGTTTCAGCTGCTCTCCGAAGCCTCTCTGAAGGCACCACAGCCCCTTCCTGGCCACCCCACTGTCCTTGGTGTCCCCACTCCTGTCCCCAGGGCGATGGGTGGGCGCTAGATTCTTTGCTGGTCAGAACATGGTTGGTCCCCAAGAGCTGCCCCTGGCCATGCAGGTGTTATGGGGGCATCTTGTCCTTCTGGGTGACCAGGCAGAGGTGTCCTGGAGATGTCCTGGAGCAGGAGTGGCTGCAGGGAAGAGTTGCACCTCTGGACTCCGAAATGGGGCTGCTCTGCCCTGGCAGCAGCGGCTGTTCCAGTTCCACCAGTTCCAGCAGCAGCTCCTGCAGGTCAGGGTTACTTGGAGCGCATGGAGGACACTGGGGACTGTGGATGGAGTGAAGGGGTTTGCCTGGCCCAGTTGGAAAGCACCAAACTCCAGCAGGGATGAAGGGACGAGGTCCTGGTGGGACAGGGCTGGGGACTTCCCTCCTGCAGCAGGATCCGAGCTGTTGGGTCAGCTCCATTTCCTTCTGATTCCCTGGGTTGTGTCAGAGGGCTCTGGCTGAGGGATGAGTGGGTGAGGGGTCTTCTGCAGCCTCCAAGACCAGTGGGAGCAGGGAAGGGGCTGGAGGGGGTCCCTGGGGGGTGTGGGGTGTCCAGGCTGTGCTGGGGAGGGTGGCTGTGCTTGACAAGGGTGTGGAAACCAGGAGTGAGCGTTGGGTGTCCAGGTGTGCTCGTGGGCAGTTCCCAAGGCCCCACATCCCCTGGCCTTTCCTTCCTGCTCTCCAAGTGGAGAACGTGGAGAACTGGCTTTGGGTTGGATCCCGTGACTTTTAGGCACCATTTAAAGGTCTCCAAAGGTTGGGGACATCCCAGCTGAATGGGGCTGTGCTGTCTCCAGCTGGTGGCATGTCCCTGGCAGCAGCTGCAGCAGAGCATGCAAGCCCTGCTTCAAGGCTTTAAGCCTCCATTTAGACACTTGAGGTCAGATTTGATCCTTCAAAATTTGGTGGCTTCCCTTCCCCTGGCTGCAAAACTGTCGGCTCTCCTTGAGCTCCGAGATAAGGAAAACCAAGTCCATTTTGGGAAAGGGGAGGGGGGGAGTTGCTTGGGGTCCAGGATGGGATTTTTCTCCTGATACCCAGATTCATTCTGGGGGCCTTGTGGTGGCAGGGGAGACTCAGCAGAGCTGGGTCCCTCTGGGTGGTGTCTCCAGCAGCCCTAGCAGCCTCCTCTTTGCACCTATTTACATGGCTGCCCTGCTTTATGGTGGTTTATGTCATTATATAAATATTGTCAATTGCTATAAAACAAGGCAAAACCACTGGAAAATGTCATAAAAGAGATGTTTCCAAGTTTCCTAAAAGGAAAAATATCAGGGAGGTTTTGCTTTTCATAGCGACTAATGTTTGCTTCTCCTCCAGGTACCTGTCCTGCCCTCCCTGCCTTCCTGCCCCAGCTATTCCCTGTCTCCATGGATGGGGTGGAACTGGATATCCCCATTCCCCATGGGCTGGTGTGGCAGGGGAGCAGCCTGGCATGAGGGTGACAACTCCAGAGCCAGTCCTGCCTGCAGGGTGCCCCAGGGGAAGATGCTGCAGTCTGAGGTGAGGCAGCCTCCACTTGCTCAGTGCACTGGTGACTCGAAATTGGGAGTTTTAGATTGGCTGTGTTCACCCACAGCAGAAGGAGGAGAGCGATTTGGGGAGCTCTAGGTGGGTCACACCTTGTTCCTAGCTGAGCCCCCTTCCCTGGGCAGGTCTCTGCCCTGTGTGGGCTCTGCCTTGGCCAAGCCTCAGAGCTCTGCACTGGCCCTGCTGCCCTTGGGGACAATCCCTGGCATCCTCTGCTCTCCACTTTGTCTCCAAGATTTTTGCAGGGATGCCACAGAACTGCATCTCCAGAAGGAGCGAGGGCAGAGCTGGTGTGGGTTTGGGAGAGTTGCTTGAGTTTGGGAGTGAAATCAGTGAGCAGCCAGGACCTTGGTGTCACCTGCAGGGATGTTCTGCCATCTGAGGGTTCATGGTGGGCTGACAGCAGCAGAGGGGACCAAGGCCATGGAGGAGGTTCAGGGGTGGCCACAGTGGAGACTCAGACTGAGATTGGTAGGACCTTCCAGAGCACTTACTGGAAATGGATGCAAACTGATTTTTTGTCGGGTCAGGGTGTTTCCTTGGGGATCCTGGTTATTGACTCCTTGCCTGGGAATGGGTGGCTGGGAGGGGGACAGCATCCTGTGGGCTCCCACTCCTTTGGGGTGGTGGGGGCTGCATCCTCAGGGTCAGGGCTGGAGCAAGGAGCCATTCCCAGAGTTATGCACAGCAGGAAGTCACCCACCAACACCATCCCCTCCTTGCTGTGCCTAAAGTGGACTCAGAGCATCATCACAGTGGAGACCTCAGCCGCCCCAGGCACCATCAGTGCATGGTGGTCACGACTGTTGGATACCAAAGTCCCCCAAGAACCGTCCGTCAGTTCTCGGGTCTGTCCTCAGCAAAAGTCTCGGTTTAGTTTCCTCTACAAGAACTGTCTCGGTCAGCCTAAGTTGCAAATACGTATTTTGGGGATGGGGAGTTAATTTCCAGCGGTGCTGTTGATTAGTTTCTTACAGGGTGGATGTGCCCATGCTGAGCTTTGAAGGCAGCAGATGTTGGCAGCTGGAAGGCAGTTTGGTGTCTCTGAGTTCTTCAGCAACGGGGCAGGAAGGAGCTGGGGGGCCCCAGGTGCCGCACGCCCACACCCCACTCATGGGTTCTGTCCGTGTGTGCGATCTCGTTTTGTTGGGTTCTGTTGGGTTCTGTTGGGTTCTGTTGGATTCTGTTGTGTTTTGTTGGGTTCTGTCAGGTTTTGTTGGGTTCTGTTGCATTTTGTTGGGTTCTGTTGGGTTTTGTTTTCCCTGGAATATGAGGTGCAAGCCCAGCACCCCCCAGCCGTGGTCGCTGTCCCCCCTGTCCCCCCAGCCCGCCCTGGCAGCCGGTCCCTGCCCGCCCCAGCTCTACACAAAGCAGCATGCACAGTCAGTCTCTCCCTCTCCTTCTCCTCCTTTAGGCTTTCTTACACTTCCCCTTCTTCTCCCGCTGCTGGAACTTCCGGAGCCGCCGGGCCCACGTGTCTCGCCACTGGATCACCAGGCTGGTTTTGTCCGCAATGATGCCGCTCTGGTCGGGAGAGTCCTCGTTGTTGCCCAGCAGCAAATACTTCTTCATGGGCTTGATTTTGGGGCACTTGCAGGCTATGTCCTTGGAGTGGATCCACAGGGTCTGGTCTCCGCGCCGGATCCGGTTACTGCCTTGTTTGTAGACGGAGATGATGTTCACCGTGAACTTCCACCAGTCCGCATTTTTTTCCGCTTTCAGGATGTGGATCTGGACAGCTGGAAAAAAACAACACACGAGGCAAGAGAGGAACAGATGTTACTGTTTGAGCTGCTGAGGAGAAAATGAACTTCAAGCCTTACCTAATGGGCTGTGTGAGGAAGAGGGATTTTGTCTCCAGAGCCCAGGCTGGGGCACAGCAGCCAAGGGTTGTGGTGCCCCAAAACTCTGTCCCCAGGCCACCCCCATAAGCAGGAGCAGCCAGTGCTTTGTCTGAGGGTCTCAGCAAAGACCACCACAGACTTGGGAGATGCTCTCCAGCTCTGCTGCCACATGTCCTCCCGGGTCACTAGGGAGCATGGCCATGGTTACCCAAGGCCCATGGGGGGCTGCAGGCTCCCCAGGAGGGAAGGGGAGCAGAGGTACCCAGGAACCCTGGCCCTCCTGGTGTTGGGAGCCCTGGGAATGACAGGGAGCAGTGGCAGAGAGCAGTTGCTCATCCTCCCCTCTGTGTCCCAGGGAGGAGCAGCATCTCCCAGGACAGGGCTGGGAAGCAAGCACAGGAGCAGTTCCCAGCAACATCTCCACCAGCTCCTGGGAACCCTTAAAGTGATCAAAAAAATCTTTCAGAATCAGGTGGGTTTTGTGTACTCTGGACCTGCCTTTTCCCTTGAAGCCACAAGGCAGAGGGAATTCCCAAACCCTGGGACAACTGTGGCTCCAGCCCAGGGCAGAGCCCCGTGGTGAGGCCTGGCAGTGGTCAGGACAGGGGGCTGCCCATCCCCATGGCAGTGCCAGAGCCCCAGGATGCACCCCAGGGACTGGGATGAGCTTTGTTCCTGAGCCACCTGTCCTGTCCAGAGGCCAGCTCATGCTTCAGCCAGAGACTGTTTCTGCAGGGACCACCCCTCCAGCCCCTCTGTTCTCCCTTTCCTGCTCAGTGTATCTGCACCAGGATCCTAAGGCAACCCCAGGATTTAAGAGAAGATCAGCCAAAATCTCGAACAAAACACTGGCACTGCTCCTCATCTCCAAGCACTTGGAATCTGGAGGTAGGAGAGGCCTGTGAGGGGTTCCAGCACATCTGGGCCAGTGGAAGGAGAGAGCTCCCCATGAGACCCCAGCCTTGGAGCAGGACATGAGTGGGTTCAGATCTGTGGAGGGATTTGGGAGCAGGGAGGCTCCCTGGTCACATGTTTCTAGGAGATGTTCCTCAGTCAGAGTTGTCCATTTCTTGCTGTGGAAGAAACAATTGCTGGTAAAAAGTGCAGGTGGAGGACTGAGGGTGAGGCTCAGGGACTGTAAGGAGGCAGTGTCCAGCCTGACTCTGGGGCTGGCAGAGTCACTGGAGCATCCCTGAGGAACTGAATGGCAGCACTGGGTTCAAGATCTCCTGGTGTCCTGGCAGAGGACAGGGAAACTGCGAGCTCCCAAAGCAACACTGAGATGGGAGGACAACGGTGATCCCTAAGCAAGGTGGTGATGATGATGATGATGATGATGATGATGATGATGTTTTCCAAGCCCATGGCTGATGATGTAACCTCCTCTGCAGCCATGAACTGAGGAAACCTGGTGGGGACTCAGCCTCCACCACTCCAGCCCTTGCTCTTTCCTCAAATAGGGCTACAAATCAGCTTCCAGAAAAATACCTTCCCCAGGCAGGGACTGCCCAGCTCTCCTCAGTTTGTTTGCTGGTTGTGGGATGAGGAATTCTCACCAGCAGAGACAGAGTGAGAACCCCAGCTGGAGATGAGCAGGCTGGGAGAGCAGGAAGGGGACAGTGGCTCCGCACAGGCTGGTGCAGCACAACCACAAAGGGCTTTTTAAGCCCAAGTTTTGAGCTTTTCCCTTTTCCCTCCATGCTCTGAGAGCTATAACCCCCTGCCCATTCACCTGCCTGTCTCAGCTGCCTGGCTGAGCCCCAGTGGGGCCAATCCTGTTCTTAAAAATTAACAGAGGGAGAAGAAACTCCCCCAAGAACCAGGGAAAACTCTCCCATTTGCCTTGTAACAGCCCAGCTTTTACCCCTAGGTTGGTGGTGGAGGAGCATCCCCCTGTCTGTAAAACCAACTGATTCCAGGCCCTGGGAGGAAGCAGAGTGCTGCAGCCCAGCACAGCTTTTTAACACGTTGCAAAATATATGGGGTATTTTTTTTTCAGAGCATGTCATGGAGGCCAGATGCTTTCATTAAAAAAAAAAAAAGGGAAAAAAAGGAAAAAAAACAACCCTAAGCTCTGACCGTGTATTTCCCTGTCTGGTGTGAAGGTAACAAAATGTGAGGAGTAGCCAATTTTTATTTTTTGGAAACAAATCTTTCCAAAAAAGCTTAAACCTTTGACCTGCCTGGGTCCACACTGACAAAATGGAGAAAATGAATGAAAAGGAACCGGAGAGAGGTGGTTACAGGAAACTCTGCTCTAAAACACACAGTCTGTATTTTTTTTTATGTCAAGGCCCCCGTCTCTTATTTTTTCCCCTTTTATTAATGAAGTGGAAGGAGTGAAAGCTTTGAGGAAGGCTTGGCTGGCGCAGCCACAGCTGCCTGCCCTGACAGCCAGATTTCTGCCCATAACTTCACATCCAGGACAGGCAGTTCCTCCCGAGCCAGGATTTGGAGCCCAGGTTTAGTGGTGTTTGCCTGGGTATTTGAGCGGTGGGATGGGATCAGCACCTCCAGCAGCTCCCAGGGGACACAGGACATGCAGAGAGGCAGAAATAGGCCAGGATGGATTTTTGGGAGCACCTAAGCTGGCTCCCCTGGGGAAATCCCCAGGGATTTAAAGACTCGCTTCTCATGAAGGAGGTTTTGGTCCCTTCCTGATTTGGGGTGAGGATTCAGCTGTGCCCCCAGTGCAAAGCTGGCTTTGGGGCTTGGTGTTGTCCTTCAGCTGCCATCTCCTGGGACAAAGCTTGGCTTTGTGGTGAACTGCCCTCACTTGGATGATGCTCCCACTGAACCCCTGCGCTCAGGACTGTTGCTGTCTCTGCATCCCTGGAAAAACATTCCTGGAAAAACCCCAGGGGCAGCAGATGAAAAGATGTGATAGGGAATGATGGTTACTCATGGGGATAGTGCCACTCCCCTTGCTGTGGCAACCCAGGAGCACACAGTTCCTGGAGAAGGAGAACAAAATCAAATGGGCTGCAGCTCCCACAGCTCCAGCTGGAGCTGGTGACACTGGTCTCAGTGGGGATGAGCTCCAGTCCAGGCTGGTGATATTGGTTTCAGAGAGGACAGACACTGGTCCAGGCTGGTGACACTGGTTTCAGTGAGGATGGGCTCCAGTCCAGGCTGGTGACACTGGTCTCAGTGAGGAGGGACTCTGGGCCAGACTGGGGAGCTGGGGGACAGCTGAGTCCTGGTGAGGGCAGGGGCTGCCCCATGAACCACATCCCACCTGACACTGACATTCCTGACTCACAAATCCCACCTGGATGGTGCCTTCCAGCTCTCACCAACTGATAGTTCTTTGGAAGAAGGTGGCCAAGTGGTCCCCAGGCTGTGGGAGGGGACAGAGAGTCCCTGCTCCTCTCTTGCATCCCTGGAGCTCAGGGATGTTTCCTGGCTCCTCAAGGCCTGGCTGGGAGCCTCCAGCCACAAGAAAGCCCCAAAGGCTGGAAGTTGGAGATGAAAGCCCAGGGGTGGATGGTTTGATGTTAATAAAAACAAAACCCAGCCCAAAGCCTCAAAATAATGTTTGAGGGCAGCTGCTGAAGGCTGAAAGCAAAGCAGTGCCTCGCAGCATTCAGAGACCATGAGTCAGGGCCCCAGAATTCCTGAGGCTGCTGTGAAAAGAGGGAGCCTGGGGGAAAATTAATTAGTTAATTCTTTTTTAAATTTACATTTGGGGTTTGTGATAAATCTCCCAAGTTCAAGGCTTCCCCTGCTAGGGCTGACTCAGGCCTGGGCTGCAGTGCCAAATTTGTGCATCCTATTGTGGAATCCTGGAATATCACACATGTCCCATGCACAGAGCTGTCCATGGGAGCTAGAAATTTGGGGAGCATTGCTGTGCTGGCCCGTGGGAAAGATCCCAAGGAGTGGCAGTGGGAACAGAGTAGTCTGAGGGTCTTTAATATGGCCAGGTGGTGCTCAGGGGGTGCTCGGGACAGCAGTGGCAGGAACACATGTCCCAGTCCAAGACAGGATTTCCCAAAGGCTTGGCTCTCCTCTCACTGCACAAGTGGAGTGGAGTCCATGTGGATTTTATTCCAACCAGCAGCAAAAGGTGACCCCAACACCATCTGGGTTTGGGAATGCAAAGGGCTGGCTCCTCGCTGGAGCGAAGAGTTAAAATGGGATTTTTTCCCCCTTTTTTTTCAGTTTTTAATTTATTCAGCGGCGGCTTTGCCTCGCTCTGGTTGCCAATTTCCTACCGGTTTAATATTGGAGATTTATGATCCCTAATCCCGGCCGGCCTGGGTGTGCCCTGGTGCTGGGGGACCCCTCACTGCCCCGGCTCTCCCGAGGCACGTGGCTCCAGCAAGGATTGCTCAGCTCCGGGAATGGGATTTCTCCACCTTCCCTGGGCAATGGAAGGGGCTGTGAGCACCAGAGTTGGTGCTTGTCTTCAGTCTTGGGTTTTCCTGGGGATTCAGGTTTTTCCCCCCTCCCTCTCTCTTTTCAAGCTGCCTTTTGAAAACACTTTTGATTTTTTCCAGGAGCCCCTGCCAAGCTCCTCTCGACAAAGGGGGTGACTAAGAGAAGGCTCCGCTAAAGGAAGGATTTTTTTACTTTTTTTTTCCAAGAAAGGGCAAAGTGAGCAGATGATCTCACCTTTC
This sequence comes from Lichenostomus cassidix, assembly GCF_008360975.1. Lineage (NCBI taxonomy): Eukaryota > Metazoa > Chordata > Aves > Passeriformes > Meliphagidae > Lichenostomus > Lichenostomus cassidix. The sequence continues at coordinate 10,959,485 of NC_139498.1, forward strand.
AGATGAGGACTCTGTTCCTCACCCCCATTCCCTCCCCAGTGCTGGGATGGGGGCACAGGGCTGCCATGGGGGTGATGCCTGGCACCAGAGCTGGGACAAAACGTTCCAGCATCGTCCGTGCAGGATCGGACCCTGCTGCAGCACAGGGAGCTCAGAATCAGGGGCAAAAGGGAGATTTAAAAGCTGCAGGTTGCCTTTTCCACAATCACACCACGCAGAGAGTGGAAAAAGCCCCAAAATCGGGCTAAAAATGTGGCACCTGAGGGAGTAAAGGATTTCCCTGCATCACCAAGATCAGCATCACCTGCTCTCATCAAATCCCCTCTCCTTCTGGCAATCTCCACCCTCGGTGGGTTCAGCAGCGATCCCTTCTGCTTCCCCGGGATTTAAGTGCCCCCAATCCAGCACCCCCCTCCTCTCTTCCTGGTTTTCTGGGAGCTGAGTGACCCCGTGCTCCCCCACGCAGCCAAAATAAACCCAGAAAAACCTCTTCTGCCTCTGTTCCTGCCTCCCCCCCTCCCTGAATCTCCCTCCCCGCGTCCTGTTTCACTCCAAATATTTGCACCCAAACCCATCTCGCGGGGAAAAAGCCCAATTTAAAATAAAAAGAAAAAAACCCTCAAACCCGACAAAAACAAACAGATACGAAAAATAAATAAGGGAAAATATCCCCTTTGAGAGGCTGAATGAAGCGGGGAGCTAAAAAGCCCCATTGAGGAGCGCGGGGCGGATGATAGCTCCCGATTGAGCCCGAGGGAGAAGGAACTCTGTTCAAGCTAATTAGGGCCTTTTAGGACATTCAGCCCAGCGATGCCAGCAGAACGGTGAGGAAAAGAGCCTCCTAATTGGCTTCCTGCTGGGGTGTCAGTCCTAAAGTCTTTATTATCCTCCCTGCACCTTTTCAACCCTTTCTTCCCTCCCTGGCCCTGCTGAAAGCCTGGGCTGCCCCGGCAGCGCTCACCCCGCTGCCTCACCGCGATGGTTTGTCCTCCTAAAAGCAAATTTGCCGTGGCTGTGGGGCAGCTTGGGGCTGTGGGGCTGTTGGGGACACTTCCACGGCCAGGAGGGTCGGGTGGAGGCACCCCAGTTCCAGCACTGGGACAGCCTGTGCCCCTCACCTGAACCAGCCCAGCAAACAGCTCTGCTTCTTGTGGGAAGCTGCAGAAGTGATGCTGAGTGATAAAAGAGAAGGGAAAAGCTCTTTCCAGCTCCCCAAATCACTTCTCTAGTGGTATCTCTTCCCTGTTCTTTGCTCCAGGGTATCTCCTGCCTCAGACACCTCTTGAGCTACTCACACCTCCCCAAGGTGTGCTGGAGCCTCCAACAAAACCGAGTGGGAGCTTCACCCAAACTTCCAACAAAACCGAGTGGGAGCTGTCAGCCAGACCTCCAACAAAACCGAGTGGGAGCTTCACCCAGACCTCCAACAAAACCGAGTGGAAGCTTCACCCAGACCTCCAACATCCCCCAGTGAGACTGGACAAGCTGGAGAGTAAAACCACACCAGGGCTGCCCCTCGAGCAAAGCCTGAATGCTGCTGCCAGCAAAACATCCCAAGCCTCTCTCCAAGAGCCGCAGGAAAAGGTGACACAGCTCAGCTGGAAATGTGCTTCCAGGGGCATGCAAGTGACTTTCTGTCCTCCCTCCCATTCTCCAAGCCCATGAGGCCAACTTGGATCAGACAGGTCCGATTTTCCTACAATCAAAAGCTGATTTCTCCCCTTTCCAGAGCTCAGCTGTCAGGATTCTGGAGAAGGCCAGGTGGGAAAATGAAGGGATGCACGTCCACATGTGGGAAATGTGTTTGTGCCTTATCAGTCAGCAGAGAATCCACCCACAGGAAAACCCCACAGCTTTATTAGCTGGGGCCCAGCCTCACTCCTGTCCTTAGTAAGCCCATATATAACCTGAACAACCTTCTTGCAGCTTCTCATGTGCAATTAAACACTTTTATCCAAGGGAAAAGACATTCCTTGGACCTTTCCAACAACTGATGAACCTCCAGCAGCTCCTACAAGCATGGCCTTGGTGGATGGGGACCACAATGACACCCCAGCTCTGGCAGCTCACCCTTGCCAAGGAGGTTAACTATCCATTTTGCCACAAGGATAATAAATGGGAATGCAAATAAAACCTTTGCCTCCAATCCTTCTTCCTTCCCTGAGCTCACTGGAAGGTGCCAGAGTACAAAACTAATGTGGAACTTCCCTTGGCCACCTTCTCCGGGGGTCACCCTGGATTTGTCCTGCATGGATCCTGCAGGGCCCCAGTGGTGACCACACTGGGAATGGACCTGCATTAGGAACCATCCCAGGAGCAGAGAGGTGAGGTGGGAGCTCCAAGCTGCTGCTCCAAGGCAGAGCTGTGGAAGGATTTTCAGGGCCTTGAGTAGCTAGCAAGGATTCCAGAGTCTCCTGGCTTATCCCAGGGCTGCACCATCCTCTGAACTCACCTGGGAATTACAGGGGGATTGGATCCAGGGGGCAGGGAACTGCTTGCTGCTCATCCCACAGCAAAAGACAGTCTTTAAAAGCTGTGGCATGTAACAGCACCATGAGAGGAGAGGAGACATGGTGTCATCCTAACCCAGGAGACACTGGAAAACACTTGGAAAATATGAGTCTCCCTGCAGATGCTGAGATAGCCCCCAAATCAGGGTCCACAGGGTCCCAATTTCCCAAGTGACACACGGCATTCCTGCTCCACCAAGCATCACTGCCCAGGGCTGCCTCTCCAGTCCTGGCAAAACCATTCCCAGCATTGCACACACCCCAGCACGAGCTGTGGCTGGGATCTAGCCTGGCTGGGTGGCCTTGGGGACATCCCTTCGGCAGGAGAGGTGACACTCACCGTAGTCTTTCTTACAGTACTTCTTCATGTTGATCTTCAGCTTCCCCTTGGAGGCTTTGCAGTATGAGTCACAATCTGCACGGAGAGAGGGGGAGGGCAAGAAAACATTAACAAAACAAATTAGCCTTAAAATGAAGAAAGGGCTGGGGGAAGGGGGGACGGCTCCAAGCTGCAGGCTGCCATGAATAAGCAGCGTGCCTGTGATATCCATCTGCCAGGCCCCGCTCGGGTCTGAGGGGCATTCAGAGAGCCCTTCCTTTCTAAAGAAAGCTGCTCACAAAGGAGCCCATCCTCCCTCCCGCCCGCCTCCCCCGGCCAGGCTTCCCCGGCTGCCTCTGTCTTCCTGGGAGACCCCGGGGGCCTCCCTTATTGTGCCACCCAGAGCTTTTGAGAGCCACACAAATTCCCCCTGTTCTCCAGCTCCCAACTGGAGCCTGCCCGGAGCCCACAGAGGCCCCATTGTCACCCCTAACCCGGGCCGGTGTCAGCCTTTGGCATTCATTGCCGCGAGATTCGGGCTGGGGTCACCCCGCCACAATGCGGGTCACAGAGGAAATTAGCAGCCCATGAAGCATTAGCAAAGCCTTTTGGTGTCCACTCTACTGAAGTGTGCAAATAAAATACCCCAGCAGGAACATTTCATTTCTAATGGGCCCCCACTGCTGGGACACGCTGGCCTGGCCCGGGCGGAGCAGGGCCTGGAGTGAGGCTGGCAGGAGCCTGGCACGGCCCTTGGCACTGGAGCCTGCCACTGCCACTGGAGCCTGGCATGGCCCTTGGCACTGGAGCCTGCCACTGGAGCCTGGCACAGCCCCTGCCACTGGAGCCTGGCACGGCCCTTGGCACTGGAGCCTGCCACTGCCACTGGAGCCTGGCATGGCCCTTGGCACTGGAGCCTGCCACTGGAGCCTGGCACTGCCACTGGAGCCTGGCACGGCCCCTGGCACTGGAGCCTGGCACTGCCACCAGCACTGCCACTGGAGCCTGGCATGGCCACTGGAGCCTGGCATGGCCACTGGCACTGCCACTGGAGCCTGGCACTGCCACCAGCACTGCCACTGGAGCCTGGCATTGCCACCAGCACTGGAGCCTGGCACGGCCCCCTGACACTGCCACCACAGCCCCCTGGCACTGCCACCAATGCTGGAGCCTGGCACTGCTGCTGCTGGAGCCTGGGGGACGCTGAGCCCTGCCCCGGGAGCTGCTGCTGCATTGGGTGGGCAGAGCCCTCTGGCCACCGCTGGGAACATCCCCATGGCACCACAGCCATGCCAGTGTGGCTGTGGAGGTGCCACCCCTTGCCAGCTGCCATGATCAGGGTGGGCTTGTGGACGTGCTGCCCATGCACATCCCATGGCTCCTCAGCACCCACAGGTGCCAGAGAGGCCCCCAGTGCCACAGAATCCCCTTCTCCAGGGAAAATGGGACACATCTGTACAGTGATCGTCCTTGGACACCTCCACCTCTCCCAACATCATCCCTCCAGCAGGGCCCAAGGGGGGTTTCTGGGAAGGTGGGAATGCTGCTGCCATCCATGGCCAGCACAGACCAGGTGCCCACATCCTGCCCCAGGCCACAGGGGCAGTGCCAGAGCAGAACACCCTCCCCACTCTCCAGTACCACAACATGAAACCCGTGGGAGAAGCTCTCCAGAGCTTCCCTTCTTGTCCCTCTTTGTCACGGCTGTGTCACACTCCAGGGTGGCACCTGCTGCAGCCTCAGCAGGGCTTGAGTTGCTTGTGTGCAAGAATCACAGAATAGCCTGAGCTGAAAAGGACCCACAAGGATCACTCAGCCAAGCTTCTGGCACTGTACAGACACACCAACAACCCCACCCTGGGCATCCCTGGCAGAGCTGTCCAAACACTCCTGGAGCTCTGGCAGCCTCAGGCTGTGCCCATTGCCTGGGGAGCCTGGGCAGTGCCCAGCACCCTCTGGGGGAAGAACCTTTCCCTCATCTCCACCCTAACTCTCCCCTGACCATTACCCCAGGTCCTGCCACTTGTCACTACAGAGGTCAGTGTCTTCTCTTCCCCTCAGGAGGAAGCTGTAACTGATGAGTCTCCCCTCAGTCTCCTCTGCTCCAGCTGAGCAGACCCTGTGCCCTCAGCCACTTCTCACATGGCTTTGCCTCAAGGTCCTTCACATCTTCCTTACCCTCCTTTGGACACTCTCCAAAGGCTCAATGTCTTTCTTATATTGTGGTGCCCAGACCTGCCACAGCACTCAAGGTGAGGCCACCCCAGCCCCAAGCAGAGTGGGACAGTCCCCTCCCTGCCTGGCCTGATGCCCCCAGGACAGTGGCCCTTTAGGCTTCCAGGGCACTGCAGACTCAGATCCAGCTGGCCATCAAGCAGGATCCCCAGGGCACTTTCCATGGTGCTGCATTCCAGCCTCTCCTTCCCCAGTCTGTCCGTACATCCAGGGTTGCCCCATCCCAGGTGCAGAATCTGACACTGACACTAAACAAAGCTGGGAGGGCACACTGAGGCCCAGAGCTGGGCTGTGGCTGCAGGGCTGCAGCTGCAGCTGGGCTGTGTCCACAGGGGCTGTGTGCATGGCAGCCAGCTTTGGGACAAGATCATGCTGCAGGAGGTGATCTCAGGGGGGATGCTCGGAGCCAGCCCAGGTGAGGGGGGCACCCAGGGCTGCAGACATGGGGCACTGGGTGCTCTGAGCCCTCTCAGCTCACCAGTCCCAGTACAGGAGGTATCCCTGGAGCAGGAGGTGGGTTCAGAACAATGGGGAGCTTCATCAGGTGGAGAGGAGATGCTCTGGGAGGTCTCATGGATCCCAAATCCAAACCTCCTCTCCAGCAGCAAAGCCATACCCACCTGAGCCAAGCAGCAGCTTCTCTTTTGGTTGGAGTGGAGGAACCAACAAGAGAAGGAAGCCAGGGAGCTGGACACCCACACAAGTGTGGTGCCAAGGCCACCAGGAAGCCCCTCAGCACCAGCCCCTGTGACCCACGTGTGCCCCAGCCCCTCTCAACATGGCCATGCAGAGTCCCCATCTCAGCCCCATGGCTCTGTGCTGCTCCCACTCCTCAGGAGAGGCCCTTGGGACTACCAGGCTTCCTGCTCTTCCAGCATGACCCAGCCAGGGCCAAACCCAACCCCTGTGATTTGCAGTGGGGTTCCTTCCTCCTCCAAGAGCCCCAGCTGAGATCTCTGCCCAGCTACAACCCAGCCAAGGCCCCTCAAACCCCTGCTGACTGAGGCCTTCCAGTCACTGATGCCTCCCATTTGTTTTTCTCATCTAACATGACTGATCAAGTAAAACTTTAAATGCATTGAGAAAGGAGTGGATATTCCATAAAAACTGTATTCAGTGGATGGAGATTTGCTAGCAAGGTCCCAGCCATGCCCAGGTGGCAGGATGCCACCACGCAGTGGGATGTGGCTGCCTGGTGTCACTGAGCTCAGGGAACAGAAACATTCCTGATCCAACACACTGGTAAGATGTTCCTGGCCTTAAACATTGAAGGAAAAGTCTGTAAGGGAGCTGAATGTCTGTGCAGTGACCTAAGGGCCCAGGGAAGCTTCCCCAAGCTTTTGGGGGGCAGGGAATGACAAGGGACAGAGAGGCCATCAGCTGCTCTGCTGGGCTGCTGGCACCACTCTGCTCAGTCCAGGCTGCTGATGCCCTCAGGACACCAGTGTGGCTGTGATAAACCTGGGGCTGATTCTCTCAGGCACAGAAATCCTGGAGCTCTGTCGATATTCCCCACTGCTGTCACACCTCAGCCCCTGGGCAGAACAAGAGGTGACACAAGGACAGGTGGGCAGTGAACGGAGCAGGGACAAGCGTGGAAGCTCTGGCTGCACATCCCTGCTGCCCTGGCCAAATCTGGGACATGCTGGCCATTCTCTCGGCCCCAAGCACTGGGGGAGGGCAGCAGCTCCCACCTGCACATTCACAGCTCAGCCCCACAAGGGTTCTCCACCAGCCAGGCTGGCAGAGCACACCTGGAGCAGATCCTCCTGCAGCCCCTGCTGGGATCCACTCCAAGGAACAGCAATCAGAGAGACACCATTGCTCTGGAGTCCAGCCCAGAACTCACAAGAGCAACCCCAAGTCACCTCAGCAACCTCTTCCCACAGAAATATCCTGACCACAGCTGAGCTTCCCATCCCTGCACCTTTGCCACGATAATTCCACTCCCCTGAGAATACAGACCTGCTGGGAATCCATCCCAGGGCTGTTTATCAGCCAGGGAGCCTGTGGGACACACCCCACACCCTGCAGGACAGGACAGGACCCTATGCCCACAGCACCCACAGCCTCTTGCTCCCGGGGTGAGAACTTGGGGCTCAAGACACCCAGATTCAGCCAGGACTGACCCTGCTTTGCCTAAACACAAAGCTTCTTCTCCTCTTCCTCATTCCCTACTCCCACGGGTGGTGCCAGAGCTGGTTTGAATTGAACTGGCCTGGCCAGAGCCAGCTGGTGTAAATCACTGGGAATCAGCAGATGCCAGCGCTGGTTTCCGTGGGTGGGGGATTTGCTCCGGTTCATTTCCTTTGTCTCCCTTTTGGAGAGCTCTTCTGCCTCCTGGGTGATTTGGAGATCCTGGGAGACTTCTTGGGGAGGGTAAATGGGATTTCTCCGAGCCAAGCATTGAGCTCTGTGCGTGTGGGGTGATGCTGTGAGATCCCTCTGGCTTAGGGACAGTGCACAGAGGGGGTGCTGGAGGGACAGACCCTGCTCTCCTCACCAAGCGACACTTCAGCAGTTTGGCCTCTGGGGAAGCTTTGCTGGGCTGCTGCTCCCCCCTGGAAAGTGATGGTGGAGCTGGGGAAGGGATGGGAAGAAGGATCAGCCAGCAGAAAGGGGAGGAGAGGATCGGAGGAGAGCTCAGTGACTCGTGGGTGTCACACAAATGATGTGAAACTCGTTCAGAATTTGTCTCCAAATGTTTATGTGACAAACCTCTGGAGTCCCAAGACTTGTGTTGCCTGCCTGTGCCAGAGGCTCCCTGTCCCACAGGTCCCTCTTGCCCCTCTCCATGAGGCTGCAGAGGATCAGCCAGGGATAACCTGACTGTGGAAAGTGATGCTAGAGCCCAGCCAAAAACCAGGCTGAGATTTAAAGGAGCTGCCTGAAGGAAACCCTTTGGGGTGGGGAGCCCCTGGTACCTGCAGGACAGGGTGGTCATTGTGCAGCTCCTGTCCAGCAGGTCCTGCAGGGCTGATGTGGGTGGCACCAGGATGGGCTCAGCCTCAGCTCTCTGTCCCGCTGTGCTGCACAAATGTCCCTTTGCACACAGGGTACAGAGCAAGGCTTGCTGCTCAGCCTGCTGCTGTCCTGCCCTGTCCTCCTGGCCCTGGCAGGGCTTAGCTGCCCTCAAAGGACCTGGGACCTCCCTGAAACTCTCAGCCCGTGTCCAGCCCAGCCACCCTTCTGTGGCACCCAAACCCTTCTGGCAACAGCCCCACAGTGCAGGACAAACCCGTGGTGACATCCAAGCCCCTTCCTCCCCTGCTCCCGGCACTTTCTTCCCCGAGTGTGCTCAGCTGCACAAAAATCCCGGTGCAAATCCCTGTCTCAGAGCCACAACCTTGAAGCACAACCAGCCCTTGCTGCTTTTTTTTGGTCACCCCTGCATCCTGACGCTGGAATATCCTGCTCCTCCCCGGAGCCCCCAGCCCGGGGAAAGCACCAAACCTCCGCTTTTCCCGGGTAAACAGAGCAGGAGGGGATGGGGAAGAGGCCGCTGGAGCTACTTGTTCACAGAGGGAGCAGGTGGCGGGCGGCTGGTTCGTGTCGCTCGCAGCTCAGTAAAACGTGTCAGCACAGCCTTCAGCAGCTTTGCAGCTCAGCCCATCCCCTTGATAGAACTAATTCTCTGGCTGGGCAGAGACTTTTCACAGCTAAACACCTTCTTTGTTTTGCTTAATTTCTTTCTTTTTTTTCAGAAAGTTGAATTTTTCCTGTTCAAACACCTTCATTTTGCGCAGTTGTTTGAACACGGCTGCCGTGATGAGGCTGAGAGCTGTGGGGTGCTGAGTGGTCATCCCATGATTCGTTAATGATTCCCAATCTTCCCGGCGTGCTGAGGCTCCCAGGGCTGGGCAGGAAGGAGGTGCTGGCAGCAGAGCTGGGGGTGCTGAGTGCTGTTCCAGGGAAGACCCTGCAGCAGGCGCCTCTTGCTGCGCTTGCAGTTCCAAAATCAGCTTTGAGCCGCTGCGAAAGCCGCATGTCGGGAACGGAAATTAAAGGCCCCTTGATTCTGACATGATAGAGCGATTAAAGCCACATTTCTTGGCTTGGGTACCTAACTGGAAATGCAGATATAAGGCTTAGATCCCCAAGGGGATTCAGATTTCTAATCCCAATTTATGCAGCTAAATTCCTATTGATTTCCCCCAGGTAGGGCCCTAAATGCCTTTGTGGGCTGTGATCCAAAGTGGAGGTGTTGTGGCTTAGGAGGGGAGCCTCAGCCTTGACAGCCTGACCTCAGCTCTTAGGGGTGAAGGGCATTTTCCCGCCTTCCCTCCCAGGGGGTTGTGCTCTCCTGGGGCTCTGCAGGTTGGGGAGAGCCACCCCATCTCCTGTTGTCACTGGGTGGCCAGACTGAGCCACTAAATGAAGGTTCAGCTCCAAATATCAAGTCCTAAATCTGCAATTCCTTCACCAGAGAGAGCAGGACTGAGCAAATGGGAGTCTGCCTGGGGTCCCAGACACAGCCAGAGTGCAAATCAGTGGGGCTGGTTTGATTTGCTCTAATGCAAGGGGAGGCTGGTGGTGAACAGCTGGTGGTGAACAGCTGGTGGTGAACAGCTTTCAGATTCCTGCCTTTTTCTCTCCCTCCCCAGTGGGGGAAATCAGAAACTGGTCAGAAATCCTGCCCCTCATGATGGGAGTGAGCAGCAGGGACCATGGGGGACACGACAGCTTCCAGGTCCCCACTGGCTCTGGGCAAATCTCAGCTAAACTTCTCCACAGGCATCCCTAAACCTGGACACTGCTGCAGCTCCTGGCTTTCCAACAGCCCCTGCTGTCAGAGGGTCTGTCCCCACTGAGGGGTGGGATTTGTGTTTCAGTGCTGTAGAACCCCATGAGTGCCTAGGGGCAGGAAGGTGCATTTTTGTGCATTTTTTGAAGCTGGGCCCAAGCGATCCCTCCCTTCACCAGGAGCTGGGGAATCCCAGCTCTCAGCTGTGTCTGTGCTCTCAACCACAGCCCTGGGCTGGCTCCCTGAGCCCATCCAACAACCACAAAACTATCCCAGGTGCTCCCAAGAACTGCTGCAGCCTGGAGTCCTGTGGGATGTGCAGGACATCATGTACAGCTGCTCCATGGGTCTGCAGAGTTCCTGCTGCCCCATCCCCATGGGACTGAGAGCTCCTCCAGGCTGTTCAGACTCTGGAAAGAAATTTCCAGCCCCTTTTACACACAGCAACCCCACATGCTCAGCTTGTGACTGGGGCATGGAGGAAAAGCACATGGATCAAAGGGGGGTGTGTGGGGCGAGGCAGCCCTTGGGGAGGGCAGGGACACCATATTGTGTGTCTGCTCTGGGGCTGAGCGTGGGCTCAGAGCTGGGTGCTCAATGTGCTCAGTCTGGGCATAAAAACATTTCTGTGAGCCATCTCAGAGCATCCCAAAGGCAGCTGGGAGCCACACTCCCAGGTGTCACAGGATAAAATGCAATCCAGCACTGGGACAGGACAGGATCACCCTATAGCACTTATGGCAGGGATGCCTTTGGCTCTTAGACCTCTGGAGGTTTCCCCAGGTGGCCATGAACTCCTGTTTCACCTCCCACAGCACTGAAGCTGCCCTTGCTTCCATCCCAAAGAATTATTTTACCATCTCCTCCATCAGTCCCTGGGAACGACTGTTAGAGTCATTTGGAGAGCTCCAGCTCTGCTTGCTGCAAGCTTCTGGCTCTCGGCCTGTGCTGAGCACACGTCCTGAGGGAGGGGATGCTCTGGAGTAGCCCTCTCCTTTCCCAGGGAGCATGGATGGGATCATCCCTGGGGGACAAGCGCAGGGACTGCAGTGTCTGGCTCACACAGCACACGGTGACTGCGAGGGATCACTGCTGTAATTTAATTTGGGCTGCGCTCCGCTGGGAGTCTTTGCTTCAGAGCTGGCTGCTTTAATATAAAGAAGCTTTAATAAAATAGCAAAGCTAAGGCAGAGAATCCTTCCCAGGTTATTCATTTCAGCAGTGGAATACTTCTCCTGTGCTTTGCCATTGAATGGAGCAGGGGTTGGTTCTCACTGCACTGGGTCTGGTATCACCACACTGGGTCTGGTATCACCCACTGGCTCTTCTCACCAAGCTGTTGTGCATGATGCCCTTGGCAATTATCATGTGCCAATTAGTGCCCTTCATCCCTGGCCAGTGCTCCCAGCAGGGTGGCCTCAGCCATCCCTCCAGCATGGCCAGGAGCTGGAATAGGGCAGCACATCTCTTTCAAGCCCTGGAACTGGGATGAGCTGGGGCTGGGCCGCTCCAGTCATGCCTGTTTTGTTATCTACAGGATGGTCCCCAGCTCTGAAGCAGGCTCAGCCTGTGAACCAGGATTCCAGGGGCCTGGATCTGCCCACAGAGGATCTGTGCCAAGCCCTGGTGCACAGCAAGCCTCTGGCACTGGATTGGATTTAACCAAGAGGCTGGGAGTTTGTGGTTTGGTCACCTCCTAAGCTGTCCCAGGAGCTGGGCTGTCCTTGGTCACCTCCCAGCTGGGAGCAGCAGTTCCCAGGAGCTGGCAGGGATTTGTCCACCAGCTGAGTTGAGTCTGTGACCAGTTTGCCAAGGCAGAAGCACCTGCTGGGCACCAGAGCATCTTCTGGTCTCCCCAGTGGGCTGAGGAGCTCTTGGCACAGCGCAGGAGTGTGGGGCACCGAGGGCAGCCCTGCCCTGTGCCGGGCACAGCCACCACGGCCCCGAGCTGTGCCACTCCCCGGCGGGGCAGGGAAAGCGGGAGGAGCTCTTTACGCTTTTATTTGTTTGTTTTGGTGCTCTGCAGACCCAAACCTTCCCCTGGGATCCCGCTGCAACCCCTGGTAACTGAACCTTTCCTGCATGATGCCACGGCTCCTTGGAGCAAACCGAGCCCTGCCTGCAGCGGATCCTCACCATCAGTGTGTCCCAAAGATCCCCGGAGAGCAGCGCGGCTGCTCCGTGCCCACTCTGGGAATTCGCTGCCTGTGCTGCGGGAGAGGATTCCCGGAGCTCCCGGCCAGGCAGCCCCGCCGAGGGAGAGCCGCGAGAGCAGATCCCAGCGGATAACGGCCATTAACCTCTCCCTTGGAACAAGAAGGTGCAAATGAGCCCACAGTAGCCTCCTTTCTTCTGGCTGAGCAAGATTGATTGAAAAACAAATTGGCGCAAATAAAGCATGTAATTAGATTAAAGCCTCTCGCCTGGAGCGGCTGGAAAGCGGCAGCGAGGGATTCCCGGGAGCCCGCAGCCCCTTCCCACCTCTGCAGCCCCAGCGTGGCCTGGGGGCCACCAGCCCCAGTGCTCCAGCAGGACGCCAGCACCTCCAGGATGTGACCGGGCTGCTCCCGGGGATGAACGGCCTGGGGGATTTTTGGTGTTTCAGGACAGGGGTGCCCAGAGCAGCTGTAGCCCCATCAGCAGCATCCCAATTTCCCCAGATCTAAAGGGAGCAGGAGGCAGACTATGGCAGCTGGTGGCACAGTGGGGACAGCCCAGCTGTGCCAGACACTCACTGGAAAACCAGCCCTGCACTGGAAAACCAGCCCTGCACTGGAAAACAAACCCTGCACTGGAAAACCAACCCTGCACTGGAAAACAAACCCTGCACTGAAAAACCAGCTTTGCACTGGAAAACCAACGCTGCACTGGAAAACTCCCCACCAACATGGAGTTTTACAGCTCATCCACTTTATCTCTGCCCCCTCCTCTCCCCTCTCCCAGGAGCAGCCAGGGCTGGCTGCACATTTCCTGCCCCCTTCCCACAGGATCCATCTCAGTGCTGAGCCCCAGGACACGCTGGGGACATGAGGTGCAGACCCAGGGGTGCTCTGCCAAAAGCCACTGCCAGCACCATGAAATACATTCCTAGGAAACCATCTGTCCTCGGGAGAGTCGAGCACCCCATAAATTCCTGCCTGACAGCGGCTCCCAGCCGAGTGGGAAAAATCACAATTTCTGTTCTGGGAGACATGCAGAAACAGGGAGCTGGTGCTGGGGACAAGAGCTTCGTGTCACCAGGGACAATCTCAGAAATGTCCCAGGAAGAATCAGTTCCTTTCACTTCAAAATCATCATCCTTAATTTTCTGATGTGTTTGACAGTGATGCTGAGCTCGCCAGTCTTGGCTCTGAAGCTCGTGGCTTGATTATGGTGCCCAGGGTTTGTGGGAACCCAGGTTCCCCCAGGGATGTGGGGATGGAGGGATTGGAGGAATGGAGAGAGATGGGGATGAAGAGATGTGGAGATAGAAGGATGGAGGGATGTGTGGACAAAAGGTTGCAGGGATGAAGAGATATGGGAATGAAAGGATAAGGGGGTGGAGGAATGGAGGGGTTTGGGGGTGGAGAGAATCAGGTGCAGGGATGTGGGGCTGGAGGAATGAAAGGATTTAAGGGTGGAGGGAATATGGTTCAGGGGTGCAGGGCTGGAGGAATGCAGGGATTTGGGGGTGGAGGGCTGCAGGGATGGAGGAAAGAATGGCTGTGGGGCTGCAGAAGACTTGCATTGGGATGAGAAGAGCACAGCGCAGTTGTGCATGAAGCTTATCTGCATTCCAGCAGTTTGGGAGGGGAATGTTTTAGGTTTTTTCCCCCCAGACTTTCTGAGCTATTTCGAAGTGACCAGAATTTCCTCACTGGAAGCTCCTCTCCCCTATTGTGCTCCCAGCCATTCACTGGGGATCACCATGAGAATCCTCCTTTCAGAGGGAGCTGGATGCTGCTGATCAATCAGTCAATCAATCATGCAGTCAATCCATCACCTCGCTTACAGCTGAGACAAGCCAGAGAATGCCCATGCAGGGCTGAATGAATTCCTCCTTTCACTGGGGGATGGGTACAAAGCTGGAGACCCCCAGGCTGAGCCCAGATTTATCCAGGGGTGAATGAAACGCCGATTTCCCCTCCCGACTGCACGGCAGGGAGCTGGGCAGCCCTTTATTCCCAGGCTGTGGGATGCTCCCGGCTCTCCACAGGGCTGACACTTGCTCAGAGCCAAGGGCTCTGGCTTTTCTCCCTACCGCTGCAAAGTCCCCCCAGTCCCTGGATCTAGGAGCATCCTCACCAAGAAGAGCCGGCTGTGCCCCAGCCTGGCAGTTCCCCCGAGCAGGAGCCCTTTGGGGAGGAGGCTGAGCCCTGTGCCCAGCTCCAGCACTGCTGATCCCAAGCCCACACTCCTGTTCAGGGAATAGCAGTGCTGGGGGAGGGCTGGGACAGGTCCCTGCTCCCAGTCCAAAGGAAACCTCCCGCTGGCTCTCCAGCCCCACGCTGTCATTTCCAAGCCAGCCTGGCACCCTGACAGATGTTGTGGAGGCAGCTGGTGGCTCCCAGGGGGTGACTCCTTGTTTCCAGCTGCTGCAGCTCATGAAGAGGAGCTGTGGGACATTTAATCCTTTCCTACTGTCACTTTTCCCTCGGAGCAGTTGCTGCAGCAGGAGTCACAGTGTTGATGTGGCTGTGAGCTGGGAACAGAGGTCCTCTGCTTCTGCTGGGGAATGGAGCTGCTGAGCCAAAAAGGCCATGTTTCCATGGGAATGCGCAGGTAGAGGTGGGTTGGGAGGCTGGAAGTGAGGTGTATCTCAGCTTTCCAACCCCTGGACCTCCAGTGGGAGCAGGGCATTTAATCCATGTTCCCCCTGGGCCTGGTGAGGTTTCCCTGGGGTGGTGCAGGTGCAGCACACCCGAGGACCCCTTTTTCATCAATGTCTAGCCATGGAAATGGGCTGTGAGCCTGTGGTCACCCCCTGAAATCTGCATTTTACCTTGCTACTGGGGGTAGGGGAGCCCATTCCTGCTGCTCACCCCGGGATTGTCCCAGGAGAGATGGAATGTACCTGTGCATCACCTCAATTAGGCATGGACAGGAAAAATTGAAGCTTTAGTCATTCAGAAAAAAGAAAAACAACCCTTTTATAGGGCAGAAGGACCCTGACTACCTGCAAATGATGCTGAAACAGGAGTTGCAGCTCTTTATGGAAGTCAGTTTTTCCTATTCCTGGCTCTTGGGAGAGGATTCTGGCTAAAATTTGGATCCCACAGCATGCAGCCACCTCTGCACTGGGTCTCCTGTGCACTTTGGGGAAGCTGCACCCTGCAGCCAACGCTGTTCCCAGTCTGTACACCCTGGGGGAGCCCCAGGGGTCACTCAGAACTGGCTTTTCCCTTTCCTGCATTTACATCCAGCCTCTTCCTCACCAGCCAGGAACAAAAGAGCCCAAAATGACATTTGGAAGGGTCAGATCTGGTTTTGAAACTGCAGAGGTTGATTTCCAGGGGAAAACCATGTGGAGCTGCATCAATCCAATCACCTGGTTTTATTTAAGTTTACTGGCTGAAATCATCCACCTCAGATAATCATTCCCGAGAAAATCTGGATTTGATTCAGATAAGACAAGGTCTGACTGGCAGGTTTGTAAACCTTCACCCCACACTGCTATTTTTGTTTGCCCTTTCACTGTGGTCTCTTTTCTCTGAGAGGGACCAAAAAAGACCAGAAAAGGCTCTTCTTGCCTGGCAGCAAAAATGAGGAGCAGCCCCTCCTCAACCTCCAATCTCCTGGAATAGGAGAGCATGGATGCATTTCATCTAAACAATCCAGTTTTGGACTGTTTTCCCAAATTGATCGGGACCTCTGAGAGTTAAGCAGAGCCAGGCAGGACCCCCAACACCAAAGCTGACATTGTCCCACCCCTCATTCCGAGGCCAGCTCTGGCCTGTGGTCCCTGCAGTGGCTCAGGTGGGAGTGATGCTCTTGGCCACTTTCTGTCCCACAGGAAAATCCCACAGGAAATCAAGCAGCACCTCTCCCAGAACTGGCTGCACTCAAAGTCTCCCACTAATTGCTTTTCCCATCTCTGTTTTGCTCCCATAGCTTGGGAGCTCTGGCTTGTAAACACTCCGATTAGGGATTTGGCCAACCCCCCAGATTTCAGCAGGGTGGAGCTGGGAGCTGAGGGATGCCAGGACACAGCACCATCAGATGCTCCCTGTCGAGGAAAAGGGATGAAATATGGAGGGTTCAAACTCCTTGGACAAAACAGTGCTTAAAAACTGCAATAAAATCCCTGTGAGAAGAATTAGGATGGGACACTGAGCCTGTTGGATTGCTCAGCCTGGCTCAGCCTTCACTGGGCTGTCACTGGGAGGTGGCACAGGTGGCTTCTGGTGAGATGGATTGGTCACTCCTGTGGGCAGGGAATGGGGATATCTGGCCCTCCAGGGGACACAGGGATCCACGAGGCACTATCCAGGCATTTCTCAGCATTCCCAGATCATGCTCCCAAATGATGCTCTCCCAGTCTCCAGCCAGGGCTCCTCAGCTAAGGGAGATCTCTAGCCCTGCTGGGATGTCCTCAGCTTTTGGCTTTGTGCAAACTGAACTGGGCTTTAGGTCCTTAAACAGCCCCTCTGCCATGGCAAGGATGCAGAGTTGCTGCTGCTGTGTGTATGTGGGGCAGAACTTGTCCTTTAAATCAGTCCTGTGGAAAACCCTGGGATCAACATCCCTGTGATACTGGGGACTGAAGGCCTTGTCCCTTTGCTTCCGGGGTTTCCCACCCTGGGACTTCACCTGAGCGCAGGATGGGTGACACAGCCTGGGTGACAAACCCTGCCACAGGACTCGGCTCAGGGTTCAATCCAAGGTGACATCTGTCACTTTTAGTACAAACTCCTTAATTCATGAACCCTCCTGCACTGCTGAGACAAAAGGAAACAGCTTTTACACCTCGTGCCCTTCACAGCTGGGGCTTAAACACCCCAGGAATCTTCAGGCAGCAGGACAGGACAAGTCAGCTTTTCCTGGGACTCTCTGGCTCCTGCTGTCATCCCCTGGTCAGAACCATTTGACCCAGGGGAACTGGTGACAGGGTAGCTCCTCGGTGACATGGGGGGCAGGTGTTGGCTCCTGTAGGGGTGTAAATCAGGAGGGGAGGATGGAGGGGTGCAGCACAGTGGTGGGGGAGGTGTCATTGATATTTGGCACAAGGACAAGGGGAGGGAATGGGAGGACACAGATGCTGTGATGTGCCAGAGCTGTCTGGGGACAATCCCCTGGATTGCAGCTGCCACCAGTCCCATGATCCCCAGGGCTGTGCTGCTATCCTCAGGCTGCAGCCACTGCTGCAGGACCTCCAGCTGCAGCAATCCTGCTCTAAACCAAGGCTCTGCCCCTGCTCTTGCTGGCACTGAGAGACCTCTGCACACACCTGCCCCCAAAATGCCACAAACCATAGGCATGTCCCACCCTGAGCACATGAGGACATTGCTCTAACATAGGTCACAGCAGCACCTCAGATTGCTTGGCACAGGGAATACATGGATCTGGGCCAGTGATGGGAATGCTCCTATGCAGCAGTGAGCAGGTATTAAGTGGTTTTTCCCTTTTGGAGGATTTGGAGTTCTCCAGCCCTTCTCAGTGGAACTGCTCTCTCAGCCTCTTGAGGAGGTAACCACGAAACTTCAATAACCTTGAGTCCTTACCTCTTTTCCATCAAGTGGTTCCACTTGGATACAACACTGGGTAACCCCCTTGTGCTCACAGATTCAGCACATCTGGGAAAATCTCCTGCACCTTCCCTGCACTCCCAGGTGCTCCGAGGAACACCAGTCTCTCAGGATGCTCCACACTTGTTTCAAATACATTTGGACATAAGAGGAAACCACTTGTCCCAGTACAAACAAGAGGAATAATGCATTTAGTGCAATTTGTCTTGAGGGAAGTGATTGCTGAGGAGACATTTAGCACCAAGATGCTCCAAAAGAGGAGAACATACCTGCAGGCTCCTCTGTGCTGCTGGCGGCTGTGGTGGGAGGAGCAGCTGGGATCTCTGCAGGACAGCCCGGAGCACACAGGAACAGAGAGGAGACAAAAGGAGGACAAATTATTCCAAACCCCAAAGAGCCTGGTCCCTGCTGGTTCTGCATATTCCCTTCCCAACCATATCTGCCAGCAAGGAGGGTTCCCAGCTATGCCCCCCAGCAGGAGACCCCAAACCAGTGCACCAGGAACTGGGGAACCAGGCATCCCTCGAGGGTGTTGCAAAGGGGATTTTTAACAAAAAAATTTAGCTTCTGTCTGCATGCTGCCCTGTACCCAGCCCCTGTGGGCTGCTGTCACTCTTTGTCCCTGCGTTGTCCCTCCAGCTGCTGTCCCCACGCCTGTCCGAGGCAGTGCTGGCACTCCCCTGGTGTGTGCAGGTACAGCACTGCAGCTCAGCCGGGATGCAATGTTGCCTCCCACAGTTAAAGGAAACACAAACACATCTGGTGCCAATTCCCTGGTCCCTGGCTCTGATTTGGGGCCAACTTTGCAGAGCTGAAACCTCATCATGCTCTGGTTATTCATTCCCAAGCCTGGCTGTGTTTGTTGACATTGAAAGGATGGACAGTGGATGGAGGGAGTTGTATGGACCCAGCTTTGCAGGATGCTCTCCTTTCCCAGCTCTCACCATGAATGTCCTTCCTGCATTTCTGTGCATTCCTGGGAATCCTGGAGGGGGAACACCCCCCCAGTCCAGTCTGAAAGTGGAATTTAGTCATGAGCTAGGAGTGGGCATCTGCCTCTTTCTGCCTGTGCTCTTGGAAAGATGCACAGCCACAAAGGCTGGGTTTGCTGGGCTGTGTGACAGCAGCTTGTAGGGGTGCAGCCTAGTCAGCATTAGGGGATTTCTGGGGTCATTCACCTTCATGGAATTAAACACAGCACAAGCCACAGTGCATGGCCAGGCAGCACCCACAGCCATCCCAAAGCCAGGGCTGGGGTTGTGCTCATGCCTGGCCTGAGAGAGACCCCAAGGGGACCTTGCTCCTTCCCCCAGGGTGTTTTTTTCATGACTACAAATCTCTGGGACAAGGGAATTGTAAGCAGTGGTAAATCAGAGAGTAACTGTGCCCCTGCAGGCAGGGTGGCAGCCCCTTGCCAGGGGCAATGTACTGGGGCCCTCCCAGAGCAGCGTGGGCAGGGATGGAGCCCTCCACTCCCCAGGTGTCCAAGATGTGTGACCTACATCCCCTCCCACACACAGGATATGCTGAGTGACACTTCTCAAGGATGAAAATGTGCTGGATTGGGTTTTTGTAGGATGAGAGAATTGCAAGTTGCTCATATCTTCACTTTAATTGCTCTCATGTCATCTGTGCTGATCCAGCTCCCAACAACTGTGCAGCACCTTCATGGCCTGGCTTGGAAAGGATTTGGAGCAGAAGCTTTGGCCCCTGGGCGAGGATGTTTTGCAGTGACACCAAGAAGGTGGCTCCCTTGGGTGGCAGGGCAGTCCTGCCAGGCTCACGCCAGCCTTGAGCCAGGTCAGCCACTGCATGAGCACAGCCCAAACCCTGGATGGGTCATGTTGAAATCCTGGGCCTGTCTTTATTTAGTGCCATGAATCCCTCGGGAACTGATGCAAGGAGCAATTTACTCTCTGATTTAGCCCAGCCCTGGGGAATGATTCATGATAAACCTTTGTGCATACTTGCTGCAGAGCAGGCTGGAGCCACGGCTGGAGATCTTGGGGACACAAGCATCTGCTTTGGGCTCTTGCTGTCCCATTGCGACATGGGGAAAAATGAATCTCAAGTGACCCAAAACCACCCTGGAATGTATGTTTGCTTCAGCAGGAGAAGGTGGAGAAAGGGTATCTGCTTCAGAATTTGGCAATGGCCATGCTGAGAGGGGAGAACAGTGTGGGAGCACAACGTGGGTTCCCAACAGAGGCTAGATTCTTTTAACCTTCACTTTTCTTGTTGGGCCTTTTCCTTCTTTTAGCAGCAGGGAATCACCCTCAAGGAGAGAAGTTCCTCCTTCCCATCCCATCCCATCCCAGGCACACTAATTTTGATGCTTTATTTTGAAGGGTGGGTGGAGATGTCTCTCAAGGTGCATGAACCACTGAATGATCCAGCAGCAGCAAACCCCACAGGCAGCAGAGAGAGGCACTGGTCTAGAACCCAACTTCCCCGGCCAGCCAGAGCAGGGGCTGAGCAGGGATCTGGGTGTTTGCAGAGCAGATGCTGCAATGGAGGGACTCTGGGAGCTTTACCTGGGGCTTCTGCTGGTGTTTCAAGAACAGAGGGTGGGAGAAGCCTCGGGAAGGCAAATTGAAACACAAACCCAAGGAAGCCAATGGGAAAGCAGCTCATGTTTCTGGGAGGGTTGTGTGAGTGCATGAGATGCTTCAGCAATCCAGGTGCTCTCAGATGTGATGGCAATTCCATCAAACAAGCAGCTCCTCTGATCTGAGTTCTGTGTCAGAGCAGATTTTGGATAGAAAAACCTGTTTGCAGTGATCTGCCTTAGCATCCAGCCCTGATGTGGCATCCCTAAATAAATGTGCTCTTGGGGCACCTCTGTTCCATGGAGCAAAATAAAATTCCCAGCAAACTGGGCTGTAGATGCACTCACAGAACCCACCCAATGAGGCAGGTGAGCTGCTGGTGCTGGATTTGGGACCATGTTGGGGCAGTGTGGAGGGCAGTGTGGAGGGCAGAGGTCTCCAGGCAGCTCTGCCCCCCGAGCCCTGGTGGGGTTCAGCAGCCCCCAGCCCGGGCAGTGGCTCCTGCAGGATTTAAAGGGTTCAGATCTTACTCTAGAGACACGGAAAGAAGATCCACCTACTTATGCAGGGCGCGATGGGGGAGCGGCTCTGCTGGTAGCCCTTGGCGCAGCGGTTGCAGGTGATGCCGGTGACGCCGTCCTTGCAGGGACACTGGCCCGTGGTTTGGTTGCAGGTCTGGCCAGCGGCACCCACGGGGTGGCAATCACACTCTGCGGGGGAACACACGACAGCAGGGTCAGGGGAGGGAGGGCACAGCGGGCACAGGCGGCGAGGTGGTATCGGCTGGAGAGGGACTAGGACTCGGAGCTGTGGCAGCTCCCCCAGCAGCTCCACCTCTCTGCTGCTGGCACTGCACCTCCGGCAAACCTCGGGGAATGACCTGGAACAGAGCTGGCATTTGGAACAGGGGGTGGGGGACAGCGCCTGGGGACACGGGACAGCTCCAGAGAGCGACTGGCCCTGTCCATCCTGCTGGAGAGATGGGAGTGCAGTCAGGATCTGCCCCTGGTGCTGAGGAGATCCGGGAGGCAGCGTGGGGATGGATCCTGACCCACGGACACAACTCCTCATCCCATGGGTGCTGAGGTCAAGAGTTTGCAGGATTTGAAGAGGAGGGGAGCAGCACCCACTGCCCCCACCCAGCAGCTCCAAACTCCCCAGGGCTCCCAGGAGCAGTGACAGGGCTGTCACAGAGGCACAAACCCAGGGCTGTTCCATCACCCCTCAGCACACAGATCTCAGGCTGGAAGCACTTGCAGAGAGCTTGGGAATTCATTTCACGTGCACTCCAAGAAAAATCAAACCAGTCCTTTCAGAGCTCTCGCTCGAGCCCTTCCCGCTGAGCAGCATCCCTGGCAGCTGGCACTGAGGGCACAGGAAGGAAATGCCCTTGTGGGATGCAGGCAGGCTGGAGGACCTGCTGTTCCCGGCCAGATGGATGGAGCCTTGATGGCAGAGCTGGGCAGATGTGAAGGGTTTGGCAGGAGATGTAAATACTGCACTTGAAAACGTTCACTATCTCATTTCCCACAGTGGGACTTTACCGGCGCAGCTGTTTGGGGGGAAAAAAAATTTTAAAAGGGCAAAAAGAAGAAAAGCCAAAAAAAAAAAAAGGGATCAGGGCTTGTTATCATCACTGCTCCAAAAGGATTACGGCCTCGCACATTTGTTAACAGCCCTGATTTCTAAGAGCTGCAAGCGCCGTGCCAGACTGTGGTCTGCCCCTGCTGAGCGGTGGCAGGGAGAGGCAGGCAAGCAGGAAAGCTTTCCTTTTCTTCTGCAGCATCCTCGGGAAGGAGCCAGCCAAATCCCTCCCTGGGGAGCACTGATCCTGCTCTCCTTCTGCCCCTCAGGGGAGCTGCCTGCCAGAAAGAGGGGTTGGGGAAAACCTGTCCCACTGCCTGGAGCCTGCAGGGGGCTGGGCTGGGGGTCAGGGCCAGGGCGAGTGTCCCCATGGGCACCAGTGGCTTCAAACTCCCCAAAGCCTGCAAAATGGGTACATTACTCCAATGAGGGCTTTTTCTGGACCCTGCAATGCTTCTGTGTTTGTCTTGCACCCCCCTGGCTCTCAAACGCCCTAAATCTGCCTCACTGGGGGCCAAGAGATCATGTCACACATTCATTTTGGGTTTCTGAGTTTGGTGTTTGGCTGGAGCTTCCCTCCAACCCATCCCAGCACGATCCTGCTCCCTGCACCAGCAGCCCCCAGTTTGACCCTTACTGAGCAGCAGCTCCCAGGCTGATCCCCTCCCAGCAGGGTTTGGATGGTGCCTGGAGCACCCCTGCACTGGGATGTCCAACTTCTCCCGGCACGGCACATCCCAGATCTCCAGCAAACTGCCACCACCCCTGACTCCACCAGTCCTGGGTGGGAAGAGACGGAGCCTTGCCAAAACCCGATGATTTTTCACATGGAATGGAAAAATTCCCTCAAGAAACCAACAAAGCTTTTGCTCCCTTTCTCCTCTTTTCCTAACACTTCTGATTTGAGGGTTTTGATTAAAAGTCCTGCTCTTCCCCCGCTGCTCTGAGCTGCCCCTGGGAAACAACTGCTTGCAAATCTGCCCACAGCACAAAACTTGATTTTCTAAAGCTAGTTTTTATTGGGAAAGTTTTAACGTGAAGTCAGCGTGGCTGGTGATGAGCAGAGGGATGTTTAGGTGGGAAAATCTGCACACTGCAGCCCCAAGGGATGGCTCAGGTAATGCTGGGGGAGAGGAAATAAAAACGCATTAAAGCGAAAGCCTGAAGGAGAAACAGGAGAGAAAAGAGTTAAAGAAGAGCAGAGAGGCAGGAGTTAATACAAAAATAAGCAAATGAGGGAAGGGTTACCCAAGAAGAGGCAAAGGGCAGGAGGATGGGGACGAACACGC
This sequence comes from Lichenostomus cassidix, assembly GCF_008360975.1. Taxonomy (NCBI): domain Eukaryota; kingdom Metazoa; phylum Chordata; class Aves; order Passeriformes; family Meliphagidae; genus Lichenostomus; species Lichenostomus cassidix. The sequence continues at coordinate 10,982,439 of NC_139498.1, forward strand.
CTCATGTTTCAGGCGTCCCCTCCGGGACTGCTTCAGGCATCGCCTGCAAAGCCCATCCTGTGAGTAATCCTCCCCCATGGGAGCGAAGTGCGCTCATTTCAGTGGGACCGCTTGGACGAGAGAGGTAAAAAGGGAAAAAAAAAGCCTTGGTGATGAGTAAGATTCCCAGAGTCAGGCTCTGGGAGGCCGGGCTGAGAGCACAGAGCGCTCTTTGGGCAGCACATAAATAAATAAATAGCGATGCTGCTGCTTCCTTCCCTCATGAGGTAATGGCTCGGCTCAGCTCGGCCGGAGCTGCCGGCGTTATTTTTACAGCCGTGTCTGTCTGAGGATGTCCCCTCTCTCCCCAGTCCGAGCTCCTGCGAGGGGTTCTCGTGTCCCCATGGGTGATGTCCCCAAGGATGGCGGAGAGCACGAGTGGTAGAGGCTCTGGGACTCAGCCCGTGCTCCAGGATTTCACCAGGAGAGCCCCCCGGCTGATCTCTGCCGGCTCACTCTGCCACACCGTGTGAAAATCCTCTCTGGGTGCAGGGCTGGGCTTTGATCCCAACTTCCCTCTGGGCACGGCACCCTGTGCCCCCCGGGGCAGCAGCACTCGGGCTCCTTCCATGCCCGAGCCCGTTTTGCCTTGTCTGACTCCCCGAAAACTCTCGGGGTCAGCAGCAGCTCAGCGCTCCTGGGGAGCGCAGGGAGGCAGGAGGTGCTCTCGGCAGTGCCTGCAGATGTGGATTTGCTGTCCCTGTCCTCGAGAAACTGAACCAGCGCCAGCAATTAGGAGCAATTAAAGGTAATTTGCAGTTCCCTGGCCAGTGCAAACACTTGCAGCCAGCAATTACAGGCTCTTCTCCTTCCCCAGCCATGGAGGGCTGGGCTGCTGGTGCTCGATGCTGATTTTTCCAATCCAGTTCAAATTCCTTTGGGTTGTGACCCCAAATTGAGGGAAATCTGCACCAGGATCTCAGCGGGGGTGTGATTGCCGCTAACACCCCTCTGGCATCGCCGCTGCCTTTCTGATGGCCACCTTGGGACTCACAGAACAGGTCTGCATTCCTGAACTTCCTCGGTTTTATTCCTGAACTTCCCTGGTTTCGTTCCCGAACTTCCCTGGGTTTCAGTCCTAACTTTCCTGGATGCAAGGGTTTGTCCATCACGCACCGAGGTGCGGAATGGCAGCAGTGCCCTGCACTGAGCAGAGCCCTCGGGGCACCAGAGCTGAGGAAACCTCTCTGATCAGCAAAGGAGGGTGTGTGACATCCTTGGAGATGGTAAGGGGGATAACGCGTGACTTTTCCTCATGCCTTGCTTGAAAGGATCACCCCACAGAGGAGGATGCGAGGTCACAGCGAGATGGGAGAGACGCAAACAGGGATGATACTGGAGCAAGAAAAAGAGGTGTATGCAGTCTGTCAGTCCACAGAGTATCGGGGGAAGGGAAATAACTCTCAGGATTTCGTTTTTCTTAAAATCTTTAAGAAAAATATATGCTAAGTGGCAGAGATGACCAGGGATTCCTAGTGAAAAATGAAGTTGTTTCCTGCTCAAAAGCGTGGCTGTGGAGGAGAAAAGAAGGAGCAGGAATCCGTGCTGAGGATTTAATGGGGAATGAGAGTGGGGGTGCCTCTGCTCCCAAAAGCTGATTTTTCCTATAAAATAACCGCAGCCTGGAAAGCAGGGAGCTGAGAGCACTTCCAGGTGAGCACCTTGAGCTTGGCTGCTCCAGATGTGAGGAGACCACGTCTCTCTCTCTGCGAGACAGACCCAAAGTGGCCGAACGGATGAGGGGAGAGCAGCCAAAATCCGGAGCGCAGAAGGATGCATAATTGAGAGGAGGGAACAGGATGGCTCATCCACGCTGAAGGGTCCCAATTAACTGCATCCACTCCAGGAAAAGATTTAGGAGTCAATGAAACATCTGGCTGATTGCAATGGAGCTCGGAAGAGCCACAAGATGGGAGGCTGAGCTGTGAAAGGGGGAGAGAGAGAAACTCTGAATTCATATCAGGGCACTATAGAAATCAATAGCACGTCCTCAGCTGGGAGCCGGAGTGAAAGGCACGGAGAGCACCCATGGAAAAGATTCGGAACGCCTTGCCAAGAGACGGTGGAGAGCTGCCAAGCAATGCACAGCGCCGGCAAGGTCAGACAGGTGCTCCTCTTCACTGGTCCTTAAAGCCCAGGAACAAAGGGACATTGAGGGCGTTGAAAAGGCAACCTTTTCAGCGATAAAAGGAAACGCTGCTTTGCACCGCACGTAATTAACTCGTAGAACTCCTGCTACGAGACACCATGGCAAGGGCCCAACAGGATTAGATAGGGCTCTGAATGAGAACATCTGTAGTTACATTAGCTGGGATTAATATATATACGGATATAAGCACTGCCAGGCAGCTCCTCACCGCCTGCAGTCGGGAGGAGATTTCCCCCGGGGCCAAGCTCTGCAGAACTGGCTGCTGTGGGGTTTTACAGCTCTGTCTGGAGCTTCCAAAACAGCCCCTATTTTCTGTACAAACCTGCTGAGGCAGAGCATCACCCTCCCCAGCCCAGCCAGCGACGCCTTTCTGTGCCTCAGCTCAGGTTTGGGGCTAAAAAACACCTGGAAGCAAATCTTAGGGCGGTGCACGGGATAAAAAACCCCATGGTTTTCAATTCAACTGGTTGAACTTGCTGAGATGGCTCTGCTCCACTGAAGTTTGACAAATAGCATGACAAAAATGCAAATATTTTCGCACCCCTGGTGTTTGGGCGGAGGTATTCCCAGCTGCTAATCCTCCCCCACACACGTGTGGTGAAAGGTAAACAGAGGGATAAATCTCCAGGCTCAGCTCTCCTCAAGTGTGACCTTTACTGAGAAGGTACCCGAAAAGATCTGCATTTTTTGAGAATTAGCATCTTCCTGTTTTCGGGGAAGCTGCTTCCTTGGGAGGTTTTCAGAAAAATCCTTTTGCCTGGGCAAGAGAAAAGGGGTGGATTTCCCAGGGTGTCCAGATTCCCTCTTGTCACCCTGGATATGCCAGGATCAAAAACCTCATAGAGCTTCCAGATCCAGCCTTTGGACTGAGCAGGAACCCAGCAAGGCTTTAAACCGGAAAAAACACCTTAATTTGCAATAGTCATTGATAAAGGTTCCTGTATTTGGAAATCACGCTCCGTTTTAAATATGAATTCAAGTCCCAGGTAGCCAATGTGCCTTAGGTGCACATTTATATTTAAGCAGGAAGGCTTTAAAATGCTTTTCCAGAATTGTGGCCAAAATTGTTTCCCTTTGGTTGCTTCCCTTCTTTCCTCTGAAGACTTCAACAGGAGTAAAAAATGTAGTCACAGAAAAATTCTGCTGGAAAAAAATGCAACAAACCCAGGTTTGTTGTCAAAACAAATTCAACTTAAACTCTCCTGTTGCCTTAATAACACATTCTGATGCAGCAAACATATCTCACTTAACCTTATGGTTTAGTGTTTAGAGGGGTGGTTCTGACATTGTTACTTATGTGATGGTTTTTTGTTGGTGGAGAGTTGGTTTTTCCTGCTCCACTGTCTTTAGGAACTCAGATACTTTAAATCCTGCTCCCTCTGAACACACCTTCCCAGGGAACTAAAGGTGTGAGAATTCCTGGGGTGGGTCCAGCTGTCCCCGTAGCTGAAATCCATCCCAGAGGTGACCCTAAAGTGGTCCCAAGGAGGACAGGATGTTTTTACAGCTTTTCTTTGGCTCCTGTCTTTGGGAAATCAATTCAAAACAAGAAGGGCTCCTTCCTTTGCATCCCTATCCCGGTTATTTGTCCATGGATGGGGCAAGCCTGAGCTGAAGATGTGCACCTGAGTGCTGAGGAGAGGTTTGTGCTGCCTCTGGGGACATCCTGTGGGGACGGGAGAGCCACAGCACTGCCAGGGCATCTCCAGCACGGGCAGCACGTCCTGCAAATCCCACGGATTTATGGGGGAGAAAAACTGTGGAATTTGGTGTGCACCCACCCAGTCTGGCCCCAGCTGGTCTGCTAAGCAGAAGCAGAGGTTGAAATGTCGCTGTGTTAACTCTGAATGCCAATAATGACTTTAAATATTAACCATTAACTGCTTTGCCGTGAGCTCGTCAGCCTGTCTGCGATATTGGGAGTGGATTTAGCTCTCCAAAGGATCATGTTCATGCACAATGTCCTGGAGCACATTCTCCTGGAGATTTAAAGGTTTCTTGCCAGCAGAACATGAATTCCTCCTTTTATTGGGCACAGCCAAATAATCTCTGGGTGTCTCCTGCCGTCCCTCCTCCTGCACCACTTCTCAGGGCTCTCCCGTTTCCCCTCCTGAACTGGCACTCTGGGGAGCCAAGGGCTTTGCTGCCCTGCAGTTTGGGCCAAATTTCACAGATTAGACCTTGGCTTTGTCTTCTCCATAACAAGGAACAGACAGGGCCACAAAGCCTCCACTGAGCCCGAGTCACCGCTAATCTGGAGGGGCCTTTGAACCCTGGCAAGAAACCCACTTTTTGGGCAGGGGCACTGTGGGCAGGCATTAGTGGCACACACAATGGGACAATTATGGCAGCACTTCCCAAAATGCCTGAAAATTCCCTTTTCCCAAAATTGTTAAAACTTCCCCTGTCCACTGAGAGCTTTGCTTCCCACATGATTCCAGCAGGGCTGGAGAAGCTGCCAGGGATGCTGAGATGAAGCAGCAGGGCTTCCTTTGCCCCCCTGTGCTGGTAAGACTTGGGTTTTATCATGGAGGATGTGATCCCTTTTATTTTTCCATCAAGAAATGTCAAGTGTGTTCCAAGACCTGTAGGGGCAGCTCTGGCCAGGCCAAGATCAGCTCAGTGGGGCTAGGTGTACTCACGGATCTAAAGCAAAATCCAGCTCCCCCTGCACTCATGGGAGATGTTGCATGAGGAAGAGTGGGTTGGGAATGCTGTTATTGAAGGAAAAAAAATATAGAGGCAAACTTTTTCTCTTGCTGATGCATTTTTAGCCTGGCTCTGGAGGAAATGAGGTTCCTACAAGTGCATTCTCCCACTAATAATAAAAATCAAATCTGGCAGCGGAGCAGAAGTTTCAGAGATAATGAGGTTGCCACAAGCCTCGGGAAAGGAGGCATTGGAGAAGATGAGGGAGGAGCTGGAAAAGCCCTGCAGAGAGGGTTCCCTTCGCTGTGCACAGCCCTCATGGGACACCAAAGCATCCACAGTAGGGAGAGGCCCCAACACCCCAAGAGCAGGGAAAAATCCCAGTGAGAGCTCCTGGGGCACAAATCCCAGCCACTGGTTTGTGATGCTCTGAGAAACATCTGTTTAACTGGAAAAGAAATCCTTTCCTACCAGAAAAAAAACCCTCTTTTCATTTTAGTATGCTGAAAACCAAAGTGTGGGGATGAGCAGGGCTGAGTTTGGGTTTAATTCTCAGGATCTGAAGCCTGAAGGACTTTCCACTCCTGAGAACTGGTCTGAAGCAGGAAATTATCCCAATTATTGGAAAACATTTATGGGAAAGGCAAATTATTCCTTTTCATTCCTATGTCTTGCAGATATGCAAAGGCCTGGCTGTGCAAGTGAATTTAGCAACTTTTGTCCTTACTCTGAGCCCAGCCATGGAGAGCTGGGGTTTGGTCTGGTTTGATTCTCTTAATAGGGTGCAAATTCCCCTCTATTGTGTCACCCACAGCCACTTCTGACAAACCACAGTCCCGACTTGCCCTCCAGGAGTGCTCCTGGATGTTTCTCTGCTGGAAACCCAAACCCAAACCCCAGTTTGGAAGGTGGTAGGCCCCCAGTTTATCCAGTAAACTCCTCCTGGGCACCAGCATTGCCAGGATGTGATTTTTCAGGAATGCAGAGTCGGCTCTCGTCAGGGAATCAATGCTGTCTGCATTTTCCTATTCAGCTGCATCATCCACGTGTCTGCCATGGACTTGGGGCTCAGCTGGGAGCTGTGTCTCTCCTCTGAAGGTGCTGGGGGTGATTTCCAGATGGCAGTGGAGACTCCAGGGCCTTCTGAGTGGCTCTGGAGCCTCCTCCACCCTCCCCAAGGCTCCCTAGATTCAGTAATGTCTTGCCATGATTTTTACATATCCCACACAGCTCTGGGGGTTCTGCCATGGTTCTCCCCCTTTCCTCTTTCCCTTTTTTCAGCTCATCCCTTCCCGGGCAGTTCCTCCCTGCTGTGCTGAAGGTGACTGCATTCTCCAGAGATGGATCCAGCCCAGCTCCCCCAGGGTCCCTGGGAGGAGTCCCTGCACTCCTGCTTTTACTCATTGGTGGAAGAAGCACCTGGTGGGTGTTTTATGGGAGAGCATCCGTGGGGATGTGACACAGGGGACATCGCTGGGGCCCTGGGAGTGTCTCTTGGTGCTCCTGGTTGGGCTGGGGGTCTGAGTGGGGACAGCAGGTGTGTTCTGGGCCAGGCTCTGCCCAGCGAGATTCTATCTTGGTTGTGTCTGTTTGTCTTCCCAGACCTTCTGAAGATGTCAAAGTCCCTTCCTCACCTCCCCTGCCACAAACTGGGTTGGTTTCAGATTTACTTTAAAAAGCAGGTTTGTTCTACCAGCTCAGCAAAGTCCAAAAGACTCTCCTGGGAGAGGGGAGCTCTGCCCAAAAGGGCTCTGGAAGAGCTGCTGTGGCTCCTTGGAGAACTGGGGCCCAGGGAAACAGCATCCCCTCCCTCTAGGTGCACAAATTCTGCCCAGAGCAGCTCCAGGAGTCCTGGCTGGCACGGAAAATCCCACAGCAAAATGTGCTTGTGTGGGAGCAGTATATGGAATTACTGACTTCCCTGGGCCTGCAGACAGCTGTAGCTTAAGAGAATTTTTTGGCATGGAGGTGATTTTGCTCTGATCTTATCACCAGGCAGAGACAAACCCTTCTGTCTTTCTTCTTTCCCCTATATTAATTGTCTTTTTGGTTGTGGTTTTTTGTTTTGTTTGTTTGTTTTTGATGACCTTCTAAACCAACTCCTGGAGACTGCAACAGACCAGAGATGGTCACGGTCAGCTGATGCTCTTCACCTGGGGTGGGGATGGCAGAGCCTCCTCACCCCTGGCAATGCCCTGGGTGCTCTGCCAGCCCCTGGCACTGTTGGTGAGGTCTCCAAGCATCCATGTTTCAATCACAGACTGCCCAAAAGATATTCCACTGAAAGCAGGTATCTGTTTTAGCCCTGCTGTGTTGTTGGAGGTGGAATTAGAAAGCCCTTGCAGCTGGAAGGGATGCATGGAAGGGAGAGCAGGGTGAAGCTGGCACATGGAGCCCCAGCTGGCTTCAAAAAATGGGGAAGTGTCCCCAACCATGGGCTTTGCCACAGGAATATTCCAGTGCTGCCACTCAGCTAACACTGCCTGCTCTGCCTTGAACAGAGACAGCTGCTTAATTTGCTGTATCTGCTCATCCATCATTAAAATCCTGGAGTTTAATGGATTTTTAAAAAGCTGGCATGGTCTGGGAGATGCCTTGTGTTGGGCTGGAGTCTTCACTTGAACAAAAAATCACTGCTTTTCCATGGTTTCATTTTATAAACTAAAATGGCTTAAGAGTTTCTGTAATGTCCCTTCTTTTCTCTGAATTCCTTCCAACCCAAGTGGGTGAATGGTGCAGCTCTGCCCTGGCTCCTGGGGGTGCCATGGAGGAGGTGGCACTTGGTGGTGGTGGCACTTGGTGGCAGTGGCACTGGAGCCTCTCGTGCTGCCCCAGGACACTCCCACAGCAACCCGTGAGCACGGACAGCTTAAAGCTGCATTTCTAGAAACCTCCACCAAGTGGTTTGTGTGTGTCTGGGGGTCGTGATGACAAGTTTTAGATGTAAAAGCTGTAAATCAGCTCTCAGGGCTTGGAATAATATCGATCTAAGGAATTATGGAGCCATGGGAAGGGGTGACTCAGGCACAGTCACTGACAAATGCAGGATGGAAATGCAGCTAGAAAACTGTTCTTGTGGCAGTGGAAGAGAATCTCCACAGTCCTGTGGAGAAACTGAAGTCTGTGCTTGGCAGATCGATGCCTGGGAAGTTTGGAATTTCTCCAGGGATGTGATTGCTCAGAGGTGACCAAGCCCTGACACAAGAGGCCAACCCAAGCCCTGCCAGCACCACAGGCTGGCTCCTCTCTCATCTCAACAGGAGCTCCAGCTGGGATCCCAAGAGGAGGAAAAAGAGGAAAGGAAGGGAAGGATGTTTGATCATTAAGGACAAGTCCCTGGGGCTGAATTCCTGGAAAGTATTGCCTTGGACTTTGCCTTAAAACTGAGCTGGACTAGAGATGGGCATCGAGATGAGGTTGCTCTGGAGAGGAGAGCATCTCCCTTAGGCTGCACTTCAGCCCTCCTGAGGTGACCCCAGGGCAGAGCTGTGCTGATCCCAGCAGAGACCCTGCAGTGATGGGAATGGCTGCAGGCAAGGCAAGGCTGGGGACAGAGCTCTGCAGGAGCCACCACTGCTGGCCCTGCTGGCCCTACAGCCCTGGTGTAGGGGACCCAGCCAGGCCATCCCAATATCTTTGGGATGCTTTAGCTCTGAGCTTGTCTGCCCCACCCAGGTGTGGATTGGTGACCGTGGTGACAGGGGACATCTCCAGGGCTGGAGGATGCTGACCCCGGTAGGAACCATGGACAGACTGGTGTCCCTGTCCTACACTAGGACACCAGCAGTGGGACACCACAGGTGGCAGTGACACCAATCTCAGACTCTGCTGTCTGATGTGGGTGTTCCTCCTGCCACCTCCTGCACCCCAACTTCCCAGCGGGATCCAGCAGCAGGAAGAGAGAGGTTCCATCTCCCCTGGCCCAGCCTCGAGGGAATGAGCTCTCAGCTCTAAGCTGGTCACGCAGCTCCCTCTATAGTCAGTGGAGAGAGACGGGGACTGGTGCCACTGTCCCTGTCACCGGGGGCTCTGCTCTGCTCTCCCGGCAGCACCCGGAGCCAAAGGGGTTCGGGTTCCCCCCACTCAATGCCTGAGGCTGGGTGAGAAAAAACCTTTTATCTGTACCCATGAAATCAAGGACTGGAGGCTGAGCCCATGGGGACAGAACTCACCTCCCTCTGCTCCAACCCAAATTGCCTCCAAAATGCAAATGTCAAGCCTTGACCCTTGGTGGGTGCAGGCCAGGCCAGGCAGGGAGCCAGGGAGTGCTTTCTGGGGTTCACACAAGACATTAAATCCTCCAGCACAGCTGGACAACTCCCCAGGCTGCAGCAGCACCAGGCACACAGACAATCCCATTTCCTACCAAAGCACTGAGTCCTGATGAATGTGACCTCTCCAGGTGCCAAATCCTGCCCCTGCACGAGGAGTTTGCACTGGCAGCCCCAGCGCAAGTGCATTCAGAGCACGTCTCATTTGTCATCTTTTCATCAAAAAGTGTGCAAAGCCTCTCCTGAAGTGCAGAGCTGTTTTACAGCCAGGCTATAAAATCCTGCAGACTCTCTACTCCAATGGAATTACATCAGTGCCAATAATCTGGCAAATATCAGGAGGGAATTTAATCAAAAGAACCAACACCAGGGCCATGATTTACAGCGGCCCATGACAGAGCAGGATGGACGAGGGTTTGCAGGACCCAGATGTGGAATTTCACTTGCAACATCATTTGGAGCAGAGGGAAAGCAGAAGGAATGGCAAGCAAAGCTTCAGCATGTTGGGAGCTCTTGATGATTTCTCAAAAGCCAGGGAGAAAAGAGGAACAACTTGCCCCTGTCTGAGACTGAAAAAATGAACTTTCAACATTTCTTATATGCCGAGTTTTGTTGTTTCTCAGGACAGCCCCACACCAGGGCTGTGCCTAGGATCGGGGGTTGGATGAGTCTGCCAGGACAAAGGGCATCTTTCTCCCCTGCCCGCTGGGATTAGCTCATCCATCCCCCCTGGATGAGGAGCAGCAGGACCATTGGGCTCCTCCAGCCCAGGATCCGTGGCTGGGGCAGGGATCAGCTGCTGTCTGACCTCGGAATGCCAGGGAGCCCTGGCTGGGTGCCCCTGGGCCTGCCTGACCACCCACCCGCAGCAGCCACATCCTCCATTCCCAGCTCCATTCCCAGCTCCAGCCTGGCAGGCTCTGGCACACACCCAGCATTGCCACTCCATGCAATATCTGCTCCATCTGTCATCAATTCCTTTGCCTGTGGTTTGCAGCCTCCGTGCCGTGGCCTGCCTGGCGTGCCTCTGTCCCAGGGCATCTCTGGCCACTGACAACTTCCAGGCTTTTATCGGTTTAGCAAGGAAACCACTGGAAGCAAACACAAAGCAAAGCACCTGGCATAGCTGGATCGCTGTTATCCATCCAGGAAAACCATCCTTAAAGTCCAGCTTCTCAAGTCTTTACCTGCACTGCTGAGCTGAATTTCAGATGATCAGAAAAGTATTTTATTAAACAATTCTTAGAGGTTTGGTTGTTGGAAAGCCAAGCAGCCCTGAGCTGGGCAGGGGATGTTGCCCAGCTCTACTTTCTGCTCACCTTTTGCTGCTAGAGCCTCACCCCATGCCCTGCAACACATGCAAAAGTTTGTGGAATCCTCTTTTTCTCCAAGTTAAAAAGAAGGAGACGTTGTGCAAACATTTCTGCAATGTTGTATTTTTTGCATAACTACCCAATTTAAAATAATGCAACTCCAGCCTCTTTAATTTGCTGACGTTTGATGTGTTGTGAGTTGAGGCACCTCGTGCATGGGATGGAGTGGGAGATGAGGAATGTGAGGCTGAGGAGAGGCAGCTCAGCTGGATGTGTCTGTTAGGCTAAATTAATGGAGTTGAATTAATAAGAAAAAAAAATCTCTGCCAGCTCTTTCATTTGCTGAGCATTTGCAAATGTAGCATTTGCTGTGAGCTCACCCGAGCTCTTGGTGGGGTGGGTGAGAGCCACGAGCTCCTTGAGAGCTCCTGAGGCATCAGGGCTCTCTGAAATGCTTTTATTTAAATGTGTTCTGTGTGGGGCATGATCAGAGTGATAAAAGAATCAGGTTTTATAGAGAAAATATAGAGAAAAAATAGTTCTGTTGGGTGCAGGAGGCGGCAGGCAGTGGTGAGGGGGGTGGCAGGTGCCCAGGGTGGTTAATTCCTTAATTTTAACCACATTCAGTCGAGAGGATGCTCTGGGAGAATGTTAGTTTGGTGGGATGGTAAATGAATGTTATCAATGGGGACACGGCTGGAGCTGTTAAATGAGAGGGGTTGGGTTTAAACCTGCCAGTGTTCAACGATTATTTCAGCGCAAGCTCTGAATCAGGAGAGAAAAATAGAGGGAACATAAACCCCCGCTGTGTGATAAACAGAACTCGGGAAAAGGAGGTTTCAAAGGAATGCCGGTGCTGTAGGGAACTTCATTTCGCTGCTGCTGTATGGTGGATTTCACTGGACGGTGGATTTACCCCACAAAACCCCCTCGAGGGCTGTGAAATCGTGCTAATGGGCTGCTAGCCGGGCGCTGCTCGTCCCCAGCACAGTTATCACAAACCTTTGTGTCTGGCGGCTCCGATGGGCGCGGATTTGTTACAAACCACGGGGGGCTGGAGGAGCATTGAAATGGGGCCATCTCCAATTTCAAGGGCGGGAGAGGTTCGAGAAGGCAGAGGAGGTAAAAAGGACAATTGCAGAGAGGATTTAATAGAGAGAATGATTCTGCAAGTGGGGAATTCAGCCTAAAAACCTCCTGGAGGCCAGTGGTGTATTCCCGGTGCTCCCTAGGGGAAACTGAGGCACGGGATGGCTCGGAGGTTTCCCACCTGCAGATGCCACTCGTCTGGGGTTTTGGGCAGGACTCGGTGGTGTCAGTGAGAGCCAAGGGCCAGGGACAGCAAGGAGGGACAGACAGGAGAGGAGAACAGCTGCCTGGCCAGGGAGAGAGCTGGGAAAAGCAGGAATGGGCGCCTGGGAATGCCAGGAAAAATAACACAGAGAGAGTTAAGCAGGGACACACTGCCAGCACAGGTTAAGCAGGGAGTGCCTTTGCCCAGGATGGAAAAGCTGGAGATGGGCAGGGAGTGGGATCTGTCCTACCCCGGAGCATCCCCTCCCTGCTCCAGGTTCCCTGTGCTGATCCCAGAGACTGAAATCCCTTTGGATTCAGTGACCCCATGGCTGACAAACAGCCTTCCTCTCCCCCAAATCCTACCACAACCCCAGAGGCAGCTGGGATAAACCAGAGCCCTGGGAATGAGTTCACTGTCCTTGGGGAGAGGGGAATTTCCCCTGGGGCACCCCAAAGCCCTTTTCGGGGAGCAGGAGGGTAAATGAACATCAGGCTCTGGACATCAACAATGCTGACATTGGCAGTGATGGATGCCAGGCTGCATCCCTGTCCAGCCCTGCTTTCCCAATTTCCTTTGCTTGCCCCAACTTAACACTATTACTTCAGCCATCTAAGCAGAAATACGGATTTTATTCCAACACAGATCCACGTGGGACAGGGAGACAAGGCATGACCATGCATGGCAGGCAGGTCACTGCTGGAATGAGGGTCCGTGGAAGCGGCTCAGCCCCCCAACACCCCTCCCTCTCTTCTGCCTCCTCAGACCCAAAACAGGAGCTCCTCTCCCCCCTCAGGCCCCAGGCTGTGTTCCCATCCCACCGCCATCAGCTGGAGCTGGAGCTGGCTGGGAGCCTTAGTGCAGGGGGACTCAAAAAAATCTCATTGGAATCATTTTTGCAAGGTAAAGAAAGGGGGAGTAGGATCATCTGAAGAAGGGATATTTTTTCTGCTCTGGCAAAAAAATGTCTGTTTTCAGTGGGGAAAATAAAACCAACAGCATTTTCATTAAAAAATTGAAAATGCTGGAGACCCAAAACTTGCCAGCGAAAAATACTTATCTGAAGCCAAAAAGCTTTCTATTTCTTTTTGAAATGAATCTTTAGAGAGAAAAGAGCTGAGGATTTCTGTGGGAAACCCCAGCATTTTCTAATCTGGCTTTTGAATATTTGCTTGATTCCTTTCACTGCACCTCAGGATGAGGATTTCCATCTCTTCCAGCAGCAGCTGGGAGTTAAAAAGGTTCATTTGCAGGATTTGCTCTTCTCGCTGCTCCCACCCCAGCTGAAGCCCAGCTCGCCTCCACGGCCACACGAGGAAACCTCAAAATACTCTGAGCTCAAAATAAACTTGTTTCCCTTTTTCTGTTCTCTCCTTGTCCAGAGGAGTGACAAGTTCTGTGCGTGGGCTCAGCTCTGCCTGAAGGGTGGGAGCTGGAGACGGGGCTCAGAGGAGGCTGATTTAAATTCTACATCTCACTATACCTGGGATTTTGCGCCACTCTGCCCATACAGAGTGATGACCAGGCAGGAGCAGATGAAGCATCATTTATAAGTGATAAACCCTGAAATAATTTGAAGTCATCCTCAGCAGTGAGGACTTGTATTTCCATGGCCTTGTCCTCAGCAGGAGGCTGGGGAGACCAAGGAGAGGTGATGGCAGGGGATGTGGGTGGCCTTGTCCCACAAGGAGGCTGCAGAGGTGACAGCAGGGAATGTGGGGGCATGAGAAGTCATTCCAAATGGCAAGAAAAGCAATTTCAAACCGGTTTGGGAGAGAGAGAGGAGCGGGAGGAGTTTGGTGAGGGGAAGAGCTGTGCAACAAGAGCTGCAAGGAGGAGCTGGGGAAGGAGGAGCTGAGCATTCCCACATCCCATCCCTGTCCCGATGCCTTACCTTTGCAGGCCTTGCGGTGAGAGATGGGCTTGCTGAGGTCGCGGTAGAAGCCCTCCTTGCAGTAGTGGCAGTGCCTGCCCGCCGTGTTGTGCCGGCAGTTGAGGCAGACGCCGCCGCTCTTGCGCCCCGACAGCTTGAACAGCTCCATGTTGAAGCGGCAGCGCCGCGCGTGCAGGTTGCAGTTGCAGGCTGAGAGAGGCAAAGAGAGGACATTGTCACCATCTGTGCCCAAACAGGGAGGTGCCAACCCCGGGGAGCTGCTGCCAACCCCTCTGTGTGTGCCCTGGCAGACCGGGGGGTCAAGGATGGGAGGTCCTGGTGGCACCTCTGGCTGCGGGAAGCCAACTGCTCACCCACATCCCCTCCTGACCTGTGCTGTGAGGTGAGTCCAGCTTTTTGGAGGGGAAAATGTGGTTGCCAAGACCACAGTTCACTGTTCTGACTTGCAATAAATGTGGCTTTGCCCCTCGCTGCTGTTAGGGTGGCTTCCAGGTAGGGTGTGAGGACAGGGACCTATCTGTAGTTTGAGAACAGAGCACACAAACCCCCTGTGGCACCTCCAGCTTTGTCACAAACACTTTCCCCTATGGAAGCACCACTCATGGCCCTTCTCATCCACCCTCACATTGTGTTGTTACTGCTCAGGGCAAAGGCCCCCAAACTGCTGTGAAAGCCCCACTTCCCAGCACCTCAGGACCCCCCTCTGTCCCTATGGGATGGGATTTCCATCATCACCTCCCTGACTTTCCCAGTATTCCTACTCCCACCAGTTCTAACACAAATGTATTTAAGCTCCAAATACCATTCCAAGACCTTTCCAGCTAGTTTCTTCCTCAGCTTTCCCCACCACAGGCTCTGTCACTCATCTGCAGCCCTGACCATGCTGATAACCCTCATTTCTGCCTCTGCATCCCCCATCCTGCCTGGGACAGGCCTGGCCTGACACCCAGTCAGCCAAATCCAAGAAGTCCCCCCCTGCTTTGATTGCTGTGACTGAGATGTCCAATTCCTCCACCATCTGCAGCCTAAAGTCAACACGGGGCCTATTTTACCAGGGGGCCTTCGCAAAGGACAACTCCGGGACTTCAAAAGCTCGACCCCTCGCCCACCTCTCCCCAGAGCTGTCACGGGGCCATCAGGAGGCAGTTGCTGGGGCTATGTGCTTTGCTGAGAATTTTATAGCTTGTTTTCTTTTCCTGTGGCTTTTATTTGCTCTTCACCCCTGAACAATGCAGCTGTGCCATGCCAGCCCACAGCTGGGCCCCTCGCCTCGGCGCGGAGGTGTCACAGCTCCGGCCTTGTCACCTTCGCTCAGAGCAGAGACATCTTAATCCCTCATTCCTTCCTGTTTACCTTATGGTGCTCTCCCAACACAAAGCCATGCTCTATTTGCTTAATTATCAAATTTCAGCCCAGAAAATTACAGTGCAGCTCCGGATTATTCCTCGGGAGTGATCCTCATGCCGTGACAGTGACGGGGAGAGCAGCACCCTCTGTCCCCATGCACCCAGCGGGTTGGAGCTCTCTCCGTGCTCTGCCATCGGAATTCCTCCGGCTGATGCGGAGACGCCAAACCTCACATCCCCACCAAAGGCTGGCAGAGCAGGAGCAGCAGCCACCAACGTGCTGATGGTGACAAGAGTGGCTCTGGAGCACTTTGCCAGCCGTGAGGGGGGAGATTCCTGACACGGAGCTGGGCACGGCTTTGAGCCGCAGTTTGGCCCTCCGTGGATGAGCCCAGCAGCCTGTGGGAGCTTTTGTCATCCCCCAAAGAGGACACAACCATCAGGGAGCCCGGAGAAACCACTGCTGCATCCAGAGGGAATGGCTGTGTTTCAGATCTGGCCCAGTCCCACATGTGCTGAAGCTGCACTTTGAGCAGCTCAAAGCAGCACGGGATCACGCACCAGGCACTTCTGAGTCCCCCCTCGTGGGTTTTACCCTTCCTTGGAAACCTCAGGAAGAGCAGCCTGCTGTGCCCTGCTGGAGCAGCCACTCAGCTCTGCTTTCTCCTCGTCCCACACGTGTTGAGCAGCCTCAGTCCCCACCATGGCTCTGCTACAAAAAGCGTTTTCAAGGCAATTCCTGCCCTGCAGAATGCATGCACAAAGCTTTTGGGAAGGAGGTGGGGGTTTTAAAGTCCCAATACTTGTTTTACAGAGGTGACCAAGTGGGGTTAAATCCTTTTCCTGGAGGTGCAGGAATCAGGGCTGACTCCTACCCTCCAGTCAGAGCCTTCCCCCAGGCAGGGACCAGGACTGGGACACAGGGAATGCTCTCGTGGTCACACCTAACCCCCAAGGAAGCACCTGTATGCATGGCACAGCCGCAAGACTTGGCTCAAACAGAGGAAAAAAGATTTAAATCCCTCACTCTGAGGGTTGGACATCCCTGCTGTAGGTTGTGACCACGTGGGCTCATATCCATTGTTCAAAGCCTCAAGGCTCATGAGCAGCTCTGCCTTTGGTGCCACAAACCACAGGCTTTGCTTGATCAACATGAGGGGATATTTCCCCAGGGAGGGACATGGTCTCACAGAAGCCTTAGCTCTCCCTCAAATCTGTCAGAAATGCATGTTTTCCCAGGAGAATGAAAGCTCACCTCCTTCTAAAACTTGTATTTTAGGAGAGCTGGACTTGGCACTGGAGTATTTTGCAAGATTGCATTGGCAAATCCCTTTTTAAAATTCAAAGCTGAGCCCACACGAAGAGGGAGTGAAAATCTTCGCATTTCTTTGGGTTGCTTGATAAGCAGAAATGTTTTTGCAAAGCCAGGAAAACAGAACTCTGGGGATTCTCTCGAGTTCTTTGCTAACATTTCCACTGGTCCCACCAGAGCAGAGCTGCACAGGAATGTGGAGGAATAAGTAGAGTGTGCAGAGCAACTCCCAGCTCTGCTCCCAGGACCAATTTTCCATTGGTGTTCCAGGGATAGGAAAATCCTGAGGAAGGGAAGGAGTTGAACCTCACAAGAAGCTGCAAGGAGCTCCCCAAAACAGCCATCCCTGTCCTCATCCAGAGACAGCGACCTAAATATTGCTGATGGCTTGGGGGATAAACCCTCCAGGAAGGAAGCGAATGAGCTGGGAGTGGTCCAGCCCCACTCCGTGACCAGCACAGCCTCCCTGGGAGCTAGCTAACCACGAGCATCCAGGGAGAGACAGCACGCCTCCACCGTGAGCTCTCAGCCTTTTTTGGCTCCATCAGCTCAGCCTTGGTTCTGTCTCCTTCCACTCCCAGGGCACCAAGGAAACAGCTGGGCACTGATTCCCTACTAACCCCCCCCACATGGTTGTTTTTCCAGCATCCACCCCTTCCTGATCCACCTGTTTCTGCATACAGAAGGGGCCAAACTCAGGGAGAGTGGCTTTAATTGAAATTACTGTGTCCACCTAAGTGCCTGGGTTGGAGTGGCCAGTGCTGCGCACCCCTGGCCACCAGCCAGGGCAAGCTAGCAGCTCTGTCTGTAGCCTGGTGTGTTTGCAGATGCCCCGTGAGAGAAGCTTGGTCTGGCTGAAGGAAAATACCCAACATATTTCTCCTGAAAATAGCACACAGGGATGGAGGGACTGAAGGAAAATATCCATCCTATTTTCTCCTGACAATAGCACACAGGGACAGAGGGATTGAAGGAAAATATCTATCCCATTTCTCCTGACAATAGCACACAGGGATGCAGGAATTGGGGCAATGCAAAAAATGTCCCATCCAGGCGTCACAAAGTCCTTGTGGGGACAAGGCTGGGACATGCCATGATAGGATCCCTCTGGAGGTGTGGAGTGTGGGCACTGCCTGGGCACATCAGCAGCAGGTCGGGATGGTTTTGGATCCCAGCTCTGAATCCGTGCATGTCCCCAGGGCGTGTGGCTTCCCCGGCCACGTTTTCTCTAGATGGAGGCACTCAGGAAAAGTGGCTCCCGCCCTCCCTCTGCCTCGGCCCGAGGTTAATCCCCTGCTGTGCTGAAGCCTTTTGCCTTGTTCCTAACATGACTTGGCCTGGCTTTAATTTTCAGCCACTGCTTCTTGTTGAATTTCCCTAAATTCAAGTGGCTCTTTAGCAACCCATTTTTTCTTTCTATGAACGCCTTTGAGGGCTGGAATAAAAATCAGCTCCCAGGGCTGGCATCACCTCCACTCCCCATGCTTTGCTTTGTACCTGGTGGAGAGGACACCCCTGCACCCCTGCAGACCCAGCTATGAGCCAAACATGGGCCAGGTGCTGAGAGCTCTCTGATGAAAGGTTTTGGCTTCAATTTCTCCACTAAGCCCAGTCCTGCTGTCTCCCGCTCTCTTCTTTCTCTTATTCTGCCAAGGACCTCACAAGCCTTTTGTTCCCTGACTTTATTGTGCACAGATGTACAGAGCATCATCAGAGCATCTCTACCTGAGCTGCCAGGCTTGGGGCTGAATAACCAGATTTCATTTAAACACAGATGTTCTGAAACCTGGAGAAGGTTGGAGAAGGAAGGAGGAAAACTGCGGTTTGGAGCCACACAGAGAAAGCACCACAGAATCATCTCCTCATTAAAACCAGTGACTTGGTCAAATGAATTCCTCAAAGAAGGTCAAGGTGGGCAGGATTGTCCATGTGGGAGAAGGAAAGGAGGGACATGAATGGAGGGGCAGGCTGGGGCTGTGTGCTGCGAGCTGTGGTTGTGGTCTTTGTGCTGCTGCAGCGTCCCCCGGGCCCCGCATCCCAGCGCTCTGCGTCTCCCAGGACGAATTCCTCTCCGTGGTTTTCATTCAGCAATGACAATGCTGCCCTTTCAAAAGACCCCACCCTCCCAAAGCTTATATTTTGGCAATTTTCAAAATGCAAATTGCTTTTTAAACAAACGAAAACCCCAAAACATTTTGTTTTAATTTTTGCAAACAATAATTCGGGAGAGGGGGGAAGGAAAAGGGGAGGATGGAAGAATCCAGAGGCTGAAAGTAATCTCTAAATTTGACTTGAATTTATGAACAGTCTCAGTCTTCTTAAAATTATCCTTTTCCCAAACAAATTTTCTTCCCAGAAAATTGCTAGCTCAGCCTCAGCCTTTATTTCTTTTCTACAGGAGAAATCCTGATGTGCAGGGTCCTGGTCCCCAGGAGGGACACCCTGCCCATGCCCACCTTGGGGGAGCTTTGCTCCCAGGGCACCCCTAGAGATATCTTTGGGGATGTTGTTCTTGAGGACCATAATGGTCAAGGAAACAGCTACCTTTAAGTCAAAGAGAGGGGACAACAGAGGTGAAGCAGCCAGAGCCAGCAGAGTCCTGTCTGGACTGGGAGGTAGATAGAAATCCCCCATGGAGACAGCAGGAGGGTGTCCCTGGTCCCCTACAGAGTCCCTTCAAGCCACTGCCAACCAGTTTGAGGTTTTGGAGCAGCTGAGCATGAATTTGGATCTGGTGGATGAGCTCTTCCACCACTACAGATCACTGCACCTCACCAGTCCAGCACAGGCTGCCAGGGCTGTGCCTGGTGAGTGATTCCAGGTCCTGCAGGGATCTCTCCTGGGGGTTTGGATCTTTGGAAGGCTTCTGTCTGTGCATGGTGTGATCTCACAGGGGTCTCTCCTGAGGGCTATGGGTGCTCCCAAGAAAGGGAGAGGGCTTCTGTCCATGCTTGCTGCAGCAGGATGGCCAAAGCATGAATGAACACCAGTGGCAAAATCCTGCGGAGCAGAGCCACTGCTCGTGGCCATGGGAGCTTGGATCCATCTGGATTGAGCACTTGGATCCAGGATCTGCCCCATGCCCTCCTGTGTGGCCCAGTGCCTCCCACCACAGCCCCAGCTGGCCGACACCAAACAAAAATGTTTGCTCAGGAAAATTCATCTGCGTGAGCTATTGAGTGTGAGTAAGGAGGAGGCTCGGAAGTTGGTTGGGTTGGCTCAGGCAAGGGGAAATCCATGGGGGTGTTGTGGCTGCGAGGGGCAGACACAAGGTCTGTGCCAGGCCCAGGTTTTCCTGACAGTCAGAGCTAAAGGATGGAGGGAAGTGTGTGGATACACCACAAAAAATGCAGCTGTGGCTGGCATTGCCCACAGGGTTAGAGCCACAGACCTGGCCTGCAGCAATGGCAAGCGGGGACTGGGGGGAAGGGAAGGAAAGGCAGAGCCCCAGCCTTGCTGGGACACCCCGTCTGTTGGGGGTGACAGCTTTTTGGGGAGCCCCTCACACTCTGACCCACTCCTTGAGAGGCCAAATGTCTCTCAACTGCCTCTACCCCTGAGAGCAAGGAATGGCCAAACTGCCAGCATAGGAGAGGCAAGAGAGAAGGATTCTGGGCAAGAAACACACTGAGGGCATCTCCCCTCTCAGCATGAAAAGGGCTTGGGGAACAGTAGACATTTCCATGCCTAAAAATCCTGAGGAATGGCAATTCTGTGGAAAAGCTCTGGACAAGATGTCATCAGAGTGACTCAGGACATCCCTGGGGAGGCTGCACTACCCAAGTGCCCTTCAATTCCCACTTTGCCAGTTCCCAAAGCCCTACATGCCTCAGGACAGAGAGGCTCTGGAGATGTCACTGTCAACATTGGTTCTACGAAGTGTAACAATTCTCTGGGACATAGAAGTTGGTAATAGAAAATTGACACCCGCCTGGGATTTCCAATGATAAGACCCTCATTCTCTTTTCCATAAAAAAAGCCAGACTCAGTGTTTGGGCTGAAATGACTGGGAGTCTGAGTCAGGCTGAGCATTTCTAGAAAAGTCCCTGCTAAAATGATTCAGCTGGAAATGAGAAACAAGGCTAGTGAAAAATCCTCTGTTGTGCCAACCCTAACAAATCTAGGGATTTATTTCCTTAAAGAAAATCTATTGACCTTATATTTGAAGCCAAGGCTTAAAAAGAAAAACACTGTTCTCTGCTAGGGATGTGTCTGTTGCTGTCTCTAAGAAGAGCTGCTCAAGCTTGGCTGTGCTTCTCAGTCACTGAGAAAGGGAGACATGTTTGGTCAAAGCTGAAGGAGTTTTGCAGCTGAATTCCCTGAAAATCTGATTTTCACTGGCCAAACCATGCTCCAAACCAGGCCTGCAGAGACAGGGCAGAGGATTCCTGTCCTGCTGGTGGACTCTTAGGTGCTGAGTGTGGCAGTACCACCTTGATCCCTCCTGCCTGAGGTTCACCTCCGTCCATCAGGGCTTCCCAATGGAGCCCTGCCCTGCCATGGTCATCGTCAGGTGCATCAGCAGGAGGGGAGAACTCCCAGCAGATGCTGGGGAGTGGGGAGGAGAAGCAATTGCTAAACAGCAGAGATTGACAGATTCAACCCATGAATGTGTTCTGGGGATTGTCCTCACCCCAGCAGACAATAGGGGCAAACCAGGCATGGCCATGGTTAACCGATTGTCCATCAACACCCGGAGCCAGATGAAATAGTGCCCATCCAAAGTGGGCAGCAGATGGACAGCTTGGCAAGGCCAAATCCTAAAATGTGGTCTCTGGTTTTGAGAGCAGATCCAGGGAGAAAGCCCAGAGCTGTTCACAGATCGAGCCCCAAAGAGGAAAGGACAAGTCTTGTCAGATCAGCTGCTGAGGGTTAATTGTCAACACTCAGAATTATCGAGTTTTTTCCAGCATGGTGAGACCAAAACCCTTCCCAATAGCACCAGACCCCTTTGGAGAGCACCCAGCAGCTGCTGTCAACCAGGCCCTGTGGCTGCCTGTCCATCCTCCAGCCCCACAAGCCATGGGAGCTGATCCCAACAGCCACAGGCACCACTGGGAACTTAACCTGCCACGTGAACCTGTCGGACTGGGATCTTATCTAGGTTTGGATTGATTTCATGGAGAGAGAGATTTCCATAACTGTTTCCACATTTATTGGTTCCAGCCTGGACTGGAGCACCAGAATCTCCTGAGGTATTTCCTGGCTGTACACATGGTGTTTCAGGCCCCACAGGAAGCATCAGAGGAGCAAGAGCAAGACTTACTCCTGAGAGATTTACAGCTCCCAGATATTTGGATTTTGAGCCAGATTTGAACAATCTCCGGGCAGTGAAGCTCTCCCCACTGCCAGGCAGCACACGTGGCAAACAGCTGCTGGCAGCCCACGAGGTCCAACGGAGCTGTGTGTTCCTTCCTGGAGTCCTCAGGGACATGTCCAGTGACCTGCAATGGCTCCTTCAAAGCCACCAGGCAGCTGAGTGTCCACCAACAGGCGAAAGGGGTGGAGGAGGAACCTACAGGCCCGTTGTGCTGCATTGAAATGTCGGCGTTTGTGGCAGCCTCTCACCCAAGGCATTTTCTTCCAAGACAAAAGCAGTCTTACTCAATACAGGATGGGAAGCACAAAGCCAGCCTTGCCCTGGTGCAGCACACGCGGTTGGACTCCAAGAGCCTGGAAATGGGCTATAAATTGCCCTCGCTTCCTCCAGAGTGCTGGGAGGGGACATCCCTGCCCTGGCACTGGAGTGGAGTCTTCTCCCAACCCAGAGTACCTCGGGCCTTCAGCCTAATCACAAGTGTGTCTCAGGAGGCACCTCTGGGCCCTGGGATGAGAGCTGCAGGGGGTCTCACCTCAGGGGTGCTCTGGGGCTGGGAAGGTGGGCAGAGCGTGTGCTTGACCCACATCCTGCACTGTCTGCCAGGTCCTACTGTGACCAGTGAAGGGATGGCACTCACAAGCACATCCAGCAAAAGCTTTGACCAGGATTTGATTTGGCTCTGACCAGATTTTCTCCGCAAATCAGGTATTGTGCAGAAAGTTTGCAGATAAGCTTCAGATTGGAAGGAACTTCATATATTTTTTCCTCATTTTTTTGAGAAAGGAAAAGTCAAGAAGTGAACTCTCTATTTCACTCTGGGAGATGATACCAGCCTGTCATCAGTTTGCGTTGTTTAATTGTACCATCCAAACCCAGTCTCCTGAGATTGTCCATCCTTTGAAATGAATTGTTTGCATCCCGTAATTCATCCAGATGCCATCCAAAGGCAGGAGCTGATGGGAGAGTTCTCCCTACAGTCCATGGTTTATCAGGGAGAGCACAGAGCCCCCAGCCCCTGCTCTGCCCCCCCAGCCCAGCTCCAATGTGCTCCTGAAGTGTCAGTGTTTATTTAGAGTCGAGGGGAATCCACTTGGGAACAATTTACCCACTTAGACTCTGCCCTTGTGGTTTCCCTCTTATCTGGTACTGATCTCAGTAGCAGCTTCCCTCGGCTGCTCCAGCGAGTGTGGTGCTTTCCAAGACCTTTCTCCTCTCTCTATCCCATGCTTGGTGTTTCCCTCCTCCATGTCCAGCCTGAAGACCTCATTGGCAGATCTGAAACTCTGCAGTTTGAAGGGATGCTTTTCAAATTGCCAAAATCCTCGTCCCTGTCCCCATGTTCTTGGTCTCATCAATACTTTTGTGTTTCTGTGAAACCAGAACCCTGCAGCTCAGAAGGAGGGCACTTGGTGGGGCTGAGCACCCCAAACCTCCAGGTGGTCCTCCAGGATATTTTCCTATAAGCTTCCCTGCATTGCTGATCCAGGAGGGATCAGCCACTTCAGTGTTAAAGCCACAGCACAAACAGATACTGAAAGAATTTGCTCATTCAGAGCAAAGGTTACCCAAAATGCACAAGGCTGATAATGCAACCAGCCCAGCAAAAAGTCAAAGGCTTCTCTAATCTGGATTAAAACTATTCAACCCAGAAGGACCAGAGATACAAACAGCCTCAGCTCTGCCTCCATCAGTGCCCCAGGGAGCCAGGAAACTTGGCCATGGTTCCCCACAGCCAGGGGTGAAAGCAAAGCAGGGCGGTTTTAAACCAGCTCAGGCTGTGCTTCCCCCGGGGCAGACCCGGCTTAAAGCGATGCTACTCCTGTGCCCGGTCCAGGCTAATTCAGCCTCCTGTGAGGTCGGGCTGTGCCGGGCTCCACTTCATAAACAGTGTTCAGGAACGTGTTGTGTTTTTTTAACCCCAGATCATTTCCCAGTCTCCTCTGGAGCACGGCCAGGGCAATTGTTAAACCAGCCCCAGCCAGCCCCACTTCCGAAGGGACCCTGTGGCTGCTGCGGGAGCCTGGCACCGAGCTGGGCACAACCCAGGGCTGATCATCCCCCCCAAAGCCAGCAGCACCCCCACCACGGTGCCACTGCAGCAGAAACACCTCTCTGGAAACCAGCTCCTGCAGGATTTCCCTCTGAACTCTGCATCACTCCTTCAAGGACCCTTTTGTGCTTTCCCCATCATTGGTTTGGTGCTGCCTTCCCTGCTCTCTGCCAGGATCCCATTGTTCCCTCATTCCAGGCAGTGCCGGTGGCTGCAGCTCTGTATTTGCACCCCCCAGACCCTATATCCCCGTGGCTGCAAGGCAAAGGGGACCCAGGGGACCCCTGCTCAGAGGATAACACCCTCCTTGGAGATAACATCCTCCTTAGAGCTGGGAAATCAAGTTCTCCTGCAGGCAGATCCCAGGGAGTCCCATAGCATGGCAAAAAGCCCCAGGGAGGGGGACTCTCCAAGGGGATGGTCCCCTCAGTTTTGTCACACATTTCTGGTCCTGCCTGTGCCTGCGGACGCTGCCCCAGGTCGTGCCTCACCCTGGGAGCTGGAGCTCAGGGTGGCTTTGGGAGTGCTCCCGTCCCCATGAGTGACAAACCTCAGCCTGGCCACTCGAGGTGCCAGACATAAGCCTAGCTTGACAGATGATGGCTCTCGGGAAGGCTTTTGGTTTCTCTCCGAGGCTGAGCTGGCTCAGGGGAGCCATTGGCAGCTCAGCACGTTCATTTCCACCCGGCAGAGCCGGACTGAGCCTCAGGGCTGGGCTGGAGAGGTTGGCCCTTGGCTGTCCCACAAGCTCCAGGGCTTGGGCTCAGCCACTGCTGCTCAACAGCTCCTTCCTCAGGGAGGAGATGCTCCCCCGCACAGCTCCATCCCAGCACAGCTCCATCCCAGCACAGCTCCATCCCAGCACAACTCCATCCCAGCACAGCTTCTTCCCAGCACAGCTTCTTCCCAGCACAGCTCCATCCCAGCACAGCTCCATCCCAGCACAGCTTCATTCCAGCACAGCTCCTTCCCATGACAACTCCATTTCCTGGGCAGGAGGCCAGACCAGGAGTCAGAAACACTCATCTCTGCCTGTGCCATCCCAGCTGCAAAGCCCATCTGTCCTGATAACACACCTGTCCTGGTTAGACACCAGCACATTGAGCCACCCGAAGCTCCCAGAGCTGAAATCAAGAGTCACCCATTTTTTGAAAATATTTTCTAACTCTCTTCCATTGATTAATGCATTTAAAAATAGCTGAGTGCTTTGTAGGACTGGTTTCTTTCCTCAGAACTTGCACAGAGAAGAGCCAGTGTCTTCCAAACCAGACATCAAGCATCACTTGTCCAAAATAAGTTTTGATCTTCCCTGCATGATGGGTCCCTCTGTTTTCTGGGAATGAAGTTCCTTAATAATTTTGGGCTGCTTCAGCTCAGCAGAACCAGTCCAGGAAGGGCCTGAGCTCGGGCAAATCTGCCAAGTGCTGGGGCAGGAGTGTGCATGGAAAACACCATTCCAGAACCCTGGGGCTGGGCACACCCCCCTGTTGTGCCAATAAAATGCAGTAGATTGCTGCTAATTAATCCCTAATCCATCAATCAGTCAATCAGTCCTACAGTGACTGTGAAGGGCCATCCGTCCCCAGGGCACAGGGTGAGAAAGGTGGGAAGTCAATCACTGGCACAGGGTTTGCTCCCTCTGCTTTGCTCTTTGCTCTGCTCCACCAACACCCAAAATCCAGCAGCTTTGATGCCAAGGCAAGGAGCAGTCAGAGCTCCTCTCTCCCAGCCCACTCCTGGCCACCACTGCCTGTCCCAAGGCGTGAGCACAGCCTTCCCCGGCCATCTGAGCTGGTGACAAACACAGTGGCACCATCCCATTCCCTGCGCTTGGCAAACAAACAAACACCACCAGATGCAGGGAAGGTCCTGCTGTGGCTTCCCCTAACTCTGCTGTGCCTCAGTTTCCCTTTCTGGAAGTAGGGAAAGGGACCCTGGGTGGGTTTTGTTGTGGCAAAGGCTGAGAGCTCTGGGTGACAGGAGCCAGAGTTGTCTGTGGATCTGCAGAAATGTGTTGGATGACATAAAAATTCAGCTCTAGATGGGAAAGCTCAGCAGAGATGGATTTTAATTCCTTTTCCAAGTCTTCCAAAACCTGAGCTAATCCCACGAACCAGTCCAAGCTTGTGTGGTTGATGGGGTGAGCATCCAGCTTCCAGCCCACAGTCACCTGGACCCGGCATCCTTCCAGGCTGGCTTTGGAAAAGCCCTACAGGTGTGAAGTGCTGTGTTTGCTCAGGGATATTCACACCTTCGGGGCTGTGGACAAAGCTCTCCTGCGTGCTCTGGGTAAACAGAGCTATCTTATCTCCGGGACGCTATTGGGGCATCTTAGAGGGAAGGAAAATTCCGCTGATGAGCCTGACCTCCCAGTTGTTATCCTGGCAAGAACATGATGGTGTTTCAGGGAGGTGTTGGGATGAAGTTTGTCCTGCTCCCCCCACGCCATGGCTTTCTGCTCCCGGCCAGGCTGGGCGGTCCTGGGACTCCCGGCAAGGCACTGGTGTATTTTGTTTTCCTGGAGATTGGGGTTTTATCAAAAGCTGACAGGCTTATCCTGCCTTATCAGGGCAGCAGTGCTACTGTTAATGGTTTTCTGTAACAGGCTCTGGGCAGGAATGTGGATTGTGCTGGGCTCGGGGAGCTCAGGGAGGATGGGCAGCCCCGGCTGAGCTCGGCATCCCCTGCCCACTGCGGGGTCTCCATGGAATGCAGCAGCACGATCCACTCAGGAATGGGACTATCCTGCAGTGTCCATGTTCAACAGCAAGACCCCAACACCTCTGGACATTCTGAGCATGTAACCCAAACCCTACCTTAAGCCACTGTTTGGATGGAAAAATGCCTGGTGGTGCAGGACAAGGCGAGTGGGTGGGTATGGACACACTGCCAGCAGCAGGGGACACCCCGTGAAGGACACTCAGCTCCTGGCTCTGCGCTAAGCCCAGCCCCGAGGTGGTGTGGAGCTGGCAGTGACCCCACTGACCCAGCAGCACTGAGGATGGAGCAGGCAGACATCGACTCAATCCTGAGTCCAAATCTGACCCTATGGCCTCCCTCGGGCAAGGATGACACACCTGGAAATGCAGCAGCACTTCCCTGCCCAGCCCAGAGTCTGCAGCTGCCTGCTCACTTTTCGGGGTCACTTAGGGCAAACTTTGATGGCTTCAAGTCAAAACACACAGCCCCAGGAAGGCTGTTCCTGTTTGTCTCTGAGGGATTTAATCCAGATCAAAGCTAGTCAAACACGAGGTTTTCTCAACTTTTCTGCTGGGATCAGCCTCCCGTGCATGCCACGGCCCTGGGACACTGCCTTGGCCAGCCTGGCCCCCACTGATTCTTTCTCGCAGGCAGGGAGGCCAGGGAAGACCAGGACTGTTGGAAGAGGATGAGTAATCCCTGGATGTGACAGCATTCCTGGCAACTGGGCAGGTCTTTGGAGAGGAGCTTGACATGAACACCCACACACATAAAGCTGCATGTTCTCCAGGACAGCAAAGGCTGTTTAGGGTGTGGAAACTCCTTACCCTTCATTTTGGCCAAGAGTTGAGGAATGGGAGTGCCTAGTGGGTTCCCTGGCAGGGAGAGAAGGATCCTGTGGTCCCCCCTTTCCTAACACCACATCACCCACATTTTCTGAGCCCCCTTTTTTCCATGGGGCTGTGGCCATGCAGCCACTGCCACCACCCCGGGTCACATCTGTAACCCCAGGGTCACTGCCAAACCCACCCTGCAGCAGAGCGTTGACACCTCGACAGCCCAAGCAAAGGTGCTGACAACCTCTTGAGGGAGATGGGATGGAGTCCTGGGTGTCCCAGCCACCTTCTGCTTTGTCCTGGGGGCACCAGAGCCACCACACAGTCCTGGACCTGCCAGGCAGATTTTATCGGGACCCTTTAATTAGCTGATTATGGGCAATTAGCTCCGACTGGCCCCGGTACAGGCTGCAGACCTGGTTCCAAAGGAGGGCTGCAGAGGTGCAGACATTCCCGGGATTCTGGGTGGTAGCAGCAGCACTGGCCATGATGAAGAGGATGCTCAGAGGTGGGTTTGTGCCACTTGAGCCACTTTGTCCCTAAAATTGCCCATCCCACCACCATGAGAGGAGGCTTCATTCTGTTTTGGGTCCATGGTTGTGGTCCATGACCACCCCTACAGGAAGGATCATGACTGGTGCTTACATGGACATGGGACAGCCTGAGCATGGGTGGGCATTGAGCCATGTCCCCACAAATCCTGGAGCCAGCCATGAACAGATTCCCATCCCAAAATACCCTGGAGTTATGCCCAAAGTTTAAATCTGACCTGCCAGGCACATTGCAGGGACGGGCTCATGTCCAGAGCATCCTCCCTCCTGTTCATCCCACGGGAAGGGTCTCTGGATGTGTGATCCCACAGAGTGGCTGGGAGCAGGGGAAGCTGGGCCAGACCAGCCCCATGCCAGGGCCCATGTGGTGCCAAGGGTGCAGAGAGGGTGACCTGGCTCTCGTGGGACAGCATGGCCACAGCATGACCATGTGATGTGGCTGCTCCTCAGGTCACACCTCAGGTGACATCTCTGTGCTGTGGGACAGGGTTGGGAAAGCTACCCACCCTGGGCTGGGAGATGAACGATGTGGAGCAGGGTGACAGCCTAATCCCCTCACGTGAGGAGTTTTTCTTCCTATTTGGATATGATCCCCACTTTCCTGCAGTGCAGCTGCTGCTCCAGACTTACATGGAGTCTGTCTCGGTGGGAGACTGCTCCAGGCTTCAGCTGCAGTTCCTGAATTTTGCCCAAAAGTTACAGAGAGGAGATTGCATTTCTCTGAAGGAAACTGCATTTCCTCCAGTTCCAGCAACAGGCTGGGAGCAGTCCTGGATTTTAATCTGGCCTCTGCCTTTGAGTCTTGGATGTTGCTCTGAGCCAAACCTCTGATCCTGCTGTGGTTCATTTTCAGGCGCGTGTGCCCCAGAAACTCTTTTTTTTCCTAAATTAATTTTTCATACAGAATTCTTTCATTTGATGGATGCAGTGAGAAACTATTTCCCAAACAGGAAAGAGGACCTCCCTCCCCCTGCTCTCTGCTGTGGATGTTTTTAATAACAACATCAATTGTCTGCAAACAACTTATTCCTTTCTGACCTCAAAACAACTCCTGGTTAGTGCATTCCAGTATGGCCACAGACCGAGGCTCAGTGACTTCACAGGGCCTTCAGGAGCTTTTCCATCACAATGCCCAGTCAGGGAAGGGCCTGATCCTGGCAGATGGGAATGGCTTTGGCTCTGCTGGGGATGAGGATGCTGAGCGGCTCAGAAACACACCCCGAACCCTGCTGCTGCTGTGAAAGTGTTTTCCCTGGTGTTCCGAATTTCAGCTGCTCCCTTCCCCCCAAATTTCCAGCCATGTGGACATCTCTGCTTGTCCTTTGTCCTGAAGGCTGAGTAGTGTTTCTGCTGTGGCACCAGGCTCCTCATGCCTGAGCCAGCTGTGCTTGGCAGGAGCAGGAGGAGACACCCCTCAGGAATTGCTGATACCCTGTGTGGATCAAGGAGGGGTTTTGGTGGGGGGTCAAAGGGAAAGGGAATCTGAAGCCCCCCCAGTGCCACCCTCGAGGGGGGATGTGTCCCCCACCCTGCTGCAGGCTGTGCCACCCACAGCCCAAGGCTACACAATGACAGAGGTTTAATTGGATAGTGCAGATGCAGAGCAGCATTTAAACCCAGGTTCGACCTGGCAATATGGGATCACCTTCCATTCTCATCCCCAGCTCCCACAGGAATCACCACGCAGTGGGGATGTGGCCAGCACAGACGATTCTCTCACAGCCACCTCCCGTGGTGGCACATCAGGTCCTGCCCTTGGCCAGGGCAGAAGATCTGCTGTGCCCCTGGAGCAGCCTGGCGAGTGCTCCAGTCACAGGCTAATCTCTGGGCATTGCACATTCACAGCTGTAACACCCAATTGTCACATTTGTGATGCTGCACAGCTGCACCCCAGAGATCACAGCTGCACCCCAGGGATCACAGCTGGACCACAGGGATCACAGCTGGACCGCAGGGATCACAGCTGGATGCTAGGCTGGACCCAGACCCACCGGCCCCATGACAGCAGGATCCCAGCCTGGCTGGGGGCATTTCCAGCCATATAAATTATTGATTATTGAAGCAGCTTGGCACCAGCTGGAGCTGCTCACGAAGTTGGGGTGATGGAGAAATACTCCTTTTCCTGTTAGGTCACTGGAAATACCCATCTGGGCAATTTTGAAATGCAATATTTTGGTTTTCCGGTGTGAAAGGGCACCGCAAAGCCAAGGTCACCCCAAGGCAGCCAAAGGGATATCAAACCACAGAGAATCCAACCAAAGGGAGCTGTGGTGGGGGGATCAGATCAGACATTTCCATGGCCTGAAATGCTGCAGGGAAGGGGGAAGGGAAGTGTGCAGGACAGCAGATGCTTTGGCAGGGAAAAGGAAGCAGGCTTGAGCTCGAGCCCACCTCCAGAGAGAAAAGCTTTTGCAGTTCCCAGCTTGGCCCGAGCCGCCGGCACTCGCCCACTCCAGGCTCCCTCTGAGGCCACCGAGCTGTGTCCTGGGATGGGAGACCCCTCTGGACTGGAGGTGACCACCAGCACCCACCCTTCCCACCCCAGAGCTGCCTGAAGCACAGCCCTGCCTCTGCCTTTGCTTGGCCAAGGCAAACCTGCAGCTCTGGGAGAGACCAGCCGATGAACTCCAAACAGCCTGACTGCAGCAGGGGCTGATGTACAAAAGCTCTCCCACAGAAGCTTTCCTGGCTGGTTTTGCAGCCCAGCTGCTCTGCAGAACACCAGCAGCTCCATGGGGAAGCCCAGCTGTGTGCCCGGGGGTGATGGGTGCCTCTGTCCCTCATGGGCCACAGCTTTGGGAGCCGAGTGGGACAACCATCCCCACCCTAGAGCAGCTCAGGGGGTTCCTGTTCCCTCCTTGGGGTGACCCCATTCCCAAGCCAAAGCTCTGCAGTGTCTGTGGTTTTGCCCAGAGCTGAACACCAGGCTTTTAATCCTCGTTTGCCATGGTTTGTATCTCTGGCCCCGAGCTCACTGCAGCCCTGGCAATAACCCTGAGCTGGAGCCTGCTCCCCACGGCAGGAAATCCACATCATTTTCTGAGCGTTAACAGACAGCAATCCCGGCATTTC
This sequence comes from Lichenostomus cassidix, assembly GCF_008360975.1. Lineage (NCBI taxonomy): Eukaryota > Metazoa > Chordata > Aves > Passeriformes > Meliphagidae > Lichenostomus > Lichenostomus cassidix. The sequence continues at coordinate 11,013,235 of NC_139498.1, forward strand.
CCAGGAACCCAGATGTTTGTAAACCCATGGGCTGCTCCTGCTGATGTCAGGGAATGTGCAGGGCCCGCAGGGATATTCCTCCATCAGGAAACAATGTCTGTAAACCCACAAAAACAGGGACTCCAGGGTTGAGATGAGGCAAACAAACCCATGCCAACCACAGAAGTGTCACCTTGCTGTAACACCCAGAGCCAGGAGCACAGCCCAACCTGGCAAGGGTGGCCCAAGGAGAGGCTGAGAGGCAGAGGGGATGTGGCCTCAGCCCTGCTTTAGTGGCTGAGGATCTTCCAGGTTCTTGTATTTGGCCCTCAGCATTTCCTGGCTGCCACGGGGGTGTTGCATTGAGGTCCTGGCACTCAGCAGGGGCATGGCTGCTGACTCCACTTGGAAAACAGATGTGTTTTCACCTGAAAGACCTGGGAACTTCCCATCACAAGCAGAGAAACAAACAAATCTTCACCAGGACAAACATTGCTTCTTTTGAAACCAGGCTGCCACTCTCTCTGATGTCCCTTTCCTCAGGAGCTCCAGTCTTCTTCACCTAAGGCCAAGCATGTTCCCTTCCTGGGAGAAAACCCTTCTTCTCGCTTGGAAAACAGCACAGCAGATCCCTTCCAGCTGCACCATTTCGGGGAGTGCAAGTGAGAGGGATTTATTTATTGCTCTTGCTGACAAGTTAACTAAACTGACACTTGGGATGTGAAATCAGGGATCTGCTGAAGCCTGGCAGTGAGGGGCTGTGGGTGAGAGCTGAGCTGGTGCCACCAGCCGGGCTCTGGGCACAGCTCCGTCACATCACACGTCCAGCCCTTCCCGGGATGCTTCCCTGCTCCCTCCGAGCAGCACGCAGGGCCTTTGGGCTGTGTGTGCCAGTGGAGGGAACACATAATTCAAGGGGGTTTCAAATGCCACTTCAGAGCCTTCCCCAGTTTTGGCAGGGGCTGTTTGTGCCCAGGGAGCAGCGCTGGGTGGGTGGGGGGCTGGAGAGCTGCAGCTCCTCACTGCTGGCTGCTGGGGCAAGCAGCCAAACTGCTGGGCCCTGGGGCATTGCTTTCTCTGGATTTCAGTGGGTGGCACACAGCAGACCTCTCCTGACACACAGCTCATCCCAGGAGCTGCTCCTGCAGATGGCCAGACCACTGCGGGTGCAGTTTGGAGCTGGGACTGTTGCCAGAGGGGCTGGAGTACCCCGAGTGTCCTGGGGATGGGGTAACCCCATGGAACACAGAGACCAGCAGAAGTTCTGTCATGCCCCTGGTGCCTTCCTGGGTGAGGGAGAGAATTTCCTCGGCAGCAGCATGGCCATGGGCAGGTCCTTTCCCCTCTGTTTGGACAACATGGAGAGCATCCCATCTGAGAAATAAGACTTTGGTCTCATTTTTGGCTTTAAAATTTTGCTGGGTCATCTATCACCAGTTCTAGTCCTGGATCCATTCGCTGTGTGGCTGTGGCCAGCATTGCATGGACAGGAAAAATGCCCAGGAACTGTGGAACCTCAGGGATGTGGAACTGCAGGGACCATGGAACCCAAGGGATGTGGAATCCCAGGAACTGCGGAACCTCAGGAATGTGGAACTGCAGGGACCATGGAACCCAAGGGATGTGGAACCCCAGGAACTGCGGAACCCCAGGAACAGTGGAACTCCAAGGACATGGAACCCCAGGCTGTGCAGCACTGGCTGAGGCAGTGAGCGTGAGCTTCCCCCTGCTCCACCCCAAAGATGGCATTTTCTTTGGGAGCCTTTGGAGGAGATGGAGGACTGAGGAGCAGCAGCCCCAGGGGTGTGTTGTGTGCCACCCTCCTCACTCAGAGCTGCAGGAACTTTGCACAAGTCCCTAAGGACATGGGTTGGTTGCTTCTAGTGAGGCTTCATCAGCAGTAAGCTCTTGAAAACAGACTTTGGAGTTGCTGACACTCAGCTCACACTTTTCCTAATCCCAAAATCCTGTTCTTTCAGGCATAGCAGCCCCAAATAAACACCATACAAACTGAAGCTCAGGGACTCTGCCTGGGTGCAAGAACTGCTGCTTTCAGAATGGCTGGAGGTGAAGAGGATGACCATGGGCATCTGGGATGCTCAGCTGGCCTGAGACAGAGGTCCCCACCTTGTGGTGGCACTTTGGGGTGCTCTCCATGGGCTCCAGCAGTGCAGGGAATGGGGAACTGGCTGTGGTCTCCATCGCAGGGTGGCTCCATTTTACTCCAGGGCACATGGGCAAGGAGAATAGGCACAGCCCAAAGCACTTGGCCCTCCAGCCTGATGTCATTTATTCTTCACCCATAACAATACCTGCCCCAGGAAACAGGGACAGAGAGGTTTTCCCCTGACCACAAAGGTCTTTAACTCAGCCCTATCAACCTGCAGTCCGACTCCTTGTGCAATTCTCTTTCCCTTTATAAATATGGGATACAGTCACCTTCGGAGGGGTCTTAGGCTCAGATTCAAGCCTGCAGCTCACTCTGAGCGGCCCTTTGCCCGTGGAGCTCACAACAAACCCTTTCTGAGGAGACCAGGCAGCACTGCCGCTGGCCCATGAGCCCAACATGTCCCTGTGCTTCGGCCGATTGTTGAGCCCAGCTCCTGCCCGGATCGTTTTTAACCTTCCCCAACTTCGGCTGTGGCAGAACTAAGGCTGCTCGGTGGGAAGCTGATTCCAAGCAGCGCTGCCTTGTATTTGCCTCTCCAGGTGGTAAGGGGCTGAAAAGCGCCTGTAATCCCCCTGAATGAATCCCAGAGCACAGGAACAAAGTCAGGCTCCATTGTATTGTGTTCATCCCCTTTTAACACGGGCTGCTTCAGCCACCCAAGATAAAGCAGATGAGGATCTCCCTGTGCCAGCACCCCAAAGGAAGAGGTAGGAAAGGTTCACCAGGCTCTGCAGAGCTGCTGCTGCTCCTGCCACCCTTTTGCACTACATCAAGGAAGAAATTCTCCTGGCCCATCTCTTACCACAACTGGTGCTTTCCACCACATTTTAGGAAAAGTTCAATCTGATTTTTTTCTGCAGCCTTAGTGAGGTTCCCCTTTTAACAAGAAAAGGTCCTTTTAGGGCGCCATGGCTCTAAATGGGAGACACCTTTCAGCTGAAAGACATCAGCTCATGTCTGTGGGCTCAGCTGACCCCTGAGACATCTCTGCAATCCCAAGGTCAGCGATGACCTTTGTGAACCAGTTCACTCAGCAGGGACTGCAAAACCTTCTCTATGCCAAGCATCACATTTATGTCTCATTTCTTCAGGTCAGCTTCAGGTTTTCTACAAAGATTGTAGACGGGAAACTCTGGGTAATCCTTGGCTGGTTGATTCAGTTTGTGGATCTGCTGCTCTGCCCCCTCCTGACCCCTGACATGAGCAGAGAGATGGGATTGCTGCCCAGAGGCTGCACTGACACAGCTCGTAGTGGGCTGAGGCTGCAGAGGTAAAGGCAGAGCTGAGCCCCAGCCCCAGAGCTCCATTTTGGCTGCCTCATGCAAAGGTGGTGCTGAGTCTGAGGTGGCCACACTCCGAATCCAGCCCCTACTGCGTTCACCTGCTTTGCTTGTACAGAAACTCCTCAGGGTGGCAGCCAAAAGAAGCTCTGTGCCCCCTCCTTGGGGTAATCCCTGCCTGCTGCCCATGGCAGCAGCACTCACCCACCCTGGCTCATGCCGCTGCGCTCCCAGTGCTGAGCAGCCAAGCCAGGGATGCTCCACATCTCCATGTCCAACTCCTACTCATTCCCAACAGCCTGAGGTGGTGAAAATCCTGATTCAGTAAAATTGGCTCTGCGCTGGAGCTCAAATTCTGCTCAAACTCCATCCAGGGCAGTGCTGGGAATGCACCCACTGGTATCCTGAGAGCTCCCAAGCTGGGAGGGACTGGGACTGGCAGAGAGCTCAGGGCAGCTGCTGGACTCGACCCTGGCTGGGACTGCCCCGTGCTGGACTCTGTGCTGGCAGCTCAGGGGCTGGCAGGGGCTGTGCCTGATGCCAGCCCAATTCCCGACTCCAGCCTCAGGGGCTGCTCTGTGCTGCCCTTTGCACCTCTCCCCTTCCTTGCCTTCCCCACAGAGCAGCCACGGCTTTGCCTCCCTGACCCAGAGCTGCACAGGCCAAGAAGAACAAGAGCTCAGCGAGGAAGCAGCCGTGAGCTGGGCTCTGCTTGAGTGAAAACAACTGCCCTCTGCCAGTTCAAATACAACTCCCCTTGCCTTACTTATATAACACGGGAACCTTCTTGCCACAAATTCTCTTTATTCCTGGCCCAACAAAGCATTACAAGCCTTTATGTTTCTTGGCCACAGTGGCCGAGACCCTCAGAGCAAAGGTGGAGCCAGTGCTGGGTGCTCCTCACTGGTCCCTGGCTGGGCTGAGGTGAAACTCTCCACGAGGGAAGGGCTGGGTGTTTGCTAAGGGCAGGGGGAGCTGGCAGGGTGAGGGAATTTCTCCTGACGGATCTCTGCCTTGTGTCACTGCGGAGCTGGATCCAAGCACAGAAATATCAGCATGGCTCAGGCACCTTGGCACCTCCTGAGCGGGGTCTGCCTTCCATCCTGCACACCTTGGGTGGCCCCAGGCGTGTCCCTGACCCAGCCTGGGAACACCCCAGGTTCTTCCTTTCTCCGTCTGGACAGGGGTTTCCAACAGGATGGGGCAGGATAAGATTTCTGCTTTTGGTTCTCACGACCCTTAAGCTGGTCCTGCATCCCAAGACCTTCATCAGAAGGCAGGTTTGGCTTGCCAGGAAAGAGGTGGAAAAGGCTTTGGGGTAAAGGTGGAGTTTCCATTGCCAAACACAGGCAGCACTGGGGAGAGGGAATGACTGAGATCCAGGGAGATCCACCTCAGTCCTGTCTGCCGGGGAGCAGTGCCTGCTGAGCCGATGGCCAGGCAGTCCCTTCCCCTGTTATTTGGGAAGGTGTCTCATTAGCCCAAGGCTTTCCAAGAACATCAGAGCCTTGGCAGGGCCAGGCTGCAGCCTGAGGTTAACAAAACAACGCGGTGCAGACAGGCGCTCTCGAAGGAGCCCTCCGGCAGCACTCGGTGTGTGCCACGGGATCTGTGTGAGCACTGGGGTGTCCATCCCTCACCTCCTCCAGCCATTCCAGAGGCTGAGAACAGCTCATGTCCGTGGGACAGTCCATGAGAAGCACATGGAGAGCAAATTCTGCTGCTCCTGCCGGGGAGACAGCCTTTGCCTGGCTCCTGCAGGCATTTCTCCACCACAAACGAGCGCTGGAGCCAAGAGCAACCTCTGCAGCGTCCAACGCGTCTCCTCTGGCCGCCTGGGCTGTCCCAGGGGACAGCCCGGCTGGAAATGTCATCAGTCTGTGTCACCTCTGCCTGCCTGGAAGGATTCATCAGAGTAAGGAGCTGGCTTCTAATGAGCCCTTTCATGGTGCGTTACCGGGGGCGCAAAAAAATGCACCACCACCCCCCCTCCCCCAAGAGAAACAGATTTTCCAATAAAATTTATAGAGCATGGAAAGGGCTTCTGGCGCTGGGGTTCAGAGGTGGCTGGCCCTGTGCTTGTGGAGGCACCACCCTCCTCCTCCTCCTCCTCCTCACAGGATGAAAACAAAACAAACAAGCAGAGAAATTCCAGGAGCAGATAAGTGAAGTCATGTCCTTCACTGGAATGGCTGAGGTGCTGTTGGTGGTGGTAGGTGACCCCTGGATGGACAAATGGAGCCCTCTGAGGCTGCTGGGGTCTACAGGACAGGCCCACATCCATCACCATGTGCTCGGATCCTCCAGGAGCCCTGGGGACACCCCTGGATGTCAGGAAGAGACTCAGAGGCTTTCCTTGCCTTGAAGTGGAATTTAGAAACTTCATCCCAAGCTGTGCCAGCAGTGTGGGTGTGCAGGGATGCTCCTCACAGATAGCTTGCACGAGGTGCACTCAGAGGGTGAGCAAACTGTGGCCATGGGGGAACTCACAGGCCTTAGCTCGTGCTTCAGTAGCCATGTGGGCTACCCTTGAGCCAGACACCCCAATTCCTATTCAGAGGCACAGGGGAGAAGCAGCCACCTCTGGAGTGCTGCACCTCACCCCTGGGCACATTCCAAGGGGTGCAATGAGTGCTGGTAGAGTCCTCTGCTCTAGGTGAGACACTCAACGTCCCCCTTCCAGCTCTGGGCCAGTGGCAGGAATGTCCCCTGGCTGTTGCTCACTCTGTGAGGGGACAGGGATGCCCCCGTGACAGGGCAGCCTCATGGCACAGCAGGACCCTGGCAGTCAGTGTCCCCTCATGGGTGAGGACTGGGGGACGGGGCTGGAGCCTGCAGAAGGGGGAGTGGGGTTTCCATGCCCAGCCAAGAGAACAAATTATTCTTGCACAGTCCACCCTTGCCTCCAGTCGTGAGTAATCCTTGCAACCATGACAGCCACTTCTCCTGGCCCCAGAGAATTGTATAAATCAGAGCAGAACAAAAGTCCTTTGCTGGGAGCTGGGCATGTGCACTGCCTTTCAAAGGGGAGGCACATTTCTCTATAGATCTGCATTCTCCAGGGACTGCAACTCTGACAGCAGAGAGATTAAGCAAAACAACCCACTCAACCTTCCCTTCTCCAGCATCTCTCCCTGGGTGGAACAAACCCATCACAGGCAAAGCACGGGGCAGGGCCATAATTCACACTTGTTACTTTACTTCTTAGTTGTTTAATGGCCTATTTTTCCTCCTCTAAGTTTTCAAAGTTCTGAGTAATAATTACATCGAATACAGCCTCCTTTGGCGTTGGGGCTGGAAATCTTGGAAATAATGAGGCACAGCAAACCAAATGTACCAATTATGGGAGTCCTGGGGGAACCTGGGGAGCTGCAGTGGGCTGGATCCAACGTTCAGTGCAGCCACTCCAGCTGCATTCCTCACTGGAGTGGGGCACGTGGACACAGCCCTCGCCCACACACCCCAGAGAAAAGCTGGACATCAACCCCACCACAGCAGGCACAGCTTTACAGTGAAAGCATTCCTGTGTCCCTGGCAGCGCCACAGGTTGCAGGTCCCCTTCGGGAAGTGCTGCTGGTGTTTGTCACTCCCAGCCCTGGGACAGGTGACGGAGAGAGTCCCAAATGCCTCCTGTGCCCTCCCAGCCCAGGGAGTGTTTGCTGGGAACTCTTCTAAGCCATCAGGGCAGCCACCTCATTCCTTTCCCACTTGTATTTGCACCAGGGGGCACCTGGCTCAGCCCCACTGACCGAGGGGCTGAAAATCACACTCATGGGGAGTTTAAACTCATCTGCTCCTCAGGGCTGTCTTGGGAAGGGGCTGTTTTCCTGTGAGCTCCCAATTACACAGCTGTTTACATGGATAAATTTTGGCTTCTGGCTTGTGCCTGATCCATGGTTTGGACACTAGGGAGGTGTGGGACTATGTCCTCTGTCACCTTCTGTGTCTCTCCACTGCTCCAAGGCTGGCAGGAGCAGATTTAGGTGCTCTGTGCTCCCCCCAGCCCTGACTTCCCTCCCATCTCATGTCCTGGCATTGGGGACCCACCCTGCTAACATCACTGCCGAGGGAGGAACACTCCTGAGGTGGCTGCTCTCTGCAGAGGGGACATGGCATGGTGGGCAAGGGACACTCCAAAAATGTCCCTTGAGCCACCTGGGAGCCAGCCAGCACCTCCACCAGCCTCCAGGAACAGCAGCATCAGGGACAACAGCTGCCCTGGAGACAGTGGATGAACCTAACTGCAAACCTGGCCTGGAAATGTCTTTGGAGGAAAAGGAAGTATTAAAGAGCAAAGAAGGAACAACAACCACATGTGAATATCATTAGTCAGACGAAGAAGTGCCATCCCCAAATCTGTGCCAGGAAACCTCTTCCTGTGATGTTCCTCTGCTGAAGGAATAACAGGGAATTGTGCAACTGCTGTTGCAGTCCTGCCGGGGATATCAGAGCACAGAGGCCAAGCTAGGGAGCTGAGCTGTGGCTTTTGCCAACCTTGCCTGGCTGTCAAACCTAGAGCTGATCCCACAGTGTGAGCGTCAGACAGAAATCACAGGGTGGTTGGAGGCTGTGGGAGGAAGAATTTTCATTTTTCCAAGGAAAAACATTGAAACGTAGTAGAAACAATTTTGGGTGTATTTCAGATTTAAACTATTTCATTCGGGGTTTTGAAAGCCAAGCCAAAAGTTCGGGTTTCAAACAAAAAAAGGGAAATATTCCTGTCCTGTTTTGAATTGCTTTTCATCCGATATTCAAAAACTTCATGGAGAGGGAAGAGTTTCCTCCAAACATTCCCATCCAATCTGAGACAGTAAATTCAAAGAAGTTTGATGTTTTTAAACAGTTCCTTTATTAGCAGCGATGTAACTTCCTTCCCTACAGGGCACTACCTCCCTGCTCTGCTTGCTGTCACTCCTGGGCTCCTTTTAGGGAGCCTGGTTTGCATCTGAGCTGTGTCCAGGTGGTTCCAGGGAGGCTGAGCTCTCCCTTTCCCTGCCCATGGCTCTGGAATCACTGCAAGGGGAACATCCAAGCTGGCATTTGCCTGGCAGTGCTTTGTTGCCTTTCTAGTGGCTGCATCCAGTGGCTGCTTCCACAGGCAGAGGAGCCTGGCTCAGGGTCTGGGTCCCCCCAGAATTTGGGTACACACAAAGAGTGAAACCCACCCTGCTCCACAGTGTCCCCAGCCTGCAAAATGAGACTAAATATTATTTACCCTCTGCAAGCTCTGCATGAAAAATGCTAAAATGAGGATAAATATCTGTTTTCCTTTCCTCTCCTCTGTTTAATGTAGGGAAGGTAACGCTCCTGAGCCCTGGGGATCACCTTTATTTTCTCTTTTCTGATATTTACTAAAGACTTAGAGATGGGAAGAGGCAGAAGCCTCTGGAGTGCATGGGCTGAGCTGAAAAGGTCCTGGATCCCCAGCGGGATAGGAAGGCTTCCAACAGGAGGCACAAGCTGCTCAGCTTTGTTTCCCAATTCAAACATGGGCCCAGGCACAAAAGGAGGGGAATAATATCGCTCTCCCAGGGGCGAGCCCACGCCTCGCTGCTGCCCACAAGCATCATAATTCCCAACAAAAAAAGGATGCCAGCAAGAAAAATGATTTGGGATTAAGGGTTCCTGTGTCCCACCTGCTGGTTTGGGGTATTCTTGTGCTGAATAAACCTTCGGCTCTCCCAGACCTCGAGCACCCTGCGGCACAGCCCATCCCTTTCCGGGCCACCATTGACAAACTCTGGGATCAAAATGCCTCAGGAAAGATTCCTGGGGAGCTGATCATGAGCATAAAAGGGCAACCTGTCAATGACTTGGTGACAGCACAAATGCTGGGGCTGTGGGGCAGAGACAGCTCAGGTTTTTCTGCGAGGCAGAGCTTGGGGGGAACAGGCAGCACAATGAATGTTAATGCCTGGGCTGGCCAGTGCTGGGCAGCTCAATGCCACCCCAGGAATTCCCTGTAATCTGCCATTATATCCCTCCTTTGACACGGCTTTCCTCTGCTTAACGGCCCTCTCCGGGCTTTGCTGCCGAGGAACAAGGCTGAGCTGCCAGCCCCTTCCCAGTCCCTTCCCAATCCCAAGGTGTGTGGACAATGCTCAATTTTCTCCTATCAGCACAAACACAAAGAGGGAGTCAAGCTCCTCTTACATGTCAATAGAGAATCCGAACCTCCCCTTTTCCCCCACAGTCACTCCTTGAGGCCACAAAACCCTATGGCATCCTCTGCATCCAAGTGTGAGGAGCGCCATGGCTTGCTCGGTGCTGCAGGAATTTACTTGGATGAGGATCCACTGGCTCCATTCCTCCCTTCCTGCATGAAGTCCCCATGTCCCCACAGAGCCTCCTGCCCCACCAGCCTCCCCCAGGCCCGTGTCCCACTCTGAGTACCGTGGGGGATGTGGCTCCGAGGCTCAGGAAGGAGCCCACAACTCCCCAGACAGAGACTCCTCCTGCCCCATTTCCTGCACAGCTCCTGGAGGCACTTGGAGAGCTGTGCCCTTTGCAGCTGCTGCAGCAGGAGCTGCCTGGACGACACTCTCCTCATCCTCGGCATGGTGGGAGCAGCACAAGGATCCCAGCACTGGCATTTCCCCTCGGGGCTCTGCCCTGCTCCCACTGGGATCAATGGGATGCTTCCATTAACTCCAGAGAAGGAACTGCCACCAGCTCTTCCATCAGCTTTATCCAACATGAAACGAGCCCTTCAAATCCCGTAAATAAATAACGGCATTTTCATCTGATTATGGATGCAAGATGAGGATTTGTAACTCATTAAGAGCCACTGAGCTGTGCCCTTTGTTTACCCAGGGTGTTGTGTGGCTGCCCAGCACTTCATGGCAAACAACTGCACTGATTCCCTCAAATTTACCTGGGGAGATGTCACCTGTCCATGGGGTGACCCCACGATGAGACTACACAGAGGGGAGCCCAGATGTGTCCTTTCAGAGATCAGCCACCCTTTTACCCCTGCCCAGGACACAGGGTGTGGGGATAGAGGGATTTTATAGAATAAATCCCTCCAAGGCAGCCCAGCTTGGCCTCTCTGGAATGCTCAGGTGTTCAGGGCACCCAGCCTTGGATCCAAGGCTGGCCAGGTGAAAAGCTGGCACAGGGAGGTGTCAGGAAGGCCAGGATATAGGGATAAGCCTCTGTCTGTAGGGTTGTAGATGTGTCTGTAGGAGCTGTGGGGTCCTGCAAGGCAGAGCCACACCAAGAGATGTGGAGCAGGAAGGAACAGGGCTGAGGAAACACCTGGGAGAGGAATGGTGCTGGGATGGGAGAGACTCAAATGGGAGGGAAGGGAAGGGAAGGGAAGGGAAGGGAAGGGAAGGGAAGGGAAGGGAAGGGAAGGGAAGGGAAGGGAAGGGAAGGGAAGGGAAGGGAAGGGAAGGGAAGGGAAGGGAAGGGAAGGGAAGGGAAGGGAAGGGAAGGGAAGGGAAGGGAAGGGAAGGGAAGGGAAGGGAAGGGAAGTTGCTCCTGGCCTCTTTGCAGTGTCTGGGGCAGAGCTGGAGCTGACAGAAGCACTGACAGATCCTGCACTGAGAGGTGTTTTCAGCCAGACTGGGCTTTGCTTCCCTTGGAATAAAGTGGCTGTGGAACTCACCTGCACAGGTAAAGGTGGGAGACACCAGAGCTGTGTCCCCCTGGGACAGACTGACAGGCAGCAGTGACAATGGAATTGCCTCCTCATGCCCCACTTCCCACTGACTCCAGCAGAAATGTTCATCGTTTGCCACAAGCTATCAATCAACCAACCTCACCAAACACAACCCAAACCCCAACACAGACAGACGAGGGGAAACCCTCAGGTAGGACACACACAGGGAACAGGTACCAGACAGGAGCTGGAGGAAGTAGAATTCACTGGGATGTGTCAGACACCGCTGGAGTTTATGACCACACCATGCTGGGGCACAGAGTGTCCCTGCTTTGTCTGTTGAGAGTTTTGGCTTTCAGCTTTTGATGGGAACTCCACATGCACTATGATTTGTACAGTACTCAGAATGCAGAATTTTTCTGATTTCAGAGGTATTTGTTCCTCCTGCAGCTGCCTCAGGGTGTGTGTTTCAGCCCTGTCTGGAGCACAAAGGTGCTGCTCGTCCTGCAGGAACTCCTGAACCAGCTGCCCAAATCCAGCAGCAGAGGCTGTGCCACACTGGCCTGACCCTGCTGAGCCTGACCCTTTCTGTCTGCTGAGGCTTTTGCACAGATCCACAGGCTGTGAGCACCAAAGGGGACTCTGGGGCTCAACCAAAAGCCAGAGTCGACATCTCAACATCTACAGCAACTCCACAGGGTCTGATGGAGCAAAAGTATCAGAAAAATACCTCACCCGCCTCAGTTTAGGACTTGGGACGAAGGAGGAGCAGCCTCAACACCACAGGCACTTTATTTGTGTTTGCCAAGACTTTCCTGGTCATCCCTTCCTAGGGAAAGGGCAAGATCTGCCACTGTCCTTTGAAGAGGGACATCAAAAGGCATTGCCAAAGAGGACAATCTGGAGACATTGCAGTCACAATAACCATTGCATCACCCATCAATTACTCGTCAAAGCCCAGCTGAAACCCAGCTTTCAGTACCAGCCAGTGATGAAGTGACAATCTCACCACATCTGGGAGAAAGGTCTGTCCCACGCTGATCTCAGTGAGAGCTGGGAGCCTCCAGGAATTTTGCTTAATCTTTTCTGTGAGGCTCTGAGTTTACAAGACTTTCAGTCTGGATGTCTGGCCAGAAAGGGAAACCCTGGCATCGTCTGGGCCCTCGTGTCCTGTGGTGCTGTGACAATGTCCACAGCATCTCCCTGGCCTGGTAATCCCGATGCCCAACAGGGTGTTGAATTTGGAATTGTCTCCAAGGTTTCAGTCCTCTGTCTGGCATTGCTCCCTCCTGCAGGACTGGGGACTGCTGTGAATTTTATTTTGTTTTGAAAGAGGGGAGCTCTTGCCTCCTGCTTCCTTCAGCCTCCAGCTGCTCTGCTCGTGGCTCACAGCCCATGACTTCTATGGGACTGTGGGACCAACCCCAGCATCTGCCGGGGGCTGCTCATGCCTGCTCACTGCAATCCCAAATCCAGCCTGGAAAGGAGAGCCCCGAGCAGAGCAGGGAGAGGGGCAGGATGGCCTCTCACAGAACTCCCTGTTCCTGCTCTCCAGGGTTTCTTCTCTCAAAGGGTGCCTGCACTGGAGGTTCTGCACTTCATCTTGTGCATAAAACTGATGCTAGGCAGGAGGCTGGGCTCAGCCTGAGCCTGACCCAGGGCCATAAATCTGCCCTGCTTCCCCTGTTCCCACCCCCACAGAGCTGCTGTCACTGCCCATGTGGAGCTGGAAAACCAACCATGACATCTCCCAGGTGCAGATGTGTTTGTCTCCCTCCCCGCCCCGCTGCCTTGGTCTCTGTCTTTCTGAAGGGGCAGAGATGGAGCAGCTTCTCCTCCTGGGTGGAAATGCTGATGCATGCATGTGTCTGGGCTGGGGCAGAGGGACAGCTCTGAGGGCTGAGGGACACAGCAGCCACCCCAGCACCCCCCAGGCTGAGGAGCAGGGCTCGGGGGCTTGCCTTGGAGGAAATGAGTTTCCCCCATCCCAGCACAGCGGCGGTGGGAGGCTGGGGAAAGGCTCCTGGTGTTTCCTGGCTGCAGGAGGAGCTTCGTGGAGCAAAGAAATGGGTTCTGGGGGGAGGATGGTGGGGAGGAAGTCAGACAAGGAGGAAACCTGGTCTTGGGGAGAAACTAAACTGAGCTCTGATATTCCTGCCCTTCCTGCAGGCACCCAGTACACCCAGTAACCCATTGGGTCCTTCTTAGGGGTGACAACGGGATGGGGCCACAGCCCAGACAGAGTCTAGGGACCCTTACAGCCTTCTAACCCTTACAAACAGGGAGACAAATACAGCACAGCTGAGAATCAGATTTCCAGACTCCAAATGGTCCCACACACTTCTAAGCTTTTATCCCATACCAGTTAATCCATATAAATAACTTGAAAACATCCTGGATGTGTGATCCATAGAAGTGGAAGCCATTAAACTACCCTTACTACTTATATGTTAGTAAAATGAACTGCAGGGATCCCATCTTTGATTCAGAAACCCCTGAATTACAGAGAAACCCCTGAATTACAGAGAAACCCCAACTGCCTCATGGCTGCTCCACACTCAAGCACCTCCCAGAGAATCTGGTGCTGCTCTGATTGGAAGCAGGGTCCTGCACCACCAGCTCCTTTCTTTGGACCAGTGTGGCCATTCCAAGGGCCAGCTCCGGAGCCTGAGGCTGGGATTCATCCCCATGATTGCTGACATTTTGATTTATGCCCATTTTATGCCTTTCTGCCCTTCACTGGCAGCCATGAAGGGAGGATTTCCAGGAGGGGATTCAGAGTGCAAGGGAAGGAGGGAAACACCTCCCCACTTCCCAGCTGGCATCTCCATGATTCTGCAGTGACATCGCCATCAGCACAGACTAAGGGTGGCATCAGCCATTCAGGTGAGTGTTCCCTGGAGGTGGCAAACCCTTACCACACTTCTGGGGGCTTTCTGGAAGAGCAGAAGCTCAGAGCTCCCAGCTGCAGCCTGGGGACAGCAGGGTTGGGGTGAAGGCAGCAGAACTAAGTAGCTCATCCTAGAGTCACTGTCACTGACCATGTGCAGCCCAGTCAACTCCCAGGGACAGAAATAATCCCAAACTCTGCTCCTTTAGCCACCCTGAGTGACTTTTACAGCTCGTTGTCTGCTCCAGAGCCAGACTTGCTCTCCCTCTGTGCTCTGGGGAGGTGGGTCTGATTCTGCAGCTGGTGCTGGCAGCCTCCTCTGCAGATCCCACAGTGATAAGAGGTGACTGGGGCTCTTTATGACAGTGCTTAACGAGCTGATGACATTTTTACGAATGAAGACAGTCCCAAGAAGATCAGACTTGTTGATTCTTCAGAGATGCCAAGACCCTCCCCTGACTAACAAACCCCATTCACATTCTTCTGGGCAGATGGAATCTTTGCCTGTCCTCTCCTTCTGATAAGCCCCAGTCAGGTTTGGGAATAACCTGCCTTTCCTTCTGGTGGGAATCTGATTTCTCTCATCTAGAATGGGAGGCTCCCAAATCTAAGGTGTCCATGGCATTGAGAGCTGGAGCTGGGGAGGGGGAGAACAAGGCTGGATATCTTCTCTTAAGGTCAGGAGGGGGATGTGGGATGAGGAGAGCACAAAGGCACAGCACTGTAGGGCCTCTCAAGGTCCAGTCCTGACTCCTCCAGGGATGAGATGGCTTTGGAAGAGCCAGGTCAGGGTGCCAGAATACACGGAGACTTGGTGAGGGGCTTTTCTAAAATCCCCCCAAAAGGCTGTTAAGGACACCTGCCAAGCAGAGGAGAAGAGGCAAATTCCAACCCCAAACCCAGCCTGGGATAGCAGGGACAAAGGGTGGAAACCCTGTGAGTCTTGGCATGGGGGAGGGGAGCAGCGCCCAGGGCGACTCATAATTAAAAATAATAACACTGAGCGCTTCCAAAGCACTCGGTAAACACGATTAACTAATTAGTCAGGTCTTTACTAATTAACCAGTCACAGGACTGGTGTTGCTCAATATGTTTAATGATCCGGAGAGAGGCTGAATAGCTGGGGGCAACGTCTGGGAGCTGTGCAGGGGACTGACAGGGAGGCTCAGATGGGCTCACACAGGGCTGGGAGGGGACAGGCAGGGACACGGGATGGACACTCTTATCCTGCCAACGACAGAGCTGTCCTGCTCTCCCCTTGCACTCCCGGCACAGCCTTCCCCGCCGCCTGCCCGGCTCTCAGGATGGGGACTCGCTGTGTCTCTCCCACAGCTGCCTGTGGGTAATGTCTGTCGCTGTTCAGGCACAGCAAAACGAGATGGAAATGTTCAGGTACACCTGAACCCATCCCAGTCTGAAATCAGGCTCAGTGAGACTCCCCCAAAAGCCCACAAGCTTCAGGTCTGTGCTCCCCAGCACAGCAACGATGGGTCTCCTCTCTTTCCTCCCAGTAAAGCAAGAATTGGAGTAGAACTAATGCAGGAATGGGGGAAAGAAGATAGAATTAAAACCAGGGAGCCTATCTGGCTGCCACTGCATTGCTCATTGCCTCAGTTTCCCAGGATGTCACACCGGATATCATACTCAGACACTCCAACATCAATTTGGTTTCTAATCAGAGTTGCAGTTGGAAACTTCCCCACGAACAGAGTGAAAAGCACCTCCCCAAAAGGCAGATGAGGCTGCTGCTCATGATTGTCCTGCACCCTCTCCCTCTGCGTGAGCCCCGTCCTTCCTCTTCTGCACTAATCCCCACAGGCTGCTCTCAAAGTGCTTCTGGTGGCACCAGGCTGTCCCTGCTGCTGTCACAGGTGTCACACTGAAGGGAAGCTGCTCTTGGCTGGCAGCTCCAGCACATCCCAGAGCCCTGCAGGGCACCTTCAAGCCCCTGATCCTGCCAATGAAAGCCACCTTTGGGGACTGATTTTAAGTATTTCCTCACTGTAACTTGGGCATTTACTGTCCAGAATCCAAGTTCCTGTGTAATTAAACATTGGATGTCACAGCATCCCAGATGCATCTAGAACACATCTGGATAGCTGTGCCCATGGCTGTTATTCAAACCTTGCATCACACAGATCCCTCTCCCCCAGCACCAGGAGTTTATTCCCTGCAGCAAGGATCTGCCAGGACAGAGGGAGCACCATGGAGTCCCACAGGGTGCTCAGGGGGCTGAGTGATCCCTCTCCCAGCACTGCTTTTCCTGGGATAGCTGGGAAGTGCTGAGCTTCCCGTGGCACCTGCAGAGCTGCAGGACCTGCACACAGCACCCAGTGCTGCGGGCCTCACACAGCCAGGCAGCATCTCAGCGCTGCTGCAGCCTCTCCCAGGGCTCCTGCAAGAGAAACCAAGCCTTGGAGAAGGTCTGACTTTGCCTGAGAGCTGGATGGGCTTTTCCCATCAGACATTCCCAGTGAGGTGGGGAAGAGCTCCCAGTGCATTTTGGGGAGAGAGAGAGCTGAAGCAGGATCTGGCAGCTCTGGATGTGATGGCACTGGGTGCTCTGGCCCTGGTGATGGAGCATCCCACCCTGCTGAAGGCATCACAGAGTGCCTGAGCATCCTCTCATTTTCTCCCAGCTGGCTCCTGGTCCTTGAGAATGAAGGGCCACCACTGGGGCAGCAGCTCCTGGCTGAGTCACCGCCCTGCTGTGGTGGCAGTGAAACCTTCCAACTGCAAACACTGCATTCTGCAGTTACCAGGAGAGAAAGAAAGAGAATTCTCCCATGCAGAACAGTGCCTCGAGGTCAATAGAGAAACCCCTGTGGCCTGAATAGCCAGTCTGGGGAGCTGGGCAGCCTGGCAGGGAGGCTGGGGTCTGGGTGTCTGCGTTGTCACACTTGTAGCCAGGTTACCATGGC